>NC_140594.1:833505336-834861366 GCF_964204655.1 Triturus cristatus
TATGATAATAGAAGACAGTAGATAATAATAATAAAAAAAACACACACACAGATACCAGTAATGCGCTACTTACTAGTGATGCTAAGATCCTTCAGAACACTAGCACTGGCACTTTATTTCAACTTCCAGCTGCAGTTGCACTTTTGCACAGAGAGGGATAGGATGGGATAATCCTTGTGATACCCTTGGCTGCTAGTGGGAAAATAGCGCTAAATTCGAATTGGGCACCTTAAAAGCAGTTATTTGCACGTAGCACTTTATGAGATTGAAGAGCTACTCTCCAATAGAGAATTGGTAGGATTTGACACACATGTGCATTATATACTCAAACACTAAATCTCCTACAAGTCAGAGAATAAATCAGGACAGGTATCATGAGTAATAAGAGGTATACTCACTGTATGTGAAATCTATCTGGTCTTTCCAAATTTTATAAGTGCATACATGTTGTAATGAGACTGCTTGAAATATGCACTTGCACTTCAAATCAGAAAACTGGTAAAAAATGTCTTCAACCGCAGCCAACAAGTTTGGTTTTTGGCTGAATGCAGCATTAGCACTTTGTACTGTAACTTAAATGCGCAGTCCGAATCTAAAAAGATATAGTTGTATCACAAGTTGAACAGCTCAGGAAAGATGCCATGTCAGATGCACAGTGTTGGAATATACGAAATGGATCTATAGACCCAGCTAGAAAACCACCCCAGTTGACACAGCAGTTGGTGAGACACCAGTTATAATAACACTCATGAAGGGCTTGTTTGTCTGGTACAATAAAGTTCATTGAGAGAGATAAAAAAATAAAAAAATAAAAAGCGATTGTAGGGAGGAAAAGAAAGAAATACAAAATGAAAGACAAAAGTGTAAAACTGTAAAAATAATTTGAAAAAAGTTAAAAGAGTTTTGCTTGTTTAAAAAACATGATATTTGCAATGTAAAATATGAGCTTTATCGTCACTGTGTTGTATTTTGTCTATGTTTATGGTAACAATGCATTTAAAAGTGAGTTGGGACTTTGGCTCTGTATGTGATCAAGGCAGGGGACCCTGCCGAAACGCATCATAGCCCGGATTTTGCAATAAATCATTACTTTACCTCAAGCTTGGATTGCGGTGTCATGTTCTGGTATGAGGAGTTGCCTTTCGGGCATAGAGTGAAGCACAAATTATGCAAAAAAAGAGAACTCTGGGTAGTTCTCAAGTTTAGGTGGAAAGCTGCTCCTATACAGAGCACTCTCATCACCATCGACACTCTAGATCTGCTCACCTCAAATGTCTGCTTTTCTATCAAAGTCTTTAAGCATAGGATTAGCACAGTGCCATCCACGCCGAGATAGAAAAGGACAAAGTCTTTTGCCATTTCTACAGCAAAGTCTTTAAGCATAGGACTAGCACAGTGCTTTCCATGCCGAGCTGTAAAAATGACAAAAGCCTTTTACCACTCCATGCACAGTATTACAGCTTTGAATTGGTAAAATACCAAGCAAGCCAAACTGAAGGGAATGAAAGCATCCCCTGACACGTTTTTCGCTGTGTTTTAGAGCTCTTCAGAGAGGTATAGCTTTGCCAGACACAAGGGAGCACCCAGTATAAGTCAAAACAATACCCTTTCTGGCATAGAGTGATGCATAAATTATACAAAACAGAAGCAGAGAACTCTGGGTAGTTCTCAAGTTTAGGTGGAAAGCAACTCCTGTATAGAGCACCCTCAACACCAGTGACACACTAGATCTGCTCACTTCAAATGTCTGATTTTCTATCAATGTCTACTCTCTATATCAGACCACACCCTTTAACTCTATAAATCCGACATACCTCTAACTCTACTGAGTCCTCTTTAGTTGTTTTTTATTTCATTGTCGTGACAGCAAATTGGATAAAAGTCATGTCCATTTCAGATAGACACAATATTCTAAAAATCTCAGCAGAGGGATATTTGCATTAGTTGTTGCAGTGCTTTTAATACTTACCTGGTCCTATTGTGTTTCATATTGTTGTCGACCATGCACTTTTATTTTACTTCACATTCCATCCAATAATCAATGTTGAAAATTGGAGACTGACAATAAATATTTTGAGGAAAATGAAAGGTTATTTTTTAGGGGAGATGATGTATAGCACAATGGCTGAAAGATCTAAATTCTTTCTGTTAGACGGGTCCTTTAAAAATCCTTAATTACTATATCTTCTGTAATGATAATTGGAGTAAAGGATTGAATTAACATATCAATAACCTCAGGTCACAGTAAATGATATACCTGTCTTTAAGGTGAAGTCTTCTTTTGAATCTGACCTGTTACTGTAGTGAGATTTTATGCCGACATTAATGGCATACCTGTTGTTTATTCAAAATACTGCAACTTCTTTCTGCTGACATTATAATAAAAACATGTCTTCTTAACTCATATTTTTATTTAGAAATGAATTGTTTTAATAAATACATCATAGCTTTATTAGCTGTCTCATCCTTCCCAAACTCTCTGTTTTTAATCCAAATCTCACATGCAAATTGACAAGCCCAGTGTTAAAACTGACAAGGGTACTTTACCCACAGGAAAAATATACATAAAAGCTTCTTGCCCCATTGCTTTATTTGAAATATATTCTCAAACAACCTTCATATTACACCTAATGCTGTCAGAACTATATTTTTCTCAGATCTAAACTTTCAATTTAGCCAGAAAAATGAAGGCCATAGCTCTTCTCTGACTTTCAAATTCCGGGCATGTTGGAGTTATAGCCAAGATACAGTATGTAGTAATCTTCTGATAGGAGGTCCTGTCATTGCTAATACTTCTTCATAAAAGTTATTCAAAGTCACATGGGATTTCAGGGCTCAGGTAGGAAGAGTCACTCAACATACTTTTCTGAACTATACTTTAAAAAACACAGTTTACTTTTAATGATTTTGCACTGAGCAAAAAAGAAACAAGTGTTTTGTGTGGTTCCCTTAGGAGGCCATTTATTATCACAACCAAGGATTTCAGAATTGGTTTATTCACTGTTCTGACATCATAGCAGTAAAAAATACATTGTATTTTCAAACGCTCTGACATCAGACCATCAAAAGACTGGAAACTTAAAGACGATGGCTAGTGGTCAGCAATCCTCCATCTTCTCCACATTTCCATATATTCAAGAGATTTGGGGGAGTGTGGCAATGCTCCAATACCATCAACCGCCTTTACCTCTGTCAGCTGAGGGTCTGCACAGACCATTGCTGACAGGGAAATGCAGGCCAGACCGATAAGGGATGCTCACAACGCTGCAGTCAGTGCTTCAGTGCTGCCCTGGTACTCTGCTCTTAAATTGAGAGTGGAGAACATAGCTTCAAATGGGGAGTAGGAAGGGATGCTCAGATGTTGATGTGAGAAGATGACAAGCTGGTCAAAGGATACAACATTAATTTTATTAGTACAAGTGAGGAAATGGAGGTCGAGGGAGGTGAGTTCATATTGTGTTAGGTTTCCTGATGACTATTTACCCATATGACATTGTTTCACAGAATTCGATGAAAAGGGTAGAAGGCGCTGGCAGGTCACTCATAAAATCTATATGGGTAGCCGTCAATATCACAGAGTTTTCCATGTCAGGGTTCCAGGTGGCATCATAGACAATGCAAGCTTTGCTCACACTGTCTGTCTGATACCAATTGGAATTCCTTAAGAAAAACAACTTCATTATTATTCTCTATTCATAATTCCATATGTTCACAAGCTACTTTGCGCACCAAAGCAGGCAGCTATTTTGTGTCTTAACAAGCAAAAGGAAGATCAGAAGAAAAGCCTAAAATGTGCCCCATTAGCATATTGTGGAGTGCAGCATAAAATTTCGGCCCAATCCGAATCTGAGTTTGAACTGTGAAATCTATAGATTTTCCTCTTCTGCATGATATTAACTAAGATTATCATACTGGGCAAAAATCAAGGATGCAGGTTCCAAGGGGGCTACTGCATTAAAGCATTGTTTTCTTACTATAAAACCGAGGTGAATAGTGCCTTATTTGCATTTTGTATATTAGAGCCAGAGCTTAATTTGATCCGGTTGTTTCCTGTGCTCAGCACCGGCACTTATCTGCCAACACTGGCACTTATGAGAGTCTTACAACAAAGGTTTGAACAAGTGCACTCTGTGGTGATATAACTTCAATAATTTAAACCTCATTCAAAGGTGATTGTGTGCAGCCCGACCATGGCCTGCCCTGAAGCCATGTGTTTGAAAACTTGGAAAGAAAAGTGAAGCGATTGCGCACTCCAACCTCGGACGCACTGCTGAAGGCCAACAATATGTCACAGATACACCAAGTTGCTCGAATATTTAATCCATTTATTCCAGGTACTCCGAATTGTTAATCTTCATTCATCAAGTTACACGGTAATCAATCGTATAATTAGCTTCTAAAACGGCAGATGTGCCTCAGGCCTCTTTCTGTCGCATGCCTTATACAATATTCATATCCTTAGTGATTATTCTCCAATGCATTTCGGGTTTACGCAATCGTTTCACTTTTCTTTCCAATTTATGAGAGTCTGCCACATGGTGGTGCTGTTTGCCTAATTCAGAGATTATCGCAACAACAATTGTTTAATGATTTAATATGCATTAAAAATGACTGATACCTGCTGCCCCAAAAAAATCTGTAGCTTGGTTTGAATTAAAGTAAATTCCATCCTTATTGCTAGGCAAAATCAGAAAAATGTACATTACATATATACATCATTCATTTATTACCTTCTGGCAGTCGCCAGTAGATAGTTATAGTTAGGACCTATTTTCCATAGGAAATCCGCAAAATTCTATTTGAAATAACGTTGGCGACGATTGATAAATCTTCGCGAAATTTTCCAAACTTTTGGCCAGCTCCGTTCCGCTCCTAACCTGAAAATTTCACGGTGATTCGTCAAGCAGGGGCTGAGAAAAAAGGGGGGTCCCAAAACACGTTTTCCCCATGCATTTTCCCATAGGACCTGTTGACGCAGCTACAGCCCGAACTGCTGAACGAAATTACACCAACTTTGGCAAAGAAGTAGTCCTCAGTTCAGACTTGTGCCTTTTGCTTAAATGGTGTAAATCCGTTCAGTAGTTCCTGAGAAAATTAGAGTTAAAAAGATAGATATATCTAGGCGGAGCCTAACCACACATCTCATCGTGAGATCTGATTGGCTGTCAGTACTTCATCCAAGAAGTGTTGGCAGCCATCTTGGGACCAATATACATGATAGCACCTCATTAAAAAGCATTGCAGTTAATAGAATGTTTTAAGATATTGGTTACATTATAAATTATTTGTTGATGGTACCATACTCATTTTAGGATTTGTGGTGTGTTCTAAGGTGATTTTACCATGTGAAAAAGCCTTCTGCTGTGATATCATGAATCATGTTTGAGAGAAAACTATTTTCTCATGCTGTTCCCACAGAGGTTTGGAAGGTGATCTATAAGCTAAACTGAGAGCATATTTTCTGTAAATTCACATTATCTTTCTCAGTCATGTGAGAATGAAGTCTGACATTCTCAGTAAAACATGTACATCCAACAAGGGCAGAGACTGTCAGTTGATTCCTTTCTGTTCTACTGCAGCTTCCCAGAGTGTTCTAAAGAACAACTAGAGCGCTAACAGTCCTACTTATGACAAACGTATTGCACACCTGAAGCCATCTTGATTGGAATAAAGTGGTAACTCTTAAAACATTTAATTTAAAAAGGAACAAAATGAGGGGGTTCATTTTGCCATAGAAATTATGATTAGAGCTGCAGAAAGAAAAATTAGGGCACATTTTGACTTCTCAAATCCTCTTCTATTTCATAAAACAATTCTGACATGCAGACTGAAACATGCACTTTGAATACCAGCAGCAGACTTCCCTGGTGAGCAGTAGCTTTACTACAGTGATCTAATGAGCAACTAGAGTGCTAACATTCACAATTTATGGCAAATGTGTGACACATCTGAACGCCTTCTTGATGGAACCAAAGTAAAAAACTGAAAGTATTTCCTACTGAGGAGACTGCAGTAAATTAGGAAATTAGGAAACTTCATAACAAATAAATCTCCCAAGATGGCCACCAGAGACAAAAGAGCCCAAATGTAGCCCAAATATCACCCAGATGTAGCCCAAGTATAGCCCAATGACAGAATGTCCCAGAGTGTTCTTAAGAACAACTAGAGCGCTTACTGTCTGACTTATGACAAATGTATGGCACACCTGAAGCCATCTTGATTGGAATAAACTGGTAACACTTAAAACATTTAATTTAAAAAGGAACACAATGAGGGGGTTCATTTTGCCATAGAAATTATGATTAGTGCTGAAGAAAGACAAATTAGGGCACATTTTGAGTGACTTCTCAAATCCTCTTCTATGTCATTAAAAAATTCTGATATGCAGACTGAAACATGCACTTTTAATACCAGCGGCAGACTTCCGTGGTGAGCAGTAGCTTTACTACAGTGATCTATTGAGCAACTAGAGTGCTAACATTCAGAATTTATGGCAAATGTGTGACATATCTGAATACCTTCTTGATGGAATCAAAGTAAAAAACTGAAAGCATTTCCTACTGAGGGGACTGCAGTAAATGAGGAAATTAGGAAACTTCATAACAAATAAATCTCCCAAGATGGCCACCAGAGACAAAAGAGCCCAAATGCAGCACAAATATCACCCAGATGTAGCCCACATGTAGCCCAATGACAGAAGTGTGCAAAACACTTATTTTTTGTGTATTTGCAGTTTTATATAGTGCAGACTTGTCAGGTATTGGAGTGCTTTACATGAGCATTGGTTACATCACACAAGATCAAATTAATTTTGGTTGTAGACATGGGGAGATTAAGTGATTTGACCAGAATCGCAGAATGTTGAGCTGAAGCAGAAACTCCAACCTGGTTCCCCAGTTGCAAAGTCTGCAGCTCTGGAAGTAACACCACATCCTCTCCCCTAGGTGCAACATTTAATCAACTGGTCAACTGGATAAAAAAACATAAAGATTACAAATAATTTAAAAGTTCCTTGTCGCTATTTGAAAACCCAGAAAATATGTCCTCATTTTAGTTTTTTAGAGCACTAACCATAATTTTGATGCAAATAAGACCCTCTCATATATGTAATTTCTAAAGGAATTGCTCCAGGTATTACAGTTTTGATTACATCAAGATGACATCAGGCGTTCCACACTTTTGTAATAAATATAGAATGTTAGCAATCTAGTTGTTCATTGGGATACTGTTGAGAGGCAGAGGCCAGGGGCACGGACTCTGAAAATTGAAGTCAGGTAGGAGAGTGCAGAGGCAACAATTTGACCACACTGGGCAGGCAGGAAGGGCAGTGGCAGCACAACAGACTATGGAGGGCAGTGGAAAGGGGGGCAGGGGCAACAAACCAACAATACAGGACTGACAAGAGAGGCTGTGGCAATATAATAGACCATTGTGGGCAGAAGGAAGAGGCAGTGGTAGTACAACCATACATGCCAACAGACCCGTTTCAGCCAGGAAACGTCCAATATATTTAAGCTCAAATGGGCTTTAATTGATCTGTCTCCTGTCTACAATCTCTTCTTTTTCAATGTAACTCAAAGGAGAAAATCAATACCCCAGTTTTTTTTCAAAATCTCCCTCTTACCAAGTTAAAAATGTTCGCAAGTATGGTACATTGGACCATGGTAGGGAGGAGGAATTGGGGTAGGGACATGGACTCGGATAACAGTGGACAGGAGGGAGATGGAGAGGTGCACCAAACTGACCCTACAGGGTAGGCATCAGGGTTTGCAGCAGCACAATACACCACACAGGGCATGCGGGACTGGAGTGCAGCACAACAATCCATAGAAAGCAATAGGGAGGGGACAGGACCATGCACATTGACAACAGAGAACAGAGGGGAAAGAGGCAATGGTAGCTAGCTGACCATAATGGACAGACAGGAGAGAAAGCTGCAGCATAACAGACCATAAAGAGCAGGAGGGACGGATCAGGGGCATTACAATGGAACAGACAAGCCAGAAGGGAGGGAATAGGGGTCTGCACATGGAAACAGAGGGCTGGGGGCAAGGGGGCAGGGCAGGAGCAGCAAGATGACCAAAAATGAGACTATGATGGCACACACACAGACCATGGAGGGAAGGTGGGAGGGGGTCAGGGGCAGTTAGCTGACCACACAGGGAAGGTGGGAAGGGCCTTGGCAGCACACAAGACCATGCATGGCAAGCGGTAGGGTTAGTGGCAGCACAATGGCTATGATGGGCAAGAAGGAGGGTGCAGGGACATGCACAAAGGACCATGGAGGATAGATGGGAGGGTCAGGACCTGGGCACAGACAAGAGAGTTCAGGAGAAGGGGCCTCACAACAGACCGCATGGGGCAGGCAGGAGGAGCAGTTGCAGCACAACAGACCAGGGAGGGCAGAAGGGTATGGCAGTAAAATGGACCATGGAGGACAGGAGGAAGGGGATAGGGGCATGGCATGTGGACAGGCAGGGTGGCGGTGGCAGGGACAGGTTACAGTCATCTGACAATGCTAGGCAGTTGGGAGGGGAGTGGCAGCTCAACAGAACACTCAGAGTAGATAGGAGTGGCAGGTCAATTGAACATGGTGGGCAAAAAGGATGGAACAGGGTGCATGCACAAAGACATCGGAGGACAGGGGGAAGGAGAATAGGGGCAGCAAGCTAAGCACAGAGGCTAAGCAGGAGGTCAATGATGGGCCATAGAATTGGGCAATGGAGGGCAGGAGGAGTGGACTGGCACATCATGCTAAATGGAGGGCAGTGGCAGCACATCAGACCATGCATGGCAGGAGGGAGGAGGCTAGTCCATGGATTCAGACAACAGAGGATAGGGAGGAGGTGGATGGGGCAGCAAGCTAACTGTTCAGAAAAGGTGGGTATTAGGAACTTTATTGTTTTTAAAATGTGTGTCTGTGCGAACTACTTAAAATACGAACAAGTATGCAGCATAATCTCACTTTTATTCAGGAAGAAGAGGACGTTTGTGACTGTGACTCCGGGCTCACTTGGCAGAAACACCCCCTGACCCTCCACCCCCATCGCAAAATGTAATGCCGGTGAAAAGGGTAGGTGGACGCAATGTTATATAGAACATAGTCCTGAGAGCACGACTGAAAATGAAAACTAGATATAGTATATGGTATAAACTATGCACCAAAAATGTGATATAAGATGAATCGGGCGTGAAATATAATATGCAATACATTGTGCGCAATGACAGATTCATTGGAGAGCGCGAGATAGCACAGGCACTAGCGCGTGCTATGTGATATGCGCCTTGGAGTGTAATATGCACAGGGCAGTGTTGTGTAACCTAACTAGTCTCTAAAGTTGTAATATAAAATATGTGCTGGGAGTTTAACGTTGCATATGCTCTGTGACAAAGATATGGATCCCAGTTTGTAATATGTATGGCATAGCGCTGTGCATTATAACATAGGCATCGAGGAAGGCACATTAGAAGGGTCAATATAACCCGTGCAAAGGCAAGTGCGGCATGACATATTCACGGGGTGGTGTTACAGTGCACATGGACTGGAGAGTGTCATAGCATACGCACTTGCTGGTGGAATACAACACAGTGGTGTGTGGCACACGGCAGGCACTGGTGGGTGTAACACAGCATTGGGCTCAGCCAGGAGCACGCTGTGACTCTCAAGTGTGGTTCGTCTGCTTTCCAGAGAGCAAAATAAAAAGTATTACACATCCGGCGGTGGATGTGTGTTTTATTAACGGTGAGGGGGGTTTCTTGCATAGTTTGGTCGAATTTTTGCAGAATCCCCTTTGAATGGCTTGGTGTGCGTGTGTATTACATGTGCCCGTCAATAGCTACCCATGTTTGTATAAATAAACGACAAGGGTGTCTACTTGGAGAGTACCCACCGGTGGGGGCGCCGGGATTAGGCACGGTAGGGCATCAGACACGTCAGAGCTTCACTAGCGGTGTAAATACATTCCACGTGGATTCATTGTATGCATAGTCGCCTTTTAATGACTATCACGCAAATCGTCATGGTGATAGGTATGTACGGTTTGTCCAGCATGTCCTAGGTGTTTCTATAAATATATATTTTTTTAAAATAATAAAAAACAAAGGCCGGCCCCGGGGGATGGGGTCCCTGGGGCCATATGTGGCCTGAGGAGGGGGCCCCCTCCTAAAGATTTTTTTTTTAGATGCCATGCCCCGGGGGTTGGGGTCCCCGGGGCCGATTAAGGCCTTGGGAGGGCCAAATTAATTTGTTTCAACAAAAAAATGTAGAGTGCAGGCCCTGGGGGATGGGATCCCCAGGGCCAATAAATTAGAAAAAGTAGGGGGGCCACACAGCCCTCCTTCTTAAAAAATAAAATAAATAAAAGACCGGCATCGCGCCGGAGGCCATGCCCCCTCCTTGCAGCACTCTGCAAACGCGCCCCCTGGCCAGTTGTAAGTTGGGGAATTCATTCCCCTTAAATACTGAGGGTCCCTGAGGGCCAACTAGCCCAACAGGTATCACCAGTATGCGCCAGGGAGCTGCGTTGCAGACAGGTGTTCTGAGGCCATGCCCCTTTTTACACCTCTATTCAACGCAGCTCTGTGGCGCTTACTGGAGGTACCTAGTGGGCTAGTTTGACCCTAGGGACCCTTAGGATTTAAGGGACTTAATCTCTCAACTTAGAACGGCCACAGGGCGTGTTTACACAGTGGTGAAGGGAGGGGATGGGGCCTGAGGTGACGTGTGCAAACACGCCCTGTGGCGTGTTTTAAGTTGGGGAAATAATTCCCTTTCAATTCTGAGGGACGCTGGTGGCCAACTAGCCCACCAGGTGCTTCCAGTAAGCGCCACTGCTCTGCGTTGCAGAGAGGTGGTGCAGGCCGTGCCCCTTTTTACACCTCTCTGCAATGGCGCTTACTAGACGTACCTAGTGGGCTATTTTGCCCCTAGGGACCCTCCGGATTCAAGGGGACTTAATCTCCCAACTTAAAAAACTGCCACAGGGAGTGTTTACACAGCGGGGAAGGGAGGGGACGGTGTCTGAGGTGACATGTGTAAACACGCCCTATGGAGCGTTTAAGTTGGGGAAATAATTCCCCCTCAATCCTGAGGGCCCCTGGGGGCTAACTAGCCCACCAGGTGCTTCCAGTAAGTGCTACTGAACTGCGTTGCAGAGAGGTGGTCCATGCCGTGCCCCTTTTTACATCTCTCTGCAACGCAGCTCTGTGGCGCTTACTGGAGGTTCCTAGTGATCTAGTTGGACCCTAGGGACCCTCAGGATTCAAGGGGACTTAATCTCCCAACTTAAAACGACCACAGGGCGTGTTTACACAGTGGGGAAGGGAAGGGACGGGTCGCACGTGACAGGTGCAAACACGCCCTGTGGCCTGTTTTAAGAGGTAGTTTTAATCCCCTGCCCTATTATATACTAGGGGCTTACAGAGGAGGTCATGCTAATCACAGGGGGACCCCAATGCATAGTGTTCCCTAGTGTATGTAGGTGTTTTCACAGTATTCTGAGTGTCTTTTAACATAGCTCTGGCTCTAGGACTGGTTAGTCAGACTCAGTTACCACCAGTATCCGTCTGAAAAAGTTGAGGGTACAGGATGATTTTGCAACAAGGCTTCTTTCTGCTCTTCTGTTTGTTCTTTCTGCACGTTATCCTTCTTCCTGCACTTTTCTTCATCTTTGAGGACTTCTGTTACTTCTTTCTGCATTTCTTTTTTCTTTCTGTGCGTTTTTTCTTCTTTCTTCACATGTCCTATCTCTGTAGGCATAGTTAGAAATTAGCATTTAAAAAACTTTTGAAATTCACTGAAAAAACCATAGGTTTCAGGCACGTTATAGTTAGGAATTAGCATTTAAAAAACCTTAGAAAATTACTGAAAAAAACATAGGTTTCAGGGGCGTTATAGTTAGCTGGACTTTTCACTCGTATAAAACCATTGAAATTCCCCCGTTATAGTTAGTTCAGCTAACTATAACTCGCGCGCGCGCAATGCACTGCTGATGATGTCACATATTACATCACTTATGACATGGTCAGTGACATCACTCATGACATCACTGATGACATCTCAAATGACATCACTGATGACATCATCCTTGTGATAGAGTGGCAGACCTCATCTCCCCCTAAAATAACCTTTGATACACACATTCAAAAATAGAAACTAAAATTTTCAAAACAATGGACATACCAATACAAGTTACAACAACCTATTCAGTAATTCTAAGATCCACATACACATCCACTCATTCCCCAACAGTCCTATACAGTCACTCATACATGTACTCACTTATCATATGTACTCATACACCTATACATCATGTTACACAACGCCACTCATCCATAGAGTTACTCACATACATAGTCACTCATGCTAATAAAGAATGAAACATTCATTTACTTGCATATACAGTTATACACACACCACCACACTTACTTCTACAGAAACTTACACATACTTAGTCTTTTAAACAATCACTTATAGAAACACATACTTATTCATACAGGAACTCTTTAAATCTCTCACTCTCACATATACTCACTTATATACACCAATAGTCACATATACTAGTTTAAAACAAATGTAGTTACTCATAAAGACACTATTGAAACTGTCATTCACTCACTAACACACCCATGCACACACTCATCAACCCATACAGTCCTGCACACATGCTGTCTTCAACACATACAAACAGTGAGTCACTCATTCATGCACCTATGCACTACGTAATACCCCCCACCGAACCATACAGACACTCAGACACTCATACTGATACTCAAAAAACCAACTAATAACCTATATAGACACTCATATAGCTACTCACCAACCCATGCAGCCACTTATACACAAAGTGAGAGACTGATACAGATATTTACATATTTAAACTTTACTCACTAAGCCATGTATTCACTAAGATACACTTAATCAGTCAGTTATACAATCAATTTTTCAAAAACAAATCATCCATTTAGACACTTATATACCCATTTATTCTTCCATCGACCTTGAGATATACATATATAAAACATATGTAATTTTCAGAAAAACACACATTCACTGGATGATATCATCAGTGATGTCATCAGTGATGTCATTTGAGATGTCATCAGTGATGTCATGAGTGATGTCACTGACCATGTCATGAGTGATGTAATATGTGATGTCATCAGCAGTGCATTGCGGGCGCGTGAGTTATAGTTATCTGAACTAACTATAACGGGGGAATTTCAATGGTTTTGTACGAGTGAAAAGTCCAGCTAACTATAACGCCCCTGAAACCTATGGTTTTTTTCAGTGAATTTCTAAGGTTTTTTAAATGCTAATTCCTAACTATAATGTGCCTGAAACCCATGTTTTTTTCAGTTAATATATATATAAATGTCTTTTGATTCCTTAATGTAAGATTGCTCTGTACATCTGTATGATTCTTTCTTGCTTACAACCCTTGGACATTATTCTTGGGAATCCATAAGAAGCAAGAAGGCAGTCTGAAAATCAATATTAAACTCTTTGCAAGGAAATCTATTTGCACTTTCTTTTACAAATTGCAGGGCATACTCTTTGTAGATAGTGTTCTTTGATTCACCTAATTTGCTTTGAAAAATTACATGAAAATTTGGCAAAATTGTGTGAAATTGTGCGTAAGTACGTGAAATGCGAATCCCCTCATTTAGCACTATATTGCGTCAATTTTTGATGCAAGGACACATTTTGCACTACAAAATAGGACACACAAATAAGCAGAGTGAGCAACAGACACTGCTGTTTTAGCTGTTCACTTTGTTCCAGAACGCTCCCAGTAAATTTTTGCCATGTATGTGTACCTACACAATGTGATGCACTGTTGTAACTTCGGGAATTAAGCATACTAATAACATATGAATGTGTCGGAAATTCCATATGCAACATTTTTTAAATACTTAGCAATTTGTAAACATTTTGAAGGATTTGTTTAGCAGATTTTTATAACAAAGAAACGGTGAACTGGGGACAATAATGTCATTTGTCCTACTTGAAAGCGTAAATGAACAAATTAATAATCCCCAATATGTTTTAGGGTTCACTCTGACCAAGAATCGGGGAGACATTTGGTGAACAGGAGAATGACATCAACGCATTGGCTTGAGCTAAAAATAAGCACTGGAATTGGAATAATAAATCCTGAGCCTTTTCCATTCCATGAACATCCCACAAATGCATGCCGATGATTAAAATATTAACGGGAAATCACTTCAAACATTAAAAGTACATGTTAAGTGTTAGTCAACGATGAAACAGGGAGATAGACTAGCATCAGCAGATGTCATAAAATATGTTTTTAAGCTGACAGCTTACCCAAAAAGGTGTGGTCTTTCAACCAATTTAAGATTTTTTGCAGGTCATATGGAGAGGCCAATCGCCAACTGAGACACAAATTATGAAACTTCCAAAAAGTAGTTTAATTCTGTCTAAAACATCTGAATGTATTAGTTTTTTATTAAGATAATGGGTAAAAATAAATGTCTTATTTCTGGTGTATTGGGAATGGAGAAAACAAAACACTACATATTCCCCAAGGATGTCAACTATTCCTTAACAGTTGCTTATTTGTGGTGCTTACCATAATTTAAGGTTCTATGATGCCGCTGTAATAATCCATTTATAAACCAGGAAATGCAATTTGCATGCAGACTAGTTTGCAACCAGGGAATCAATTTGCCATTAAATCTGTGTACAAAAAGTTTGATTTAGAAATTGTCAATTTGTTGAGGTTCAGAAAGTGATCCGCCTACTTAATATTAATTAGGCAGGTCCAAATTGTGAACATCTATGATTGACTGCAAATGCGGGTATGGTGGCCTCCATCTGACATAAGACTTATGTCACTGTATTTGCACTCCTAAATGAAATACATTTTTTGTGAGCAACTCATATCAATTTAAGAGACAGGAACTGCTTTAATCAAATATTTCTCATTTGGGATGATGTCCAGGTAGCATGCAGTGATCATCATTGTTTGCTCTTCCTCAGGCTGCCCATTTTGATTTCCTAGAGGACGATATATCAAGGAGATAGCTTCCTCTTGGTGAATCAGAAATTGATTTGAATATCTGATCAGTGGTTTGTAACTGCAATTGTGGTCACAATCAATTGACATGTCATTCTGAATCACAAGAGGTGTCATACATCTCAAAACACTCCTTTGCAGTCACAAACCCTATGATTTTAGAAAACACAGGGCTTCTGATTACAAAAGGGAGCTGTACACTTGGCCCTATGAGTTTAAACTACACCAAATCAAAGGTTAGGGGCGATGAAATATGAATATGCTTGTAGTTTTCTGAAAGGCTATGTACATAGAAAAAACTCATATACAAGCATGAATTGTACATGAAATGTATATGGTGTTATTATTAGTATTGTAGTGGTTTATGTAATTGTCACTGTTATCTGAAATTTGAATGGATCACAATCCTCAATTATAATTGCATCATTCTCACTACAAATAATATTGAATAAAGTAAATTACAGTTATGATTTGTGTCATATTTATCCCATCTCAATGAGCCTTTTATAATTTCATTTAATTGTATCTCCTATTTAACTGAATGCTATCTCCCATGCTTCAATCATGAGAAAAATTAAAGAATAATTGGGTCTTGACTTTCATTTGGTTGGCAGTGGAAAATCACCTTATTTCTAAAGGAATCCAGAGGAGAATCCACCGTGAGAAGTCACTCTATAATACAATTCCTGAGGTGAGGTCTCTAAGCATTTCTTAAGGGGTTGCTTGACACTTATGGGAAAATGTCTCTTCACAAGGTAGAACCTGAAAATATGGGAAGCGAACAGAACAGACCGGTTTCTGTTTCCGGAGCTTCAGTCTGACTTTTATGTCATCCTGTTTGACATGGTTACATGTGATGGTAATCTTCAAGAAGACCATGACTATGGGCCTCATTAGAATTTTGTGGTGAATATAAAATGTGCTAAAGGCATTGCTGGAAATCCAACATTAGCGGGAATTCCACTTGCAGAATATCTAGTAGGTACACAATTGATAATATTGAGGTGATAATTGCATGGGCAGCCATCTGGCCTATTTACTCATGAAAGAGCATAAACATTTCCTACAGTAGTAAGCACTGCAAATGACAAATCTGCCTTGGGCTTCCAAAAAAAACCAAAAGGATTTTAGAACCTGACTAGCAGACATTTGGTCCTGGCAAATGAAAATATGAGGCCTTTAAACAGATGCCTTCCCCTTAATAAATCATGTAAAACATGCACAATTGATTCAAAGTTTCATTTTAATGTGACAAGTTTAAATAGTTACGTCACTGTAGAATGTGGTTTTAGCTTGATGTAGTTGTACTGAATTAGCACAACATTTTAAAATGTAGAAACACAGAAACAGCTCATGAATTAGCTGGCTCTGAGAGCTTCAGCTTGATCTTCGAGATAAGAGATAAGAGATAACAAGAGGAATGTTTCCTCTACTGTGAAAGAAGGATGCCTCGCATAATTTACAGCTTGTTATCGTATTTAGTAGCTGGAATATGTTTCAAACAAAGTCTCATTTATTTCTTTGCTTTAGAGAGAATAGAAAACCACAAGCATTTTGAATGTATTGCCAGGTTATGTTTTAATGATTCTTGCCTCAATAATAAGTTCTTTTTGCAGCTAATGTTATGTGTTTAGTTAAAATAAAATGTTTCTTTAAAAGGAAGGTTGGGAGATGAAGTTATATTAAATAAAATTCAGAATGTGTTGTGGGTTGCATTTTGCTTGCCTGATGGATGATGTGTGACGAGACAGCAGAGAGGTGGAGATGTTCTTTTGGAGGATGCACTATTCCAATTGGATGAAGAATGAAGAACATGCCATATAGTTTGCAACATTTTTTGTTTTATAAATGCGTTCCTAGTTTAGGAGAACACATTTAGCGACGAGACCTTTGCAGACTTTTTCAGACACAGATTTAGAGAGCAGCAGAGGAGGAGAGGACAGACTTTGATGGAGAGCAGAAGAGATGCAGATGAAGGCAGATTAGAGGCAGGTTTTGTTCCATTCTGATTTTCATTAAAAACCTCAAGATTTATGTTTTGACTAACTGGCTTTGCCAGGGCTTATTTGCTCTATGCTTTATTTCTCTGTATGGGGTATTCTGCAATTAATAATAATTTATTTAGCTTCATGCTAATCTCACTCTTGTTTTATTTTGAATTCCTCATGAGTTCTGTCTGACATCATTTGTGCCAAATTTTTTTAGACTAGGGATTCTTTCCTTAATGGTACGCGCTGTATGCAAATTATGATATGCTGTGCACTAACTTTATTTTGCTAATATCAATTCTGTAACCTGATTGATAGCTGACTAATGAATGAAGAGTAAGAGAATCTTAAATATTAATAAGAAAATAAATCCCTTTAAACTCCTCACAACCTTTCATTACTGACTAAAATATTCGTTTGTTATGTCATGTTATGTTATAAGGTTCTTATATAGCGCCTATCACCACCGGTCTCTAAGCGCTAAAACAGAAGACCACGAACATAATGACGCCTGAGATCCATCTGCGTGCTCCAATTAAACTGAAGGTGTTACCTTTCCGAAAAGATGTGTCTTCAGATTTTTCCTGAAGGAGAGTAGGTGAGAATCTTCCTTCAGACTGGATGGAAGGTCATTCCAGAGTTGGAGAATGAATACTGAGAAGGCACAACCTCCTTTGGTTTTTAGATTAAATCTGGGTTGAGCCAGATTGGAGACGGACCCAGAGCGTAAGGGTCTACCGGGAACATACTTCCTCAGGCGCTGTTTGACATACTCTGGGACATTGCCAAAGAGCGCCTTATGGGCCATGCAAAGGCATTTAAATTGAACCCTAAACTTCACAGGCAGCCAATGCAATTTACGAAGAAGTGTAGTTGCGTGCGAGCTTCTAGGGAGAGAGAAGATCAGTCTGGCTGCGTCATTCTGCACGACCTGCAGTTTCCTCATCAGCTTCTGTGGTAAGCCCAGGTACAAAGCATTACCATAATCAGGCCTCAAGATAACAGTCACTGAGACTATGGTTTGCAGCGTAGAGGCTGAGAGAATGGTGGTCAGCTTACGTAACTGCCGCATCACGGCCGTGCAGGAACCCACCACATCCGACACTTGAGGGGCCATGGTAAGATCCACATCGATCTTAAGGCCTAGACTCTTCACTACTGTGCCGGGGATGGGGGTTTTGCCGAGTTCTGGGGGCCGCAAATCATCCCAGGGGTTGGCCTTGTTGGTAAGTACCAGCACCTCCTTTTTCTCGGCATTTACTTTGAGGAAGTTGTTAGTCATCCAGTTAACCTTGAATCTAAGAAGATTCCTAACTGATTCTTGGGCTTCTGGTGTTTCTCCTAGCCGCACCAGTAACTGCGTGTCATCCGCGTAGTTAAAGATCTCGCAGTTCCTATGCATGAGTTCTTCCATCAGGGGTTGCAGATAGATGTTAAACAATAAGGGAGAAAGTACGGACCCTTGTGGCACCTCCAATGTCACATCCTTAATCCCGGATAACTGGTCCCCCATCTGAACCCTCTGAGTGCGGCCTGATAAGAAGGACTCTAACCACTTGAACGCCTGGCCAGCAATCCCCAGCTTCGCGATGCGGTCCAGCAAGATGGTATGGATGACCGTATCGAAGGCTGCCGACAGGTCGAGCAGAATCAGAGCGCATGGTTTTTTATTGTCTGCTCTGACTCTTAACTCATCGGTGACCGTGGCCATGACCAGTTCAGTACTGTGCTGTGGCCGGAAACCTGCCTGCCTGGCATGCAGTAGATGGTGTTCTTCCAGATAGCTGGCCAAGGCGTTCAGGACATGTTTTTCCAGGATCTTACTTAGAAAAGGCAGTTGAGAAATAGGCCTGTAATTTTTCAATGCCTTAGGGTCAGTACCCGCTTTCTTCAGGAGTGGGGAGACTCAGGCTTCCTTCAGAGATGCTGGGAGATAACCCGCTTCCAGAGAGGCATTCAATAGATGCAGTAGCTGGGGCTGAATACCTGGCAGAGCCAATTTGAAGATTTTCGGGGGGCAGGGATCTATAGAGGATCCCGATTTGATGTGACTAGCCAGTTCTGTCAGGTGCTTACCATCAATATCAGGGAAGCTATACTACGCCCCGGCAGACTGCAAGTTGTCTAGACCAGGTTGCGATGGCAAACTATCTGAAAGCGTGGTGATATCCCTCAGGATATCCTGTACCTTCTGGAGGAAGAATCCTTGAAAGGTGTCACAAGCAGGCTGACCCAGCCCGCAACTTTTATCATTCAGCTGCGTGAGTTCCCTTAGAATAACAAAGGTTTCCCTTTGTTTATTCGTGGCCTCCCTGATCCAACACTCATAAAAGGCGGATTTCCTAGCCAAGATAGCCCGTTTATAGCTGGCTAAAAGAGATTTATACGTTACTGACTCTGCAATCCCATAATCCAGTCTCCACCTACGCTCCACCTTCCGGAGAGCTTGCTTCTCTTTTCTGAGGGATGCATCAAACCAGGGAGCACCTTTCCCTTTTTTCCGAGTGAGCTCTAACCGTTCTGGGGCAAGCTTATCTAAAGCAGAGCGAATCCAGGTCATAATGGTTGTGGTATATACATCCAGATTCCCCTGCTTCATCTTAGGAGGGGGGGAGGTGAGTAGAGTTGAGACTAAGGAATCAGCTTCAATCTTCTTCCAAGGGCGGGCCTTCCTCCTTGTTTGTGGAGGGGCTGCTAATAAGGGATCTCCCGGAACCCAACACTTGATCAGATAATGATCTGACCAGATGCAAGGGCTAACTTCTAGGATTTTCATCAGCGGCAGGGAGGACCAGACAAGGTCAAGAGTGTGACCCTTCTCATGGGTGGGGCCCTTTACAAGTTGGTTTAGATGGAGGGTGGCAAGGTTAGTTCCGAACTCGGACGCAAGGAGTCTTGTCCCAGTGATAGTTAAAATCCCCAACCACTACCAGGGACTTATGTCTGGATGCCAGATCTGTCAGTAGTTCAAAAAAGGAATCATTAAATTCCGGTGAGCTCTGCGGTGGACGATATACTAACAGTAGCAGAATACATGAGGATTTCAGTGATATTTTTATCCCTAATACTTCTGCACCAGCACAGCTTTCCGCAATGATCTGTGTTACCTTAAGATTCTTCTTGAACATAATGGCTACCCCTCCTCCTCTGCTGTCCTTGGGATGGTTATACCACAGAGCATCGAAATTGGGAGGTAAAGCTGCTAAAATGTCCGGTGTTGATGAAGTCCCTAGCCAGGTTTCTGAGAGCGCAAGGATGTCTATCTCGCCCTCGCCCAGCAGTGTAAATACCTCTAGATGGTGTTTATGTAAGGATCGTGTGTTGAGTGTGGCAATGATCGGACCTTGTGTACTAGTGGAAATAGGTCTGTCCTCTACCTGCAACAGGCCTTCCGAATGAAGGCTGGCATATGTTCTCCCATCCAGCGTAGTTGTCCCTTGTCGAAGAGATCTGGGGTAGCAGGGGAGTAGACCCATGGCCGACCAGGGGGGGTGGCCCTTTGGCCCGTCCTGGCCCGGACAGGCACAGACGGGCTTTCCTCTGGCGCTCCTCCGGCGCGACGCTGCGCGCGTACGCTGTGCACGACCATAATGGCCTCTAAATAGCGTGTGGTAGGCGGTGCTCGCTCGAACTAGAGCGCAGCCCCGGAAAACGTCTTGGGGGCGTCTCAGCCCTACTCCCAAGATGGCGGTCGTAATGGGATACAAACACCCAAATGGTGAATGGTGCTGTCACAAATTTTAAGTGCAGGCAATGCGGCCAGTGGGGAACAGGCAGAAACAATTTAAGAACAGCAGAACAGCAAGTATACAGTTTTTAAAATACACTTCAAAATAATTGCAGCAGTAGCGATAATTTAAAAATACAGCGTGGTGTTAGCGTATCGGTCAGTCTGTTGACCGCGCACCGACCAACTGGCCCCTAAATACCATTTGCCAGGCGGTGCTCGCTCGAACTAGAGCGCAGCCCCGGAAAACGTCTTGGGGGCGTCTCAGCCCTACTCCCAAGATGCCGGTCATAATGGGATACAAACACCCAAATGGTGAATGGTGCTGTCACAAAATTTAAGTGCAGGCAATGCGGCCAGTGGGGTACAGGCAGAAACAATTTAAGAACAGCAGAACAGCAAGTATACAGTTTTTAAAATACACTTCAAAATAATTGCAGCAGTAGCGATAATTTAAAAATACAGCGTGGTGTTAGCGTATCGGTCAGTCTGTTGACCGCGCGCCGACCAACTGGCCCCTAAATACCATTTGCCAGGCGGTGCTCGCTCGAACTAGAGCGCAGCCCCGGAAAACGTCTTGGGGCGTCTCAGCCCTACTCCCAAGATGGCGGTCGTAATGGGATACAAACACCCAAATGGTGAATGGTGCTGTCACAAATTTTAAGTGCAGGCAATGCGGCTAGTGGGGAACAGGCAGAAACAATTTAAGAACAGCAGAACAGAAAGTATACAGTTTTTAAAATACACTTCAAAATAATTGCAGCAGTAGCGATAATAGCGTGGTGTTAGCGTATCGGTCAGTCTGTTGACCGCGCGCCGACCAACTGGCCCCTAAATACCATTTGCCAGGCGGTGCTCGCTCGAACTAGAGCGCAGCCCCGGAAAACGTCTTGGGGGCGTCTCAGCCCTACTCCCAAGATGGCGGTCGTAATGGGATACAAACACCCAAATGGTGAATGGTGCTGTCACAAATTTTAAGTGCAGGCAATGCGGCCAGTGGGGAACAGGCAGAAACAATTTAAGAACAGCAGAACAGCAAGTATACAGTTTTTAAAATACACTTCAAAATAATTGCAGCAGTAGCGATAATAGCGTGGTGTTAGCGTATCGGTCAGTCTGTTGACCGCGCGCCGACCAACTGGCCCCTAAATACCATTTGCCAGGCGGTGCTCGCTCGAACTAGAGCGCAGCCCCGGAAAACGTCTTGGGGGCGTCTCAGCCCTACTCCCAAGATGGCGGTCGTAATGGGATACAAACACCCAAATGGTGAATGGTGCTGTCACAAATTTTAAGTGCAGGCAATGCGGCCAGTGGGGAACAGGCAGAAACAATTTAAGAACAGCAGAACAGCAAGTATACAGTATTTAAAATACACTTCAAAATAATTGCAGCAGTAGCGATAATTTAAAAATACAGCGTGGTGTTAGCGTATCGGTCAGCCTGCATTTGATTACTTGCCTGTGTTAATAAAGGAGCTCTTTTGGTCAAATTATGGTGGTAAAGTTTAGAATAGAGAATGGCGTGGAAAAATGGGTACTGGTAGATAAAGGTTAATTGTGCCACATTTACTACATTTTCCAAAGAGAGTTTACCATGAGATGTCTGTGCTATCATTGATATCAGAGCTATCTCTTGGTGGAGAAGTCTCTGGTTGGAAGAGTCACCAGGTTTCATAAGAGGAGCCCTCAGAGCCAACTTAGAAATGAGGAATGACTGAAACAATCTGTAATTCCAGACCAAATTCCTTTGATAATTCCTCATTTTACCCTTGGATATCGCTCAGGGAATGCACCTGTTTTCACCAGTTGTAGTTTTGAGGTGAAAGACCAAAGATCTGTAGAATTACTGTGGATCACGTAATCCCAATACTGTTAAAAGACGAACATGAATGTAAGAACTGGGAGAATGATGGATTTATCACACCTAAATATTTGAGCGTGGGGGTACTAGGGAACAAAAGTCTACCAGCCACATGTTTACTGTTTTATATTGCAGAGCATGATGAAAACCCAACAAAAATTATTTTCTGGGCTGGGCAGTGCAGTAATAGACTAATAATTCATTAGATAGATTCAAACAATGTTTTTTTCTGAATATTTCTAAATAAAGGCATTTACTTTAATTTTCAATAATTAAATGTAGAAATGGTTGAAATCCGGTTGCAAATAATGGATAATTTCCATCAAATGAAGGCATAATTTGCTTAGTAACATTTATAGTACCTCAAGGCCCAAGCACATTTTCACATCTCTGTCTTTTCCCTTACATGTTATGCCCTTCTTCAATGGAAGCACTTACTCAAAAAAATCAATAGAAATGGTGCATTAAAAAAAAAATAAGATGTCATAGTTGCTGCATTTTAATTTTATTGGACACCATAAGAGATTGTGATCCTTATTTGCACAAAGAAAATGTGCTAATAAAGTGTTATAAGTGAAATGGGACCTAAACATAGTGAGTTTGATGTAGAAGAGCTTCTTAGTTCTTTTGAGATTCCATTTATAAAATGCCTCAGCAGGTCCTTCTGAGCACGCAGGCACACATTTCTTGCAAAGGTTTCCTGTCACTGCAATAGGACCTCCTAGGTGTACTCTTCTTCCACACTTTCAGGCCCATGCATCAACCCTTTTTGCCAGCGCAAACGGTGCGATTCACAAAAATCTGCCATTTGCCCCCGCAAAAAGGGCATTTACGATGCATCAAGGTTCAAGGCACTCGCAATTTGAGGATTTGCAATTATTTGCGATTTCTCAAATTGCGATTGCATTTAAGGAATCACAATTTGCGATTCCTGAAATGCGATGCAAGAACCACGATTTCGCTAATAGGGGGCGCAAATTACCATGAAGTTGAACTTGATGGTAATTTGTAAAAACTTTGAAAAATGCACTTTAGTGCATTTTTCAAAGTTTCATGTTGCGCACACACATGCACATCACTATTTCAGGGGTGCAAATTGCAAATTGCGCATGCTATCTCCTATTCATTCCTATGGGCCTTTAGGCCCATAGGAATGAATGGGGAGCCATTCCTTAATTGCGACTCGCAATTTTCAAGTCGCAATTAAGGAATTTGTAGGAATCACTATTTTCTCAGCGATTCCTACATGCATAGGCATTTGTGCTTCCTTATTAGCGAATCCTTATTTTTCGCTAATAAGCATAATTGCAAATGGCATGTTTGATGCATGTGCCTGTTTATTTTTTATTCTTTACGACATTGGTGGCATCCATCAATAAATTAATGAAAAACGAAAAAACAAGAACTTAAATTTCCTTGGTCCACATAGTACCATGTTCCCCAGCAGAGCCTTCATAGTGGTACATGATAAACTTGTAACCTATCCCTATTTTCACAGCTTTCTTTCAATTTTATTCAGTGCCCAACTATTGTATCTGCATTCATGTTGATATGAACCTGATGGCGGTGGTACTAAAGCCACTACTCATTTGAACTTGATAGCTATTAACATCTCGGGGCTATCCTTGAGCCAGAATGTTAGTGCCCTCTATATCCATGCAGTCAAATCAAGAATAATGGGCATTCCGTCTTGAGGCTCTAAGTCAGAACATGTTGTGCAGGTCCTCATATTATGCCAAGTCTACTGAGCTTTTAAGAAGATACAGGGATGGAGCAGAAAGAAGATGATAAATGGGATAGTATGGTACTTTGATTCTGTGGCAAAGAGGTAAGTTGACTATGTATCATTTAACAGGTAAAATACATATATGTATATTTCTTCTAACCACTACATCACATTTCCTTTCACATCAAGACTTAGCTGCCATTGATTTTATAATTATTTTTAGCATTCAAAGTTCTCTGTACCTTCTTGAAGAGTGTTCCAGCATTAAAGAATAAACAAGTTTATCAATGTATGCTGCTGATAATTACTTGTGGGTCAGACATTATACCAACAGTCATGTGAAAATTCAGATCTGAGTGAAACAAAACCAAATGATCGTTTCAGGCATGGGCATCACCTCTTGATCAGTGGATACTGACTTGAGAAAATGTGTATGGGCGAATGTTCCTGAACTTTTTAGATATTTGCGCCACTCAGTCTGTTTTATGCTTTCCTGATTTTTCCATCTGTTTTTCACAGTGACAACATTGGCAGGACTTCTGGAAGCCTTGCAGCTGTTTTGCGCCCTTGTCCATCAACGTGCAAGCATATGTTGCCTTGAGGCACAAATAATGAGTACCCCTACCCTCAGTTGAGGTTAGCTATTGCATATTCACTTTAGGCTTAGAATTACTGATAACTAATATGCAAGGCAAAGTCCTTCTTACCAGAATCCCTGGGGCAAGTGCCAGCTCGTGGACCATCTGTTTAGTACCCCATGCCCTGGCCCTTCACTTCTCCCTGATGTCTGGTGTATGGTTACGTAATGTGGGGAATGCAGGAAGTGCATGTGGTTCGTGCTTGGTGTCCTCTATTTTTTTTTTTTGTTTGCATATTTATATAGCGAGAACTCGACCCTTGGGTATTGGAGCGCTTTACATGAGCACCGTATTTACATTACACATTCAGGCAGGGGAGATTAAGTGATTTGCCCAGAATCACAGGATGTGGACGCGACCCCGAGGCTCGAACCCTGGTTTCCAGCACCAAAGTCGGCAATCTAGCCGACTGACCACATCCTCTTCCCTATCCCCTCCCCTCTATGACACCAGGTTAAATGTAACTCAAAAGTGTGTTCTCCTTCATTGCCGTTAAGGATTCTCAGCTTCCTTATCCTTGGAGTAGCTTCTGATGCCAGTACTGTGAAGATGCATTGCATTTTCCCCTGGTAGCACCACTCCGTAGAGAGGGAGGAAGAGAAAGACTGACCCAAACACCCTAGGCTTTAGTGCAACCTTATTTTTCCAAGAAGACACATTTAACTGTTTGCATACCAATTTTATAAAAGGTAGGAATGTTTATCTTAGTAGATGAAAATAATTAGAAAGTAGAAAAGGAAATATGCCCAAAAGGAAAGTAAAAAAATAGTACATATTGTAGAAATCAAAACGTAGGAACCAGATCACAAAGAATAAAAAAGAACAAACATGAATTTATCATAGAATTCACCTCTACTGCTTTAATGTCTATACGTGCTAACCACACTTTTTAGGTTTACTCTCTCAGACAAATCCCGATTTCTTCGTAGATGTGTCTGATATTTCTGTAATCCATATATTTATATTGTACTTTCTCTCATGTCCCCAACCCATATATTTGTGACTTGCACACTGGTTTCAAATGTGGTTTATTTTGTATTTGCTTAATCAAATTTGTAATAAATAGGACTACAGTACAAAACCTTCTATCTCATTTCGTACCTTATGAACTTAGTGAAGTGAGTGTTGTACTACCTAATAAAAAGAGACCTGCTGTGTTGAAAATTGGGGTGAACGGCATTATGGGGCATATCATCAAGCGCAATATCGCCACTTTAGCAGCACTTTTTGCCACTAAAGCGGCGATATTTTTATCGCCCTATCAGCAAGCTGTCGCTAACAGCTGTTAGCGACAGTTTGCTGGGAATGGCGCCCCTTGTCAGCATGTCTCCGACCGCATCCCTAATAAGATGCAAAGGAGGCGTGCCTGACAAGACTTACTTGGGAAAATATCGCTAACCCAGCTTCGTGATATTGACAAGGAGGGTAGGCGATATTTAAAATCACGTTACGGACGCATTAACGCAGGAACTTAATGTCAGTTAAATTCCTGACTAAGGCATACCTAACATGGGGGGTGTATTCTGTGGCTAAGACCACAGGCCCTATCATCTAGGATATCGCCGTTTTCCACCATGGAAACCGGCGATATCCCCACTATCTCTGGAATTTTTATCGCCTCGGCGATGTGCGTTGTTGATAACGTGCTAACCGGGCGATAAATTCCAGAGATAACTGGCGATAAATATGCAAGTGCTAAGCGCGCTTTGCGATATTTATCGCCGGACCTTGATAATATGCCCCAAAGTTTTTTGCAGAATTACATATATCACACTAGATACAGGCAGAAGACCGGTTTCAGCAGAAAATGTTCTCACCAAATATTATCCCTAATTGTGCAATACAAAATTCTGTGAAATCCGTCAATTTTGCATTCTGCGAGAAGCACAATTTTTTTAAATGTTATACGCTAAATGTCATTGTTGTATGCCAGTAGTTTTAAAGTTCCGATTTCTTTTACAGTATATACTGTTGCATCCTTCCCTGAAAATGCTCAGAACTAAAGATTCGGCTCTTGTGTACCTATTCGTTGTATTCATTGATGTGTACCAATGCACGTTGTCAAATAGCACCACCCAGTCCAAACGCAAATCGACATTTGACTCCACCAATCTCTCTGCTTATCAAAACAGCCCCCGGGTCTCAGTGGAGAAAACAGCATTATTTTTAGAGCAATTTATTCCTCCAGTAGCCTCTAAAACTTGAAATTACTTTTACTTATAACAATAGACTGCCAGCACCACATGCCCACATTATGTTGTGTATTCTTTTGCATAATTATACCTCTTCAGAGGTTTAAATTATAGCTGCCTACTGTATGTTCTATATCGAGCGCGCACCTTTCATGTTTTGCTCTGAATATTAAAAGCATTGATGCTGAAGTTATGTGCTTGCCAGTGAATCACTATGCTCTATAATGAGGTACCCCATTTCCTTTCCTTCCTCTTATCATCTTTGTTATCTTAAAAAAAAAAAATGAAACTAATTGACACACAACAGACAGCACTTGAGGACATACATCTCTATTAACATCTGTCACACCACTAAGAAAAACAGCTTTATTTGAAACAGAGTATGTATGTGGCAAAAGAAGGTGTGGATTGATGCATATAAAGAGGTCAGTGTGAAAAGATAGCATTATGACATATAGATTGCGCCTTGCTTTTACCACTATCCCACACCGCACTATCCCACCCTTCGATGCCCTACACTGTTTTGTAGATTGCTGGGATGGAAAAGTCCTTTACATGGTGAAGTGTGTGTACCTGTCCACTGAGTGGCCCATGTCTGGTACGCTGGTGATGATTTTTGTTGTCATGGGAGAGCAACGAGGATGTGTGTGCACCATGACATTGGCTGCCTCACAGATTGTGATCCAGTTAGACTGGGAGGGAGCCCGAAGTCCAACCCTGATTGTGGTGAAAGCCCACTGCATTTGCTGGAAGTTAAGCAGCACAAGTGTGGTGGTGGCAGCATACAGTATAGCGATGAGTAGAAGTGAACAGGTCATTTTTACCTATGTAAATGGAGTGAGGCCTCCTGTGTCACTCATGTAAAGTTCCGCTGATTTGTGCTTAACTCACCCTTGCCCCTACATCAATTTAGTATATAGTGCAGTATGATGTATAGTATGCATGTGTTGGGTGTATGTATGCCTGTGGATGGTACAATACCTGAAAGATTCTGGGTTCCAATTTGGAAGACTCAGGGCTGGCTGAGGAGGTAGCGGCATCCCCCCAGATAGATTTGTGAATTCCTGAATTCCTGTGAGGTAGGTGGGACGCATACTGGAGAATGGAGAGCAAGGATCTTCTGCATACTTCATAGGATGCTTTGAGAGATGTCGCTGGAAGGGGAGTCTGGGCACATCTAAGGAAGGAGATGGGACTGATAAGAGAATGTTAAAGAGTAAGGCCAAGGCCCCGGGGTAACCTTTTGATACACATATCACTGTGGTTGACATCCAGGTGTGAACCTCTAGTCACTCCCATGGCTTGTGTTGTGGGCCTATCAGATTTGGAGTCACTCCTCCTGTGACAGACTGCTTTTTGGAGGATGGGTAGGGCAGAAGAGAGGGTACTTTAAAAGGAAGCAGACCTTGACACAAATGTAAAATACTCAGACACTGAATCACTTTGTGTCTGGCAATGGACTACTGAAGGTGAGCTTAGGGCCCCCAACATTTTCAATGTCAAGAAGCTGTGCGAGGAGGGCAAGACTTCTGCCTTAAACCAGGGCTGTATGCTAAGGGCTAAGGCCTGCCCGTCTCCAAGACGAGTGAGGGGACTTTACACAGGGACATTCAAGACGACCTGCACCTGGAGCATGAGGACCTGCCTGTTTGCTAAAACCAGTGCACTCTGTGAGGAAGAGCAGATTGCTAGAGGGATGAAGGTCTGCTGGAAGATCGTAGCAAGTGGATTCCTGTAACCAGATGTAAGGAGATGGTTACTGCACCAATTGGGTCAGCCAGAGGAGGTCAGCTGTGTCGTACAGTTCCTATAAATTAAGTAGGACTGTGCAATCGAACAACATAAACATCAGAATATGGGGACCAAGCCCATACATTCCAGCAGAGTATGTTGCCCCCATTCCTGGCTAGCTCACAGTGCCCCCTCCAGAGACCTAACCATGACAGGGTACTAGATAAGCCTGGGCAGTGAACTCGGCTCCGCTCGTGAAGTTTGCGGATTTTCCCACACTCCGCGTCATGCGCAGCTCATGGAGATCTGAAAAACTCCGCTTCGCATAGCGTAGCGGAGTTTTTTTACTCGCTCGCGTTCACCATCGTCAAGTTGGCGAGCGAGAGTGAGGAAAATCCACCTCCCAGCGAGGTTTCTCAATGCGGTGGGGGTCAGGTTTCTCATTGCAAGTGGTCGCGTATGCATGCGATCGCTCGCGTTGAGAAGCTGCCCGTTTGCGTTGAGAAAGCTGCCGCTCGAATAAAAATCTACTCAAGCGGCAAAAAAGATAAGCTTGCGCTGTGCATGGTGCTGTTCGCAATGATTGCATAGTGCGGACAAGCATCCAGCACTGTGCAATCACCACAATCAGCATTTTTCTACCATACTCCACAGCTTGTGGAGCCCCACGTAGTGCGACAAAGGTTTTTTTGCACTTCGCGTAGCTTCGCGTAGCTTCGCGTAGTGCTTCTCCGCGAACCCCACCCAGGGTTAGTACTAGATAGTATTTGAAACTTCAGAACATGACAACTCTGATTCCCCAAGGAAATCGTGGAAACAGATCTACCCATTTATTGTTACTCAGGCATGCCCAGAGG
The DNA here is from genome assembly GCF_964204655.1 of Triturus cristatus. Taxonomy (NCBI): domain Eukaryota; kingdom Metazoa; phylum Chordata; class Amphibia; order Caudata; family Salamandridae; genus Triturus; species Triturus cristatus. The sequence continues at coordinate 833,535,097 of NC_140594.1, forward strand.
GAGAGACATGTATGAACTGGCATTTCAAACATTTATTAAAGCAATTGTATTCTTCGTATAAAAATATGAGATGCAGCTATTAGCAGGAAGAAACAAAGCATTGTTACCAGCAGTACAAGAAATGTGAAGAAGATGAATAATTTAACCATCATGACAATATTGCATGATTATATGATTATATGCGGGGCCACTGGAAATAAGTGATCGTGCGGGCGAGGCAACTTTCACATAATTATAGTTTTACTGCATTTGCAACATAATCCGTCATCTGCTGCATAATCTGCAGATTTCAGCAACCCAAAAATTATTTCTAGCCCAAAGTGTTAAAAAGTTACTAGAAATGCAGTGACACTGGTTGTTGCATAGTTGAAAGCGCTTTGCAAAGCTTGATGTGTCACTTTTCTGTTGCTTATTGCTATATTTGGGTATTAAACTGGTACTAATTAAGTGCAACCAATGCCCACACAGTTACTAAGTTTAAAAATGATGAAATAATAATTTATTTTTTTTAATGTGCCACATCATGCTTCATAATTTGCCTTTTATTTCAGCAAAATGTACTCAGCCCTGCGGCATAATTTGGCTCTCTCCTTATGCATAGTTCCAGTGGCCCTGATTATATGATAATGCATATATGATAATATAAATACGCCTACCCTAATTCTACCTACGCTATCAAGAGGATAGTGAGACTACCATCTGCCAGTTCTCTTTGGACAGCCAAAACCCTCATACCTGTGTATAATGTATCAGGCAGCCAGTCTGGTGTAGAGCAGGCCACAGTCAGCAGGATAGGGGCTGAACTCATCAGGGCTGATCCCCAGTCACAGCGTCAGGATAATCCATGGAAGTGCTCCTCTGGTGAATAAAGCTCCAAATTTGGTTATATAATAAAAAGCACTGTTGCAATCACACTATGTCAGAGGTGCAGCCCTTATGTATTTGTTTGTCTTTGCAACTCAGAGCTGGTCAATGTTCCTAGCCTTAGACTGAGTGTACTAGACTACGTGATAATGTGCCTATGAAGAAATGTGCTGCCTGCAGGACCCTTTCTAAGTACGCTATCATGTACGTGTAATGATTGTTAAAAGTCACTTTGTAATAAGATGAAAATGGAGATCTTGAGCTCAGGCCCTGTTGAACTCCAAACACCCACTCCTTGGCTGGAAAGAGACTATTCCATAAAACTGAAACTTAAAAACAGTCTAAAAATCAAACTAAATATTATATATATATATATATATATATGTATATATATATATATATATATATATATATATATATATATATATATATATATATATATATATATATATATATATATATTATCTACTGGCGGTCGCCAGTAGATAGTTATAGTTAGGACCCTGTTTCCATAGGAAATCCGCAACATTCTATTTGGAATAACTTTGGCGCCGGTCGATGAATCCTCGCGAAATTTTCAAAATAGGTGGGGCGCTACGCTCCGCTCCTACCCTGAAAGTCTCGGGGGGATTCGTCAAGCGGGGGCTGAGAAAAAAGGGGGGTCCCAAAACGCGTTTTTCCCATGCATTTTTCCATAGGACCTTTAGACACAGCTACAGCCCGAACGGCTGAACAGAGTTACTTGAAATTTGGCAGAGAGGTAGTCCTCAGGTCAAGGAAGTGCCTTTTGTAGGTCTGGTGTAAATCTGTTCAGTAATTCCTGAGAAAATAGCATTTAAATCAATATATATATGTGGGCGGAGCCTAACCACACATCTCATCCTGAGATCTGATTGGCTGTCAGCACTTCATCCAAGAAGTGTTGGCAGCCATCTTGGGACCAATATACATGATAGCACCTCATTAAAAAGCATTGCAGTTAATAGAAGATTTTAAGACTTTAGTTACATTATAAATCATTTGTTGATGGTACCATACTCATTTTAGGAATTGTGGTATGTTCTAAGGTGATTTCACCATGTGAAAAAGCCTTCTGCTGGGATATCATGATTGAGAGAAAAATATTTTCTCATGCTTTTACCACAGAGGTTTGGAAGGTGATCTAGAAGCTAAACTGAGAGCTTATTTTCTGTAAATTCACATTATCTTTCTCAGTCATGTGAGAATGAAGTCTGACATTCTCAATAAAACATGTACATCCAACAAGGGCAGAGACTGTCAGTTGATTCCTTTGTGTTCTACTGCAGCTTTCCAGAGTGTTCCAAAGAACTACTAGAGCGCTAACCGTCCTACTTATGATAAATGTATGGCACACCTGAATCCATCTTGCTTGGATTAAAGTGGTAACTCTTAAAACATTTAATTTAAAAAGGAACAAAATGAGGTGGTTCATTTTTCCATAAAAAGTATGATTAGTGCTGCATAAAGAAAAATTAGGGCACATTTTGAGTGACTTCTCAAATCCTGGCATGCAGACTGAAACATGCACTTTCAATACCAGCAGCAGTTTTCCCTGGTGAGCAGTAGCTTTACTACAGTGATCTAATGAGCAAAAAGAGTGCTAACATTCTGATTTTATGGCAAATGTGTGACACATTTGAATGCCTTCTTGATGGAATCAAAGTAAAAAACTGAAAGTATTTCCTACTGAGGAGACTGCAGTAAATGAGGAAATTAGGAAACTTCATAACAAATAAGTCTCCCAAGATGGCCACCAGAGACAAAAGAGCCCAAATGTAGCCCAAATATCACCCAGATGTAGCCCAAGTATAGCCCAATGACAGAATGTCCAAGAATGTTCTTAAAAACAACTAGAGCACTTACTGTCTTCATTATGACAAAAGTATGGCACACCTGAAGCCATCTTGATTGGAATAAACTGGTAACACTTAAAACATTTAATTTAAAAAGGAACACAATGAGGGGGTTCATTTTGCCATAGAAATTATGATTAATGCTGAAGAAAGAAAATGAGGGCACATTTTGAGTGACTTCTCAAATCCTCTTCTATTTCATTAAAAAATTCTGACATGCAGACTGAAACATGCACTTTTAATACCAGGAGCAGACTTCCATGGTGAGCAGTAGTTTTACTACAGTGATCTAATGAGCAACTAGAGTGCTAACATTCAGAATTCATGGCAAATGTGTGACATATCTGAATACCTTCATGATGGAATCAAAGTAAAAAACTGAAAGCATTTCCGACTGAGGAGACTGCAGTACATGAGGAAATTAGGAAACTTCATAACAAATAAATCTCCCAAGATGGCCACCGGAGACAAAAGAGCCCAAATGTAGCCCAAAATCACCCAGATATAGCCCAAATATAGCCCAATGACAGAAGTGTGCAAAACACTTATTATTTTGTGTTTTTGCAGTGTTATATAGTGCAGACTTGTCAGGTATTGGAGTGCTTTACATGAGCATTGGTTACATCACACAAGAACAAATTCATTTTGGTTGTAGACATGGGGAGACTAAGTGATTTGACCAGAATCACAGAATGTCGAGCTGAAGCAGAAACTTCAACCTGGTTCCCCAGTTGCAAAGTCTGCAGTTCTGGAAGTAACACCACATCCTCTCCCCTAAGTGCAACATTTAATCAAGTTGTCAACTAGATAAAAAAACATAAAGATAACAAATAATTTAAAAGTGCTTTGTCGCTATTTGAAAACTCAGAAAATATGTCCTTATTTTAGTCTTTTAGAGCACTAACCATAATTTTGATGCCAATAAGACCCTCTCATATATGTAATTTCTAAAGGAATGCTCTAGGTATTACAGTTTTGATTACATCAAGATGATGTCAGGCGCTCCACACTTTTGTAATAAATATAGAATGTTAGCAATCTAGTTGTTCATTAGGATACTGTTGAGAGGCAGAGGCCAGGGGCACGGACTCTGAAAATTGAAGGCAGGTAGGAGGGTGCAAAGGCAACAATTTAACCACACTGAGCAGGCAGGAAGGGCCGTGGAAGCACAACAGACTATGGAGGGCAGTGGAAAGGGGGGCAGGGGCAACAAACCAACAATACAGGACTTGCAAGAGAGGCTGTTGGAGGGAAGATCTATTACGGGTCAAGGAAGCTAGGGGCGGTCCCCAGAGCCCCGGGAGCCACCACAGAACTGAGCAGGAGAGTGAGTCAGGGACAAAAGGGGCACCTTAATTTGAGCCGGGGTGCCTAGGAACGCTTGCTCCAAAAATGAAGAAAACAGACATATGAGACATGGAATTGGAGGCAGAATACAATGGCAGTTTAATGAGAAGATGCAACTTCAAAGAAACCGCAGAATAGAGACCTAAAGTACAAAATACAGAATCCAGATAATCATACAGCTGTCATGATATTCTCTGTATCTCAATTAATGGACTGACAGAGAGAGAGAGAAAACACATCTATAAATGCATCATGAGAAACAAGTTACACCAAGGAAAATGTTACCTAGGGACACTCACATTTACTCTTAGAGCAAGCATTCCTGCAATTACAATACAACATCTTTTAAATGCAAAAGTAAAGAGAACAATGGTTAAACATAACATGACATTTCATATAGGTAAAATAGAATAAGATACTTCAAGCAAAGCCGAGCAAGACATTTTAAGCAAAGGAAGACAAGAGCTCCCAGTTCTTGGGGAAAACCTGCACAGCCTGTTAACCTACATACAGACGGCGAGGTTGTCCGTCGATATCTGTGGGTGCTCCCTTTTTATATCATTTTGTGGGCTCCTTTGCACGCTACATCTACCTACGTATGCTACCCAAAAGCTTCGTCTGCAGATTTTACCAGACATTTCGTCATTTACCCACTTAATGCTGACAATGGACTGGGTGAAAAGGTCAGTCTCTCAGGCCAATCGCTTATCGTAAGTTCCATAGAGCAAGCAGAAAATAATGGGTATTGTACAGGAATTCAATATATTCATGTATAAAATCTCCTCAGTTCTCCTAACTTGACGCTCTGCGGTTGCCACTTCCTTAAAAGCGGGAAACCTGCCCAGGAAGCAAGTACCAGTCCAGGATGCAGCCTACTGTATGTCGACAGCTTCAGGGGGATGTTGAACTTTGATACCGAGCACGGAGCACTCGGGTAGGGTGGGGGCTACTAGTTTGGAGCAGAAGGCCTCGCAGACCTGCCTTCAGACTGCTATACACTAAAATTGCAGAGCTATGGTCAATTTAACAAAGAGGCCTACATATTGAACAGAAGGGCCTACACAGGGGTTTTATGCTGGCTGAGTGGTAAGGATGTCTCAGGATAATTATATAGCAACACAGGACCCGCTGGTCAATTTAATACGGCCTACAAATGCGGCTGGCAGGGCAAGGACAAGGGTCTCATACTTCAGGTGTGGACAGAACGGGCCAGGGGCCCCCTGTGATACAAAATCTACCCTCCTTCAAGGCTGTGGCAATGTAATAGACCATTGTGGGCAGAAGGAAGAGGCAATGGTAGTACAACCATACATGCCAACAGACCCGATTCAGCCAGGAAACGTCCAATGTTTTTAAGCTCAAATGGGCTTTATTTGATCTGTCTCCTGTCTACAATATCCTCTTTTTCAATGTAACTCAAAGGGGAAAATCAATACCCCAGTTTTTTTTCAAAATCTCCCTCTTACCAAGTTCAAAATGTTCGCAAGTATGGTACATTGGATCATGGAAGGAAATGGGATAGGGACATGGACTTGGATAACAGAGGACAGGAGAGACATGGAGAGGTGCACCAAACTGACCCTGCAGGGCAGGCATCAGGGTTTGCAGCAGCACAATACACCACACAGGGCATGCAGGACGGGAGTGCAGCACAACAATCCATAGAAAGCAAGAGGGAGGGGACAGGACCATGCACATGGACAACAGAGAACAGAGGGGCAAGAGGCAATGGTAGCTAGCTGACCATAATGGACAGACAGGAGAGAAGGCTGCAGCATAACAGACCATAAAGGGCAGGAGGGACGGATCAGGGGCATTACAATGGAACAGACAAGCCAGGAGGGAGGGAGTAGGGGTCTGCACATGTAAACAGAGGGCTGGGGGCAAGGGGGCAGGGCAGGAGCAGCAAGATGGCCATGGAGGTCAGGCAGGATGGGCACTAGAAGCAAGACACAACATGAAGAGCAACAGTGAGACTGTGATGGCATACACACAGACCATGGAGGGAAGGTGGGAGGGGGTCAGGGGCAGCTAACTGACCACACAGGGAAGGTGGGAGGGGCCATGGCAGCACAGAATACCATGCATGGCAAGTGGGAGGGTTAGTGGCAGCACAATGGCTATGATGGGCAAGAAGGAGGGTGCAGGGGCATGCACAAAGGACGATGGAGGATAGAAGGGAGGGTCAGGACCTGTGCACAGACAAGAAAGTTCAGGGGAAGGGGCCTCACAACAGACCACACGGGGCAGGCAGGAGGAGCAGTTGCAGCACAACAGACCAGGGAGGGCAGAAGGGTGTGGCAGTACAATGGACCATGTAGGACAGGAGGAAGAGGATAGAGGCATGGCATGTGGACAGGCAGGGTGGAGGTGGCAGGGACAGGTTACAGTCATCTGACAATGCTAGGCAGGTGGGAGGGGAGTGGCAGCTCAACAGAACACTCAGAGTAGATAGGAGTGGCAGGTCCATGGGACATGGTCGGCAAAAAGGATGGAGCAGGGGCATGCACAAAGACATCGGAGGGCAGGGGGAAGGAGAATAGGGGCAGCAAGCTAAGCACAGAGTTTAAGCAGGAGGTCAATGATGGGGCATAGAATTGGGCAATGGAGGGCAGGAGGAGTGGACTGGTACATCATACTAAATTGAGGGCAGTGGCAGCACATCAGACCATGCATGGCAGGAGGGAGGAGGCTAGTCCATGGATTCACACAACAGAGGATAGGGAGGAGGGGGATGGGGCAGCAAGCTAACTGTTCAGAGAAGGCGGGTATTAGAAACTTTATTGTTTTTAAAACATTTTGTCTGTGCAAACTACTTAAAATATGAACAAGTATGCAGCATAATCTCACTTTTATTCAGGAAGAAGAAGACGTTAGTGACTGTGACTCCGGGCTCACTTGGCAGAAACACCCCCTGACCCTCCACCCCCTATCGCAAAATGTAATGCCCGTGAAAAGGGTAGGTGAACACAGTGTTATCTAGAACATAGTCCTGAGAGCACGATTGAAAATGAAAACTAGATATAGTGTATGGTATAAACTATGCAACAAAAAGTGTGATATAAGATGAACCAGGCGTGAAATATAATATGCAATACATTGTGCGCAATGACAGATTCATTGGAGAGCGCGAGATAGCACAGGCACTAGCGTGTGCTATGCGATATGCGCCTTGGAGTGTAATATGCACAGGGCAGTGTTGTGTAACCTAACTAGTCTCTAAAGTTGTAATATAAAATATGTGCTGGGGAGTGTAACGTTGCATATGCACTGTGACAAAGATATGGATCCCAAATTGTAATATGTATGGCATAGCACTGTGCGTTATAACATAGGCATCGAGGAAGGCACGTTAGATGGGGCAATATAACCCGTGCGAAGACAAGTGTGGCATGACATTTTCACGGGGTGGTGTTACAGTGCACATGGGCTAGAGAGTGTCATAGCATATGCACTAGCTAGTGGAATACAATACAGAGGTGTGTGGCACTCGGCAGGCAATGGTGGGTGTAACACAGCATTGGGCTCTGTCAGGAGCGCGCTGTGACTCGCAAGTGATGTTCGTCCCCTTTCCAGAGAGTAAAATAAAAAGTATTACACATCCGGCAGTGGATGTGTGTTTTATTAACTGTGAGGGGGGTTTCTTGCATAGTTTTGGTCGAATTTTTGTCGAATCCCCTTTGAATGGCTTGGTGTGCATGTGTATTAAATGTGCCCGTCAATAGCTACCCATGTTTGTATAAATAAACGACAAGGGTGTCTACCGGGATTAGGCACGGTAGAGCATCAGACATGTCAGAGCTTCACTAGTGGTGTAAATACATTCCACGTGGATTAATTGCATGCATAGTCGCCTTTTAATGAATATCACGCAAATCGTCATGGTGATAGGTACGTACGGTTTGTCCAGCATGTCCTAGGTGTGTCTATAAATATATATTTTTTAAAAATAATAAAAAACAGTGTCCGGCCCTGGGGATTGGGGTCAAAAAAATATAATTAGGAGACAGGCCCTGGGGGATGGGGTCATCAGGGCCAATAAATTAGAATAAGAAGGGGAACCACACAGCCCCCCTTCTTAAAAAAATAAAATAAATAAAAGACTGGCATCGTGCCGGAGGCCATGCCCCCTCCATGCAGCACTCTGCAAACGCGCCCCCAACAGGCATCTCCAGTATGCGCCAGGGAGCTGCGCTGCAGACAGGTGTTCTGAGGCCAAGCCCCTTTTTACACCTCTCTGCAACGCAGCTCTGTGGCGCTTACTGGAGGTACCTAGTGGTCTAGTGTGACCCTAGGGACCCTTAGGATTCAAGGGGACTTAATCTCTCAGCTTAGAACAGCCACAGGGCGCGTTTACACAGTGGTGAAGGGAGGGGACGGGGCCTGAGGTGACGTGTGCAAACACGCACCATGGCACGTTTTAAATTGGGGATATAATTTCCCTTCAATACTGAGGGCCCCTGGGGGCTAACTAGCCCACCAAGTGCTTCCAGTAAGCGCCACTGAGCTGCATTGCAGAGAGGTGGTCCAAACCGTGCCACTTTTTACACCTCTCTGCAACGCAGCTCTGTGGCACTTACTGGAGGTACCTAGTGGGCTAGTTGGACCCTAGGGACCCTCAGGACTCAAATGAACTTAATCTCCCAACTAAAAACGGACACAGGGCGTGTTTACACAATGGTGAAAGGAGGGGACGGGGCCTGAGTTAACGTGTGCAAAAACGCCCTGTGGCCTGTTTTAAGAGGTAGTTTTAATCCCCATGCCCTATTATATACTAGGGGCTTATAGAGGAGGTAAGGCTAATCACAGGGGGACCCCAACGCATAATGTTCCCTAGTGTATGTAGGTGTTTTCACTGTATTCTAAGTGTCTTTTAACATAGCACTGGCTCTAGGACTGGTTAGTCAGACTCAGTTACCACCAGTATCCGTCTGAAAAAGTTGAGGGTACAGGATGATTTTGCAACAAGGCTTCTTTCTGCTCTTCTTTTTGTTCTTTCTGCACGTTATCCTTCTTCCTGCACTTATCTTCGTATTTGAGGACTTCTGTTGCTTCTTTCTGCACTTCTTTTGTTTCTTTCTGTGCATTTTTCTTCTTTCTTCACATGTCCTATCTCTGTAGGCATAGTTAGAAATTAGCATTTAAAAAACCTTTGAAATTAACAGAAAAAACCATAGGTTTCAGGCACGTTATAGTTAGGAATTAGCATTTAAAAAACCTCAGAAATTCACTGAAAAAACCATAGGTTTCAGGGGTGTTATAGTTAGCTGGACTTTTCACTTGTACAAAACCATTGAAATTCCCCCGTTATAGTTAGTTCAGCTAACTATAACTCGCGCGCCCGCAATGCACTGCTGATGACGTTACATATTATATCACTCATGACATGGTCAGTGACATCACTCATGACATCACTGATGACATCTCAAATGACATCACTGATGACATCACTGATGACATCATCCTTGTGATAGAGTGGCAGACCTCCTCTCACCCTAATATAACCTTTGATACACACATTCAAAAATAGAGACTAAAATTTTCAAAACAATGGACATACCAATACCAGTTACAACAACCTCTTCAGTAATTCTAAGATCCACATACACATCCACTCATTCACCAACAGTCCAATACAGTCACTCATACATGTACTCACTCATCATATGTACTCATACACCTATACATCCTGTTACACAATGCCACTCATCCATAGTTACTCACACACATAGTCACTCATGCTAATAAAGAAGCAAACATACATTTACTTGCATATACAGTTATACACACACCACCACACTTACTTCTACGGAAACTTACACATACTTAGTCTTTTAAACAATCACTTATAGAAACACATACTTATTCATACAGGAACTCTTTCAATCTCTCACTCTCACATATACTCACATATATACACCAATAGTCACATATACTAGTTTAAAACATATGTAGTTACTCATAAAGACACTATTGAGACAGTCATTCACTCACTAACACACCCATACACACACTCATCCACCCATACAGTCCTGCACACATACTGTGTTCAACACATACAAACAGTGAGTCACTCATTCATGCACCTATGCACTACGTAATACCCCCACCGAACCATGCAGACACTCAGACTGATACTCAAAAAACCAACTAATAACCTATATAGACACCCATGTAGCTACTCACCAACCCATGCAGCCACTTATACACAAAGTGAGAGACTGATACAGATATTTACATATTTAAACATTACTCACTAAGCCATGTATTCACTATGATACACTTAATCAGTCAGTTACACAATCAATTTTTCAAAAACAAATCATCCATTTAGACACTTATATACCCATTTATTCTTCCATCGACCTTGAGATATACATATATAAAACATATTTAATTTTCAGAATAACACACATTCACTGGATGATGTCATCAGTGATGTCATCAGTGATGTCATTTGAGATGTCATCAGTGATGTCATGAGTGATGTCACTGACCATGTCATGAGTGATATAATATGTAACGTCATCAGCAGTGCATTGCGGGCGCGCGAGTTATAGTTAGCTGAACTAACTATAACGGGGGAATTTCAATGGTTTTGTACAAGTGAAAAGTCCAGCTAACTATAACACCCCTGAAACCTATGGTTTTTTCAGTGAATATATATATATATATATATTTGATTATTATGAAATTATTATAAAACACACTTTAATAATAAAAGAAAATAAAAAGCCTTAAAGAGTTCAAAAAATGGCAATTTAAAAAATATGCAATTTAATAAAGCATATAAAATAAAATAAATGGCACTTAATTAAAATGCAGGAGGCTTCTGAAATGATTATACATTCGGAGAGTCAATGGTATCGAGAACGGTTCCCGCAGCCGCAGACGACATTTCCACAGTAGCCCGGGTGCAAGTTCAACAGAACTTCATGGTCACATCCAGTCCAATCAGAAGCCTCTGATGGTGTGCCATTTAGCAATGTGACAGTCGAACAGGAGCCATAATCCAGCAGAAATCAAAGAGGTAAAGCATCCTGGAAAGGCTCATAATATGCATCCCGTAGCAAAGGTAGTATCATATAACAGCACTGAAGATGAATCCTCATCGGACGCACCTGCAGATCCACACTCATACATCCAACCAATTGCATTTCAAGACACAAATCCAGTGCACACTCGAAAGCACATCACTGAACACAGGCTTTACACAGTGTAACTATATAAGTCGGAAGGACAAGGACCAGTTGTCAGTCAGTTCTTATAGTAAAGACACTCCAAAGTACTGTATCATGCATTCAAGAAACAGCAGGACAATGGGTCAGCTCCATCCCCATAAGGCTTTGAAGTGGAACAGCCATTGATGAGCAGGAAACATAGGACCAAAATACCAACAATAAGGATAACCTCCAAGGTTATGCCTCCAAATTAGCTGGAAAACAGATAGTGTATAAAGTATGGAATCACTCCAAATACAGTCTGGAACGTGCTGAATAAGCCAGACCCAATCGCATTGAAAAAGTGTATTTCTCCCACAGTATAAGAAGCGTTAAATATGCAGTGCACTACCTGACCTAAATGTTGAGGGAGGTTAGTGAGCAGTAGCAGAAGACCTTGCAACTTGGAGCTCAAACATTTCTGTAGCTGAAGTCAACACTACGTCCATCTGAAGCAATAAGGCTTTCAGTCTGTGCAAAGTTCACATGAAAAATAGCTATTGAAGGCCATACTGTAACGTCTGTGACTGTGTGTGCTGGTGGATATAATGCATTGTTGCAACAGGTCACAACCCTAGAAACCATCACCACATATGGTACTCCCGATTTCATCAGACAGCAAACTTGGCCATTCAGAATCGAATAGCTTCCATTTGAAAGTAATTTGAAAACCGTCTGAATAAAGGCAGCCGGGGCACCTTTCGAATTGAAGGCCAAATTGGCCATGGATGCATTATATAATCCATGAAGCGTTATCTCTTTACACAGTAATGAATGGCCATGCAAAGTTTTGCATTTGTTTCCGCTGATAAATACTGTCATTTCCCCATTCTTACACTTGTAATTAAAAGCCAGGACTCATATCTCGTGAATAAATCTCTCCCATAATGCCCCATATCTACCCACCTGGGAATGTTTCAAATATGATGTGAAATGAAATGTAGAAATTGGTAGCAAAATAAATCCGCATATTAACCACACAGCAGATGGCTTTTCAGGTACTGTGAAGGGCAATTTCTCTAAGTGTTTGATACTCAACACTGTGTAAGTTGCATCTTTTTTGGCATTCTTTTTTAACAGTGTGTTACATTATGTGGCATCAAATAAATCAGTTGTGTTCAGTTATTTCCAGGGCATGTGACTCGATCTTAGCATTTGCAACATCCAACTCAACTGCATAATCGATCTAAACTGACTTTGCCCGTGTGGAAACAAGAATATGTCACTTTGTATTATATTGAATGCAGACGAAACAATATTATTCAAAGAATAAATGCAAGTTGACAATGTTTTCATGCTGTTGTCTACTACAGCCATAGCCTTTTCCAAATTAGGCATGTCAATTTCACATATAAGTTCTGTGGTTTCCTGCTGGGAAACCTTCCAGAGTGCATTGTAAATAGTGTATAGAAAGCATTTAGAACACAGTGTTTTAGAACCTAGTAAGAAATCTTACAAATCCATGTAATCAGAGAGGATAAACAAGTGTTTCTTAACCACTGACAATGTAGAATGCTGAAACCACTGCTGGCATAGCTTCCCCACATTATAGGTCGTGACTACCCCTGATTGTTGTGTTTGCACACAATGTGGATCTGGTCTGCTTGCCACTAACAATACTTCTGAACCCAAAAAAGTAGTATTAAATGTACCATTTTGTATCATGTCGTTGAGCTGTTCCTCAGTGTAATTTGTAAAATGTTGCCAATTTTCAAAACATGTAATTGAGGGAATCTTTGATGTATGCATGTCTTTGACCTTAGCCAACCCCAGGCAGGCTGTTTGCTGTACTGACTTGTTCAGGAAAATTATTTACCAAGGTATTAGATAAGCTCTAAATAAAGCTCCACTGCACTGCATTTGCCAATTGTGTGTTCCCCAAATGGATTTCAAATCAATGTTTTCCTCCTAAAATTCATAACCTTATACTGACATTTAAGAAATAAAGGAATCCCAAAAAAGTAATTTGGTGTGGGTTAGCATATGTTGCCTCACTGGTGAAGGGATAAGTGTCTAATATTAAAACACTGGATCTAAGGGGTTGTTGCTAGAAAAATGTGTTAACTTTTGCAGGGATATTTTTGAACTACCCTTTTGTGGGGTATTTCAATGTTCCTATTGAGTGTAATTAAAAAAGTGGAGTACTATATCTATGTAAATAATGTCATGCATAATGATGATAGCAAACCATTTTGCCATCATTTGCAGAGTTCAGATACATATCATCAGCATCAAATACTGTATAAGACTCTAGTTCAGAAAGCATTTATTTCACTGTCATCACATCCCAATCATCAGACACAGTTCCAGGAGTACTAACATCATCCATACTCATTTTGAATACATACGGAATTTGTAGCATGTCTGTAAAACCAAAAATATCAAATGGGATCTTTTTCCATACAATGCCATCCAGGACAGGAAATGCAGAAATGTTCACAAGGGACAGGTCACTCCGCATTTTATGGGAAGAAGAACGAGGTATCAATACCTCAGTCACTAGTTCAACAGCAGAGCATTCTGGGAGATAACATCTGCTTAGGAGCAAAAAGAAAACAGTGACAAATCCAAACCAAATTAAGAGGAGAAGCAATTAAATGACTATCCATAAATAGGACCATGGTGGAATCAGGTAAGTCTGTATTAGCCAGAAAAAAATGCATGAATACAATGCAATTAAGTGCATGATGTATCTGAGGAAAATACATCAATGTAGCAAAAATAGCTAGAGGTAGTCTGTGCAAAAACAAGGACCTCACAGGACAAAGTGTAACTTGTTTGTACCTCCAAAGGTGGTTGAAAGTAAACAACTTCATGGTTTGGTGAAGCAGTCGAAGACTGTGAGTTCATATATGCTGTGGATACAGTATTAGTAGCTGTAACTGGAAGCAGGAGTACTTTGGCATCAGATGTCCCTTTCAAGGGAGTAACAATTTCTGTAATATTTCATGCTTGTTATGGGATTTCCTTTACAGTAGTGAGAGGAAGCTGGTAACTACCCAGGAGCCCTCATGGCCTACTGTGTAGGACTGGCCACATGATGTAGTTTGATGAGGTCTATGGAGACAAATCTTTTGTATTTACAATCAGCAAGGGGTAGCAAAAGTACTGTTCAGGTACTTTAAACTGCCAGGACCGACAAAGGTGTGCTATATAGGCTGGTCCAAACTCCATCTTATCAGCAATATTTTCTTGAACTAGATCCCTAATCCGTGGAAGCCAGCCAGGGGTTGCTGGTCGCACCTTCTCTTCTTCAGTGGCAGAACATTTGGTTAATGTGTTGGAGCTTCCATCTCTGAAATCTTGTAGCTCCTGTAAGACAACAAAACATTCAGTTAATGTCAAAAGGTGTATCTACCACTACTGTGCCAAAATTAATTATCAAGTTCTGGAACAAACATCTGGATGCCTACAAGACTTCGTATGGAGTCTGGCCACCCAAGGCTCTGCTAAACAGATTATTTAAATCTCTCAGGACTCCATAAAGATGATGAATCAAACTACAACCTCAACCTAATACCCTAGCTCTTACAAACTGCTGTAAGTCACAGTTTTCCTCTCCACTCTCGAATTTTCCTCAATATGATAGGGAGAGGAATAATGCAAAGCAGCACCCAGGGTGCCCATGGTATCCCGGTAAGCCTATGAAGCAAATGCTGGTCCCAGTTCTTAGTGGAATGCATCTACTGCATATTCTCTATAAAGACTTGCAGATCTTTTATAACAGTTCAAGCATCAACAGATCACTGTGGCCACACCCATAGAAATTTAGAACATGAATCCATAGCCAAAATAATACATTTGAAAGAATCATCTGAGTTTAGAGGTCTTCAGTGGTCAAGATACACACAAGCCAATGGTTTGATTGAGACTAGGAGAGGTGTCTGCGGTGGACGAGCTGCGGTGGAACTTTTAATTTGTTCACAAATGTCACATCTAAGGACATATTGCTTAGTCTGTTTATAAAGACCATGTTACCAATAGCATTGCTGTAGTAATAAAACTGTAGCTGCCAAACCAGCATTGGCAGATGGTATCCCCTTATGAGTAGCTATGAATAAAGCTCATTTTTGAGTAGCTATGATTAGTTCTAGCCTGCGATCTGAATTTGGGATCACTCGATCACCCACTCCGGGAATACCAGCAAAAGGTATGTTTTGGGCACTCAATATGTAGGAGAATTTTGCTGGAAACTTCTTAGGTAAAGGTGCGCTAGTGCATGAAGCATTGACAGCCACCATGACTTCTCCCTCCACTCTCGTATGAGAATGAGTAATTACAGCTACTTTGCCTTTGGCTTCATCAGTCAATGAATTCCCTGCAACGTGTATTCCAACACGTTGGTGACTCAATGTATGAATTACATGAGCCTGTGTCAAGCATTGCTTTAGATACGCAAAGCAGTTTATGCTTAATAGACTTCCCTTTTAAGCCTCTAAATCCATTCAAGCGCTAATAGTGCAACTGGTCATTAAGTGGTTCCATGCTGAGGACGGTTATTTTTGTGCCATCTTGAGCCATGGGGTTTGTGTACCAAAGAAGGCTCCAAGCCATCCTGGGAAACAAGGCAGAAAATCCCTCTGAGGTTTACAGCAGATGGATTTTTTTTTTACCCACAGGAGCTGGGGAAGAGCTTCCTCAGGAGCCCGATGTGTTCTTGTTCAGTGTAATGACAATCGGCTCTCATGGCACAGTGACATTGTTTCATTGAAAGAGAAGGTGAAATGAGCCAATTGGCTCATTTCACTTACACTGCTTCGGTTCTCAAGAGCGTATCTCAGCCCCCCAGATCACTGATGTACATGGGAGGGGTATTGTTGGAAAGTGGAGATTCTCCCTTTTCCTATGGTATATTTCCCAAGTGCATCCCTGCTTGGGGATTGCTGCAGGTGGGCTAAATTCAATTTGTTCCTGCAGGGGAAGTTCTTGAAGTTCTGTGATGTGATCTGATTTCTCTGAACTGGTGAATATGTGGGTTGCTGCATGTAAGAAAGCTTTGTGAAGTGCAGCTGTGGATTTCTGGAGGTCAGCAAGTATCACATTGCATCAATCGATATGCATGAATACCAGCACTTGTTGTGCTGGTCCACAGTGTCAGATAGTTTGAGTTTCAAAACAGATGCAGTTGAAATGACATAATATTTGTAATTTTAGTGATGTACTCTCTCATCAATAAAGAAGTGTATAGATTTGACAAAGGGGAAGGAATATCAAAACATTTTTGTACTTACAGTGTGGAGTCATTTCTTTAAAGGAGTAGGAAATCTCTATGTTTAGGTTTAGTTTTAGGGATTATTAAATCATCCAGTATACTTGCTTTTCAAGGAAGACTTTTACGTTTCAAATGTTTCAGGGTTATAGACTCTAATGTACAGGTGAGCATCATCAGTTTATTGGTACATGGTTATTGTCAAGTCCCACAAGTCCCACAATATGCCCCATACCTAGTGCCCCTGAAGACTGTGGTCTCTGACTTCCTCAACTAAGCACTGGATAATATGCCCCTGAACACTGAGTGTTATGGTTGATGGGTCGTGTTTAAACTAAATCCCCCCCGAGCGAAGTGTGAGTGCGCTCTTCTGTTTAACATGTTAATAAACTATGCCCCTGAGTGTGGTGTGAATGCACTCCCTATTTCCTAATGTATAAATATGCTTCCAAGCATGATATGAGAGCGCTCTATTAGATATTGGATATTTGTTGTACCTTATTCTTATTTGTTCTGTTTTCACCGAGCACTGGAGGCTCTTTTGTTTACATGCCACTCATGCAGGATTGATCCCTCTGAGATCTCAACATTTTTGGTGGCAATGTTGGGTGTGGCTAAGGTGATGCAGTGGGTGATCGTAGTCTAGTTAAACCGTGCACGCACAGTAGGACAGGCTTTACCTCGAAATTAGCTGAGCTAGAGGAAAAATGTCCAAGCAATCCTGTCACACCACACTTTGCATATAGCATCTGAGCGCCTCCTTGTACGCTGCATCACTGTAAACCTGAAAGAAGCAAAAAAAGGAAAATTTCATTAAAGTAATCAAAATTGACTCCAGGTATCATGTGCAGCCTATGCATGACTAATATTTAAGATGATCAAAGCAAGCCGACCTCAAGAGACAGCCAGTGTCAGATCCAGTACTGTGCTCATTTGTGTTTTACTTCTTTGCACCCAGAGACTAACAGTGCTACAGTTACTATTACTTCTTGTACATTGTGGAACCAGAGACTAACATTGCTGCTATTGCTGCCAAAGATTAACGCTGCACTTATCAACTAACCACTTGGTGTGCTAAAGTGCTATACAGTTTGTTTCACACATAGTCGCAACAACAATGTTTTAGTGGAGGAAGCTGGAAATCAACATGAGACATATGCAAGAGACATTAGGTAACACTTTGGAGTGAAAACCAGAGAAGTCATAGTTATTATATTCTAAATGTAACATACCGGTGTTTCCGCTTTCTGATATTGTCTAAACTAAATAATTAAAACAGAGACCCTAAACCCCCAATGCGACATATCACCATGCCTTGTGGGTGCAACAATACCGAATACAAGACTAATTAATTGCAGATACTTACCTTAACCTTATTGAGAGCATACTAAATACTGAAAGGTCATGTTCTTTTGAGATTTCTGATTGTGTCTCCTCAAGGACAATGGGAATAGCACCATCACATTTATCGACACAACAAGATCTCCTCCCTGAGTCCCATCTGTCTTCCTTACAGTTCCACTAGTGAGTGGGAGGTAGGGCTTATGGAGCTGTCCCACATCTTCAGCAAGGGGCATATGAAGAGTCTGCAGGTGGACCCATATCATCTCTGCAGGGCTGTGTCGTGGGCTATTAAGATAAGTCCATGATGCTTGACAGTTATAGCCTTGCCTTGTATCATTGCAATATTAGGGTCGAAGGGTGGGTCTAAATTATAAGATGGCAGAATTGAAACCAACAAATTTATAAACCTGGCTTTGCTACTGAGTTCTTCTTCTGTGTCAGAATCACCTTGTATTTCTTCCTGACAAACTCTGACATGTTCCATCTCAGGGTATTACATATGCAGCTGTTCTGTTGGTTTGTTTTTTGCTTATATAAAACTGCTGCCTTCCTTGCTGGACATGGCCCTTCTTAGGGGATTTACCTAAAACATTTTGCTCTTTCTCCTCCAGGTTTTTGGTGATTCTCTTTTCATGGCCTTAGGACTCTGGGTGCTTTCCCACTGTAATGCAATGTGAAAGCGCACACACCCTTGCTACCCATACTAGGAAGAGGAGCACACTTGATTGGTTTAGGTTTTGTACCTGTGGGTGCCTTGTTAAAAGGTACACCACATACCGAGTGCAGTTACTGTACTGGCTAATGGTTGGGACTCAGCACTGATTGTGCCACCCTCCAGAATAACCTTTCAAACATGTATCAAGCCTGCCATTGGAGGCCTGTGGGTGTGCAGTTGTGCCAGTGCTCATGTTGGCATGTCCAGCTCATTAGCCAACCCTGAGTAGACCTTCCACTACCACGAGAGCAACCCTAAGGTAAGCCCTGAGGGGTGGAGCAAATGGTGAGCGAAAGGCAGGAACACCTGGGTGTCCCCTATCCCAGGTAATGAAGAACCCCCCATGTGGGTTTTTCCTAACTAGGAGGTCTGCTCTTCCCATGGGACAACACCAGGGCTTTGCTGATTCCTCTTTTAGTGGCCTTCGGCCCCTGGGCACTTTCCCACTTTAAATGCAGTGTGAATGTGTGTGCACCCTTCCTACACACGTTAAGAAGCGGTGCCTACCTGATGTTTTTAAACATGCCTCAAGCCTGCCATTGCAGGCCTGTGGGTGCACACTCACACCTATGGTGTTTTTAAACATGTGTCAAGCGTGCCATTGCATGCCTCCATTTGCACAATTGCCCTGCCGCTCGGGTTGGCCTTTCTAAACCACTGGCCAATCCTGAAGAGACCTTTCACTACCACTAGGACACTCCTGGGGTAGGTGTTAAGGGGTAAAGCAAGTGGTAGGTGAAAACCAGGGCAGGTATGCATGTGTGTTACCTGCCACAGGTAGTGAAGAATACGCATGTGTGTTTTCACTACCTATGAGGTTTGCTCTTCCCATAGGTTGACACGGGGGAATTGTTGAAATTACTTCAAGCTGCAATAATGGCTTACAGTGGAGCAGCCTCATAATGATCCTAACATTGGACTCACAAGGACAAACCCTTGCCTGTGTTAAAGAGGAATTGTCATTAATAGCTTTGAAATGCAACTTCTAGAAAGTGGGAATTTCTCTGCACTAAAACTCTTTGTGTGCCTTTTAGTTTGAATGAGGTCCACACTGAAGGCTGGGAGAGCACATCTGTGCATTCCCCAGAGACAACTATAAACATTGGGGAAGCATGAATGACTGACCTCTGCCATTTGAGAGCCTGGGTGGATAGATTGGAGGAAGAGGTTTTGACATTTGGCCTCTGGGAGCCAAATTATGGTCCCACTAAAGATTAAGGTCTGCATTCCAAAGTACCATGGCAGGCAGGACTGAAATTTAGGGAAAACATCTGAACCACTCCTAACTTCAGAGGCACATTATATTATAACTACTGGTGCGATACTTTAGCACGGCAGAGATACACTTGTGGAGACGTGGGACCAGACTTCCTGGAACTGCATGGTGCACACTGCCAGAAGAATCTGTTGTGCACAAGGAGGATTACTGCCATTGGAAGGTATCATGCACCCTTTCTGAATAGTGGCTGGTCTGGGCTGACTACTGGCTGCTGTGTGGCACCCTGAAGTGTTTTCTCCAAGGGCTTGTTGGCTTGCCCTCTGTTCTCTTGTGGAGGTCTTAGGGACATCAAAGACCACCCGCTAGGGACTAACACCATCTTCTTATGACACCTGGAGAGCGGTGCCCT
The DNA here is from genome assembly GCF_964204655.1 of Triturus cristatus. Classification (NCBI taxonomy): domain Eukaryota; kingdom Metazoa; phylum Chordata; class Amphibia; order Caudata; family Salamandridae; genus Triturus; species Triturus cristatus. The sequence goes on from NC_140594.1 coordinate 833,555,298, forward strand.
CTTAAGTGCCCCACATCGTCTGCTGGATCCCAACTGGTAGTGCGGTGTGACCGTGGAACTAAGTATTGTGCCTGGAGACTGGATTGCCTTACGAAGAGCCTCAAAAGTACTGCTCCCATCTAAGGGTTGTGGCACCTGCATTATGCGGCCTCAAAGTGTCACAAAATGCATAAGCATTGTGTTGGTGGTGAGTGAATTCACCTGTTGCAGGGCCCAACGTGGCCCGCTTCATCGATCATGCCACATCTCTCTCGTGCAACATGCTGATTGCATACGGGGGTCCATTTCACAGGTTGTGACCCTCGCAGTTGAGGGTGTACCAGGAGTAGTGCCTCATACGACCTCATGCAGCACTGCTGAACTTGTGCCTGTGTGTGAGTGTGACCGGAATTGTCTGGTGTGACTCATATCAACATGCACCAAATGTTGTGCCCAATTTCTAGGGAGGCACAGAATTTGCATCTCTTCATTGTGTGTGACCGGAATTGTCTGATGCGATTCAGAGCAACATGTACCAGACATTGTGCCTAATTTTCAGGGGAGATGCAGAGAAGCAGATTTGTGTTTTGGAGTGCCCAGATTTCCTGGGTGCTACTTTAATATGTGTTTAGCGGGGTGCCTCCTTCTTCCAAGAGGCTCCTCTGCTTCATCTCCCATTTATCTATTGTTCCTTTTGTTCCCTCTGTGCTTTGGATTAACTGCCCTCTCCTCACCCGGCCCGATGATTTAGTGTTGGTAGGTAGTATTGCCTGGACCGGGCTTGGGAGGTTGTAGTTATTGACTGGACTAAGGAATGCTTCACAGAGTGACCGGAAGTGGGTCAAGAGACTGCGTGATCTCCCTGTGCTTCACAGAACTGGGCTGGTGGCAAAAGGCACAGTGTGGAATCCCTTGATTGATCAACTATCGTCCTCAGCCTGCATCTGCTCCACATACCTGGGTGAACTTCCTGATTGGTAGCCAAACCTTCATTTGTTGACTGCCATCTAATTGGCCCTGCTACCTACCCTCACCTTCATCCCTGGGACCCTGACTAATTGTGAGTCTAGACCCAATCGGACTAGAATCAGGGCGGAGGTTTTCTTTATCTCCAGTCAGTGGGTATAGGATAGTCAAAGTTAGTTTAATGGTGTGGGCCACGGGTCTGCATGTGCATTATCAACCGACCTGCTGGATATCTGTACGGTGCTGTGTGTGTGCGAGCGTGCTCCATATGGACCTGCCTGATATCTGAGGCACTGCATATCAGCATTGAGTGAGTGTGTGGGAGTGACTGCCTCTTATTAATTACACCGCACAGCGGTGTTGCTTTACATGTTGATTCCTTGCCAATAGAACACTATGTTTGATATTAGGTTTTACCCGTGTGGCCTTGGCCAATGATGGTGTTTAAAAGTGCTGTAATTATATGTGTGCACACATTGCTGATATTGTTGTGATCTGGGGTGCACCCTATAACTGTGAGGTATTGAATAATAATAATTGCCAGGGTGGGCCTCATCCTGGCAACATTTAGCACTGCTTACGGGTGTTAAGGGTGTAGAATAGGATCTTCTCCAAGTGTGCATATTACTGATGTAATTTTAACATGGTTGGGCCTAGTACTGCTAGTTATATTCCAGAATGTGGGGCCTGATTCACAAAGACAATCTGAGACAAAAGTCTAACTTTACGACTTTCAGTATTCACAGGAGTCATTTACGAGTCATATCTTTATGTCAGCAGTCAGGCCGGAATCTCCAGCTTGGGCCATACTCGCCACATTCGGGTCGTACTCTCCAGCATGGGCTCTTGATCTATGTCATAAATAGAGCTCCTTGCCTGTCTTGTGTAGATCTCTGTGCTAAAAGTGCCTCTGCCACTAAGTCGGATAGCCTTTTTTTCCCACTGATAATGCCAAGCAGGACTCCAGGGGGCATATTATCATGGACGCCGTTGAAAATTATCGGCGGTTTAGTGGTAGAAAACTGCCACTAAAGCGGCGATAATGGGCTGGATAATATGCCCTTGAGAATTCCAGTAGAAGTCCATGTTCTGGTGTGAACCTGGGCTTCTATTGGAATTCTCCAGGGCATATTATCAAGCCCATTATCGCCGCTTTAGCTGCAGTTTTCTGCCTCTAAACCGGCGATAATTTTAACGCCGTCCTCCATAATATGCCCCCATGTGTTTTTCCACGTCGCTCTGCATTTGTTTGTTGTTTCTATAAATAAGCCCTCAGACTGGTGGGGCTGTTTCTGAAAAAGCAAAACTCAAAGGCAATATCTTTGGCTCCTACATGTAAGGGCCATTAATATATTTGCCTGACCTGGAGGGCCACGCGAAACAGGGAAAATAGGGTGGTGTGAAAGTCACTATGACTTGGAGGCCTACTCGCGGTCAGGTTTTCAGATTAAGGGTTTCCAATAGTAGAGCCAGCAGAAGCTTTGTTGCCATAAACTCTGCAGAGCCACCCTCTAAATGTGGCGGAGGAAACAGCGAGGTTGGTGACGGGCATTTGCTGTGTTTTTTAGTCTGACCACCTCTAAATGATCATGTCTCCTAATTCAGGGCCCACACTATACTGCTGCACCTGGTGTCACCGTGTGACTCATTTAGACAACAATAAAAATCTCTTATAGAGCAAACTTGTTACATTTTACCATACTTATGATTTCAAATCTTGCACGACATTTTCCCTTTCGGGTTGAGCGAGAGAAATCATGCCATGAAAGACGCAAGAGTGGAGTACTTTACCAAAGTAATGGAGGTTTTTTAACAGTACTCCTGACACTACAAGTGCAAATTATTATGTTCTTGTCATATTTTGGACCAGCAGTCTCATTTTGCTCCCACCGCAGGTAATTTGAGCAAGAATGAGCCCTATGAAATAACTCCTCCCTCACACTCACCATTTTATTTAGTAGCACTTTAAATTTGGTAGCAGATTTATTAACAGCTGCAGATCCTATATGCTAAACTCCTCAGGAGTAATATAACAATTGAAAGGTCATATGATGGGAGGCTGTCAGAGCAATGCAAGGGGACATTCTTCACTAATTTCCACTTTTAATTATTTTTACTACTTTTAGGTATTCATAATGTCTGAGTGTACATTTACTACAAAAATGTGGCTTACATGGCTCAACCAAACTGAAGGGCCTGGGTCTATACACTTTTATCTAATTTACACTTTTAGGTAAGTTTACTACAGATTTGCTAAAAAGTAGTAAACTGACTTCGAAGTGGAAATTGCTCAAAATTGTAAGTTAACTTTGTGAATCAGGTCCCATGTGTGAAAAGAGCTCTGGCCATACATTGTTGATGCTATAGCCAGTGTCAGGGCTCGAAGAAACACCTGCTGGTGCACATAAGAACTGTTACACACCGAAACGGTGGGTAACATTCTGAATGGGCAGAGCTCGTGTTATGTAGTTCAATACGTGGGAGAATTTTGAGTGTGCAGAGTCAATCCGCAATCATGCATCTCGTGGTATTTAGCTGTGCAATGTGCAGTTTTATCATAATACTGTAGGACAATTCCTTTATTATTGCTGGATATGTGTGCAAGGGAAATTGTAGGAGAGTAGGATCTGCACTTATGTTGCCCCCACTTTTTTTCTGATGTTTACATTGGTTTCTGGCTATAGTCTGGCTGGGACCCTGCTAATCAGGGCCCCAGCCTGTCTGTTCTCTCTAAACAACTTGGAGTGCATATTAGATGCACTAGTGATAGGATACTGTGGTACCTTGTGAGCCCCTAGTATATGGTACCTTAGGTACCAAGGGCATAGGTACTTCACAGGCCTACCAGGGGTTGAAGCATGTATTATGCCACCCCTGGGAAGCAGATTAAATCTGACACCACAGGCCTGCTACTGCAGCCTGGGTGAGGTAGTGTTAGCATTCCTCACTGAGGTATAGGTTCCCTATATCTCACCTTACACACACATATAAACCTATCAGTCACCCCAAAGGCAGGCCCTATCAATCCTGAGGGCAGGGTGCTTGGTTTCCATGTGAGGGGGTGCCTCTGCCTGAGCAGGGCCCCTCTGCAGCTCTCAGAGTCTATTCTCTGTAGCTGTTTGTGGGTGCGGTTAAACCATATACTCTTAAGTGCATTATAACCTAGCAGTAAATGCTAACTTTGGGATGGCTGCATCAAAACATGTCGTGTTTGGTGTCAAATGCTTTGGAATCATACCCCCACACCAGTAACTGGTGTGGGAGTATGATCCCACCCTTCTAGAGGGATAGGCATGTACCCACTGTGGGAACACGGTAGAATCCTGAAGAGCCCTAGCATCACAAAATGGATGCCACCAGCACAGACACTGGACTGCTCTCCTGCTGCTGACTGAAACTCGCAGTGGAGGAGGCCCAACAATAGGCATCCTGTCACATGGAGGTTTATCCACCTTCCAGACATGATTTAATGTATTGGGGCTGGCTGGGTGCACTCCTAGAGTGCTTTGAAGTCCTGCACTGGGGGAGCAGTAGGCTCCTCTGTGCATATGCCAGCTCAAACCGGTTCAGGGGCTACCAGCCCCTGCTCTGGCGCGAAATTGGACAAAGGGAATGGGGTGTAGCCACCCACTCCCCTGACCCTCCCAGAGGAGTGGTCATAGAGCTAGTCCCTCCCTTCCTTGTAGTATAAGTTAGGGAACCCTTGTCATTGCAAACTAGATATCCCTGGATGACGCTCTGAAGAAGAATCCTGGACCTTCGATGTTCCATTACCTTTGGAAGACTGAAGAATCTCCCTTGGAGTCAAGGAGTGACTCCCCTGCTTAGCAGGCACCAAAACTTTGCATCAACGATTGCAAACCTTCCTGCTCTCGCCAGAGTCTGAAGTCCCTGCAGCCCCAAAAGTGGATTTCCTGACTTCTCCATGGCCATCGTGAGTCCCCAGTGAAGCTGAGGCAAATGGACCCCACAAGTGACGAGGAACAGCAATACCCAGGTACTGTGCACTATTGTCAAGTGCAACCCCTTCACGACATTCTACAAACTTGTGCTTTAGACCACTTGTGGCCCTAGCCTCCAGCAGGATTTCCTCTGAAGATCAGAGGCCTACCTTGTCCCGAGTGACCGTGGGCTCCTGGTGAGTAAATGCTCCCAAGGCATCTTTGTGATCCCTTGCCAGCTGGCTTGTGGGTCCCCAGAAGACTTTTCTACCAAACCAAACAGCTCCACTGGTTGCTCCAGGCCTGCCCTAACTTACACTCACTGCGTGAGTCCCTCAGACATTGCTGGTCTGCAGCGCTGACTTTCAGTAAGCTGCAGACTTTGTGGATCGCTCCGAAACCAGCTCCTGGTTGTCATCGACACCTCCTGGACCTCGTGGCTGAAGAGTTAAGACACCCATGATCACCTGAAATCACCCAACTTCTGTGGGCATCCAGCTTCCTGGCCCTGGGTCACTGGCAAGTGACTTTGAACACTGTCTCCTCTGCTTTCAGGTCTTCCTTCTTCTGAGATCAGCCTTGGATTCCACCGGACACTTCTTTAGTCTTCGCAAGCAGCAAGTCTTCTTTGGCTCCCATTGAAAACGACGCCGCGACCCGACACCAAAAGACACCTATGCACCCGGCTTCCTTGGGTAAGGTAGCTCCTGCACTACAGTGCTACTGTGTGTGTTGGCTCTAGAACTACTTACCTTGTAAGTGACTTGATTGTAGACTCTCCCAAAGTATCCTAAAACTTTAAAATTCCAACCGCGACTTGCTCCATTGAAGTCTATTGGGATCCGGGGCTGTGTTCTCACACTGTATGCGTCTCCCTTGGGTCCTTTACTTACCTGCCTTGGGTGGATTAGTGAGGCCCCAGCGCTTCTGAAGACCTTAGGCCTTCTTCCTTCTCAAGTCGTTCTTCTTATACCTCTTTTTTAGTATATGGTCTGGTATGCCCCTAGGGCCCCAGCCATATAAGTGCTTAACTTGTTGTGAACTGTTGATTTTTACATATGTCCTTGACTTCTAATCTCATAAAGAGATTAGTAGAGTGTGTCTAGTAATGAATACATATATATTTTATATATACACCTGTGTGGTGTACTTTCATTTAGTGATTCAAGAGATTATAAGGTAAAACAAGCTGCTTTTCATTTACATTCCTCCAAGACTTAGCCTGAAGGCTGCTCTCCACAGCTACCACTAGGATAGCTTTCTTTAAAAGGTTGTCTTAAACCTATCTACCATAAGAGTCGAATTGTACTGGTGCAAGGTGGCCACTTTAACTAGTGACCAGCATATACCAGGCCAACTTCTCACAGAAATGATTTACATTTCTGAAAAGCAAACATTTAACACAAATCAGAAATGGTTCACTTGTTTTCTTCCTCTTGACATCTTGTGATGCATGTTCCTTAAAACTCTGATATCCTCGTAAAAACATATCCCTTTCTCCTGCAGTATTTTTTCTTCTGATATCTAAGAAAAGGAAGGATGTATTACAGATTAAAAAGAATAACAGGGGGGGGGGGCGGATGTTCTTACAGTAGAATTAATTACAGACTGATTCATTCAAAGGATAATTGGTTGCATTAGCATGTATAGAGAAGTGTTTGACAACTGCTCCATGTGAGTGTGAAATAGGTCCTGAAATATTAATGATCATTTTGTGACCTGATTTCACTCACCAAAGAACATCTAAATATAAACAATGTGATAACAGCCTGTTAGCAATAGAGAGCGCCAACCTGTAGTTGTTTCACAGAACAAACCAAATTGAATAATATTGATATTACAAATTATTAAGTGTGGTCAGTTTAACAGCAAAAAGTTACTACTACATACATAATATCTTTGTGGCCATCAAAATGTATTAAAAAAGTGGGCATAAGTGGAAGCCCCACTACCTCATCTGGCACATCAACAGTCACTTTGTTTAAATCTTTATTGCCAGATTTTGTGTTACCTTAACATGTTAACATCTCTGGCTTTGCCTTGGGCACACCCAGGCCCTCATGTCCTCTGGTCAAAAAGTTTAACAGCAAAGAAAGTGCACTTGTTGCTCTTTTTGGCCCTTAGAGAACAAGTGATGCCATGCTGATGCCTGCTCCAGTGCACATTTAAGATTACAGATAGGGAATTGTGAGTAAGGGGGCTGTTAGTCACGGAATGGGCTATAAATAACATCAAAAAAAGAGCTTGAGAAACTTGAGTTGTCTTTGATGTTGCTCAGAACCGCAATGTGAAAACGTCCCTTTTCTCACAGTTACTGTTAGAAATGGGTGTCTCTCTTTGCCAATGATTTGCACCTTTGTCCAAGTAGATACCCTTCTTCCTAGTCAGGGTAAGGGGGATACACTTCTAAAATATCTCCTTCTTACTCCCCTTGGTATCTTGGCACGAGCAGACAGGTTTATCTCAGAGGCAGTCTGTAAAGCGTTTGTGCACACATACAGTAATACAGTGAAAACACTACAAATGGACCCCACACCTGTTTAGAAAAATAAGGAATCTTTATCTAGACCAAACAAGACCAAAACAACAAAAATCCAACATATAGTTATCAAGATGTGACTTTTAAAAGGTAAAAACAGTTCTATCCATAGCAAACTATAAATTCAACGCTTTCAACACAAATTACCTTTGATGCGTCAAAATCATTAAAAAAAACAGCCACAGAGAAGGTGATGCATCGTTTCTTTACGCGCAGAGGAGGTGATGCGTCCGTTCCTTACTGCCACGCAGGAGAGGTTATGAGTCGGTTCCTTACTGGAGAGGAGATGATGCATCGGTTTCTTACTGTGGCCCCAATGTTGTTGTAGACTTAGCGTACCGGTGCGATGCGTGGGGATTCAGGTATGCATCGGTTCTCAATGCTGCAGCAGCCGCAACTGCGCTGCTTTGATCTCTACATCTGCAGTCCCACAATGTGTCTGTTTTTGCAGTCGTAAAGCAGGGCCTGCGTCAGGGTCAATGCGGTGACCTAGGACTTTGCAGATCAGTGCACAAGACTCAGTGTGTAGAGATTTCTCCAGCCGCCGGCATGGGCTCCATCGGTTTCTTCAGCTTCACAATGGCGATGTGTGGGAAAATCTTCCCGCACTGCGGTGTTGCATCGGAAACGGGTGCAGATGCATCACACTTCTCTAGTTACTTCTCTTTTCCCAGTTCCCAGCAGCAGGAACAACCTCCAGAGGTTCAATACTGGAAGAAGCACCTCTTGGCAGGTCAGAACTCCCAGCAAGGAAGTTCAGGGGAGCTGGTGGTGAAGTTGTTCTGTTCCTGAGACTTCAGAACAGGAGGCAAGCTCTACTTCAAGCCCTTGGAGATCTTCTTCAAGCAGGCTACACAGCACACAGCAAAGTCTTTGTCATCTCCTTGGCAAAAACAGCCACTGCAGGACAATCCCAGACAACACACAGCAAAGGAGCAGTACTTCTCCTTCAGCTTTCCCAGCTCTTCTTCTTGGCAGAGGTTCCTCTTGAGTCCAGAGAATTCTAAAGTTCTGGGGTCTGGGCCCCAATATTTATACTCAATTTCTCTTTGTTCTCTTGTGGATGAGGGGCTCTGTGCTCTGTTCAAACCAGTTCTGCCCTCCCTGGTCCAGCTTCCAGGCAGGAGGTGGAAACAGTACTGCATAAGGCAAACCAGGCCCATTCAGGTGCAAGGAAATCTCCTCCCTTTACTGTAAATGCAGCCCATGTCTATTCAGCCCTGACTCATCCAGGAAAGGCAGGACACACCTCAACCACCCCTCCCCCGTGGGTGTCTACTGTCAATCCACAACCCAGCAGAGGCCCACAGGATGGCTTAGAAAGAAAATACACACTTACTAAAAGTGGTATTTTCAAACACACAATATAAATATCATCTTTACTAAACTATGCCTTTTTATATTCTGAGGTCAGGCATACTAAACTCCACCTTTCCATCTTGTCTCAATGGAGAGTTATACTTATAAGAAGTTATGAACCAACTCCCCTTCTATCCTATGGGACAGATAGCCTTTCGCTACTGAAAAATGAAATACATTGTATTACACTATCAGGACATGTCACAAACATCAGTACACGTCCTACCCTTCACATACACTGCACCCTGACAACAGGGGTGCCTTGGGCCTACCTAAGGGGTGACTCACATGTCATAAAAGGAAAGGCTAGGGCCTGGCAAGTGGGTACAATTGCCAGGTCAACATGGCAGTAGAGACTGCATGCAGACTCTGCAGTGGCAGGTCTGAGACCCCTTGGAAAGGCTGCTTGGATGGGTGGCATAATCAGTGCTGCAGGCCCATTAGCAACATTTGACTTACAGGCCCTGGGCACACACAGTGCACTGTACTAGGGACTTAGTTGCAAGTCAAACAAGTGAATCATGGAAGCACCAATCCATATTTTCAATTTACAGAGGGAGCACTTGTACTTTGGCAGTGATCAGCAGTGGAAAGTGCTCAAAGCATCTAGACCAGCAAAAACAAAAAATACAGTACACAGGAAAAAATACAGGAGGCAGAGGCAAAATAACAGGAGAAAACCACGCCAAGGATGCCAGGTCTAACAGTTACCCATCAGCATTTTTTGTTATTCATAGTCACAAACTATCTCTGCTTGCTCCCTTTCCCTGTGTGTGGGTAGAAACATGGTAGAGACATCAAAAACATGGCCTTTTCACTTCAGCCCCATACCCTTTCTTGCACCTTATGTTCTGCTACCCACCCCCACCATCCACTTGGTCTCCTTACCTTCCTTCATCAAATGGGTTTTTAAATAAATACCTGTCTCCTGCAACCCACCCCTCCCATCCTGTGCAATTTTCCTACCTCCAGGCCTGGCAGACTAGCTTTAGCCAAACAGCACCAGACAATGAACACCAATTTAATTCCAGGGTATGCCATGCCAGGATTTGCTTTACACTGCACCCAAAAACAGAGGCTTTCTTTCTTAAAATATAACAGATTTCTCTTTATTGCCTCAATGTGCCTCAATATGTTTGTAGAAATGCCATGTGATTTTCTTCACCAAATCACAAAAGCACACTATAACGTATTGGCTCATTCAACCAGACATAGAAATGTGTATGCAGTGACATATAATGGGTTTTCACATGTGGCCACTTTAAAACATTGTGGTACACATTTTCAAACCCATTGCACAACATGTTTACAATTTTTGCAGCATATTTGCATTGAAATAGCCCATGCAAAAAAGGTTGTAGGAAATACCACTTTTTGATTGGTCACCCCCACTATATGTGGACTGATGCGGCTTGTTTATGTGCTCTGTGCACTGACACTCTGCTAACCAGGCCCCAATGATGCTGTGCCTTGTCCCTTAAAACATGTTGAAATTGACAATACTCCTAATTGTCATATTTAGCTCACCTATAAGTCTCTAGCAAATGGCACAAAGTGTACCCACGACTTATGAGCTAAACTTCACAACGCCATCTCCTCCTCCTGCTTCAACACCCTCCGCATGCTACGAAAGATCTTCAAATGGATCCCCACGGAAACAAGAAGGACTGTCACCCAAGCCCTCGTCACAAGCCGGATCGACTATGGCAAAGCACTCTATGCAGGGACAACGGCCAAGCTACAGAAAAGACTGCAAAGCATACAGAATGCCTTCGCACGCCTCATCCTGGACATCCCCCACTACAGCCACATCACCGCCCACCTGAGTGACCTGCACTGGCTCCCCGTCAACAAGAGGATCACGTTCAAGCTCCTCACCCACGCACACAAAGTGCTCCACAACGCCGGACCCGAATACCTCAACAAACACCTCTCGTTCTACGCCCGACTCGCCAACTCCGCTCAGCCAGCCTCGCCCTCGCCACCTTACCACGCACCAGAAGAACAACAACAGGTGTCAGATCTTTCTCCTACCTCGCCGCCAAGACCTGGAACTCCCTCCCCACCCACCTCCGACTGACCCACGACCTTCTCACCTTCAGGAGACACCTCAAGACCTGGCTGTTTGAGCAGTAGCAGCACCCCCCACCCTCAGCGCCTTGAAACCCTCACGGGTGAGTAGTGCGCTCTATAAATGTACTGATTGATTGATTGATTGATTGATTGACTGATTGACTGCAGATCCTTTTGTGCCATCCACTACTTGTCAGTGTAAACATGGCTTCAGGCCTACCATTGTAGCCTGACGGTGGCAGTTTAAAAATTGCAATTCAACCAGTCAAAATAACTCCCTGTGACAGGCACCTTCCTTTTAAATATTGATAATCCACCCCATGTGTGATTTATGGCCATAAGATCGGGTGTATGGTATTTAAAAGAAAGACATGTACACATTAAAAGTTAATAGGTCATTACATTGACTTGCGCCCAAAATCTATTTTCACTGACATAAGACTGGTTGTTTCAAAGAAAAACACTGGGATGCCATATCACCTTTAATAATACTATCTGCAGTTAGGAAACACCTAGAAAATTCATTCTTGGACTTCCTGTAATATTTATTAAAATCCCAATTCACTGATGCAGTTGAGTTGTCAATCACTATTAAGAAAGAGGTATTTTTAAAAAGTCATCTTTTCCCTACCTAAAGATTCTGGAGGTTAACATGCAGTAGTCTCCAGCTGCAGCCCCCCTCTGAGTGCTCAAGCTCTGAATGAGGTGTGTAAACTGCTCCCAGAGCAGAGACAATGGCCTAGGTATGGGGAGGTGTTCTTGTTCTTCTGGTTGGATGAACATTTGGGCAGTATCCAGGAAGCTGATTAACTTCAAAGTAGCCTCCCCTATCACAGGTAGATGTCAGATGACACCTGCACATGCCCCTTTTTGGTTTATCTAGTCAGTCAGGCTCCCAATCCCTGTGGGAGCGAAGCTGCCCTCCTAAACAAGTCTAAAGTGATTTCAGAGGAGAGAAAGCTCATTTTCTTGCCCACACCTTTGTATGGGCACATTGTATTTAGATAGAGAGGGGATTGTCGAATTATTTGCAGCAGGGCAAACAGGAATTGCTGCAAAAGTGGGATGGGTTAGCCCTGGAAACATTTTCCCTATTGGTTAGGGAGGGGCCAGGAGTCACCCCTACTCACACACTATACCAGGCATAAATGCAGCATCTTCTGGGACCTTTCTCAGAATACTCTGGTCCTGTGGAAGAATATAAGAAGGACTGCACCTGCTGTTTGAGACCTATGAGGACACTTGAAGGGCTGAACCTATTCCCTCTTGTATCCACAACAAAGAAATTGACTCTATGAGTCGGTAGGCTGACCTTCTGATAAGTTACAGTGCCGCAACAAGTTGCAAGAAGCCTATTCCTGAAGAGGTCTGTTGACCAGTTCCAACTTTACCTGCACTGGACGCTGATGGTGGCCTCTGATGGAGTGAGTCGGGTCTTGGCTGTGTTCAACTGAACTAATAACATCCTGAAAAACCTGGGACTTAGAAACATTGTTGCTCCGAGGACCTTGGGAGGACCAGGACAAACCTGCCAAGACAATCTGATCAAGGTACATTGTCTGTTGGCTGAAGATTCAGGGTTCTGCTGCTCTGAGCTTATCCACTGCACAAAAATCCATTTCAACTGGACCTCATGGCGAAGGTTTCTGACATTGTGAATCCTGCCTAAATCAGCAGCTTCACCAGGACCTCATCCAATGCCTGATGTTGTGGAGCCCTTCTCGGATTCAGCCTGCTGCCTTGTTCTGCTGAATTCCAGTTTTAGTCTGGAGCTAAAATGTCTGGCTGGGTCGACTAGGTTGGTGTATCCGACCCATGCTCCACGCCGATCAGCTTTAGATCATGCTTGGGTCCCGGTCTACCATGACCAGTTGTCCCGCATTGGTGCTCAATGCTATTTTTATTTAAAACTTTAAACATTCATATTTCTGGTACACATACTGTTTTTTTCTGTCTTGGGTTCATTTTAATTGTTAAATTATTATCTATTGTTGAGAAATTGGAGTTGACTGTTTATTGTGCAGTGTTTTGGACTTTTTAACTGTATTGGTAATTCTAAATGCTTTACACATATTCTTAAATTAAGGCTGTCTGTTCTATTCTATAGATTCTAGGGATTGAGCTCAGGTTAAAAGTACTGAAACCATTACTAGATTTAAGAAGATACTGACATCATTCGTAGTGGTGTATTCCCATTGACCCCAAGTTATTAATCCACTTTCTTACAGGGGTGAAACACACATTGGAAAACAACCAGTGTATACCAACCTGCATGTTAAGAACGCATATAAGTGAAATATTAAAATAATTTTACCTAATGTAAATTGGTAATGACACTGGTCCAAGAAAAACCCTGAGTTGCACAGTACTTGTTATGGCGCTCGGAAACAACCCCTTATGGTAAAAGGTCAAGCAGTAGATTACAGAGTAGGAGTGGGTGGAACTCACAGAGTTTCCCTTCACGGAATTCCGCAGAGCTGCTTAAAAACTCTCTGAGATTCTACAGAGTTCTTCCCACCCTGCTGAGACTGTGTATGGCTGTTTGTGATACCCTCCGTTTCACTATGTGAGAAGAAGACGGATTCTAGGTGCATGTCTGTGCCAATGATACTCCCTCAGGCTTCTGAGAACTAGAAACACATGTTCCCTGTGTGTCACGATGGGAATGAGACACTCGGGTGTCCCACGCGTTTTTGCTTTAAAAATAAGAATGAGTTTTCAATTCCCAGCATCCTTCTTGTCTGTGAGAGCTTAGGCCCAACAACGTGACTTGGCTGCACTGAGAGTGTGGTAAATAATTTAATTACCGGGACTTAATTTGATACAGAAACATAATAAAATAGCTCAGTAAATAAGAGGCAGAATCCGTGGTATTAGAGGTTCGGAATGGGCTTTATTCCAGTGGTCGATTATAATCGGTTGCTCCAGGTTCCATCACCACGAAGGTTCAGGAAGTGAAGTACATACATTATTGACAATCAATTACTTTTATACAATAGGCATTACAGTGAGGCAAATACAAGAGGCGTAACAATTGATAGTGGTGATAATATATTCGTGCGTAGCAAAAATAGGCGTAACTGGGAGTGATGAAAGAACGTCATCAGATGTGATGTCATAAGAGGGTGGTTACATGAAAGAATTTCGCAATGTCAGCAGAAATACTTGGCAGAGATGCGCGCGCAGCAGCATGACGTGTAATTGACGTGCAACTAGGGGGTGAAGGGGACTTGACATTTAGCTCTACATGTGGCGACAGAAGTCTGGAGGGTCAAGTCAACCTAATCCCAAATCATATCTAACATCCTATGTTTAAAGAACTAAGTTATCCAAAAGAGAGGTCTCTGAGTAGAATCTTATTCTATACTGACTATACTGACTGTTAGTGCGTGTACAAGCGTCTAAGTGTCTACACTAGATGCGAGGGCAGGAATCTTCCATAGTAACAGGGCTATGAATTACTTGCATGAAGACAGAGAAGCCGGGCCTTTGCTCGGTAGCTGGAAGAATGTTTACTTAAACTACTAGACAGGAATGCATCGGGCAGGGAACGGAGCAGATAATTTCGAAGGTGAAATACAGTTTTTGGCAGGCAGCAGGCTGATGTCAGGCTTCGTGAGCCGCGCAGAGAATGAGACAAAGTTCATGGTCACAGATGCAGGCTCAGACTGGAGCTTTCAGAGGCAGAAGGCAAGAAGAGTTCGATGACAGAATCAGGGCCTACTTGCCTGGACTGTAAAATGGCATAAGTGAACCATATAAAGCCGGTGGCCTTTCATACTTAGGAATGGAATATCCGGCCTATTCATGGCGGATCTGAAAGAGGACATGTTGACGGTGGACGCACATGTGTTTGCGTCTTTATAACTGGAACTGGAGGGAGCATACATGTACTTGTGATTCATACATGAAACCGTTGGGGTCCAAGATAGGGGACATAACTGATCAGAAAAATCCATATTTCCACATTCCCTCCTTGTCCCCTACTTGCCCGTCAAGAGATATCAATCTTCATCAATCCATTGATCTGTTCATATAGCATCATTTGTTCTCCTTTCTTCTTCCGTGATGGATGAAATCCTGGCGGTGGAATACACGATGTGGCACACAGACCACAGATCGCTGGTCCACATTGTAGACATAGACAGCAACTGAATAGTATGAGAAGGCCAATACCTAGGAAAGATAGGACCTTCCATCCAAAGGTAGATAATACACTCCAAAACCAACCGGACCAAGTCCAGGTGCCTGGATTCTGGTGTATCTGGCTTACAATCTTATGAAGGCGAGTTATGGCTTTATATACAGATGGCGAATTTTCTGGTATGAAAATGCAACAGCTTGATCCGATGACCCTACAAGCTCCGCCCCTATCGGCCAGGATGACGTCAAGGACAAGACGATTTTGAAGCACAACAATCCGCATAGCAGACTGCTCTTCTGTTAAATTGCCTAAGGCGGAAATAGTTTCGTTCACTACTGCTTCAAGGGTTCTAGTTAATCTACGTATCAGCTTACTATTAGTAACGGTACCTATATAGGGAAAGAGACCTTTATTGAAATCTGTGTATTTTTCCCATGCTGTTTCAGTGTAATCGACTATTGGGAGATCTCTCCTTACTCTAGTATATACTAAATGAGTATTTCTGTGATAATCAGGAGGAGCTAGAAAAACAGGCGGCAAAAGAAATCCAATGTAGCAGGTACCATCCCAATCTAGAGGCAAACGTACATATGCCGTCTGACCACATATGAAATAGGAATGGCGGGAAGCTCTAAATGTAGACTTGCCTTGATCACTAAATTCTACTACAGTGGTGCATCTACTATGGCCCATATGTATGGAACCATTCTTTCTTACACATAATTCACCTTTTACTGGAAATATTGACATAGCAGGCAAAATTGGAGTAGCTTCGGATTCGACATTTAGGATCATAAGATTAAGCGTAAAATTACCTAATCCATACACTTCATTTTCGAGATCCGTTCCTGTTCTCTGGGAAAATCCCTCCTTGTTAGGATAGCAGACCTTAAGTAAAACTAAATTCAAATTTCCCCATACCCAGTTATCTTGATAAACTGCAGAATTCGAATCTAGGGAATTGATTAAGCTAAACCATGCTCCACAGGAGCCGTTGTGTGTGAACGGGTATGGAAAGAGAGGTAGAATTCCTTTATAATTCTGATAGGGAGGGAGTCGGCCACATATCCAACAATTTGTAGCATTGCTAACCTGATGGGAATGATGTAACATATTAATAAACGTGTTATTGCGCAGCGCAAATCTATAAGACAACTCAAGCGGAGGTAATTCACTAAAAGAATGTTCAGCAGTAACATTGTAAACATGTCTAGAAATAGGATAATATATGTGCAACAATATACTTGCAGTAATTATTAAAAGACTTAAGAAAAACAAAATTATTAATGTCACTATGCAATGACTACGCAGTGATTTACAGTACGCCTGTCGTTTCAACATTTTTCGGGTGTTTTCTCTATTCAGGTCCAAGGGATACATGTCAGAGACAATTCAACCGCTTCACCTTGGAGAGGACTTAAACAATCAAATTGCTCGACTGATTGGACCTGAGTTTCAGTTTATAATGTCCAGAATTACTCTTTTCAACAAGAGGGAGTTTTGAGTCAATGGGTGAAGACACACGAGGTGTGGTATTCACATCTGCTGGTAGTCCATGAAATTTCTTGATATGACTTGAATGAATCCAGCCTTTTCTGCCCTCGATCTTCACGGCTGTCCTTGTGGTGAGCAACACCAGCTGAGGCAACTTCCACCTAGGTTCCAGCTGAGTCTTTCGATCAAAGTTCCTCACGAGGACCAAGTCTCCCGGAACTACGTCATGGGGTTTCACCTCAGTGTTGTCAGGAAAAGCTGCAGCTACCTGTGAACGACAAGATTGTAGTGCAGACATCAAGGAAGCCAAGTAATCTGTCAGCATATTACAGTCAATATCAGTTATTTTGCGTGGTATGGGCGTCCCCCACATATTTGGTGGTCTGCCGAAGATCACTTCATACGGGGATAGCCCTGTTCGAGAGTGTGCTACCATTCTCATGTAAAAGAGTGCAACTGGTAATGCTACTACCCAGTCGACACCTTTCTCTCTGCATATTTTGGACAATCTTATTTTCAGGATCTGATTATGTCTTTCTACGAGACCTGCTGCCTTGGGGTGTCGGACACAGTGGAATTTCCACTGATAGCCTAACAAAAGTGAAACGTGTTTCATTAATTCGGATGAGAACGGCTGGCCGTTATCTGAGTGAACAACACGTGGTAAACCGTATCGTGGGAAGAATTCTCGAACCAACTGTTTGGCAGTAGTCGGGGCAGTGTAATCTGAAACCGGGTATGCCTCCGTCCAACGGGAAAGAGCACACACGACTACGAGAACATATTTGAATCCTCTACATCGTTCCATCTGGATATAATCCATCTGGAGGACTTCAAAAGGGTGATCAGGAGGCTGAAATCCACCCTGTTCTACGGGAACGCTTTTTCCTGGGTTGAACTGGCAACAGATCATACAGGTACGAACTTTTTGTTTGGCTGCTGCTCGTAAATGTTTATTGAACCAAATGTGTTGAATGCTATCTAGCATAGCTTTTTCTCCTAGATGTGCTGGACTATGTACAGTGTTAATTATAACTTGGACCATTGAATCAGGAAGGAACCACACAGACTTTTCCTTCATCATCCATCCTTGATCGGTTTGGATCCCTCCTAATTCAGTCCATTTCTTTATTTCGTCTGGTGTAGCATGTGTCTGTATATCAATTACGTCAAGAGTAGGATCTTTAACCGTCATACAATGTGTTGGCGTCGGGACTATTGTCTTTGTCATGTCGGATGTTTGAGTTTGAGCAGTCTGTTTAGCTGTTCTGTCGGCTAGATCATTACCTTGAGAAATGATATCAGTAACTTTCGTATGAGCTTTACATTTCATAATTGATATTGCAGTGGGTAGATGTATTGCATCTAATAAAGCATGAATGAGGGGTCCGTGCTGAATGTGGGCACCGTGAGAAGTTAAATAACCTCTCTCTCGCCACAGCACGCCGAAGTCATGTACAACTCCGAATGCATAACGTGAATCAGTGTATATGTTGACTTTTTTATTTGTGGCTTGAATACAGGCTTGTGTTAGAGCGACGAGCTCTGCTGCTTGAGCGGACAAGGTATTTATGCAATTTGTTTCAATGATTTCAGTGTCTGTTGTGACTGCGTAAGCGGCCACTAATTCTCCTGTACCTTTTCTCATACATGAACCATCTACATACAACGTCAGGTCTGGGTCTGACAATGGGACATCTGTCAAGTCTTGTCTGGGTTTCGTCGTGATTGTAATAACATCAATACAGTCATGAGCTAGTGGGTCTGTTCCATTTACAGGTAAAAGTGTGGCAGGATTCAATGTGTTACAACGTCTGATTTCTATATGTGGCTGAAACAGTGTTAGTTCGTACCCTGTAAGTCTTGCTATAGTCAAATGTTGTGTTTGCGTTCGATTCACAAGAACCTCCACTGCATGTGGTACTTGTACTGTCAATGGATGTCCTAACACTATGGCATCGCTTTGTCTGATTGCTAAAGCTGTCGCTGCCACTGATTTCAGACACGCAGGCAAAGCCTGAGCTACGGGATCTAATGTACTAGAAAAATAAGCACATGGTTTGTGTGCTCCTGCTTGTTCCTGTGTGAGTACTGACAAGGCAGTACCTTCGCGTTCTGTAACAAAGAGTGTAAACTGTTTACTGTAACATGGCGTTGCTAAAACAGGTGCTTGGCATAGAGCTTTCTTTAAGCTTTCAAAAGCTTGTGTATGTTCCTGAGTCCAAGGGAGAACAGTCGATGTGGCTGCCTCCTGTGTTGTCAACTGAATGAGTGGTTTTGCTAGAAATGCATACTGAGGGATCCACTGCCTACAATATGAAGTGAGGCCTATAAAAGCCCGCACCTCCTTTTGTGTCTTGGGTATTGGCATGTTAGCTATTAACTGAATGCGGTCGGGTGTAAGCTGCCTTCCCTCCTTGGACAGCGAGTGTCCAAGATAAACAACTCGCTGGACACAGAATTGCAGCTTAGAAGGGGACACCTTGTGCCCCTTTTCGGCTAGAAATTGTAAAACTGTCAGTGATGCTTTCTCACATTCGGGTTCGCTTCTAGCGGTGATCAGCAGATCATCGACATACTGAAGCAGAGCAGTGTTAACTGGCATGCGGATACTGTCGAGTTCTCGTTTTAGTGCTTGGCTATAGATGCTGGGGCTTTCTGTAAATCCTTGAGGTGCGCGTGAGAATTTAAAGCTACGTCCATTTAAACTAAATCCGAACAAATATTGGCTTTCCGGATCTATTGGGACGCTGAAAAAAGCATTCTTGAGATCAATTACAGTAAAGAATGTTGCTTCGGAATCAATAGCTGTCAGTAATGATGAGATATCGGGGACCACAGGGAATTGTGGCACAATGCATTTGTTCAATTCGCGCAAATCAATAACCAATCGATATACTGGCGGGGCCTTCGGATCTGTTCGTTTGAGAATCGGAATTATCGGTGAATTACATACATTGGAGTCTGTTTCTACAACCACTCCTTGGGCAATGAGTTCGTCAATGATTTGCAGTAAAGCCACTACAGCATCTGGTGGTAACTTGTATTGTCGCATTCGTGGTAGTACCACTCCTGCCTTTAGTGTAACTCGATATGGTGTAATATTCATGCAACCAACATCAGTAGGGCCTTGTGCCCATAGATGTGTAGGTAAAGTCTGCAATCGGGGATCCATGTCTCTAGACACATAATGACCTTTAAAATCACGTAAAAACAATCTTACTCCTTCCGGAGAACAACATATTATAGCTCCTAGAGCTTTCAGTGTTTTTATTCCTAACAGGTTTTCTGGACATGATTTAGTAAGCAATAAATCTGTAGTTCGGGTCAAAGGTCCTATCGTAAGTGGAAGAGGTTGTGACACTTCATTAACAATAGGTTTTCCTGAAAAACCAAGGGAAATATTCTGTGAGCCTGAGAGGGGTGCCCCTGGAACTTCACTACGTTTTATAGTTGTTCGACTTGCCCCTGTATCGAGTAAAAATTTTCTGTCTTGGCCTAATAATTCACTATGTACATAAGGTCCTTCTTGATCTACAGGGATCTCGATAAGGGGTAAGTCAACTTCCCACTCTAGGCTTGTTCATGCGTATCGTTGATAATCAGGATAGTCATACTGTGCGGTCTGGTACAGCTGTCGTGTCGTGGTTTGCGTGGCAGCAACAGGCAGCGCAGGTGCAGCTGGCACAAACTGTATAGACTGTTGTGGAGCTGGCATGGACTGTGCATGCTGCAAGGCTCCTTGTTCATTCTGATCCTGTCTAAGTTGCCGTGGTCTTTCTTTTGTAATACCTGTGGCGATATTACGCTTCAGGACTGGACAATCGTGTACATAATGACCTGGTTGTTTACAATAGTTGCATGTCCCTTTTACAGGTCCTGCTGAATCACCGGAATGTGTCGTACCCTTTTTATGTCCTTCAGCTGGAACTGTCTGGGAGACTAGCATTTTCATTTTCGTGTCTTTCATGCGTCTTTGTTCATGTTCTTGTTCCTCTCTAATTCTATTGTGATGGTACTGTAACATTTGTAACATTTGTGATGGAGTGTTACCTTGCCAGGTACTCTCGAATTTTAATACTCTGTTCTTTACTTGAGGCAAGGCATTTTCTACTAATTTTGTCACAAACAGATGTGGGTATGATTCACTACTTGCTTTTATGCCACTATTTATACCAAAACATTTTTCAAATCGGGCATAGAAATCACTAGTGTCTTCATCTTGCTTCTGTTTACAGGCTGAAATTGTACCCCAGTCTTCCTTTTTCGTGGTTAATAAACGTGGCAGTACCTGTACTAGTAAACCTGGTAGTGCTTTAGTTTTATCCCCAAGTCCTGCTCCTGCAGTTCGGGCCTTTTCTTCTGCTTCTAATGCTGACCATTCTATCTTTTGGTCGCCTACCTCCCACTCTTTTTCCCTGAGTTTTTCATAAATGCCAGCGGGCATTAATACCTTTAATATTGTCATAATGTCGGGATAGGTATACTCTCCCATGAGTAACATGTCTTTAATTTCTCGGTGGAAACCCGCTGGGTCTTTGTCATGACTGGGTACCACTTTCTTCATTTCTAACAATTCTATTTTCGATATGGGCGTATATACAAATACACGTTTAAACTCATTGTCCTCGCCTTTTATTGGGTGTACTTCTCGTAAGGGATTCTGTCTGTCCATGTAATACGTGGTTCTTTCCTTAATGGGCAGTGAGACATGTTCTGGGCATATAAAAAGAATGTACTGCTTTCTTAATTCTAGTATTTCTTTAATTAATTTAGTACCTGAACCTCTCCATCTATTCATGAGTAATTCAGTCAATATATCAGGTAAGGGACCAGGATCTGAATGTTGGCTTTTATATAGTATAAGAAGTTGTTGAATCATATAAATCCCAGCTAAACGCTGTTCATCTGGGGTGAGATTCAAAAATGTGTGTGCTACTGTATCATCATCATACTTTCCGGGACTGTCAACCCAACGAACGGCTGACCTGGCTAATTCTTGTTCATCCATAGAATCGAGAAAATGATAACCCCTTCGTTCTCGCAGTAATTTGTCAGCGGCTTGGAACGAATGCTCGGGGGACCTTATATTTATTATAGGTGTTTGAAAATTCCTGTTATTTTCTAGACATATCGGACGTATCGGGTCAGTAAGACATCTAGTACTATTACAAGATCTTCCTCTACCTACATAGGCTATAGTTTCTGACTGTCCTGTGGGCAGTCCTGATCCTTCCTCCTCCTCATTTTGTTCAAACTGGTCTACCGCTAATCTTTCTTCGTGTAGGCGTTCTATTTCTTTACGGATCTTTCGGCACATGGCTATTATACAGTTTTGCTTATCATGTCTCCCTTCTGATATATTCTGGCTCCATCTGGTAAGAATTTGCATTGCTTCCGGGTCTACCCCCGGTCGGTCTTGATTTCTGATCACACAATTTATGAGGAAACGTAACAGTTCCCCCTGTATTTCCACTTTCTGGTATTCCATAGCTCTGTTAATACATTCAGAATCTCGCCCTGTTTGGACAAAATGGTATATATTATCTAGATGCATAGTCATTCCTGGTAACTTCCCTAAATACACCGCGGCTCGTCTGATACGTAATGATGCCAGGGTCATTTCGTCCTCTTTTCCGGGCACAGGGTCATATCTACAATCTATAAGAAGTTCCTTAAGCGTACGGGCATTTATGAGTTTGGGGGTACGTGAATGTGCAGATTCTTGAAAAGTAAGTTTATTTATTCTGGGTGGCGTAGAAAAAATATTGGTAGCACCTCTGGTAGCCCCGTCTGGGGTATCGGGTGTGAAAGGATTCGTTGAACGTGATACAGCAACTATAGGTGTGGACACAGCTATGGAAGTAGCTGTAGGAATAGATGCAGAAACAGATGTGCTTGCCGGAACTTGTGTCAGAACTTGTTGCTGTAGGGATACGGGTACTGGATCTTGGCGTTGAACCTCCCTGGCAGGCGGTCTATGTGGGGCGGGATTAGCATACTCGGGAGCTGCGTCATCTAAATATGAGGAAAGAAAAACATCTTCTGCGGTTCTAGGATGCCCCTTGGGATGTATCTTTATTGGAAATAATGGGGGTGGCAAGTCTTTTGGTATCTCTTGAGTAGCCTTAGGTAATCCTTCGGCCAGAAGGGGATACATACCCTTCATAAGGGCATGTCTTTGTCTGTCTACTTGTTCTGATTTCACTCGTGCACCTTCTTCAATTAATAGATTTTCTCGGACTTCATTTGAATTCTCTTTACTCTTCTCTTCCTGTCTACGTGCTTTTTCTGTACGTCTATACGATTCTTTACGCCATAATTCAATGGCGTCTTTCTGTGATTGCCTAGCTTTCTTTTTCCATAATTCTTCCTCTACTTTCACGATGCACTCTGCATCCCAGGTCCCAGCCGCGGGCCACCTCTGACTTTCTGGTAATTCCTTAGTGTAGTCTACCCATAAATCAAGAAATAATATAGCGTCTAAGCCGTGTTTATGATACATGAAGTACCCTGGAGTGTCCCTAGGAGGGATAGGAACAGCTTCTTCGAGTACCCCTTTTCTAGTTGTGATCTGTCTTAATTTCGAAAAGAGCGGCATATTGAAAACTGATCTGATACTTGATTTTGAACAAACTTAATACATTAAACACAATAATGAACAGTCATTCATACCACAATATGCAGACCGTACTAAAAACATTTAACATTTAACATTTAACTGAGCAACGATGATGATGACGATCTAAGGAAAACTTAATCACTTAAACATAATACTCGACTTTAACTGAATTATTCTGAATTTATATACTTGATATACTAGATATTAACTGGATTATTCTGAATTTATATACTTGATATACTAGATATACTGCTAAACAGTACAGATACACTGCTGAAACAGTGCAGACCGGATTTGTGTACCCAAACCCGTCTGGACCGGCACAACTTATGTGCACGTCAGAACGCCTCCCCAGTAATGGTACTCACCGGGTAGCTCGGAAACGGAAGGCCTCGGAAACTGAACTGAATCTTGAACCGGACTGGACTCGACTCGAACACTTCGGACACTGGACTCGACTTGGGACTTCGGAAACTGGTGGGCCTCTGTATACCTCGGATCTTGCTCTCTCAGCTAGGCTCTGGTCGGGATACTTCGCACTTCTCACCGCCTCGTCTGGGTGTTGATCGCAGCCTCAGTCGCCCCCGCTTGACCGGAGGGAGATACAGGAAATCCTGCCGGTACGCGTTATTGTCCGTCCAGCTGTGGCAGGAGACCGGGCCTGCAACGCACCACCGGCGCGTGAGATGAGAAAGTGTCCCTATTCGGGCGCCATTCATGTGGTAAATAATTTAATTACCGGGACTTAATTTGATACAGAAACATAATAAAATAGCTCAGTAAATAAGAGGCAGAATCCGTGGTATTAGAGGTTCGGAATGGGCTTTATTCCAGTGGTCGATTATAATCGGTTGCTCCAGGTTCCATCACCACGAAGGTTCAGGAAGTGAAGTACATACATTATTGACAATCAATTACTTTTATACAATAGGCATTACAGTGAGGCAAATACAAGAGGCGTAACAATTGATAGTGGTGATAATATATTCGTGCGTAGCAAAAATAGGCGTAACTGGGAGTGATGAAAGAACGTCATCAGATGTGATGTCATAAGAGGGTGGTTACATGAAAGAATTTCGCAATGTCAGCAGAAATACTTGGCAGAGATGCGCGCGCAGCAGCATGACGTGTAATTGACGTGCAACTAGGGGGTGAAGGGGACTTGACATTTAGCTCTACATGTGGCGACAGAAGTCTGGAGGGTCAAGTCAACCTAATCCCAAATCATATCTAACATCCTATGTTTAAAGAACTAAGTTATCCAAAAGAGAGGTCTCTTTGAGTAGAATCTTATTCTATACTGACTATACTGACTGTTAGTGCGTGTACAAGCGTCTAAGTGTCTACACTAGATGCGAGGGCAGGAATCTTCCATAGTAACAGGGCTATGAATTACTTGCATGAAGACAGAGAAGCCGGGCCTTTGCTCGGTAGCTGGAAGAATGTTTACTTAAACTACTAGACAGGAATGCATCGGGCAGGGAACGGAGCAGATAATTTCGAAGGTGAAATACAGTTTTTGGCAGGCAGCAGGCTGATGTCAGGCTTCGTGAGCCGCGCAGAGAATGAGACAAAGTTCATGGTCACAGATGCAGGCTCAGACTGGAGCTTTCAGAGGCAGAAGGCAAGAAGAGTTCGATGACAGAATCAGGGCCTACTTGCCTGGACTGTAAAATGGCATAAGTGAACCATATAAAGCCGGTGGCCTTTCATACTTAGGAATGGAATATCCGGCCTATTCATGGCGGATCTGAAAGAGGACATGTTGACGGTGGACGCACATGTGTTTGCGTCTTTATAACTGGAACTGGAGGGAGCATACATGTACTTGTGATTCATACATGAAACCGTTGGGGTCCAAGATAGGGGACATAACTGATCAGAAAAATCCATATTTCCACAAGAGAATGAGACCACCCAACCCTGGTTTAATCTGATGGCATTCCTCACCTGTCTGTGACACATGCTGCTCGGTGTCTTCCGAGCAATGGGCAGTGCTAGTGCAAGCGTTCACATTTGCCTGGCAGATCGGTGTCAAATACACATTCCTGGCAATCTCTCATGATCTCACTGAAAGAGGTAGGTGGTGCTGGAAAAGAGTTTGGTTTTGAGTTTGGTCCCCTGTGAACACTTGAACTCTACATTGTCCCGCAGCAGGCCATGCATTATTACCTCAGACAATAGACATTGCCTTTACCAGTAGGGTGGATATTTACCAACAGAGTGAATATTCGCCATAGTAGCTGTACCATGCGCATTTAAGGTGGTCAGCAGTTTGTGTTGTCAGCTCACTGTGCCCTCTGCTCACAGTGAATAGCATGCCTCTTCGCTACTGATAAAGATTTCCTTTAAAGCTGCCACAGAAAGGTCCCATGAGAAGTATGTGGCAAGCAGCAGACAGAAAAACAAGCACAAATAAAGCAGAGGAAACAAAAATACAAGCATGAAACTAGCTAGATAAATGGGTAAAAAATGAAACTGAATGGATTAGGGCAACCACTAGGAACCTAAGAAGTCTACTAAGCGTACAAGAGCAAATTATAAAAGGTAAAATTGGTGAACCAGCAAAGGAAGAGCACAAAGATACTAGGAAATGTAACAAATAAGGTATAGGAAGGTTAGAATAAAGACATCATGTTAGCATAGATAGCCTAGGGACTGAAACATGTAAGGCAATGCTTAAGACAAAATAGTTCAGGAAAAGATCCCCAATACTGGAAACTATCTTGCACCGTGGTTAAAGAATATTTTAGTTAATACATGACATTGCATTCGGGGATTTGTAGTCCATTGAAATAACATGCAGACTGAAGTCATACAGTTATTTTCAATGAGTTTTCAATCAGTTCTGGTTGCATTTCCAGATTGCAGGTGATACATGCACAGCACCTTGCAGAAAGAGGGACATAATCATAACAGCATTCTACCTTTGACTTTGTGATTTCTGCTCTGTGTACTAAGGCCAGTCCCAAGGATGGTACTTAAGAGACTACTAGAAAACATTCTATTGAAATAGATGACCCTATAACCATGCTTGTAACTACTTACTGTCTCCCTCTGTTCTCCACTAGTGGCATTCAGGCATGCAGAATATTTTACATGATTTGGCAAATATTTTGAACGAATACATGATGCAGATGGACAGTTTATAATAACACAGATCTTAGACTAATAGGTTAGGCATTTGTGATGTGATCAAATATTTGGCGTGTTTAGTTTCTCTCTATTCATATTTTTCATCACTAAGGTGTATATTTTTACGAGGTTATTTCTAATTCACATGAGTTGCAGAAGGGACAGCATATAATAAATTCTAATTTATTATGAAATACCAACATTTGTGTGTGTGCACGAACAGGTTGCCTAGAGGCACACACAATCTTTGTACCATGGTGCAGATGTGTGTGCATGCTTAGTCTAGAATATAATTTTTACTGGCAGCATACAGATGAGGTTGCTGACATTAAAAAATGGTGGGGCACACAGACAAGCTCAGAAAACAAACACACACACATACAGCCACAATCATAAAAAAACCCACACACAATCAATTACACAGCGAGTCAGGAAGGCAAAACACATAAAAGTTTCACTTACCTTGGAGCACGTCCTCACACTCTCCAGTCTGTGGCATTGACTCCTCCGAGGACGAGGTGATGTAGGAAGGCAACTGCATCTTACCCAATGCTACTCAGAGCAGTGTCTGGATTGGCTGGAGCAGGCTGCCTCAGTGCTCCGAAGGCACTGGAGCCCTGTGCCTGCTCCCCAATCCAGTTGTCAAAGACAGCTGGGTTGGATAGTTTGAATTGCACTTGTCGGTTTTGCCATAGCATGTTAGGCGGCCAAACCTACATTGGCAATTCACACTGAAGAGCCACTCCTCATTGCTGTCGACCACTTGGCAACAATGGCGCACTGGCCCCGCAGCTACACTCGGTTCAGTAGAAAGCTGGAAAAGTCAAATAGTAAGAAAATCATTTTTATTACAGTTTTATTTTTCCAGCTTTCTGGCAGCAGTGTTGGGGGTGTGGGGGGCGATGTTCCTCCACTCGTATGGAGGCACAGCCACTGGCAGTATACTCTTTCAGTACATAACCCTGTGCCTAGATAAATTCTGAAATGTTCAACACAATGTATATATACACAGTGAAGTGTAGCACACATTCAACAATGCGAAAATTAAACATTTCTCCTTGTTAGCACCTGCTCTAAGGAGGTGTTATCTTTTAGTGCAAAGCCAGGTCTAGCTTTAAGACCTTGCATCAGAAGCTGTGGGTGCTGGCC
Source organism: Triturus cristatus (assembly GCF_964204655.1). Taxonomy (NCBI): domain Eukaryota; kingdom Metazoa; phylum Chordata; class Amphibia; order Caudata; family Salamandridae; genus Triturus; species Triturus cristatus. The sequence goes on from NC_140594.1 coordinate 833,582,699, forward strand.
CAAATGTGCACAAGGGACATCTAAGAAATGCCCCTTGGTGCACAGTGGCACAAAACAGTGCAAAGTGCTATTTGATCTAAGAAAATTGCACCTTTCCAGCACAAAAAGCATTTGCTGGTGCAAAGTCTTTGTAAATCTAGGTCTATTTTCCCTGTGATCAATTGTTCAGTTCCAGAGTGAGAATACCTGATGTAAAGAATGCATTGAAAGTTTTCTGTGTCTGCTAATGCATAGTGAGCAATGTGGGAGCATAGATTTAGTCAGGTAATAAGTGCTTGACGAATGCCTTATAAAAGTTATTGTCACATCTTTTTATTTGAGATTAATATCAGAGATTTTAATGCACGCTTCTACGAACTGTGGTACGTTGCCTTTTTTTACTCAGACATGAGTAGAGACAAAGGCAATATTCGATTTGTTACTGCAACAAATTTAAGACGCCTCTGATTCATTGGTGTATCTGAGACCAAAGTCTCTTGACTTTCTTATTTGGCCATCAAATTTCGGTTTCTCTTGATTCATCACTTATTTCTATCAAATCTTTTTAATGAACTAGCACCAAAAATAAACATAAATTAATATTGTTCAATTGCATTCTTCAGAAAGGAGCAAATAGGAGGCGTGGCTTGGAGCCCGCGAAAGATGGCGGCACCTAGGTGAAGCTCCTTGGAGTGGCGCAGATAGACTGTATTAGACTGGCATCTTAACGGGTCAGGTGAGATGTCCCAGGCTGCGGATGTCATCCTGGTTACGGAGATGTCCTTTTTAGACTGCTTTTTTGTATTACGGAGCCGAATTTTGGTAATTGAAGTTCCGTCCTTGGTGGGGCGCTGGGTATGGCCGCCATTTTATCCCCGGAGAAATCCCAGAGCTGCCTCACAGAACACATCAACATATTAACATGTGCTCTCAGGGAACTTGTCCTGAGGCGCACTTAATCAGTTTTGCTCTAATATAACAGGATATCAGCATGTTTACTTTCCGGGACTGTCTAATTTCTTCTCATGTGGATTTTCCTTTTTTAAAAACAAATTCTTCGTCATTATCGGCCTCCATTTTAGTCCTGCAAAGGGGCTGCTCCTCACATATTTCCTGTATATTTTTACGTTTTGTTTTCCTGATAAACGTATGGCTTTCTGTCAACACAACTCCCACATGACTGTGACATTATTTGTTGGTGGGAAACATTGCATCTGGAACTTTCTCAGCTTTGATGTGATTTTCTTCCTTATAGACACTATTATATACATTTGAATACTACTTTTCCTCTCTACTTCCTATGGAAAGACTGAAAAAGCTAGGTCCGCCTGCTTCACGCTCTACACAGTCCTTTATCAAAAACTCTAAGATCTTTACAGAGTTTTCTAAAATGGAGGACTCTCTATTATCTATATCTAAAGGACCTACGTCTTCAACTCCAATTCCTCTTGCAGCAGGGAAAGTCACCACTAAACGCTTGAAAAAAGATGCACCTTCTACACCAAAATCCTCCTTCCCTGCCTCCCTGGATTTATTGCTGGAGGAGATCCGCGCTCTTCGACCTTTTATGAAAGAGACAGATACCAAATTGCAGTTCCTCACCGAAAATTGGTCCCAAATGAATGATAGGCTTACAGCGAAAGAGCAGAATGTATCTTCCATTAATCTCACAGATGCTAAAGTCAATGCTCTCCAAACACAGGTATCCTCACTTCAACGACAGGTCAAGGACCTTGAAAATCGAAATAGAAGAAACAGACTACGTATTTATGGTTTGACAGAAGGAAAGGAGGGCTAGGATCCACTTCTTTTCTTCAAGACGTTTCTCCCTAAGATACTTCATCTACGGGACAATACAGTACTTAATATTCAACGAGCCCACAGGCTATGCTATCAACTGACTGGTATATCAAATTCATGAAGGCCGAGAGGAGTCATTTTGTACTTCTTCAAATACACAGACTTAATGAAGGTCCTTACAGCTGTCAAGGCAAATTAACGTATCCTATGGTCAGGCACAACCCTATTCTTCTTGCAGGATTACGCTATGGCTACAGCAAACAGATGCAAGGAGTTCCTCAACATGAGGCCTGAATTACGTTCTTTGGGAGCACATTATGGACTTTTTCATCCAAGTCTCTTTAAGGTAACCTATAAGAATAAAACTATGACCAACGAGGATCCAGCCAAGCTGCAAAGATTCATCAACTCATGTAAAACGGAATATATGGACTTCTCCGGTGCTTCAACGTCTTCGAACACTTGATATCAACAAACCTTCAGGATGGTTTCCTTCTGTCTCTATTGTTGAATTTCCAATTTATGACAAATTTGTTTAAAGGTTATTAATATGTTATATTCTAGCCTGTTGTTGTGATGTTCTATCTAACAAATCTCTTTTTCTCTTTTTTATAGGTTTTTTTATGTCTATTTTCCCCATTGTTGTTTCGTCATGTGTGGTGCGGTCTTTCTTTGCCCTCTGTTTCATTGAGTTTGGGCGTGTCATCTATTCCATGTGGTTTCATCTCCCCGTCCTTGTTTGGTGTTTCTAGGTATGTAAATCTTTCGTACTCTTGTATTTTTCCCTTACTTTTTTTATCTTTCTTTCCCTTATCTTTACCTTGTCCTTTTCTCATTTATAGACGCAATTTCTTTTGTTTCTTTTTATCTCAAATGTCACATTTGCATTTATATCTCTATTTATCTTTCGCCGTTTTCCTGTTCTGTTCGATTCACTCTGCTATAGTTGGATTGTTCTTTGGTATGCTCTGTGTTGCCTGATGATCTGCCTTGATTGGTGTCTTCTATTTATTTTCTTACCCATCTCATGCATTTGAAACTTCTCTCTTGGAACATCAGAGGTTTGAATTTGCCTATTAAAAGGCAAAGGGTGTTAACACATTTGGCTAATTTGGAGGAGGACATAGCCTGTTTACAGGTATCTCATGTAACGGCAGAGGATGGGAAGGGGAGGTCTTTTATTCACCAGGAGCTGGTAAACGTAATGGGGTTTTAACTCTCTGTCGTAAATCGCCTTCTATTAAATTACTCTCACAGTGTTCTGGTGAAGATGGTCGATGGTTGTTTACCAAATTGTTGATTGGGAATGATCTGAACTCTTTACTTAATATATACGCTCCCACCGCTGGAGTCTCCTCTTTTTGGACATCCTTGGCTCAACAAATCACACATTGTATTTATGATAACTTTTTCCTTACCGGCGACTGTAATCAAGTTTTTGACCCTTTCTTAGACCGTAATTCAATGGTTTACTTTGTCCCCCATAAAGCTCATAAACCTTTCATACAAACTATTAAACAATACAAGCTTATAGATGCTTGGAGACTTTGTAATCCCACCACAAAGGGAGTACACTTACTACTCTCTGGCCCACCATACCCAATCATGAATAGATTATTTTTTTATATCACATAATATTTCTCAGTCATTAATAGCAGCGGACATTGGAACCATTATAATATCCAATCATGCTCCTACCACCATCCAGCATGATATTTTACAGAAACCCAACACACCCAGAAGATGGTGTTTTAATAATGCTCTCCTTTTAGATCCAACATTCACCTCCTCTTTTGTCTCCTTTTCAAATGAATATTTTTTCTTTAATCAATCTGATACCCTACCTTTTCCTGTTGTGTGGGATGCTTTTAAAGCAGCAGCTAGAGATTTTATTATTGGTTATGTTTCCAAGAAATGAAAAAAGCCCTCTTAGCCAAGATAAAGACACTGGAGCATTCATACTACTCTTCCAAGTCAAAAGATTGTTATCAGAACTTATAAATGTCAAATTTCAGTTTAATAAGGAATCGACAAATAATGCTTCATCATATTTATTAAAGTCCAGTGCAAAATTCTGTGGAGGCCAGAATAAAGGCGGGAAAGTATTAGCTAACTATTTGAATGTTAAACACAACAAACGTAATATAGAGTCCATTGTGGATGAGCAACAAACATTGAAATTTAAAGATATTGAAATTCTAAGTGAATTCCTCCAATGTTATAAGACGTTATACACATCAGAAATTCCTCCCTCAGATCATCATATATCTCAGTTTGTATCTGGTATCCAGCAGCTTTCTGATGTTCGGCCAGATTTTCCAATCTTGGAGTCCGACCTATCACAAAAGGAACTCCTTACCGCATTACAGATGCTTAAAAAAGATAAAGTCCCAGTACCGGATGGCTTCACTGTCGAGTTTTTTTCACACTTTGCACATTTGCTACTCCCCAAATTGCATAATCTTCTAGTTTTTTTCTGCATTCAGGTGAATCCTCTGGCTCCTTTTCAGACACCCTAATTTGCCTTATTCCTAAGGAAAGAAAGGATTTAAGGTATTGTAAAAACTGCCGGCCTATTTCCCTAGTTAAAATTGACTACAAAATGTTTTCAAAGGCTTTGGCTATACCTTTAGAATCCTATTTACCTGATTTGTTAGGAATGGGACAGTCTGGATTAGTTAAAGGTCGTCTCATTACAGATAATGCTTGTTTATTTTTTGACATTCTGTCTAAATCCTCCCATTTCTCACATTCCTTGGCAGCAGTAGCCTTACATGCAGAAAAAGCGTTCAATAGAGTGTGGTGGCCCTACCTTTTTCACACACTTAAGTGGTTCGGATTTGAACCTAAAATTATTTCTTTAATATCAATTTTATATTCTAGTCCAAGAGTGGCAGTGTGTGCAAACGGTAGCACATCTTCCTATTTTAATTTAGGTAGAGGTGTTCGTCAGGGTTGTCCTTTGTCCCCGTTTCTTTTTAATTTAGCCTTAGAACATTTATTGTCAAGAATCCGTAAAAATAAGGATATCCATGGATTTCACTTTAAAAACATTCAAATTAAATTGGTGGCATACACTGATGATGTATTATTATTTATTTTGTAACCACAGTGATCTATTCCCGCATTCCTACAAGAAGTTGATTCCTTTGCTGCTGTCTCTGGATACAAATTAAATAAGGACAAATGCGAAATATGACCTTTAACAAAATATACTTTTAAAGACGACTTTGCTATCTCAAATTTCACATGGAGCCCTCAACATATTAAGTATTTAGGTTTACATTTTACTCCTTCTATCCCAGATACAATTTCACATTGTATGGAGAATTGAATACAAAGGTTTTCCTCATTGACTACTAAATGGCATCCTTTATACCTATCTTGGTGGGGTTGTTCAGATACCATAAAGATGATGTTGTCCCTGATAATTCTTTATACAATCTCCAACATCCCAGTATCCATTTCCTTAGAAAAATGTAAGAAAATAAATTCTATATTGTCCTCTTTTCTATGGAGTAATAGAAAATCACGTATGTCATTATCAAAATTGAGTCGTCCAAAATCAGAAGGTGGTGTTAATTTCCCTGATTTCCCTACATACCAAATATCTTTTTTACTTCGTCAAGCATCGAGATGGCTCTCTGAGTCTTTTGTGGGCTGTCCTCTTTGAACTGAACTTGAACGCTTTTTTCTCTCCCCCTCCTCATTTCAAGAATATTTATCCTTCTCCCGCAAGCCACAATCCCTATCTACTCCAGTAATTAAACACACATTTAACATTTTGAAGCCCAATTCTTCGTTAGTTCCTATGGATTGGACTTCTTTCTCCAGATCCACAATATGGCACAATAACATGGTATTGATACATGGTAAGCCTTTGTATTGGCAATCCTGGAGGCAGAAAGGCTTCATTTGGATACATAAACTGTATGTACAAGATGAAATTATGTCTTTCTCGCAAGCTAGTAGAATTTTTGGCTTACCTACGTCTTTCCAGTCTAAATATCTTCTTTTGAAACAAACTATTCTAACTGCTCATGCCCAATATATGCTCCCCAATCCTGTCAAAGATCCTGCATCCTCTCCTGTTAACAAATTACACACTCTTCTTCGCATCAACCCCAAAGCCTCTGTTATTTATAATTATTTACACACCTCATGCACTATGCAAGAAAAAACTGAAGCGGAGCTCTCTTGGAAACAAGATTTAGAGGTTTGTTGTTCGACGGCTGTATGAAACAAAATATGGATTAAAATCAAGAAATCTTCCAGAGCAGCGAACACTACACAGACACTTTTCGTTATATACATTAGACTTCTGTTATCTCCGGTTACTTTAAATGCAAGACACATTGAGCTCTCAGATACCTGCCTGACATGTTCCTCCCAGCATGCAGATTTATGCCATTTACTTTTTACATGCCCGCCTGTTCATAATTTTTGGGAAAATGTATGGTCTCAAATTAACTCAATCTTTGGTTCCAGATGCCCTTTTTCTATCTCTCATGTGTTTTTGACAAATGTATCTCCTGTGTGGCCAGACTGTAATTCTAACACAAAGATAATATACTTATTGTTAGCAGTTGCCTTTCAACAAATAACCAAAGACTGGAAAGATTTTACCAAATTATCTTATCAAGCATGGTGGTACGCGGTCTGTTTTAACAATAGATTAGATACAACTTTTGTATGCCCTATTCACATAGCAGCGAAACACTTGAATTTATGGTTACCTATCACATTGTTCATTCATGCCAGTGCTAAACGCTCCTTTTCCTTGACTTCTATCCAGCAAGAAGTTTCTAAACCTCCATGACTTTCCTCACATTGATATTATATTAACTTGATCATCTTAAATTCTTTATTAAGTTGTCTGTATGAATATGGTCCTGCCGGACCAATCGGGTTTCGTGCCTTCCCGCTCCACCTCCCACAATCTTAGGACCCTTTTTGCTGTTATGCATGCCCTTAAGCCCACATTGCCTGCGGTGGCGGTGCTTCTCGACGCCGCACAGGCCTTTGACTCCATCTCATGGTCGTACATGATCTCGATCTTGCACCGTATGGGGGTGCCTTTCGTATTCACTAACTGGATCAAGCTGCTTTATACCTGTCCGTCCGCCCGAATACGGGTTAATGGGCACGTCTCGCGGCCAACATCCATTCATCGGGGTACGCGGCAGGGCTGTCCGCTTTCGCCGCTTCTGTTCACGCTTATGCTGGAGCCTCTGGCTTGTATCCTACGACAGCGACACTCTCAGGCTGCGCTACGATTTCTCCAGCGCCCGCTGGCCGTGTCCATGTACGCAGATGACATGGTGCTCTATGTCTGTGAACCGGCCATTCACCTGTCCCCACTTCTGCGAGAAGATGTTCACTTTGAACGATTCTCTGGGCTTGGTATAAATTGGTCCAAGTTCTTGATTTTGCCCCTCACAGACAGCACGTCTCCGATTGATATCGATTTCCCCTTGGTTTGGAGTTCTGATGCGGTGAAATATTTGGGAGTATGGGTCCATTGTGACCCCCAAGAGGTGTAACGCGCTAACTATGGCGTTGCTGTCGCACGCCTTGAGGAGCAGGTGGCTCGATGGGTAAAGTTGCCTCTCTCTTTTGCGGACCGGCTATCTTTAATAAAAATGGTGATACTCCCCCCGCTTTTTGTATTTATTTTTGAATATACCGACACCTCTGTCGCGGCATTTCTTCGCTTCTCTTCGATCCTTGTTAACCACCTTAGCTTGGGGAGGGAAAAAACTCGCCTCAAATGGGAAACGCTTACGTTACCCTATGCTCAGGGGGGCTTTGCGGCACCTGATTTTCAGCTGTATTATCTGTGTGCACAGGCCCACTTTGCGTATTACTGGCAGCATGACCCGGCGTATATTCCTCATGTGGCGGTTGAGGCTGGAACGGTGCATCCTATACCACTTAAAGCCATGCTTGTTAACACTCATACGGTGTTCGAGAAAGGGGAATTTGACACGGTGCAAACCACGGTTGGAGCATGGAGGGAGTTGGGCAGACGTGCGCGGAAGTTGCCGCTTTATGCTCCTGACATGCCCCTGCTTCACCATTCTTCCATCTCGGTTACTACTGAGGTGGGCGCCCTACGGACACTTGGCAGCATGAAATTGATGGCGATGAAAGACGTGTATCCGGGTGGCCGATTTGTTACGGCTGTCTCGTTGGCTGCTGACGGCCCTCTTACCGCCATGCAACTTTTTATATATACTAGGCTGTGGTCAGCCATGCGGGAATTGTATCCGCAATTTCCTGCAGAGCCGCCCACACTGGAGGCCTTGCAGCTACTTTATCTTACCTCCTCTAGGGGGAAATTGGTCACCAAACTGTATCGTGTCTCCCAGAGAGAGGCCCCTCCTCAGGTTCAGCCGGCGCGGCTGCGATGGGATGCCCTTTTGTCCTGCGAGTTGACAGATGAAGAATGGGAGGGCTGTTGTAGTCTCACGGGGCGGCTGACATCTAACGGAAATTTGCGCTTGGTGCACTATAAGTATGTACATCAGCTATACTATACGCCTACCCAGTTGCATCGGTATGGTTTGCGTGATTCCGCTGTCTGTAAACGGTGTGGTGCCCCGGATGCTGATTTTTATCACTTGGCGTGGGCCTGTCCCAAGGTGTATTCATATTAGGAAGATGTTGTAAGGACTATACATGCCATGACGGGGATTCCCCTGGATTGCACCTCGCTGCTTTGTCTGCTTGGTCATGTTGCTGCTGTTAAGGTCTCATATAGAAGATTTGTGACTACAGCATTGTTGATGGCTAAGCGGAGGGTCTCCATGTGCTGAGAGAGTAGAATGGCCCCCACAATTAAGCTGTGGCTGCAAGACTTGACTTATTGCCGGGATCAGTTATGCTGTTATGCTGAGGAGTTGCCAATGACCTCCCGACCCTGTGATATTTGGTCCCCGCTCACGACCTATTTACTGTCTGTGGCCAACATTTAACGTGCTGTTCCTCTGGATAATGTTATGTACCTTCCTTATATTAATGTAACTGCTCCTGTTAGCTCGGGATATTTGATTTATCATACTTTGTGCATGCTCCTCGCCTACATCCACTGTAACTTGTATTATGCTATTCTATACTGCTGCCTCGCTTGCACTGACTGATGTACCACCTTGTGTTGCGTTATTGCTGTTCATGCTTTTTTACAAAACTCAATAAACAAATAAAAAAAAAAAGTTGTCTATGAATTGTAACCTTCTTTTGTTTACACCAATCAATTTGCATATCCCTGTAATTTTCTCTTTTAAGCTATTCCAAACTGACCTATACATCCAACTATTTTCTTCCTCCGTTTTAATTTGATTCATGTGACTATCTATTGTTATATTGTCTTTTGTATTGATACTTTAAATTCCCTCAATAAATTTATTTTTTTAACTTAAAAAAAAGAAAGTAGCAAATTAATTTTTATGTTCAAAGGTGCTGATATGGTAGATTCTATACATCAATTAAGCACTATTACTTTGTCACTAAAGTTTTTACAAGCCTGTGCAGTAGACGTAGTTTAGAAATATTACTAGTGAAAGCAGAGAACTTCATTTTGAAAATTTCTTTTAAATGCACATTTCCTAATTTATTCACAGCTAAGCCTAGACGTTTTTCTTTATACTGTTGCGACATTTTGTTATATGCAATACTTTTTTAGAGTCTTTACTGCTTACCAACAGTTTTTTCACTTTTATGGTACAGAGATTCCGAGAATCAGTGTGCTGTGAGCAGCTATCAAAAGTGTAGCAGGTGCAGTGGTGTCACGGTCAGAGGGATGTGAGTTTCCCACTGAACGCCAGTTATGGCTGTCTTTACTACCTAAGATGAGGTTGGGGCCAATTTTCTTTTCTTGCATTAGGATTCACACATTCTGCCCACTGGCATTTGGGGGTAGGTCCGGAGAGTGAGGGTTGTTGCATTCTAGAGGCGAATGAGCCAGAAAATTCATAAAGAGAGCTCTGCTGGGGTAAAATGAGTATTGGTTAAGTAAAGTTGCGTGGGTAGGATCACACAATTTGGTGAAGTAGAGAAGATGGGATTTGAACCATAATTTCCTGGTTACACATTGTGCTATTTATTCGTTCAACAGCTATAATATTTAATCTTCCACTTGCGACCAAAGACCCATTTGTTGTGTTTCTTTCAGGAGCTAAATATCACGTTCCACTGCGACTCCATTGGTCTTGACCGAAGCACAAAGGGTTCCACCTCCAGACGTCCCCGACTCTGGATTTAAACCAACACAGAGTGCTAGGGCTATCAGGTGAGGGAAAAGGAATTAGGAAGGGAACAGCGGGGAAGAGGATACCTGTAACAAAAGATTACACAAAACATAATAGAATAAACAACATGACTACTCTCTTTAGGTCTCACTAAATACACCTCAATATGTGTGTCTCCGCAAGCACGCCACCTCACAAGCATCGACTTCCTGTAACAATACTTTCCACCTCTAGAAGGACCTCAAGCAGTCATTGAACGTTTATACCACTCCTCCCTGTCCCTGTTCCAAATTATAACCAACTTAGCTGTCTGACAGCACTTTCCCAGGTTTTATAACCCGCTAATTGTCTCGCTCGTAATGATTAGCCTTACTAGCATTAGATCCATGCTAGCCCTAAAACCGGCTAAGAGTCCGTAAAGAAACCTTATATAAATTCCCAGGCCTCCACAACTGTTGCAACCAAACTAAACAAAGTCTCGCTATGGAACGGTGTGCAGCCCCAGTCTGCCAGAAATCAAGCTGCCGAGTTAAACCCAGTCCCGTTCTGTGTCGTTCCCCTCCCTTTAGAGCCTGGCGAACTGACAGTGTTTTCACTCCAGGGATCAGCGGTTACCATACCTCTCTCTCTGAGGCATGCGGGGGGAACTCTCCTCCGTTTCGTGACGGACGCTTCCTCGGAGCGCCGGGAAGATACAGCGTCCGATGGCAATCTCCCTCCTGGCGGGAATTACGAACTGCCGGGTCAAGGATGCACACGAACCCCGTTGGCTCCCCAGCGAAACCTTGGTAGTGTTCCCGGGTTGGTGTTGAGGCGCTACCTCAGCGCTCCTCCTCGAAGAAGCGGAACCTCCAACTCCGGGCGGAATGTCGAACAGTCTCTGGCAACGCGGAGTCCTCCGTCGCTGTCGATATCCAGATGGCAGAATAACACGCGCCTTCCGGCTCGCATCCTCGCTACTTGAGCCTTAGGCCCCGCCTTCCAGTTGCCCGGTGTTGTGGGTCTCGTAGTCCCGGCTCCATCCGCAGTGCGGGTAGGCGCCCAAGCTCAGCGCCTGACACTAAATTAAGACATGTGTGAAATAAATGCACACATTACATGTTTTGTTCAACTTTATTTGTACATTTAAGCATGAAGCATAATGAAAGTAGCATAATCAAAAATTAGAAGCATAGCTATAGTACTTATACTAATTATAGGAGTCACACAGATCAGTCAACTACAATATCACTGTCTCCCTGGCTTCCATCTTCAGTCTCCGACACCAACATGGAATGCATTTCATACCATAATTAAAAGTCTTCCTGGAGTTTAACTGCATACACTACATGTTAAGTCAAGTTCACACAAATGTCTTTCCAGAAAAGTATAAGTAATAGCAAAGCAATTTTTTTTTTTTTACTTTTTACACTAATAGCTTCGCAGAGACCCACATCAGGAGAGATTTGGCAACTTTATAATTCTAATAATAGATATTAAAATAATAAATGTCTCCTCCCTGAATTAAATGTTTTCACAGAGAAAATGGTGAGGTGCAGAGGTCAGCTGCACACAGATGGAACAGTGATTGGGCTTCTTACCGTTTAGATTCCATGCTGTGGTTTTGGTGGTCGTTGATGGACTGGCCATAAACACAATACAGTCTATTCATAGTGCACCAGAGCTTCTTCCCAGTCAGACGGTGCCAGACAGCCTTTCCTGTGGATCGGCAGCCTGGCGCTGCCGGATGGGCCACCTTGGAAGAGCCAGCGTGTAGGCCATTTTTTATGTCTTGGCTCTAGATGGTATGCATGCGCTGTCTCGACCCGAGACATGCTGTATCTATACCATGGGTTTCAACTCACCCAGCGGCTTCCCGTTTCCTGACACCATTGTCACTCCAGTTCGCCTTCTATCCATTTGTCGAGGCCCTGCATACGAAATGCCTTTTAGTGTTTAGCCCTGCCAAGCTATCCACCCAAATACTGTTAGACATATGCAGCTGATATTGTATAGCATTGTTTAGGGACTGCTTTTTTATTTTTCTTAGTTCCTCTGCCTGTTAAGCTGTTTTTGTTCTTCAGATGGCATGTGTTTACTGCCTCATTTTGCCATGCAGCCTCCCAAATGGGATGTGTCGGTATCTCTGCCATCGTGAAACTCAGATTGTAAGGGCTTGGGTCAAGGTACAGAAGAACACTAAGGGGCTAATTAGGATGTTGGTCAGAAAGCCTCCGACTGCTGTTCGAAGGCTTTGTGAACAACATCCCTGGTTTGACTTATGACTGCAGTACTACAATTACGGCAGTCTGAATTCAAACCAACCTGACTGACTTCTGAAGGACTCGAGGAACCCATTGGCCAGTATGAAGGGCCGCATAATCCTGTGTGGAAGGTGTTTCCACCTTCAGGATTATATGATGGCACTTTCCGAGAGCAAATCCATATCGGCCTTTCCGACTTGGATTTGCTGTAGGAAAGTGCCTTTGGGGACCCTTACCAGGGCACCCTTCCACCCTGGTCCTCTGGCTGAGGGCTTGGGTGGCACGTATGGTGCCCCCCTGTAAATCCCTGCACCATGTGGTAGGTACTGTGATGTGCCTGCCACACGGTGCAGGGAGTTACACAGGCTGCAATTTCTCTATGAGAGCTTGGGCTACAGCCGGTTTGTGGCTGCAGCACAAGCTCCCATAGAGAAATGGGAGTATGTAACTGCACCATGTGCAGTTGCAGCGTAATTGCAGTGTTGGGATGAAAAATGCAGTTTTGTTTAGTGCGAACACCACCTGAATGTATTAGAGTGCTTTACGTGAGTGGCAGTTACTTTACACAAGGACATGTTCCTTTTAGTAGTAACAGGGAGAGTAAGTAATATGCCCAAGATCACATGATGTTGTGCTAACGCTTAAACTCAAACTCTGTTTTTCGGCACCATAGTCGGCAGCTCTGGCAGTAACTCCACCGGTCCTGAACCTTCGACTAGAAAAGCTTGGGTCAATATACTGCAGTAAACTAAATCATTCTCTTTTAAAAAATTATGTTTTCTTATATGGATGTTTACTAGACGTAACCTGACAGTATTTCTTTTCTCCTATGCCTGCCTTTTACTATCCAGTGGTCTACAGTACCAAGGATATGCGTGATGGTTATAACCAGAAACCTAACATGATATTCTATGTTCCTCATACATGGTTGATTGTTGGATCTGTTGCATATTATGTTACACCACATAGGTTTTTTAAAATATATTGTATAAAGTGCGTCATTTGTAATAAAATATGCTCCAGTGTCGTCAGGAGGCCACTTCAGCTTTAACGAACCATTGCCCCTGCCAATGCTGCCAAAGACAATACCTACACATAACACACCTATAAGTGTGATAATTCCTACTACTCCAGCCCCCAAAGCTGTGCTTGGGCAGTAGGAATTGTATATGTATATTGCATTAATAAACAGCTGGTGTTCTACTCATCTCTAAACTACACTGAGTGCCACCATGTGGCAGACTGTCATAAGTGCCGGCGTTCACAATTAAGTGCCAGTGACTAGCACCGGAAACCACTGGCTCAACTAGTCATCCCTGATTGCAGTATTTTTATGACCCAGTTATCTATCTCTGTACATACTAGGCTGTCTTCAGAAACTTGCACACGCATGGAAAATGTGATGAGAATTGCATCAGACAGCAGAACATTTTTTATAACATTTTCATCTATGTAATGCTGTGGACTTGAACAGTTGCACCATCAGTGAGGCATCAACAACACTGGCCACGTTTTGAGAGTAGAATTTGGAGCTTAGTTCAGACTGATATTGAAAGCACTGTACCACAATTCCCCTTTTTAGGTTTCAGCTAGACAGCGCAACACGCTGTCTCAAAGAGATATGTAGTGTTCGAAGTGTGGGCTTCAGCCCACCCATAGACTTTCCATTTGCTTGCTTCATCGTCACTCTCAAATGACACATATTAACTCTCTAAATCATTCCAGTACACTCAATATCACATAATTACTATCCACATATGTCCACTGCACACCATGCCATATAATTCCACTACACATAACTTCAATCAACGCCACACGTTTCCACGCCACGCAATTCCACAACAAACAATTCCAATCCAACCCATATAATTCCACTCTGGGCCAGATACATCCACTCCACTCTATAACACATGGCTTAAAGACGTTGTCATTGACAACACCAATAGCTGTCGGATAACCAAGACCTATTTGCTTTGCCAATGCCTGTGGTCTGTAAGGGACCAGAAAGAAAGCCAACACACTCTGGCACTACAATATAAGATACCTAACGTTGTAGATGTAGTTTTGATGTTATTGTATTATATTTTGAACAGACTCCAACTGAACACCTATTATCAAGTACGAACAGTCAATTCAGGAGGTAATTTAGTGGGTGGTATAATGTCAATAAGGATAACATCAGTTAATTAATTATATTGATAAGTCTCTCTTTTACCAAAACTGTCAGAAGCGTAAAGATGAATACAATATTACACAGGAAAGTCTGTAACAAATATTTAGGAGCCTGCCTCAAGTTTTCTTTTTTCTATTTAAGTGTGAGCTCACTTGTCACTTATATTACAAAGTTACATCACTAACCATCTACCATAAATTATTACATTTGAATTCTGATGTAACCATGCCTGCTGTCAGAGCTCAAAGTTTATTCCAAAGGCGAGTCTCTGAGGTGAATTCGAACTGTTGTTTAAACAATGAAAGGGACAATTTGTTTAATCTCGTTTGTATGATCTATTTCTTCTTGAAAATGTTCACTCATTAACTGATTTGTTGTATTTGTTATAGTATGTTTATTACACTGCTAGAGTTTATTATATGAAGCAGATATCTGCACATTCAGAACTACAGCCACATTTAAAAGCGACTCGTTACATTTCAAAGATATGTTTTCCAAACAAATGTATGTTTTATGTGTATTTTCATGATAAATAGTTCGTACTGTGTGTGTCCCTGTAACCGTAGAATGCCTATCGAAAGAAGAAGAGGGCACGGGATCAAGGAGAGGTCATGGGAAGGTGAGTGATGTCACTTGGTATAATCACAGAATTCCTTGGTGACCCGTAAGATCCTTCTGAAGGTGTTGTAGGAAGAAAATTTTCTCATATATCTTGCACGTGTTGTCGCTAACATTTCACCTACGAGGCTCACTTTGATACACGATTACTGTCCCCACATTCGCCTGGCGTTGAGAACTTAACATATTACTGCAGTGTTTGTGGACTACCTGGTAACTGCCATGCTGTGCCATGGCAGTCAATCACGGTTTACATCAAGCAGATGCCTGCATCTATTTTATCTCCAATGTATTTGGTATAAATAGATGTTTGCCTGGCTTCGAGACAGCACAAATCACTTCAGACAGCACAGTAATTGTAAGTCGTAGCAGCAGACGCAGTAGCACCAGCGGCAGACAGGCTATTTCATACACATGTTGGGTTGGCAGAAAAGTGAATTAATTTGGAGGAGATCCTGGAGTCATTGAAAAGTCACAGACTGGATTATTTTATCTATTATTTCTCTTTTTACAGTCCAAGCCACGAATTAATTGGACATTGGCATGAGAATATTTTGAGCTGAAATTACATTGTATTGTCATCACTTAGAGGAGTGGTGAATGAAGAAAAAGGCATATGGTGAACACTTTACTCAATTGAGTTTGCAGAGCAACCCATGTTGATGTACAGATCACAATATCGAAAACGACAATCTTGTGATACAAAAATATTGTATCAAAAATATTGATTACAAAAATATTGTGTCCCTATACTCATAATGGTAAGTACAAAAATATAGAAAAAAACTATTGTTTCACACTCAGAATAAAATAAATACAAAAGTATAGTTTCTTAACATATATATGTATTTTAAAATAGTAGATATTAATTAATGTAATATATAACATTAATATAATGTAAATAAAATAATGTAAATAATATTTATTACTATATATATATATATATACATATATAAACACACACATCTATGCATGTTTGTAGCTATATATATATATATTTATATATATACACACATATATACATATATATATATATTACCTACTGGCGGTCGCCAGTAGGTAGTTATAGTTAGGACCTATTTTCCATAGGAAATCCGCAACATTCTATTCCCAATAAGTCTGGTGCCGGTTGACGAATCTTCGCGAAATTTTCCAAACTTTTGTCCAGCTCCGGTCCGCTCCTATCCTGAAAGTTTTGTGGTGATTCGTCAAGCGGGGGCCGAGAAAAAGGGGGGTCCCAAAACGCATTTTCCCTATGCAATTTCCCATAGGACCTTTTGACGCAGCTACAGCCCGAACTGCTTCATAGAATTACACCAAATTTGGCAAAGAGGTAGTCCTCAGTTCAGACTCATGCCTTTTCCATAAATGGTGTAAATCCGTTCAGTAGTTCGTGAGAAAATTAGAGTTAAAAGTACAAATATATCTATGGCCTCAGAGGATCCGCGCACCTTAAGCGCACCCTGAGCGCACACTCTGCGAACCGTGCGCGCACCTTCCCGATCACACGCTGAATGCTAATTGGCTGTCAAGTGTCTGTCAACATTCAAAACCAGGAACTGTTGGCAGCCATTTTGTGCCTCGGTAGAAGCGAGGATGATTAAGTAAGGGAAATAAGTGTGTGAAAGATGTAAAGGGGGCAGGGTAGAAATACTCTGACCCTCTAGTGTTGCTTAGGGGGTCCCAGAAGGACTCCCCAGGGCCCCCTTTTTAAAAAAAATATGGCAAAATGCGCGCAGGGTGCACGGATCTGGCAAAAAAAAAAAAAAAAAGATGCGCGGTCTTCCACCATTCCTTAATAATTAGCCCCTGGGGGGCCAAATCCTGGGGGCAAAATCTGTAAAAATAAATGGGGGGCCCAGGGGGGGCCCCAAGCCCCAGGGACCGCAACCCCCGGTGCTAGAAAATAAATAGGGTGGGGGGGCTGAATGGCCCCCCCAAGCCCAGGGGACCACCACCCCCGGGGCTTGATTTATTGAGGGAGGGGGGCTGCGTGGCCCGCTCCTGGAGCCCTCGAGGGCCCTGGTGAATGCCACCCCCCAGGGGTGCCCACCCCAGGACACTGTTGTTTGCTATGAGAGGGCAGGAGTCTCCCGCCCTCCCATAGCAAACTTTGTTTGGATTTTGAAAGAGAGAGTATGGAAACCTGCTCTCTCATTCAAAATCCAAACGATATTGCTTTTCCACATGGGGAGCTGCATGTCAGCAGCTCCCTATGTGGAAAAGCAATGCCGGCTTCCAAAGGATGCGGGGAGCTGGCTGGGACCGTGGGGGCGTTGGGGCTCCCCCCACAGTCCCCAACCTGTTTTAATAAGCCCCAAGGGATGCGGTCCCGGGGATAATAAATATTAGTGACAGGGGCTATTTTTTTTTTCACAGTAAAATTAGGAGTCGCGCATCCTAACGCGTTGGGTGCATGATTTCTCTTGCGTAGGGTGCGCAGTTCCTAGCGTGTTGAGTGGCTCTAAAAAGAGCCGTTGTGTTCACTGAGAGTTTTTGGTACTTATAAGTAAGTACCTATACAGAGTCTAAAGTTGTTGAGGGTATCTCTGTTTCCTTCATCAGTAAAGTGTACTCCATCTCTCCTATACATCTCTTGCATATGAAAGCGCAGATTGTTATTGTAAATGGACCCCATTCCATAGTCTCGGAGAAAAGCAGAAACAGATTTATTCACATGTTTCCTAGCTTTCTCAATCTGTGGACAAAAATGATTGGACCAGTTCCATTTCTGCCTTTGGCATATGTTAGAATACACAAAGGCAGTTTTGGGAAAAAGTGAAATAAATTCTGCAAAGGTGTCCTTCATAAGCATTTCCAGACCTACCCCAGTCAAAGTGCCTAGGTCATTACCACCACAGTGCACTATTATGAGGTCAGGGTGTTGGATATGCATAAAGGATTTTACCAATGGCATCAATTGGTGCCACTTTAACCCTTTCTGTCCAATCCATTTAATGTCTTCATTTGGCAAACCTAGGTCTTTGTGAATGCCTTTGTTTTCTGCATACCTTTGGCTCCAGAAAATATAGCTGTGTCCCACAATCCACACTCTAAGCATCTTGAAGGGAGGTCTGGATGCACTCAGATGGTCTCTGTAAATGATATGGCAGTTTGAAAAGTAAGATTTTTCTAAAATGGTGGCTAAGATGCAGTTTTGAAAAAAGACAAGAAATCATTGGTTGTTTGACAACCTTCTACACTGAAAACTTGAGTGCATGTTTCGCATCATTCCTATTGGTTAACAAAAACTGATTTAAGCATCTCTGCGTTCTGTGTGGTACACGCCAGCGCTAGCAGCAAACCTCCCACTTCCGACCGTCAACGCCGCAGCAAACCTCCCACTTCCGACCGTCAACGCCGCAGCACTTCCGGGGATCGCTGAGTACGCCGCACAGACGCCACTCTCGGTAGAGGCATAGGCAGCCGAGTATCGAGCCACGAAAGGGCAAGCAAACCTTCGGAAGGACCAACGGACGTACCGAGGACCGCGAGCTATAAACCCGTCAACCAGGGGACGCGAGCCAAGTAACTTTGTTAACTTCGATTGTAATGTGAACAAGCAAAAAAAAAACTTGGCCAGTTAAGGGAGAACAGCGAGCCGCAACTTGAGAGCCTTGGGAGTCTTGAGAGGCTCGGAGGAACAAAGGATAAATGCTGCGGTCTATGGAATTTTAATCAGCAGTATAAGGCATTGAGAAGCGGTGGAAGTGGTGGAAGTGGTGGAGGTAGAGCGCGCGCCCACAGACCAGAGGTAAGTGGAAAAGTTAGTACATACCCATATCTTTTAAATAATCTTCAAAAAAAAAAAAAAAAAAAGGGGAAAAATAAGCTGTGTATATCCAGGAGGAAAGTGCGTAGAAGAAATGGCTCCAGGGAGAGCAAAAACGAGGAGAATCCCCAAAACCCTTAAGAATATAGGAGATAAAAGCCAGGGGAGGGATGATAAATCCGCGTCGCCAAAAGATTTGAACGATACTAATGGTGATATGGTTACACCTTCTGGGAGTAAAAAACCGGCAAAGGAGCTTATTCCCCCCCTAGGCGCAAGTACGCAGAAAACATCGTCGACTTTGAAATTGGCAGGTGCAAAAAGTGGGTCGGCAGTATCAAAATCTATTAAGGACTTTATCGGCAAGCACTTTTCGAAGGAGAGATCAGATAAAGATGTGAGCGTGATAGAGACACTATTAACCATGGAGGATGACGCTGTACCAAGCGTGGAGAACTTGAACCAGACTAATTTTAGCATCGCGGAGATCCAGACGGAACCACGTTTGTCTTCCTCACCACGGTTATTCCAGTCGCTACCTACTCGGAACAGAGACTTAGAGGTGGAGGAGGAAGAAAGAACAAAACAGAGTAAATCCTCATGTGATGAAGACCCTGCCCAGAGGATATCAAGTATGATGGGGAGAGTAAGACTGGAATTTTCCAACGATTCCCATGTTGACTTATCAAGTCTACCCCCCCATAGCCTGGAGGTGACAGGCTCATCCAGTTTATCCATGCTTGAGGTTATGCTGACACTGCAGAAAACCTTACAGGGAATTCTTGAAGTATCAGCTGTAAACAATGAAATTTTAAAAACACAAAGCAACCAGTTTAGGGTCATAATTGGGGAGCTGACACAGATTAAAAACTTAATGCCCTCGTTAGTAAGAGCTGTAGAAACAAAGGAGAAAATAACTGTGGATAAGGGGATGGATGTGGTAGAAGCGAGTGGTCCGAAGGAGACTGAACCATCGGTATATATATCTCGTTGCCCCATGATTATAAAGAGACTTGGGGAAAAGTGGGGTAGAAAACAAAATACCTGGGGGCGAAGAAGGGGAAAAAAGGCCCCACGCAGAAACCCACCTCCAAAGCATCAGGAGAAAGTTAAGGGGATAAGTTTAGAGCAAAGGTCAAGGAAAAAGGATAAGGTAGTAAGGCAAGGAATAAAAAAGCTAACTTGTGAAGAAACAGGAGCGAGCACCGGTAGACCTGGGGGAAAACTAGGAAAAAGTATGGCAATGAGCCTTAGAGGGTCCTGGCGGAAACACCAAGGTGAGAAGGAGGTCGTAGCTCAAGAAAGGGAGATGGAGTTACCAGCAGTTGCAGGGCCCAGTAATCCAGCCCCAGTGGTGAGGTGCAGGATTAGAGGTAAAGAAGAAGTAATATATCAAAGAAGGGAAAAAATATTAGAAGAAAGATCATTAGAGTTGCAACGAGTTAGGCCCATAGATACATGGCTATTTTTAGAACCAATAGGTTATAGAAAGGGGGGGAAAAGAGCTAAGAAATTAAACCCCCTAAATCGTGCTCAGCTCCTCTCCTCATTTGCAAAATGCCCCAGCTTAAGATACGTAAGCACAGAAGACCTAAAAGAAGTGGGGTTCCTGATGAATACCAAAGGACAAGAAATAACAAAGGTTTTACTCCACTCAGCACTGATAAAAGTAGCGCTGGAAAAGGCAGAAGCCGAGATGAAAAGGGAAGGAATAAGGATTGTAAAAAGAGAGGATGTGCTGAGCGACAAAAAAGAGAAACCTTTCCTTAGGAATCATGCAGGGTTGTGGGAAAGGCAAATAAAAATGATTAGTTCAAGTCGGGATACGAAAGAAGCCCTCAAAATCACTATAACCCCTAAACATTTAGGGTGGGATGAGGTAGACGCCTGGGTAGGAAATGGTCTTGGAGAGATGATTTATACGGATGATGAAGAAGAAGTTGGGGTTTTGAGCGAAGTTGATTAGGAACGGGGGTCGTTGCACAGCCTAGCCATAATGTCTTGGAATGTTAATGGATATAAAAGAATATGTGAACATGAAAACTTTGAAGATATTCTAAGGAAGACCGATATTGCCTGTTTACAGGAAACTTGGCTGTGCGACGAAACCCTTGTTATGGAAGGCTTCACATACCATGTAAAGCTGGGAAAAAAGAATAGATTTGGGAGACCATCAGGAGGTCAGATAACAAGGATAGCGAAAAGTATAGAACCACTCGAACTCAAGTGTAACTGGGCTTTAGGTAGCAGAGTGTTGTTATTGAATAATAATGCAGAGGGGGAAGGTTTATGCATGGTAAATGTGTATATATGTAAAGGCAAAATAAAAGAGTATAAAGCAGACCTGGAAAGATTGAAAAAGGACCTGGAGGTTTTACAAGATACATACCCAAGAGACGTGTTATTGTTATTGGGTGACTTTAACCACAGACTAGACCCCCAAAAAACCGACTCTTGGCAGAGGGAGCTGCTAAGAGTATATGACATAGAGTTTGCTAAGTTCCCTAGGTGTGGTAGCTCAAACCAAGATATGGAGCTCGGTAAATTGCTGGGGGGTATGGGTTTGTTTTGTGTAAATGGAAGAAAGGATCCAGATCGGCCTGCAAAGCGTACTTTTAAAATGGGGCAGCAAAAGTGCCCCATAGATTACGCATTTATTCCGGCATGGAGCTTTCATTTAATTAAACACTTTGAAGTAGGGGGGGCAGATGGTAGTGACCATTACCCACTGATGATAAAACTACAAGTAAACAAGGGCCCGCAGAGGCAAAAAGTGTTACAAGTAGACGTGGAATACCCGAAGCGGCTGACAACTAGGATTAGTGATGACCACATAAGGAAATTGAGTGCACTCCAATTACTAGTGGAAATAGAAAATCAACTAGCAGGAGTGGATTTAATCTGGTATGAGGATATGATAAGGCAACTAGTAGATTGCCTTAGGATTAATATTAAACTGGGTAACAATGGGTCTCAAAATAGACCAAAAGCACCCTCAAATAGTAAACCATGGTTTGATGATGACTGCAGAAAAGTAAAAGCCACTATTAGGCAGAAAGAAAGATGCCTAAGAAAGATTTATAATGATGCTCTATTGCATGAACTAAAAGAATTAAGGACGAAATATAAGGCAACCATTAGAGCAAAAAAAAGATCCTATAAAGATAGATGCTGGATGAATTTATTGGAGGCAATCGAAGATAAAAATATCAAAGGCTTCTGGAAAATGATACAAGAATGTATGGGAAAAGTTGTAGGGACCCTACAGTGTTCAGTTGTGGAAGAGAAGTGGGAAAGTCACCTTGAAGAAATCTATGGTAAATGGCCAAGGAAAGAGGAAATATTATCAAATAATTGGCCAGGGGTCAGGGAAAATGTGAAAGAGAACTTCTCCACCGATCATATCAAGAGTATCATATCAAATTTAAAATTAACACGAGCAGCAGGTCCGGACAATTTACCAGCAGTTGTTATAAAAACGAACTCTGAGTGGTGGGCCGAGTTCTTCTCAAAGATGTTTCTGAAGATATTGATTACAGGAATTTTCCCAGATAGCTGGAAAGGGGCGATAATTAGGCCAATACACAAAAAAGGTGATGTAAAAGATCCCAAAAATTATCGCTTGATAAACCTCCTGGATATAGGCGAAAAAGTATTCTCCAAAGTAATCCTAGGTATGCTAAAGGATTGGGCATATGATAATCAGATAGTAAACCCAGAACAGGGAGGATTTAGAGAAGGACATTCGACGGTGGATCATTGTTTTGCTCTCTGGGCCATAGCGCGGAAGTCGATAGAACAGAGGGGTAATTTATTCTGCTGCTTTGTGGACTTCCGTGCGGCTTTTGACCTTGTGGACAGAGAGCAGTTATGGACAACCCTGATAGGATATAAAATAAAGGATGATCTTTTAGCACTGATCCAAGCCCTACACATTGAAAACTGGGCACAGATAATTTTGGATAAGGATGGAGGTCTGTCAGGGAGGATACAAATTGGAAATGGATTGAGGCAGGGGTGTGTACTTGCCCCCCTACTTTTTTCCCTGTTCATAGCAGATCTACCTCAAAAATTAAGAGAGGTCAGAGGGGCTAGCCCGAAACTGGGAGGGAATCATGTACCCTGTTTACTATATGCAGACGACCTGGTGATTATGGACCAGACGGAGATAGGTCTCCAGAGAAAATTAAATAGGTTTAAAGACTACTGTGTGAATAAAAAACTAGTAGTGAATATGGAGAAAACAAAAATTTTATGCTTCGGAAAGAATAAAACAAAGTTTCAATGGAATCTTGGTATAGAACGTCTCGAGAGAGTTACGGAGTATAGATATCTAGGTATATGGTTTACGAGTAATCTAAAATGGAATACTCATCTGGAAGCGCTAAAAATACGGGCAGCGGCGTCTGTGAAGGGCCTAAAAAGATTTAATAGTGTATATGGGGAGATGTCGGATAGGCCGGTTATAAAGGCCTATATAGCAATGGTTCCGCCACAATTCCTGTACGGGATAGAAGTACTATATTTAAGCGGAAAATCCAGCTGGGATAAAGAAGAGGGAAATATCTTAAAAAGTTTGTTCTCGCTGCCAAAATCATCAATGGTACAAGCAGCGAGGCTTGAGTTGGGAATCACCTCATGGGCCATAACAGCCTGTATGGCACTAATACGCTTCTGGCAGCGCTTAGGGGCAGAGGAGTCACATAAAGTTTCCCAGTGGTGTAAAGCAGAAATTGCCACGAGTGAGCTGTCCTGGGCAAAAGAGGCAAAATCTGTAATAAAGGAAGCGTATGGAATATTAGGTTTAATGCTGGATGCGCAGTTAGGTCACCCCCGAATAGATAAGAAAGAACTCAGGTCATTGGGTTTTGATACGTCATGTATACATGACCGGGAGTATCTCTCACGAAAAATTTCAGTATCACATATGATTTTGGCTTGGGAAAAGGATAAACACTACCCTTATATAGATAGGTTACCAAGTCACTATTTACGACGAGAGGTGCTAAGAGTGCGAATGGGGATAAACCCCTGTTATATGAATAATAGGGTGAACAATCTCATGATAGATCTTAGGGGGAAATGCACTTGCACTTTGGGGACCCCCTGTGATATTCTACACATTTTACTGGATTGTATGAAATTTTTAAATTTACGAAAGGAGATTCTACGCCCAATATTCATAAAGTACAGAATAATGAGTAGGACGCAAGCTGTTGAACTTTTAATGGAAATGAGGAATTTAGACATAGCTTGCGCCATGGGGAAATTTATGTGTAAGGTCAAAACGATTCTTAAGGGCCTAGAGTAACCTTTGTATGGATACGTAAACGTTGTTATGAGATGGCACAATGAAAAGACATCAGTCCTGCAATTGACCTATCGGAAATACTGGATGTAAAGGTACAAACGCAGGAATCACCTGGTTTTATTAATTTTAGAATATTTTATAGGATATGGATTATTTTAGCTATGATGAATATGTGATATATTTTATATATGTATTTTAATAGATGAAACAGATGTAATGTACACTTTTATGGTTGTAACAAACTAAATAAAGTTAAATTGACTGACTGACTGACTGATTGAAAGAAACATTATATATGATAAGCTGATATGTCGAAAAGTCAAGCACACTTGCTGTTTTGATTAGCAACATTGTGTGCTGAACTTGTGACCTGTGTGTTCAGTGAAGTGTTCCATGACCTGTTTCTATGGTAACAGGCAGAAGGCAGAATGGGGGTAGGGTTCAAATTCATGTCATTTGGAAAGGGTTGAAATGTTTAACCAATAGAAATGTGTGTTAGCTTTTGAATTAGTGTGGGAAGGAATGTGATTTGATGATGTATATGTTTGCAAAATGAAAGGGAAACGTTGCCATTCTTTGGTTTTGCTGACAGGTGCACAGTGCAGAGATTCTGTATAAGAAAATCTGGTATGTGACTGACATACTTCTTAATCTACAAAACAATTTGAAAGGTGAGTTATTTAAATGTGAGGGGATGTATGTGGCCTATTTTGATTTTAATCAGACTAATGTATTTCTCCTGCTAAAGTGCAGGGAGTACTTTTTATGTCTACAATCTTATTGACAGTGTGTGTGCATGTAGAAACCATTCTGTGATAAGCATTTGTGTTTTTAATGTGTTTGCAGACAGATAACTGTGCTGTTTTTATGTTTTCAGAGTAGTGAATGACTTTTGGTAAACTCCTAGAGATAGTGTTGCTTGTCTAGAATCACACTGTGAGTCTGTGTGCATTTGGGTAAGCATTGTGAGAGAAGCATCTGGTTATATCGTGTATTTGCTGACAGATAACTGTTTTAAAACCTGTCATGTTGTCAAGTTTTAGTAGTATTAGAAGCCAGTTATTGCTTATGCGTTCATAAAATGAGTCAGGCTTTGACACTAAAGTGCAGTACTGAAATATGTAGATTGTGTGCAGTCCCCTTACCCCTTCCACAGTAGTTAATGAGTTTTGGTAAACTCCTAGGGATAGTGTTGCTTGTCTAGAATCACACTGTGAGTCTGTGTGCATTTGGCCAACCATTGTGAGAGAAGCATTTGGTTAAATCCTGTATTTGCTGACAGATAACTGTTTTAAAACCTGTAGTAATAGAAGCCAGTTATTGCTTATGCATTCATAAAATGAGTCAGGCTTTGACACTAAAGTGCAGTACTGAAATAGATTGTGTGCAGTCCCCTTACCCCTTCCAGAGTACTGAATTAATTTTTGGTAAAGTCCAAGGGATTGTGTTGCTTGTCTACAATCACACTGTAAGTCTGTGTGCGTTGGGCCAACCATTGTGACAGAAGCATTTGGTAACATCGTGTATTTGCTGACAGATAACTGTTTTAAAACCTGTCATGTTTTAGTAGCATTAGAAGCCAGTCATTGCTTATGCATTCAGCTTTGACACTAAAGTGCAGTACTGAAATATGTAGATTGTGTGCAGTCCCCTTACCTCTTCCAGAGTAGTGAATGAGTTTTGATAAACTCCTAGGGATAGTGTTGCTTGTCTAGAATCAAACTGTGAGTCTGTGTGCATTTGGGTAAGCATTGTTAGAGAAGCATTTGGTAACATCATGTATTTGCTGACAGATAACTGCTTTAAAACTTGTCATGTTGTCAAGTTTTAGTAGTATTAGAAGCCAGTTATTGCTTATGCATTCATAAAATGAGTCAGGCTTTGACACTGAAGTGCAGTACTGAAATATTTAGATTGTGTGCAGTCCCCTTACCCCTTTCAGAGTAGTGAATGTGTTTTGGTAATGTCCAAGGGATAGTGTTGCTTGTCTAGAATCACACTGTGAGTCTGTGTGCATTTGGGAACCACTGTGAGAGAAGCATTTGGGTACTTCATATCTTTGCATACACATAACTGCTTAAAAACCTTTTCTGTTCTCAAGTTTTGGTAGAATTAGAAGCCAGTCATTGCTTATGTATTCATCCAGGAACTCTCCTTGCAATACTGTAAACATTCAGTTAATATCCAAGTAGTAATGGAGTGAGGCAGGCCTTAGCACATGGATTGATTCAAACGCCTATCCACTATGCATGCAGTCCTCTAACCATCTACACATTTGTCTTTCACACCTTCAATTCCTCAGTCAATATCTTTACACTTCCAGGAAACACCCTGTCACTGCCCTTGCACTCCTCTACTGATCCATTCAGCACCATGTACTAATCCATTCACTGTGCGAAAACTCAACCACTTATAAATTCATCCAGTCACTGTCCTTGCAGTACTCTAATTATTCAGTCAGTACCCAAGTACTCATTCAGTGACCAGGCCTTAGCACATGGACTGCTTCAAACCCCTATCTACTATGCAGGCAGTCCTGTAACCATTTACACACTTGTCTTTCATACCTATAATTCCCCAGTCAGTATCTATACACTTCCAGCAAATATCCTGTCACTCCCCTTGCACTCCTCTAGTGACCCATTCAGCACCATGTACTAATCCATTTAGTGCACCAAAACCCAACCACTTATACATTCACCGAGGTACTCTCCTTGTAGTACTCTAATGATTCAGTCAGTACCCAGGTACTTATGTAGTGAACCCGGACTTAGCACATGGACTACTTCAAACGTCTATCCACTATGCATGCTTGCCTCTAACCACCTACACAATTGTCTTTCACACCTTCAATTGCCCAGTCAGTATCTATATACTCCAATAAACACCTTGTCACTCCCCTTGCACACCTCCAGTGACTAATCCAGTACCATGTACCAGTCTATTCACTGCGCCAAAACCCAAATCTTAAAAGATTCATCCAGGCACTCTCCTTGCAGTACTCTAATGATTTAGTCAGTACCCAGGTACTCATGCAGTGACCCACACCTTAGCCCATGGAGTGCTTCAAACGTCTGTCCAGTATGCATGCAGGCCTCTAGTCACCTACACACTTGTCTTTCACTTCTTCAATTAACTAGTCAGTATCTATACACTCCAGTAAACACTCTTTTAGTCTACTTGCACACCTCTAGTGACTCATCTGGCACTATGTTGTAATCTATTCACTGCACCAAAACGCAAAAACTTAAAAAGATTAACCCAGGCACTCTCCTTGCAGTAGTGTAATGATTCAGTCAGTACTCAGGTAATCATGCAGTGTCTGAGGTCTTAGCTCATGGACTGTTTAAACGTCTATGCACTATGCATGCAGGCCTCTAGTCACCTACACACTTGTCTTTCACTTCTTCAATTAACTAGTCAGTATCTATATACTTCAATAAACACCCTGTCACTCATCTTGCACTCCTCCAGTGACTGATCTAGTACCATGTACTAATCTATTCACTGCGCCAAAACCGAAAAACTTAAAGGTTTCACCCTGGCAGTCTCCAAGCAGTAGTTTAATGATTCAGTCAGTACGCAGGCACTCATGAAGTGAACCATGCATTGCCACATGGACTGCTTCAAAGGTCTATCCAGTATGCATGCAGGCTTCTAACCTACTATACACTTGCCTTTAACAGCTTGAATTCCCCAGTCAGTATCCATGTACTTCCAGCAAACACCCTGTCACTCCCCTTGCACTCTTCCAGTGACTTATTCAGCACCATGTAGTAATGCATTCACTGCGCCAAAACTGAAACACTTTTAAATTCACCCAGGCACACTTCTGGTAATAGTCTAATCATTCAGTCAGTACTCGAGTACTAATGGAGTAGGCAGGCCTTAGCACCTGGATTGATTCAAATGTGTTTCCACTATGCATGGAGGCCTCTAACTACCAACACAATTGCCTGTCAAAACTTTAATTTCCCAGTCAGTATCTATAAACTCCAATAAATACGCCGTCACTTAAATTGCACACCTCCACTGACTCATTTGGCACTATATAATAATCTATTCTCTGCGCCAAAACCCAAAAACTTATAAAGATTCACCCAGGCACTCTCCTTGCAGAACTCTAATGATTCAGTCAGTACCCAGGTAGTTTTGCAGTGATCCAGGTGTTACTCCATGGACTGTTTCAAACGTCTATCCACTATGCATGCAGGTCTCTAGCCACTTACACACTTGTCTTTCACACCTTCAATACCCCAGTCAGTATTCATACAGTTCCCGCAAACACCCGTTCACTCCCCTTATACTTCTCTAGGGACTGATTCAGGACCATGTACTAATGTATTTACTGCGCCAAAAAACAAATACTTATGAATTCATCCAGGAACTCTCCTTGCAATACTCAAAACATTCATTTAGTATCCAAGTACTATTGGAGTGAGGCAGGCCTAAGCACATGGATTGATTCAAATGCCTATCCACTATGCATGTAGGTCTCTAATCACCTACACACTTGTCTTTCACACCATCAATATCCCAGTCAGTATCCATACACTTCTAGCAAACACCCTGTCATTCACCCAGTGTCTCTCCTTATAGTACCGTAATCATTCAGTCAGTAAGCATGTAGTCTTTCAGTGAGGCAGGCTTTAGGGCATGAACTGCTTCAAAGTAGTATGCACTATGCATGTAGTGTTTTAACCATCGTCACACTTGTGCTTCAAGGCTATAATTTCTTAGTCAGTATTTATATCAAATTTGTTTGTATAGTAATAAAAAAGTATACATTTTAAAGTTATTAATATACATTTATTTGTGATTATTTTTTGCAGAAACTGTTTTTCACCATTAAAATAGAGAAATCATGCCAGAAAAAAAAAGAAAAAGAAAAGAACAGAGAAAGGAGAGTTACTTGAAGAAATATCAACCACAAGTATTGAATGAACACCATAATGTGGCTAAAAAGAACAAATCTTCTGGTAACATCACAAAGCAATTAATTAAAAATGTTTGTAGGACCAGACAGAATGTCAGAATGCTGAAACCTCTGAGAAGGCTTCAACTAGACAAAATATTCAAAATAATAGGAAAAGCAAAAAAGCAAATGGACAGTCAAAGGAGACGAAGTATGGTAAAAGAAGGCAAAGTCAGTATAAGGAAATACGCAAAAAAATATTTTACACGAGAGTAGTACATAATTTGCTGAAAGATGTGAAGAAATATAAAAAGAGAGCTCTATTTTATAAAAAGAAGAAGTATATTGAAACCATTGTTGAAAATGCTTTTGAAGTAAAAAGGAAACTATTCATTTTAGTATTAAACAGAATTTGATCACTAGATAAACCAATCCATCTAATGAAGGCCAAAAGTAGGAGGAAAAGAGTAATTAATAGAACACATTTTTGTGATTTTTTGAATGGAAACACAGTTCCAGTTCAGAGCCTTTTTTTAATGAAGAGAGTTATTTACAGAGCAATAATTTGTTGCATTCCGTGTGACACCAGTGGTCGAGGTTATGAGGCTAGAGATGGTTGTCCAATTGACAAAGAGAAAATAGTTGAAAGAAATGCAGAAGAAGTGATAGCTGATGAAGTTCTAGGGAGACGTCCTAAACACCCTGTGTACACTTGGGATTGCAGTAGTATTTGTTGTGTACGACAAGAATCTATTGATAAATTATGTTGTTTTTTACGAGCATATAGTAAAAAAAGTGTTAAATAAAAGATTAAGGTGTTGCAAGGACTAGACCCTTGCAGAGTGAGAAAAAATACTGGTTTGCAAGGTCATTCTTTGGCTTGTCTTTCTAGGAAAGTTTGTCAAAGTGTTTTTCACCATTTCAGGATGTTGGCAGTACATCATGCTCAAATGCGGAAGTTAGTGAGAAGATTGTATTATGTAAAAAGTCCAGCACTAAAGTTAAATGAGTTGAACAGTGCTCTTTTGCGTGGGTCAGTATCAGATGTGAAGAAGGTTTGTGATGAGATTGCGTTTTGTTACTTTGGTCCTCAGCAAGAGAGTGCAGAAACTGGCATATTAGTAAAACAAAATGTTGAAGACAATGTAGAACCCGTGATTACAAAAAGATTTGAAGATCAAATCACAAAGTTTAAGGTAATTTCAGGTGAAAGACCAAATGTTTCTTGTATTTGTTGTCGGCGAAGTCACTGTAAAAATCAGACTAGGAGTGTCAATCTGTATTTAAAAAGTGAAATAGAAAATAATGATAAGTGGAAGGAATTTGCTACTTATTTGTTGGTAGAGGATTGTTTTGATTTGGGATCTGAGCAGCGTATTTGCAAATATTGTTATAACAAATTAGATGAGAATAAAATGCCTGCTAGAGCTGTTCATAATAATCTAGAGTTGGTTGCTATTCCTCCAGAGCTGATAGATTTAAATACCTATGACTCTATTCTCATTCAATGTGTGCACCCGTTTCAGGCTATTGTTCACATGGAGCCTAAAACAGGTAAATTACCTCCATCAGAGTTACAAAGAGGATAGAAAGTAAGAGTTGTGTATTTACTGTTAGATTTAAAGAAAAACATTGAAACTATTGGTGTAGACCATGCAGAAATGAACCACTAGTCATTCTAGTTAATGGTGTTCCTACTAAGAATAAGAAAATATGGCAAGAGTTAGTGGATGTTAGAAAAGTGCAAAAGGCATCATTGTATCTGATAAAAGATAATGAGTACTATAGAAATGTGTTTGTAGGAAAAGAAGAAATAGATTTAGCAGAAGATACTGAAACATTAAGTGGACAAATTGAAAAAGTGGACATGTCCAGATGTGAAGAAATCTATGAACATTACAGTGTAAATCCACTTCATTCCAAAGAGGTGATGGGGAATACGATTGAGTTGTTCCAAATGAAAAAAGCAAGAGGAAGTCCCATGAGTGTATGGGAAGAGAGCTTGGAAGCTCGTTGTTTCCCACAGTTGTTTCCAACAGGAAAAGGTGGACGACATGATGAACGTCCTGTGCAGATTCCTGCATCTGAATATCGGACAACAAGATTATATGCAGAACATCCAAGATTTCGACAATGTATCCCTTATATGTTTCATCTTCTGTTTGAAAGTGACTTGTCTGGACTCTCATATGCAGTAAATCACATTTTAAAAACTGGAATGCATCTGCAAAATGTAACTGCAAAGGATTTTATGGATACAGTGCATCAGACAGATGATCATTTAGAAACTCAGTTGATTAATCTGATGGCATGTCAGCGTGGGACTAATGAATATTGGTACTGTTATCAAAGAGAACTGAAATGTATGCTACGGAACTTGGGAACTCCTACATGGTTTGTTACACTAAGCTGTGCTGAGTATGCTTGGGATGATTTACTTGAATTTCTTCAAGAGGCAAATTCCAATATAAAAAATATTGAATACAAGACACCTGGAGAATTGGGCTCTTTGGATCCTGTTAATGTATGCAGATATTTCAAACATAGATTTGAAGCTATGATGTCTTTCATTTGCAATAAAAAGGTTCCTCCTCTTGGAGAAGTTGTGGATTTCTTTTGGAGAAAGGAGTATCAAGTAAGAGGTGCTCCTCATATACACATGTTGTTATGGATCAAGGACGCCCCCAAATTTGGAACAGATTCAGATGATACTGTTGTGTCTTTCATTGAAGATTATGCCACATGTGCAGCACCCAATAGCAGAGAAGATATAAACTTAAAAAAACAAGTCTTACGATTCCAAACCCATAGGTGTGGAAAATATTGTCAACGAAATACAAGTCAAAGGATAAGTTCTATACCAAATGTCGTTTTGGATTGCCACGTCCAGTATTATCCAAAGGAAGAGTGAACAGTTTTATGTCAGCTATGCGACATACCATCACAAGAAAGTCTCCGAAAAATACCTACAACTTAAGAAGA
This sequence comes from Triturus cristatus, assembly GCF_964204655.1. Classification (NCBI taxonomy): domain Eukaryota; kingdom Metazoa; phylum Chordata; class Amphibia; order Caudata; family Salamandridae; genus Triturus; species Triturus cristatus. The sequence continues at coordinate 833,614,741 of NC_140594.1, forward strand.
AGCGAAGACTCAAAATACATAAATGACTACAATCCAGTTATTTTATCCATGTGGAACGCAAACATGGATATTCAGTATGTTGTGGACAATTCCATTGCTGTTGCTCGATATGTAACGTCCTACATTACTAAATCAGAAAAGACAGAATTAAAAGAAATGTGGGAAGAGATTTCTCACGAGAAGACTCTAAGTAAGAAATTATACAGTTTCAGTTTGAAGATGTTATCGCATCGTGAAACTGGAGCATATGAATGCTGAGATCGGTTATCATCTGCAAGTCTATACTCCAAAAGTAGAAGAATCATTTGGGTGAGTCTAGGTCTTGCAGCAATGTAAAATCGGGTACTGAAATCTGTTCAAGAAATTGAATATTTAGCAAAAAAAGAACCAGAAAGTACAGATATTTTGAAAACAAATATGTTGGACACATATTACCCAAACAGAAGTCATCATCTTGAGAAAATGTGTCTCTATGAATTGCTGCAAAACTACACTTTTAAACGTAATACTACAGAGAACATCAATGATGAAAAATATGCAGTGAGTGGTTCCGAAGGATGTTTGGTGAAACAAAGGAAAGGAAATTTAATTAATCACAGGAAATTGAGTTGCGACACTGCTGATAAAAGGGAATTTTACTATTTAGCCCTTTTGCAAACGTTTAAACCATGGCTTTCAGAACTGGAATCACTTGGAGATTTTCAGAGCTATGAAGATTCATTTAATGCTTGTAAAGATAGCATACAATGCAGTGCTTTTGCAAATTATGTGAAAATGTTGAATGATGAAATTGATCAAGAAGCTACAATTGCAGCTGAGATTGCTAGAGACAGTTCTCAAGACAGTCAAAGTTCTGCTGCACTGAGTCAAGATCCACTAGGACAACCAATTGTTGAAAATGAAGCAGCAATTGCCATGAATGAGGTGGAAACAGCAATGTATCAAGCTCAAGAAGATGTAATACAGTTAGGAAACTTGGAAGAACAACTAAATGTTGAACAGAAACAAATATATCAATAAGTGAAAGAGCAGATTTACCATGGATTACTTCATGAAAAGAAAGGGTGCTCATGTACATCATTTCAACCTATCCGAATGTATGTGAGTGGTCAAGCTGGAACAGGAAAAGTTTCTTAATTAAAGTAATTACAAGTTATCTGCAGACAACAACTGAGTCGCATTTGTCTTGTGTTGTCAGTGCTCCAACGGGGTTGGCAGCACATAATATTAAAGGAATTACTTTACATTGTATATTAATGCTACCAGTAGAGCATGACAACAAATTGGAATACCACAAACTATCTGGAGAAGCTTGTTGTGAAGTTTCTAGAGTCCTGAAGAAAATGAAACTTCTAATTATTGATGAGGTAAGCATGGTCTCAAACTTGATGCTTGCCTTTGTTCATTTAAGAATGCAACAAATTCTTAAAACAGAGTATGACGTTTTATTTGAAGGAAAACACATCATAGTTTTTGGAGATCTACTGCAACTAACTCCGGTAAAAGGACAACCGGTATTTAAAACACTTGCACATGAAGATACCAGATAGTCTCTTGGTAGTGTTGGTAACGTGAACATTTGGACATATTTTGAATACAAAGAACTGACAACAAATATGCAACAGGCAAATGATGCTGAATATGGAAGTATTCTTCAAGATATAAGAATTGGACTTCTGACAGAACATGGCAAACAAGCTTTGGAGAGTCGATTACTTTCCAATTTGTTTCCAAATGAAAATGTAGTTCCTGAGAAAGTGTACATAAAAATTGCAGAAAATAAATCAGTGATTTGCTTATTGCCAACACTGCGCGAGTGTTCTATATTCAACGAAGAACTATTGAAACTGGAAAATAAAGAAATTATAAAAATGGAAGCCATCGATAAAATAGAGCATGAAGGAATCACTATTATTTTGACGGGAAAATTGAAAACAAAACTGGATTCTTTAGAAAAAAAAATATCTAAAACGGCTGGTTTAGAAAAGACTCTATATGCATGTGTAAACTGTCGGGTAATTTTAAGGCGTAATTTGGATGTAGAAAAAGGTTTAGTTAATGGAGCAATGGGTAAAGTGGTGGATTTTGTTAATTATCAGAAAAAGGAAGGAATTGAATTTTTAAAAATTAAATTTGATCAGATTGAAGAAGTTAAAGAAATTGGTTGTTGTACAGTTCGTTTTTTGCTTGTTAAAGATTTATATGTCCGTAGGAAACAATTTCCATTTTCTCTGGCATATGCAGTGACTATTCATAAATCTCAAGGATTAAGTGTAGACAGTGCATTGGTGAACATTGGATCTACCGTGTTTAAAGAGGGTATGGCATATGTTGCTTTGTCGCGAGTCAGAACATTATCTGGTTTGTTTTTGCTTGATTTTGATGAGACAAAGGTTACTGCAGATGCAAACTGTGTAAAAGAGTATAATAGGTTAAGAAGGGTGTATGCTCCCAATTTAGGTCAATATCCTGTATTTCAAAAGCGTGTGGTTGGTCGAAAAAGAAGGTTTGAGAATATCTGTACTGAAGGTGTAGAGAAGGGAAACGAACAAGATAATGTGATTGCAAGTAAAAAGAAAAAGGACACAATTGAAGAGATTGTTGGTTATCAGTTTGAAAATAGTTCAGGTGTCAACTGCTATGCTAATGTAGTGGTCAATGTTGTTTTTTATCTTGAAGGTTTGCAATACCAAATTATGCAGAATCGGGAAAAAAGATTTTTTTCTTTGTTGCATTCTGTTTATGAAAAATTGACAACAGACATAAGTAAAATACAAACTGTTTCAGATGTTCGTAATCTTTTGGATGTGTGTTCTGGTTCTACACAATTTACGCAAAATATCCAACAAGATGCTCAGGTATTTTTAATGTATATGCTTACCATTTTTGAAAATGAAGGTGTAGAAATAGAAAATATTTTTGGCCTTTCTTACAAATGGGAACATCATTGTGAAAATTGCATGTATGCGTCTAGCACTAATGTAGACACTGAAAGATTTCTATATTTAACATTAGCAAACTGTAAATCAGTGTCTTTCAATAAATTAGTTAAAGGTGCAAATCAAAACATGGAGTGCAGCCAATGTAAATCAAAAATGTTATCCACATTATTTAAAAAAAAATATGGACAACATATAATTTTAATGATGCAACGTTGTACAGCTGATGGAAGAAAATTGAATACTTTAATAAAGCAATTTGTAGCAACACAACTATCAATATCAGGAAGGACGTTTGTAGCAATTGCAATAATTTTCCATGATGGTCCTTCCACAACATCTGGACATTACACTGCCTATTTAAAATGTGACAAAGGCTGGACACTTTGTAATGATGCCCAGTTGGTTTTCAAACAACGTTTGCCTAGTGAAATACCAAATTCCTACTTAATATTTTTAAAGCCAAAGTTTTAGGAAGATAATTCACTGTCTGAGGAATTTATTATTATAATTTAATAGGATTACCATTGGACAATTTACATAAAAAGGAGTGCAAAAATACCATTTGGCCTCAAGGAAAGGTATATGTTTGAATTATGGACTTTTTCGTGCTCATTGACTCGGTGAATATTTTAAAGCGACAACATTTACAGTTTTTATAAGTTAAAGTTATAACATTTTGTTAGCCATAAGCATTTCATATATGTGTGATTTGTATTTTCTGGTATTTTACTGAGAATAGCATGTTGTTTTTTTTTTTAAACAATCTTTTTGATTGGATTTTTTGGCCGCTGTTATGTGATGAGTACGATTGAAATCACTATTTCTAGTGAAATTCAATATATTCTGAGAACAGCAAAAAAGGCAAACAAATTACTTTGTTTAAATTATGCTGTGTTGTTAGAAATGTATTATTACATGTTATAACTATTTTTTCTTTTCTTTCACAGATCCTAATTCTAAAGTAAGCAATTTACCCCATTTACATTACAAAAAACATCTGAAAAAAATGTGTACCATTTTTTATTTCTATTACTGTGAAGGTAAGTTTAACTAAGTATTAATATGTACAATGGGCAGATCTGGAAGAAGCTAAAAAGTTTGAATACGTTTTTCAAAACACCCTGTTTATACCTATGTAGTTTTTTTATCTACCTGTCATAGGATATCATGTGACCTGCAAAAAACAGATTTGAGTGGTTCATAATATTTCCCATTGTACCTATTGAAGGAACGAAATCATTTCAATCATTCTTCTTTCAGCATCTTTGCAGACAAAGCTCTGTGCTTACCTCCTATCATTCACAAGCAATTTTTCAAACAGAAATATGTCACTTTTTGTAGCATAGTTATAGCGCAAGACACTCTTTCATATTTACAAAGAGAGGAAAAGGCACTTTGTGTACCTTTTCTTCTCCATGTAAATACAACCTCATCATACACACCACTTTGCATTGAAAGGGCGTTCTATAAGTGTTGTTGTGCGTGATTGCGCTGAATACTCATAGAACAAGACACATCTCCAGATTTATCATAAATCATGTGTGTGAATGCTGCACCATTCTCCAATTGGTGTAGCAAAGCACAGCAAGGAGAATTGTTTTCATTTCTCCTCATTTTTTAACCTTCAATGCATGCTATAATATTCAGCATACATTGAAGGAGAAAAATGCGTTTACTGATTGTTTTTGTGCAGGAAGGCACAAACACAAACACCACATGACACAGATATCCTTGCACCATGGGGCAAGGGTGCCTGTGTCACTATATGGCTGCAGTTTAAGCAGCCGTGCAGAGAGAAGCATAGGTTTGCAACATATTTATGTAGATATGTTGCATCCCTGTGCTTCGGAAGTACTACAGCACCCTGCAGTTAAAGAGGTTACTGTGTGATGCTGCAGCACTTCCTCATAGTTCTGCACTTATACATTCACCATATGCTACTAATGCATTTGTTCAGTCAATTACGCACTACACATACATTCATCTAAACTTTCACACACTAACAAACAAATATAGCTCTTTTTTTAAACCAGGAAAGTTAGTTCTTAGTAGAACTTTTTTTTCTTCGTTTTTCTTTTATATTTTTTTTCTTGGTTTTCTGAACAATTTTTTATTTTTTTGGTTTTTCTGGGACTAAAAAGGAAAAAACAGAACTGGAGGAACAAAACCATGAACTTCAGGGGAAAAAAAAGACTAGCAATGATGGTTCTCTTGCTTTCTACAAATCAGGTCAATGGACTGCTCTCCATAGCAAAGGACGGCGTTGCATTTTATGCAGAGCACTTTTAATGTGGCAAACTGTGCTCGGATGCCTCTGAAGGACCAGGAAGAACTCTGATTCTTAGGCACTCCTCACGTGCCAGGTTGACCGGATGCATGGTCTTCAGGTGCTTCTTCATGCTGGCTGTACAACAAGAATACTTTTTGGTTGGATCGCCACAGGAGAGCACTTGCTGACAGATCTTGCATGTCACTAAGGTGGCATTAGTTTTGGTTTGCCCCTCAGGAAAAGTGAAAAATGTCCATACCACAGAAGAGTACCTTTCTGGGCGTGGTGGTTCTTCCAGAAATTCATCTTCAGATGAATGAGCAGATGCTGGAGATGCCTGCTGCCCTGAAGCCATTGTTTTGAAAAAAAAGTTTGATCTAAGTGTAAACTTAGTCAAAACAACTTCTTCTCAGCAGAGAGATGCTCCTTCAAAGAAGGTCAAAGAAGAATGATTGAAATGGGTGGGGTCTTTCAATAGTTAGAGTAGGAAGTGTAATGAACCAATCAAATCCCTTTTTTTCAGGTCACATGGGATCCGCGCACCGTGCACATAGGCAGCACGCACCAAGCGCGAATTCACGAAATTACATTTAAAAGGAATATAGCATTAGAAGTAAAAATATATTAATTTTATTAGTAGTTTAGATTATGTCTTCAATTAATATTCACATGAAATACATATATATTTGTTTTTTGACATTTAAAATATTTTGCAGGATTTGCGCACCCACCGTGTCAAACACGCACATGACGTCAAGTGGAAGCACGCGAGCGTCACGTAACGTGCTTCGTACGTGTCGCGTATGGGCTTGAAGTCGCGTACCGGTCGCATAGCAATCGCGCGCGAAAATACGTACCCCACACATACTGTACGCGGATCCTACACTACACTCGTAAAATGGCGACTATGTTCCATGCAGGGATTGAGAAAGGTGCGCATAGGGTGCGCGAATCCAAAAAAAAATGTTTAAAAAAAAAAAGAACAAAGTATTAAGAATATAATTTAAAAAATATTTAAAAATATATACAAAATAGTTTAAATAAGTTTACAATGTTTTTTTTTAAATCATTAAAAAGAAATAATATTTTTACATTTTTAAAAGAATTAATTGGAAAAAAAGTTTAAAAAAAGATTAAAAAATAATTAAAGGAAATGACACACTGAAATATAAAGATTTAGAAATCCTATGAAAATCATTAACCATCATAGCTTTAGAGATAAGTTATAGATAGGAATTAGCATTTAAAAAACCTTTGAAATTCATTTAAAAAACCATGACATGGTCAGTGACATCACTGATGACATCACTGATGACATCTCAACACTTGAACACTTATGAACGGGTTCTTTCATGTGTGCAACTGGCTGCAAGTAGTAATTTCTTTCTTTCACAAACGTCCACAAGTAACTAGGATCACTCAGCGGGTTCATAGTAATCCAATTTATTTGCAGGTAGGCAGATCCGTTTCGATAATAAAATAGTCTTTCTCAATGCCCATTACATGGATTCTCATCAAAGCACTATTTTTTTATGTGACTTTTTTATGTGCAGAGTACTTGATTGTAAACATCGCTCGGCCAACATGCATAATACACCAATCACATGATTACCATCAAGGTGTCGGTGGACTTAATGAGTCTTAAGCAGATGTTACAGCTACATTGGTCACATGTTTCACAATGCATTTCACATTATCGCATGGATGTTGGCTTAAAAGGAAAATTTCTGGAATGGATAAAATACACTTTTAAAATGTATGTCTGTTTCCCCTCGTTCTGCCTCAAAGATACCACATCAGGAGAGGCACATCCAGACACCACACATTTAGTAATTGAGCTCTCCATTGTAGTAATGTTGACTAAGTGTCACCTGGTATGCCTTTCCTTCTCGGCAAGCAGTGGTTCCAGTAGTATACATTTCATATTCCACAAAGCCACATTTCAACTTCTGAACACTGAAAATTGGATTACTATGAACCTACTGAGTGCTCCTAGTACCTTGTGGACATAAGTGAAAGAAATTGCTCCATGCAGCCAGTTACATGCATGGAAGCATCCGTTTGTAAGTGTTCTGCAGTTTATATGTGACTTTGTGGATCATGTAATGTATACCCATAATGATAAAATCAAATGTAATAATATACTTTACTAACAAAGGCAATAACTTTAGGAAGGATATTTAGGATTTACCTGAAAAGGGCAACATTTCAACTTACTTTTGGATTTGTGGATTTCTGTAGAGTTACCCTTCTTTGGAGTGAGGGAATAGGGGAGGAATCATAATGTACAACTAAGTTCTTGGCTAAGTGTAATTCTCAAATGAGTCCATTGTGTTTCGGAAGTTGGTCACCCAGTATTCTGTAAAAATCTAAATCAAGTAATATCTTTAGCACATACTTGAGGGACCCAAGTTCTCACTACACCAGAGGAAAAGGTCAAAGGCCATGCAGGTAGTCCCAAATCTGAATATGCTTAAATCATTAAATCCAATTTTAAGCAAATGTCTCGTCAATCCTTAGGACTTGCTGCTTTAGCTGTCTGACAGAATTCATGTCAAATGCAAAAATAAAATGTAGAAGAGGCTTTCAGTGTGTATTTGGGCATGTACAAATTGTGTATTGTGTTTTTGCATTGGTGAGGGGGCTAAAAATGTTGCCAATGTTCCCAATCACATTGCAGCACTTCCCCAATACAAATGCTGCAGCTGACACTCCCTGTGATAATGGTGCCCATCACTGTGATGTTCAAGTTGAGAGCATAGTAAAGAGTCAATTCCACCTAACAACAAGAACCACAGCAGTGACTACATCTCCCAAACAGCAGTGACAACAGCTGCTGAAGCTTACCTCTCTGCCCAAGAGAACCCGGCTAATCATACTAAAGTTCTACAGTTGGCCCATAGGACTCATTCATCACAATATCTCTCACATGATTCTGAGGTAATAATCATAATTGGTTCATGCATTCATCAGGAAATGATAACAAATGGCTACATGACAATTTTCTCTTAAAATCTTTCATATGCTTTCTCTGAACTAGGTGCCATATATTCTGTGTGATAACAGTGCAGACGATGAAGTGCTCAATGGTAAAAACTTATATATACAAACAAACACATGGATACTGTGCAAAGTCCCCAGTTGTAAGGTAATTCTAGACAGTTGAGATAAGTATCTATCGATATACAATCTCTCCTCAATTATTTCAATAACATAATAACCAAGGGAGGGATTTCAATGTTTCAACCTGTTTATAATTTGCCGGGTCTCATCAGGACCAATGTCATCTGACTAATGCATCTGTGTCAAGAGAGAAGGGAAAGCTAAGTCCATGTACTGATGTTGTCCATAACTCAACATCCTCTACCTTACCAAAAATATACTCCTCGAACAGAATGATGAATGAATGAACCAATTGTAATTGGGATCACATGAGCGGTATTGTGATGAATGAGTTCAACGTGAAAACTGTTGCACTGTAGAGACAACTGCAGAAGCAGCAGTGTCCTCAGCAGCAAGCACAAGTGCCAGTATGTCAGGGATACTATCAGGACAAACAACTGCCACCAAAGCAGAGATTTCAGCAGCAGCCACTGCTGTACACAAATCAGCCACCCCAGCTGTACTGTGACAGGGAAAATAACCATAATAACAACCGACAACATTAGTGAGGACAGTTGTAACCAGAGCACAGACAAAGACTACATTAAAAGCTGCAGCAAAAGCCAAAACCATAGTTATATAACAGCAGAGGCTGTAAGAGTGACCAATGTTTCCACCGTGGCAACATTCAAGCAACAACAGTGGCCTCAACAACTTTGCAGCATGTAGACTTGTGCACTATTTGTGCCTTTTCTCTGTTCAATGCACCTATTTCTGTAAATCCTATTTCTGTGACTCTAGTCTACAAGATTCCATTGCTAAGTACACAGTTCCTTAGTTGCAGAACAAATACTCCGTGTGCATTTGTCCATGACTGTCTTTATGTATACTAGCACATTAAATATATGTTGATTGGCTTTAGCAATCCATTTTTATGTATGTGTTCTAGTGTGTTTATGATACATCCACATATCACCAATATGTAGTATAATAGCATGCCCTAGACACACACAGGAAACAAAAGACATGGTCGTGAATACTTGGTTACAAATTGAATGTAGAAATGTGGAGTTCTTATTTCGTGTATATCAGTTTTAAAAGCATTAGTTGCTGGATCTACATTTGTGCTTGTTTTATGAAATTTTGAACACCCAGTGATCTGTCTACAGGCTTCTGTCATCTACATTTCTGCTAGTGGTTAAGGCAGAAGTTAGCAGATTGCAGGTTATCGGCCACAATGTAGTGGAGAGTGATGAGCTAAATGTTTTCAAGACCCTTCATGGTTGCTTAGACAGGCTTTATGGATGGTGCTGTTGTATGCATTTATCATTTGACTCCACCGAGTCCCAGTGGAGTGCTCACAAGGTATGTTTCGCATCATTGCATGCCCGGAAATGAGAACATACGTTAGTAACCTGATTACATACTGTTTAAGCCCTTCTGTGAGCTTTTTGCCATAGTTGGTATTACATCAGATGTTAAATACAAAAAAAGGTGATGCAGGAATGCTTGCAATAAGTCTAAAAATTGGAAATCGCTTGGGGTAGCATTCCAAATCATCATTCTTTTGCCATCCATGCCACCTCAGTTTGGACCTAGCCATTCACAACTCAGTCTTCACCCTGCTCCAATAAGAACAGTCCAGCCTGAACTGCAAGGTTGGGCCCTCTCTGAACACAAGAAAGCAAGGACTGGTTTCACCCTGATTAGGGCTCCTCAGTCGGGCGCAGTTTGGTTCTAGTGGCACAATGAGCATGGGTACCATGTATGGGCATACTATTGCCACAAAGGGTGGCACATTAAATACACAAAAGGTGATGGGACGAATGCTTGCTATAAGTCCTACCTGCTGCGCTTGCCACTGGTTTGAAAAATTGCAATCATTCATTCTATCACTTTTCATGTATGTTTGATGAAATTGTAATGTGCAATTCGTCAGGATACAGAGCCTATCTATAGAAGTCATGGCCACTGCAAGCACTTATATTTCCACAAAATAAACCAGAAACGAACTACAATGTTGCACACATATACAAGGGAAATACCTTAGTCATGTTAGAGAGGAAGTACATGTCTCAGCATACGTCATGGGGCCATGATCCAAAAAGTATGCATTGGTGCAAAAAACATGACACATTTATTTATAAAACATCAGTTGCTGGTTTCTACAATTTTGGACCATGCCCAAACTTGGAGCAACTGATTTCAGTTTATTCTTGAGTCGTACCTAATAACACATTGGGAAAATATATTGCCAGACAAAAATAGTTTGGTTTTATTATGTAAGTAACAATAAAGCAAGATCTGCCTTTACAGTTTTGGGAAAGTTTTATCACTGACATTCTTCCTCCAGCTATACAACGAGTACTATTGATTTGAATAATAATGAACAGTTATCAGTGATTTTATATCAGATTATCATTATCAAAAGTATAGCCTAACGTAAATATTGTGTACTAAATATTGTTTTCAAAATTTCATCTTATTGTATATAGATGAAATTTTAATTCGCCTAACACATGCTTATTATTTATACCCTTAATACCTGCTTGGCTTTACTATTTGTTTGGCCCACAAGCCCTGCCCTCATCTATGTGATGGCATTTCCACTTTTGAAAGCAAATATCAAACATGAAAAGCTATGTTGATAATAGCACCCTGGAAAAGACTTTCTGTCAAACGATAATTGTGGTAGAGTAAGAAAAAACATCAATTGAAACAACAATTAATCACAATAAGCACAGCGCACCGAAGGTCATAAATTAAGGTAATAAACACTTGCACATATTTAAATAAGCTCCTATGAAATCATAGTCTTATGTGTTCTGACTCATTTTATCGTATTGCTCCCAAGGATATTTAAAGGTATTTCAGCCCACTGACAAAAACAGGCTTATACTTCTTTGTGTATGAAAATTACAAATAACATCAAATCCCACACAGTGATCACTAAAAGCCTTACATTAAAAACGCACCTACATACCTAGCTTTACAAATACTTATTTAGTGTCTGTCTACGCAGAACGAGGCGATAATTATTCTAACACACAAACAATAAGCACTCTGTTTGATGAAGGTTATGTATTATGCAGACTGTAGCCCACTTAGTGAAATTTTAAAAACTGTAACATATTAAACACCTACCACATTAGTTTTCGCAATTGTGAGGAGATGAAAATGTGTAACAAAATGTTTAAAGATTTAAATAATTCACACCATGGGAAACTCTTCCAAAAGTTCGGGTTTTGTGCATTTCTGGCTCTTCTCCTTATCTAAGTAAATAAGCATTGACAAAGCCAATAGGTTTCGCCAATACTAGATCTATTGGCTTTGTCAATTCTTGTATTACTATTGTTTTTGAGTAATTAGGGACTATCGACTTTTGGATTATGTGCTTAAGCACTTTTCTGTTACTTATGCATGTTTTTTTTCTGTTTGGAGATGAGGGTGGGTGAATCAGCAAAGAGCGGTAGTAGGAGATGGTGTTTTGATGCAGGAGGGTTGTTAAAAACAATGGTGGCAGGCGGGGACTGGTGGGTTAACACAACAAATGCGTGCAGAAGGCAGAGCTGCCGACCTTGAAACTCAGGAACCTGGTTCAAGTGTCGGCATCAGCTTAACATCCTGTGAATCTGGCCAAATCACCTAATGCCCCCGTTTGTAATTGGAAAAAAAAATAAGTGTCTATGTGCAATGTAAATGGTGCTCATGTAAAGCACTCCAATACCTTCGGGACCCGAGTGAGGGCGAGAGAGGTGGTTGAAGCAGGAGCTGGGTAAAAGAGAGCGCAGCGAGTGGGACGTGGTGTGTTAAAAGCCGTGGAGGGTACAGTGGCGTAGCTAGAGCTTGTGGCGCCCGGGGCTATCCCTCAGATTGCCGCCCCCCCCGGGGGGGGGGAGGGCATGCACATCAAAGAGGTCCGAGAGACACGTAGTATCGCCGCTAATAGTTACCTTGATCATGCAAGTTACATGCACATACATGACACGGTACAAGGCTACACAGTTGAATACACCGGTGACTGGCAGTACAAAAGAGAACACACAGCTATGCTGCCACTCTGCCACTCACTATATATCCCCTCTGAAAACGTTTAGCTCTTACCTCACTCAGCCTCCAGCAGCACTCCACAGTGGTGGCAGCCAGAGCCAGGGTCTCTATGGCAGGGGTTGGTTCACGTCTGGGGACGGAGGGCATGAAAGAACCTGGGAGGACAATGCACAGCAAGACACACTCCGGACAGGGAGGGGACCTCATGGAAGAGGACGCGATGCAGGAAGAAAAAAGAACGTGCAATAACATGGTCAGGCTTGTGTCAGAGAGCAGCGGTTGGTAATGAAGGAGTAGACGCAGGCAAATTGGTAGACGGACTGTAGATGCACATACTTAGGGGGGCGACCAACAGGCGAGACAGGAAGAGAATGAGGAGGGCCAGTGTGAGGGAGAGAGGCCAGGGAGTGATGAAGAGAATGGGGAGTGTGTGAGGGAGAGAGGCCAGGGAGTGATAAAGAGAATGAGGAGGGTTTCCAGAAAACGGCATTAGCCTCTCGGGCAACCGGAGAGAGGGCTTCATTTTCCTAATGGGCTGGAAGGGCAGCCAATGGTGGGAAGCTGAGAGCCGCCTGTCCTGTGGGCTGAGCCTGTAACCTACCCCCAAGTCGACCCAGGGCACGGGAAGGGAGCCACTGCCGAGAGAGACACGGGCTGGGAGGCAGTGCCAGGGCAGGGCTGCTCTGTGGAGTGCCATGCTGTCAGCTTCAGACATCCATTGTTTGAATGTAAATGGTCGAGGATCAATCAAGCCCCTGGGTCCAAGCTGTTACATTCTTCCTCAATGTGGAGTGGGATTTTAATATGTGTAATAGGTCTTTATTTTGGAAGTACTGCTCAGATGCTGGAACTACAAGATTTGTCTGTTAACTTTTTTATACACCCAGTCATTGATCGCTTATGGAATGCTTTCTGAAGCCCCATGCCTCTTCTCTGTGGAGAGCCATGCTTTCAGCTTCAAACCGTTTAGAGCTGTGCTCACCCATTATTTGAACGTAAAGGGTTGAGGATCTTTAACACTGTGTGACCATTCAACCCTTACCATACATATCACGTCACCGCTACGTTCTCATCGAGAGGGCCGGGAAAAAATGTAGCCCAGGGCCATCATTGGTAGAGCTGGCGCGCACTCTCCAAGATTGACGGCCCTGGAGCAGGCTGGGATGGGACCAACAAGTTACAACAGTTTTAAACTGGGCCACCCGGCCGCGCGCGCCGTTGCGGCCGCGGCGGACTTTATAATTTATTTGTGACACTGTGTCCCTAAATAAATTATAAAGGCCGCCGCAGCCGTAACGGGCACCAGTGCCAAGCGGCCGCCCGAAATATAGTGCCGCCTGGGGTGGTCCGCCCCCACCGCCCCCCCCAGCTACGCACCTGCATTTCCTTGTGACAGTGATCGGATGCAGTGTACTGGTAGGTGTGACATGCACCTATTTGTTAGCGCACTGTCACTTGTGTAAGAAGAGGTACACCGCACAAATAGTGCACAGCTGAGGTAGTGTGCGGTATGAATAATAGTACAGAGTTGTGCTGGCGCACAGTTGCTGGTGTCAGTGCACTGGTGCAATAGCGTCCAGTTAGAGCACTGCATAGTGTTCGTGCCAGAGGAGCTGTCAGCATGGCCGATGCTCAGATGTGGGCCCGGCTCCGACCAGGTGGCTGCACATGACCCCATTCACCATTAGTTCCATGCGCAGCTGTTCTTCACCCCTGTCTTGCACGATTCCTTTCCTGGCACCATCCCCCCAGGCTCGGACGTCTCTAGTCTGCCTCTGATGGGACCTGCTGCAGGATGGCTTAGATCAGTCTCCTACTGACTCCGGCCAGCTCACCTAACCAGCCCCGGCCGATGACTCAGGGGGAATACGCAGGGAGGGGGGCAGGCGTTTAATTAAATGAATAAATAAAATAAAAACAAACTTACCAGGCATCTCCTCCACCGGTCCTGCGTCGCATGTCATCACGTCTCCTCTCACAGACGTGGAACTAACTTCTCCCCACTCTTTTGCTTGACTGGCAAGTGGCAAATCAGAAGACTGGATGCGACTGGGGACGGCTACTCGGCTGTATCCTTGCATTTTACAGGGCATGGAGCGACTGTACTTCACCGCCCAAGCAGGAGCCTATCTTCAGACTCCTGCACTACACTAGGCATGCGCAGCATACCTAATGTAATGTCAAAGGAGTGGGGTGCTAAAATAAAAAGCGCTCTTCTCGCAGATGCGCAGTCGGAGTCTGGACTCCTGCTGCTCAACTCACCTGCGTGCGTTGTTTGTTTGTTGTTGACTCATGTGCACTTGAGGCTGTGATGCAGCTGCCAGCACAGGTCAGGCCGGAAATGTAAACAGACAAATTGTCAAAGCTGTCAATTCGTCTGCTTACATTTCTTGCTGCACAATTGCCTAGTGGGGCGATGCTCCGGCGCCCCTATGGACCAGCCACCACTGACAGTAACAGCGAGAGTTACAAGGGATTGCATTGCAGGTTGAATACTGATGCTCCCGTGAAACTTAGGAATTACCCCGGATTCAGTCATTTCTGTAACTGCATTTTTCCCCGCTTTAAAAAGTAAAAGACCTCATAATGATCCCCATAATGTATATTGACTACCGAAAAAAGAGGTGGGTTTTGCACAGATTTGACATGATTCCAGTTGGAATGAAAAATGTTCAATGATTAGCCAGATGCTTCAAATGAAAATTTAAAAATAACATAAAAAAGGGAATGTTACACATCTTTACATTAGAGCAAATTAAAACAAGCATTTGCAATGCAATAGGTCTCACATTTGCAAGAGTTTGAGCTATTGTCATTGTAAATGGCAATGCCTTTTATTTATGTGTTGGTTTTAAAAACACATAAATAAAAGGTATTGTCATTTACAATGCCAATAGCTTAAACTCTCGCAAATGCGAGACCTACTGCATTGCAAATGCGTGTTTGTAAAAACATCCCCTGCACTGCTTTCACTTTAATGGCGGCAGTGCCCGTTTATTTAGTTGAGCTACATCTAAAGAAAGGTGTGAGAGCGCTATTAAAGTGAAAGTATGGGACGTTTTTACTGAAAAAAAGCATTTTTTTGTCAAGGTGACAGGCAAATAATTTTTTGGGTAAAAGTGTCCCATGCTGCTGTCTCTTTAATGGCGGCCACGCCCCTTTCTTTAGACGCAGCTTCTCTAAAGAAAGGTGAGCAGCCGTCATTAAATTGAAAGCGCAGTATTGGGCGCTTTTACAAAAAAAAAGTATTGTTGTTGTGTCAAGTTGACAAACTTTTTTTTTTTGTAAAAGCACCCCATTCCGCACTTTCACTTTAATAGCTGCTGCATCCCTTTCTTTAGATAAGCCGCGCCTAAAGAAAGAGGCGAGGCTGCCATTAAAATGAAAGTGCGGAATGGGGCACATGAAGACAAAAAAGTGACAAGTAGGAAGAAAAAAACCATGTGCCTCGTTCGGCTCCACAAACAACAAACCAAAGGCACGGCCGCCATTATATCAGCTGAGGCGTGGTGTGCTATGAAAAACAGAAACTGAATGCGTTGCGAGAGAGCATGTCCTGCCTGCAACAGCAGGCAGGAGAAAACCATTTAACCAAATCGTGCTTAGAGGCTCAGTGGCATCCGCCACATGCAAAGAGAGGGGGGAGTGCAAGGGGGGTGGGAGAGTGGGGGGGCGCAGGACGACGAGGGAGTGTTTACAGTAATGAAACAAAAAGTTACGCTTACCTGCTGCAGGTCGCCTCCTGCGTCACATTTCGGTGCTGGAACTTCCTTGTCCCAGCAGACACTGTGGCTCAGTTTCACACGGACGTGCTAGACAGAAAGCCCTGATTGCATAATTTGCTTACTTTACGTTCACAGAATTGAGGAATAATATGCATGTATTGGGAATTTGTGAAAGCAGAACTTCTTTCAATATGCTGAAATTTCGCCATTTAAACAAGCATTGGCAATGCAATAGGACTCACATTTACGCGAGACCTATTGCATTGAAAACGGGAGTGCGAGCGGGCGCGAGAAGGCACGAGCATGACTGGGAGTGCGTGGGAGGGGGGAGGGGGTCCTCAAAAAGTCACAGACTGCAGGAGGGGGGTAGGGAGTGACGGGAAGAAAGTAGTCTGTTCAGTAAAGGAGCCAGTAGCCACGGAAGGATACAAATGACTGTCATGGCTGTCATGGGGAAGGACTAACAAGCTTAAAACCAATCAGAAGGCAGCTTTTATAACCTAAGCCAATGAAGAAGATGGGCCGGAGAGTGGGCGGAGCTTCCACGATGCTTCCACACTATAGTGTATACTGCATGCCTCGCATAGCGATGGCAGCGCATTCACGCTGCAACGCTAGCCGAGAACTAACAAAATGAACACAAATAATCTTCACTATGTACCTTCTGGAAATCGTTTATTACATCCTGTTTAACCTTTGTGACGTGTGGGTTGTATTGGATTGCACCCTCAATAGCCCATTGGGCAGTATGCCGAAGCTAACTTTGTGAGAATTTGGATAGTAAATAACTAGAAATGCTCCAAGGTAATTAGAAACGTTTAATTTAAAGATATATTCCTGTTGTTCATTGATTGTCAACAAGGTTCAATCTGTCTTTTATTTTAGGTGCTTTATCATCAGGACTGGTGACGGGCCCATGCTAAGAAGAGTTAGTGGCCTATGTTGAAGGATGTGGGGTTGTAGAATTAATATTAGATTATTTTTTATGCTTTTTTGAGAACTGAATTTGAGAACAGTTCCAGAACTTTCCATCTGAGAACGAATTTTGATCTGGAAAATAAATCTGATTTTGTAAATTAGCTGTATTTTCTGTGCTGTCTGCAATTCTTGAACCACCATGATCTGATTGGCTGTCATTGATTGAAAGTTTTGCTCTGACCACCATTATGAATGCAAGATGTTTACAAACTGATTCTGATCCTGCATTGTGGGGACAAAATCTCATGAGGGCAAGTGTGCGCTGGAGGGCACATCTAACCATAGGTTGGAAAGCGCCCTTGTTGGCAATTAAAACTAGTAACTATTGGTATGCAGTGTTTCAGAGCCAAACCAGCAGTTCTGGAACCTGTTTGAGAATCATTCTCAAACAGCAATCATCATCATCATGTAAAACAATGCAAATATAACAGAAACCAAACTGTCTTTGAATTCAAATGTGATGTTAGAGGCTTTTTGGACACCAGGACCTACCATGCGCAGCTGGAGGCTGTGTGGCTATGAGCAGTGGGTTCATGCGCATATGGGCTGAATGCAGGCATGGGCACAGGGGACATCCAGCACCTAAGCTTACTGTGAACAGCCAAGGAAGGCAGTATGCAGCAAGTTCAGAGAATACAGGAGCTTGATGAATGGCATAGCCAGAGACCACAACATGCACCAAGAAATGCACAAACAAAAGCAAAGAACAGGGGTGCCTGGGGGCACAGCGATGTGCATAGGGGTGGCAGGAATCTACACCCTGTGGCTAGAAGCCATAATATATAACAAAAGGTAGTATACTGCTGTACCAGGAGCGGTTTGTGGCCCAGGCTCATGCTCTACAACAACATCTTCCTCTGTTCAGCTGAAGACAATGTGCATGAAGGTTAGTGTTGCAGGAGCTGGGGGTAGCATGTGCTGGTAGCCATGCCGTTTGCCCAACTAGTTCAGATTCAAGGGGGGCTGGTTGCAGAATTCAGCCAGAAATCTCACCCTACACCTAAAACCCATGGTGCACATCAGGGGACCTAGTGAATCATATTATGTGGCCGTAGGATGGGTGCAAGGTGTGGTGAGAGGCCGAACAATGTGGACACAGCTCTGAATGTGTAGCCAAATGTCTTGCACAGTGGTTTCTGGAGGACTTGGAAGCTGAGTTTAGGGCATGGTAGATGATCCTCTCCTTCAATCAGTGGAAAATGTGCATGATGGATTATGTGCAGCAGGTTAAGCAGAAATAAATGAGGCACCACATTCTGAATGTAGTTGGACCAAATTTCCGACATGATCTTGTACTAATGCATTTAATATTACAAAGTGGAGAGGTAGACACAGTTGTGACTGGAGGCTACCCTTCTCCTCCAGATCTCACTGCATATGATCAAGACAATTACACAATAGTTATTGTGATATGGGTACTGGGCGCCAATCACCTATGCACAAGACTTGCATTTAGAGACAACTGCAGACAATTAGCATGCTGAGCAGAGCAAAAGGTTGCAGTCTATTTTGCCACAAGATCAGAGCCTGCACCCAGAGCCTATTAGACAAAGTTCATGTGCAACACAATGGATTCAGGCACCAAGGATGCAGGATGCATGCTATTACATAAGGCAATTACCTTTACCCAGAGCCCAATGTGCACCAACAAATACTTTATACATTTCTGGATCTTGTGCCTTGGACACAGCGAGTACACCATTTTTGAAGGCCACATTATTTTCCCAGAACTTGAGGTACAAGGTCTATGTAGGGTACCCTAATCATTTTATCTCCATTCTGGCCCCCAGCCACGCCTTTTCTCCCTTTCTCTACTCTCCACACACGTCTGTACCTCTCCTCGACTTCGTTCTCTTCTTTCCTTCCTTCATTTCTCTCTCCACTCACCTCCACTCCCTGCTTCCCCCTGCTATTTCATCCACCTTTTCTCTCTCTCTTCCTCCTCCCCTTCTCCTCTTTCATTACTTCTCCTCCTATGTCTGTATCTATACTACCCCTTCCTCTATCCTTCACCACCAACAACCATCTCCTTCTAAGTTTCCACATATGTTCCCTCTATATTGCAGATTCTCATCTTCATTCACTTTTCTCCTCCTCTCCTCCACTTTCTTTTCCTGTCCTAGCTGACCATCCCTGCTGCTTAGCCTTGCCTACCTTTCCCTTTCCTTATCCCTATCTGCAACTGCCCCTCACCCACTACCTCTTCTTCCCTGTCTCCACAATACCCGTTCAATCTACCCCTCACAACCACTACTGGCACTCCCACTACCTTCCTCCCCCTCTTCCCATCACCATTCTCTCATTCTATATTCATTGCCTTTAACAAATACCTTTCACAACATTCCACAACTCTCTTTCATTAGCACCTCCTGCCATCCACCCCACTCACCACTGGCTCCTTATCCCCAATCGCATCCTCCATAACCCTATCCTTATTTCTTCCACACTCAATCTTCACACTTTCTATCTACTTTCCCCTGCTTATTTGCCATCACCTCCTGGCCCTTCTATTCCAAACACCTTTGTCAAACTTTGCCTTTTCTATAACTTAATTTCCCTCAGAACTTCTACCTCACTATAACCCCCATATCACCCTACATACAACCATACCTGTCACTGAATGATAAATGATGAATCAGAACATCAGACAATGTAATTACGTAGATGTGGAGTTCGGAATAGTTAATATACACTTACTTATTACCATTTAATATTTTGTCCCGCGGTATAAGAGTACCGCAAAAGCATTCAGCAGTACAATCCAAACAAGCCTATCTTTTGCAAGACCTGACCATGTTTATTCCATAATTATGCAGATAACACGTGCATTGTTTTAAACCTATCCTCCTCTTCTAGAGTCGACCTGCCCCAATTTCATCCCACCTACCTTCCAATTCACTATTCAAATAGCTTAGCCTTGATTAGACCTCAATCAAAAACACAATAGGGATTTTTTTTTTTTTTTTTAAAGAACACATTTGGCACGCTTTATTTCGCATTTTAAATTAAAGGGAAAAGTACAGGGGGACATTTTTTGCCCGACTCTAAACATGGACATACACATAAATAGTAAATACTGGGCTAGCTTCCTCCAGTTATTAAAACAAGTTGGTATACAGTATTAGCCATTTTCGGGAATTAAGCTTTAGTGGTTACATAGAAAAAAACACATTTGGTGGTACAACAACAAGAGCTATAATTGTGCTAAATCTGGAATATTGCAATACTAATTAAACGTTAACACCAAAACAAACTGTCTGTCTGTTGTAGCGAAAGAATTGTAAACAACTGAAACATCATTCACCCCAAAATGTGTTATTTTAATAAAGTTGTTAGCTTTTCATGTTCACAGATCTAACGGTCACAACATACAAGATCACACGGAAAAAAGCAAAAACAACAGGAACAATGTACCTGGTATCCGGCAAAGAGAGAAGGCAGCACCTAGGATTTAAACTGTGTGCATATGGGAACCGTGGCATAACGTCTGCCTTTTCGTGGAGAGTTTTGGAATATTGATTCCCTTAAACAATGATGTCCCACTACCCAGAGCCACTAAAGCCTCAGGGTCGATGGCTTCTCAAATAGGGGGAACCGACCTCAGTGTCAACTTCTGCCTCCCTTTTCCTGCCGCCTCTTCCCCCATTTTTCTGCAAAGTGTACTTCACCCACAAACACAAATTCTCTTACCTACTACTGCAGAACTGCACTGTCTACTCTAAAACGAATTATCGGTGACGCAGCAGAGACTGCCACTGCCCGTGCCCCAGGCCACAAGGTCGTCAGGAGAGTGCGTAGCGGTGAAGCGCGTGACGCGTCACCGCTACGTTCTCATCGCGAGGGCCGGGCAAATGTAGCCCAGGGCCGTCATTGGTAGCGCTGGCGCGCTCTCCAAGATTGACGGCCCTGGAGCAGGCAGGCTGGGATGGGCCAGTCAACATATGCGCGTCGGGGCGGCGCCGCGGGCAGAAATTAACTTTACGTAACGGTCTTGATTCATTTGGTAAATTCAGTCCTGGGCAAATTGCAGGCAGCGCCAGCCGCCCTAAATATAGTGCCGCCTGGGGCGGTCCGCCCCCACCGCCCCCCCCTAGCTACGCGCCTGGGAGGGTAGTGTAGTGTTGCCTCAGTCTGGACTGGACTATTGTTGCGAGGGTCCCCAGGTGGTGTTGGGCCAAACTCCCCCCCTGAACGTGTTCGTAATGGATACGTCTGACGTCCCCTCGGACGGCGTGCTGGTTACAGTAACAAATATCCCGGGGCACTGGGCGTGGCAGGGATTACACTGGCCACTACCTGACAACACGTGTGGCGTGACCTTATTTCCAGGCATTAGGTCCCGTCACTACAGGTAGGGGGCATTGTCTGTAAAAAAAAACATGCTGCTGCTTAGAAGCAGGGACCTAGCTACATAAATACTAAAAAAAAAAAACATGCACACTGTCTGCTTGTGCTGATGGCTTTACTAGTCCTATGTACACATTTAGATATGCAAATTGGCACGACTATTGTTGGGTAGAGTTTGGATATAGGATTTATATTCATTTATTGTCTGCAGCTGTGTCATAATTCTTTATTGAGAATCATAAAAAAACCACAGCAGTGCGACAGGCACACATCATACTACAAAAATAAGATTATAGCATGGTGGGTACATCCATACCGCACTGAGGGGAGGGGAAAGGAGAGGACTTGGAGGGGTGGGAGAGGGGGGAAGGGAGCATAACAATATAAAGGAATATATTGAATATATTGTCAACATGAACATTGTAAGAAATCGAACATCTTAATATGCAGTACTCTGACTCAGTGCAGTGGACACGAGGGATGGTGCCTCAGCCTGTCCCCCCATTGGTAGCTCTACGATGGCCGCGAGTGGTGGACTCTCTGAGCAAGGGAAGGGAGTGGGGCCTCAAGTTGGCAAGGGACTCCAAACTGAGGTGAAAATGAGAGAGGAAAGGGGAAGTGAGGGGGGTGGAGACAGCCCATTGACAGATCTGGATTGAAGGAGTACCATAGATCTCGGACATCGATAAAAGGTAATTGGGAACAGTAGGGTGTGGTGTGATGAGTGGAATGATTCTGGGGGTTGTTGTGGTCAAAAGCTGTGTACTGCAGAGGGGGCGAGCAGGGTTGTGTCCCTAAGGAGGGGATTGGTGCACCGTTTTTCTGGTTGCATTGTTGTGACTGCCTACATGTTTGTGACTGGATAAAGGAAGGGATGGAGGCAGGGCCAGCTTTAGCGCTGGTGGCGCCTTGTGCGACAATGTTTGTTGGCGCCCCCCATGACCACCTCCACCACAGATTCTCTCACTAGCACCCCCTTTAACAGTACTCTCTCAAATGCATTGAATTAGTTACATAGCGTCACTCATTCAAGTGTAGGGTGTCAGAGCACTTTGCATCAAACACACATTACACAGAGACAATCAATCATACATGTGTAAATCAGTGTACAGGAAATGTTACATAAGCCAAAGGACTAAAAGTGTAGGTACATGTCATGCATACTGGTAGGCAGTATAGTTTAAGAGTGCTTGGTCTGGAGAAGCACAAACTCAGAGTTGAAAAAGAAACAGCATAGTTGGGAGTTTTTTCCCAATAATAATAATTATCGATTTCTAGCCAAATTAACCCTTTATGCAACATTAATCAATGTTCTAATACTTTGCAGTGTGTATGCAGTTCTATGATGAAAGTTAATAGCTCACTGTTGAATATTAGGACTTTAAGTTAGAAATTGCAAGTAACAAAAGCATGTCTTTCTTAAAAGCAGTAACCTGCTGATCTGTTTACATTATATGCACTCTATATAATCTACTTGGTACACTTTCTTTGCAGCAGGCATATTAACCCTCTGCACTACCTTAACACAAGTTAAAAACTCAACTATACAAACACTGATCTCTCTCCAGGAAGATAATTAATCACACGAGTTTTCTTGACATTTTGTGAGGCCTGGTAATTACCAGAGGAAAGAAACACTGCAGCAGGTGCTTTAGAAACATACTAAACTTGCAAACACGGCGCCCCCAGGAAGGCAGCACCCGGTGCGGTGGCACCGGTCGCACCACCCTAGGAGCCGGCCCTGGATGGAGGGAATTGTTGGTCAGGAGGGGGAAAAGGGAGTGGTGTGGGGGGTGTTGGGCAGGGTGGGGAGAGGGGTTGTGCAGGGTGGGGAGAGGGGTTGGGCAGGGTGGGGGGAGGGGTTGGGCAGGGTGGGTGAAGGGGTTTAAAAAGTGTGCATGTAGGGGGAAGAGAGAGAGGGGTATAGGAGGATAATGGAGGGGATGTGTGTGGGTAGATGGGAATATATGTGGGGTATGAGGAAGATGAGGAAGAGGGGAAGGGCATAGGCAGCATGGGTAACTACGCTGACCGGCAATTGTTGCAGTCGGTCTGATGATTTGGCGGAGTCTGGATGGGACATTAGCGTGTGGTCTCCCGAAGAAAGGGGGCCCGTGTCTGCATGAAAAACTCTGCCTGGCTCTGCATGCCATATATAACGCATTTGTGAGATGCTGTTTGAACCATTGCCTCTATCCAGTCCTCTTGCGAGTGGTGAGTGGGTTACCTCCATTGTTGAAGAACGCAGAGCTTAACTGTGGACAGCACCGTGTGTAGGAGACTGCGTTGTGGGTGAGTAATATCCGGGAATCTCTGATGTCATGCAGGATGATGATGGGAGGGGTGAGGGGGAGGCAGAGGGGTATTGACTCTGTCAGGGTGTCTCTGATATAAGACCGGAAAGGTTGAATAGAGGGACATTCACAGAGGATGTGGGGGAGTTCGTGTCTGCGCATCTCCAGCACCTAGAACGTGGCAGCAGACCTGCACTCTGTGATTTGAATGGGTCCAGTACCAATCGTGTAGGGTCTTAAACAGTCACAATTTTAGCCGGGCCTCACAAGTTCTCTTTTCCAATGCTTCCCACGATTTCTATCCAATCCTCATCGTCAATGCTAAATTGTAAGCGTGTCTGCCATTTTGTGCGGAGACAGTGTAGGAGGGGTTGTGAGAATAGGTGATTCATTGGGGTTCTATAAAGTCCCAACATCACTCACTTGTGGCGGCCCCACTCTGACAGATAGTCCACTATCGGCAAGCTTTGCAGGGTCCAAGGGCAAGGACCAAAACATCGCCTCAGGCAGTGTTGTAACTGCAGGTGCAACCAGCCATGCTGCGGGGGTAACCCAAATTCTTCCCCTAGCTGAGCAAAAGGCTTTGGATCACTGTTTGATAGCACCTTATCAAGGGTCTGTATGCCTAGCGCCTTCCATCTGGGCCAGTAGAGTTTCTGGATGTTTATTCAGAAACTGTCAGTGCCCCACACCAGTGCCTTGTCGTGTAGGCAGTGGTTTATGCCCAAAAGGTGGTGTGCACGATGCCATGCTTTATTTTTAGCTTGTATCACAGGGTTTGGAGGGTATACTTGGTGGGTTTAGGCCCCATGAAGGGATCCGGCATTTCTGGAAGCAAATAGGTGAGCTGGGAGTGACGTAGGGCTAAGGAATAATATTCCTCGGATAGTAAGCCCAGGCCACCGCAGGAATGGCAGGCCATGAGCTTGAATGTGGCTAAGCGGGTTGGGCAGAGCCCGAAACAAAGGCCCATATTTGAGTATCTATGAGGCATAGAGTAGCTAAAGACACACATGACAGGCAATATTCCCGGGGTATAGGTAAAGCACGGCAGTGTCACCATTCTTATGGCTTGCACACTGCCCCACATATAGAATTCCAGGAGGGACCATTTGTCAAAGTTTGTTTTCATCTACTCAATCATGGGTGTCAGGTTATCTGCAATCACACCTTCTAAGCCTCTGTTAACCAGGGTCCCAAGGTATTTAAGTTGGTAGTATTTCCAGTGGAAGGGATAACCATGAATCACTGCCTCCATGGTGCCTGAGGAGAGTGGGAGGGCCTCACTCTTGTCCCAGTTTACCTTATAGCCTGACAGGGCTGCAAAGTCCTCAATGACTTCTAGTAGAGGCAGTAGGGAGTGTGGAAGATCTCTAAGGGTAAGAAGAATGTCAGTGGCATATAAATATATTTTAGAGAGGCTACCCGCAATGGGTGTACCCACTATGTGTGGTGAGTGGCGAATGATAGAGGCCAAGGGCTCTATGGGCAGTAAGAACAAGAATCGGGAGAGGAGGCAGCCTTGGCGAGTGCCTTTCTGGGTTCCAAAAGTGTCCGAGATGAACCCCCACAGTTGGCCTAAGCCACAGGACAGTCATAGAGCAGGCGGACTTTGGAGTTAAACTGTTCTCCTAGGTCGAAGCGTTTCACCGCTGCAAAGAGGAATCCCAGTCGTTGCGATCAAACGCCTTTTCTGCATCTAGGGAGAGGGCAACCGCATCTTCTGGTAGGTCTTTTGCAGTCCATAGAGTGTGGACCAGGGCGTGGAGATAGTTTCTGTAGAATTGGCCGGGGTCAAAGACAGCCTGTGTATGATGAATAAGGGATGGTGTGACCTTGCTCAGTCATACAGCTAGAATTCTGGCTAATATTTTAATCTCCTGATTTAGGAGATATATGGGGTGGTAGCTGCCGCACAGGAGTGGGTCTCCTCACGGTGTGGGCAGGACCACGATCACTGCTCTGTTAGAGAGAGGACCTAAGGAGGCCGTTCTTTCAGCCTCTTGTAAGGCGGCATGTAGAGTATTGATTGCCTCCTCTCCAGATCAGTTGTAGTATTTCGCAGGAAATCGGTCCGTGCCTGGAGACTTGTGGTAGGGCAATTTGGCGATCGCTGCTGCTATTTCCTCTTTACTAATATCCCCTTTCAGTAGATCTCTACCTTTATCCATCAAGCGATGAAGATCAATTCGATCAAGATACATGGATAGACGTTCCGCCTGGGCAGGTGCTTCCAGGGTGTAAAGTTGTTCGATAAAGGAGGCAAGTTCGTTAACAATGTCCCTGGGTAGAGTAAGGACGTCCCTGGTCGTAGATCGGATAGTGGAAATAACCATTGCGGCTTCACGTTGGCTCAGCTACGCCGCCAGCAGTCAGACAGCTTTTTCCCCCTGTTCAAAATGCCTCCCTTTTAGGCATTGAAGAGCGTATTCATCTTTGGATGTGAAGAGGCTATTAAGGGCCATATGGACCAGTTCTAGGCGGCGTTGATGGGGCACTGAGGGACAGGAGGAGTAGAAATGAGTAAGGGAGACGATCTGCATCTCCAGCTTGATATGACAGTGAGCAGCTTGCTTATTGACTATGGCCACATCTCTCATTAGTTGCCCACGAATGGTTGCATTGGCAGCCGCCAATAAGGTCTTGTGGGAGGCTGCCAATGCTTTGTTGTCCACCAGGTAAGTACATAGGAATGTCCGCAGTTGGTTCTGGCCCTAGGGTGAACAATATCTTTGGACATTTAGGCGCCATTGTTTGTGGCCTCGAGAAACTAGGCCCATGTCAAGGGACAACAGAACCAGTGAGCGATCGGAGAGTGCGGCCTCTAATATGTGAGATTCGCCACAGTAGGATGAGAAACGAGGAAGTAGTCCAGTCTGGACTGGGTACCATGGACCAAAGACAGGAAGGTGTACTCCCTGTCTGTCGGATGGCAGAAGCGCCAATGATCCACAAGGCCATGGTCCAAAGTGATGTCTCCCAGCAGGGCTCTGTCCCCCTTCATTGCTCCTGACCAGGGGTCCAGTCCTGTCTAGCACCACATTGCAAGCGAGATTCCAGTCACCTTCTATGTTGTATCGAGCTGCTCCAATCTCTATATGCATTCGGTTTGGGCAGAGGACGAAGGAGCGTTTGGCCCCCATTGGGAAAGACACTGAGCCCAAGCACAGGAATCTATCGCCCAGTTTCAATTTGGCAAATGTGTATCTGCTGTCTTGGTTGGACCTAGTTTTCAAGGCTGTAACGGGCAACGATTTGCCGTGAAGTATTGCGACTCCTCATTTTCGCCATGGACCCCCCTCAGCTGTGGCTGACACCGTCATGCTGCTATGAATCACTCTACGCACCCAGTCGAAGTGCAGTTTATTGGACTCCAAGGCATCCAGATGTGTCTCCTGTAGGAGAGCGATATCCGCTTTATTCGTTTGGCAGTAGGAGAGCACTTTCTTTCGTTTAAAATAGTGCGTGAGGCTGTTAACATTCCACAAGAGGATGCGAGGGAGGAGTAGGGGGTGGCATGGCTATAAGAGATCTGGGGGACACTTAAAACGTCTGGCTGCTTGTAAGGAGGGGGAGAAGGGTGACTGCTAGGGTGTACGAGGAGGTGGAGTTGGGAAGGCGCGGTGTATGAGATGGACTGTACAGGCAGGGGAACAGTGTAGGCAAATAAGGAGAGGGGCTAGGGTAGGATTGGCGAAGGGATAAGTGGGGAGAGATGGATGCGAATGAATATGGGGCGAAGAGAAGGGCTGGGAGCAGATACAGGGGGTATAGGAGCAAAGGAAAGGAGGGAAAGTAGGGGGATTTGCAAGGAGTAGGGGATAGGAGGGAGGCAGAAAAAAGGAGCGAAAAGAGCGAGAGAGGGGTAATAGGGAGCGGGCAGGCAAGGGGAGCAGTCACTTAGGCAGATTGACCACTCTTTGGCACCTGATAGTACTAGGGATGAGTGGCCAAGAATCACCAAGTACCCGTTAAAGAGGGGGTCTGAAAGGGGTAGGTTGCGGCATGGAACGCACCTCTGACCCTTATTGTGGGTCTAAACATGTGGGCTAGAGCGTACCGGGGCCTCTTTGGGCGGCAGGGCTGGCTAGAGAACATTCCAATGCACTGGCACGATTTTGGCCGAGGTAGTGTACGGTTGGACCAGCCGGCGAGGGAGGAGGCAGGGTCCAGGGTCCCGTGCAGTAAGAAGGAATGCCGTGAGGCACCACCGGTTGTGCGGCTGGGAAGAATGGGAGGTCAATCTTGCAGATAACCAGTGGCCCAGGGTGTCACCTATGGGATCTTGAATTTCTTATTTTTGTGTAAGTGGCACCCGTGCCGGTGTAATGCAGTTGACGAAGGAGGGTTTAAGAGGGAAAAGTGGGAGGTAGGAGCAGGGCTTCATGTAGGACGGTAAACCAAGGGTCAAGTAGCCCATAGCTGCGTCCCGTTAGGCCCTCCGGTAGAGGGTAGATGTAGGCATTACTGTTTTCAGAGGTCAAGGGTGGGCTCGGACCTGAGAAAGGGAGGAGGTGGGGTGGTTACGCTTTGTGTGGTCACAGACAGGGTCAGGGAAGGAGAGAAGAGAGATGCACTACCCAGATCCGCTACGTCTGAAGGATGTGTTATAGGTGGGGCGCAGTGTCGAGGCCTCTGTCAGTTCCCTGGAGGTGGGGGGAGGGGTGATGCAAGTCTACAAAGGACCTCACGTGTTGGGGAATAGAGTGGTGATAGCTCAGAACCGCTGTGTTCGCTACGTTCTTAATGCTGTACACTTGTGTGAGACGGGTGCATGGGGTGGAAGAAGGGGCTCACAAGATTAGTCAGTCTATAGTACATAAAGCACAAAGCAGATATGAGGCATGCAGATAGCAATCAAACTTTGAAGTGAAACAATCAAGTATGTGAAGAAACAGTCTATAATAAAGTAATCTAGTACTCAGCCATCTGGCTCCTTCATCAGGTCTCAGTGCAGAGATCCTTGCTCCTCTGACAGGGTACGGGAGATACAGTTCACCAGTTCTGAGGACGCACCCTCCTTGGCACAAGTAGGCATCAGGGGAGAACGTATCTTGTCTGTCTCGTGCTCCTGCGTGAGTGCAACGACCGCTTCCAGGGCCTGGGTCCTGTCTCCCAGGGAACGAACAAATCTATTGGGGTCCCTGCCTCTTTATCGGGAGCCTCCTGAGTTCCACCAGAGCCCGCTGGAGGGCATAGGAAGAGTTGGCGATGGCAAAGGGGAGCTGTCTATAGGTGCAGAGGCAACAATGTCCATGTCCTGAGGTGTGAGACCTTCCAGGAAATGACAAAGTCATTGGAGCATGTCCTGGGGAGTTATAGGTGCATGAGCCTGTCGGATTCACATGTAATATAGGTTCCAGTTCTGCCCAACGCAGTGCAGGCTGTGAAAAGGAGGAATGATGCCTATGACATGTTAGCACGTGCAGTATGGGAGGTTTTGAGCATTCAATTGACTTTGCTGTTAGGCAGGTCGCAGAAGTGCGGTGTGATTATAGTCAAACTGGATATAGCCCTCTGTCTGAGAGCCTCAGTTGCCCTGTGATCCATGTGAGGGTAGGCCTTGGCAGGGGTGCAGGCTTTCGGCATTCAGCTTGCTGGTTTATATCTGTTGGAGTCTGTGTCTGGATCCTGTGGCCAGCGGCAGGTAGTGATGATGAAAGTAGTAATGGGCGGGGCCCGGTGCCACCTCTGGGTATGAAGGGCTGTACAGAAGGGTTACCTTCAAGTATGTTATCCTGGTGCATGTGTGGCCGTGATCTTCTTGGTTCGCTCGTCCCGCCTTAAACCGTTTCTCATCAATTGCAGTAATTGTAGGGTCAGTCAGGGCTCATGGGTATTGGCACCATAATAGGTACACACGTTACTGTTTTGGGTGGTGTAATCAGATGGTTGATGTATAACAGCAGGTGTGCCTGGTGCAGAGTCAGAATATCAATGTAAAAATATCGATATACACAAATATTGTAGTAAAAATACAGTTGGCGAAGAAAATCGAAAAAAAAATATTGTGGTGTAGAATATCGATGTAAAAAATATCGATGTAAAAAATATTGAAGTGTTTAATATCGGTTGCAAAAATATAGATGTTAAAAATATCGATTTTATATTAATATCATGTATTTTCGTATTTATTTTATATGTGTGTGATGGCTGTATTGTTTGCATAAGAATTGTTTGTATTTTTATGATATGTGTTAAAATTTTAGTAGTTATTCAATTTGTTTGTTTGAATTTTGCATTTTTGGTTCCGCAGCGGGTTGTGGGTTTATAGGGGAATAGGGTGGAAAGTAATTTAATTATATAAGATTTATTTATTATTTTGAGTAGTTATTTTTTTTTTATTTGAATTTTGCATTTTTAGTACCGTAGCGGGTTGTGGGTTAATAGGGGAATAGGGTGGGAAGTAATTTAATTGTAGTAAATGTATTGATTAATTTTTGTTCATTAATATTTGTTGAATTGAGATGTGTTAAATGTGTAAATTGATGTTTCGTGAATTATTTAATAATTAGTTGTTAATTAATTTATGATTAATTAATTACGTTAATTATGTAATTATTTTTAGGGGTGTGTTTTGGTGTTTATAGATGAAAATGTTGGGAAGGGTGGGAAGTAATACATTTTTAATTGATGAATTAATAATTAGTTGTCAATTAATAAAAATTAATAATTAGTAATTAATTATGGTAATTGTGTAATTCATTTTAGGAGTGTGTTGTGCATATTATAGTGTTAAAGAATGCATATCCAATGAATGTTTATTATTCTTTTTTATTAATAATTTGTAAAATCATTGTTAATTATGTTAATTACGGAAATAAATGTAAATAAAAATGTTTGATTTATGGTGTGGTGTTACAGGGTAGGAAACAAAATAAATCCATTTATGTTTTGAATGTATTTTTTGTTTGTTAATATTTGTTTATTTTAAATATATATTGTTTCTAGATTTATTTAATAATTTATTTTACATAATAGTTGTACCTTTTTGTGATATGTAATTAACATATTTAATGGTAATATTTAATCATATTTTCAAAATATTCTTAATTTATTTTGGGTATTAATAAAAAAAATTCAATTGTTTAAATGTTATTATCAATTTTTGTTTATCTGCTATCCAACACTTTACCTACTGTTGCACTCACTGGAGTGAGAATAGTCATTTTTACCCCTCCGCTATCCAGCACTTTTCCTACTGTTGCACTTACTGGAGTGCGAATAGTGATTTTTACCCTTTCTCTAACCAGCACTTTCACTACTGTTTCACACACTGAAGTGGGAATAGTAAATAGTAACTTTTACACTTCCGCTAGCCAAAACTTTACCTACTTTTGCACTCACTGGAGTAGAAATAGTAATTTTTACCCCTCCACTATCCAATACTTTTCCTACTGTTGCACTCTTTGGAGTTGGAATAGTAATTTGTACCCCTCCGCTATCCAATACTTTCCCTTCTGTTGCACTCACTGGAGTGGGAATAGTAATTTTTACTCCTCCGCTATCCAACATTTTCCCTACTGTTGTATTTATTGTACTGTTAAATGTATGTTGACATTTTTTTATAATAGTTACATTTTGTATTACTTATAAAATGGTTATTTTCAAATAAAGATAATTGTTAATACATTACTTTTAAGTAAATCTATTTATATGTATAAATTATTATTTTTGTGTGTTTATATTTTTTAATTAAGTTTATGTGTAATATTTAGTTAAAATGTATATTAAATTGAATTTGTTTTGTTAAAAATAATATTAATATTTAATATATTTAATACATTGTATTTTATTTTATATATATTTAAAAATCGATATTTTTTACATCTATATTTTTTACATCAATTTTTGGGATTCAATATTTTTGTACTTACCTGTTTAAGTATAGGGAGTCGACATTTTTGCATTCTATATTTTTAATTCAATATTTTTGTCATCAATATTTTTTCCATCAATATTTCATCAGTGAACCATGTGCCTCTCTCAGATTAAGTCCCAGCCTTCCTGGTCACGGGCTGTGTAGTCACTGCAGTGTGAGGCCTGCTAGGGTGCCGGTCAGCGGCCCCACCTCCCTGGGGCCTGCCTCACGAAGTGCATGCAAGCACCCGCATCGCGGGTGATGGACTTAGTTTGTAGAAGGGAGGAGGGCGAGCTCAAAACCCCCTTTGGGTTGCCAGAATGATGATGGGAGATGCCACTGACCTGTCGTTGGTCAGTCCAGGTGGGTGTTGTTCCTTTCTAAGGGCAGCGGCTCTCGGTCCTGCTGCAGGCCCTTTTCACAGTCCACTGTGCAAGGATGACGTTGGGGGCTCTTTCCGCATCCTCGACTCTACAACAAGCTCAAAGTCCCCCCTGGGCTGCCAATAGCTTGACAGAAGGAGCCATCTGCTGCAGGACGCCCCGCATTCAAACAGTCCAGACGGGTGACACCCCTCTATGTGGACCACGGCTCCCAATTCTGCTGCAGGCCCTTCTTGCATCTGCAGCACGGGGCTGTAATGGGATCTCTCTCTGCAATCGGAACCCAGAATTTGTGTCTGCGGCTTCGCGCTGCACGGGGTGGTTGTTCACTTCTCCCCCAATTCGCCAAGGATGCCTCTGCTGCTGCCCAGGGCCCATCTCGGAAAGGAGCTCCAGAGTTAATCGGCCATCGCTGTACGTGGCCAGACCATGCTCTCAATAGCAAGTGCTTTAAAGTTGAAATATGAATGCGGCAAAGCACGGTAAACGAATATAAAAGTAGAAGCTTTATTGCAGGCCTGAGCAACAAGTAATCATGAATAATGGATGGAATAAAGTGTGTTTAGGTGCAGTGAGTGTTAAGCTTGTGGGACGATAATCGACATAATGCTCTATTACTTACCGGTAATCTTCATTACTCCGGGTCCTGTTGTCCTCGTCCCATTCTGTAACAAATTGAAGATAACCATCTCCCGACAGAAAGAAACAAGAGGAATGCTGGGACCCTAATACTGCCCCTCCCACCTGGAGTACATAAGCAGTACTTACCCAGCATCCCGCCTGTATAACCAAGCCCATACAGGAAGGCCGGTCATCCGGGAGGGAGAGAGGGACGTATGAATTGGACGAGGACAACGGGACCCGGAGTAATGAAGATTACCTGTAAGTAATAGAGCATTACCCCCAGGTCCCTTATGTACTCGTCCCATTCAGTAACAAAGTGGAGAATACCAAAGCAGAAAAACGGCCATCCAAACCCACAAGTGCACCCAGGAAACCACACTAAATGCAGCAACCCAAGGAAGCACAGAACAGGGGGGAACCACAGGAAGCAACCGGACAGCATCCCAGAACAGGACTGCAGGGACACAAACTAGGACCGGACACAACCAAGAAAAAAACAGAAGGCCAGAGCCACGACAAGGAGGCCGCCAACCAGAAAAACAGGAGACAGATTAACCAGGCCCAGAAAACCCAAAAGGACACAGCCAAGGGATCCCCCGGACAAGGAGGACCAGCCCAGAACCACCAGGAAGGCCCACAGGACCCGGCAACCGCACAAACACCGAGAAAACCCCGACCACCATGGAGAAGGCCAAAGAAAGAAGCCAAGGCCGGGCAACAGAGTGCAGACACAAGCACCCAGACCAACAAGGAAGGAGGGAAGCACAGACCAGACACAGGCCCACCGCACCAAACCGAACGAACCGACCCTCAGAGAGACCAGAGGACAAACCCAACTCTGCAGAGGAGGCCCAGGACCCAAGAAAGAAAAGACAGCACCACCAGGACCGCCAAAGACCACCCCAGCGGAGCCACTGCGAGAGCCCAGGAGGCGCCACAGCAAACAACCGAGGCCAGCAAAGATCGGGAACGAACCACCCGGACCCGAACGGGCACAACAAGGGTGGAGGCAGGGGCGATGACCACAACCCCAAACCCCAATGGGAAGGAAAAAGAAGGCAGGGTGCAAACCCAGGGCAACCGCGAACCCCCGGCAGACCCCAAACTAGGAACCAACCAGGCACAAACCCACCGAACCCCAGAGGGCAGACAAGAACAGGAGCCAACAGGGCAGAGGACCAGAAAGGACCAAAGCCGGGGCAGAAGACAAAGGACCGCACAGGCACCCAACACCCAGGCCCAAACGCAGCAAGGGCAGGAGCAACGTAAAGGCCCCAGGGCGCACAGCCCCCGACCAGAACCCAGCAGGCCAGACCCCAGCCAACGCCGGAAAGGAGACAAGACAACGGCCAGAACCAGGGCAACAAAGCAAAAGGAACCAGGAAGACAGGACCGAAGCCAAGCAATCCGCCAACGCAGGAGGACCCCTAGGCCCAACCAGCCCCAGAAGGAGCCCACGCAGCGTCCAGACCGAAGCCAAGGACAGGCCAGCCGAACAAGACCACCAGCACCCCACCCCGGACCACACAGGGGGCCGGAAGAAAAGCGGAGGCAGCAGAGAAGCCAGAGGGCCAGGCAGCAGCAGACCCTGGACAATCGACAGCCATGAGGACGGACCCCACAGAGGTAAAACGAACACCACGGAACCGCACCCCAACCACAGGGGGGGGGATCGGCAACCCAAACAGACACACCGGGGGCCGAGCCCGGGGAACAAGGGAAGACAAGAGCGAACCAGGACACCAGAACCTGCAAAGAACCAGGAACGTCAGAGAAGCGACAGCAGAGCCAGTAAAACCAAGGAGGCACAGTCAGAGGCTACGCCGAACCACCACGAAGCCGGCAGACCAGGAGCAACAGGAGGCAACCCTGGACATGCCAACCCAGAAGCACCGAACATCAGTACCCCTGAACACAGCAGCCGCAGCCCAGGGCAAACAAGTTATACTCATAATCTGGCAGACGGTCGGCCACAGGTTTGGCAGTTCAGCAGTGGAGCTGACCCAGCGCCACACCGCCAACCTCATAGTTAGGCCTAAGGTGACTGCTTTTAAAACGTGAAAAGCACACTTTCCCATGAAGGAAACACACATTCAATAGATTTTTCAGTATTATGAGTGCGCAGACCCAGGCGAATGAGGGGATATCTTTGCATGTGTGCATGTTACCTTTTCTGCACAACATTGGCTCAAACACATCTTAATAAGAGCTAGAAGTAGGAAAAGTTTGTGTTGACATTTAAATGCCAGCTGGATCATTTCGACCATGGTGCAAGTGGTAAATGGAAGAAAATGCTATTTGCAAATGTTTTCCACTAGCACCGATTCGTGTCATTTTGGATAGACCTGCAAGGAATTCCCTAGCCCTGAACAGGTCCTTCGCAGAGCTAAGGGATAAGGGCAACTAATATTGCTGCTGCTCCTTCCTTTCCCTTGCCCACCAGATCAGCTCACTTTTCTCAGGAGGTAGGAGACAGGTGTAGGAGGAGCAGCCCATCTATCACCACCCTCTCTCCCTTCACCCTTCCTACTCCAACAACTGAATCAGAAGGGGAGAGACTAAGATTATTCATCTCTCCAAAATGCTTCGATGTCCAAGAGAAGCATTGTGAGCATTTTAAGAGGACACTTTGTATCTGTGCCTCAGAAAGAGGTCACACACTTTTTGGATTTTTTCGTAGTCTGAAAACAAAACATTTCAAAATCTAACACAAATTATGTTCAGTGGGTTGTACAATCTGGGCGATAAGGGTGAGGTGGGTGGGTGTGGGTGGGTGGGTGTTTATTTGTGTATATGAGAGGGAGGGGGATGTGTGCCTTGGTGTCTGTCATGGTCTGTCATGACCACAAGCAAGGATTTATCACTTAAGATGCCCTACCCACACAGGCTGGCTGTTTCTTGCATATGGGGTCTATCTCTAGTGTAGTTGTGGTAATTCTTGGCATATTGAAAGCATTCAAGGAAAGATGGTGCCTAAACTGTTATTTTGCTAATCCTGGACAAATGGTACTATAATGTGTTGTACTGAGGGCATTTATAGCACATTGGTGCTCATATCTGCAATAATACTTGTACTTCATAATGTTTGCACATTTTGAATTGTGGGCATCTATTGCATGCTGGTATCCACCTCTATTATGATGCTGAACCTGACTTGAGGCGTTATTACCGCTTTGGTGGTCCTGCAGCGGATGGTGCAACTCACCGTCCACTGTAGGACCGCCAAAGTAGTGGTGCTGCTGCCCACCAGGTTGCGTGTCAAATCATGGTCTGGCAGGCGGTGCTGCAGTGGTCTAAGGCAGTGGTCTGTCAGGCTCATTATAGAGCCTGACATGCAGACCACTGTTCTCAGAGCACCGACTGCACCTTCCTGCATTGTGTGGCATACATGCCACACTGTGCAGGAACAGGGGTTACAAAACAAGGGGGGCACTACATCTGCCCCCACATGCACCCCATGACCCAGGCATGGCCGGGAGCCCTGTTAGGGCCCCCTTTGTTGCCTCTTTGCCAACGTTTTCATGGCGGGCTCACCACCATGAAAACGGTGGTGGACAGGCATCTCCGAACATGCTTGGCAGTGCCGCAGCAGCACTACCAGCATATTAGTGCTCCTGACCACTGCATGACCGCCGCAAGATCCTTGATCCTCAACAGTCGCATCGGTCCTGTGGCAGTTCCACTAACGCACTCATAATCCTGCGACCAGGCCGCAGTGTGGCAGTGGTCGGACTGCGGGCATGGGTTTGGCGTAAAGTTTTTCCCATGTGGAGGCTACCCATGGAATAATGGTGGAACTCCTGGCACATAATTGGCACCACTTGAATTGGATGATATATGGATATGTGTGGCAGAAGCTATTGGTGTGTGGCAACAGTATATGAAGTCCTTGAGCAAAATGAAAAGGTGATGTTTGTGAACCATTAATATATTTACCAATGAAAACTAAGAAACTAGGAAGTCAAAACAAAATGTATTTTTCCTGAAAATTATGTTGTTGTATTTTGTGAATTGAGTTTATGTTTGAGAATTAAGTTATTTTTGCATAATGGAAAGTATATTCAATAGAAAAATGTGATGATTTTCTTATTCTGACAAGCTGGAATTTGGTGACAAAACTATTGCATTTTCAAATATATCTGAAGCTGATACCTGTGTAAGATAAATTGCTAATGTTGGGTTCTCAGTGCTCTTGCTGTATTTTCATTACTCATGTGGAGTCATTTTATTAACAATACCGATACATCTTTTGAAACTCACCTCTATGGATTCCTGACAGATGAGCCTATACAATTTGTGTTACCTGGAAAGTGTCCAACCCTGTAAAGTCTCTATGACCTGAGCAATTGAGGTGCTGTAGAAGTCTATATAACTGATTTAGCTCTACTGACTATGGCATAAGATTGTGACTGTTTTTAGTTTCCTCTTTGTCCCAAACTAGAAAATGCTCCGTCGTAACGTTCACTAAGAATCTAAAACGATTCCTTGTGCTAATGCTGGTTTGAGAATTTACTAAGGTCCCTATTCTTAGTCAGGCGGAACGAAAGATCCAATTTTTCAACTGGTAATGCCAGTCAGAAAATCACATGAGGCTTTAGTGGCAACAGCATCCAAGCTTCGGTTCTCATTTGTTTTCTGACAGGGGAGCATACAGTGCTCTCCCTGCCAAAAATGACCTTCTCTCCTGCACTCTTTTTCCTCTCCCACCCTCTCCCTCGCTCCACACTGCCACATCCTAGTCAGAGGTCCTTGCATACATGTACCACTTGCTTAGAGCAGCTGACAAACCTGTATGTGTTAAACCTGATGAAACTGGTAATTCTTTGTGGTTTTCCAGCCAGAAAAATCAGTCTTACACAGTAATTTCTGATTCCATGGGTTTTAACTCACAATTGAACGGGGTTATTGTGGATTTACCACACTGTAAAGGTAAATTCATTTGCGAATTTACTGTTTCCCCAGTACTGACCAACTCAAACTTGGTACCTAAGATGGGACAGAATGGAAGAATGAAAGGAAAGTGAATAAAGATGCTAGGAAATATGATAGGCAATGTGAAAGTACTCAGCCAAGAGCTCTGAAATTTCTGTTACTATTAGACTTTCAGATAATATTCTTTAGGGAACTTGTGCCTAATAATCCACCATATTACTACTATTTTCTCAAAATTTACTTTGGGAGTCTGAAGCCAAAGCACCGAAGAAGGTCAAGCTTACACAGTTACAGCTTTAACTTACTGACCAAAACTACACTTGAATGCATGCTGATTTATTTCAAGCCATCAATAATAACTTCTAGTCCAGCACGTTTGTTTCTGGCTACTCTGAAATACAAAACTGACCACAAAGATCTCTGCAGTCAGCAATGTTTCATCAAGATAAAACATTTTTAAATTAATTTTCTGATTAATATGAAAATAAATTCTGAATCCTTCAATGTCATAAATAAGAAATGTCCAATTTTGTCCACTTCCCTTTTTATAACTGACATAAGAGTTTTAGGATTAACGCTAAAGAGTGATGGCTAAATTCATATTGAATTTGAAATTACTTCTGACAGAACCCCATTCAAAGGGTCATCGGGCAGGCATTGGTTTCAAAGGTTCAACCATGAGAGTTGAGGCCTTTTACTCCTGATATCCTGGGGCCCGACATACTATGGATCCTGAGGAACTGGGCCAAGTATCCCTTCTGCACTTGACTAGCCGTAGTAATGTTGTCAAGCCGTCCAAGGCTCCTTCAGGAGGGAGGTGGGCGGGGGGATGGGCTCACAACTCAACATGCGTGTAACAGTAGCAAAAAAATGATTGTTCCACAAAATACTTCATTTTGTGATAAGAGAAGTATTTTTATTTTACTGCTACCAACACAAAGGGAATGACGATGTTCACAAACAGCTACACAGTTTCCTGGAGGTCAGGGCTCTAGTGTTTCTTTAGGCGGTTCTAAAGGTCCCACTCCCACCTCGCTCCTATTGATAGGGTTTATTCCCCATTCATTGTAGGCAACATCCACTGTAGGCCCCAGTAGAAGTCTGAGTGTCAAGATTTCACTCGTACTCTTTATTAAGTCAACAAAGTTCCACCGCTGCATTCCTATTTAGCAAGCAAGATCCCCCAGGGTCGACTAGCCCAAAATCATTCTTATCAGCACCTGCATGTTCAAAGTGACTGGAGTCCATGAGCACGCCCCTTCCTCGTGGGCTGAAGTGGCAGCAACTTATTCAGGTGAGTTCACTGCACGTGGCCCAGGTGGGCTGCACTCAGGGGTTGTATAGTTCCTCGAATGTGGTTGCATCACTGCACTGACCGGAGATTCTTTGTGGCCCATCCCTCCAGAGTAAGTCTCTGGTCCAACCCATGGTGGAGGGTTGCAATGATTCTTATGCAAATCCTTCATCCCAGTGTAGGTGCAGAAGGGTCCCCACTACGACCTCACTACTACGGCAATGGTTCTGAACAGGTCACATGTTTTGCTGGTCCCAGTGACCCCCTCTCGTATAAGGGTTCACCGTATACTCACTACACAGAGGCTCTAGCCCGATCGGCACTGCAATGTTCTCGGCATCAGCCCCTCCTTGCATACCAAGTCACAGTTCACCACCGAACAAGGACTATGGCCCTTACAGCATAGCAATCTCCTCACGGCGGCCCCTTCTCACAACAGAGGCACCTGCTTCTCACTGCACACTGGTTCCAGCTTGATTTGTGCAGCATTGTACAAGACTCACTTCATGGCAGCCTTCTTCTGGCATAATAGAGTCCTGCACATGGGCAGTGACCCATCAGTGTTGCAGCTGTCTCCTCACACCTCGTAAAGGGAGTTCATTTAACAAGGCTCCCCATTGGACCTCACTCTCTCCAACACCCTTCTCTTCCTCACAGGGCACACTGCTCTTAGCAAGCAGGCAGGCATTGGTGCTCCAGGCTCCATAGTAGGTGGGTTTACAATTCCTGGGTGATGTTCCCTCACCGAACTGAGAGACTAGCAAGCAATGGTCACCAGTCCTGGTTACAGGCAGTAAGTTTTGCAGACCTTTCCTTCCTCACACAGCCTGTGTGGCTGCTTCGAGGTTGGCAACATTTTGGGTCTCAAGTAGACCTGGGCAAAGCACTACGCTACGCTCGCGTAGTTTGCGAAGTTCGCGCTACTTCGCACTACGTGAATTGCACGTAGCACAGTGCGAACACGGGTAGCGTAGTGCTGCGGTCATTTTTTGCAACGTCAAGTTGGCGACCGCGAGCAAGCAAAATGACATCCCGGCGAGACTTTTTCCTTGTTCTCGATCAGCAACATCAAGTTGGCGATCGCGAGCATGGAAAATAAACCTCCCGGCAAGATTCCCAACGCGAGGAGGTCAGGTTTCTCATTGCGAGTGGTCGCATATGCTCGCGACCGCTCGCGATGAGAAACTACCAGTTCGCGTTGAGAAAGCTGCCGCTCGAGTAAAAATCTACTCGAGCAGCAGAAAACTACAGCTCGCACTGTGCAAGATGCAATTTTCAGTGATTGCACAGTGCCGGTTGCTTGTCCGCACTGTGCAATCATTGAAAACGACATCTGGCACAGTGCGAGCAAGGTACTACGCAGTTCACGAAGTGCTACGCGTAGCGCACGTAGTGCGAAGTGCACTTTGCGTAGCTTCGCGAAGTGCTACTTCGCGAACTACGCCCAGGGTTACTCAATACACGGCTACAAGATGGAACAGCTTGCAGTGGGTATCAGACGGAGCAACAAGCAGCGTGTACGGCACAAACACAACATGAATCACATCGCGCAGGTCATACCAGTACACTACATCTATGACCGGATCAGGGACCGGTGCCGACGGCGCAGACGGTAAGTCAGACACCTACCACATAAACAAACAACACGTACCCGCAAAATGGCACACACACACAGGGGATACATATCCTGGCCACTAACAACAGCCCAACATAGGGGTTGCATGGCCAGCACCACTAACACCCCCACCCATAGGGGGCCTGTTGCCCATCACCCCTCCCACCCCCACTCACAGGGGACCTGTTGCCCATCACCCCTGCCACCCCCACTCACAGGGGACCTGTTGCCCATCACCCCTGCCACCCCCACTCACAGGGCTTATGTTGCCCATCACCCCTGCCACCCTCACTCATAGGGGACCTGTTGCCCATCACCCCTGCCACCCCCAGCCATAGGGGACCTGTTGTCCATCACCCCTGCCACCCCCACTCACAGGGCTTATGTTTCCTATCACCCCTGCCACCCCCACTCACAGGGCTTATGTTGCCCATCACCCCTGCCACCCCCACTCACAGGGCTTATGTTTCCCATCACCCCTGCCACCCCCACTCACAGGGCTTATGTTGCCCATCACCCCTGCCACCCCCACTCACAGGGCTTATGTTTCCCATCACCCCTGCCACCCCCACTCACAGGGCTTATGTTGCCCATCACCCCTGCCACCCCCACTCACAGGGCTTATGTTTCCCATCACCCCTGCCACCCCCACTCACAGGGCTTATGTTGCCCATCAGCCCTGCCACCCCCACTCTCAGGGCTTATGTTTCCCATCACCCCTGCCACCCCTACTCACAGGGCTTATGTTGCCCATCACCCCTGCCACCCTCATTCACGTGGCTTATGTTGCCCATCACCCCTGCCACCCTCACTCATAGGGGACCTGTTGCCCATCACCCCTGCCACCCCCAGCCATAGAGGACCTGTTGCCCATCACCCCTGCCACCCCACTCACAGGGATTATGTTTCCCATCACCCCTGCCACCCCCCACTCACAGGGCGTATGTTGCCCATCACCCCTGCCACCCCCACTCATAGGGCTTATGTTGCCCATCACCCCTGCCACCCCCATTCACAGGGCTTATGTTGCCCATCACCCCTGCAACCCCCACTCACAGGGCTTATGTTGCCCATCACCCCTGCCACCCCTAGCCATAGGGGACCTGTTGCCCATCACCCCGGCCACCCCCACTCACAGGGCTTATGTTGCCCATCACCCCTGCCACCCTCATTCATAGAGGACCTGTTGCCCATCACCCCTGCCACCCCCAGCCATAGGGGACCTGTTGACCATCACCCCTGCCACCCCCACTCACAGGGCTTATGATTCCCATCACCCCTGCCACCCCCACTCACAGGGCTTATGTTGCCCATTACCCCTGCCACCCCCACTCACACGGCTTATGTTTCCCATCACCCCTGCCACCCCCACTCACAGGGCTTATGTTGCCCATCACCCCTGCCACCCCCACTCACAGGGCTTATGTTTCCCATCACCCCTGCCACCCCCACTCACAGGGCTTATGTTGCCCATCACCCCTGCCACCCCCACTCACAGGGCTTATGTTTCCCATCACCCCTGCCACCCCCATTCACAGGGCTTCTGTTGCCCATCACCCCTGCCACCCCCACTCACAGAGCTTATGTTGCCCATCACCCCTGCCACCCCCACTCACAGAGCTTATGTTGCCCATCACCACTGCCACCCCTAGCCATAGGGGACCTGTTGCCCATCATCCCTGCCACCCCCACTCACAGGGCTTATGTTGCCCATCACCCCTGCCACCCTCATTCATAGGGGACCTATTGCCCATCACCCCTGCCACCCCCAGCCATAGGAGACCTGTTGCCCATCACCCCTGCCACCCCCACTCACAGGGCTTATGTTTCCCATCACCCCTGCCACCCCCACTCACAGGGCTTTTGTTGCCCATTACCCCTGCCACCCCCACTCACAGGGCTTATGTTTCCCTTCACCCCTGCCACCCCCACTCACAGGGCTTATGTTGCCCATCACCCCTGCCACCCCCACTCACAGGGCTTATGTTGCCCATCACCCCTGCCAACCTCACTCATAGGGGA
Source organism: Triturus cristatus (assembly GCF_964204655.1). Taxonomy (NCBI): domain Eukaryota; kingdom Metazoa; phylum Chordata; class Amphibia; order Caudata; family Salamandridae; genus Triturus; species Triturus cristatus. Next base: position 833,657,179 of record NC_140594.1, read on the forward strand.
CCTGTTGCCCATCACCCCTGCCACCCCCAGCCATATGGGACCTGTTGCCCATCACCTCTGCCACCCCCACTCACAGGGCTTATGTTGCCCATCACCCCTGCCACCCTCACTCATAGGGGACCTGTTGCCCATCACCCCTGCCACCCCCAGGCATAGGGGACCTGTTGCCCATCACCCCTGCCACCCCCACTCACAGGGCTTATGTTTCCCATCACCCCTGCCACCCCCACTCACAGGGCTTATGTTGCCCATCACCCCTGCCACCCCCAATCACACGGCTTATGTTGCACATCACCCCTGCCACCCCACTCACAGGGCTTATGTTGCCCATCACCCCTGCCACCCCCACTCACAGGGCTTATGTTTCCCATCACCCCTGCCACCCCCACTCACAGGGCTTATGTTGCCCATCACCCCTGCCACCCCCACTCACAGGGCTTATGTTTCCCATCACCCCTGCCACCCCCAACCATAGGGGACCTGTTGCCCATCACCCCTGCCACCCCCAGCCATAGGATGGGTGATGCGCAACACATCCAGCATATGCAAACATCAGGTATGTCTGCAAAATACATCCCCCATGACATCAAGACAACAGTGTGTAGTCTGTGACAAATGCCCACAACAGAGAATATGGCTACGAGCATACAATGTAAGTAACAGCACATGTGTGACCAACACATGAATGTGACATACACAAGGCAAGCATCACCATAGCACTGTGGCAATGAAAAAGAACACCCCCTCACTGCGTAGAACAGAAGTCAAGTGGGGGCTCACAAAATGCAGCAGATGTGGAGCATAGTGGTGATGGGGACCAAACCCCCCTCAACACAGTGACCAAAAGGTAAGTGTCATCATGGTCAAAGCTGCAAATAACTAACAGCATGTATGATCCCTGCTCCCAACACATCAAACACTTCTGGGGGAAAATAGTGGTTGCGTCCCATACAAACAGAGATGTGTTGAGGCAAACAGTGCTGTGAAAACATAACACTCTCGGCCATGTGCAGACAAGCACCACACATGGGGTCTGACAATGCACACAGCGTACAATGACACAACTGCAGAAGTGACCATCACCAAGCATGCACACATCTCTAAAATAGACACACCAACCAAAACAACAAGTGTAGACTGTAGGTGTCAGCTCACTAACTCACATTCCATGCCAGCAGTGGCACCCAACAACCAGGATGAATGTGCACAATGATGTGAAATGACTCACAGGGCAGCATGCAAAATCACAGAAACAGCATCCAGACAAAGGCCCACAACAGGAATACCAATGCACTGGTGCAGATGCACAAACACAAACAGGCAAACTCACACTGCACATCGGACACAACATGTGTGTGTGTGTCACAGTATCCACAGGCAACTACACAACACATGAGAGAGGCTGAACCACAGTGACACAGCTGTGGACACAGTTCCATACAAAAGTAAACCATCATTGGGACACCCTCAGTGGGCAATCAGGCATTGGGAGATGAGAGGGAGCACAACAGACACATGTGACACTAGCTGGAATGAACACCAACTAACACAGCAAGAGACTGACACACAACAGCACAATCCCCAGGGACAAGACATTGGTGTGACACAAGCATGCGTGACACCTCCACTGTGATGACAAAGGCAGATGTCGTACAAACTGGGAAACCCAGACATGTGTCCTGTGCCACAAACGTACATCACACATACACAAACACAAATCACTCAGCATGGCCCCTCATCCATGGAAAAACGGGAGCTAAGGGACCATCCATGCAAACATTCACATCAGTCCACCATCAACACCAAACACCTGAACTGCAGCAATGTGTATCTGCGAAGTCCACATGGACAGGTGAAATTGCACATGCCCTCATGACAAACACAGGAATGTTGGCAGGAACTAAGGTGCACACACACATCACACAAGGACTGTTTACAACCCTGGGGAATGACAGAAACACTGCACAGTACATGGCCATGACCTCAAAGCTCATGTGACCTTCACAATCTCTGCCACTGTCCCAGGACTATGCAGATGCCAAGGAGGAACACAAGGCACCCATGCTGACACCCGCCAGAATCGCTTCCTTGAACCCGACAAGTGGGAGCAGTCACACACACGTACAAATGTCTCAATCACTGAAAACTACCACCTAGGGACAACTACATGATATTGCGAACAAAACAGTGCCTTGAGGAACCCTCACTGTGTCCCATCTGTGTCTGACAACATCATCAACACTCAGAACTGACAAATCACAATGATGATACACCAATTAACAGGAGTGACTCATGCACCCACACATCTGGTAGCCCATTGGAAAAGTAGTGGGATTAACCTAGTACCACTCAGCAAGCATCAACAACACAAACATATCAAGGAAACACTGTCTGTATATGAACAGGGATGTGGACACACACACATGCACATAAAATACACACCATGGGCCCAGGCCATGTCACTGGACAACACACTAACTTGAGGGGACACAACTCCTGTGGGAGCCCAGCTGTGCCAAACATATTCACCGCAAGTCCCACTCATGACTGCAGAACACTTGGTCAGTCAGCCATCAGTTATCACACAATGAAGGCTCTGGTCACAACAGCCTGGGTACGTGAGTCTCCCTTAAGTCATATGCACATACTCAATACATATGTACAGCAAGTTGCACAGAGGACCCAGTTGTTCCTATACCAATGATGCCCACACCTGTAGGGCCAGTAGTGATGAGCACGAAGTATGTGGAAGTGACATATTGGACAATGAAAAGCACATCATATGTGCAGGGGTGCAAGCCACAGATGTGACCATGGCAATTAAATGCTCACAGAGAGATGTATACAAATGGTTGATCCAGACATACCCAGGTAGCTGCAAAGGATGACATGGATACCCACCAGAATAGGATACATATCTCATGGACCACAGGGAGTACCTCACATCAACACATCAGTATGCAACATTGTAAACCAAGCATTACAGGTGCTAGGGCATCTAAAACAACCTCAACATGATGTACAGCTAAATCAAGTTCACAGGGACAAAGTAAAAAGCTTTATTCAGCATATGAAAAGTGAAATGTCTGTTCCAATAAAAGGCCAATGGCCAGTCCATGTCCAAAGGGCAAGGAGTGAACTAGAGTCACAAATTCAGTATATGAAATTCGAAACGTGCAACCAAAAGGCAAATGGCCAGTCCATGTCAAATTGCCAAGGAGTTAACTAGAGTGACAACTGTCACACCTTGCTTGCCTGCACTGCTATGGACCGGGGTCATCCCCTCGGAGGGGCATACATGGGGGCAGGCCAGGCACCGCAGGGACAGGATCAGGGCGCAGCAGAAGGAGGCAGTGAAGAGGTGGGCGATGCAGGTGAGACACTTGCAACTGCAGTGGAGATGACTGAAGTGGTGGGTGCTGTCACAACTGTGGGCACAAGTCAGATGGGGTGGGCGTGGACTCCAAAGCAGTGCCTACATCCATGGGAGCGCAATGGGGGACAGGTGAGGTCTGCAGGGCAGGGGGTGGTGACACGGTCCCCACATCAGTGGCAGCAACTGTCTGACCAGGTATGGAGGAGCAAGTGCTAGGGGGGATGGCCTTAGCATTTTGGGGATGGTGTATTTGTGTGTGGGGGAACCCGGGGCAGGGAGTGGCGGGGGAACCTCTGGAGTGGTAGCCTGGGGATGGAGGACGGAGACTTTGCCTTGCAGCTGCGTGCTGGTGGGGGGCCTTGCTCTTCTTGCGCCGGGGGGACTTGCGGGTCGGCGTCTCGGTCTGAGTGCGCCTGGGGGAGGGTGTCCGGGTGTGAGGGGCAATCCCTTCTGTGTGTGGGGACTTCCTCTTCCCCTTGTAATCAGGATCAGCTGGGTCGGTGGGGAAGAGGCCAAGGTCACAGAGGAAGAGCTTCTGGGGGGATGGGGTTGCAGGTGAGGCAAGGGAAGGGGGCTGGGAGGGAGAGGTCTCGGAGGACTGTGAAGTGGTTGTGGATGACTGTGTGTGTGTCAGCAAACCAGCCCCTGTGAGTGTGGAATCAGTCCCCTGCACTTGCTTGTGTGCATGTCTAGACCTTGGTTTGGGGGTTTCGGGGCTTTGGACAGGTAGTGTGCTAGGAATTGTGGGTGCTGCAGGGGTAGGAGGGGTGTGGGACTGTTGGAGGCGGGACACTGCTGCCGTCAGGGAGGAGGCCACGGACTGGTTGGTCCTCTGTAGGGCAGACATGCCAGAGGAAATGCCCTCCATGAATGACACCAGTTGTGTCAACAGACCTGTGTGTGCATGGAGGACCTTCAGCATTGATGTCTGCCCCACATGCATCTGTCTAAGTAAGTCCACAGACTCCTCACTCAGGGCAGCAGGGGACACAAGGGCAGGGGGTGCGGTGCCAGGACAAAGGAGACATGCTCACAAACACGGGAGCCCACAGGGACCTCTGGGATGGGAGCCGATGGGAGGGGGGTGGTGGTGGCGGTGACGGAGACTGCCTCACTAGCTGGGGTTTGGTGGCTGCTGACACCCGCCTCCACAGGGGAGTCCTCCTCAGAGCTGCTGTGGCCTTCAGCTGGGGGGGATGGTGCTGACGACTCCTCTGTGTGGCTGAAATCGCCCTCCGTGCCACTGGGTCCACCTGACTCCTCTCCTTCTGTCCCTGTAAGGCTCTGTGGCTCCTCCTGTTCCGTTGGGCTGTTCCCTCCTGTGGCCGTGGATGTATCTGGATAGGAATAGGAAGTAACAGAACAACATCAGTCATCTGCACCGACTGCACACACCACAGTGAGTACATCACATCACAGGGCAAGCCCTGGCATCATCAGCTGAACACAGCTCAAAGTGCCAACACTGTTTAGTATAAGACAATTGTCATTTCCAACATCAACCATGGCACACATATCCCTCCTTGATTTGCACATATATGTCTGTTGCATGTTGGATGCTAATACCCCAATGTGCCAACATGCACCACCCACACATTAGTTGTACATGCAAGTGAACATGTAGGAGTATGTCACTAGACCCACAGCACATCTCTTGCGACAGACTCAGCACAGGTGTCCGGATGAAGGGATGGGCAGAGCCTCATTTCACATGCTTGGGATGCATGCCAGCAACACACACTATGATGTACTCATGCCCTGATGGGCAAGGCCACAGTGGGGTGCATGGTGCACACTTGAGCACAACGCAGGCTCACTCATAGCAAGTTCAATGCCATGGCACTGGGATGGCCTGTAAGTCAGTCAACACTGTCTCCTGTCACAGGGGCAGGGCATCCAGACAACAACAACAATATGCACTGACTCAGGGGCAAATCTGACTCTGCAGATGACCGGCGCACTTGCCCATCCCATGCAAACAACATATCCAGGACCCAGAAGACCCCACATCATGAAAATCAGACATATGAGTCTCAGCAAACACGACTCCATGTACATTAACACATCACAGTCTGCCATGCATATAACCCAGCTGCATGAGGGTCAGAGTTGCATACACCATTGTGCGCTGTCAGATGCTCACACACCTATATGTCACACAGGTCTTGTCTCCCACAGTCCCCTTTGCAGATGTCATGCTGACCCTCGGAATCATGGACACCCCAGTTGTACGTAGCAACAAGCCACACCCTAATGACACAGAGGCACACACCTGAGGGCACATGTCATGAAGCACAACCTGCAATTTCACACACAGGAGTGGGATTACAGAGTGTTTCTGAATGCCCTTGAGGGGGCAGGACTGGGCAGGACTAAGTGAAACAGTGTTTTGCCCCGGACAGTAGTCAGGTGGTTAAACAATTGTGGCATACTTGCCATACCTACTCCTGATGCCCAACAATTGGAGTACCCTGCTGCATGGTTTTGTATTGAATACCCCAGCAACATGTTGCGAGTCAGACCAGCAATTGGTACACATCTCAAGGGAACACACAGTTCACATGTCAGATCTCAGGCATTGTGTAAACAATTGACCCACCCATGACACACACAACAGAGTCACGGGAATTGATGCTGACTGGTACCGGATACATAGCTGACAGCAGGGACAAAGTGCCCTAGTGACACAATCCAAAGACTGTAGGGGCCACACCTGTGGAACAGATGAGGAGGGTGCATCACACAGATGAGGGACCTGATTTGGGGACTACAAGACCTACGTAATGTGACAGTGTGACCCGGACAAAAGACTGCTGTGTGCATGTCAGACATAGTAAACAGATCAGGCATGGAATTACCCCCTTCCTGCTGCTGTCTGGACTTCAGCTGCCTATCCAGGTCCGGGAAGACCACTGCCAGTATCCGGAGCATGTGGGGAGTCAGGGTCCAGTGTCCGCCCCTCCTGCGTGGAGGTGACAGCTTCAGCTGGACTCTAGCTATCCTCCGGGTCCAGCCACGAAGGTCCTGTCACCTCTTCTGGCAGTTGCGGATGCGGCGCTTGTAGACCCCCACAGAACAAACAACCCGGGCGATAGTCAGCCATATCTCCTGCTTCTGATGGGCATCAACCTGTGAGGAGGACAAAGTGAAAAGTACATTAACACACATGCCCCAGATTTGTGCAGCACACAATTAGATATACATGTCATCATCACAAAGGGAAAATAATTACACAGATAGTGCAACCATGGGGAATGAAAACTCACATACATGTCTGATATGTTAACAATGCATGGATAGTCTAAGCTGGCAAAAATTCACTTTAGCAGCAGGAAAAATATTCAGTACATGTCCCTACACACTTTGGGGGATGAAAGTAGTCAGTGATAATGCTTGCCACTGCTGTACACACTGCTAGTACAGCTAGTCAGACTACATGCTTAATTAGGAAGGCAGTTGGCAACACACTTATCTGCTCCCCTGGTGTCCCATAGAGCTTTCTGTACTCTGGAAGGAGCCCGTCCAGCAGGGCCTGATTCTCCTCCTAAGTGAAGGCTGGGGCCCTCTCCAGTGTACATACCATAGCAGGAGCCAGAGGATGCAGAGACAGCAGCAGTGGTAGTGTTGCAGGGATTCTGCTTACGCACAGAACTATGCGCAGGAACCCAGGCCCTCAGTGAATTGTGGCGTACCAAAAAACTCACCTCAGAACCCAGAACCCCTTATCCGACCAGCATCAGTGTCCCATTCGTTATCCGAGGTTTAGCTCGGCGGTCCCAATGTATAGACAACCCAGAACAAGCGACTTAGTGTATTTCTCAGGAATGGTGGGAATCCGAAATACTTGTTCGTAATTATTCTCATATCAGTCCACAACAGAATAAACAGAGACACGGTAAAGTTTAAAGAGTTTATTTTATAAACCTCTTGTCCTAAGATGCAGTAGTTTGGCTAACATAAGCAGACAAACGATTAAAATCAAAACCATCAGCATAGTTACAATACAATAGAAAATGAAAGGAGTAATCACACTAAAATGACAGTGGATCTAAGCCACCTTCCTTTCTCTAGCAAACTAATAGTATTATTATTAGACTAGTAAAAGGTCTCTAGGCTTGAATGGGGAACCCCATACTGTAAAGATCAGCTCAGTGAGATCACATCACAGGATCAGCTAGGCTCTGCTCCTGGGAAAGCTCTTCTTCCGAATGTAATGAAAACATGTAACACTGCAATATTAAAAGCACCCGACTTTCAGGTATTTGCAGCTGCGTGCGTGTTATGGCTAAATAGTGGGCCGATCAACCTGAACCCAACATGCACCGTCTAGCGACCCAGACTGTTTCTTTACACTGTGTACAGACCAAGGTCGCTGCTCACTGTTTAGGATGTGAACAACAGACAGTTCTCATGTGAAGCAAAGTCGAGTAAGCATTTCTCAATTTAATAACATGTGACTACAGTGTCGTGTGCAAAAGCAGCAAATGCGGCAAGATGGCTTTCTAACATCTAACGCGGTTGTGCTAACTTAGCATTTTACATATATAGATAACGATCTTCACTACACCCCCCCTTGATCGGACCACTAACCAGTAGGGGCGCACTTGCAAGAACGCAGAGTTCAAGTTTGATAGAATGGAACCAAGGGCATGAACTGTAAGTCCATATAAGGTAAGTGAAAAAGTTTGAAGAAAAAAATAAAGAAAAAATTTAACAGGAGTGAAATAAAAACCATGTTAAGGATAAAAAAACATCACTGAAGGACGTAGGACGAAATGAAAGTACAAAAGTCAATCCATCAAATGTATAAGCACAATAAGTTGCAACAGCTTCCAAGAGGAAATCATTGGAACGTTCCGCAAAATTATCTGCCATCCAGTTCAGGACGGGGAAGGAACATACATGCTCCTCAACCACCGGAGCCTCCAGCACCAGTCGAGGACAACTGGCGTGCTCTTCAAGATAACTTCTTGCTAAGAAGTCAATCGCAGCTGTTCCGATGTCCCAATTCCCAAGGACTCCATGTGCTGCTCCACAGGCCATAATCCCGACGCCAGAACAGTCCAACTCATGAGCCACTAAGGGGCTCATCAGCCGATCATAATCCGGGGCGGGAGACACCGAGTTCGACAGACACAAATCCAGAGCCCATTGGAACGGACAATCTAGGCAATGAAAGACGGGCTGCACACAAGTAAAGTAGGGAAACCGGAAGGGCAATCCATAGGCTATGCTTAGAGTAGCCAGTGGTAAAGTGCCATAGTATTCAAGCATCCGGTTACGAAGATGGAGCAGCCGGGACATGCTGTTGTGTGACGCAAGTTGTGCATCCATAGCGCAGCACGCAGATCAACAAAAGTATTCCAGCTATGAGGGCGAGAAGTAAAGGAAGACCTCCGAAGACGCTGGAAAAAATAGAATGAAAAAATGCCGGGATCACACCAAAAATAATTTGAAAGGAGGTCACGAGGCCGGAGCCCACAATTTAAAAAAAATGAGCCAGGCCACTTGTTGACGAGGCATTAAAGATAGTCTGAATCAGGGTCCCAAAATGAAGTGGGAGATCAGTATACAAAAGTGCCTGCACCTCAGTGCGGGTGTTTGCTACGTGAAGGACAAATGTTTCCCGGGACGAAGTCATTGCGACTTCTTTTTGAGACAATAGAGCCCTTATTCTGCTCATCTTGTTGAACTCTGCTTTCAAGGTTGGAATGGAAGGCCAGATGGATACATCGAGCCGTCCATGCGGGGGCGGGAAAAGGACGTTATTACAGCAAACTACTCTCTGTGATACAGTCACTATGTAGGGAATTCCCACTAACATCCCACAGCAAGCTTCATTATTGAACAGCAAATAACTACCGTTAGCAAGCAGCGTAAAAGACGGTGTTATAACTGGCACAGGGATCCCTTTCAGGACACAAGCTAAATTAGGGGCGTGCACATTACATGCACCATGCAATTGAATGTGCCTACACACAACAGAATGATCCGGAGTGGAAGTGCACTCTTCACCTTTCAAGTAAACCTCCTTGCTGTCTCTCACACATCTATAAGTGAATGGGAGTGACCAAACTTCGTGCAGGAAGGCAGTACCAAGTTGTTCATATCTACCTAGAGCATAATGTTTCATGCACGAACTGAACTTAAACAGAGGGAACGGTAATGTGATTAACCCATGTATAAGCCACACAGCGGAATTCAATTCAGCAACAGAGAAAGGCAAAGGTTCTAACTTTTCAATGTGCAGTAATGAGTATGTAGCATCTTTCATGGACATGAACTGTTGTTTTGCAGTTAAATTAAAAGGAAGGAACAAAGATGAAGTGTTCATGTAATCCCAAGGGACTTTCCCTGCCTTTAACGTTTGCAACATCCATGCAAACTGCATAATAGAACGCAATTGATTTTGACCATGATACAATACAGACAAATCATCCTGCACAATGTCTACCACAGATGATACAATATTATCTAAGGTATAAATTCTGGAAGACAGGGTGTTAATGCTATTATCTATTACAGCCAAAATTTTCTCCATATTGGCTTGGTCAATAGCACGTAATCGGGAAGTAGCCTCAATTTGCGACAACTTCCAAACTTCGTTGTAAACAGCATACACCCATCTCTTGGACCTGCCAACTGCAGGACCCTTAACAAAATCATTCAAATCTATTTTGTCGTTCAATCGTGATAAATGAAGTTTAACAGACGCTAAAGTGGAATGTTGCAGCCAAGATTGGCATAACTTCCCTACTGAGTAGGTAGTTACAGTGTGAGAAGATTCAAAATGGGGGTCTACACAAACCTGTGTATACCCCTGTGCTAAATCCAGAAACCGATATTGACAGGAGTCCGAACTCGTCTGCCACACCAACGACCCTTCCGGATTCAATTCAGAAATATTGAAGGATGTGTTGGAAACATATGGCTGCAACATAGCAAGGGACAGATCCGTATGATTACCCCAATTAGGATAAGCACCCAGACCTGGAATGGAGGGAGAATTACATTTTTTAGAAGTAGCCAATCCAAAACAGGTGGTCTGAAAAATGGAAGAATTTAAAAATAACATGTGATGCGGGATGAGACAGGCACGATGCAAAGCTTCTGTTCCCTGTACCTGCCACGGTTTGGAGCCCCAAACCGATTTAAGATCGATAGTAGCTTTCCATAGATCATACCCTCCAATTGCCAACTCGTCCATAAAGGACTTTGAATACAACAATTTGGTGTGTGTCAGTCGAACTTTAGAAGCAGACTCAGGCGCAACCTTAAAATAAAAGGAGGCCGGATTTGACACACTGACATCAGAAAAATAAGTGAATTTGTCCACTAACGTGGCAGAGCTACCCAGCCTAGGGGCGGGACAGTGTTCCCATTGGGTGAAATTTACAAAATTCCTAAACGTATTTGCTTTGTGTAGAAAATGCGTGCCATAATGTTGATAGCAGAATTGCTCATCATAATTAGCAGTATCTAAATACAAATCCTCAGCATCAAATGCAGCATAATATATCAAATCAGAAAGCAGTGCTTCTATGGCTTGAACATCCCAGTCATCTGAGTGGATGTTCTGCTTAACGACATCACCCATAGAAACACGAAATACATTTGGCACATTAATTACTTCAGTGGGGCCATGAATTTGAAATTTTACAGCATCCCAAGCGATCCCATCACGTACAGGCCAGGCAGTAATGTTCACAAAAGTCTGGTCCCTTTTCATAATATGTGATGAGGAGTGGGGGGCCAAAGTTCCATCAATTAGTCGAATCGTAGATCTTTCTTTCAGGTAGTGTCCATTGATAAGTCTGAAAAACACTACCACAAAGCCAATGGACATAAACAAAAAAACACATATGAGCACTAGCCAAATGTAAGTCCAAGGGGGAATTAAAAAATGTCTTTTGAACCAGGCCACGAAAATTGAAACTTTGGACGGGGCAATGGAAGTCATTGAATTAGAGTCAAAAGAGTCTCGTGAGTGGGCAACTGTGGTGGATTGTAAAACAGGCAATGTAATATCCGCAGGATAAGCATACTCAATGTCTTCAGGCAGACTGCCAGGTGTCGGTGGCAATAAAGGACCAGTAACTGTATGCATCTCGACGGCAACATCAGGCACTGTGTTAGAAGCTCGGCCCACAACGGAATTTCTCAGCATCGAAGGGCAAGAAACTGCCGGTGTCATACTAAGAAGAATCGGCCACTCGCTGTAGCTTGACATTGTCAATAGAGATGTACCTGTTATCCTTTCGGCCAGGAAGTGGAGGTAAAATGACTGTTCGAGTACCCTGTACTCCAAGCACTGGAACTGGTGCACGATAAGAGGGGCCAAACTCCTTCTTGTTCTCCACCTTCTCACGGACCATATCACCAACTCGAGGTAGCCAGCCAACTACCGGAACCTGAAGCGTAGCATCAGATGAGGAGGGTACGTGTTCCTTCGCTAGACTGTCTCTGGCTTCTTGAAGATTCTGCAATACAGCACAGTGTTCATCTACGTCAAAGGGTGCGGCTGGCGCCGCCATGTCTAGACCATCAAGGTCTGGGACAAACATTCGTACACCAAAGAGCATCATGTATGGGGTCCGCCCACCCAGAGAACTTCTAGGGAGATTATTAAGTGCACGTTGCACGTCATACAAGTGGGCTAGCCAGTTCCGGACAGTACCTAAAACCCTGGCTGTCAAAGATTGCTTTAAGTCACGGTTCATTCGCTCCACCACACTATTACCCTCAGGTCGGTATGGAGATGAAAATTTGACTTGGACCCCCAAATTTCTCATGGCTTCTTTGTATGCCATAGAGGCGAACGCAGGGCCCTGATCAGAATGAAAGGTACCACACGCAAAACTTCCAACAAAGACACGCAAATCCTTTATGACAGTGCGGGAATCAGCACTCCTTTGTGGCCACACCCACAGAAAACGTGTGCACGAATCAACTGCAACCAAGATGTATTTGTACGCAGTATCAGAGGTAAATGGACCGCAATGATCTAAATAAACACAACCCATTGGCTTATTAGATATGTACAACTGAGTTTGAGGTGGGCGCGCCGCAGTTGAAGGTTTAATCTGCTGGCAAATGTCACAATTAAGAACATAAGCTCTGGCTTGTTTATACAAACCGCACCACCAGTAACGTTGTTGTAGCAGAGATACAGTAGCTGCAACGCCGGCATGCGCGGATGCCATGCCCTCGTGAGCCGCTAATATCAAAGACGGTCTGCAGTCCGCGTTGGGAATCAATCTGTCACCAACGTCATTAATCCTCACTAATGGGGCGTTATCAGGACTTAAGCGATATTGGTAACGAGAAGGGAAACCTCTTGGAAATTTCGTTCCCTGTTCTGTAGCAGCAATAGCTGCCAAGATGTCATCATCGATCTTACTTTTTGATCTTGTAACTGCTGCTACTAAGTATGTTGCCACTGCAGTTTTTGCTGCCTCGTCAGCCAGGCTGTTGCCGACAGCATGGACACCAACTCGTTGGTGACCAAGAGTGTGAATAACATTCACGAGAGGCAGACGGTCTTTAAGATCTGCCCCTCGAACCCAAAGCAGTTTATGCTTAATCGTGCTACCTTTGGAATCATGGTAGTCATTCTGAGACCAAAAATGTAGATTGTCATTGTAAGATTGAACACAATAAAAGGAGTCACTCACTATAAGGGTAGTGACTCGGGGATCAGCAAACTCTAGCGCTAGCACTAGAGCACGAAGCTCCGCCAACTGCGCGGTACAATCACCCAATGACTGCGTATGCACGACATCGGACTGGAATTGTCCATTTACGAAAGTACTGACCACAATTGCGCAAGCCGCTGAATAGGCGTGCTTAGATCCAGTTGCCGGTTGCGCAGAACCGTCAGTGTAAATGACACAATGGTAATCCTCGAGCGGGCGCAAGGACAGAGGAGCCGGATGAACGAATTCATACTCCAAAAACTCCTGAGTCTGAAGTGCCGCGTCAAAGATATATGTGACGTCAGGCGATGTCAAGGAAGTGGCCCATTGTATCCACCTTGGATGCAAAGCCTTAGAATTTGGTACACTAGCCTTCGTCACCGCCTCAAAGGCAGGATACGGTGTTACCACCAACATGCGTTTACCTTGCGACAGCGTTCGTTCTTTCAGAATCGCCATCTGCACTGCCGTCAGAACTTTCTCGACAGCAGAAAATCGCAGTTCAGCCGAAGTGTACAAGTGAGATTTGTAGGCAATGGGGACGGTGTCGCCCTCATTGAACGTTAAGTATGTGAAACCCACTGCAACTGGCACAATTCTTATGACCAGGTTAGTGTGGTTATCACGCGTCAGTAAGTATTTTGAAGCAAGAAGATCAGCTTGCAATGACTGCAATATGGCTGAATGCTCTGGCAGCCAACAAGATTTGGAAAAAGTAGGTTGTACCAAGGCATAAAGCGGCTTGATACGCTGGGCATAATCCGGAATGTAAGTTCGACCAAAATTCAGAAAGCCCAGCAGGGATTATAATTTCTTCAGTGTCGTAGGAGCATTTAGGCATGCACACTTCTCTAGAAAGTGCAGAGCCAATCCTCGACCTTCATTGTTGAGTTCGTACCCCAAGAACAACACTGTATATTCCGCAATGTGAGACTTCGCAAAGTTGAATTTGTAACCAAAGTCTGCAAACAAAACAATAATGCGATCAACGCGACGGAGATGCGCTTCCAACTCGTCATCTGTGAGATAAATATCATCCACACACGAGTACGCATCAGGGTCTATGCCCTCTAACAGAGAGACCACACGAGTGGCAAAGACTCCAGGGCTGTTCTTATAGCCCATTGGTAATCTTTTGAATTGTTTTTGTTTGCCACCCGAGGTGAACGCCGTCCACTCACTACTAAGAGAGGACAAGTTATGGCTGTAAAAGCCATTGGAAATGTCAAGTGTGGTTTTAAACCTTTTTCTCACGAGACTATCGACGAGAGCCGAACTGTGGGTGTTTTGTACTGCACATGTCCGGCAATGAGAGTTTAGGTGCCGGTAATCCAAAACAAGGCGGTACGACCCGTCAGGCTTCGTCACAGTGAACAAAGGATTATTCATAGGTGACACACATGTTTCGATTACTCCTTGATATTCCAATTGTTCACGGATTGACGCGACGTGAGGTCTAGCTTCGCGACGCATGTGGTATTGGGGTTGAGGTTGGGGCGTACCGCAACGGAATCTCATGGCCGGGAGACAATTTATCCCAGCCAACCTGATTTCGATATAATGCAGATGCTAGCACCTGAGCCCATTCCTCGGCGTACTTTTTAGCTTGGACCTTCGGCACTGTGTGCGCAAAGGACGGGAGGATTACCTCCTCCCCTCTAGGAGCATCTAAAACGAAAGCCAGGGGCCAATCTGCCTCCGCCAACAGAATATCATAGGAAGTGGTCAGATTATCTGCCAAAAAACCTTGAATTGTACGTTGTATGTCACCTTCAATTTGAATGACTATATTATACAGTCAATCAGGGGGAGACACCCGAGTATCAGCAGTTTCAATATTCACGAATATATCAGTTGCTGTCGCCACCAGATATGGACGCAGTGCTTGTCGCACTACTGTAACTTCCGCAGCGCTGTCTAGCAGCGTTAGTGCCCATGTCAGGTTCTGAAGCTGCGTCCGTACCATCTGACCTCGCTGTCAGCGCAGCAACTTTCTTCTTCTGAAACGGGGTCGTTGACACGCAGACTCGTCCTGCTTGCCTTTGCCGTCAGACTGGCGGGGTTGCTCACGACCTTGGGCACCCCTTCCTTTCCCACGGTCTTCACCACCGGATTGTGAAGCCGATGTTTCCTGTGAAGAACGAGGAGAGCGTTGTTCAGAAACCTGAAATCTATCAGGTGACTTAATACGAGATCAATCGCGCAGATCATATGTGCGTTCGGTAGTCAACTGTTCCGGTGAGGCAGGACGTGACCCCTGTTTCTGTTGCTGCTTCCCCTGTTTCTTAGCTCTCCAACTTTGTTTAGGAAAATTGGGGCGTTCGTCTTTTGTAGACGAGCTCACCTTAGTTTGCTGTACTATATCAGGAATGATCACAGTTGGTTTTACACCCAAGGCACTACGACCCACGGTCCTATATGCCTTCGCAATTACTTTAGCGAACTCTTTGGGCTTGTTGGCGTCATCCACGCAGTCCATCATATTTGCAACTTAGAACTGCATGGTATCTCCTTTGAGGTTGCCCATTACCATAGAGCATACCACATCGAAGCTGTCGACAAGCCTCATTCCCAATTCAATAGCAGCCTCCGCACCATGATTCTCCTGAACCTTTTTGATGACGGATGGTAGCACAGACATAGACGGAGTGCCATAGCACTTTGAATAGGTCGCGGCAAAGACCTTACCCCAGTTGTCACAATCGGCCATATCCGGGACCAGGTCTTTAGGCAAAGTAATGGTGAGGATCCTGTGTTTCTCCACAGGAGTGGTATGCGGAAAAAACGCTTCCAGTTGGTCAAATTTCTCAGCAAGCCAATAAGGAAATTCATCCTTACTTTGGGGGCGCTTGCCGACCACCGAATTAACCATAACAGGACTAATAACCACCGCGTGGTGGTCCGTAGGTTGTCCCGCAACAGCAGGTGCCCCCACCTGCACGTTGCGTGACATGTACTACACCAAAGCCCTATGTACCGTAATCAGGGCTGTGTGTAGTACCCGCAACTCAGCCATCACCACCGTGAGATAGCGTGGATGAGGCGTAAAGCCGGCCAGCACCGCCCATGTGGCCCCTGCAATAGACAACGGGCCCATTCTCGCCGGTGCAACCGCATGGGGAAGGGCGCCATTAAACCAAATAGTATGCTGCCAGGCAGAGATTGGAATTTCTTGTGTCCTAAATGGGGTATAGACCGCAGGCAGCTGTGTGGCAGTATAGGTATGAAACGTATCATCGTCATCTACCGCCGGAAAAGTCACCCATGAGTAAAACAACTCATACGGGTATGACGCATCAGCGCTTACCACAAAAATTACAGCCATCCCATCATCTGGCACCCCATACGTCATCAAATGACGGCGCAGAGGTGCACGACTATGCGCAGCTATGTCAACCGCCATTAGGACACGCTAAAGAGTATCAACCATATCAACAGTAGCACTGGGGTTCAGAAAAAATAACCTTTTTAATGATCAAGCTTGAAGGAACCTATTAGTCGAAATTCAGGTAGGTTAAACCGTCACTCCCGTCAACCGGAAACTAGAGTGAGGGTGTCGTGGACTAATATAAGCACTACTAAGGCGTTTCAAATCAATAGACCAAACGTTAGGTGCGCCATGTTGCAGGGATTCTGCTTATGCACAGAACTATGCACAGGAACCCAGGCCCTCAGTGAATTGTGGTGTACCAAAAAACTCACCTCAGAACCCAGAACCCCTTATCCGACCAGCATCAGTGTCCCATTTGTTATCCGAGGTTTAGCTCGGCGGTCCCAATGTATAGACAACCCAGAACAAGCGACTTAGTGTATTTCTCAGGAATGGTGGGAATCAGAAATACCTGTTCGTAATTATTCTCATATCAGTCCACAACAGAATAAACAGAGACACGGTAAAGTTTAAAGAGTTTATTTTATAAACCTCTTGTCCTAAGATGCAGTAGTTTGGCTAACATAAGAAGACAAACGATTAAAATTAAAACCATCAGCATAGTTACAATACCATAGAAAATGAAAGGAGTAATCATACTAATATGACAGTGGATCTAAGCCACCTTCCTTTCTCTAGCAAACTAATAGTAATATTATTAGACTAGTAAAAGGTCTCTAGGCTTGAATGGGGAACCCCATACCGTAAAGATCAGCTCAGTGAGATCACATCACAGGATCAGCTAGGCTCTGCTCCTGGGAAAGCTCTTCTTCCGAATGTAATGAAAACATGTAACACTGCAATATTAAAAGCACCCGACTTTCAGGTATTTGCAGCTGCGTGCGTGTTATGGCTAAATAGTGGGCCGATCAACCTGAACCCAACAACATGCACCGTCTAGCGACCCAGACTGTTTCTTTACACTGTGTACAGACCAAGGTTGCTGCTCACTGTTTAGGATGTGAACAACAGACAGTTCTCATGTGAAGCAAAGTCGAGTAAGCATTTCTCAATTTAATAACATGTGACTACAGTGTCGTGTGCAAAAGCAGCAAGATGGCTTTCTAACATCTAACGCGGCTGTGCTAACTTAGCATTGTACATGTAAATGTAAATGTCAAGGTACTTATAGAGCGCACTGTCACCAGACGGCCACCTTGCGGTGTCGCCTTTTTGCAGTTTCCTGGCGCTGATACTCATACCGCTGTGGAACCCCTCCTGGCTTTCCCTGTGAAGTGTTCACTCCTGGGCACCCCCAGGGTGAAGCCAGGCATTCTTAGCGCTGTTGGGGCCGGTGTGGAGGCTAAGCAAGCTATTGCCCAGAGTTGCAGCGTGGGGCCCGTGATTAGAAGAGGCACCGAGGCGAGAATAGACAGGTCCGAGGAAATTGAGCCCGAGCCCCACCGAGGCGGGAATCGAACCCTGGTCCCTGGCCAGAACTCTGCTTCAGGGTATGCCGCTCTAACCATTGACCCACACTCCTCCACATTGTACATATATAGATAACGATCTTCACTACAGTAGCAGGGATGTGGTCCAGTAGCATGTAGTGCAGGCAAGTGAGCTCCCTGGGGTCCAGACAGCCTGATATCTGTGCTGCAGAGGCAGACTCTGTGCCATGTGTCCAAAGTGATAGGTCCAACACGGTTGCATTCTATGAATCTGGCCAATCCATTTAAAAGTACGACTCGTACACGCCTTCCGCATCATTCAAATCTTCACCTTCATGGAACACTTGAAATTGCAACATTGTTGTAGGCATCCAACTGAATTTCCAGTGCACAACTCGTACAAGTTTTGAATCCGCATCCGTCTCCATGACAGTCCTGAGCCAATGGGTGCGCCCGGCAGATGGTGTTGCGACAGATGTTGGGGGCACACAGGGGGGTGGGGACAGGTTGGTGTAGATCTGGCGGAGGCATTGTAGTATGTCCCGATGCACCGCAGTAAGGGCATCCCACTTTGCCTCCATGCGGGCATGGTGGGCGACCTGCTCCTGTTGCATGTCCTTGAGGATCCCCACTACCTGTCCAAATCCTCCAGTGCTATCCTGGTACGCATCTATGATGTGTGCCAGTTGGGTGTCATCATGCAGTCCAGACCCCTCTGCAAGGCGTGCCCTGTGCCTCCCACCCCTCCCAGCACCCCTCTCCACACGGGCAGGATGCACAGGTGACCCTGGGACCCCTTGGGTGGTGTTGCTGGTGGTGTTGGCTGTAGCTTCCGGGGGGTCCTGTGTCCCTGTGCTGTGGGTGTTGATTGTCCTTGGTCTGTTCGTGTTGGCGGGGGTGCCCTGTCGGTGTCCAGATGGTGGAGGCTAGGGTACAGGGGGGGAAGATGTTGCTGCTGCTGGTGCTGCATGATGGCTCACACCGGAGGGGCCAGGTTGGTCGTCGTCATCCGAAGAGGACAGTGAGAGAGTCAGACCAGAGAGCTCAGTGTCCACCAGAGTCTGGGACTGGGTATCGTCGTCATTTGTCAGTGGGTGCCCAGCACGACCTATGTTTGGAAGAGACACACAATGTGATTTATGTTTCTACATGCATCGTTGGTTCACAAACATGACATTTTCTACTTTTATAACAGATGCCTACCTGTACACTGCTTTTTCCAAGCTTGTCACGGACAGAGTTTGATCTTGTTGTTGGCCATTTGCCAGCATGGCCTTGTGCTCCCCACAACAGAGCCCAGTGTCAGACATCTTGTCGGTCCCTTCCCACTCCCTATGAGGCGAGTATGGTTCAGGTTGATCTTGCTGGGCCATGTGGGTGGGTGTAGGTTGGGTGTGACTGCGAGTCACATCATACTCTTGGTTACACCCCACTACCCAGCATGCCCATGCTTCCTCCCTCTTGACTCTGCTTTCCTGTGAGGGGGTGTGACAGCAATGGCAAGATGGCTGACTGTGGAATCCTGGTGTTTTTTTGGCAAGCAGTCCCAGCATGGCCTTGTGCTCCCCACAACAGAGCCCAGTGTCAGAGATCTTGTCGGTCCCTTCCCACTCCCTGTGAGGCGAGTATGGTTCAGGTTGATCTTGCTGGGCCATGTGGATGGGAGTAGGTTGGGTGTGACTGCGAGTCCCATCATACTCTTGGCTACACCCCTCTACCCTGTGCCTAAACGACCTCTGGATCCTGCACGCCAGTCAGATGGAATTTAAAAGGCTAGCGAAAATCAGCACCAAACAATTATCAATAGTGGAAGACAAAGCCAGCCTTGCCAAAAGAAGCCATGGGTGGATGACCCTTCAATCTTATGCCTTGCTAATTCCAGAGCCGTACCTTACTATATCGTTTAGTGCTCGGATGAAACTAAGTTTTTTAAAACTGAGACTGGGAGTTATTAACCTGTTGACTCACTGGCCAAAATGGAAAAGAGAACATGGAAAAGTTCAGTGCCGACTTTGCGGGACCCACAAAGAAGACATCATACACATCATATGCCTGTGCCCTCTACTATTGACAGAGAGACAGGCTCTACTCAAGCATCATTGGAATAGAAATATGATTAGAAGCTGTAGAGCAGCAGTTTTGGCCTGTTTCAATCCTAGGAACACTAAATTAAATTGTGCCCTAGTAAGATTTATGGAGCGCGCTGTAAAAAAACATACTGAGCTGCCCAGAGTCTGCGACCCCCCATTGGAATAATGCTGCCAAATTTTTACTCGCTGTTGCTGGCTTTTTATGAATATGACTTTTTAAACTGAAGTTTCATTTGGTATTATCCATACATATTGATTTTTAATGAATTCACCATTTTAAATGCAATTTTGAACCTTTTTAAATGTTTGTACTTGCAATGGTTTACTTTTAAATCACGCAATAAAGATATACATTCTGTTGGTTTTTACACCCCCCTACCCAGCATGCCCATGCTTTCTCCCTCTTGACTCTGCTTCCCCGTGAGGGGGTGAGACAGCAATGGCAAGATGGCTGACGTTGAAATCCTGGTGTTTGTTTGGCTACAAGTCCCAAGTGAGCCCCTGTGCTTCACACAGCAGCAGCCAGTGAGGGGGATCTTTTGCTGATATTTCAATGAGGTGTGTGTCAAAGCATTGTACCCGGTGAGTTGTGTGGAGTTTGTGTTGGGGGGTGTCACCCCATGCTGATTACTATGGTCAGGGCTGTCAGTCCTCCTTCCTATCATGACACGTGCTTCCATTGTAGGGCGTGCAAGTTGTCTTTCAGGATGTCAGTCAGTGGTGTCCTGCTTCTGATTTGCACACAACCCCTAACAGGAGCCAGTGTCAGCCATCTTGTCAGTCATTTTCCACTCCCTGTGATGTGGGTATGTTTCAGAGAGGTCTTGATGGGCCAATGAGGAGGGGGAGCATTATCTGTGACTACAGGCCCCATCATGCTTTTGGCTACACTCACTTCACCTGCATCCCCACTATTCCTTCATGACAGTCAGCTGCACTGTGAGGTGGTGTGTTTGTGGTGGCAAACTGTCTTGCTGGATGTATTTGGCTTAGTGCCAGTGGCTTGCTCTATTTGCTTGTAGGTTGGTGCATGTCATGACAAAGTCCCCAGTCACTATGAGATGGCAGGTATTGTGTTTGTGTGACTGGCATACACATCTTGGGTTGATTATCTATTGGTTAGTGTAGGTTTGCTTGGGGTGCATGGTTTCACTGTCCCCTTCCCAAACAATCTTGGGTTTGTTGTTTGTGTACTTACCAGTCTCTGGGATGTCTGTTAGGCCATGGACGCTCCCTGGTGGTAGGATGTCCCGCACCTTCTCCTCCCAGGTCCTGAAGTAGACTGGTTTGGCAGGTGGGCCACCGCCAATGCGCTGACTCAAGGCGTGATCTTTCTCGATGAGTTCCTTGACCCTCCTGCACACGTCATACCACCTGTTCTGGCTATCATCCTTTTTGGCAATGTTGGTGCTTGTGCATTCACCTTGTCCACAATCCTCGCCCACATCTTTGTTTTCTGTGAGATGGGGGTCCTTTGAACCAATGTACCAAACAAATGTGGCTCTACTGTGATGATCTCGTCTACCAGCACTTTTAACTCACTATCTGTGAACTTTGGATTCTTCTCTGAGGGCATGGTGATGGGTGGTGGTGGTGAGGAATGTGTGTGTGAGGGTGCAAGTGATGTTGGTTTGGTGTTGGTTTTGCTGTCTGTATGTGTGCATGCTTTTGTATGAGGTGCTGATGATGTTTGAGTTGTGTGATGGGTGAGTTGTGAGTGTGTCTGTGGTTGCTGTGTACTGGTGTTTGCTGCTGGCTGTGTCTCCTGTTTGCAAGGGATGATGGTAGTGATTGTAGTCCTTTATGTAGTTGTAGTTGTGGGTGTGTCTTTGTCCAATTAATTTGTGTTGGGTATTTATTGGCTTAGTCATTGCTTGTTTGGTCCTTTTTTTGTGTTTTTTCCTTTGTGTTTTGTAGGCATGTAGGAGACGTTCATCAGACGGAAACGCACGCTGTTGTTGTCTTGTGCGGGCTTCTCCGCCTCGTTCACGCTGCCTGTCTTCTGTGTTTGGTAGGCGTCGTTCAAGGCGGTCTATATTGCTTGTGTGCCGGGTTGTCTGTGTGTGTCGGTCGTGCGGCTTGGTTTTCCGTGCGAGTCGGTCTGGTTTTACACACATTGCATCGTACTGCGCTAATCGTACATCGCGGGTACGGTTCGGTCGGGTTGATTCCGGGTTTGTGTTGGTCGGTGAAAATCGCGTCGGTTTTCCGGCTGGATCACTATTTTCCCTCCGGCTCGGTCGTACGGCTTGTGTTCCGTACGTGTCGGTTGTAATTTACTCGCGTTGCATCGTACTGCATGGGTCGTTTGGCGCTGGTCTGTGTCGGTCGGTATTCGGTCCGGGTCCGTGTCGGTCGGTTCGTTTTGCGGCCGGAATCGGAATCGGCCCCAAAATAAACTATTTAGGGGTAGACGGGCACTAAAGGATTACATTGACTATTCTCACTCCAATCTAAACCATTTTGAAGATGGTGTTGGGCACTAAGAGCCCGATTACAAACGTGGCAGTGCGGCACCAGGTCCGCCCTCCTGACGCACCGTCAAAGCCGTGGTCAGACTGCATGCCAGATTAGAAGTTTCCTCCTGTATGGCAGGCTTTGTTTTTGACATTCCCACAGTGGTACCCTGAAAATGGGCACCTCAATGGGAACGCAAAAAACAGTTCCTTCATGGAATGGACTAAAAAGTCCATGCTATGCAGAAACTGATGTGCATGCGCACAGGGCGTGAGGCACCAGGGTGCTTCTTCTCCGCCACGGTTTGTGCAGCGGTCAGAGATAGAAATATGCTGGTGGTGCCCCAGCGGCACTGCTGAGCATATTCTGAGTTGTCTCACCACCACCCTTCTTTATGGAAGTTAGACCACCATGAAAAGGGTGGTGAGGCACCACTGCCACCTCAGGGCCCAGGGGGTGCATGCAGGGGGGCACATGCAGCACCCCATGTATTTGCACACCCAGTTCCTGCACATGCCACACAATGCAGGAAGGTGCAGTAGGAAGTCTGAGAGCGTCGGTCTGCATGTTAGGTTCTTCTATGAGCCTAACAGACTGCTGCTGTCAGACCGCCTCATGACCACCCGCCAGACCCAGATTGAAGTCCTAATCTGGCAAGTGGTAGCGCCATGGGTGTGTCGGGTTCACCGTCCGCTGTAGGACCTCCTCACCCGCAATCGGGCCCATAGTGTTATTTAACAGTAAATAAACAAAATAACTTATAACCCACTGTTACCCAATAAATATTTGCAATTTAATTGATGGTCAAACTAGCTAAAGAAATATTAATTTGTAATTGATAATTAATATTTTTAAAAGATAATTATAAACTATTATACATAGTACTTTAAATGACATACAGACAATAGTAAAAAAAAATGCAGGTATGATTATTAAATTATAAATTTAAAATAACATGGATTAATTGCAAAACATGTAGAATCATTTTTGGTTAGACACATAAATATTTAAATTATCTTAAGAATAAGATAATTTATCACAACATTTTCGTCTAAATAAAATTTTCAAAACTATAATACATTTCTAATAAAACTTAAAAATACAAAACTCAACATTATTTTTAATTTTTAGACAAAAGTGTATCTTAATTCAAAATAATTCTGTGCAAATATTTTCATAATTTAATATTTTCTTTTGTTGCACAGAAAATAATCAATAAGAAAGAATGTATTCCTAAACTAAAATCATAAAGTTATTTATTGTGATTACATTTTTAAATAAGATATATGATTTGGAAATAGAAATGTTAATATGGGTAAATAATTTCATCAAAATGACATATTGTTTAAAAGAAATTAGACAATTGTATAATAAAATACAATCTAAAAAACAGGCAAATATATCACATTTTTTTAATAAATTCTCCAAAAGTATTCAATTACAGATATAGAAATATCTGTTTTAAAACAAATTAACAGATAATTTACATCAGCAATAACATTCAAATATAAATAAAAATGAATCAACATTTTAAAAATTAATTCTTCCATTTTCATTTATTTTGTAAATAATCAAAATGTTATTATATCAGTTAAACTTTAATATACAAGCAAATTAATATTCACATATTTTAATAAACAATCCCACCCTTTCCCTTTAACAACTCAACATCCCACTCCTTTAACATATTTAAATATACATTAATTAAAAACATTACTCAAATTGAAAACATATTTAAACTTTTATTTAAATTACTAAAAGAAATTACAAAACATAGTGCCACAAACTTACTATTAAAATAAAAAATCACAAAAACATATAAATTAACCCATCAAAATCATATAACATGCACTATTTTTTAATTATATTTTGTTACAACAATATTAATAACAACACTTTAAAGCATTCCTGTCCACAATATTTTTAACATCATGATATTCTTGCCAAAATTCTTGCCACAAATGTGTTGTACCACAATATTTTTATTTAGAAATTTTGTTCAAACACCGGTGGAACAATATTAAGTTGACGGGTGTCCTTGACTGGGCAGAAGGATTTGACTTGTTATCATTTCTAGAAAAATGGTTTGCTCAAAGAGTAGTTACTGAGGCATCTCTGCCATTTTTGCACTAAGAGGGGCCCACAGGTCCCCCACCACCTTGTGCCCAAAGAGATCAATTGAGGCGAACATGAACTGTAGGAATCTCTTTCTACAAAAGATGATAAAGACTGGACACTATGAGATGAACAATTTTACAACAATGAGCTTCCATGATTACACAGCGACATTACAACAGCAGAAAATGTTATTACTTGAATTAAAGCTTAGGCTCAGATACCTGGGGTTGCAATATGCACAACTCTTTCCAGCCAAATATAAAGTAATGATCAACAACAACAAGCATGTCCTCACCTACCTGACAAACATATGAGAAGAGTTGACATTCTGGTATGCGGCAGGGTGTTCTTGCATGAGGTGCAGGGAAGGGATAGGAGATGAACTCATCGTGCATTTGTGCAGTATACATTTCTTACTTGGAATTGTTGGGTTATGAATAACTCCTCGAAAGGAAACATAATACTGACATACCACAAAGTACAGGGGTAGAGATAGCTTTTCTACAAGAAATGCACTTCACAAATGCTGCAAAAATTGCTCTAAGCGAAAAATTGGGTTGTTGGTTGACTGGGGGTGAACCATGGTCAAGCAGCAATCACTATCCTCTTGAGGTTGAGGCATCAACCAACCATAAATTAACCTGTGCTCATCCCACTAATAGCTGGGCACAGAGCAGTCAGGCTTAACTTATAGGCAATGTGTAAAGTATTTGTGCAACATTTCAAATAGTAATAAAGTGAAACACCACGCAAAAACCGATTCCACATTAAGGGCCTCATTACGATGTCGGTTGGAAAGCAATATGACCGACTCCTTGTCAGAATCGGTCTGACCGACCGATTACGATGGTTCCTAACACCATTCAGAAACACTCCCATTGACTTCAGTGGGAGCCTGTGTTCCGACCGACAACACAAGCTCCCATTGAAAAAAGAGGCGATTACGGAAAACCTTGCATCCTTTTGCAGGCAACCCATGGTGCCTGCCACGCAGAGATCAAAGCCCTCCTGAAGAAACCCACAGCGGACCCTAAAGACCTCAAGAACTTCCACCCCATCTCCCTTCTTCCCTTCCCTGCAAAAGTCATCGAGAAAACCGTCAATAACAGCTGACCGCATTCCTCGAGGCAAACGACTCCCTCGACACATCCCAGTCAGGATTCTGAGCCAACCACAGCACCGAGACCTCCCTCATCGCAGTCACCGACAGCATCAGGACCCTGCTTGACAACGGGGAAACAACCGCTCTCATCCTCCTAGCCCTCTCAGCCACCTTTGACACCGTCTGTCACACTAATAACCCGCCTTCACAGCACTGGGATCCAAGGAAAAGCCCTGAAATGGATCACCTCGTTCCTCGCCAACAGAACCCAGAGTGTCCGCCTCCCTCCCTTCCACTCCGCGACCACCGAGATCATCTGCGGCGTACCCCAAGGCTTGCTCAGCCCAACCCTCTTCAATATCTACATGAGCCCCCTTGCCACTATCACACGCAAACACAACCTCAACATCATCTCCTACGCCGACGACACCCAGCTGATACTCTTCCTCACCAAAGACCCAGCCACCGCCAAAACCAACCTCCAGGAAGGAATGAAAGACGTCGCGGAATGGATGAAGCTCAGTCGTCTGAAACTGAACTCTGACAAGACGGAGGTCCTCATCCTCGGACAGTCCCCATCCGCCTGGGAAGATTCCTGGTGGCCCACAGCGCTGGGCACCACACCGACGCCCACGGACCACGCACGCAACCTGGGATTCATCCTGGACTCCTCCATCATGATGACCAAGCAAGTCAACACCATATATTCCTCACTCTTCAACACCCTGCGCATGCTCCGAAAAATCTTCCGGTGGATCCCCACAGGAACCAGAAAGACGGTCACCCAGGCCCTCGTCACTAGCCGACTAGATTACGGAAACGCCCTATATGCAGGAACCACAGCCAAATTTCAGAAAAGACTTCAGCGCATACAGAACACCTCCGCACAACTCATCCTCGACATCCCTCGCCACAGCCACAGCCACATATCTGCCCACCTGAGAAACCTACACTGGCTCCCCGTCAGCAAAAGAATCACGTTCAGGCTCCTCACCCACGCACACAAAGCGCTCCACAACATGGGCCCCGAATACCTCAACAACCGCCTCAAGTTCTACACTCCGACCCGCCAGCTCAGCCCTGCCAACCTCGCCCTCGCCACCGTCCCACGGATTCGCAGAGCCACCACCGGAGGAAGATCGTTCTCCTACCTGGCCGCCAAGACATGGAACTCCCTCTCCGCCCACCTACGACTGACCCAGGACCATCTCACCTTCCGGAAACACCTCAAGACCTGGCTATTCGAGCAGTAGCAGCACCCCCCTCCCTCAGCGCCTTGAGACCCTCACGGGTGAGTAGCGCGCTTTATAAATGTTTTTGATTGATTGATTGCATGGTTTTAAAGAGGTGACCCATGGGTACCCCTACAGGCCCCAATTGGAGGCCTCCGGGTGACGGGGGCTTGCTACAGGCCCTCAAAGTCAGTTTCCAACAGTCATTTTGTGTCAGACAGATTGATTCAGAAAGGCTGTCTGAATCCAACATCATAATACGTCGGTCAGAAACATGGTCCATACAGCTGTATGATTTGGCTCCGACCGACTCTCATTCTCCGAATGCCAGTCGGAACCGATTCGGAATGACTGAATGGTTACCTTCTATCGTAATCTGTCAGTCGGAAACATGGGTACACAGGTTAGGAAAATCCAAATGCCGTTTGGAGCCTTTCCGACAGACATCATAATGAGGCCCTAAGTTGGAAATATAGAGTAAAATTTAATAAAAAAGATAAGACCAAAACAGCAAAAATTGAATCAGTGGAACAGGAGTTAAGACTTTTTAAAGATTTCAGTGAAAATAGACCCAGAAAGCAAAAGGCTCCAACTAGGGATATTTGGTCGCACTGGACCGGGTCAAATTTACACTTTAAGGCCAACTGCGATGGATCACAGGTCGGCTACAGTCTCCAGGTTAGGCCCACTGATGTTTACATTCTCAAATTCATGCCAAGAGTCCTGTTCGCGATGGAAGGGGCCATGAGGAGAATGGAGAGCATCATGTAAGGTTGCCGTGATAGTACGAAGAGCAGGCCAGACGTCATGGGCGGGTGTTGCAGGAGCTGCATGTTGATGGTCCCCAGATAACGGTCGATGCTGTAGTATGAAGAGGCCGCTGCCTGAGCTTCATGTTGAATTACAGTGTGAGCGGCGATGTCTCGTTGTGAATGGGCCCATTTGTGGTCACAAAGAGCCCAGAAGTTTGAATACAGCTCCTTGAGCCACACCAAGGTTCCAGGACCTGTTGTGCAACATCTGAGGGCGGGAACTCACTTCTGCTGGATCCAGGGACTGGTGCAGGATGTTGGGCAGCCTTTTATGTCTCTGAGGCTCAGATCAGGTGGCCAACACACTAGCCCTTGGAGTCACTCTCGGGTCCTGGGTTCAAGGGTGAAAATGCAGGTCCAGTTCTCTTCTCTTCCAGATAAGAGAGCAGCAGGTCGGCACCACATAGCAGCAGCTCCTTCAGAGCCGCAGTTCAGCAGAGTGGCAGTCCTTTCAGTAGCACAGCAGTCCTTCTTCCTGGTAGAGTATCCATTGGACAGGAAGTGCACTGAAGAGTTATGCCCTCTTTACCGGGCAGGTGTCCGTCCGACAATGAGTCAGTAGTCCCCCCTGCCCTATTATGATTGGACCACTGTGCCAGGTCTAGCACCCTACAAAAGCAATGTAGAAGGCTAGTGTTTAGCAGAAGTTTTATGCCTGTGCCAGGGTACTGGTGGTATGGATCCGTCATGGGGTCCCGTTTCAGTTAACTAATTCCTTAACAGATGTTTAAGGCAAGTATATCATGTTGTGTGATATACTTGATGGAATGGATCTTGTTCTGGACAATGTCTATGCAACAAACTTTGACCAGGAGGCCTTCTTTCATAAAGTTTTGCATCATTTGGCATGGGGTTAGACCTGGACCTGAAAAGACTGCACCATTGCCTAGTGCAGGCGTATTGATAACGATATGAGCACTGTGGTAGCATCTGACTAACTGTGTACTGATGAAATCCTGGAGGTGCTCGAGCTAGATGGTACAGAGTACACCTTCTACTTACCCATGGATGATTTGAATGTTAGATTGGACAGGTTGGTCTACAGAGCAGGAGCACCCATTTAGTCACATACGAGCAACATCTAGGACGCATTCCTATTACTGATGTTACAGTTTGGGAGAAGAAGGGTTGTGGTGCCTCCTTGGAGACTGTAGATCACTGCGCTGGAAGATTTGGCATTTAGAGATGCACTTAAGGATGCAAGAAGGCAATATTCTAACACTGAATAAGGCACAGCAACCAACATCAGACCAACAATGCACTGATGAAGTCACACATACTGACAAGCCTGGGCATGCTTCACTGAAACAAAAAGAGCAATCTAGACCTCCACTATCAAACAAAGGCCTCTGGCATCATCCAAAGAAAGGGCCTCCCTTATAAAGTTTTGGAGGGAGGAGACGAACTTGCTATTTCAGTTATGGTCGGAGCTAAAGGCTCTGGAGAAGCTGTGGCTAACTGAAGGTTACAAAAAAATTTTAACGAAATATTCACTTACCTGGCTGCATGTCCTCCAGTCCTGGTGTTCTTCTCCAGCTGTCCAGCGCAGGCCCCAGCAAACTCCCCTAACTAATCCAGAGGCTGCATGAGAGAAGGGCCAAGATTGGTTGGAGCAGGCTGTCTCAGTGCTTCCTAAGACACTGGAGGCCTGTGCCTACTCTTCACCCAGCTGTTTAAGGCAGCTCGGGTTGGAGTGGTTTAAAGTGTGCATGACAGGCTAGCCATCACAAGACAGCCGGCCAAACTGTCATGTGCACTTTACACTGCTGCAGTCAAGCCACCACTCCTCCCTGCTGCCATTAGGCATCAATGTCCCTGCCCTCACAATCAGCTCGAGCTGACAGAGGGAAAAAATGGCAATTAAGTCATTTTATTGCCATTTTATTTTTTACTTTTTCTGCGCGCTCCTCTGCCCAAATGGAGAAGATGCCACTGTGTTAGACCCATTTGGTCGACCCACCACTTTCAATTGTTGCAGCCACCACTGTCGGGCCCATTAACTCCCCTCAACCATAAACCCACCAAATAAAAAATCTGCTAAGAACTTACATGATTTTTGTAAGTATTGCAAGGGTTGATGCACACAAACAATGCATGACGCTTTCCCTCCACTATCCAAATGTAAA
This sequence comes from Triturus cristatus, assembly GCF_964204655.1. NCBI lineage: Eukaryota > Metazoa > Chordata > Amphibia > Caudata > Salamandridae > Triturus > Triturus cristatus. The sequence goes on from NC_140594.1 coordinate 833,687,008, forward strand.
AAGACCGGGCAAATGCAGGACGGAAGACTGGAGTACAGGGCGGGAGATGCTACTTGAATATTCAGAAATCGTAAATTAATGTTCCAGAATGGTGCCTGGAGGCAAAAACGCAACTTGAAAATGAATTTTGCTAAAAATATACATTAATAGGAAGAGAAAATGTCAATTCACTTTCTGTAAGTCATGTGATGAATCTTGCTGGCTCAGTACATGCGATTCATGCGGTTTTACAGTTTAAGCAGCGAGAAAGCGAAGGGTTCGACGTAAGTGACATAAGATTATTTAAAAAAAGAAATTACACAAGATATGCGAAACCGAACTAACAGAATCTACACGAGATTAGTTCTACTTAATAAATATCATGCACGGACCTCATAGAATGAAGTTTTAATTTTACTTTGCAAAGTCACTCTTCTGCAACACACCTTAAGAGAAAATTGTTTAGTTTCTAACAACTAGGTCACTGGGCAGAGGTGGGCAATTTTTGCATGTTTTTTTATCTATGAACTTGCATTGCAGAAGGATATTAAGTATTTCACATAAACGAAGGAATAGATTTGCTGAGCTGAGCAATATAGGAACAGGTTTTCATATGGTTGTGGGCAAATTAATCCCACTCCTGTTGTGGACACATAAGACACAGGTTTATATAGAACACAGGTTTAAAAATCTCTACAAGGTCTGCATTATTTTAAAACGATCGCAAAGCTTTTTAGTGGAGCAATAAATAGCTTATATTAATAACTTCTTCACATGCCAATTGTGAAACACGAACCTGGAACAGTCCATAAATAAAGAAAGGCCCTTTGTGCGGTTGTTTTTCTGATGACATCTGCATACAATAACTCCTCCATGAATAATAAAAAAACTGACATAGCAATAATCCCATCAAATGAGCATAAGATTTACTCATACAGTCGTGGCGAAAGTCTCTTCACTCTGAAGTGCACCCTCTTTCAAGCCTCGCTGCAAAGAAAACATCTACATGATGTGCAGAGAGAAAACGAGGAATAAAAATAAAACGTCTGTGCAGTTAATATAGTGTAAAAACGTGCGGAGCGTAAAAGCAAAAGTGGCACTGTCATAAAGCAACGAGTGGTAATCAAAACCAACAGAGCACACCGCTGAAACAAAAAAGGCATACTTAACTATACTATAAAAACACTGGGATAGCAGTTGTAAGAATGTGCAGGTGCTTTTCTTTCTGAGATAGATTCCAAATAATTGCGGAGAAGAGAAGTAACAAAGTCAGGCTTCATTACAACCCATTATCCTAGATTTTTGTTCAGGTCGTGCTTTAAACAAATGCACTATCTGAAAGGTTCATGTATGAGATTTGCTGTGGAAAATGTCTTTAATAATAAAGACAAATGAATTTTGATGTAAACTACAGTCAATAAAAATTACCACCACAAATAATGTGCATTAATACCAAGAATGAGCTACTGAGACTTAGAAATCTATGCTCTGGCCTCAGAGTTAGAGGGACTCAAATCGGTAACTTTTTAAATTCACAGTTATCTTGAATCTTGAATATATATAAAAAAAAGAAAAAATGCACTAGGTATCACCATGCTTCAGCATAGTTTTTTGTTTTTCACCTTCAATTAATAATTATTCCTTTATATTCCTCCATTTGGTCCCTCTCCTGGGGTGGTACTTCAATTTAATTCCTGGTGATCATTTGTTCTGCTTGAAAATGTTTGCTTCCTACTAAAATGAACATTTGGGCAATTCACTTTTCTATTTTTTTTATATATCCTGTCAGTTTCCTGGAATAATGCAACATTGTTGCTTGATGGCCCCATTTGTGTGAGGGCTAAGACCTCCATTTTTTGTCTGACCCATTTTTTGCTTCTCTTGTACTGGTTCATATCCATATATCAATTACTGCCAAAAGAAAACCTCTTGGCATGTAGATGAGGACATATTTTATTAAGAGACATTTGGGTTAAGGGCGACGCCAGGGTCCTGAATTTGACTGCTGCACTTGAGAGGCTTTCCTCTAATGGGAACCATTGGAAATGATGATCATGAATGCTGGATTGATGATCATGAATGCTGGATTGATGATCATGAATGCTGGATTGATGATCATGAATGCTGGATTGATGATCATGAATGCTGGATTGATGATCATGAATGCTGGAATGATGATCATGAATGCTGGAATGATGATCATGAATGCTGGTTGGGCAAAGTCATTATTCATTGAGAAGTCAAGGAGGCTTAACCAATATTTGTTGCAGCCCTCAAAAATGTCATATCTTGGACCTTAAAGGACAATGCGTCTACTATAATTTGCTGAGTGGATCCGTATAGGTAAAGAAATTCATTTCAAAGCTGTTTTATACCCATGTATTCCTGGGCAGCGTCATAGCTGGATGGCATTGCTGACATGGTCATATGCCACTGAAATATCGACCTGTACTATAGCTGCTTGATAGCCCTCATTCAGAGTTCTCAATAGCTCCTGTATGGCAATAATTGTGTTCTCTGGCCCAGCTTAAACCCTAACTACTAGTCTCAGAGGAAGTACAGATTCTTACTGTGATTTCCCCCCCAATAATAGTTATTTTAAGAAGCTAAGCTTGGGAAGGCTTTATGGTCCCCAAATGGGTGGTGCAAACATGATTCTCCCTTAGTCGTTCATGGGATCTCCATTCTATTTTCAGGTCTGCTTGTCATTTTTGTTTAACTGTGCGTTCCCTATCTGGAGTTTCAGATTTGATTTCCTGAGTCATAATGCATAGAATTATCATTGCTTGTTTTTGAATACTCTTCCGTAACAAATGGATTCCGGGCTGGCATATGCTCATTTATGTGTGTGGGGTTCTGTACCAAGAGTGCAGAGTTTTCTCTACCCATAAATGTAACTCTAAGGAATGAAAATGGATGTTCACAACCATGGTTTATAGATCAGTTTTCTTTTCAGGCATGTAAATATGTCTCTTCTGAATAGGAACAAAAGTATTCCCTTCATATTTTGTCTTCAGTCTCTCTAGAAGAAATAAAAAACATAATTTTACAAATACTAAAGCCATTTGCAATTTTCGAGGATTTTAGTTCTCCTCAATTATATAGTTTGTACTGTCAATTGAGGAGAATGTAAAGGAATCCCTATTTGAAGTATGAGTCTCATGTTCTTGGAATTCAGGTTCATGCTCCTTCTGCTCTAAAAAGTGTCCGGCAGAGGCTCATCATTCCTATTCTGAATTTTTCTGCCAAAATCCTAAGGATATTTCAGTTGCGCAACCGCCAAAACACCTTGAGATCTCAACCTTTTCACTTCTGTTCACTTAGACGTCCGCTCTTACTATAGGACAGAAAAATACTGATTAATAAATGTTTTACAGTTCTGGCCATTGTGAGCTTGATCCACCTTTGCAAGTTGGCCCTTGAAGACCAGCATTGCTACCTTAGTTGTACATACTATGCAAATCTCACTGTCACCATTTAGTCTGTAAGACATGAGGAAGAAAGATTGAATGATAGAGAATGGAAATTAGGACAGGAAAAGAGTTTAAAAGGGGCTCTTCAGAATCAGACTCTCATAACCCATGAGAAAAAAAGCACAGAAAAGTAAGTAAACGTTACTTTTAAAATTCTCTGTGGTGTGTTTTTTTGTATACCTTAGTACACTGTTCCCACTGGCACAAGTAATCTGTTGAAAAGGTTTCCGCCTTTGAGTCTGTACCATACAGATGAAGCCATAGTGTGTCATTCATTTGATCAACTAGATTAGTTTTTTTGTGCGCAACTTCAGCTGTTCCTTGTAATACCTCTTGTATATCATTTGCTGTTTTATTATCCTGTAATTGCAGTTAAGGTATTGCTAAGATATCCGTGAGTTATACTTGTCTCTTTGCTTAGGGGTGAAAAGCAAGTCTGATTATTACTTAACCTAAACTTTGGCAAAACAATTCAGAACACATACATGGTGTTGTACATATTCAGATACATTTTTGACATTCTATTCTTGATGCCTTGCAGTGGAGGAAGTTGTAAGCCAAGTTAACGTTAGAAAATAACTTATGTGAAGGTGCCTTCTCGGTTTTCAGGATGTACTGGGGGTTCCTAGGGACTCCAGGGCTGGGTGAAAGTTGCAGCCTGCTTCTCCATCTTCATCATATGCCATTAAGGGTCACTGTTGATCCGTTTTTAAGGGATGACTGCAAAGATCACCAGGACAGCAAAGAAGATCATCACACTCTCTGCCCTGTGTATGGTATAGTATGGTGCCCCCTGTCAGGTGATTAGTCGTGTTTTATAAATCCTGATTGATTGATTGATTGATTGCTTGAAGGTTGGAGTTTTGCCTGATTCAAACTGTCTCTTCCTTATTATGAGCTATATGACTGATTTCCCAATCCGAAATGGCCATCATTGGTTTCAACCTTGAAGACCCTCCACTTCCAGGTTCCTGTTGAGGCTGTATAACAGCTGGTAATTCCTTCTAGTCTACATCTCACAACTTCTGTAATTGGTGGATTCTTCCAGTACCAACTAGGATGCTGACTTAGCCCGCTTCTTTTGTGTGCACCTTTTTGTATTTTTACCCGGCTTCCTTCTGGTTCTTGGGTAACTGTTGGCTTTTTAAGTCTTCAATTATTCTTGAAGCCTTACCAGTAGGGGCCAGTCTCCAGCATCCACCTAATCCAAATTTCCTTCAGGGCTAATGGTTGCAAGTGTATCTGCACTACTCTACAGGAAGTAGTGTCTTTCTGGCTCACTTAGCCAAGCTGCTGGATCATTGCGGTTTTATTTGCCTGCCCTAACCCTGTTTACACCCCCAACTTATGTAGTACAAACAGGCTTAAGGGCATTATAAATTGGGAGTCTGGTGGATAATCTGTGAAGTTCTCTGCTGTTGTAATGGTTCTGGTGAGAGTGCAGTTTGCTTTGTAAAAACAATCCAGATATCAAATGGTGAGTTACACTTGATCAAATCTTTATTTTCTATTACGTTTAATCTAATACACGACCCTTTGCTTGTATCTGAACATATCATATGGGATGCTTTATTGAAATTGCTAAATGCGTAAACACATTCCAAAGATTTTGTCACCTATTCATTCATGTAAAAAGATGTATAAAGCTTCAACTGCTCTGTCATTGTTCCCCGTACTGCATTGGAATCATACTCAGTTGAGTCAAGAAGACTTTCAATCTATTTTTGGTAAATTTGATTCAATTTGTGATGCAGACTCCATATTTCTTAATAGAGATGAAAGTTGGTTCTGAACAGTAAATAATTGCATGTATTGAAATACATTGCAGTAGTGTGAGAAAGTGCCTCTTTTTGCGTGGTGGCACACATTTCTGTGGACTGACACTGCTGTTTTTGGGACTCTGAACACTGGGCCACTGTTACCTAGGCCTCTCTGCATGTGCCTTAACCCCTAAAACATTTTGAAATTGTCTAAAACCTTAATTACCATAGGCAACTTTTCTATGAGGCTATAGTATATGGTGCTTAAAGTACACCCATTGCATTGAAAGTTAAATGTCACCAATGAACTACAGTGCTACTGTGGCATCCCCTAGTGTGACCAGGCAGACATGACTCCAGCCCCGCCCCTGCAGCCTGGAAGTTGTACTTTAACCCTGCAGTTGGACTTGTCACAATAACCCTCTTTTGACAGTAGAAAACCTTGCTTTTAAGTATTAATAAATTACCCCAATGTAGGCTACAGAGCTGGGTGCATGGTATTTAAAAGCAGGACATGTAGACATTTAAGGTAAAATGTCCTTACAGAGTAAGCATCCAAAAGCTATTTTTACTATATTAAGGATGGTTGACCCTTAGAGAAAGACTGGGAGAAAATAGTAAGGAATATTAAATATTAATTATGCTATCCCAGGCTAGAGACCAGCTAGAAATATGATTCAATTTAAAAGCCCAACACAATTGTGAAGTTGGATTTTTAATAAATATTAAGGAATGGGGCTATGAGAAAGCTACCTTTTCCCTGCCTAAAGCTCCAACTGTCACCCAGCTGATGAATAGCCCTGGTGACATGTGACTACTGTTGGCAGAGCAGAGACAAAGGCTTGGTGTGAGGAGGTGTTTTGTTCCTCTGACAGGAAGACCAGTTTGGCAGTGCCCAATAATTTATTTTACTTTCAAGGGGTCTCCCCTGTCACAAACAGATGTCAGATGATACCTGCACAGACCCTTCTTTTGTCCGACCAGCCAGAGAGGCATCAAATCCAGTGGGGGGAAAGTTGCTACCAGGACTGGTTTGAAGTGATCAAGGAGGTGGGACTGCTCATTACCCTCCCTTCACCCCCACCCACAAGCTAGTGCCAGGCATAAGTGTGGCATCTCCTGGCATATTTATTAGAAGGCTATTGGACATGTGGAAGAACAGAAGAGGGACTGCAACCGCTGTTTGAGACCTGTGAGGAGACTTGAAGGGCTGGACCTGCTCCCACTTGTACCCCAAGAAACAAGTAGACTCAAAGGGTGAGTTTGCTGACGTCTTGTATATGGTACAGGGCAACCACAAGCTGCAAGAGGCTTTTCTCTGCAGTGCCCACTGACCAGTAGCAACTGGACCTGACCTGGATCTTGTGGGTGGCCTCTGCAGAAATGAGCCTTGACTCCCAAGTGCTACACCTGAGTACTGGGCAACCTTAGTATTATCTAACCTAACATCCATGAAAACCTGGGACTTGAAGATCTCCAGAGGACGGAGACAAACTTGCCAAGCCGATCAACCCAATGTGCTTTTCTCTTCGGTTGAAGAAACAAGTTTCTGTGCTTGGAGCTTCTTCGCAGCAGTAAATCTAATTCAGCTGGAACTTACAAAGAAGGTGTCCAGCCTCATGAAGCCCTCTTTGGATACAGCTCACAGCCCTTTTTGCAAACACAAAACACTCCTCTCCTTGCCCCTTGTTTTACAATCTTTATGTGGAGCCAATAGGTGGAGCCAAAGATCGTCTTATTTCTGCAGCATACAGTCACTATCCTGTTATACATTAAGATTGAGTCATAAAACAGAATCAGAGTTCAACTTCCTAATTTCAGGAACTGAAAAACTGGATCGCTGCTAATATGTAGTTAAATCAACATTATGGCTAAAACACAAGAATCTCGCTAAACTATTTCCGAAAAGTCAGGTCTTTCATTCTGAAAGAGGACCTAAAGTTGGCAGTTCAGGTTTTTATCATTTCATACATAGACTATGGTACTACTCACCTAACCGACTTACCTAAATGTTAATCAGCTCCACTCAAATCAGTCTTTGATGCAGCATCCCAGCTTGACAAAAATCTGTTAATGCATTGCACCACTCCTTACATCCCTGCATATGAGACTGAATATATCACCTAGAAGGCAATCCACCTATCCAAACCTGAATAGATGACACACAATCTCCAAATCTCTGGTGGAAACAGAATCCTAAGAAATATATCTCTGCAGAAGTTGGGCACTCCCAGATTTAGAAAAAATCCCCACTCTCAAACAATGTTACTCTGCAAAAGCACCACAAATGTGCAATGCGCTCCCAATACACATGGTAGCCTTATCAATTTCTCAACAGAAACCTCAAACAGTGATTTATAAAATCCCACAAATGCACTGCATCCATTGCCTGAACCTCATTCAAAGCACTTTCAAAACCCCTTTCAATTCTGTACTAGAACACTGTAAATCCTGATGATGATGTAAATTAATTACATCCTGGTACTATGTTGGAAAGCCACTCTTTGTCAAGATTCTTGATGTGCTCTTTAAAAACTAGTAATGATAAATAAGTAAATAGATACATAAATACATAAATAAATAATTAAATTAAACAATGGACTCCAGGTTAAGACATATAATATATTTCACCTTCACAAGTTCAGCTTTCAATCAGGGAATGTATGCCCATAGTGACTTCCGATATTACTCACAGGTTTACAATGGAGACCAATCATGTTGTAACATTGTCACTCATTCCCTTAGCCTACATTCTCGTGTTTAGAGTGGAATATGAGGAGGAATGGTTTTGAACTGAATTCGACCATCTTTGACAAATCCACATACTTTCTGTTTCTATATGTATTTCACAGATTCCCTCCAGGCACTGTTTTAATTCCTCAATTGTTTAACTTTTACTCCTATCTTTAGCGTTTTAAATTCGAGGTTTTATTTTTTATCTTAACTATACTGATGAAATTGAAATGCTCCTTAAATGTAAAGACAACAATACAGAAATGTTTGTCAAACTAAGGGGCTGCCTATTTAGTATCCTGAGCTGGATGACTATACTTACTCTTAAGCTTAAACCAAGCAAACAAGACAACCTGTCCGAATGTAATTTTGGGGCATATTATCAAGGACGGAGTTAAAAATGATCGACACTTTAGCGGCAGAAAACTGCCGCTAAAGCAGCGATAATGGCCTTCATAATATGCCCTTGAGAATTCCCATAGAAGTCCATGTTCCGGTGTGAACATGGGCTTCTATGGGAATTCTCCAGGGCTTATTATCAAGCCGATTATCGCCGCTTTAGCGGCAGTTGTCTGCCGCTAAACCGGCGATAATTTTAACGCTGTCCTTGATAATACGCCCCCTTGTACTTTGACTTTTAATCCAAGAAAATGCAAGAAAAGAAAGTGATGGAAGGAATGCTCAGCCACTGGTGATTGTTTGGTCTTCAGTCCAGTCTGTCTTTTGCTATCCATTATGTTACTCTAGGCCGAGACCAGCCATATTCAGATCAGTCTTGATCCTGCTTCAGTAGGAACAGACCAGCCTGACCTGTCAGGCTAGTTTCTCTTCAGACAGGAGCATATGCATATGTAACCCTAGACTGGTTTCAGCCTAGTTAGACCTTATTACTGAGATATACCTTGAATCCTATGTCACAGAGAGCCTAGGACCCATGTCTGGGCATACCCCTCAAATGTATGGCATTTATTGAAGCAAACAACAACGTGATGGAAGAATGCTTGAATTCATCTCAGTTCCATGCAATTGCTCAGGCTGCCTTTTGATCAATCATTTTTCATCCATTATGTCACTCTAGACTAAGACCAGTCATAGGCAAATTCATCTTGGTCCTCCTCCAATAGGAACAGTCCAGCACACACTGCAAGGCCAAGTCGGCTCCAGACAGAAATACAAGTAACCCCAGCATGATCAGATGAGCTAGTGCCTACCAGTGAGGTATATCTTTAGTCCTAAAACATAGTGAGCAGGGGTGCACACATTTGTGTCATGCATGTTTGACTTTGGAAACAGTATTAATTCTGGACTCTCAAACAAATCAATGTTGTCCCTCTGGCAAGTCCAAAATGTGCTTTGCCCTGCTCCGTGTCGCTCACATAGAGCAGATCCAGCCCCTGATTGTATTTCCTTAATTCTGAAAAATGAATGATCTGAAGCACAGGCCCCTTCATAATCTGAAAACTTCTTTTCTCATTGATAGCTTTACCAGGATATTTCAAGTCAACTTTCTTCGCTTGAAAATAAAATGCTTGTTATTCCCAGATTTATGCAGGTTTAGGAGGTGGGACATGGAATTTGTTTCCTTCTTTCACCTTGCTCTGTGTCTAACATTATCAACTCTTGGAGTCCTTGGTATATGAATAGTTACCTTGTCACCAATTATGTGCATTTATTTGTTGTCCATTAACATAAACAGCACCATCCTAACCCCTTCAGTGCGCACGACGTCTCCCGGCCGTCGTGCATTACGGTGGGCGTATGTGCACGACGGCCGGGAGCCGTTGTGTTCGCGAACGCCGTTTATTTCTCCTGCACAGCGGGAGAAATAAACCCGCACACAAGGGGTTAAAAATGTGTGGGGGAAATTTCAATCAAAATGAAACCTATAAATACCCAAGGTTTGAATGAACTAGGAATGTCAAAATTAATTTTTGAATCCAAGAACCTTTTTTTGACAACTTCCAATGTCTTTATGCAGGAACGGAGCCCTGCTCTTATTTTATGTAGTCTCCCATTCCTTGAAAAACACCTATAACAGCATGTCTTTACCAGTTCAAAACTGCCTTGATTTGCAAATGTGAGCCACTTTTTTAGTAATCCGATTCACTAATAGGGGCGGATTTCAATTTGGTGCTTGGGCCTATTTTCTGTCCCAGTCTGACTCTGACTGGATATGATAACATCCTGCCACAATTGCTACTAGAAAGTTAAGAAGGTGGTAGGACCATTACTAGGAAACTACCCAGTAGCACTTTCTGTTTAGCATTTTTTCTGTTCCCCTAGGTGAGGCTATGTACTCCAACTGTAGTAGATCTACACTGATTGGCCATTTATCCGATTGGGCATTTCCCTGAGAACTGGAGGCTTTGTAGGTCGGTTTTTAAAAGTACAGGGCCGCTGTTGGTTCTTCTGTCACTTTTCCTACCTCACTAAGTTTCATTGTAGGAGGCATAGTGTGGGATTTAAGGGATCGAGCAGGTGTAGAAAGAGCAGAAATTGAAGAGAGAAGGATAAGGAAAGAAAATGGATGGATGGGAAGAGAGAGGGATGGAGGAAAGTGGGAGCACTGCTGGTTTATCAATTTTTACCAGTGCTGGTTACAGGTTCCCATTCAGGACCTTAGCGGATCACCTCAAAGCAGTTAGAATTGGGGCAATAGAAGTTCAGTTGTTTTTTACAGCAATATGTAAATTCAGAAGAACAACAGTAGAACATCATGGTAAGTAAAGTAGATAGTCTCTTTATGAACAATGAAAGCCAGCACATGATCCCCTCAGGTCCCCTCAGCGGGACCTCAGACTCCAATCGTCTAATAAACTTAAGAGTCTAGAATCCCCTCTGATAGACACCCTACTGCGCCACAAATCTTAACGGGTACTGAACTTGGTAATAATAAAACACCAACCCCACCATAGATCATAGCACAATATTAAAGTTTCCTGTACCTGCATTAGGCTGGCTATCTTGCTCAAGTAAACATCTGCTAAATGGTGAAGTCATTCCTTGGTATTTCATCAGAACAGTCCCAAATTCCTCAGTGAAATTCCAGTAGTAGATTGGTGGTACATAATATAATTATTTACTATCATGTTGGTACATCACTACTCGAAAGCAACCTCCACAGACAAGATCATCCTAAAAATATCTCTTGGTATCCCACCCCATATAAAATGGGATGTTGGTCCGTCTCCTGCCAGTGGGTAATGTCAAATATTCAAATGTGAAGCTTTGGGGTCCCAGATACACCAGAAATCTCGGCTACAATGAATTAACTTTAAGTGGGAGACATATGAGTGTAAAAGTTATAACACCTCAAACTGGCTCTCTCATTGTGGTCTTCCAATAAATCTTGCCCCCAAAAGTGGGTGTTTGCTTTTGAATAACAAATAAATACCCCCCCTACACACCCAGTGAGTATATTTCCCTGGATATGGCAAATGTAGCACGTTACAATGCGTGCTTTTACCACGTGGTAGGTAACAACGCGGTCGTTACAATAACCACGTTGTTACCACGCGTCGCATTACATCACAAGTTGTTTCATCGACTTGCGCTAGGGGGCACGCTGGACTTAGTAACTGCATTAATTACTAGTCCTACTCCAGTTAGCGCAACAGCATGGAAGGTGTTGGATTTAAAATCCAACACATTCCCTGGTGTTGCACGCCACCTAGCGCAAGTCATTGAAACGTCTTGTGATGTAATGCCATGCATGGTAACTACGCGGTCATTACAACAACCGCGTTGTTACCTACCTGTGTGGTATTGAAAGAGTTGTAAATGCTGTTTCCTGGTATGGCAGGCATTATACTACATTTTATGCTCATCACCCCCAGAATTTCCCTATAGATAAGGAACAGAGAAAAGGACATCAGATTGTCCACCCTAGATAGGTCAGGTAGTTGGTATATTCAGACGGGCAGCACTCTGTCAGGCCATCAGAGTAAACTTTCCATTGATGGAGCTACTTGGGGCATCAGAAATAGACATCTGATGGTCCACCTAAATTTCAATAGGGCAGGCACACCAAGAGTTCGGCAGAGAGGGTACTCCATCACATTTGTGGCAGAGTTTCCTGTATGAACAATGTTATTTACCACGCACACCTAAGTTGTGCCACAGTTACACTGTAATCTGGAGATTCAAGGCGTGCTGGGAGGAGTCGTCCCCTAAACCAAGGCGAAAGAATCCAGAAGCTAGTTGCACCACTCGACCAAGTGTGGTGTCCATCCTATAGCACAGCCTATAAGTCGCGAGTACGTCGCGAATGATTCAATGTATTTCAAAAGAGTAGAATTTGTATTTTTATTTTTATCCACTAGAAGATGATCTTCATTGTAGTCATGAGGATCTCAATAGTGTAAACATTCCAATGGTTCAACGTGTTCAAAAACCTTAACTGAAGGATTAGCCCCAATCCATTTCGGGTATGAGATACCCTTCGTCAGGAGGAATCCTAAAAAATGTAATAAAATAGGAGTAAATCGAAGTGAAAATAATTGTCAATTTGAAGGTGACTGTTGATCATGCTTTACGATCGTGTGTGATTAGAAAAAAGAAAAAAGTCATAAATGATTAATGGAATTCAGCTGAATAGTGAACAAGAAGTTAAAAGATGATGAAAAAAATAGGCGAGCCTCAACCCGTGAGAGAGTCCCGATCCGTTGAGGTGTCGACTCACAGACTATCAGACGTGGTAGTTGTGTTAACGTCACAAGTGTGCAAAATTTAACCCCTGCTATCCGATAAATTGAACCCCACGTGAGGGAAGTAATGTCGGTGATAAAGTTGAAGAAAACGTACCTGCAACAGACCAAAGAGAGCGTCCAGCATGCTCCCGTTAGAGAAAACGATTACGTGACGGACATTGAAGCCGATAGTTATAAACAGTGAAGAAGTAAGTGTGTAAAGAAAAGGGGCGTGTGTAAAGAACCGTTCCTATGGCGGCCATATTAGAAAGGTGGCCGCCATAGGAACGGTACTAGTGACCTAGCGAGGCTGTTGTCCTTAAGGAGCAGGCTGTGGGAGCGGCGAGCAAAGAGATAGACTCCGCCGCTCCCGAGCCTTTTATTTAAAACCTAACCAGGCCAGGCCGGTTCTAACCGGCCTAGCATTGATGGGACGCGTGCCCCGGAAGTGATTACAATCACCTCCGGAGCACGCCCAACAGCCTGGAGACCAACCATTGGCGGGGCGCGCCTGTCGCGTCACCCTTGCGCGCGACAGGCCCGCCCCTGTGTGGTCATCGGGGGCCGGCACGAACGCCATAAATGCGGCGTGGCCGATGCCGGCCCCGCCTTCCTATCCTTGTGTGCTATGTGTCTTGTCTGTGCATCCTTATTCAGTTTTGGTAGACGAGTATGATGCTCTGATTAAGAGCGGTATTCCATGATGTGAAGGTAGTGCTTGGTGCAAATGCCTTTTTACTAGGCCATGGAGAAATTTTAATTACGCTGGAATATTCAGAGTAATTTCAGTAATTATGCATTACTCTTGCGATGCAAAATGACTGATTATGCCAGCTTTAGTAGTTAACAGTAATTTTGGACAAAATTCTTCTTCAGGAGCACAGGTACAACGAGGTAAGAAAAAACATGCCGCTGATGATTGCAGCTGTTCGTATCCTGTAACATTTAGTGCTATTCTTCTTAGTGCAAAATGTATCCTTGGCCCATGTTAGGCTCAAGGGTACATTGTACCCTCTGAAAATAGTGCTAAATGCTGAATTACGCTTCTCACATGATTCTACATAATTTTGACTAATTTTGCAGTAATCACTCTTGGTGAATTACGCCAGTTACGGCCACCCCTACTTTTTACTCTGTATTATTAAAGCAGGTTTCTGGAGATGGTAAGTTGTGACAAATCGTGCACATTTATGGAGTGGAATTTTATTGTGGTGGTGAACTGCTCTGTTTTGGGAGCGCTGTGTTTTTGTGCTGCAGTATTGCAATGTGATGTTGTGTTATTTATGTTCTGTTTTCACTGTATTGTTATTGTGTGCCTTGTTATGTTTTGATTGTGTTGTGAAGTTTCTTTTTCTATATTATTGTGTTATGTTCGAATGTTTAGTTTAGACAGGCCAACAAATGCTGTTACATTTTCAGCCAAAAGCAGCAAATGCCTTGAAAGTTACTGTGGCAAGCTACCATTTACCACTGTCTAAAGTGCTGAGTGGCAGAGCTTCAGTTCATAAAGTACTTAACACACCTGTCAGTCCAAAATAGTGAAAGAAACCTGTCTTGGCCCAGCACCCCCTGAAGATAGTGGAGGGGCACCATTAGTCGCACCATGGGAAGGAGCCAAGGTGAGGATCCCTTTGTCGGTTTTGCCGCAAAAGGAGGGTTGTGACGTTATCAAGATGCTCCTGGGAAAAGAGCGATTAAAGCGTCCAGAGGCGAGGGTTTGGCCTCTTTTTCTCTCCACTGCGCCCCAGTATCCAGCATACCACATCGAGCAGCTCCCAGAGTTTTGTCACGCTTCTGGGTGCATTACCAAAGGTGAGTACTCTGGGGGAGGGGGGGGGACGGTGGAGATGGCTGCCATTTGCGTACCCTCATTGCATCTAGGCACCATGGGGCAGATTTATGTTTCCTGGCGCATCCCTGCAAATCAGCAAGGATGCGCCAGGAATGATGCGTCACGCAAGTTTACCCTTGCGCCACACATGATGCGCCGCATTTACAATGCGGCGCATCATGGCGCAGGAATAAACAGATGCGTGACGCATCCGATGGCGTAAGGTTGGCGCAGTGCTTCAGTTGCGTCGCAAGCGCGACGCAACTCCAGCACTGTTCCAACCTACCCTATCCCTAACATGGTGCGTCAAGCCTTACGCCTGCTTCAAGCAGGCGCTGGGTTTTGGCGCATCAGCGTTGGGAAAGTGACTCAGTCAAATCTTGACTGAGTCACTTTTCAGGGCCGTTCCTGCGACGGAACGCCCCCCCTCTGTCGACACGCCCACGTGAAACCTGACGCAGGTTTTACGTGGCGCAGGGCTTTACATCGTGACGCATCTCCATAGATGCGTCACGATGTAAATATGGCGCAACGTGGCGCAGGGTTTACACCGCCGCTGCGTCACAAAAGTGACGCAACGGCGGCGTAAAAGTGGCGCATCTCCAATATAGATCTGCCCCCATATATTTACTTTGAATTAACTGAAAAGTTGTCCACATTAACATTCCGGGCCTAAGGCTTTCCATGCATCTTCAGGCAGTCTTGGATACTGCCACGATCAACTGACGTACATCTGTGCCCATGTGCACAGCACCAATTTGTATTCAATAAACTCTTCAAGGGTTCTTTTAAATGTAAATTCCTACACTCACATCCTGCTATTTTCTTGAATTATTAACTGTCTTGATTTTCTCCAGGACATCCTACATCATGTTTTCCGTTCCCGTTCGACAGTCGTATCATGCTTAGTCAAAGCATACATCCACCCTCTGATTTAAAACGCTGGAACTCAGCAACTATCCGATATTGAATTGCCACTTCCTGCTTCACCGAATCGAAGCTTCTCGGCTTGTGCTAAAGGAGAGCCTGATATGTCTCCCAGTGTGCCACCTCTCATGTATGTTACTCACGTCTGTGAGCATCCACACATGGAGTACAGTGTTTGCCACATATCAGGGCTGTAAGTGGGCCGGGTGCTGCCAATCTCAGCACCCGCAGTGAAATTGGTGTCTAATGGGCTCTCTTTGCATGCCCTTAACTTTACAAGAAAGAACAGTATTATCTTTCGGGACAATGTATGCAAAAACCATAATAACCCAAGTCAGTAATGCAGTCCCTGTTACATTTCACAAATGTAACTTCATGTTGCACGTTGCATGTTGCATGTTGCATGTGTCAGTAATTCCTGGGAGTACTTCATTTTCCATGATACATTTCTGTAGTTTTGTTTTTCCTCCAAGATATCGGAATTGTGGAGCTCTTACTACAAACTGAATCACCTGCGCCAACAGCAGGTTCCTTCGGGGGCGGCACCTCTGTTGGAGTGGAGGAGTTTTGCCCCACTTAAATGCCCCCAAATCCTCAGAGATGAAAAATAAAATAGCAATTTATTACCATTTTTTTTTCATCATCCCGTTCTGAACTGAGTGTTAGGACAGGGTGGAGTATGCCGAGTGACAACAGGGAGGAGTGGTCGGCAGAGGGCTGCCTGTGCACTGTTTAAAGTGCGCATGTCTTTTTGAGCAGCGATCTTGTGACAGCCAGCCATACATGCACACTTTAAATCGCTCAAACTAGCTGTCTTAGACAGCTGAGTTGAGAGCAAGTGCAGGCCGCAAGTGCACTCAGGAGCACCGAGAGACGCCGCTCCCTCCAATCAGAGTGCTGCTTTCATGCTGGTTTACAGTGTGTGAGCATCAACAGAATTAGTCAAGGGAGTTTGCTGGTGCATGCAGTTGACGAAAGAAGAAGTCCAGACCAGAGGACATATTTGGTAAGTGTTAATTTTAAAATGTTATTTGCACTTGCTCCGCCAACCCCCTCCCCGTAGATGCCAACTGCCACTGCGTTCCTTGCTGGGCCTTCATTCTTTTCATTAACACATGTTATTTGTACAGCACAGAGCTCACAATCAAGGCGTGTGCATCACCAATCACATCCCGTGTGCAGCACACAATTCCCAATCAAGGGCCTGGCAGCACCACGCACACCCTGTTGTCAACTCAGAGCTCACAATGAAGGGCTGTGCATCACCATGTACACACGGTAACTTGGAGACACATACCAGCTGCACCCACAGGTCAATAAATAAAACTGTTTTGGGTTTTAAAAGCTGCCCAACGTATATTTCAATATTTTCCAACTCATACCATAAAAAGTCCCATACCTAGGGTGTACCTTATTAGACGACACCAGTCCCAGTTTATGCCATGAGTTTGACCTAAGGGTTTTAATCCCTAAATCCCAAGTAACTCCCCTGTGAAGAAAAAGTGACCTAACACCCGTGCCACCGATAGGGTGACCAACCGTCCGTAAATTTCACGGACAGTCCGTAATTTCGGCCGTCTGTCCGTTGTCCGTGAAGGATTCTTTAACAGACGCCATTTGTCCGTAATTTTAACCGGGTACCGGTCGCACCACCCTAAAGCCGGCACAGCTTCCACCCACCTCCCTGCTTGACTCCGATGCTGCTGAGGTCGGGTGTAACAGACTCCGACGCAGTACCAAAGCTCAGATACCCAGCAGCATTGGAGAGGCACAGCGGGATGGCAACCCTCACACCTTCCGCCGGTGATGATCTGTTCAGGGGTGCTTGAAGGTGACTGAGAGGGAGGGGCTACAGCTTCAGTGGCAGGGGCATCCAGATGCAAACAGCCCTGAATGCTTCATGTCTCTGCAATTTAGAGGGGCCTCACACATTCCCCTTTTGCCCAGGGCCCCAAACATCATAGAACCGGCCCTGATTACACCGAGGCAGCATGTGGTTCTCTTCACAGAGCTTAATTACTGTTAGTAAATTGTAAGCAAACCTCCGTTCTTCAAACATGCAGTCTATAATGTAATTAAATGGCACAATCGCACCCACTGATTTAGAAAGTATGGAGGACAATCAGTTAAATCAGTTCTCTTGGAGTATCTCCTTTAAGTACTGTATATCACAGTAGGGGATGGCAAAACTAACAATTTAGAAAGAGAGCCTGTTGTCTTGTCCAGGAATGGGTGAGGAGCCCTACCCCACCCTGGAAGAGACCAAGATGATACGAGAATACTGCATGCCCGCCCCTGTGCCCACCCTGATGGATTCTGTTCCACCCCAGTGATGGCTCCTCTCTCCCCATGTGGTGGCTCGTGTCCCCCCCCCCCCGTGGTTCCTGTCTCCGCCCTGGGTGGCTTCTGTCCCAGTCCTGGAATGGCTCCTGCAGCGAGGGTGAAGTTCTTGATGGGCCTCTTCTCAAAAGGCTCAGCTCAAAATTAATATGAAAAGGTGAACGAGTGAGTAAGTGAAGGGATGGGTGGATGGCTGGATGAATTAATGAAAGGGTGAATGGATGAATGAAAGATTGAATAGATGGATAATGAGAGGATGGATGGATTGATGAGTGAGTGGAAGGATGCATGAGAGAAAAGGTAAATAGCTGGATGTATGGGTGGAAGGGTAGCTGGATGGGTAAAAGGGTGGATGGATGAGTGAAAAGGTTGATGAGTGGGTGGATGGATGAGTGAAATGATGGATGGATTGATGAACTGATAAGTGCAAGGGTGAATGGATGGAAAGATGAGTGAAAGGGTGGATGTACGGATGGATGAGTGAGTGAAAGGGAGGGTAGGTGGACAAAAGGATGAATAGATGAGTGAAGGAGTGAAAGAATAAATGGATGAGAGAAACGATGGATGAGTGATAGGGTCAATGGATGGATTCATGAGTGGATGAGTAGATGGATGGATGGGTGGATGGATGGAAGGAAGGATGGCTAAGTGAAAGGGTTGATGGAGAGAGAAAGGGAGGATGGATGGATGACTGAAAGGGTGGATGGGTGGAAGGATGAGTGACTGGGTGGATGGATGAGTAAGTGAAAGGATGGCTGGAGGGGTGAAAGGGTAAATGGCTGGATGGATGAGTGAATGGATGGATGGGTAGAAGAGTGGATGGATGAGTGTACAGATGGATAGGGTGGATGGATGGATAATGGATGGATGAGTGAAAGGATGGATGAAGGGATGGATGAGTGAAATGATAGATGGAAGGATACATGATGGATAGGTTTGCAAATGGTTGAATATGTTTGGATATGGCTGGGCTTACTTATATACTATTGCGCGACCTCCTCTGATGTGTCTGTAAAACTTACCTATTGTCCTGAATTTTGACCTCCTGTCCAGAATTTGTGTCCTGAATTCTGACCCTTTGTCCTGAATTTTTACACTCACTGTCCTGAATTTGCATCAATGCCAGTTGGTCACCCTAGCCACCGACCTTGGAGCGGAGAAACCAGGTTTGTGTGCTGGCTTCGCAACAACATCCTGTGATACCCGGCAAATCACTTAATGTACCCATGCCTTACTATCTGACACAATAATTTTATTTTTAAAGTAAATCTGTCCTTGTGTAGTGTACTCTGGTGCTTATGTAAAGCACTGTAAGGCCCTTGAGCCATGTTGCACTATATATAAATGAAAATAATAATAATAATACCCTTATGACTTGCCAATTCATCCCCTGCATTCTCAAATATTTCTTTATTTTTCTCCTTGCTTCTATATAGGCAATAGCGGGGAGGCGCATCGCACTCAGATGGCCGCAAAATGGTCTCAGGAGAATGGGCCAACATATCCGGAGGAGTGTGGCATTCCATAAAGTTCCGCTCTATGGTTTGTTTTAGTTTTTCTTACTCCAGGTATATATTTGCCTTTCCTTCTGGGTGATATTGTTTACTTTTCACAGTAGACACATTGTATGGCAGACCTAGGGTACCATTGGTTGGTCCTCAGCTGCAATCTGCCAATCAGCACTGAGTTGACAGTGAGTGGATGGTAGGTGCTTTTTTTTAAAATCGCAGCACCATGCCCCACCTTGCATGAGGGATATATAGTGGAAATGTGCTCCAAGATGCACCACTGAACACTTCTGTTCTCCCAGACCGGTCTACGGCTCAGCTTTGGCTTGTCTTCTGTGCTTCTTCTGTGCTCGCTATTTAAGTAGCACTTGGATTGTTTTCTACCTTTATGGCTTTGGTGAAGTAGCATCGAGGACCAGCAACACTGGTTATCACGTGACGTAAATATGGTCTGGTGAAAAGTGTGAGGCGCCTTTTATTTGGTATGTGGCACTGCTGACTTTCACACATCAGGAGTAGGCGTATTATTCCTTCCATTTGTTTTGTTGATGGTGTCAATTGCTGAGGTGAAGGTTGTGACCTTTCTATTGGTTGGGGTTGTGGGTGAGAACATTAGAAATGTCTCTTTCCCACTGCTCCGATGACCCCGTGCAGACCCCACGATGCTGGATAGAGGACTCCCCTGTACTCTGAAGTGCATTGTGAAGACGACAAAATCGCAAAACACAATGAACTGAAGATTGGTTTCCTCACAGTCCTCCCCTTGATTCTCATGTCTCAGGCATCTGCTTGTGCACAGTGAGGTGCCCTTTTCTTGGAGGGGGAGTTTTTCTTGATCAAGGTTTGGCTCTGTGGT
The DNA here is from genome assembly GCF_964204655.1 of Triturus cristatus. Lineage (NCBI taxonomy): Eukaryota > Metazoa > Chordata > Amphibia > Caudata > Salamandridae > Triturus > Triturus cristatus. The sequence continues at coordinate 833,707,103 of NC_140594.1, forward strand.
GTGTCCTGCATCTCACAGCGCCCTTTGCTGAGTAGTTGTGCATGCTGCTAAATATCTTGAGTCACCAAGTGAGACTGCAGGGACCATTTTAAAAAGATGTCGTCTCCTCTAGGGGAGAATGCACAATGGCAACTATTGCTGGGTCCACCTTTTTTATGTGTTGCATGGAGTGCTTGGTATACTGCTTAACCACCACTTCATAGCACTTTAAAATCCAATGTGGTGCACAGTACAAATCATATACTAGGTCTGGCCATCCTGAACTTGTGATTCTAAACCACTATGGGACCGATTCCGATGTCGGATGGACCGCTGTCCATCCAACATCGGTTGGGAACTGGAACTGAACGACCTCCTGTCGTCGGGTCCAGCCCAGCAAGTAGGATGCGACCGAACCCTGTTTGGTCGCAATCCTATTCTTTCCAATGGTAGCATGCATTCTGAACAGAATGCATACTCTCATTGCAAAGAGCAGAGGTGCAGTACATCCCTGCACCCCGTAGCAGGCACCTCAAGGTGCCTGCCACAGGGTGCCAGATTCAACAGGGGGGCACCACGGCCAACATTCTGAAGCCTTGCACCAATGGGGGCTCTGCTGGGGGCTTCCAAAATAGGATTCCCAAAGCCTTTCTGTGTCAGAAAGTCTGGCACAGAAAGGCTGTGGGAATCTTCCATCGGAATCCCTCGGCCAGAAAGAGCCACCCGAGGGATTGATGAAGGATTTCTGAATGGCAGCCGGGCTTTCCAAGACCGTCAGAGGACAATCGGAAATCCGGTTCGGATTCCATTCCGACTGACTCCATCAAAATGGGTCAATCAGAAAAGAATCCAAATTCGCAATTCCAATGCGGTTTGAACGGCTCTCTGAAATGGTCGGAGCCATTTCCAACCGCATCGGAATCGGCCCCTATGTGTGCACAATGTTACCATGTATAAGTAGTGCTTTATGGGTATTCCGGATTTGTATAGCACCTCCGTGAACAGAGACTGCTGGGTTACAGAGATAGACTCTTCCCTGCAAAAGAATATTACTCAGTCTTTTTAATCACATCCTCATTGTTGTGGAGTCTCTTCTGAGGTGTGTGTCTGTCTCATCTGCTCCTGACTGTCAGCTGGAGACTAGATTTGTCACTCACTCACTTTCAGTTGCCTACAGCTAGTGGTCACTCGTGCCACTCAAGTGCAGTGGCACCACCCGTTCCCTACATTCCAGGTAGAACAGGTGCCAAATATTTTCCCCTGGGAAGAGGAATACCAAGCTCTAATGACTACACCCTAGTGGTGAGCAGTGAAGTACAGGTCAGGCGCGTGCTTGGACTGAACCCTGGCGGATGCCAGGGACTCCGTTAGGAATCATTCAATAATGAGTAGAAGTAAAGCACTGCCTCTGCGAAAGAGACTTACTTATTGATCCTTAACAATGCAATAAGGCAGCTAATCTGTCTAACAGATATATAGTCTCAAGATGATTCTTTTAATATTTATTTACACAGTGCTCATTCTGAGTAAGCCTGGGCAAAGCACTACGCTATGCTCGCGTAATTTGCGAAGTTTGCGCTACTTCGCACTACGCGAATTGCACGTAGCACAGTGCAAACACGCGTAGCGTAGCGTAGTGCAGCAGTCATTTTTTGCTTGCTTGCGGTCCTCAAAATCAAGTTGGCGACCGCGAGCAAGCAAAATGACATCCCTGCGAGACTTTTTCCTCGTTCGCGATCAGCAACATCAAGTTGCTGATCGCGAGCATGGAAAATAAACCTCCTGGCGAGATTCTCAACGCGGGGAGGTCAGGTTTCTCATTGCGAATGGTCGCGTATGCTCGCGACCGATTGCGATGAGAAACTACCAGTCCGCCTTGAGAAAGCTGCCGCTCGAGTAAAAATCTACTCGAGCGGCAGAAAACTACAGCTCGCACTATGCAAAATGCCGTTTTCAATGATTGCACAGTGCCGGATGCTTGTCCGCACTGTGCAATCATTGAAAACTGCATCTTGCACAGTGCGAACAGGGTACTATGCAGTTCGCGAAGTGCTACGCGTAGCTCGCGTAGTGCGAAGTGCTCTTTGCGTAGCTACGCGTAGAGCTACTTCGCGAACTATGCCCAGGGTTAATTCTGAGGCACAACATGCAGCAGCTGCTTGAGGGCATCTCAGCTGAGCAGTTTTACACCTCTTGAACCTGTGTCTCCTTTTATTTGAGATCATGCCACAGGCAAGTGACCAATCTTAATTTGAAAGCCATGCATGCCTGCAACACAAGTGTAACCTGAGTTTGCAGGCTCAGCACCAAAGGAGTGTTGGCATGCCGTTCGTTTTAGAGGTGAGCTTTCTTTGTTCCGGAGGAAACTTGTTCTTCTTTTCCATCCTGCCAGATTCTCTGATGCATGCTGTCATTGGGGCAACTTAACTCACTTAAACAGAAAAGCTGAGGGTCTCTGGTAATGATTGTCCAAGATACCAAGTTCGCAATAGAGAGTGGACCTCATGTGAACCTCTTTGCACTTTTGTATAGGGTATAGCAAGCAGCCATGGCTTTGCTCTAGGCACAGTGCAATACACTGCAGCCTGAATGCCAAGCCAAGGATGGGTTTTGAGCAATGCTTTTAACATCTCATATATATTAAATATATCTTAAAGAATAAAGGCTAACCCAAAATAGAAGGACACTACTCAAATGTACTGGTAATGATAGACTGAAATGAGTGTCTCCTTAATGAAAACAGAGATGTCATGGAGAAATTGGTACCCAGTTTAATCAGAGAGTCTCAATGCAGTGATGAAACCATGACTCGGGGCTGACTTCTTTATATAATGTTTGTGAAGCTTCAATATGCATGATGTTCTAGTGTTCTCCAATCTTTGTGTAGTTCAGAATACACATACAATGGAAAAGCACAGTACCAATGCATTGCAGTACAGGTAGGGAACCATAAGATTCACAACTGGCTCATGCTAACAAAGCTTTAAATGAACACTGTGGCAAAATGGAGGACTGCAATCTTCTAGCAAATGCACTGCTTTGCATCTCTTGGGTATTGGTTGAGGTGTGCACCCCAAAAGGTTGTCATGGGGCACTTACAACAAAGAAGATTTAGACAGTATCAGAATTTGTGCATGTTGTCTTTATAAACACTGAGGAAGCACTTCAACACCTGGGTGCCAAGATGAACACAAGGCTACAAGCACACTTGGGGCCCAGGAACCATCAGTTTGTTGGTGGAAGGGGTGTCCTCCCCCAGCAGAGTCACCACCCATCTCACAAGCACCTGTAGCAGTGGAGTTCTTGTTCATCCCACCTCAGACTCTGGTGAGTGGTCAGAAGAGCTCAGGGGATATGTGTGGTAATCAGTTGTTGGGGTGGACGTTTCAGCAGACTAGCTCCAACCTCGGGAGGGGGGTAGGAGAGCAGCAACCCATGTTCTGGCCTGCTTTTCCGGTCTTCTTGAGCTGGCTGGGAACTCCATGAAGGCAGGACAACAGCTGCAGCAGCAGGACAGTACAGCAGAGATTCAGCATAAACTACAGTGTTAGTTCATCAAAAGATGTCTAGTAAGCTTCCTGGCCACTCCAGCTTGTACTTCTATAGCAAACACTTGGGCAGGTGCCCACTGCCATTCAGTGTCCAGTGAATCCTTCCTGTACAAATGTCCTGCTACTCAGGCTGTGCTACTCTTTCTCCGACCCCTGGCAGAGTTTGGGGAAGCTAATCTACCCCTAGGCACTCTCAGCTAATGTGCGGAGGCTGAAGAAGACATTTGAGGGTCTGCTCTGGCATTATACTATGTAGGTTCCCTGCAGATAGAGAATCAAAACATCAGGAAGAAATAGTGAATTCAGTTTGCCATCCTCATCTTGCAAATGGCATTTTGTATAAATAAATCTTTGCAGGTTTTCGGATCGTCCGCTTGTAGACGGGTAGGAGTAGGGATTTGATGAGGCACTAAAGGAGAGTGGCAAGCCAACCCCTGGAATGGAAACCGGGATTCAGTTGGAGATCCTATATGGGTCAGTATGGGCAAGTGGTTCAAGCCACAAGGTGCTGTTCCACTCAGTGCAAAGGTGAACCTAGAGATACAAAGAATCATTTTAAGCCTATTTATCTATATGGGACCCAGCTATTAGTACCATCAGGCAAAAGTTGACTCTGGGTTCCAGAAGGCAGAGCGGTGTCTGGGGGGAGAGTGATTTTGCCAGTGACCTCTTCACCCTATGGCAGAATCGCTCGCAGCAGAAAAAAAGGGCTACACACATTTTTGGACTGATTTAACCCATGAAGGGATGTTGATGTGTGTGGGCATTGGGCAGGCAGGATGGGGAATTGACCTGCTGGTGGTCTTGGAGCATAGGTGATGTATAAGGAATAGGCACCTTCTGGCACCATGCATTCTGGAGTGTTGTGCCGTAATGTAAAGTAGTGGCAATCGTTGTATTGCTTGTACAATCTTTCAGCTGTTTTGCTGATCTTATCTCCTGTATTCTCATAACTATAATGTCTGCTTTACTATGGCTCGCATTTCTCTCTAATGTTGTATAAATAAAGATAAAGAAGGGCCACACCTTGGCTAAACCATAATCACAGTTCCTCACTCCTGGTAAGTCCATTCAGTGGGGGACAGCGACTTGCACATTGTGAGCGCACTATAAATTAGCGCTCCCAGTGCTACGCGATACAGCCTCTAGTGTCTCTCCTTGTGTGAAATTGACTGACTGACCTTGGAGAGTTGAATGTGGACTGACAACCCAACACAAAATAACTATGTTTGAAGTTTATGCAAGAAAAAAAATACAAATGATATACCTGAAGCACGCTGATACATTACTCAAAATGAGTGTTCTTTAAGGAAACCCGTTGTCCTGTCAACGTGTTAAGACTTAATTAAGGTGATAGGTCCGGCAATCAAATTACAGGTCTTCAAAAAGACATGGTACCTTTGTGAACGATTAAAATAATGGTAATAATTATATGGAACGAGGTCAGTTTAATTGCAGTTCTTGAAAATGCACAACGTATCATCTAGATTTCAATGAGAGGCTTATCATTTCTGTTTCCATTGTCTTGTCTGTCTGGCTCCCATCCAGGCAGCTTGTGGTCCTTTTGTTTCAAGACGGATTGCATTCCCTCTGTGCTTGCCTCTTGCGTGCTCCTCATTCATTATGAAGAGGGTGGCGTGGCGTGTCCTATGTAGGGTAATGCTGGGTGTTCAGGACCAGGCAGTGCAAAGTTCAATCGAATACTAACAGCAGAAACATCTCAATATGTAACAATATATATATATGCATGCATTTATCCCAGCTAGCCATTAAAAAAGGAATATCAAGGTTTGCACCTGAACAATCCGTGTGAGTATAATAAGAATATAGGCTCTGTTTAACAAATGTAAAATTTTGACTGAGAATGTACAAATGAGACATAAAAGAGATTAAAAAGAATTGGTTTATATCAATGTTTGGTGTACATTTCTGACTTTTTTGAATACACAAAGGACTTCGGGGCATATTATCAAGAAATGGCGTTAAAATTATCGCCTCTTTAGCGGCAGAAAACTGCCGCTAAAGCGGCGATAATGGGCTTGATAATATGCCCTTGAGAATTCCCATAGAAGCCCATGTTCTGGTGTCAACATGGGCTTCTATTGGAATTCTCTGCGGCATATTATCAATCCCATTATCGCCGCTTTAGCGGCAGTTTTCTGCCGCTAAAGCGGCGATAATTTTAACGCCGTGCTTGAAAATATGCCCCCTTGAAGATGCTCCTGAAAGTCCTCACTGTTGCTGAGGGGTCATTCTAGAATTGTTGTGTGATTACAATAGATTTTATCATGCTTTAATTGAAAGAGATACACATTTACACATGAAGACTTTGTAGCAGAGAAATTTCGTTAAAACATTTTTTATATGTGGCGAAAAAGATGTCTTTTGTAGAAACAACTTCCCTTTACACCCCTCCATTTTTTGGTATGTACCCTGCCTATTTTCAACCTGGATACAGAATGACTCCTGATACTGACAGCAGTAAACCTTGCAATGTATTAAGGGTGAGAAAGCAGTTTGCAAAACTTTGTAAATGCTCGCAAACTTTCAATTTGGTATGTCTTCACCTACTTTCCAAGTACTCCCACTATGTATTGTCAGCTAATATATTTTCACATGGTGTATAATGTTGTGTGCGTAAATCGCTTTCCTGGTGTAAATGCAGGTTTTGTTGATTATATACAAATCGAGAATTTTCACTTGTATAACAAACCATTTGTGCCCTTAAGTTTCTTTCTGGCACACATGTGGCCTTGAGAATTGGCCATGTGTTTTTAGAGAAGCCAATTCTGTAAGGATATAGGGGCTGATTACGAATTTGGCAGTCAGACCATGGACAGAGTTACAATCATAAGGCCTTATGGTAGTTGTAGTCACTTCAATGTCACTTAAGCACCACTTGAAAAATGGTAAGCTGCATGACTAGTGTAGATCATTAGAGACATGGCAGACAAGTGAGAAAAGGCAAAAGGAGTGTAACATCTTGGTTAGAGTTGCAGTCACAAGGTCTTATGTTAGTTGTAGTCCCTTCAATGTCACTTTAGCAACATTTGAGAAATGGTAAGCTGCCTGACCAGTGTAGATCAGTTGTAACATGACAAACAAGTGAGTAGGGGCAAAAGGAATGTAGCATCTTGGTTAGAGTTGCAGTCACTAGGCCTCATGATAATAGTGCTAGCTTTTCTATCTCTACTTACAAACACTTGAAAAATGGTAAGCTGACTGAGTAGTGTAGATCAGTAGTAATATGGCGGACACGTGCGAAGGTGCACACGTAGCCTGGTATCTTGGTTAGAGTTGCAGTCACAAGGCCTCGTGGAAGTTGTAGTCAGTTCAATGTCACTTTAGGAACACTTGACAAACGGTTAGGGTACAATAGATGTTAGTTGCATGCATTTAAGACGGACCATATATTTACATTTTAATAAATATCATGGGTCCTGGAATGATATTTTGATGCTAATGCACTCATAGACAGCATTGCAACACGTGTCATGTCCTGGATGTGAATACATGTGCTTTTATATGCAGCAATTGACATTTCCCCAAACAAAAAAACATCTCAGATACTTTGAGTATTGCATTTTATGAAAGTAGACAGAAAACACAATAGCAAAAGCATGGTTGAGAGAAAACAGGACATTGTGATAATGTGACAGTTATTGCAATGCAACTTACCAGAGCCCACTCCCCTTCTATTCCTGTCAAGCCCTCAGTATGCAGTATGACCAAGAACTTACCCCAGGATAAGAGTTGTAATGGTGCCCTTGGAGTGCCAACGCCAGTCCTCTGAACCTCCAGCTGGTGGCTATTGTACATGGTAGGTACCCTCAGCCTGAGGTCAGTTCACCTCTTCCTACTGTCTCCCTGTGTGTGCAGGGTGGCACCAACAGCATTCACTCTGTTGACTATCCTGTCCCAAATTTCTATTTTCCTACTGAAAGGAGTCAGCTGGACTGGGACTCCAAAAAGGTGTGGCTCTACTCTAATGATTTCCTCCACCATGGCTGTCAACTCTTGCTCAGTTAAGCTTGCTTTTTTTGCCAAGCATGGTGAAATCAAAAAATGTGAGTGAGTATATGAATGAAAATCAAACAAATGATAGAGAGGAAAAAGGTGCAAAACAAAAATTACAGGTGGTGTAGATGAAATGGGAAGATGAAAAAAGGGGTGCCTTATTTAGAAATGCAGTAAATGGTGGTGCCTGACTTGCTGTGATGCAGTTTGGAAGAAAAGGAGGCTGGTCGGGAATGGGGTGTGTTTTATAGTGTGATTTGCAGGCGTGTCCATTTCCCAAAGCACGTTAGGTGCATATTTTTTTAATCCATCCAATGGTCACTGTTTTGTTGTCTTTTTGTGGTGTACACCGTGGCGGTCAACCACAGTTGGGTAACTGCCATTTGTTGAGCACTGCTGGGAGACCGCAAGTATGACTGTGTAGTCATAATACACTCGGCCATCAGCTGAGCATATTATGACTACACAGTCAGGGAAGAGGTGTGGCGCAGAGGCCAGGGTGACTGACGCCGGACACTGGGGATCATGGTTCGATCCCCGGCACCGGCGGCAGGTCAGACCAGCACCATGTGACTCTGGGCAATAGCTCGCTTAATCTTCCTGACTGCCCCCAGCACCGGGATGCCTACGGGTAGCTGTGTGCTTTACAAATACTGGATTTACATTTACATTTTACAGTCATACTCATGGTCTCCCAGCGGTGCTGAAGGCATCGGTGTACTCACTGCCGATATTGCAGACTACCGGGGTCCCGCCAGGCAGACCGCCATGGCTGCAGTCGGCATTTCAGACAGCACAAATCATAAAACAGCAGCCAGTAGATCCCCAGCACAGCGGTCTTGTAGACGACACAGGTGCAGTTCTCGGGCAGTCGGACTCCCAAACTCATAATAAGGCCCATAGTGTTTTGACAAAAGTATAGAGAGTGTAGGATTTTTTTTTGTATTTAATTTGGGGTCAAAACCTGACACATTCTCTGAACATTTCTGTATTGTTTCCACAAGTTGATTTTCCATTTGTAGATACAGAATCATATTAGCATTAGTTGAGAATAACGCAACCCAGTCTCAAATACACAAATGTTTGGTTTATTTAGCACATCGATGCCCCTGTCAGATTGGCTTATAAGTAGTTTAGTGTCTCTTAGTTTGAGCATGTTTGCCTTGATCTTATTCTAGTCTTTCTAGTTGAAATTGATGTAAGGAAATCTGTCTTGCCAGAAAGTGTCACTTGTTCAAACTCTCTTACTGGAAAGTAGCTCTGTGCCTCCATGCAGGATGAAGAATTGTGTCTGCAGCGGAGATCAGGGAATATGGGGTATCTAATAATCTGGATTATAGGATGAGGGGGGTGGAAATGTCACTCAAGCAACAAACACAATGCTTGTCAGGGTGAACCACAAAAGTCACTGAATTAATCTGCTTAGCCCTGTGGTAGCTTGGCATAAAATGAGTCAGGCTTAACTTAGAGGCAGTTTGTTAAGTATTTATGCAGCACACAAACAGTAATAAAGGGAAGAACAATCAAACCAAATTAGGTAAATAAATGAAATTGTAATAAATAAGATGAGACCAGAACAGTAGAACTGGAGATATGTAATTTGAAATTTTCAAGTAGATTAGCACTTAATAGCACAAAGCACTATTTGCAGTCATCTGGTCGTGCTAGCCTGGGGGAAAGTCACAAGTTCAGAACAACCACAATGGAGCATTGGCCGGAAACAGGAACAAGGTTATTCCCACTTAAAAAGTTACCTTCTCAATGTCAAGTGCGAAGAGTCAAGTTTCTGGTGAAGGAGGCCACAAAGAGCAGAGAGAGCATCACAGATGGTCATCGCTGTAGCAGGAAGAGCAGGCCCGGTGCTGTGGATGGTCATTGCTGCAGTGTAAAGATCTGGTCAAGCGTCGCAGCAGCTCACTGCTGGAGCTTTGTGTTGGTGATCATCGCAGGCTGTAGTTGCCACTGTAGCACGGAGTGCAGATCTCTCGTTGACGGTTCCCACTGGGCGCAGTGTCGGGTTCACCAGGGCTTTGCATTGATGGTCATCGCGGGCGACAGTATCTCGGCCTGAACGGACTTGTTCATGGTCGCCAAGAGACCAAAACTTTAGCATTTCTCCTTTGCATGAAGAGGAGTGCTCTTTGATGCCAGCCAAGAGTCCAGGACCTGGGGAAGCATCATTTTTGGATCAGGGATGCATTAGCAGGGGCCAACAGGGCTTAGGAAGGTCCAGGTGCAGGTCCAGGCAGGTCCAATTGCAGCAGGTCATCTGGGCAGTTGCAGGAAGACCTCTGAAGCTTGTTGTGCCCCTGTAGCTCAGAACAGGAGGTCAGCCAACTCACCCTTTGAATCACGCAGGTTAGCCTAGGATGAAGGGAGCTGGTCCAGTCCTTCTTCTCAGACAGCAGGGCAGACCACAAGCTGTATGGCAGTCCTCTTGGGAGTAAAGCAGGCTTCAAGCAGCAAAGCAGTCATCTGGGAAACAAGGAATCCCTCAAGTCGCAGGGCAGTCCGCTGGGGAATAATGCAGTCCTTCTTCTGTAATGTCCACAGATCCAGGAGTGTACTCAAAACTTGGTCTGAGTTTCCAGTATTTATACCTGGTGCCAGCCTTTGAAGTGGGGGAAACTTCTAGTCTACCACCACATCTGTTTCTTGAAAGTGAAAGTTCTTTCCTTCCCCTGACAAGCTTCCAAGAAGTCTAGAGTGACAAACAACTGTTGATAGGTTTCTTTGTGTATGCTGGTGGCAGCCCATATTGAGGTGCAAATGGGGCAGGGAGCACACATCCTGGGCTGTCAGGATGGCCAATCCTGCCCACACCTATGCCTTTCCATCTCAATGTCTGGGAGGAATACACAAAGTCTAACTGCAGGGTCGTGTGACCCAGGACACTAACAGCAGGGACAAAATGGCTAGGCCAAGAAAATGCCAACTTTCTAAAAGTAATGAAGAAAAACGCAGCAGTGATGCACTCTCTTTGTAAATGTTAAACAAGTTATGTTATACTATATACACAATTATCAACATCGGTGTGCGCCTGCTGTGGTGGTTTCACCGTACCACCAATTCACAGTGAACCGAATAAATAAGACAAGAGTCTTAAACAATAGGCGCACTACCCTAAAACTCAGACTGAGTGTATTAGGTTCAAATTGCAAAACAATATTCAAACATCAAACAAGGATGTAGCTAGGGTTGAGGAATTCAAACCTAAAAGTACATTTGTGGCGCCAACATCTCACAAAGTTTTGGATACATTTGAAACATTAGTAAAGAATGACTTATCTAAGTTACCCAGTCCGTCCAAGAAGAAACATAACTTGACAATAGTAGATAGGAAGGCCTTAAGGGATTTACGTAACAACAGTACGATAGTGTTTTTTCCGGCTGACAAGGGTGGGGCTCTTGTAGTCATGGACCGAAGCTTCTATGAAGCTAAAGTAGAACGCATGTTGTCAGATGAGACTACATACTTACCTTTGAATAATGATCCTACTCAGGAGTTTCAGGCTGTCCTGTCACAGATTCTAGCACATGCTAAAGATATGGGATGGATCAATGATAAAACATCCACATTTTTTTTTCACGATTTCCACGCAGACCAGAGATTTACATGCTGCCGATAAATACATAAAAATCATAAAGATCCACCTTTTTGGCCCATAGTGTCGGGCTGCGGCTCGATACATGAGCCTCTGGGTCAGTATCTGGATATGTTTTTGCAGACTATCGTTCATTCTGGTGTGTCTTACTTGCAAGACACCACACATTTCTTGACATTACTCAAAAATATAATCTTGCCAGCAGGAGTTGAGATTTGGCTATATACTATAGATGTAATATCTCTATACACATCCATACCACACACGGAGGGGATCGAGGCTGTTGAGTGGGTGCTACTCCAATTGGGAGATACTAAGGCTGATAAGGTTTTCCTGTTAGCACTTCTACAATTTTGCCTTTTTCACAGCTATTTTACATGGCAGGATAGATTTTACCTACAAACGACCGGAACCTCTATAGGTTTTTCCGGGGCCCCCAGCTATGCGAATATTTTTATGATGAAGTTTGAACAGGAGTACATTTTGAATGATCCAGATTGGACAATGCATCTAATTCTGTACCGCCGGTACATAGATGACATATTCATTATCTGGCAAGGCACAGCACATGACTTGTCACTCAGATTAGACCAGTTGAATGGCAGGAATCCTAGGATTCAATTTACACACAACATGAGCAGACAAACTATTCCGTACTTAGATGTACAGGTCACATTAATGGGGAATGTCTTAACCACGAAGGTGTTTACTAAACCAACTGACCGTAATAACACTCTATTGTACACGAGTTTTCATCCGATGACCTTGAAAAAACATCTTCCATTTTCCCAATTTCTCCAGATTAAACGTATCATTTCAAATGACCTGGAATATCAGACAACTTTAATTCGATTCAAAAAGCTCTTTTTGGAAAGGGGCTATCCAGAAGGGGTAGTGGAGGCAGCAGCTAAACGGGCAGATGAGATTCCTAGAGTTGAGTGACTGACTAAAAGGAAGAGACTTAAGGATAGACGTGAAGTTTTTGTGTCTACGTTTTCCACTCAAGCTGTAGCCATCAAGAATATAATACTAAGACGTTGGGAGCTATTGCAGATGGAACCTGATTTTAGTCATTTTTTTCAAGATCCGCCCATTTTCGCTTACAAGAGGTCTAATAATATTAGGGAATTACTCAAAAAGAGAGAACAAATTAAACAGGACATTAAAGGCATGCAAAAATGTTATAATTGTTCACATTGTAATAATGTCCTAGTAGGCACAACCATTTCACATCCATGGTCGGGTATTCCCATTCGACTGTCATTTACGGCTAACTGTAACACCCAAAACGTTATTTATGCAATACGGTGCCCATGAGGCATGTTTTATGTTGGGAAGACAGAGAGACCCTTACGAATCCGCATCACAGAACATAAAAGCCATATTAGGACAGGAGTGTTGACGTCTCCTCTTGCAAGCCATTGGAATGAATTTAAACATACCATAGCGCAATTAAGATTTACAGTACTGGAGGTGGTCAAGTATCGTAATGACAGGAATATGTCCAGATTGATCACTCGAAGGGAAATATTCTGCATACAATTTTTAAATACGCTACATCCGAAGGGTCTCAATGACAAGTTGGAACTCTCTTGTTTCCTGTAGCTTAATTTTGAATGACATTGAATCAATGATCTATTAGTTTAGCGTTGGCATTTCTTTCCTTCTAATACACTCAGCTAGAGGGGATAGCAGTGTAGTTTTCATTACTGTTTTTATTATTGTGTCAAAATTACTGTTGATTTTCAAATATGGTGCAGTAAAGGGTTTTATTAATCATGTCCTGTACGCTCATTGAGAACTAAATATATACAGCACTATACTATTATTAGTTATTTTCAAGCATGACTTTGTTAATCTGAATGACATACTCTGTATGATTAACAACTATTTTTTGCATTTTACGATTGTATTGCATCTTTAAATATAGTGAATCATGTTTTGTTAATAATGCTATGTGGAAACATACTCATCACTCTCTTTACTAACATGGCGCCTAGTAACACTTGAGGTTTTTCTTAAGGTGTCTATCGTAGTCCTATTTCTATTTTCATTGTTTGCGTTGAGCACGTAAAGCGGCAAACTTTCTAGCGCCCGATTGATGTTGGACAGCTTAGTTAGCAGGACACCAGGCTTTGAATTTAAGCGCGACGTTCTAAAGTTGTGGGTGAGTTTTCCCAAAAGGGCAGTGCACTAGTGATTACTGCAATAATAATTTTTGAGTGGGATTCCAATAGTCTGATAGTTTTGTATTTATTTCATCAGAGCGACACGCGTTACCTGGTGAGGAGTTTGTAGAAATCGTCATACAAACAGCAACATTGAGCTTTGACACATCTGTGTGTACTCGGTGAGTGTTTAACCTGGTTTAGTTTGTCCGATGGAGGTTTTCATACATGATTTGAACTACGAGTAAAACACGGATGTTTTACTTTTCTAGCGTGATGTGGTAAATATTAAGCAATCAGTTTCTATTTATCTTTTGGTTTTGGTGTATGTGGGAGATATCGTTGTACTAGAATGATAAGCCCTTTGGAACACATGGGCCATACGGGTCCACACATAAGCATGCACTGACGTTTTGTTACATACCCTCATATTTTGGTATATTACAGGTACACAGCATAAGAGTAGCACGCGCATAGTGGTGCAGATGATTGTTTTTGACCTTATTCTAGAGACTGGAGGTAATCCAAGTGATTTAGATGTTTGTTACTCTTTTTGCTTTCTTTTTATTTTTAATATTCTGATTATAACTGTCAATATCACTGTATGGCTTTTGTAGGTTTGCGATCCAGTTGGTGATTGGGTCTGACACGTTACATTACATCTTTCCGATTTTAGCTGAGTGAAATGAAGGCTACATTAAATGAGATCATATTACAGACATATTAACTGTTGCTCTTACAAGAGACTGTGACAATCCTGGATGGTTTAACCATAGTTTAAGATTACTTTGTGCACAGAATTTAGTGACAGAGTTCATTTGACATATATGTATTTGTTTGTAGATTTCCCCTGACGAAGGGTGTTTGTTCACCCGAATTGCATTGGGAGTGATGAATTTCCTTGTATGGGAACAGCTTTCATTTTAAGAATTGTCACAACCATGTTGAAGTTGCTGAATAAAGCATCGTGAATATGGACTTGAAGACAATCCGCATGGTTTTTGATTTCAAGAGATACATCTATGGACTCGTGGATTAATGTGGTTTAACAATGTAAAAGTTTTCCTTGTTTGATGTTTGAATATTGTTTTGCAATTTGAACCTAATACACTCAGTCTGAGTTTTAGGGTAGTGTGCCTATTGTTTAAGACTCTTGTCTTATTTATTCGGTTAACTTACTAAAAGTAGCATTTTCAGAATAGTGACTTCAAATTTCATTTTGTTATTCTTTGGAGTCAAAACATGATATTTCTACCTGCTTCCAATCAAATATTAGAACTTAATAAATGTAATATGGTAACCCAATTTTATCCTATGGGAGACGGAGGCCTTACACTAGTGAAATTATCACATTTAGGAGTTTTTCAATACCAGAACATGTAAAACTTAAAAACATATATCCTCCTTTTTATATAGAATGTACCCTGCCCTTTGGAATGTTTAAGGCCTACCCTAGAGGTGACCTATATGTATTAAAAGGGAAAGGAAGGTTTAGGCCTGGAAAAAGGTTTATTTTGCCAGGTCAAATTGGCAGTTTAGAACTACACAACAGGCTGCAACAGCAGGCCTGATACATGCTTTTAAGAGCTACTTTAGTGGGTGGCACAATGAGTGCTGCAATCCTACTAGTAGAATCTAATTTACAGGCCCTAGGTGCATGTCATACCATATACTAGGGACTCAGGGGTAAATTAAATGTGCCAATCAGATGTAGGCCAATTTAACTTTGTTTGAAGGAGAGAGCACAAGTACTTTAGCACTTGTTAGCAGTGGTAAAGTGCAGAGGTTCCTGAAACCAACAAAAACAAGTTCAGAAAACAGACAGGGTTTAGGCAAAACATGTGAGGGAGCCCTGCAGAGGGGGGCAAGTCCAATAAGGTGGGTCTGGATATACTGTGGAATATCGAAGGCAGAATCATAGGCTCACAATATCATGAGCAAAATATCAAAGGACAAAATATTGAAAAGGCAAGGGCACAGCGGGAGGTAAGGATTTACTATTCTTAACTCCACACTGAAGATGTATGTCACCAAGGTACATATACATGTAGCTAGGTATAAAAAATTGATACAAACATACCTTTCAATATTATGTCCCTTAATATTCTTCTGATCACAATATTGTGTCCCTTTGCTATGCTGCCTTTGATATTCCCGACTCACGCCATGCATCTGCTGTTTCAGAACCCTCCTTCTAAAAATACAAAACGTCTGATGGGCGATGCAGTTTGGAGAATGCTTGCCTATGTCTAATATAGTTACAAACGGTAAAAAGTACAAGCATGTGTATCAATAAAATGGATTTGGGGAACTTTTGGGAGATGTAACATATCATTCTGCAATCTGTTGCACCTAATTTATTTATTTATTTATTTAAAGTTTTGTATAGCGCGAACATGACCCAAGTGGGTATCAGAGCGCTTTACATACGGTTGAGGAAGGCATAGAAAAACAGCTAGGGGAGAAAAATCAAGGTAACAGTGGGACAATTTACAACTGGAGCAAGAGGACATTATGGTGGACATAGGAAGCAGGCTGGATGAGAACGAAAAGTATGGCAATAGACATCAAGAGCAAACAAGACAATAAAGGAGGGGACAATGAGTCGCATGAAATGATATGTATTCAGTAAGCCAGAGGCAACAGTAGATAAGCATCTAGTTCAGAGCATTGTTCATTAATAGAAGTTTAACTTCCCTTTTGAAGGCAATTGTAGAGAGAACCAGTCTTGTTTCCATTAGAAGGGAGTTCGTATTCTTGGGGCGATACCAGAGAATGTACGATTGTAGGTTCTAAGCCTATTACATTTCTTTGGCTTGAGTAGCAGTGTACCGGTGCTCCTTGTGGACCTGGAGCCACCAGATAGTTCCAGCTTGTTTGTCAGGTAGAGTGGGGTGTTGAAGTGTAGTGCTCTATGGGTTCAAACAAGCGATCTTTAGTTGGGTCCGTGCCTCAAACGGAAGCCAATTGAGCGATTTCAGGTCCGGCGAAATGTGGTTGGACTTTCTAGAACCTGTGATGAGGTTAGTAGCAGCATTTAGAGATGCTCTGATGTGGGCTAAACTGAGTTTCGGCAGTCCACATAGAGTAGCACTGCCGTTTTCTAGTCTAGAGATGACAAGTGCTTGCACCACCGATTTGAAGTCTTCTTGGAGGAAGGAAGGGTTTGAGTTTTCTTAGAATGCAAAGTTGGAAGTTCGCTCCTTTGGTCGATGAGCTGATGTGGTCTTGCTTGTTTAGGTTTTTGTCTAGCACAACTCCCAGTGATTTAGTGGAATCAATGATGTGTGGTGTGCAGTTTAGAGGGGTGAGGTTACAGAGATATTTCACAACAGTGGGGGTTTGCCTAGCCGGTGCAATGAGGAGGAATTCCATCTTGAGGGCGTTTAATTTGAGATGGTTGGAGGTCAGCCAGTTTAGGGTTTTGCGAAGAGTTCCGTTGAGAGATATGATGTCTTCAGGGGAGGAAATTTTCATGTAAAATTGGTTATCATCCGCATACATGTGATATTGGATGTTGGAGGCTTTAGGAATTACAGTCAATGGTTCCAGGAAAAGGTAAAAGAGTGTAGGGGAAGAGTGAGGATCATTTAGGTACACCCAGTGTGCAGTGACTAGGGTTGGATAGAGTCTGGTTGGATATGACTCTTTGTGTTCTGTTGCTGAGGAAAGAGAAAAAACATTTAAGGACCGTGCCTGAGAGCTCCATCCTACGTTCCAAGAGGTAGAGTAGATTGTCATGTTTGACAGTGTCGAATGCAGATGAGAGATCGAGAAGAATTAAAAGGCAGCTTTCATTTTGGTCAAGTAAAGTGAGAGTGTCGTCCACTATGTGAGTGATGGCCGTTTCGCTGCTGTGGCCAGTGCATAAGCCCGATTGGAAAAGGTTGAGAAGCTGGAATTGCTCAATGTGTTTGCATAGTTGTTCATGAACACATTTCTCCAGTAGTTTTGCCAGGGTGGGTGTGTTTGTGATTGGTCGGTAGTTGTTCAGGTCACCAGGGTCGGCCGAGGCAGTCCGGGATCTCACCTTGAAGAAGTGAGGCGTTGATGATCTTAGACCAGTGCGGTGCTAGTGATCCTATTATTTCTTTAAAGAAGTTGGGGGGAGGGGTTCATTGAAGTGATTTGAGGGTTAAAGGGTAGAGAGACTATTGAGGATGGTAATGTCATTGGGTGGAGTGAATTGGCTCCATGAATCATTGTTT
Source organism: Triturus cristatus (assembly GCF_964204655.1). Lineage (NCBI taxonomy): Eukaryota > Metazoa > Chordata > Amphibia > Caudata > Salamandridae > Triturus > Triturus cristatus. The sequence goes on from NC_140594.1 coordinate 833,724,631, forward strand.
TTGAGGGAGAGTCCATGAGGCGAGGGCAGGGGTGTGGAGACAGAGGAGTCAAGAGAGGGCAAGATGTTGAGTGCAGCCGACCTTAGATCTGATTCGATTTTATTTGTCTTTTGAGTAAGAGGTCAGCAACCGCATTGCAGTTTGGTTGCGGGCGGGTGAGGTGCTGAGATTGGGTAGAGATGTTGTTGGATTGTGATTTAATCAGCTCAAAAAGTCGTTTCGGGTGATTATTAGCTTTGTCAAGTTGGTCTTTGAAGAAGGTAGTTGTCGTCATTCTAATGAGTTTGTTGTATCTACTTCTTTTGAATCTTAGAGTTTTTAGAAGATCCGTGGAGGGAGTGGATCTCCACGTGCATTCAGCTAGTCTTCGGCTTCGTCTGTCCGCATTTAGGCTGTCATTGAACCAAGGTTTGGAGTCTTTGATGGGTATTCTTTTTAGTTGAAGGGGGGCCCGTAGCATTCAAGGCAGATAGCATGGCATTGTTATAGTGCTCAGTGAGGTCGTGAATGTCGTTCATGTTTGAAGGTGGCAGAAGGGAGAAATTGCCGCGTTCTTTGAGCTCATTTACACATGTGTTATGGAGCGATCTTTTCCACTGCTATAGTTTTAGTGGTTGTACGCTTTTGTGGTTCCAACTCTCAATTATAAGGAAGTTGATAAGGTGATGGTCAGACCAGTCACAGGGGAGAATGGATTCAAGATGAATGGAGTTGGGGTTGGAAATGATTAGATCCAGTGTCAAGCCTAAGTTGCGTGTGGGGCTGTCGCGGAATTGAGTCAGGGAGAGGTCAGTTAGGACGTTTTTGAGGGTGGTAACCGCCTGATCATGCGGGTCATTCCAGTCGAGATTGAAGTCACCTAGGAAGATTTGGGGGCATTGTCGGCCCAGGTTGGAGGAGATGGTTTCCATAGTTTGTTCAGTTAGAGGGAGGTTATCACCTGGGGGTGGTAGAAGATGTGAAGGCTGCATAGAGGTCTGTGTGTGATAGTAATATCAATGCACAAGTATTCACAGGATGAGAGATTAGCTGAAGGGGACTGTTTTGCTGTTAGAGAGTTGCAGCAGATATAGGCTATGCCACCTCCAGTTTTCTTAACTCGGTCGAGTCTGATAATGTTGTGGCTAGGAGGGACTAATAAGTCAAGGATAGGGCCAGAAGTGTCATTGAGCCAAGTTTCTGTGAGGATAAGGAGGTCCAGATCTTGGGTAAGGATGAGATCAGCAAGGTCTGTGGCATGTTTCACCGCTGATCAACAGTTAAGTAACATGCATTTCAGGTGTGATTTGTGCAGGCTGTCAGTGAGTGTGGGGATCTGAATGAGGTTATTAATGTTGATGGCATTGCCGTTGAGTCTGGGCACTCTATGTGGATGGGTGTGATGCTTTGGATGGGTTCTCCAATAGGGAATGTCGAGTGAGGGGCATTTAATGGGGCTGTTTGTGAGGGTCTAGCAGGGACTGAGATGGCTGAATGAGGAGAGGTGTACTCAAGGAGGAGGGAGAGAATATCAGGTTCTGAAAATGGATTATTGGATCTGGCGGATCTAGATGGGGCGTTAGGGTAGGGAGTGGTATTTCAATTCTAGGCAGGGGATTTCAGCTGGATCATATGCGGGATCTCCTGTGAGGTCCTGTTGGAAGAGAAATGCGGGATTTCATGTGGGGTCCTGTTGGAAGAGAGATCAAGGGCCAGCTCTTCGTTGGACTTAATGAGTTTTTGGATGACAGTTTTGAGAGTTAGAAGTTCCCTGTTTATTTTCTTGAGCTTGGTAGCAGGATCTAAGTGTGGATTATGGGTCAAGTGGAGGGGAGGAGGAGGGTTGGTCAGTGGAGAGGGTGGAGGAGAGACCAGGGCAGGAGGCCGGGGGGATGGAGGAAGTTCGCTAATGGAGAGTTTCCTCTCAGATGTATGGGCGCGCAAAGTGAGTAGGCGATGAGAGGGAGGTTAGGGGAAGGGAGGTTGGGTGAGTTCCTTTTGTAAAGTGGGCAAGATCGCTGTTGAGTGAGGGAGTTATGTAGGCAAGGGCCAGTGGGAGAGGTAGTGGGGGAGGTATCAGAGAGGTGGTCGGAGCGAGGGATGACAAATGCTCCGGGTTTACTGGCAATAGTCTGGTTAGGTCATCGCACAGTGGTTGAGTTAGGGGAGCTTGGGGTTGGAGGAGCTGTGGTCCTGTGTGTGTTGTTCGGGGTAGATGAGGCAGACCTCAGGTTGTGGCCCATTAGCGAGAGATCAGGGAAATCCTGAGATAGGGTAAGGGGACGTCCGTACCTAGATTGAATAGTGGGTTCACTATTGTCCAAAGATCTTTTAAGGAGGGCAAAACTGTCATCAAAGATGTCCAGCTTGCAATTGGTAGTCTGAATTAGTATAATCCTATTGTTGTAGATGGATATAGTGGCATTTGCTTTAAATGTGGGAGACTTCGTAGCCAGAAGTCGAAGACTGTGAGTGAACTTTTTGGCTGAGGTGATTCTGAGTAGGGAGTGGAACGTCGATCTCCATTGAGCTCTTCTTTTAGTGTAGAAGATCAGGTCGCTCGTAATAGTACTGTTTTTTGGACAGAGGTAGGGGTCAGAGATAAGGGTTTCTGGGTTGGCTTTGAGGAGTTGTTTCAGAGTTTTAGTCTCATTTTTGGAGAGGTTGGTCGGATAGTTAATTGTGTAGCTGTCAGTGCCAAACCTTTCGAGTCTGGAGTCCATTCTGCACTGTGTAAGGGTGGTTGTGGAGGAGAGAGCTTAGGAAACGGGGGATGGGTGAGAGGTAGGAATGAGCAGGAGTCCACAGAGTGATCATCACTGAGGGTGTGTCCTTTGGGTGCACCTTAGTATAGGCATGGTCAAATTAGATAATTCAAGTAGTGAGGTAGCGCATGGTCATGACTTCATGATGTTACCATGTTTGAGCTCAGTGGGAGCTCAGTGGGGAGGGGTGATCAACTAATATGGCCTGGGGTTGAACGTCTGGACTGGGCATGGCGATTATAGCAGTTGTCCCATAAAGTTGTCCTGTTAGGAAATCTTCTAACACATATATTAGTAGGGCACGGTCATTTTTAGAGAGAGATCAGAATTAATGGGGAAGAGTGGTCAAGCAATCGGCCCAGTTATTATAGTGAGGAGCGGGGGCAGCCCTTTACAACCCTTGATACCCGGGAGCCTCCTATTGGAAATATGAGGCAGTAAGATTTAGTCATTAACTGGTGAACGTGATATTAATTTCTTCAGTTGTTTTAACTTGCCACTATTAATAAGCTGTGTGACTTTGTACAAATTACTGAATCATGTGGTTCCTTACTTCCCAAATCTAACAAAAGTGAAAATAACTACTCACAAACTAATTAAACGTGTTTTAGGTGCTATATATTTGAAGGAACTGGACATTTGTAATACCTTCATAATGTTTTAAGAGTATTAGACTAACAATAAATAGAGATGTGAAAATGAGGTGCAATTTGTGTAGGAAATACCTTATGAATGATAAATGGAAAGCAACAGGATATTATTTGACTAGAGGCTTGCAGCTCTTCTTCAAACCATTAAAACTAGTAAATTATTGAATAGCTGGTCTTTAAGCATGAAGTACTCCTGGTCCCAGATGTTATGATGAAGAACTCAGGTAAACAGATTTTTTTCAGTTTTTTCAAGAGAACATGATGGCAGGGCAATCAAAGGGGTGGTGCAGCAGCGGCTAAAATACAAGGGTCCTGCTCCAGACAGTGCCTCACACTTTAGTGGACAATTGTAAAATGTTTTATCGTGATCTTGGAATTTCAGTCTCACTAGTAGAACTGGTCGGCAGAAGTCAGTCAGGCCCATTTGTTTGGGTTGGTTGTGGGATGTCTCCTCCTACAAATCCAAATATTCTCTTCATGCACACTGTCCTATGGGGACAGCGTAGTGCATGCTTTCTGACTGCAGCTCAATAAACATGAAACATACTTTGAAATTCACAAAAGGTGGTTTTGCAAATATTAAAATTTGTATTCATAAAAAGATTTTTGTGTGAGTTCATCTGCTCCCAGAAGTGGGCATTGGCACACACACAGGCACTTTTTGTGGGCATTCACAAGCATTTTATTATGTTGTTCTGACCTTGGAAATGGTCAGAGATTTGCCAAAGACCATAGCAAATCCTTTTCAACAATATGAGTGGAGAGAGTGCATTCCCGAAGTTGGTGGCAATATAAGGCAATGGATTATTCATCAGGGAAAATGGTTTCCCCATGGAACATCTCTGTAAATCTCGAATATACTTGCTTTGTGCGCCCAGTCATATCGCGTGAGTGTTTTGAAGTTCTAATCAGCATGATGTAGTGCAAGAGGTGTTACTTTGAAAATGGTGACATATTACTCTCTTCTATGTGTGGAAGTGCTGTATTTAGTGTCAAATGTTTAGTTATTCTCTTGCACTTCTTGTGATTCCTGCAAGATAACAAGCCCTTACAACACTACTACTTTCCCTCACCTGGTGACTCTTTGGGATAATGAAAGTAATAAATTCAGCCAGGGCTGGCTTTAGGGCGGTGCGACCGGTGCCACCGCATCGGGTGCTGGCTTCCTGGGGGCGCTGTGTTTGAAAGTTTATTATGCTTTTGAAGCACCTGCTGCAGTGTTTCTTTCCTCCGGCAATTACCAGGCCTCACAAAAATGTCAAGATAACTCGTGTGAATAATTATCTTCCTGGAGAGAGATCAGCATTTTGTATAGTTGAGGTTTTGACTTCGGTGAAGTTAGGGCAGAGGGTTAATATGCCTGCAGCAAATAACGTGTACCAAGTAGATTACAGAGTGCATATAATGTAAACAGATCAGCAGGTTACTGCTTTCAAAAAAGACATCCTTTTGTTACTTGCAATTTATAACTTAAAGTCCTAATATAGAATAGTGAGCTATTAACTTCCATCCCAGGACTGCATACACACTGCAAAGTATACATTATTAGAACATTGATTAATGTTGCAAAAAGGGTTAATTTGGCTAGAAATCGATTCTTATTATTAAAGAAAACTCCCAACTATGCTGTTTCTTTTTTGACTCTGAGTTTGTGCTTCTCCACACCAAGCACTCTTAAACTATACTGCCTACCAGTATGGATGACATGTGACTCCTACACTTTCAGTCCTTTCGGCTTATGTAACATTTCCTATACACTGATTTACACACGAATGATTGATTGTCTCTGTGTAGTGTGTGTGTGATGCAAAGTGCTTGGACACCCTACACTGGTATGAGTGGCGCTATATAACTAATTCAATGCATCTGAGAGAGTGTAGTTATGGTGACTTGGTCACTGTTAAAGGGTGCTAGTGAGAGAATCCGTGGTGGAGGTGGTCATTGGGGGGGGGGTGCCAGCAAACATTGTCGCACAGGGCGCCACCAGCACTAAAGCCGGCCCTGAATTCAGCACCCATCAGTCCCAGATCTTGCATTGATACACATGTATGGCTTACAAGAATTCTGCAACACTCACCGGTTTTCAGAATTACTTTTGGAAACCTTTTATGAATTTCTATTCCTACAATGCTCTGGCTTTTCCCCGCATTCATATTTGTACATGTTCTCCAGTTATGAACAGGGAAAGGGCAACAGCTTTATGCAATGGCAATTTTGTTTCTGCCAGCAAAATTATTCCCCCTTGGAAAAACCCTTTGGTCGTAAACACCCACCTCGTTTGGTGGTGTTCCCATCCTGCTCCCACCGTGGAAAGGAACTAACTCCAGCCATTGACAAGAGTATATCTTTGACAATGTCAAGTGTAGCAACTTATTAGGAAAAATAATGTAAATAGACACACATTCAATAATTTTTTGTTGTTTACGAAACTTTCCAGGGAATCTCCATCTTGGAACAGTCACTCACCACCCCTGGAATGCTAGATTCCATGTATTTATGCAGTTATTTGTATAGCAAAACCTACCAAAAGGTAGTGGAAAGCTAAACTGGGTCATTGGCAAAGCTGCAGCCAACAAATAATTGGTAGCTTCATTCTAATACCAAAAGCGGACTGTTACTGCATTGCAATGTAATATTGTTTAGAGAATTGCTTCTTTTGCTCATTCCTAAATTGGAGCAGGATTGCAGTAGTCCTGATGAATGCAGGGAGTTTGTTCCAGAGCCTAGATGCATACATGGAGATGGCCTGTTGGCTTGTTTTTCCTTTTTATTCAGTCCTTTGCCCAGAGCATGATCCTGTCCTGGCAGCAGGTGTGCCAAGAGTCACCAGAGTTAGTTATCTTGCCAGATAGATAGGCAGGATGCTGGTCATGACTGCTATGTAAATGATGGATGTGTGCTGTGGCATGCAGGCTGTCCTTAAAGGAGCCCAGTGTGGAGTCTGGGAGGCCATGGAACAGGGCACTACCATCAACCAGATGCCAAATACAACAGTGCTGCAAGGTGAAAGTATTATGTGGTATAACAGGGGTGCCTTACCATATAATACTAGCACAATACACAAAGATGGACCATGGGTACTCTCTTAGTACACCTCCTCTTAGTCCAGGTAGAGTGCCAACCAGCATTTTACATCACCGACATATACAATAAGTAATTGACACGACTTAAAAGAAATCCAACACTAATTTATAAATATAGCTTTGATTTTGATATGTTTTAGACACCAAAATGAAATCAATATATACTGTATAGCCAGATTTATCAATTTTAGAGCAGTAAAGAAATCAGTACTTTGCAATGTGTAAACATTAACGTTGTGCTCAATGGGAAAAACACATGTGCAATCGATTACTTAAAGAGTTAGTTCAACGGAACCCACTTGGAGTTATGGTGTTGAGTCCCTAGACCAGTTCAGGACAGCTAGCACAATATTGGGAAACAACATTTACAATGCAGTCATTACATCGCACTACATTTACAACGCAGTCATTACATCACAACATCCTTTACAACGCATGTCACTACAATGCAGCCATTACGTTGCATATCACTACAACGCATGACACTACAACGCATTTCACTACAATGCAGGCATTACATCGATGTCATTACAATGTATACCATTACAACGCCTAGTACCCCTCCACTTTCCAACACTTATCCTACTGTTGCACCCCCTGCAGTTAGAATAGTCATTTTCACCCCGACACTATCCAACACTTACCCTACTGTTGCACCCCCTGGAGTTAGAATAGTATTTTTTACCCCTACACTATCCAACACTTACCTTAAATGCAATATAATGGTATGCCTTTTAATGGTATGCATTGTAAAGGTATAATGCGATGTAATGGAATGCATTGTAAATGTAGTTTAAAACAATTAGATGTAGTGGCATGTGATGTAAATGTGTGCGTTGTAAAGGATGTTGCGATGTAAAAACTGTGTTGTAAAGGCATGCATTACAAATGTATGCATTGTAATGTCATACATTCCACAATATTACCTGGCTTAGGGGAGTGGGGTGCGGAGGTGCACTTTAGCTGTGAAATGGAGCTGCCAATCAGGCTTATGGTGTTGAAATGGTTACCTTAGCAAAAAAGTAGTTGCGGGCGAGTTGAGCAAAACCCTTTGGAACCTAAGCAAGGAGCTGGCCCTGGACCAGAAGTCTCCAGGAAGATCCAATCTACCTGGCTCAGGGGACTCGGTGCAGATGTGCTCTTGCCTATCCGTGGTGCTGAACTGGATCCGCAGCCAGAGGAGCTGTCAGGTGTGTCAAGAGAAGGTTAAAACAAATGAAGATCTTTACGATTGAGCGACAGGGGTGGTTGGTTGTTCGTGTAGGTGAATCTCTTCTCTTGAAGAATTTAATAAAGCAGTTTGTAGTTCGACTGACTACAAAAGAGCCTTTGACCTGCAAGCACTCCGGTTGAGGAAATCTTTATCCAGGGGACCAAGGGAACATTGTAGAAAGTTGAGCCTGGGTGAGGGTCGGAACTGCAGTTCCCCAAAGTCACCTTCCAAAGGACGTTGAGGGGCCACGTCGGACAGCTCGGGGAACAGGACTTTAAGGTTGTGGACATAGCGGTTTGAGTCTGCCGAATGCAGTGGACTAGTTCCTCTAGTCCAAGGGAGTTCTTGTGAATTCTCAAGTTTGTAGAGGGGTTCACCTTGCTTTTGCAACCAGCCTCTTGCCTTGGTCGAGTTAAAATCCAGAGAGTGCACAGTGGCTGCCGCAGGTGCAGAGCTTAGCGCCTATCTTCGTGGAGTCCTGCCTTGTTGTGGACCTAGATCACTTTTTGATATCATGTTGAATCTAAGGTTCTAGTATCTGGGGGACCCCTTAAATCCTGTATGTAGGGGGTGTTAGTGCATGTGAGGATTAGTAAACAATTAGAATATAGTCCTGCAGCTAATCTGCCCCAACAGTGATGACATTCTGCAGGTGTATGTCACTAAGACTAGTCAGAACCTGATTTCTAGCCTAAATTCAAGATGGCCAAAACTATTCTCGACTGTACACATCAGCTCCAACACTCTAGAGTTGTGGTCATGCTTGTGGAGGTGGACTCCTCTGCATAGCTAATTTCCCACCTGCCAGTGAAAAACTGTGCATGGGGAAAGGGAAGGATTTGTCTCCGAATGGAGGGCAAGTTCTTTTGTCCAGTAATGCTAAAGAAGCCTTTGAGGCTCACTGCCGCACCTGTCTAATCACTAGCCATCTTGTGTGGATGGAGGTGTCACCTCCTGCTCACAAAGGTCTTTGTCTATGGCCTCTGGGAGTGGCACACACTCCCCAGCATAAGGTCAGACTTCTGTCTTGGGGCAAACCCACCAAAACACGAGAACACTGGGTTAACGTGATGGACACTGTCTACAGTGCCACGTAGGTACATGCTAGTTAAACCTTGACACCACCATTCTGTTGGGGGTTACAATGCATGGTGCTTGACTTGACACCAAACACGAAAGAAATCAGCTGGCCCATTATGGAGTTGTACATATAGGTAATGCCCATATCCCAGCCCATGTTATCCAATGGACCGCTGGTCACTTTGCCGTAGAATTACATTTAGAATGCTACAACAGAGTAATACATGTTTGCGCATATATTCCCACACATATAATAAAATACTCCCTGCCTCCCGGATTGTAGGAGGCCTGCCTTAGGTGTGACTGACATAAATTAGATGCAATGAGGTGACCCTGTCACACATGGTGTGTGCAGGGTCGAACTCAAGCAGGCAAGCTGCTCATGCAGGACTGACATGGCAGACCTGCAGACTTCAGATTTAATCGAGTCACTCAGGACAGCCCAACAAGTGCTGAAGCCCTGGTGCCTCTTTTACATCCCTGCCGTGGGTGCCACTGGTGCCACTGGTGCCATATAATAGGGCCTTACAGGGGTGTAAAAGGACCTGTCAATTGGGTGTTCCAATTCACATTTACAGTTTTAAGGAAAAGAGCACTGGTGCTGGGGCCTGGGTAGTAGGACCCAGCACAGTTTCAGATCAATTGCCACAGCATCTAGTGGCATAAAGTGGGGGGACATCTGTAAATAGTACTACGAAGGGCTTGGAAATTGTTCTGAATTTGATTTCAGGAAGGAATGGTTTCACCTTTTTTTAGTAGAGAGAGCTGATACTAGGGTCTTCTTTGTTTTCTATGCAATGTGTTCTTTGAGGGTGAGGTTTGTGGCTAGGGTCAATCTAAGTTGCTTGTCATTAGGTCAAACTTGGTTTTCAAAGCCATTAAATGTGATGTATTTGAGCCAGATTTGTACTAGTTATTAATTATTATTCTTAGCAAAAACAGGCATTCTGACTTGGGTGGGATGAGTTTCAGGTAGCCTTTGAACATCAAAGTCTAGATGTGGTGAAAGCAATGTGTGTGTTGCTGGATGTCTAGAACAAAGGAGACTTTCAAGTACAGTTGCGTATTGTCTTAACAACCCTTAATGTTGATGCTATTATCAGTGAATAGAGCTCCAAATGACACCATGTAGAGGTTGAAGATGACATCAGACAAAGTGGAACCTCGGGGGGAATCTGCAACTGATTGGAGTCTTCCGGTACCTGGAGGTGCCCATCTGAATGACTGATGGTGGTTGCTGAGGTAGAGGAGAACCAGTTAACATTGCTAGTAAATTCCATTGAAGACCTTAAGATGTGGATGGAGGGTGCAATTGTCAATGGTGTCAAGGAAAGCTGAGAAATCAATCAATATCAGAAGGCATGGGTCATCTTCATCTGTGGTCAGGAGGACACCATCTATGATGTGTCACGTAACTGTCTCTTTGCTGCAGCATGGTCTAAAGCCAGTTTTATAGATGTGCAAGAGAAATTTAGCAATGTTGTGATCTTGGAGTTGAGCATAGATTGTTTTTTACCAAGGCTGACATTATAGCGCTTTAGTAGATAAGTTTGAATCCCTTGTGCTTGTTTCACTCTAACTGGGAGTATACCTAGTTTTATCACCAAGCATGTGGTATTATTTGACATTAAGTCTTTATTCACAAAACAGGTTTGGAAGATACAAATTAAACCTGCGGGTTGCTCTTGGTTCTCTCCAACCTGCAAGATCGCCAAGGGAATTTAATAACAGATATTAAGAAAGGGCCCACAAGAGATAAAATACCTGCAAGGTGGGCATATAAAACCTTCCTGCTTAAGACTAAAAGTAATTGGGAGGAGTCCCAATTGGCACTGAAGCTGGAAGCGCTTGGGAAACATGACTATAGAAACTTCAGGAAGATTGTGGAGGTGGGTAATGAGCATGGAAGCCTTTTCTTGGAAGTCTTTGTCTCAGATGACTCCTTGGTTGAACACTTTAAAACCTTATATAGTAAGAGAGAAAATGCTTGCCCAGCCCCCCACCTAAACAAGACGCCCACACCATTTTCTTCCTTGACTCTATGTCACTTTATCCATACTGAGGAACATTCATTAGTGTTTACTTTGAAGGAAACTAAAATCACCATCGTTCACATGAAAAAGATAAAGCGCCTGGCCCTGACAGCATCCCAGTGGATTTATTTCACTCAGAGTTTTCCCCTACTTGAACATGCTAACCAATGACATTTGTGATGGGGAGGAAATTCCAGAATTTTGGCAAGGTAAAGTAATTGTTTCCATTCATAAAAAGGGGGAGCTAAAGATATTCCTGAAAATTAAAGGCTGATAATTCTAATAGATAGCACCCAGAAGATCTTTTGTCGACAAGTCCTAACTCCCATACAGGAGTGGATGGACGACAGTAAGATATTATCACACTTTCATGCGAGGTTTCGAGAGAATATAGGAACAGTAGATCAGATATTGTGTTTAATGATCATCTATTGGAAGTATATCACAATCAAGAAAGAGAATCCCTATGTGGCCTTTATGGACATGAGGACAGCATTCGATCTAGTTTCAAGACATACACTTTGGGAAGAGCTGGATTGGATGGGGCTGCCTCATGATCTTTTTCACCTTTTAATTAGTCTACATACCGATTCATATGCTCAGGTGAGGTGGAACGCTTTAGGTGGATTATTTCCTTGAATCCCCATTGAGCAGGGTGCACGGCAGGGGTGTGTGCTGGTCTCCACCCTCTTTTCTTTGTTTATGAATGGAGTGGTGGAGGATTTGACTAACTGCCAGCATAATGCCCCAAAAATAGCTAGTGCCTGTGCCCCGCACTGCTTTTTGCAGATGACACCCTGTTAATTTCACATACACCGATGGGTCTGCAACACCTGCTTAACCGGTTTGTGGCATTCAGAAAACGTAGGGGCCATGAGCTAAATGCAGGGAAATCCAAATTGAAGACTTTAAACCCTCATTGTTCATTTGGAAATAAACTAATTGTTGATGGATCACCTATTGACCAAGTGATGAGCTTTGACTTTGTGGGGGTTAAGTTCACAGAGAAACTAATAGGGCAGTCTCCCCAGCAGTTCAAGTGCACAAGTGGTGGCTATGGATGGAGCATTATATGGGGCAGAAATATGGGGCTCGGATGACACCTATAGATTTAATGTTGTAGAAAATAGGTTTATAAGGTCATTATTGAATGTCCCAGCCAGTACCCTCCTAATATGCTTAAGGTGGGATCTAAACCTTAAAAGCATTGATCAGGATGCTGGTCATAATATTCACACCTATTGGGTCAGAATATGGACAACACAGGAGCTGGCCCCTTACAAATCTGCACTACAGGAGCTAATCCTTCTAGACAAGAACATAGTTACACACTGGCTGAAAGCTGTGAAATCTCTTTGTAAACAAGTAAGGACCGGATTACGATGTCGTTCGGAAAGCACCTGAATCAGATTTGGCTTTCCCGGATCAGATTCGTAGCCCTTGTTTCCGACCGAATCGTACACAGGTCAAAATGACCAAGTACGATGCGAACATCATGTACACGTCGACCGAATCGTTTCCAGGACCTAATACCGTCCGTACTTCTCGTTCGTAGCCGAATCCTGCTGCGCAATGTAGCCGAATTCTGACCAAGCGAGTACGATGCATGATTCGGACAGCTGCTTCACCTCGGTCTCAGCGAGATGAAACGGCTGTCGGAATTAACTTCGGGGGGGACATAGCAGGCCCCCTTTCACAAGGGGCCCTCCGAATCTGTCACGGGGTGTGCCGAAGGGTCCCCCCGATCCAGGCATGCACAGTGTGGTGGTCACCATTGGGTTTCCTAGCCAGTTCAGAATTGGGCCCTTAAAAATGAGTGTCTGAAAAGATCCCAGGGGGATTAATAAAAACTCAGCCTATTGGATAAAGGGAGTCTTTTGGTAATCTGCCCTCTAAAGAATCTGGAGTCCAACAAGGTCTGAAGGGCCGGTGGATAAATGCTATGCTTATTAAAAGATGACACAAGCAAAGTAATCATATTTGCCCTTTCCAGATACTCAAAATGGGCTTGAACTAATTGTATAGCTGCTCTGAAGGCTGGGACTTGAAGTGATACCATTGGATGCAATATGTTTTAACCTATGTTTGTATTTTACTAGTATATTTTTAAATGAGTATTATGTATTTTAATATTGTTGTATGCACTTTAGATAAGTCTGACCATATTTTCTCTCTTTTAATGGTTATTTGTGTGTTAAAACTCAAGATTATGTCATAATTTTAGAGATATTGTTTGATTCTATTGTATCCTTCATTTGATGATTGCTTATTGATGTTGTATGTGGTTTGATGGTTATGTATGGCCGAAATAAAACTAATCTTTGGCTTTGACTGTTTTTTGACAATTTTGCTGATGAAGTGTAGGTGGGTAACAGGCCAGAACTTGTTTAGCTTATAGGGTCTAGTGTGAGTTTCTCCAGGAGAAGAATGATCTTGCCTAATTTGAAAACTTCTGGGAAGAGGCCTTGAGTGCATGGGGGAGGTTTTGATGGTGATGATGATTAGGGACTTTGATGAAGGACAAACCTTCAGCGCTGAGATGGGGAATGGAGTAGGTAATACAGACGGGTGATCCTTTTGATGAATGTTTGACTACAAAGTACCTCAACCCCTCTGTGACCATGATGCTGGTATCCCCCAAAATCTAGGGTCTAAAACTTCTACTGAACAAACAAATAGGATATGCGGGTCAGGCTTAACTAAATCAGTTTCCCTAACATTTTTAACCATTCTAAAATAGAGAGTTTCTATGTACATACCACCTTTAGGGATCCTAATGCCCTTATGAATGCCCCAGACCTTTTAGGCTAGTTACCAACTGGCAACATGTTGACAGGTAGTGGCTGGGTGTGAGTCATTACAATCCATATATCCACCCAAGTTTGATTTTTTAACCATACCTAGTGTGCCATTGAATAAAGGTATTCCCCCAGGTACCCTAAGGTATTTTTAAGTATATATCTGTATCCCCATCCCTTTGGTGTTGTCCAGCAAGATTTATGCAAGAGCTTCCTCCTATTTAGTCAGTCTTCAATGAGGTTAAGTCCGCCCTGGTGGCACTGTCCTACCAGGGTGGGGAGAGGCTTCCTATGATGAAGAAGGACATTATTAGTGTGTGAGGTTTCCTCTTCCATTAGGAATGACTTCTTATAGAGAGGAATCTATGTTCTGTGCTGTGTATTTACATGTAATAGCCAATAATCTTGGAGTATCCATTTACATTGCTTATCATTCTTTGATGCTTGTCACCGTACCATTATGTTGTGTTAAGCTCTGTGAAGGGACGTACGGTGTCATACCCTTCTCCACTCCATTATTTGTGTTTTCAAACAAAGTAAGATTTCATCTTCATGGAAGGTGGCTTTGAAGAAGTTGAGTATGTTTCTGAGATGTGCAAGACTTAAGACTTTTATGGATGACCACTGCATGATGCTATGAGAAAGGATGAGTCTAAGAGAAAAAGCAGGCTTGGTGTTGTATATATGCTGTCAGACCATCTGTAGTTTTTTCACTGAAGATAAGGTTGATGGCATTGTGCTTGTCTTTGGAGTGTGAGTATAAATAACAAAAAGCCTATTGGTAATCAATCATACAAATAACCATGAGGAATTCAACATCAAACAAAGAGTAAATCAACAACAAGGAAGAAAGAAAAAACAAGCATAGAGAGTTCTAGAGGTTTCTTGGAAGTCGAAGTTGTTTTTTTGCTTTGGTGCTGTCAATGTATATTGTCGACGTTTTGAGTTCAAATAATTGTTCAGTGTTGTAAACTCAATATGTGTCCTTAAGAACAATGGAGGAAGGGTCCTTCCAAAAGGTATGAGAAAATGATCACTGCCCGGGCCGGTCTGGCGCTTGGATTTCCATCTTTCCCTCCCTCCATAGAAACTCATGGATGGTAATTTTTCATGCGACTCAAGGTTGCGCCTCCCCCAGGGCCTGATGATGGTTTGAGATGGTTTCAAACTGCATCTATTATCTGGGTCGAAAGGTAGACAATATGGGGGAGATTTACAAGCCACTTGCGCCTCTTCTGCGTCACTTTTCCCATGTTAAAAGTGACGCAAAAGTGGCGCACGGGGCTTGTAAATCTGCCCCTATATATTTACTGCACCAAATCAAAAAACCCCCATGGAATTCTAAGAAACCTCTAGAACTCCTCCTGGATGAGGTTTTGTGCATTCAGTTTTGGGCAGTTAGCTTGCAGACTGCTTTAGCACTGTGTCACATGTTTTGCTTAATTTTATTTGTATAGTCACTTTTTCCATCACTTGTTCTGTCCACATGAGCACTTGTGTCACTTTGCTCCCACCTTTTGGTGCAACCACTAATTCGTTGAGCATAAAACGTTTTTTCCTATACTTGTGGTACAAAATAAGCAAAAATATAAAAATACATGCATTGTTGTGATTAACTTATTTCTCCATGGTTGTGTTTCTTTCTTCCTTGTTGTTAACTTACTCCTTGTTTGACCTTTAATTCCTCTTGGTTATTTGTGTGATTGACTACAGACTGGATTTTTTTTGTTTATACTAATTGTTACCCAGATCCTTAGGTCCACTGGGCTACCCCATTAGAAAGTTATGTCTTTGGAGGATGGGCAGACGGACATAGCAGGGGTTCGATACAGAGCATGATTTCCTTGAAGAGTGCTGTGCTTCTGTTGGCAGCTTCATTGATGGTGTGGGAGATTACTGTTTCCTTCAGCAATAACTATCAGTTCGTACCTTGCCTCCAAGTGTTTGCTCTAAAGTGTAATGCAGTCGTTTTTTTTGAGTGCCTGTGCAGTGGGGGAAGACACCGACAGCCAGTCAATCATAATAGATATGGCTCTGCTCTGTATTTTCCCCCCTTTCACAATGCAGTGCAGCAAATATGTTTGCTATGTTGTTCGAAAAGTTTGTAAATTTGAGTTTCTGCGAAGCCCTTCAACAGAGGTGTTGTAATCTTTATTATTCCAGAGAAGATCTTCATGTTCTGTCTCACCAAGGTTTAACCCCTTCAGTGCCCATGACGAGCTGGACTCGTCATGGGCTGCGGTGGCGCTGTGCCCATGACGAGTCCAGCTCGTCATGAACTCCGCCCGCTAATGCAAGGCGCGGCACTGGGCGGGGAAAGGGGCGGGCATGCAAGGGGTTAAGGGAATGACAGTTTCCACAATTCAGAATCTCTTAC
Organism: Triturus cristatus; assembly: GCF_964204655.1. Lineage (NCBI taxonomy): Eukaryota > Metazoa > Chordata > Amphibia > Caudata > Salamandridae > Triturus > Triturus cristatus. The sequence continues at coordinate 833,740,609 of NC_140594.1, forward strand.
GAGGAAATGGAAAGACTTGATTTCTTTCTGAAGAGCGCATACCAAGGGTCGAACCAAGAATATTTCTACAACTCAATAAAAGCATCAGGTTGGGGGAGGAACACAACAGTCAGCCAGGAGGAGCATAAATGGGCCATCTAATTACAAACGTTGTGGCCTGTAATTCCTTTGCCAAAGAAATTGGAAACTGGAGAAATGCAGAAAGCATCTGATGAAGTGGCTCTCTAGGGACAAAACAAAACCTCACGATCAGTACATTCTGAAAATCTTCACATTTGCTAGGTGGAAAATGTGACATCAATCCCCTTGGCACTCATGGGCCCTTTAATGAAAACAGGTGGGTCTTATAAATAAGCAAGGGCAACACCAATAGATCTGACTTATGAATGCATCATCCAACTAGACCTAAATATATATGTAGGTTAATGATTGGCCTCCTCTCCTCTGTGCTGCTTCCAGGGGAAACCAGCATCAATTATCTAGCTATCTAAGGTACTTTAATAACATTACAATGTCATGTGTGTATTCCTGAAAGTTCAACCTCAGGGAGCTGGATAAATAAACAGAATGACCACAGCTGTGTTTAGGGCAAGCTTTTTTTGTGGAAGCACACAACTTCTGCCCAATCAAAACATGTACCTCTGGCTCTCAACATGTGGGCGGGGCAAAAGTCTCACTCATGTGGTGTTCACATAATTATCTGGTGACAGCTGCACTGTCAAGCCAGACCATAACAAATTGCCTGCTGATGACAATAGACATAAAAGTTGCGCACATACGTGTAAATAGGCACCATATCTGGCAGGCTGTGTCCATAGGTATAACTTTTCAATAAATGTGGTAAATTAGAATTATCCACTTTAATTTTATAAAGCATTGGCCCACCTGAGATGGTTTCTTATTTGCACACATTCTCTGGATATGTTTTTGTGAGGCATTACAAAGTGATCGTTGTGGCTGTAGAATACCTTCTATCATTTGTGATATTCTCCCATGGAATGTTTGAAACTTTAGTTACCATATATTGTATTTGTGCTTATCAGCAGCTTCATGCTAACAATGCTGAACTGGAACTTCAAGCGCAAGCAAATTGAAAATAGAATTTTTCACAACAAGTAAAAAAACAAAATCCAAAGGTGTCCTGTGCAAAACGTAATCCATTTTGCAATTTGTCAACCTGAGGTGTTTTCTTCTGTTCTACTTTCTTGACCGCTGCATTGTTGAAATATGTTTTTATGAACATACGGAATCCAATAGTATTCATAATAGATAACCATGGCTGCAGGATTAAAATATGTTTTATTGTTTCACAGGGTTAAACAGTTCATGTCTGATTTGCTAAAGTTGGTGAACATTGTATTCTACAACTCATTTTTTCAGTTCTCCTATATTTAATCATTGTATCTCTTTTGCTAACTCATTACCTCAAATTGTGACTGAGTATAGGGGGGCAGATTTACAAGGACTGGCGCATCCCTGCTGATATGCAGGGATGCGCCAGGCAAGATGCGTCACGCAAGTTTACCCTTGCGCCACCACAGATGCGCCGCATTTACAATGCGGCGCATCATGGCGCAAGGATAAACAGATGCGTGACGCATCTCATGGCGTAAGGGCAGCGCATTGCTGGAGTCGTGTCGCTAGAGTGATGCAACTCCAGCAATGCTCAGGGGCTGTCCATATCTAACATGCTACGTCACGCCTTACGCCTTCTTCAAGCAGACGCAGGGTTTTGACGCAGCAGCATCGGAAAAGTGACTCAGTGAAATCTTGTAGATTTTACTGCGTCACTTTTCCGAGGCTTTTTCCGAGGGAACGCCCACCCTGCATACATTAAACCTAACGCAGGTTTAATGTGGCGCAGGGCTTTACAACGTGACGCATCTCCCTAGATGCGTCACGTTGCAAATAAGGCGCAACGTGGTGCTGGAGCAGGGTTTTCTATTTAAACCCGAACATCAGCGTATATTTTTGTACGTCATAATTAAAATTACTAATGAAATAATTATTAAGTATTAAGTTTTGTTAAGCTTTTATTAATCAACCTTACTAATGAAAGAACAACACGTGGGAATGCAATTGCATGGCTAAATTAATAAGTGAACTAAGTTGGTGAGCAAATTAGTTAAATAAGTGTGGCTTATGTGCTATTTGTTATGTGATTGTGCTTTAAAATAATATGCTTTAATGCTTCTTTATGTCGCAAAAGGCTAGATAATTACATACACATAAGGGTATTAGTGGGAATTAACACTGTATAATCAATACAATGTAGTAACGTTGTTTTGTGTTTCTTTTTAATTAAGTTGTCCATTCTGGCCTGTTGAGAAATGGCCGACATCTACAGCCTGCATTTGAGTAGATGAAATATGAAGAGAGGCCTCGCTGAATATGGTTGAAAATGACCTCGGCCTCTGTCTGAGCTAAAAGTTATGAAAAGACGACAACTCTGGGATGGTCGCCAGATATCCTTGGAGGAGAACATTTGTCACAAATGAACATTTTTGATAAACTTGCGGTGGTTTCATTGCAAGTGATATAATTCCGAGAAGAGCATCCATGGATGTTGAAAAATTTAGTTTGTGCTTCCTATTTCTGTGTTTTTATTTTTGAGATATCCGAGAGTGGAGATTTTTCTAAATGTTGCGAGCTAACATCCTTTCCTGTTCGCTCTGCTCAACGGACGTTTAGAGTTTGTTTGTAACTTTTAGTATGTAAATTTTAGTATAAATATTTCTAGACTAGAGAGGGTCTTGGGCCACTTCTTCCTGAACTTATGCTCAAGAGGATCGATGCTGACTGAAAGGACGGCGACTCGAGAGACTTTGATTCTTTACTGAGAGACCTGTCCTAACTTAGAGTATGACATTTAGCCAGAATAGGTAAATATGAGAATAATGATTTTGCAATTGAATGGCTTTCTTTATGAATTAATTTAGATAAAACATTTTTGTTTGAATTTCAGTGTCGGGTGGTTATTTCTTTGTCATATTATTGAGATCTCAAATGTGTTTAAACTGTTTAAATCATGACTCGAGACAATTCAATTTGGTTGCATTGACCTCCGATTAGGTGCAGATTGATTTAGGGATTCTCTCTTATATTCAGTGTGGATAGAGTAATAGAATGAATGTTGGTGTAATGGGCCCCACCAGCGTATGATGAATGTATGTGCGTATGACTGTGAAATTACTCTATCCGTGGAAGTAGGGAGAATTTATAAGCTCTGATCTGCAGCAGTTTCCTGGTAGCAGAGGATGGTTTCGATTCATCGACCTCTGGGTTATGGGCCCAGCACGCTTCCGCTACGCCACTCTGCTACCATGGTTTACGCCGCCGCTGCGTTACAGAAGTGACGCAACGGCGGCGTAAATGTGTCACAAGGGGCTTGTAAATCTGCCCCAGGGTGTTCAGATACTTTTTCTCAAGTATATGATGACCGTAACATTTTGTTGTCAAGTGTATGTGATGTTAAGGCATTGACTGAATGAGATTTTGATCTAACTTTTAATGATATCTTTGAAGACAGTGGTCTAAGTGTCTATGATCCTGCAGATCACATCATAATATGAAATCAACTGGTCAATTTACCCGCGTCCTAACTAAAGGACATAAAGAGACAAAAAAGACATACATTCACAATCTCCTTTCTATGGTCTTTCATCGAAGTACAGTCAAAGCTTTGTGGATTTCACTAAAAAGTTTCAAGAGTGCACCTGGACTGCTTCTCCCTTCTCAGATTTCCAGATGTATTACTGGTAAAGCAATGTGGCTTCACCTTTGTTTTGGGGTTGTCATGTACAAATTCCACATTGCGGAAAACCAGAACCATAAAATGGCCCACTCACAGTTCCACCAAACTCAAGGCTCTACCACACCAAGTAGAGGTGTGGGACCCACAGAGTTTCTGATGGGGGATGCTCATCTACCTTCAGTATCTGAAACCTTTACTCTAACAGCCCTTCCCCCACAAAGCCATCAGCAGACCCTGAAACCTGTTGTACACTGTTTAATGCAGGGTGACAGTCATTTGTTTCTCTTACCCGAGAACACCATGCCTCGCATGGGAGTCATGGCTAAGGAAATTAAACAATGGCTCAATGTGCAGGGAGATGACCCTCTGCATGTCAAGTCCGTTGTTGTTTTGATCTGAAAGAACAGACTCCTGCTTTTCGGTGGTTGTTTATACTTAACAATTTACATTGCTGAGCAGGTGCATCAAACATTTTGCTAACTTGGCAAATTCAGTGTCCTCATTGAAACCATCACACCGTGGCTCCGCAAAGGGAACAGAGATCCCTTTCTGCTTGGCAGGCATCTCTAAATTTGGCAGGCAATCCTATACCAAGGTATCAGAGGCCATGGCCTCCACTGACCTGCTGGGTACATAGGCTAACCACCTAGGTCTAAATGCATCTGTACATTTTAAACCACATTTGATAAGCTACGTTCGGATATGAGAGGATAACATGTGCTGCCTCGTTCTGAATGACAGATTTGATTCAGGTGTAAAAATCGAGAGAGAAATGTAGCATTGTCTCTTTTTTTGACCTTTTTCCATGTTTTTTTTGGTCAACGGGGAAGAATGAGCAAAAATGGTCTTTTCAACATGTATTTCCAAATGGTATGTCCTTACCATATTGTTTACAAATGCCATTTCCTCTTGCTGGTAATTAGTGAACATTCTGAATGTAAAAATCCCTGGACTGTAAGCAATTTGCTCAATAAATGTAATTGCTGTACCCGATTGTACAGTTACTTGGTGCATGCACAATGAGGCTGAAACTCTCCCAAACATGATATTGGTTTTTCAATGCCAGTCCTGAATCAAACATCCATAAGGTTGATTTGCATAACCTTTTCTGATTATAAATCTCATATACGCTTGGAACAAGTGGGAATTATGCATGTATAGTTTACTCCTGATTCTCAAAGCACGAAGAAGTGTTGCCATCTGTTCTCTGCATGCAGAGTTTATGTTTTAATTCACCCCCTATATCCTAATAATTTCAAGCTTAATTTAGACAGAAGATAGTTGCCAGGCAGTGTCAGAGAAATTACCAGAAAAATCCCAGGCAAATACACTGACCTATACATTATTCATTTTGTTTGGATTCAACAAATGATGGTCCTTATTGCAGCACATAGTCATCCTGGTAGGTGACACCACCGAGGGAAATACTAACACCACATGTTTCCTTTTTTTCAACGACTTGCGCTGGAAGGCGCTCTAGGACAAGGAATAGTATAATTTACTATCCAACACCTTCCCTACTGTACGTAGACTGGAGTTGGAATAGTAAATTATACTACTCCTAAGTCCAGCGCCCTCCAACGCAAGTCGTTGTAACGACCTGCGTTGTAAAAACCGCGATGTAATGTACCGCGATGTAAATGTATGCGTTGTAACGTCATACATCCGTAGAAGAGAGTAGCATCCAGGACAACACCCTCAAGAACCCCAGCACCAGCCAGAATGTCCGGACAGACTCCCGGGGGAAGAGGAAGTGCAATTTCAGTGAGGAGGAAAACGACATCTTGATCACTAAGGTGACAGAGCACCGACATCAGCTCTTTTTCACCTCAAAATTGCTATTACACAAAAAAGAGGTAATTTGGCAGTCCATAGTGGCCAAGATCAACAGCATGGGACAAGCGAAGAGGACAATCACTAATTGTAAAAAACGTTGGCATGGCTATAAGCGCTAGATGAAGGAGAAACTGGCTAACAACCTAAAGGCAGCTATGCAGACAGGAGGAGGAAGCAGAGCACCCCAGGAGGAGCTTGATGCCTTGGAGGAGAGGGTAGAAGCTGTCATCCCAAAGGAGTTAGTGGCTGGAGTTCCGGGATAGGACAGTGCTGGCCACGAGGAACAACAAGACCTACAGGGTAAGTCACAACAAGGGACAATGTGGGATAAAGGTCATGTAGTGCAGTGCAGCTAGGTATGTCCAAGAGCTCCACTGAGCTATGAGCAGGGCAAAGGTCAGGAATCTGGGTCATGTACCATTAAACATGACATAAACATAAGTCACACTGCCCAGTTACATGTGGCAGAGCTCAATTCAGTTACGTCACGTTTCTCCCTTTAATGTGTGAACTGCAGCACTAGTCCAGGTTCACCTTCGTATACTTGCACTTGTAGTTGATTGCCCAACATGACTCACCAGATCTACAAGTCCCACAATGCAAAGCAAAAACATGGACTGGAACAGCACTACATGCAAGGATACATTAACCCTGCCCAACCTGACTGTGACAATGCAGGCCACCTTGCACCATGAGGCCACTGTGTCTATGCACACAAATGTGGACTGTAAAGCAATGGAATGGAATGGGCTTATCAGAGGAGAAACTGCTCACCCGAGAGGGAGGGTCAGGTGTGGGGCATGTGAAGTATCAACATATTGTAACATGCCATGAGCCACGTATATCGTAAACTGCATGAAACTACATAGCATGCAGCTGCCCCGACATGTGGGGCGAGAGCACAGAGGTGTCATCTGCCATGGTAGGGACCTGCCAAATTCTTGTTATGTACTAAAGCAGACTCAGTGTGGGGGTGAAAGCTAGTGATCCACATCAGAGGACCATGTGTGTTGAAACAAAAGATGGTGTGTGGCCCTGATGGGCCCCTGTTAATGCAGCGCATTATAGGCGCTTGCTGAGCACGTTGAATTGCCTGAATGGGAAGACATTGCATAGCAAGGAGGTGAGAAGGGATATGTGTACTGCAAGGTAGCCTGACCAAGACACAAGCACTGCTGTGTCTGACAGTGTCACGCTTGTGTCGTATCGCAGCTGGGAAAGGAAAACAGAGAAGAGCCCATTGTGGTACTACATCCTACATGTGATGTGGCCCTCAGTGAAGAAGTAGCACATGGCAGGCAAGAGTCTGAAGGCAAATTGTCTCACCTTGCCACGTATGTCAAAGTCAGAGGATGTGAAACAGGGATCTGACAAAGTATAGGAGGAACTAGTTCGCCACCACAAAGGGCAGGAGTCAGGGTTGGTTGGAGGCTGAGGTGGATGGGCCCAGTTTCCAGGCTAATCTGGGCTGGTACATGTCACCAATTCCAGCATTACTACCATGTGGGCTGCAGCCTGACCCCTAGCCTTCAAAAACAGCCAGCAATGTCAGTCGATTGGATATGGTCATGCATATTGTTGGTGTTGTAGACACAAAAGAGTCAATGTATTATCTGGGTTCCATCAGTGTGTGGCAGTTAGTTGAGTCCAAAAATCAGGATTGCCATACGAGGCATGTACGTGTACAAGTATGGGGCCCTGATTCAAATGATGTGTGATATTCAGCAGATAACCAACTCTGGCACTGATTAAATAGGGTGAGCATCACTGCTAGCAATCTACCTAGTTTGGCTGGGCCCATCCCCTCAGAGTTGGTACACAGTGCCTATGGTCCACAAATATGGAGGCAACTGTGTGTGCAATTAAATCACATGATTACACATAAATAGGAAACTCCCTCATGGTAAGTACATCCCCTCACACATTCCTACAGTGTAGCAAGGTCAGAAGCTGTGTAGAGGTGTGTAGGATATGTGTGAAAAACAGAACCCTGGGCCACATGAAAGCACATTGCTCATGCTCTGACGGTAGACTGCAGGATCATAACTAATTCATGACAAAACACACATCATCTTCACAGGATTGAGTACAGGTCACAGGAAATGCCGGGACCCTGGGGACTAATTGCAATGTGCACAGTAGTGGTGTCAATATGCCAGAGCACAATCAGCATAGGCATTGTGAAAAAGAAAGCAAATCACCAAGGCAGATGTAACCCTTACCTCATTTCACATGTGAAGGAATGGCAGGCCCAACAAGCTGCGTAACTGTGTTGCAATATGTGTCATGACAACACCAGTCAGCCTTGTCACACAAGTTGTGCGAGCAATGCAGAGTTACCAAGACGTGTGCCCCTTTCTCGCTGTGCCACTGAATTCAAGATAGCCTGGCTGATGAGGGGTGATACCCCGAAATCAGCCACAGTATGCTTGTTTCCGGACCACGGATGACCTGGCCTGGCAGTTCGTGCTGGGCTGTTCCCATGGGGAGCAGTGTCAAGACTGATTTGCATGTGACTGGGTCCAAACTGAGGTGGCATGGTGAACAAAGGAACAATGGATTTTACCAAGATCTCTTGACTGGGGGTGAGTATTTGAAAAGTTCCAGCACTCCGTCCATCATCTTGCTGTGTTTGCTATGTTCACCCTAAGTGGCCAAGGGTATGCCCCGACATGGTTCCCTTGCTTGCTGTGCCACTGGGTTCAAGCTAACCTGGATGATGAGGGGTGATACCCTGAAACTGGTCCCAGAATGTTTGTTTCTGGTCCAGGGAGGACCGGGCCTGGCAGTTTGTGCTGGACTGTACCGATGGGGGTCAGGGTCAAGAATGATTTGCATATGGCTGGGTTCCAATTGGGTGACATGGTGAGCAAAAGAATGCTGGATTTAACCAAGATCTCTTGGCTGGCGGGAGAGTTTGAAAAGTTTCAGCACTTCGTCCATCATCTTGTTGTGTTTGCTATGTTTGCACTAAGTGGCTAAAGGAGGCACCTACCCTCTGCTCCACGGCTTGGATCAGTCCCTGGCTGACATCGCTGGTGTCATGAGGCAGAGGCATGAGCAAATTCCCTGCCAAAGTGGCACCAGTGAGGTTGCCAACTAGCTGGGGGTGAATCACAATATCCCAGAGTATATGGTGGAAAAGCAGGACTCCTACATAGCAACAATAGGTGTTGTTGGACCTGGCCCTTTTGGCCGGATGGTCCCTAGAATTTTCGTCTTCCACCTGTACGTTTTCTGACCTGCTGTTGGCTATTCTATGACTCTGGGCACTTTACCACTGCTGTTCAGTGCTAAGGTGCATATGCTCTCCCTATTTAAAATGTATATGTTGGTTGGATTCCATGATTGGCTTATTTGGTTTACTGTCAGACCCCAGTAAAGTGCACCCAGAGTGCCCAGGGCTTGTAAATACAAATGCTGCTGGTGGGCTTTCAGCACTGGTTGTGCCACCCACAGAAGCGGCCTGGTAAAATGTATCTAAGGTCTGCCATGGCAGAACCTGCGTGCAGTCTGGTACTGTCATGCTGACTGGGTAAGTGCACACACTTGCCAGTCCCTAAACCTTCCCTTAACTTCATATCAGTCACCCCTATGGTAGGCCCAAGGGCAGGGTGCATTGTAAGCATAAGGTAGGACAAGCCCTGATGTGTGTGGCATGTCCTAATAGTGAATTACAGCCTTTTTCGTTTTTCACTATTGAAAGGCTACCTGTTCTCCATAGGCCAGAATGGGCTGCTAGAATTGTTACATTCTATGATCCTAACAGACCCAGGGAACATGGTAGAAATTCTAGTTCAGTATGCCTGAACTCAGAATAATAAAATACATCTTTTAGTAAAGTTTATTTTAATATTCTGTGTTTGCAAATACCACTTTTAGAAAGTTGGTATTTGCTTGCCTGACCATTTCAGCCCGCCTCTGCTATGATGTGTATCTGCCTGTCTGGTTGTGTGAGTGACAGGGCTGGGGAAACCCAGAGGGGCAGGGCTAGGTAGCCTGGTGGTGAATAGGAAGATTGGCAGCCAGATGGGTGGGAGGAGTACACCTGGGCTCTGAATAGGGTTGTGCTCTGCTACCACAATGCTGGCTCCACCTCCTGCGGAGCGGCTGATGTCTCTGCCCTGCACCCTGAATAGAAAGGCAGAGTCATGTCAACAGAGTGCTCAAGAACTGGTTTGGACTGGGCAAAGGCCCCTCAACCCCAGAGGAACAAAGGAATTAGGGGTATAAGTATTGGGACCCTGCTCCCAAGAAATTAGATCCTGCTGAAACAAGAAGAACCTCTGCCAGAGGAGAAGGAACTGGGAAAGCTGTAGGAGGAGTAACTGTCCCTGACCTGGGGGATTGGCCTGCAGTGGTTGCCTTGCTGCTGAAGGAGAGGAGAAAGACTACTAAAGACTTTGCTTCAACTTGTGCTTTAAAAAGATCTCCAAGGGCTTGAACTGAGCTTGCCCCCTGAACGAAGTCCCAGGACCAGTGGACTTCACCCCCAGCTCCCCAGAGTCTTTTGGAAGTGCCTGCTGCTGTTGTTGGGCCTTCTGAGGGACTGCGTGTTGCAAGGAGCTGGAAGCGCGATGCAAAGAAGAGAAGCGTGCCGCCGTCGGAGCTGTTGCCGTCGCATCTCGCAGAGAGTGTCGCCGCTGCAGCATCGCATCGAGCGGAAGCGTCTTGCATCATTCCAGAAGTGTCTCGCAACGCCGAAGAAGCGTGTCGCCATCTCAGCCATCGTAGCTGTCGCATTGCACCGCATCGAGAGAAGAGTCTCGCATCGAGGAGGAAGCGTGTCGCCATTGCAGCCATCGTAGTTGTCGCATTGCACCGCATCCAGAAAAGCGCCTCGCATCCACGGAGAAGCGTGCCGCCGTCGGAGCCGCTGTCGTTGCATCGCGCTGAAGGGGTGTCGCCGCTGCAGCATCGCATCAAGCGGAAGCGTCTCGCAACGTCGGAGAAGAGTGCCGCTGCCAAGGCCGCTGTCGTCACATCTCGCCAAAGGTGACGCCGCTGTAGCGAGTCTTCTCGCAACATCGGAGAAGCGTAACGCATCTGGAAGATCCCGTCTTTATTTCTTTTGCACCAAGAACTTCAACGCATCTGCATCGCTGCAACACTTTTGTTAGCCTGCGTGTCGCATCTAAGGTACATTGACTTAAAGTGTCGCATTTAAGAACTTAAGAGAAACTAAGCAATCTTCTACCAACTAAGCAACCGTATTGTGTATTTTTAATCGTTTAATGGTCTTGTGATAATCCTATATAAAGAATCCTTATTTTTAATATAAATACCTGTGTGGTGTCCATTTGTAGTGTTGTCACTTGGTTACTGTATGTGTTCACAAATGCTTAACCTATAATGCTCTGAGATAAGCCTTGTCTGCTCACGCCAAGCTACCTAGAGGGTGAGCAAGGGGTTGTTTTAGTAGTGTAACCCCTTACCCTGACTAGAGGAAAGGTTCCCTGCTTGTCACAAGTACCTACCTGTGCCAACCAGAGAACCCGGATTCTAACAGGTGTCTTACACCGCAACATTGTTGCTGTGCTGGCAGACCAACAGGTCCTTCTTAGTGCTGTTCTGTCTTACTTGTTGGCTCAGAGAAATGTGGCTGAGGACAGGTGATGCAAATCTTCAGCCCCTGATGCATGTGTGCCTCCATCGCATCCGGCACTGACAACACCTCCCTAACTGGAGGCACCACACACATCAGAGGACGAATATGTGGACTTCACCTCTTTCCACCCAAAACATGGCCAGTTTCTCTTTTGACCTGTGCTTATAGCCATGCCAGTGTACTTCTCAACTGGTACTGTCCTCTATTTGCTTTTCCGCCTGTTGATCTCACTTATTTGTGGACTGTCCATGTGGCCTATCACCCCTAATGGCAATTTGATCCTCCTCCTCACTGGAACACTCCTCTCTTCAACATGTCCCATGACATGTACCCCTCATGAACTGTGTCACAAACTATATTGGGTTTGTTGCCGCAAGAACTACCACTTGCTCCTTGCTCCTTGGTTCACCTTTCAATAACATCACTTAGCGGAACCAGTGTGTTGCATGTCTGTTCATTACACATTACATTACACATCTCACTGCAACCAATTTATGAGAACACACACAATCCTTACAGAGAACAGAAACAACCAGGTAACACCCACAGGTAGCATTGGGATCTCAGAAGCTTTCCACCTCACAACAGGTGTATTGGTCAGGTCCAGCTACAAGACAAAAAGATGGTACATTGCTGTGTGAATGGCGAACATGTACGCTGTGTACATATGAAACACAATATATTAACTTTCCAAATGCCTGGTATTGTCAGTACGTTGGACTTGTATCATAAGGAACAGTTGGATTGCTCTAATGATGGACATATGTAAGCCATGTTGCAGTTTATTCAGATAACACAAGGCACATCACATATCAGGTGCACAGAGTGCAGACAAGGTGCAAGTCCAGCCCAGGGTGCTACACGGTACAAGGGTGCTTTCCTTTGATGGCTATGTGAACAGTCCAATTTGACTGACCACACTCTGCATTGTATGATAATTATGGGGCCTTACCAAGCAAATACATGTTCTTTACAATCCTACACACATCAGACAGTACCCATGCTTGTTCGTCTTCTTCACTTAGCTCCTTACATGTGACCAGTGCACTGTAAATGAGCAATTATCATTCAAGGACTGTACAGGCTCATAAAGGAATTATTACAGTGTTTCATAATATAGACGTATATGTAACTCTTTGGGGGTAAATCACACACCCCGTCCAACCTGTGGCCTAATGACACGTGATTACACCCCCTCAACAACATATATGGTGGGTGGACCCCTCAGTTTGGAGTCAGTAATGCCCTAGCAGGCGGGTTGACATTTGTCCCTGCACTGTGCCAGATGGCTCCCACAGCACCCATGGGCCTGCCCTGCACTGCATGAAATGTTTTGGCTATTGTAATGTCCCCGTGAACAAACCCCTGTGGCAGGTTCTGTTTATTTATTGAGTTAGCACGTGTAAGGCAGTAGTAACCCTATACATATCTGGGCCTTCCTGAAGAAAAAACTTGTAAAGATGTGTGCAAAGGCCACAGAGCTACAAGTTGCTGGAATATAGGGACTTACCGGTAGGCCCACCAACCTCAATCCCCAGGTGATCCAGGAGATCTGCCTCTTAGCTGACAACATCTGCCGATCAGTGCTTAAGTTGGTGTATTTTCCACTGGACATTGAAGAGCTGACTCATTTGGAAATGCACCTTCTACCAATGCTCCCACCTCTTATGTGTTGGGTAGCCTTGGCTCACCCTACCTCCACTGCCAATCATATTTGGCAAGTATTGCACCAATAACCACAGCAGGAAAGCAAACTCCTCCTCTGATGGGCTCTTGGCTGTGGCCCTGCCCAACATCTTCCTACCTACACTAGCCACTCTAAATCCAAAAAACACAAAAACTATCCCTTCCCCCTACCCCTAAAACTACTATCCCCTAAATGGACAAACACCCGACATTACAGTGGACAAATCTTTACAAAATAAAATTACAAAACACAAATGACAGTTTACTTACACAACAGGGACAGCAGAGACACCAACAAGACCAAATAAAAAACCAAATCGCAGAGCGCACAGCAAACACATCAACTGTCAGCACAGACAAAAAGACTATAAGTAAACGGAGCTTCACACTTCCAGGCTTGCAGCACGGCTGAGCCATTGCATCATTACCTGGCTCGATGCATCACGTTTCCTACTAAAACATCCCATGTCCTACTCAAGCATCATCTTAACTACTAAAGTGTCACATTTCCTACTAAAGCCTCACATTTCCTACTAAAGCGTCAAATTTCCTACTAAAGCAACATGTTTTCTGCTAAAATGTCACATTTACTACTAAAGCATGGCATTTCCTATAGCGTCACTTTTACTACTAAAGCATCACCTTTACTACTAAAGCGTCACGTTTCCTACTGAAGCGTCTTCTTTATACTAAAGCATCTTGTTTCCTGAAGCATCACCTTTACTACTTAAGCCTCACGTTTCCTACTGAAGAGTGACATTTCCTATTACAGTGTCATGTTCCTTACTAGAGCATCACATTTCCCACTAAAGCATCTTGTTTCCTAAAGCGTCACCTTTACTACTAAAGCATCTTGTTTCCTTAAAGTGTCACCTTTACTACTAAAGCGTCAACTTTACTACTAAAGCATCTTGTTTCCTAAAACATCACCTTTACTACTAAAGCTCCTCGTTTCCTGAAGCGTCATCTTTCCTACTAAAGCATCATGTTTCCTAAAGCGTCACCATTACTACTGAAGTATCTTATTTCCGAAAGCGACATGTTTCCTAATAAAGCGTAGCATTTCCTACTAAAGCATCATATTTCCTACTCAAGCATCACCTTTACTACTAAAGCACATCATGTCCTAAAGCGTCACCTTTACTACTAAGGCATCTCATTTTCTAAAGTGTGATTTTTACTACTAAAGTGTCACCTTTACTACAAAAGTGTCTTGTTTCCTAAAGTGTCACCATTACTGCTAAAAGGTCTTGTTTCCTAATGCATCACCTTTACTACTTAAGCGTCCCGTTTCCTAAAGAGGCACATTTCCTACTAAAGAGTCACATTTCCTACTAAAGCATCACATTACTTACTAAAGCGTCTCGATTCCTAAAGCGTCACCGTAACTACCAAAGCATCTCGTTTCCTACAGCATCACCTTTACTACTAAACCATCTTGTTTCATAAAGCGTCACCTTTATTACTAGAAAGTCACCTTTACTGCTAATGCGTCTTGTTTCCTGAAGCGTCACATTTGCTACTAAAGTGTCACCTTCACTACTAAAGCATCTAGTTTCCTAAACCATCACCTTTACTACTAAAGCTACATGGCTTATATCTAACCCTGGGCGTCGTGCTCCGCTTCGCCCACGGAGTGCACGTAGCGCTGCCTGCTTCGCCGTTTACGAAGTAGGCGAAGCAGGCAGCGCTACGCACACACCGTAGCAAAGCAGAGCTGCCCGCCACCCGCCTCCCGCCCGCCCTAATTTTAAAATATTTTAAAGAAGGTTAAAGGTAAATAAACTACCTTACCTTCAGCGCGGCGTCCCGGGGCTCCCTCTTCTTGCTGACGGTAACTTCTTCATGCAAATGCGCATGCGCGGACCCCCCGCGCATGCGCATTTCTCACGAGAAATGCGCATGCGCGGGCGTCCGCGCATGCTCATTTGCGTGAAGAAGTTACCGTCAGCAAATAGAGGGAGCCCCGGGACGCCTCGCTGAAGGTAAGGCGGTTTATATATACTTTTAACCTTCTTTTAATTATTTTAAAATTAGGGCGGGCGGGAGGCGGGCAGCGCGTAGTGGGGCAACGCGGAGCGCGCAAGTGTGCGTAGATTTTGCCACATTACGCGCTGCTCCACGCAGCCCCACTACGCCCACTACACCCAGGCTTGCTTATATCTTAATGCACGTTTTTTTCCAAAGCATGCCTCAGAGCTCTGGGATCTCTTAGATACAACCAAACCAGGCTTATGTTTCTTCACTGAAGTTTGGCTACACTCTTCTGCCTCCCCATCTATTTAAGTAGCATTCCATGAAGATTACAATTGAACAAGGCTTGAGAGGTAGCTGGGAAAAGGGGGAGGAGTGGCAATTACTGCATAAACCCCTTCTCCACTCCCTCGCTGGAAATGATAATATTTCAATTAGAAACCTCCTCCATTTTAAACTGGAAGGGGGCTTTGGCTTATCGCCCACCTGGTGAAAAGAAAAAATTCAGCTGGAAGTTTATGGAATGGTTAGCCCCACATATCTTAGCAGCAGACAATTTTTTGCTCTTGTGGGATCTTAACTACCACATGAATAATAAATCTGACTCTGATTCTATTTGTCTTCTCGCAGATTTAGAATCCCTTGGCCTCTACCAAAAGGTAGTGGGCCCCACCCACAGCATACCATGGATGTATTTTCACCAATGCCCCTAACTAGGTGGTTGATCCCCCAGTTGTCCTGGTGTGGACTGATCAATTCTCCCTAAACTTTCTCTTAGATGTTCAGAAACCTAATGCTGTCCACCGCATTGTCTTGAAACCTACTAGACCTTGGAGGAAGGTTGTCCCCTCCACTTTCTTCCCTGTTTTTACTCCTCCTGTTTTGCGGGACTATGAAGACATAGATCTTGCATTAAAGGCTTTTGAGGAATCATTTGCACAGGCGTTAGATACCATTGCCCCTTTGAAACCAAGCAAAATTCAAATTAAAAATCCTCCCGCTTCCTGGTATACTGAATCCCTAAAAGGGGAAAAGTTTATATGTAGGAAAAATGAGCAGAAATTAAGAAAATGTAAATCAGATGAGGAAAAACTTGTCTATAAAACACATTAAGGAAATACTTAAAACACTGCAATACCATAAGAAGGGCCCACATAGTTGACAGAATACATTTTGCAAAGAATTCCTCAAAAGAGCTTTTTAACATTTTGAAAGAATTCACCAATCTGACTACTTATAGTTCTACAATTCCTGCATCCCAGACGCTCTGCGATGATCTTGCAGTGCATTTTGAACAAAAGATTAATAATATCTGACACTCTCTCTCAAATAACACGGTTCCAATAGAACTAACTTCTTATGAAGTTCGTGCTAACTCCCAGTCCCCCACCTTGGTACTTTTTAATTTTGCTACCCCTGATCAAGTACTGGATCAGCTAAATAAGGTTAAATCTGGATCCCCGCTGGACCTCGCCCCCCCTTACATCATCATAACTTTGGCTCCTATTCTTCTTGCCCCCATCACAGATTTATGCAATCTTTCATTACAGCTAGCATTTCTCCCAACTAAATGGAATCGGCACGGATTAGACCCATTCTTAAAAAAACTATGGCTGATCCTATGGATATGCAAAATTATAGACCTATATCACGTCTCCCTCTCATTTCTAAGTTTCAAAGTCACTAGTGAATCACCAATTGGTGCCTTATCTGGAATACAACTGTTTGTTGGACCGCTCTCAGTCAGGCTTATGTGCGTCCTATAGCACAGAGTCAGCATTAATGGAGGTCATTGGCACAATCAGACACGCTTTAGATAAGGGGATTTCAGCCACGCTGATTCTCCTTGATCTATTAGAAGCTTTTGATACATCTCCCATCAAATTCTAGTTCAAAGATTGGAGGAGATTGGTATCAGCGGCAAAGCCCTGAAATGGGTTGATCAGAACACACCGATTCAGTACACATGGATCCCTAACTTTCAAAATCCACAGTCTTGGACAAAGGGATGCCACAGGTATCATTTTTGAGCTCCACTCTTTCTAATATAAATGTGACTCTCCTAGATAAGCTTATCAGGTCGTGTGATTTTGAAACTATCTCATATGCTGATGACACACAACTTGTCATCACCATGGATTCTAACACAGAACTCACCAAAGTCAAATTCAAACACTGTATGTTAAAAATTGCATCACGGATGACTGCTAACTGGTCTGCTGATTGGTGGGCATCTGAACTAGGGTCACCCCGACACCAAAACCATTTGTTACAAATCTGGCTGTCTTTTTGGACGATAATCTTTCTATGACTTAACATGTTAAAACCATTTATGGAACTTGCTTCGGCCTGATGTGCATGCTTAGGAAGGCTTTTCATTGGGCCCCTCTGCATGCCAGGAAGACCCTGCTCCAGGCATTGATAGTGAGCCACCTGGACTGTGGGAATTCCCTAATGGTCATAATGAATGAAGGCCTTTTTCCAGACATCAGGTGGTGCAGAATACAGCAGTGTGACTTGTCTGTAATCTTCCTCCGTGATCCCCATCCAATCCCTTATTACGCTTCCTTCATTGGCTGCCTATAAAAAAGCGGGCGCTTTTCAAACTTTTGTGTCTAGTTTTTGAATTATTGCATGTAAGGGGACCATATTATCTTAAAAATAAACTACAGCCTTATATCCCAGTACCCCAGCTTAGATCCAATGAACTACTACTGCTGTGCTCCAAAGGTATCCATACAGCCAGATTTGGTTAGCCACTCTGATTCTCTTTCCTCTTCCAAATCACTGGAATCAGCTACCATTGTCCAACCGCTCTTGCTCAGATCTAATCCTTTTCAAGAAACTTCTGAAGACATGGCTGTTTAATTTTTAATCATTGTATTGCACTGTGAGCTGTTTCTGGTGACTTTGGTGCAGAGAGATTCACTCAGGGATGATTTGTGCGCCTACCAAATAAAATAAATGAATAAATGAAAGCATCTTGTTGCCTAAAGCGTCACCTTTACTACAAAAGCGCCTAGTTTCCTAAAGCATCACATTTCCTACTAAAGTGTCTTGTTTCCTAAAATGTGATGTTCCCTACTAAAGCATCTCATTTACTACTAAAGCGTCACACTTCCTACTAAAGCATCACCTTTACTACTAAAGCATGTCATTTCTTAAATCGTCACCTTTACTACTAAGGTGTCTAGTTTCCTAAAGCATCACCTTTACTACTAAAGCGTCTCATATGCAAAAGCGGCACCTTTACTACTGAAGCGTCTTGTTTCCTTAAGTGTCACCTTTACAACTAAAGCGTCTTCTTTCCTAAAGCCTCACCTTTACTACTAAAGCATCACGTTTTATACTAAAGCATCGTTTATGTCTGACACTGCTCTAGAGAAATGGACAATGTGTTTGTTCCCTCTGTTGCAATCAGCCTTTTGTGTGTAGTATAGTATATTAATTGTTGTAATGCAGGCAAACACTCCCAGGGATCATTTTTCTTGCTCAAAAACGATGCTGACATGCTTGTAGACTTGGGATGTGACACATGTGTATGTTAACAGTGCGCATATGTGTAAGTCCTTGCGTTCATGGTGTCAACACTAGTACAGGCAATATATTGCTGTGAATTACACAGACATATTGTCAAATGTGCATATCTTGACATAATCAATATGTATTACAGTTTGTATTATGCTTGCCTTGATGTAGGCATCTGCATAGTAGGCAATCTGTGATCTCGGATATTGCACTCTTATGCAAATGATATCCACGTTGTCAGAAAAGTGTGATGGCCATAGTTGAAGTTTGTACTATCTCTATCTGCATTATTGACAAAGTATTTGTTATGCACGCAATACATACCTTGGAAATGAGATACACTGGCTACTTCAGTCTGTCTACAGTGTATGTGGCATCCAGCTCACAGACTGACTGTATAGATGTGAAAGGTATGTTGCTGGGCTCATAGATCACCTGTTCATATATAGCAAACTATGGTACCCAACAAGCTCCATATGATATAGGGGTAGACTCACGCTTGGCGAGTGGCACTATATGTGTGACACGTGCACATTACACATGCAGAAAAGCATCAGCCAAAACAGTTAGCCAATATCTTGTACTTCATGAGTCATGCTTGAGTAGGCCTAACAAGTGTGATGACTTCCAAGCAGGAATATGTTTAGCATTTTTATGCATCACATTATTTGGCAAAATAGAGGGCTTACATGAACTTAAGAATGTGGGTAGGCATTCACACCAGATGGACATATGTGCATTTATTGACAGGTTACGCCACACTAACCTTAGATGCTTCAGTGCATGCCACCTTGCCAGGAGTGACATCACATGACATGTATTTGCCTATTAGATTTCATTTGTGTCCTGGACAAATAACACACATAGATGGAGCTGTAGGAGTCACAGCATTTTTGCTTCAGAGTAAGACAGCGCTACACAGTCACATCCATTCTTGCATGTAACAGTTGCATCCTTCCATAGTGGGTCACAGGTTAGGAGTCCACATTTTTAAGTATTAGGTGAGAGATCACACTAATTTTGGTATGTGCTTGCAAACGTTTGTGTAGCATATGTAGGCTAGCTGTGTTGCACTGTGTGCTGTTGCATATCATATAGGCCTCTGTACACAGTCATAGGGCAATAAGGTCACTGTGCTGGACTCCACGAGTATAAAGCAATGGAAAATGTAATGACTTACAACACACACACACACTCAGTCATTGCACACTGTTTACATGTACACTCCCTTTGGCTTGTGGTAGGATGTCTGTCAGTCAGTACACAGTTGTACCACACATACTCACAGCATGTGCACACTGGTTCACATTGCTACCTCTGTTTTGTGTAAGTCTTCTACACACACACATGTGTTTAGTACAAGTTGTTGATCCGCACACATGTTTGGGACCGCATGATGGTTTTCTGGGGTGAGAATGACGCATAGCTACAGTTTGTGATGGCAATAACCAATTAGGTGAAATATGAGTGTAATGATGTTTGCAGTGACTGTTGAATGAAAGTTGTTAGAAATGGGGTCTCTGGTTGGCGTGGTTTGCACTGTGTCCAATTTGGGACCCTCAGCTGGGCCGTAGCCACAGGGGGGCCCATCGGGGCCAGGCCAGCCCATATGCTGGTTTGGCCCTCCTAAATCTGATGCACAGTTGAGCTGTCCAAAGTTTACATATTTAATTTTATTTGTGTCAGCCATTGTTCATGCATGCAGGTCCGGTCTGAGGTTTGCACTTATTCTGTGCAGCTATATTGCAGCTGTGGTATTACAAATAAAATTGTCGATTGCTGTACCTCTAGCACTCAGCAGCACACCTCTCACATAGTTTTTTGGGAGTGTTCTGGTAGACAGTTGGAGCGTCCTCACGCCTGACGTTCAGACTGGGCTTAAAATTAGTTTTGTTCTTCTACCTTAAGGGGAGCACAACTGCCTGCCTGAACAGTGCACCTTTAGAGACAAACGCACAGTGAACCATTGCAAAGACGTGTATGTCCCAGAATATAGGTCTTGGGACAGCTCTCTGAATTTAGGCTGGAAATAGGATGGAATTGACCAGTATGAGCGGAACATAGGAGGAAGTAATACAGTCGGGTATGATCGAGTGTCATGTAAATTGATTCAAGTAAAAGCGTGTAAGTAAAACAAATCTCATACTATCTAACACTTCATAGTGTTTGATGTGTTCAGTAGAAAAAGAAAAAAGGGGCAATCCATGAAAATTAATAACATCTAGACACACGTGAAATGTTGCAGACATATTAAGAGGTCTTGAGAGAAAAGGAAATTACTGCAGATGTATTGCACCTTCGCACCCCGAGCAACCAAGGTGAAGTACACTTGAAGGGCTTGTGGCATGGGTACAACGGGGCACCATCAAGGTTTCTTGTGGGGTGGGGGCTAAAATGTTGTTACGCCACTGGTCACAGGGAGGGATCGAGATATACAGCTTTTCCTCAAAAACCAGAATTGATTCATTAAACTAATTTGTGTTATGTTCAAATCTGGTGTTAAACAATCACAAAGAAATATACTAAACAGCGTCCACGCAACAATGAAAAAACAGACTAGTAAAGCCCCGGGCTGGTGCAGACATACTCCATACTCAACATTGATGATTGGTTGTTGGATTATGGCCAGAGTCTCCTTTGTTTTTTTAGGTCGAGCATTCGAGACCTCTTGTATATACTTTAGGATATACTTATGTGTGTATGTACTTTGTGGGCTCTGGAGATCAGCCCTAGGACTTGCCTGCTTCCGCTTAAGGAGTTTTTTTTCTGTTCAACTGCCTCTATTTAACTGTCTTGATAGAAAACGACCAGTAGAGGTCAGTAAAATACCAGAATTGCTTTCTGCTGAGGGACTTTCTTTTTTTTTCTGGCAACTGCCTCTATTTAACTTTCTTGATAGAAAACGACCATCAGAGGTCAGTAAAATACCAGAATCACTTTAGCTCATTCTCTAGATTCCAGTCCATGAAACTTGCCTTCCACGAGCACCCGTAGACAATAATATTTGATTCACATTTTGTATTTTCAGTGATATGACCACCGAACGCTCTGATTTAATATTAAAAACAGAGCTTTGGACTATACCATTCCCCGCTGAAAGGCAATATTTCACTCCATGTGTTCCCATACCTGGCGTGTCACGCATTTTGGTGCTTACTTTCCCTCCATGTTAAAGAACAGTAGATGTTTCAGCACCCATGCTAATGTGCTGCATAGCTAAATACATATAAGGTCCCAAAGGCGAGACCAATAGCATTGCAAATGCTTGTTTTGGTTGGTGATTACTGTACGCCTTAATAAATCTGTTTCAGGTAGGAACTCAGTGCCCAAGTTATGCGATGCATACATCAGCCTTTTCAAGCTTTTTGCCAACAGCCACTTGCTTTCTGGGATTTGGAGTTCAACTTTTGAAGACAATGCCTAATTATTGCTATATATGCAGATTCACTTGTTTCTAAGTATTATCAACTGTTACAATAAAGTAACCAGAAGAACACGAGGATAAAATGAAAACCCAAAGAATGAATACAACAAGGCTCAGTTGTATCTTAACCCCTTCCCCGCTCATGACGGAACCACTCCGTCATGAGCCAAGGGTGTGCTGTGCTCATGACGGAGTGGTTCCGTCATGCTGCGGCCGTTGGCGGCCGCTCCTCCCACGCGGCGCTAATTCCTCGCCTGTGCGGGCGATTAGCGCAGTGGGTGGAGTCATGACGGAACCACGCCGTCATGAGCACAGCTCACCCGTGACTCATGACGGCGTGGTTCCGTCATGAGCACAGCGGCGCCGTCGACCCCCCCAAACCCCCCCAGCGCTGCGGCGGAATTCGCGCCGCAGCGAAGGGGTTAAGGAACACCAAGGACTGATTTATTATGAAACAGTATACCCAAGGGTTATTTCACAATACCTCTTTCTTAAGTCAATACATGGTATTCAAAGACTCTGACCAATGTTATTTAAGAGTGCACTAAAGTGCTTTCTTGTCTCAATACTGAGTGTGCCAAGCCTCTGTCTTACCTCAGTACCCAGTACTCCAAGGCGTTATCTTCCATAATAGTTCATACCTTTATAGAGTAAAGATAGGATGACAATGGCCCAAATTGATTTATTTTTGAGATTTTATATAGAGCTGCCTTTGCCCGGAGACATCAGAACATGAGATTTATCAATAATTTGTGCAGGTTGAGGATGGTATGTGATTAGAGGGAGCATGAGAAGGTAGGAGGCGTTTAACTATCTCATGACTATACGGAGTACCCAACAGCTGCATTTCATCAGCACTCAGAGTACCTCAAGTTTCTAGTCCATCACCATTCAGAGTTCCCCAAGCTCTATCCTATCACAATTCAGAGTATCCCAAAGGGAAACTCCTCTTTATGTAGATATACAGCAAACCTATATTCCCACCATACAGAATAGATCAGAGATCTATCCTATTTTTCTCCAATCATCATACAAAGTACTTCGGGGTTCTTTTCCATCAACAACTAAACAGCAGCTAGCCATCGACACAGATGTTGGATCAGCTGAAAACGTTACCTACACATTTGGGCTTCATTGAGAATAACCTAAAATTATCCTATATTTTTACTAAATGGACTTTTTTTTGTGATAATGCAAATATCCACCAACTGACAGGGTATTTAGGGATTTGCATGGCCATCAAGCACATGTGGCAAATCCGTTGTGCAACAACCATGTGCTTTTACTGCATTTTCTGTTAGCATGCATGCTCATAAAATTATAGATATATGTGTTAATAGGAAATGAAACATGAGAACAATGAGAGATATCCTATGTGTCCAAAAAGTATTTTTCTGCTAAATTGCCAAACAAAGGCAATTATTTTTTTTACAAGATGCTAGATTAGTTTCAATATTTGGGAGTAGTGAAAACATCCATAATCGATTGATATCTTCTGCATCCATTCACACTAAGGAGAAATAGACCTGGCTACCACTGCAAAATGAAAACTGAGAAAGTTTAAGTATTCTGATAATGAGCAGACTATTTTAACTGATGAGATGGTAAAACCATATTATAACTTAGTTGCCAACCATTATCACTGCCTTGGCTAAGTTTCTGGTAGGATGTACCGGACAAGATGAATTTCATCTCCACGTGACCTTTCTCCATCAAACATGTAGGGAAACTGTGGACTTCTCTTCAACCTTTCTGTGAGTAATGTCCCAGCATAGGTGCCCCAATTGGGAGACTTACGGGTGGTAGGTTACCACCCTAGCTGGACAATTATCTAAACCTGATCATTATAGACCTGACTGTTTGTCAGAGGTCAAAGAAGGCCTAAATATTGGTGTAATATCACAGCTCAATCAACTACTAGAATCATGCAGTTAAGGGAGACTACACTATATAAAATAAGTTTCAAGGCACCAGTTTTAACCTAACATAATTGGGGTGATTGGAAATGGTATGGAGCTGCTTATGTCTCATGCATACCTTTTAGACAGAGCACCATTTCAGAGGCGACTATGGTTCATTCCACACCATTATTGTTCGGCTTTCTCCAAACTAGAACTTCGTCAGGATTCAGGTTGGCAAAAAGAAAATCCTGTTCGTGTTGTGATTAGTATACTGAACGTTTCAGAGAGGCTCACCATCATATAACAGACCACTATCCTGGTGGGAGCAGCCCAATAATTGTGAATACTGATTGGTGTAATTTCGGACATTGATATTGTTTGGAAACATGGGATTATTTCATAGCACTGAAGTATTTTGACATTATGAAAGAAAGCATAATTTGTATCTTTGCTTTGTAACCTATCTGAAAACAAACACTATCTTTCAATATTATTAATAATAACTTGCTTTATACAACATTTCACTGTGCACTTTTGTTGTTGCTATGAGTAACAGGTACTATTGTTATCCAGTTTAATGGTAATAAATTAACTGACATTGAAAGGGTGGAAGGATCGCTCTCTCACTGGATGAAACTACTACTGTTTTCAATGAGCTTGGTTGGTAGAGGGTGGGTTATAGTGTAGCTTGTATGTCATGAGTTGCAGTGTTGTGCAGAAGTTCCTGAGAGGTGTTATTTTCATATCATTGCAAACTTGTTACATTGACCGAAGTAAAGAGCAGTGAGAGGTAGTCATGCAAGCGGATAGTTACAAATGTAATCTCTGGTTGGCAGAGTGTGGGTTTATAGCATGTCTTTTACGGGAAGATTTTTGGTGTCTTTTCTGAAATCCATAGTGGTGCAGCTATCATATCATAGGAACACTGTGTTTGTGTATCCTTGTGGAGTGAAGCGTTCCGGGTGGGAGAAAGTTGTATGTCATGACACTTACCATCTTTGTGTCAGTAACTGATTCTTCCTAAATATGGCATACATTTGGGGGCATTTGCAGTGAGAGGGTAATCTGTTTTAGAACATCCAGGTCTTTACTGCGTTCTTATCTTTAGAATCAATAAATTCAAAAAACCAGTTGTCTGAATGAACAAAGTTGTACTACCAATTTTTGTGTTGTTGAATGATATGGTGGTTCCAATCTAGTGTGCAGGCTCCTAATTTTCATGTATCACTAAGGGTTTTACTTCAATGAGGGATGACCCTATGCCATCAGTAGCCCAATGGGCAAAGCAGAATGCCTTGAAGGTACTGATCAGGGATACCCATTGAAGCACTTGCATGGCTACAGAGTGGTGTGGTTGCATAGGCATAGTAGTTTTAGGCTGCTGCTTTTTGAATGCTAAACTTTAATGGGTGACACCTAGAAGAGGGAAAATGTAGTACAAGTTTTGTATAGTGAAGAGACCACTTATGATTACATGATTTATTTACGGCTCTAGGGATAAGAGTGCTGACAGATGGTTGTCAGAAAGTAATTCTCTCAGTTACTGATGGAGGATCATGATTTTAAAGAGTCAAGTTTGATGCATTGAATCCTTAAGATTGATCTGTGTGTCATCTGTGTAATTTTCACAGGCTACATTCAAGGACTTGAGATCAGGTAGTGAGCTGAGAAATATGCATTTAAGAGAAACGGAGAGATGATGGACTCTTGCAACATTCCAGAGTCAGTGCTGAACAGAATTGAAGAGTATGGTAGAAGCTCAATGATGCTTGATCTGTTGAAGATCTGCTCTAGATTGGTTCCTGGAGCACTGAGGTCTTCTAGACTCAATACTAAAGTGGGACGATGCACTCGTATTTTCTTTGTTCGAGATCTGGATGAACATAATTTTGTTCATACGAGATTGATTGGTATTTCACCGTTCCTGCTGAATTGAGGTTTTGATTCTTCATGTGCAGCTTAATGTAGGACATCTTAAGATCATTTTTAAATATGTCTGATATTCATGTCCACATTAGACTGGCTCAATTTGCTGCAGTTCAAATGAAAGCAGTTTAAAAAGTAAACGTAAAAAATAAAACTTTAGCAAAACCTACAGCTTTATACATTGCAAGTTTTCTAGACAGTGGTGTATGTTGTACGCATTCCAGCATGTCGTCAGCACGGCTTTCCCCTTTATATGGCAAAGTATATAATTTTGGTATTTGTAAAATTCTATTTCGACACATATTACTTATACATATTCTACTGACTCAGGTATATTCAGAGTATGCAGGCCTCTATCATATACACAGTTTTAATGTCATCAATATATGCCCTGTGTGAATGTCTCAGATTCACAGTATGGAAACCTCTGATTTATTCACAGTTTGCAGCTTCTGTTATGTGCACAAGTTGGAGGCTTCAAATATTTTCATGGATAACCATAGATAAGTCAAAAATCAAAGATGGTGCAAGGCGCAGAGGAGTTGAGGTGCCGGAAAAGCAATATGATGCATCAGTTCCTTACTAGACAGGGGAGGTGATGCTTTGCTTCCTTACTGGCAGGTGAAGTGATGCTTCGGTTCCTTACTGCTAGGCAGGGAGGTAATGTGTTGGTTTCTTATTGACAGGGGAGGTGATGTGTCTGTTCCTTACTGGCAGGGGAGGTGATGCATTGGTTTCCTGACACGTGGCCTCAGTTCTTTACTGCAATGTCACGAAGAGTCGGTGTACAGGACAATGCGTCAAAAATCGAGATGCACCGTGTCAATGCTGCAGCGGCAATGCAGGTGCTGCATCGATTTTAAAACCGCGAGGCAAACGCGGTGTCGATTCTTCAGCCTTGAGAAGGTGATGCGTCGGGGTCAGAGCAGGTGACACAGAAGTTAGTAACAGGGTGCTCAGGACTCATATTGTGTCGATTTTTCTGACACACTGAGACAGCAAGATGGGACCTGTGGTGAAAGCCTTGGTTGATGTTTCCAGCAGGAACAATAGTTCAGTGCAGGCAGTGGTGATGCGTCGATCTTCTGCAGCGATGCACCTAGAAAACAGGTGCTGAGAGTCAATGCGTGAATTTTCTCCATAAGGTCACCAAGTTACACTTCCAAGGGCCCAGGAACTGGATTTAGCACCACTTGGCAAGTCAGAACTCTCAGCAGAAGAGCCCAGGCACAGCTAGGTGAAGCCTTTGAAGGCCCTGAGACTTCTTAACAAGAGGCAAGGAAGCACAAGCCCTTGAAGAACCTTGGAAGCAGAATGCAGAAAGCAATGTCCATTCCTTTCACTCTAAGGACAGAAGCAGAAAGCAGCAGGCCAGCACAACAAAGCAACAAGCAGAGTGGCAGTCCCTCCTACAGCATCATGCTCTTCTTTCTGGCGGAATGTCCTCAGTACAGAAGTGTTCTGGTTTTGGGGTGTCAGAGGTCCAAAACTTATATCCCTTTCTGCCTTTGAATTAGGCAAACTGCAAAGGAAAGTCTTTCTCTTTCCCTGACCTGGCTCCAGACACACCACAGGGGGATTGAGACAGCTTTGTGTGAGGACAGGCACAGCCCCAATCAGGTGGCAATGACAAATCCTCCCAGCACTCTATCTCAGGAAGGGCCATGCAAGACACACCTCATCTCCCTTTGTGCGACTGTCTAGAGTGAATGTACAAGAGCCCAACTGTCAGTCAACCCAGATGTGTATTCTACAGGCAGGCAGAGGCACAGAAAGGTTAAGCAAGAAAATGTCTACTTTCTAAAAGTGTCATTTTCAAACAAGCAATATAAAAACCAACTTCACCAAAAGATGTATTTGTAAATTGTGAGTTCAGAGACCCCAAACTCCAAAGCTTTATCATCTCCCAATGGAAAATTACACTTAAAAGACATTTCAAGGCAATTATCATGTTACCCTATAGGAGAGATAGGCCTTGCACTAGTGAAAAACAAATTTAACAGTATTTCACTATTTGGACATGTAAACCACACCAGTGCATGTCCTGCATTTTAAATACACTGTACCCTACCCATGGGGCTGCCTTGGGCCTGACTAAGGGGTGACTTAGATGTAGCAAAGGGGAAGGATTGGACCCAGCAAGTGGGTGAACTTACCAGGTCTAAATGGCAGTTTAAAACTGAATACACAGACTCTGCAGTGGCAGATCTGAGACATGCTTTACAGGGCTCCTCATGTGGGTGGCACAATCAGTGCTACATGCACTCTAGTAGCATTTGATTTACAGGCCCTCGTCACACCTGGTACACTTAACTAGGGACTTACAAGTAAATCATATATGCCAATCATGGATAAAACCATCACCAATACAATTTAGACAGAGGGCATATGTACGTTAGCACTAGTTAGCTGTGGTAAAGTGCCCAGGGTCCTAAGACCAAAAGAACAGGTCAGAAAAAATAGGAGCAAGAAGGCGAAAAGTTTGGGGATAACCCTGCAAAAAGGGCCAGGTCCAACAAAAGTATTTACACAAAGTAAGTGTTCATTCATTCATTTACATTTCATAACTCTTTTTCAAAACAAAAATTGGATGTGTTTCCATCAAACTGATTCATGCTTCAGTGAAAAAGGTATAAACAATGGTGTTCCTTCGCTGAGTGTCAGGAAATATGCATACATTCTCCCCTCTGTCTTCATTTTCATCCTCATCCACTGCTTCATGCTCCTCATGCCATTGGTCCCATTGGACATTTGTCCACACACAGATTATGTGCAATATACAACAAACCAGGATAATTTTGCAAACTGCAGGAGGGAGTATATCAGTCAGCCCCAGACATCTCCAAACAGTGGAAGTGAGACTTCAGTTCCCCGAAAGTCCACTCCACGATAATCCAGGTCTCGCCCGTGCATTGCTGTAGGGGCGTTATGCCTCTTCCTGGGGATGTGCAAACGGGGTCATTACCCATAGCTAAGGACCATATTCTTGGTCAGTTGAAAATGCAAAGGGAGAAAATTTACTCAATGCTCATGGTGATTGATCAAGCCACATTCAAGTACATGCCTGTTATGTGTATTGAATACCTCTTACACATTTCGGCCACTAGTGTACGCAATGGGTTACATGAAGATGAGCACAATTAATTCCACATGTCTATTCCTGTTCTTTGTGTCAGATTGAAACATGTGCATGACCTGCTACTTTTGACAGTGACACGATGAGACAAACACATTTGGCTGTGGCTCAGTGTGATAGGTGTTTTGTAGATCCGTTGCTACAGTAAGTGAGAGTATGTTGATCACAAATTGGGGTTTGTTGTCATCCAGGCTGTACCACTATGAACCTGTTTCACACTCACACATATATGTGTCCTTGTGGAACCACTAACGTCATTGCTGCACTACCTTCTGATGACGGAGCCTTCGAATTGTTAACTTCCTTTTTGAAGTGTAATATGGTGAGTAGATGTGGTGCATGTTACATTTGGAAACACAAACAGCCATGGCAGCCCTTCCTTACGCACAGTGTTGCAATACAGCATTTGTCCAAGCGTTGCATTGTCAGGTTCTTCCCAATATTGATAGACACACGCAGTGGCTTAGCACATCTTGACACATGCGACTTGCATGTTTGTATTGAATATGTTCCCTGATGAATGGTGCAAGTATGAGATCCACCCCTCCTACATATGCACTGTCTCGGATAGCAGACACAGATATGTCCATTGGGTCACTGCTTATTTACTGTGATTGGGTCTGACATTTACTTCAGATGTACTTACCAACCACTAGGCCATTGCCATATGTGACATTCTAGAAGCGCTCATTGATGATGGAGTGCCTGAAGATGTATGCGTCATGCAGACTCCTGGGGTATTTGGCCAACATATTGGTGAACATGCCTCGATGATCCACGATGGTCTGGACATTCATCGAGTATGTGTGCTACTGGTTCCTGTACAGATGGAATGTAGCTGCAGGGACCAGTTGCACATCCCATGGCATTCAGCACATATGGAAAACCAGTGATGGCATAGAAGCCTTGCTTGATCTCCAGCTGCAGTTGCTGTGTGTTTGGGAAGAGGAGATATTGTGATGTTTGGCAGATAATGGCATCAAGGACAGAGAGTAGGAAAGCCGAGAAAGATGGCTGGGGGGTTCCTGCCACTCTGGCTGTTGTAATCTGGAATGACCCAGATGCTAACATGTGGAGAACAGCCATGAGCTTGACCTCTGGAGGGATGTTGGTGGCCTTGGGAGTTGGTGTCTGGAAACTTGGCACTATCTGGTGTAACAGTTGGATAATGGACTCCCTCCTGAGCCCGTAGTAGCTGATGGCTTTATCCTCCCTGAGATTAAGGAGAGAATTACGCTGCCGATAAACGCACTCCCTTCTCGTGCGCTGCCTTTGTGGGGGTGAGTGGGTGTGTTGGGGGGAGGTCATCTCCTTGCAACGCCCAGCTGCAAAACCAGCACCTCCATGGAGTAGTTGTGCTTGCCGCCCTGTTCTGTTTGGCTTCTCTTTATATGCCAAAGCCAATGCGTCATTTCCTATGCGTGGGTTACCGAAGTGCAGAAATGTTGATGTTTTTGGTTATCTGCGTGACACTTGCCGGTGAAGTGTCACTTGGAATTTACTTGGAAAAAAACAGTGTGTTGGTTTTACAGTAGAGATTACGATGGAACGCCTACCTTGCATATATTAATACTTACGTGATGCAAGAGGTTCAGGCGCAGGTGCATTTTGACGCAGGACTCCAAAAAGTGACGCATCAGCCTAGATACATTACCTTGCAAATGTGGAGCGCTGACTGCATCGCCAATGCATCAAAAATGATGATGCATTGGCGGCCCAAGCTCATTGTAAATAAGCCCCTCAGAATATTGATGTTTTTTCCTGCACAGAAATTGCCCTGTTTGGCGTGGCAGAATTTGAACTGGGGTAAACTGCTAGGTCAGTGAGATATTTTTGCACCACTTTGACTCAGGATTTGTGTGCTAACATCCTTTTGTGACCAAACCAGAATTATCAAAGCCCTGTAAAGAGGGTCTTTTCTACAGCTATCTGTGAATTAAAGCTACTTCAGCCAAGGCAACCATTGTTACAGAAATGTTTGCCCTTTGGTAATAATTACATCAAGCCCCAATGACACTAAAATCGGTGTGACTACCACGTTCCTTCAACACTTTTGGTAATATGGCCACTGACATTCACCTAATTTCTCAAGTAATTTTATTGATGAGTTGAAATCAGTTTATTTCATGTATGAAATAGCCCACATTTCAAATTTCTAATCTTCAGCAAGGTGAAAAACACATGCTTAAATGGAGATGTTAAAGATGAGTAGACTAAGTGATAATAGTCTTACTGCATGGTCAGAGTACCCGACAGACAAAATTTGTGTGCATCTTTCCTAAAAAAAGGTTTTCATTCTAGGTGGGGCCAATTTAGCTTTTTATCCTACAAAGGCTGACCTCTACAATTCAATTGGCAGTTGATAGTTGCTATACAAAAGCTCATTTTTAACGTCACTTATCACGTCACTATATACAAATAAAGTAAAACTAAATGCACACGAAACAACTACAGTAGGGTATCTTGACAAAGCCATATTTTCGCAAGCCTCACTTTATGACAAAGCACATGCTTTCATAAACGCCCCATATCTTTTTTTACAAGGATTTGCAGACCCTGAGTAACGAAAGACAGTGTCTGTGAAAACACTCCCGACCTTCCTGCAGAGTTAAATGCTTCCTTAATTATCTGCTAGTCTCAACCCAGACGTGTTTCTTCTCACAGATGTGGGTCGAAATTACATTACATAAAGTTTTTTTTAATCACATTTTTCAACTTCATAATGTCTCCCTTTTTGAATGCCGCTGCTCTTTACCATCTGTTGGGCTGGAATTTGACCCCGGTGTTCCTGAAACTCACTTTCAATTTCAGCCCTGCACAAGACAAGAACAGTTACGGGAGGTGTTGTGTTGTGTTCGCTGATGAGGAGAGCAGCTTTCCCCAGGGAAAAAAGGAAAAGCAGCCCCAGCCAGTTTGCTGCCGACCTCCTGACCTGACGTGTAGTGACAGACATTGGCTCCCTTCCCAAACCTTTTTTTCCCGCTCTAATGCAGCGGCGCTCAGTGCCGCACAGGTCTCTCCTGGGACACGTCCCCTGCGTCATAAAGGTGATTTACACAAACAAAGATGACCATGAACCAGCTATTGAGGTTCCACATTATGCTAAGGCCTGCCCCTGGGAGCAATAGCAGTCGCAGTGTTTTTCAATCACCAGAGGGTCTTGACAGCTCCAGGATAGCGGGGAGATATTGTTTCTGAGGAGATTAATATCCGGCAGGCACTTCAGATGATAAAACTTTACAACGGCGCTCTGAGATGTAATTGCTATCCTTTCTGTCACATTAATATGTGGACCATAACTGGGGAGGGAATATATGCTTACTTTGGTTATAAATCCGGTTGTGCGCGTTTCCTCTCCTTATCCTGCATTTTAATTGTCATAAACAGAAATTCTGATAACCCGTTGACTGACCGAGACTCGCTCAGCGATAATCTGTCACAATGTGGGGGAAATTTAGACTTTGAATTCAAGGCAAGATAAACTAGCCATTGAAAAAAGTGTGAGGAAAAGTAATAGTTTTCTAGTTGAGCAATATGTACACAATTTTATGGGGGAGGGGGTTAGGGTGCTGCCACAATAGAGCTCGAAAGACTCACCAGATTTGATACTTC
This sequence comes from Triturus cristatus, assembly GCF_964204655.1. NCBI lineage: Eukaryota > Metazoa > Chordata > Amphibia > Caudata > Salamandridae > Triturus > Triturus cristatus. The sequence continues at coordinate 833,772,994 of NC_140594.1, forward strand.
ATGTGCTAGTGGTGATGATGGTTTTGTTCTTCCATGTAAGGCAATTTCTTATCCTTAACGTCACACACAGCCATTCTCCTCTGTCCATGTAAGGCACGTTCTTATCCTTAACTTCACACACAGCCATTCTCCTCTGTCCATGTAAGGCACGTTCTTATCCTTAACTTCACACACAGCCATTCTCCTCTGTCCATGTAAGGCACGTTCTTATCCTTAACTTCCGACACAGCCATTCTCCTCTGTCCATGTAAGGCAATTTCTTATCCTTAACGTCACACACAGCCATTCTCCTCTGTCCATGTAAGGCAATTTCTTATCCTTAACTTCACACACAGCCATTCTCCTCTGTCCATGTAAGGCACGTTCTTATCCTTAACTTCACACACAGCCATTCTCCTCTGTCCATGTAAGGCACGTTCTTATCCTTAACTTCACACACAGCCATTCTCCTCTGTCCATGTAAGGCACGTTCTTATCCTTAACTTCATACACAGCCATTCTCCTCTGTCCATGTAAGGCACGTTCTTATCCTTAACGTCACACACAGCCAGTCTCCTCTGTCCATGTAAGGCACGTTCTTATCCTTAACTTCACACACAGCCATTCTCCTCTGTCCATGTAAGGCACGTTCTTATCCTTAACGTCACACACAGCCATTCTCCTCTGTCCATGTAAGGCACGTTCTTATCCTTAACTTCACACACAGCCATTCTCCTCTGTCCATGTAAGGCACGTTCTTATTCTTAACTTCCGACACAGCCATTCTCCTCTGTCCATGTAAGGCAAGTTCTTATCCTTAACGTCACACACAGCCATTCTCCTCTGTCCATGTAAGGCACGTTCTTATCCTTAACTTTCGACACAGCCATTCTCCTCTGTCCATGTAAGGCAAGTTCTTATCCTTAAATTCACACACAGTCCTTCTCCTCTGTCCATGTAAGGCAATTTCTTATCCTTAACTTCACATACAGCCATTCTCTGTGATCTTCTATTTGTTGTTAAGCTAAACCCTCCTCAGCCTTCGCTGCTCCACTTCACAAGGGGCACCACACTCACTACTGTTGAAGCCTTTTCCCCCTCCTCCCAGTCCTCACTTCACCCTGTCCTGTGCCCCTTTCTTTCTTTCTCTTTGTTCAAGCTATTGGCCCTTAGAATCCTACCAGGCCTTTTGGTACTCAACAAATGTGTTTACAGATTCCTTCGCACACCAACTTAGTGGTCTACATCTCTCCAACTGTAGCTCCATGTCCCTACCCATGTCCCTTCCCACTTCACATTCTTCGTCTGTCATCCACAATAGCCCCTCAATGCTATAATTTGGGAGTTCCCTCTTTTCCTAGCTGTTCCTCCTCCAACTCATCAGATTGTCTCCGATTACCTGATAGTTTCCCCCCATTTGATGTCTAAGCCACATATTCTGCTCCTCTGGCATCTTGATATTTCATACCTTTCGCCCATTAGTTAGGTCTGCCCAAAAGCTATCTAATTTGAATTCTGAACTCTAAGATGCTGGAGAGGTTGTGGCCTCCGACTAGAGGGGTCGACCTCGAATTTAGGGAACCAAGGGCCATATTATCAAGGAATGGCGATAACATTATCGCCGCTTTAGCGGCAGGAAACTGATGCTGCTAAAGCGGCGATAATGGGCTTGTGAATTCCCATAGAAGCCCAGGTTTACACCAGAACCTGGGCTTCTATGGGAATTCACAAGGGCATATTATCAAGCCCATTATCGCCGCTTTAGCTGCAGTTTCCTGCCGCTAAAGCGGCGAGAATGTTATCGCCATTCCTTGATAATATGGCCCTAAGTTCGAGTCTGGCAGGGGCACTCAACACCCTGTGATTCTGGGCAAATCAATTAATCTCCCTGTGCCTAACAAAAAAAATATGAATGCTCATGTAAAGCGCTCTGATACCTTCGGGTCAAGTTCGCGCTATATAATACTGCTGCTCAGTATGAAGAAGCATTTAAAACATGTATAGTTGATTTACCTTGATAAAGAAGACTTAGATGGTTCCATAAATCAGTCTATTTTGAATATGGAGCCTATCAGTAATTTAAGGGGGAGCTTACAATAATTTCCCCCCAAGGTCAATGCAGCTCTGGATTTCCATATTTATTACAGCAAATTGCTGTTTACGCCCTACGAAAAGTATTTAAAAAACTGACCATGTTGCAGTCAATAAGGTTAAAAAAAAATACATTTGGAAAGGAAATAGCAGAAACGTTACTCTAAAACTAACAAAATGTAATTTATGAAGTACAATACTTTTCTAACTTTGAAAAACAAAAAATATGCCTTATGCATAATTCTAATAAAACAATTTTTTTTCAATTAAATTATTGATTAATCAATTTTAAAAGCAATCACATCTATCAGTGAAATTATTGCATTTCAATAACACTGCTTAACAACACAATGGATAATTTTTCATAAAAAATCTTAAGAATGCTCCAGAATATACTGGATAAAATAGCCACTCCTCTTGTCCCAATCCACTGAGCCAGTAATGATTAATGGGAGGACTCACTATTAAGGTTTTCTCCAATATAAGTCTATCCGATAATGAGTCTAGCAAACTTAGTCACTGGAGCCTTTCACGCTGCGAGCTAAAACAAGCAAGTTCTGGCGCCAGGCCAACATATTTTCAGCTGTTACATACAAATGTGGAGCTGATACCATCAGTTGATGGAACTGTGTGTCATTGAAGAATACTACCAACATTTAAATTGACTTATAACAAAAGTAAATTTAAATATTGCAGCAGCGTGTGGCTGGCAAGTACTCTGTTGTAATACTGCCCCACAGCGTGTGGCATCTGCAAACGGTACAAGTAAGAAAAACTAACAAAGTTATTGAGAATGAGCCAATAATTAAGACCAAAACACTGCCGCAATTTGAGTTCGTACCTGCTTTAGACGTGACATCGTGCACGCTCTCAAGAGTTGAAAATGTGATCAAATCAGGAAAAAGTGATAGCGCCCCAGGTCCAAATGGCATCCCACAGGCAATATTCAAACTGGACCCAAAATACTGGGCCAATCCAATAACGGTCTTGTTCAAAGAGGTGGAAAATACAGGGATGACTCTAGACAGCTGGAGGGGATCACTAATAAACCCTATTTTTAAGGGAGGAGATAAAACAAAACCCATCAAACTACAGATTAATAGCTCTTATTGATTCGGTAGCAAAATATTACACATCATTAATATTGGAAGATGTAATAGAGTGGTCTAATTCTAAAAACTTGATCCCACCTCAACAAACGGGATTTCGGAAAGGGTATGGTATGCTAATTAATATGACAACAGTAGCATCAATTGAGGAGAAGAGCAAACGCCAAAGGAAGAAACTGTAACTCTTCTTTATAGACCTGAAAGCAGCTTTTGACCAGGTTGATCGACCACTTCTATGGATTAAACTAAAACAGTGGGGTATTCAAGAAACTATGTTAAGAGCAATTGAATCACTATACACAGAAACATGGATTCAGATTAAGATAGGGGATGGGACCAAAACATCAAGGAAAATACCAACCGCAAGGGGTCTTAAGTAAGGGTGTGCGCTAGCACCACACCTGTTTAACCTCTTTACGGCGGATCTATCCACCCATCTGGATCAAGTCAATTTGCATGCTCCAAGGTTAGGTTCACTAACGATATCCCATCTTTTATATGCTGATGACATTGTGCTGCTGAGTCACACAGAAATTGGACTTCAAAGATTGATAAAAAAACTGCGGCATATACAAAACTAAATAAATTGGAAATTAACATCACAAAGACAAAAACCATGCGTATTGGGAATAATCCCCATGCCGCACTAAAGATCAAATGTAATTGTAATAGTAGAATGCCAACAAGGGATTTTGTTTTAGGAAGGTTCAATTTCTTTGTACAAAGCAAAATACTCTTTATATGAGTTCAAGACTGATACTAAACCAAACGTTATTCAATTAAATTCAGTCAAAGATATATAACAACACACACGGGGTATTTTTTGAAGTGAAAAAATCACTGGCTTTTTATATAGAAACAATTGATAAAAAGGAGTACAGAAAACAAGTAAATGTATAATGTGACATGAAGGGAGAAAAACACAAATATTATCCACAACTCATGACATTACAAATATCCAATCCGATGAAATAAACAGAGATCTATCTCATATCTAGAGAACAATCAACTGTGCATGTATGCTGTGGAAATGGATAATACAGTCGACGTTTCGGTCTGTTAGGGCGTCAATCAGTCAGACCATCTTCAGGACAGTTGAAAAATTCAAAAGAAGACTCTCATAAGTTGTTGTTCGAATAGAGGAGTTATCACTTCCTCATTGATGATTGATTATACTTAATCCGGTCTTAGTTGGGTAAGTATATACCATATGAATGCCTGTAGCGAGATGGGCAACAATGGAATTCGGTACCGTCCGTCGATAGGAACTCGAGTTCCTATCGACGGACGGTACTTGAATCTGCTACGGTTCTAACAAAATCATCTCTCTGAATCAAGACACTTGTCAGCGAAGGACCAACTGGCCTTCCTTGTCACACAAGATCAGAATAATCAGAATACCGAATTCCATTGTTGCCCATCTCGCTACAGGCATTCATATGGTATATACTTACCCAACTAAGACCGGATGAAGTATAATCAATCATCAATGAGGAAGTGATAACTCCTCTATTCGAACAACAACTTATGAGAGTCTTCTTTTGAATTTTTCAACTGTCCTGAAGATGGTCTGACTGATTGACGCCCTAACAGACCGAAACGTCGACTGTATTATCCATTTCCACAGCATACATGCACAGTTGATTGTTCTCTAGATATGAGATAGATCTCTGTTTATTTCATCGGATTGGATATTTGTAATGTCATGAATTGTGGATAATATTTGTGTTTTTCTCCCTTCATGTCACATTATACATTTACTTGTTTTCTGTACTCCTTTTTATCAATTGTTTCTATATAAAAAGCCAGTGATTTTTTCACTTCAAAAAATACCCCGTGTGTGTTGTTATATATCTTTGACTGAATTTAATTGAATAACGTTTGGTTTAGTATCAGTCTTGAACTCATATAAAGAGTATTTTGCTTTGTACAAAGAAATTGAACCTTCCTAAAACAAAATCCCTTGTTGGCATTCTACTATTACAATTACATTTGCCCAAGCCCTCAAGGGTATATTGGGTGCTACCCCTGGATTTAAGCACTAAAGATCAGGCTGGATAATGTAACCATAGAAGAAGTCAGTGTTTATAAATATTTAGGTTTTAATTTGATAAAAATGTTAAATTCAGTTTACTTGCTAAAAAACTAGATGGCCCCTCACATCAACCATTGCCCTCTGTATTCAAAGCTAAACTGCTTACATCTCTTACTTACGCAAGTACGGTGATGCATGGAAAGGAATCCAAAATGTTGGACAGATTACAAGTCAAAACATACTGACGGGTCTTTTGTCTGCCCTGTAATGCCTCTCCTGCACAAATTCATTTGAAATTTGGATTGACACAGCAAAATATAGCAAGAAGATATCACTTTATCAAGTCCATGCACAAATTACGAAGCAATCAGTCTAGCCTTCTAATCAGTGCTCTATGGGTATTGGTGAATAATGATGTGAATTCAAGTTGCAACAAATACTTGTCATCATCGTTACAACTAACCAATGCGGGTGACTTATGGGACTTGAATCTATCGCATTCTACTTTCTGCCAAGCCATGAACAAAACTGCAAACTACATTTGCTAGTTGAGGACAAAAGAATATTTTCGCAGCGACCCCATGTCTGGATGACAATTCAGACCTACGTCCCTTGCAACCGACAACTTATCTACACCTAACATATTCGGTGTATTTTAAGAAAAAACTATTGGCCATGCGCTTAGGTGAACTGCCGTCTCTGTCAGACAAACCAGCATGGAGATATAAAGGACCGAAAACGTGCAGACTATGTAATGCTCCAAATGAGGATTTTGTACATTTGGTCACCATATGTAACAAACTGAATAATGTACGCTGCACACTTTTAAAACACCTATTTAATGAGAGAGGGATACGTACGTGCAGAACAGCCATCATGAGAAGTCTGGTCCCTACAGATACTTAGCTAAACTGCAAACTTCTGACATTTTTACAACTTCACGATAAAGCAGTCAAGCAGAATTGTAAGCTGCATGCTATGGCATGAGGAATTGCCTCGTACAACGAGTACACAACATTTATATGCCGTTAAAACAGTAGTAAGATGTTGACACTTAGAGTTGTGGAATTTGATATCGAGGCATACGTCACTTTATAGCAACGGTGAGGAGTATCCATATTAATGACAGAATACATTTTACAATGATAATGTTTTTAATGAGACAATAAGATTTTCCTGAGCTGTAGCAATATTAATTCTTGTTGCAAAGATAAGTCATTATTTAAAAAAAAAAGGATTGCTTTTATATGTATATTGTGATTTTTTTTATTAATTTACAACAATAAACTCTTATTTGATTTGATTTGATTTGCATCTGCAAAAGGGGTGGTGGTGGGGGTGTGAGGGCGATTGGCTCAATGATGTAGGCAATCTTTTCTTGACAAAACAATGTTGGGGCTAGGTGGACAGATACATAAATTAAGACACAAACTTCACTAAACAGAAATTTGTGTTCCGTGACTTTTTTTTACATTTCATATTGAGCAATGTGTCGTGATTTTCTTGCAAATTTTCTGTTTTTCTGCAATTAACATTTTCCTATCAATATTTTGTGAGAGTTTTTGAAAGGTGTGCCATTATTTTGGAAGAGTTGCACGACACACCTGCAATCCATTTTTCAAACTAAAGGCATAATTTTGTGAATTATTCATGAAGTTTCATGAAATAAAATAAGGAAGTCTTGGGAGTTTGCCTTATATTTTGACTATGCTTGTAGAAATTAATTTATCTTCCAGTACAGGACTAAACAGATATCACACAAGAGCTTCTCTTATGCATCATTCTGATCATGTAGCTGTACAGTTATATATTTTTTCCATTTTAGCAAACGCTAGCCTCCTAAATGAACATTTTGGTAGTCAAAGTGGAAAGATGTTTGTTTTATGGAATTATATTGGGGTCATTTTATGTTGCTGTGGGCTAAAAGTTATATTACTCTACAGCAATGTTATTTGGAGTGCTTTGAAGCCAGTAATTCACCATATTGAGTAGACTTGCTTTATCTAACAGTGGTGCCAAAATAAAGGCTTCCTGGAACAAAAAAAGACTTCATTTAGGTGAAAGGGCCTAAAAAGCTCTACCATGCAAAACAAAATTAATTCACAGTAAGATATGAAGAATCAGTACTAGAGCACAGGTGTATACAAGAACATCTTTCTACTAGTTGTATCAGCCACTACCACATTCACCTGGATCATGTGCTAAGGATTTGCATAATGAGTACTGGGTCTACTCTAGAGGACGATGATAGAGGAGTTAGGGTCAAACACTAACAGCGGGCAGGTCCTCACTACTGCCTAATTTGGTCACTGTGCTTGCATGTCCCTTGAAAAAACTATTCAATTATGGCAGACTTTCCAGGACATGGTTTAGTTCAGTATTGTCTCCTTTAAAGTTTGCGTCTACCATATCTTGTAGGATATTATTGAGCGTAGGTTGTTGAGTTGTATGGGTATAGTCCATGAATGACAACTCCACCTGCACATAATAGCAGTTCCCTGTCATTGAAAAGACTGTCTTTAACCAGAAGCCTTTCATAAAAATCTCAGTTTGAATGGGTTTCTTGAAGCTTAAAAACTGAGTTCTACTCTTATTTTTGTGCTTCTGGAGGTTCAGGGTCAAGGCTTTAATCAGAACCTGTGTGTGTTACGCATTAAATGTTGTTAGGTTAATAACATGGGAATTTAATTATGTCAAGACCCAGGATAATGTGTTCATCTCAAGATCACCATTGTTTTCTCCAATAGGCCTTGTGCACTGTAAACCTAATGTTTAAGCTAATCCTGGTTTGGATTGGAAGCCAACAGAGAGTTTTAAAGGAAGATGTCACATGGACTGACATTTTGAAATTCAGGCTCATTAGGAGACTAGTACAGATTACATTTCAGTGCACCATACTTAGGCTATCTTAAGATCTACTCAGGGGGTATTTGGAGAAGCAGTATAATAATTCTCAACTTAGTATAAAATTATTGTTTCTGATCATATTATTTATTTGAATTCCAATTATGAGGTCCTGGTAAAAAAAATTATGTATTTTTGTATCATATCACAATTTGTTTAGAGACTGTAAAAGGGCCTTGTTTTGACAACCACCCTTGTTTACATCCACTATCAAGATCCGTGCTGTGATTCAATTTTGATAGACAATATTGTTCTTTATCAGAAAAATATATATTTATAGAGTCTTTGTGATTTTTTTCCTGGCACCCTGGCTTATTCTTCAAGGATGATGTTGGCCTGAAAATCACATCCTACATCTGTAGCTGAATGTTCCTTCAAGTAAAGGGTGCACATACATGTTGAACAGAAGAGCTTACATGCTACAATGGAAGGAACCTTACGGTTGATAGATCTGGACAAACAGATTATCAAGTAAACAATTATCCCACGCTAAGAAAGGTTCTAGCAGTCGACTCACTCTTTGAGATTTTTATTCGGGTCCACATGGTTGACTTTTATATACCAAAGAGAGATTGAGGAGCATCAATGCTCTATCAAGTTGATTGCGATGCCCTCTCAGATGTTAGCCATTGCAGTTCCAGTTCTACTATGGAACAGTACTTAAAGAGAAGTGTGGGCAGATTTTATTCTGAACGGCAAGAAGGTCAGGGCAATTCTGATGTCAATGATTAATTTGTTGAATATCCTGTGTAGGTATTTGGAGAAGACCTGCCTTTGTTTCTGTTTTGTTACAATTTGTCTCCAGGCAATAGATAAAAGTTATTGCTGAGGAGACAAAGCGCCCAACTTCCAGATAGGCATAGACCGCTTGTTTAGATTGTTTGTATTAAACATAAAAAACTTGCAGAGTTTTGAGTCATCTTGGTAAATGGTCCACATGGAGATAGATTACCATAATACAATTTTTCATCACAAGTATAATCTGCATGATTGGGCTCATCTAATTTGATTGAAATCCAAAATATCTAACAAATATATTCAGGCCAGTACAAAGGCCGTACGTTCTTCCGTTCCTTGCAGAGTGGAGTGGTAAGGTTGTTAGGGGATGGAGATAAAAGTACTCAGCCCATGATGCCAATGGTAGTCTCACAGTTTCTAAAGTGTTGGACCATTTTCTGAGGTTGACAAACAAATATTCTTTACAGAAAATTAATTTGTAACTTACATAATCTAGAGACAGAGGTGATTATTGTAGGAGATTTAATCACCTTACATCATGAACCAGCCTTTCTGATTAACTTCTTGCTTTGCTCAATGAATAACTCTCTGCAGAGGTCAATAAAGTTGGAAGAGTCAGCTTAGACATATATTTCTATGGCATTTGTGCTGCAATTACTACTCAAAGAGTAGTTATAACAAAATATAATTTATTTGCACAAGTCTGGCCAATATATCATTTAAAACCCATTTTAAAAAGAATGAAAAAATATGCACACATTCTTGCCAACCACCTTATCCAAGATCTCTCTCTGATGTACTTCTCCACTCAATAAACACTGCCATTCTTATTGTTGCTCTCTCCCTTGTGTGCTGCTCATTCTCGTTCTGGTGGACTTATCCCCAAATACTAAATCCTTGCACAGTGTTGATCTCTTCCTTGTGTGCTGCTCATTCCCTTTCATTTGTACGTATTCCCAAATACCTCCACCCCTATGTACAGTGTTGTTGTCTCACTCGGGTACTGCCGTCTATTATTCTTGTGTGCTTCTCACCCAGCAAAACTTCCCTACCACCCCAGTCTCCATTATGAACTTCCCCTACCCATGTGTTGCTCTCTGCTTTGTATGTTGCTTTTTCCTTCTTTCCCTACTAGATACCCCAGCTAACCCACCTGCTCCTCTTTAGTGCCCGAGCAGTCTTTTTTTATTTTTTATTTGCACCTTTTGTATTTATTGATCCAAGTGGAGTCTGCCAACTGGGATCAGTATATAAATAAGCATTTGCAATGCAATAGGTCTCGCATTTATGCAAATTTAAGCTATTGACATTGTAAATGGTAATGCCTTTTAGTAATGTTTTTTGTTTTGTTAAAAAAGCATTATTATTTACAATAGTAATAGCTTAATTTTTTGCAAAAGCAGTGCCCTGGAGGATTCTATGTTATAAATGGCCTTTAAATAAATCAGTGTTGCTCTAGCTTAAACTGCAGCATTATGTAGTTTAGGGTCCACGCCTTCCTCTCGTAAACCATCTCGAACCTTCCTCTCATGTCAGGCATAGCGCTTATATCTGAATCTCGCAATAAGTTCTCTGTTGCAGCACAAATTGGTGGGCGCAACAGATATACATATTTTTACATGCAGTGTGTGAAGATTGGCAGTCCTGCCAAATATCATTAGGAGTTAATCAGGGTAAAGTTTGACCCCAGATAAAAAGAGGTTTCTAACACTTATTGGAACATTTGCGTCATATTTTCATATGTTAGTAGGGGTCAGGGTGACATATGCCATTTCTTATTTGCGTGGCTAAAACCAGAGCGAGCAGCGCATGCGTGCTGCAATGCTAGGCGACTCCTAAAAAGGGCCGTGACACCATGGGAGGCGTCACCAGTAGCCACTAAAAGCCCTACAGCCAAACCCCATCTATTTTATATTTTCAGACTTGCAGAAAATAAAATAAAAACCAAAAAACTTGTACAAAGAAACAAAGACGGAGATCTAACATTTACAGACCCTAGACAACAAGCGCACCTCCGGCCCTTCTGTGTGTGTGACCAGCAATGTGCGAAGCAGTCCGGATGGGCCATATGAAAAAAATACAGGGCGGTAACAAAAAAGCACAAAATCCAATCGGAAAACAGTAAACAAGCTACCAACACACCCTCCTACATAACGGGAAACAAAGATGGCTTGGCCCAGTCCATATGGGCCATCCCAAAAAGCGACAGGGCAGTAACCAAAAAAGCCTGATTCCCAATCACAAGTCAGCATTTACCCTAAACTATGACGCCAGCCAATTCAAATGAATGGCGTGGCTTAAAGTCCCCTTCTAAAATATCGATTACTATAGCTCTCGCAGGGCGTTCAGCCCATGCGCGATGCAATGCTAGGCGAGACCTAAAAAGGAACATGGTACCTTCATCATTCTGAAGCAGGGCCAGACTGGCCGTAGCGGGCACCGGGAGGGGGTGCCGGTTTTGGGCCACTGGGGGCCCGTTTTTGTTACCGGGGGTCGGCAATATCGCCCCGTAACAAAATCGGCCGAAACAGGCTCTAGAAAACAGCTCGGCTGCACCCCCCCTCACCCCGGGGGGGAGGGGGCAGCCAAGCAGTTTGCCAGGGCCAGTTTCGGTTCCCAGTTCGGCCCTGTTCTGAAGGCATACACATGTGCTGATGAATGTACATGCTTACAGAAAGATGCAGCTGGCAACTGAGGTTGTTTCATTGCACTTTTCATTTTTTCTGGTTTTTTGATAATGCTGTGCGGTATGTTGTGGTAAATAAAATAAATATTACCTGACTGAATTTCGTACGGAGTCTTAAAATAAAGTAAAATAGCTCAAAATAACAAGAGGCAGAATCCGTGGTATAAGAGGTTTTCTAATGGGCTTTATTCCATTCAAAATGGCCGACTCGAGTGGCGGCCTTCAGGTTCCGTCACCACGAGGGTTCAGGAAGTGAAGTACAATAACTTATTAACAGACATACATTTTTATAATAAGTGCATTACAATGAAACGAATGTAGAAGGCGTAACATTTGATAAGAAAAATGACGTAACAGTGACATAATCGAAACTAGGCGTAATAAGGAATAAAAGAAACATGATTGGTTAGAATTATCAGACATAGGTGGATCTATAAGATAATACTTGGCATAGATGCGCGCGCAGCAGCATGACGTGTAATTGACGTGTAACTAGGGGGTGAAGGGGACTTGACATTTAGCTCTACATGTGGAGACGAGAAGTCTGGGGTCAAGTCATCCTAATCCCAAATCATATCTAACATCCTATGTTTAAAGAACTATGTTATCCACAAGGAAGAGACTCTCGGACAGAATCTATTCTATACTGACTATGTGCGTGTACAAGCGTCTAAGTGTCTATATGAGATGCGAGGGGCAGAAAACTTTCCATAGCAACAGGGCTATGAATCACTTGCATGAAGACAGAGAAGCCTGGCCTTTTGCTTGGTAACTGGAGGAATGTTTACTTAAACTACTAGGCAAGAATGCATCGGCTGAAGAGCAAAATAGATAATTCGAAGGTGAAATACAACTTCTTGGCAGACAGGCGAAAACTGGCCGAGGCAGGCACCGTTAGCTGCACAGAGAGTAGGACAAAGTTCATGGATACAGATGCGAGCTCAAGCTGAAGCTGTCAGAGACAGAGAGCAGGGAAAGGCTTTGAGGACAGAATCGGGCCTACTCGCCTGAACTGTAAAAATGGAGTAACTTGGCCATATAAAGTCGGTGGCCTTTTATACTTAGGAATCGAATATCCAGCCCATTGATGGCGGATCTGACAGAGAACATGTTGACGGTAGACACACATATGTTTGCGTCTTAGAAACTGGAACTGGAGGGAACATACATGTACTTGTAACATGCATATAGAACCGTTGGGGTCCAAGATAGGGGACATAACTGACCAGGAAAATCCACATTTCCACATTCCCTCCTTGTCCCCTTCTTGCCCTTCACGAGACATCAATCTTCATCATTCCATCGATTTGCTCATGGAGCATCATTTCTTCTTCCTTCTTCTTCCGGGATCTTGAGCGAAAACCTTGATGTGGAATACACGATGTGGCACACAGACCACAAATCGCTGGTCCACATTGCAAACATATGCAACAACTGAAAAGCATAAGAAGGCCAATACCTAGGAAGGATAGAACTCTCCATCCCCAGGCTGATATCACACTCCAAAACCACCCGGACCACGTCCAAGTGCCTGGATTCTCGTGTATCTGGCTTACAATCTTATGAAGGCGTGTTATAGCTTTATATACAGATGGCGAATTTTCTGGTATGAAAATGCAGCAGCTGGATCCGATGACCCTGCAAGCTCCGCCCCTATCGGCCAGGATGACGTCAAGGACAAGACGATTCTGGAGAACAACAATTCTCATCACTGATTGTTCCTCTGTCAGATTGCCTAGGGCGGCTATAGTCTCGTTTACTACAGCTTCAAGAGTCTTGGTGAGTCTGCGTATCAGCTTACTATTTGATATTGTACCTATATAGGGAAAGATACCTTTATTGAAATCTACATACTTGTCCCATGCCGTCTCAGTATAATCGACAACTGGGAGATCTCTTCGCTCTCTATTGTGTACTAAATGAACATTTCGATAATAATCAGGAGGAGCTAGGAAAACAGGTGGCAAAAGGAATGCTATGTAACAGGTACCATCCCAATCTAGAGGCAGACGCATATATGCCGTCTGACCACATATAAAGTAAGAATGGCGAGAAGCTCTAAATGAAGATTTGCCTTGATCACTATATTCTACTGTAGTAACGCATTGGCTATGGCCCATATGTATGGAACCAACTTTTCTCACACATAATTCACCCTTTACTGGAAATACTGACATAGTGGGCAGAATTAGTTCAACTTCGGATTTGACATTCAAAATCATAAGATTAGGCGTAAAATTACCTAATTTATACACTTCATTTTCTAAATCAGTTCCTGTTCTACTGGGGTGACCCTCCTTATTAGGGTGACAGACTTTGAATAAAACTAGATTTAGATTTCCCCATATCCAATGTTGTTGATAAACTGCTGTGTCTGGGTCTATGGAATTTAATAAACTAAACCATGCTCCACAGGAGCCATTGCGTGTAAACGGATGTGGAAAGAAAGGCAGAACTCCTTTGTTATTCTGATAGGGAGGGAGTCGGCCACACACCCAACAATTTGTCGCATTACTAGTCTGATGGGAATGATGTAACATACTAATGAATGTGTTATTGCGCAGCGCAAGTCTATAGGACAACTCATGTGGCGGTAGGTCACTAAAAGAATGTTCATCAGTTATATTGAAAACACGTTTAGAAACAGGATGATATATGTGCAAAATCATACTCGTAATAATTACTAAAATACTCAATAAAAACAAAATTAATAATGTCACAATACAGTGGTTACGCAGTAATTTACAATAAGCATGTCGTTTCATTATGATTCTGGACTCTGCATCATTCAGACCTAAGGGATACATGTCGGGACAGATTCAACCGCTTCACCTTGGAGAGGACTTAAACAATCAAATCGTCCGACAGTTTAGATCTGGACCTGAGTTTCTGTTTATAGCACTGAGAGTCATTTTGTTCAACAAAAGGAAGTTTTGAATCAGTCTGTGAGGGAGTGCAGGGCACAGTGTCTATATCTGAAGGTAGTCCATGAAATTTTTTTATATGGGTGGAATGCACCCATCCTTTCCGTCCTTCGATCTTCACAGCTGTTCTGGTCGTCAGCAGGACCTGCTTAGGCAACTTCCACCTAGGATCCAATTGGCTTTTCCTATCAAAATTCCGAACCAGGACAAAGTCCCCGGGGACCACGTCATGGGGTTTCACCTCAGTGTTGTCAGGAAAAGCTGCGACCACCTGTGAACGAGAAGATTGTAGTGCAGACATCAAGGAAGCCAGGTAATCTGTCAGCATATTACAGTCAACATCAGTTATTTTACGGGGTATAGGCGTCCCCCACATATTCGGTGGTCTACCAAAGATCACCTCATACGGGGATAGCCCTGTTCGAGAGTGTGCTACCATTCTCATGTAGAATAGCGCAACTGGTAAGGCTACTATCCAGTCCACACCTTTTTCCTGACATATTTTGGACAATCTGATTTTTAAAAGTTGATTATGTCGTTCCACGAGACCTGCTGCCTCGGGGTGTCGGACACAGTGGAATTTCCACTGATATCCCAACAAAAGTGAGACATGTTTCATTAATTCGGATGAGAAAGGCTGGCCGTTATCTGAATATACAACACGTGGTAAACCGTACCGTGGGAAGAATTCTCGAACTAGCTGCTTGGCAGTAGTCGGGGCAGTGTAATCTGATACGGGATACGCCTCTGTCCAACGGGAGAGAGCGCAGACAACTACGAGGACATATTTGAATCCTCGACAACGTTCCATCTGAATATAATCCATCTGGAGGACTTCAAAAGGATGGTCAGGAGGCTGAAATCCACCCTGCTCTACGGGAACACTCTTTCCTGGATTAAACTGACAACATATCATACAGGTACGAACTTTTTGTTTAGCTGCTGCTCGTAAATGTTTATTGAACCAAATGTGCTGAATGCTGTCTAGCATAGCCTTCTCTCCTAAATGTGCTGGACTGTGAACTGTAGCTATAATGGCTTGAACCATGGAATCAGGGAGAAACCATACAGATTTCTCTTTCGTCATCCATCCTTGATCTGTCTGGATCCCTCCTAGTTCAGTCCACTTCTTTATTTCTTCTGCTGTGGCATGTGTCTGTATGTCAATTACATCAAGTGTGGGATCCTTAATTGTCATACACTGTGTTGGTGTCTGAACTATTGGCTTTGTCATGTCGGATGTGCGATTCTGAGCAGTCTGTTTGGCTGTTCTGTCAGCTAAATCATTGCCTTGAGAAATGATATCAGTAACCTTCGTGTGTGCTTTACATTTCATAATTGATATTGCAGTCGGTAAATGAATCGCGTCTAACAGAGCATGAATGAGGGACCCGTGTTGAATATGTGTTCCATGAGAAGTTAAATAACCCCTCTCCCGCCAAAGCACTCCGAAGTCATGTACGACTCCAAATGCATAACGTGAATCAGTATATATGTTGACTTTCTTGTCCGCGGCTTGAATACAGGCTTGTGTTAGAGCAACAAGTTCTGCTGCTTGGGCTGACAAAGTATCTATACAATTTGTCTCAATAACTTCAGTGTCTGTTGTGACTGCATATGCGGCAACTAAATTTCCTGTACTTGTCCTCATACACGAACCATCTACATATAACGTCAGGTCTGGATCTAGCAATGGAACGTCTGTCAAGTCTTGTCTAGGTTTCGTCTTTATTTCAATGATTTCAACACAATCATGAGCTAGTGGGTCTGTTCCAATTACAGGTAATAGTGTAGCAGGATTCAATGTATTACACCGTCGGATCTCTATGTGTGGTTGAAACAATGTCAGTTCATAACCAGTAAGTCTTGCTATGGTCAAGTGTTGTGTTTGTGTTCGGTTCACAAGAACCTCTACTGCATGTGGTACTTGTACTGTCAATGGGTGTCCTAATACTATGGCATCGCTTTGTCTAATTGCTAAAGCTGTCGCTGCCACTGATTTCAGGCATGCAGGCAAAGCCTGAGCTACGGGATCTAATGTACTGGAAAAATAAGCACATGGCTTGCGTGATCCTGCTTGATCCTGAGTGAGTACTGATAAGGCAGTACCTTCGCGTTCTGTAACAAAGAGTGTAAAATGTTTGCTATAACATGGTGTTGCTAAAACAGGTGCTTGACATAAAGCTTCCTTTAGGCTTTCAAAAGCTTGTGTATGTTCCTGAGTCCAAGGGAGAACAGTCGATGTGGCTGCCTCCTGTGTGGTTAACTGAATGAGTGGTTTTGCTAGAAATGCGTACTGAGGGATCCACTGTCTACAATATGAAGTGAGGCCTATAAAAGCCCGCACCTCCTTTTGTGTCTGGGGTATTGACATGTTAGCAATTAACTGGATGCGATCTGGTGTAAGCTGCCTTCCCTCCTTGGACAGCGAGTGACCAAGATAAATAACTCGCTGAACACAGAATTGCAGCTTAGAAGGGGACACCTTGTGCCCCTTGTCGGCTAGGAAATGTAAAACTGTCAGAGAAGCTTTTTCACATTCTGGCTCGCTTCTCGCGGTGATCAGCAGATCATCGACATATTGAAGCAGTGCTGTATTGACTGGCATGTGGATACTGTCAAGTTCTCGTTTCAGTGCTTGGCTGTAGATGCTGGGGCTTTCTGTAAATCCTTGGGGAGCGCGTGAGAATTTAAAGCTGCGCCCATTTAAACTGAATCCGAACAAGTATTGGCTTTCCGGATCTATTGGGACGCTGAAAAAGGCATTCTTGAGATCAATTACAGTAAAGAATGTTGCTTCGGAATCAATTGCTGTCAATAACGATGATATATCAGGGACCACAGGGAATTGTGGTACAATACACTTGTTTAGTTCACGCAAATCAATAACCAATCGGTACACTGGTGGAGCAGTAGGATCAGTTCGTTTAAGAATCGGAATTATCGGTGAATTACATACATTGGAGTCTGTTTCTACAACTACTCCCTGGGCAATTAGCTCATCAATGATTTTCAGCAAAGCCACTACAGCATCATGCGGTAACTTGTATTGTCGCATTCGTGGTAGTACCACTCCTGCTTTCAGTGTGACTCGATAGGGTGTAATGTTCATGCAGCCAACATCCGTAGGGCCTTGTGCCCATAGATGTACTGGTAAAGTCTGTAGTCGGGGATCCATGTCTCTAGACACATAGTGACCTTTAAAATCACGTAAAAACAACCTTACTCCTTCCGGAGAACAACATATTATGGCTCCTAGTGCTTTCAGAGTTTTAATTCCTAACAGATTTTCTGGGCATGATTTAGTAAGCAATAAATCTGTAGTTCGTGTCAAAGGTCCTATCGTAAGTGGTAGAGGCTTTGATACTTCATTAACAATAGGTTTTCCCGAAAAACCAAGGGAAACATTTTGAGAGCCTGAGAGGGGTGCCCCTGGAACTTCACTACGTTTTATAGTTGTTCGACTTGCCCCTGTATCGAGTAAGAATTTTCTATCTTGACCTAATAATTCACTATGTACATAAGGTCCTTCTTGATCTACAGGAATCTCGATAAGTGGTAAGTCAACTTCCCTCTCTAGGCTGGTTCATGCGTATCGCTGGTATTCAGGGTATTCATACTGTGCAGTCTGATACAGTTGTCGTGTTGCGGTTTGTGTGGCAGTAGCAGGCAACGATGGTGCAGCTGGCACAAACTGTATGGGTTGCTGTGAGGCTGGCATGGACTGTTGCTGAACTGGCACGGACTGTCCATGCAGCATAGCTCCTTGTTCATTCTGATCTTGTCTAACTAATCGTGGTCTCTCCTTTGTAATGCCTGTAGCTATATTACGTTTCAGGACTGGACAATCGTGTACATGATGGCCCAGTTGTTTACAGTAATTGCAGGTTCCTTTTACAGGAACTGCAGAATCACCAGAATGTGTCACACTCTTTTTGTGACCATCTGCTGGTACTGTCTGAGAAACTAGCATTTTCATTTTTGTATCCTTCATGCGTCTATGCTCGTGTTCTTGTTCATCCCTAATTCTATTGTGATGATACTGTAACATTTGTAGCATTTGCGACGGAGTGTTACTTTGCCAGGTACTCTCGAATTTCAATATTCTATTCTTTACTGGAGGTAATGCATTTTCCACTAATTTTGTCACAAATAAATGTGGATATGAGTCACTACTTGCTTTTATACCACTATTTATACCAAAACATTTTTCAAATCGAGCATAATAATCGCTTGTGTCTTCATCTTGCTTTTGTTTGCAGGCTGTGATTGCACCCCAATCTTCCTTTTTTGTAGTTAATAAACGTGGCAGTACCTGTACTAGTAAACCTGGTAATAGTTTAACTTTATCCCCGAGCCCCGAACCTGCAGTTCGGCCCCTTTCTTCCTCTGCTAATGCTGTCCAGTCTATCTTTTGGTCTCCCACTTCCCACTCTTTTTCTTTCAGTTTTTCATAAATGCCAGCAGGCAAAAGCACCTTTAATATCGTCATAATATCAGGAAAGGTGTACTCTCCCATCAGTAACATGTCTTTAATTTCTCGGTGGAAACCCGCTGGGTCTTTATCATGGCTAGGTACTACTTTCTTCATTTCTAATAATTCCATTTTTGATATGGGTGTGTAAACAAATACACGGTGAAACTCATTGTCTTCGCCTTTTATTGGGTGCACTTCTCGTAAAGGATTTTGTCTATCCATGTAGTACGGTGCTCTTTCTCTGGGGGGCAGGGAGAGAGAATCTGGATTTACAAAAAGGACGTACTGCTTACGTGACACTAATATCTCTTTAATTAGCTTGTTACTAGAACCTCTCCATCTGTACGTAAGTAGTTCCGTTAATATATCAGGTAAAGGACCAGGGTCAGCATGTTGGCTCTTATATAATATGAGGAGTTGCTGAATCATATAGATTCCAGCTAAACGTTGTTCATCTGTACTGAGATTGAGAAACGTGTGTGCTACGGTCTCATCACCATATTTTTCAGGACTAACGATCCAGTGAACGGCTGATCTGGCTAATTCTTGCTCATCCATGGAATCGAGGAGGTGGTAACCCCTTCGTTCTCGTAGTATTTTATCTGCGGCTTGAAACGAATGTTCAGGAGACTTCAGATTTATTACAGGCGTTGGATACGTTCTGCTATTATTTGGACATACAGAATGTATGGGATCAGAAAAACATCTAGTATTTTCACAGGATCTTCCTCTGCCTACATAGGCTATGGTCTCTGACTGTCTTGCAGAGTCCCCTGATTCGGACACTTCATCTTGCTCAAACTCGTCTGTTCCCAATCTTTCTGCATGAATACGTTCTATTTCTTTACGGATTTTTCGGCACATGGCTATTATACAATTTTGCTTATCGTGTCTCCCTTCTGATATATTCTGACTCCATCTTGTAAGAGTAAGCATTACGTTCATGTCTACCCCCGGACGATCTTGATTTCTGATCACACAGTTTATGAGGAAACGTAACAGTTCCCCCTGTATTTCTACTTTCTGGAATTCCATAGCTCTGTTAATACATCCTGGATCTCGTCCTGTTTGAACAAAATGATATATGTTATCCAGATGCGTAGTCATCCCTGGTAACCTTGCTAAATACTCTGCGGCTCGCCTAATACGTAATGATGCCAGGACCATTTCATCCTCTTTACCAACCACCGGGTCATATCTACAATTTACAAGGAGTTCCTTAAGCGTACGTTCATTTACGAACTTAGGTGTACGTGAATGTGCTGACTCTTGAAAGACAAGTTTATTTATTCTAGGTGGTGTAAAAGTACTGCTAGCACCTCCCGTGGCCCCATCTGGGGCGTCGGGTGTGAAAGGGTTCGTTGAACGTGACACAGCAACAATGGGTGTCGATACCCCTGTAGAGTCGACTGCGGAAATAGATGCGGAAACAGATGTGCTTGCCGAAACTTGCGTCGGGACTTGCTGTTGCACGGGGACAGATACCTGATCCTGACGTTGAACCCCTCCGCCAGACGGTCTATGTGGTGTGGCGTTAGCATACTCGGGGGCTGCATCATCTAGATATGAGGAAAGGAAAACGTCTTCTGCGGTTCTGGGACGCCCTTTTGGATGTACCTTAATTGGAAATAATGGGGGTGGCAAGTCTTTTGGTATCTCTGGAGCAGCCTTAGGTAATCCTTCGGCTAGAAGGGGATACATACCATTCATAAGAGCATTACTTTGTCTATTTACTTGTTCTGATTTCACTCGGATACCTTCCTCAATTAATAGATTTTCTTGAACTTTATTTGAACTTTCTTTACTCCTCTCTTCTTGTCTACGTGCTTTTTCTGTTCGTCTATGAGATTCTTTACGCCATAACTCGATAGCGTCTTTCTGTGACTGTCTGACCTTTCTTTTCCATAACTCTTCCTCCACTTTCATGATGCACTCTGCATCCCAGGTTCCCGCTATGGGCCACCTTTGACTTTCCGGTAATCCCTTGGTATAATCTACCCATAGATCAAGAAACAATATGGCATCTATGCCATGTTTATGGTACATGAAATGTCCTGGAGTGTCTCTAGGAGGAATAGGAACTGCTTCTTCAAGCACCCCTTTTCTGGTGGTAATCTGTCTTAACTTCGAGAAGAGCGGCATATTAACAACTGATCTGATACTTACTCTTGAACTTACTTAATACGAGAAACACAATAATGAACAGTGAACAATGAACAGTCATTCATACCACAATATGCAAGACATTTTCTGAATACTTTAAACATTAAACATTAAACATTTAATAATGGTCGACAATGATGACAGTCTGCCTAACTAATCACCACGCTGAATTCTTGACAATAACTGAATACTTCGGAATACTTGATATACTGCTAAACAGTACATATACACTGCTAAACAGTGCAGACCGGATTTGTGTACCCAAATCCGTCTTGACCGGCACAACCTATGTGCACGTCAACATGCCTCCCCGGCGATGGTACTCACCGAGTAGCTCCTTGAAACGGAAGGCCTCAGAGAATGGACAGGACTCGATAACTGCGGACATCGGACCCTCTGGACGTCGGAATTTCGGAAAACCTGGTGGGCCTCTGTATACCTCGGATCTTGCTCTCTCAGCTAGGCTCTGGTCGGGATACTTCGCACTTCTCACCGCCTCGTCTGGGTTGATCGCAGCCTCAGTCGCCCCCGCTTGACCGGAGGGAGCTTACAGGAAATCCTGCTGGTACGCGTTTATGGTCCGTCCAGCTGTGGCAGGAGACCGGGCCTGCAACGCACCGCCGGCGCGTGAGATGAGAAAGTGTCCCTATTCGGGCGCCATTATGTGGTAAATAAAATAAATATTACCTGACTGAATTTCGTACGGAGTCTTAAAATAAAGTAAAATAGCTCAAAATAACAAGAGGCAGAATCCGTGGTATAAGAGGTTTTCTAATGGGCTTTATTCCATTCAAAATGGCCGACTCGAGTGGCGGCCTTCAGGTTCCGTCACCACGAGGGTTCAGGAAGTGAAGTACAATAACTTATTAACAGACATACATTTTTATAATAAGTGCATTACAATGAAACGAATGTAGAAGGCGTAACATTTGATAAGAAAAATGACGTAACAGTGACATAATCGAAACTAGGCGTAATAAGGAATAAAAGAAACATGATTGGTTAGAATTATCAGACATAGGTGGATCTATAAGATAATACTTGGCATAGATGCGCGCGCAGCAGCATGACGTGTAATTGACGTGTAACTAGGGGGTGAAGGGGACTTGACATTTAGCTCTACATGTGGAGACGAGAAGTCTGGGGTCAAGTCATCCTAATCCCAAATCATATCTAACATCCTATGTTTAAAGAACTATGTTATCCACAAGGAAGAGACTCTCGGACAGAATCTATTCTATACTGACTATGTGCGTGTACAAGCGTCTAAGTGTCTATATGAGATGCGAGGGGCAGAAAACTTTCCATAGCAACAGGGCTATGAATCACTTGCATGAAGACAGAGAAGCCTGGCCTTTTGCTTGGTAACTGGAGGAATGTTTACTTAAACTACTAGGCAAGAATGCATCGGCTGAAGAGCAAAATAGATAATTCGAAGGTGAAATACAACTTCTTGGCAGACAGGCGAAAACTGGCCGAGGCAGGCACCGTTAGCTGCACAGAGAGTAGGACAAAGTTCATGGATACAGATGCGAGCTCAAGCTGAAGCTGTCAGAGACAGAGAGCAGGGAAAGGCTTTGAGGACAGAATCGGGCCTACTCGCCTGAACTGTAAAAATGGAGTAACTTGGCCATATAAAGTCGGTGGCCTTTTATACTTAGGAATCGAATATCCAGCCCATTGATGGCGGATCTGACAGAGAACATGTTGACGGTAGACACACATATGTTTGCGTCTTAGAAACTGGAACTGGAGGGAACATACATGTACTTGTAACATGCATATAGAACCGTTGGGGTCCAAGATAGGGGACATAACTGACCAGGAAAATCCACATTTCCACAATGTGAAGAAAGCATATGCACAGATATTGACTGTGAACACCCTCTCTAAAAGTATTTGAATCAGAGATCCCCAAAACCATGAAGGAGGAGCTTTTGCTCTGATATTTTACAGGCCTTGATGGATGATACTTCGTGGTGACCACAGTTGTGATGTAGTAATGGCAAAGTTCAAACCAGGATATTCAAAATGCAAACCGACTCACATCTTGTTAACTGCACTTCATTTTGTGATGTGATGCATGCACATTGTTTGCTTTATAAAAAGTGTTTGGAGAGAGTTGCAAAACATCCTGCCCCATTAATATTAACGGAGCAAAATAATGGAAGGAATGCTTGAATTAATCTCAGCCATTATCAATAACGTGAGCTACATTCCAATTCATTGTTTTTCATGCACTGTGTTATTCTAGACTTAGACCTGCATATGCAACAGGAATATTTCAGCCATAACAAGTTCAAGTGCCTTCCAGATGGGAGCACAACCATCCCTAGACCAGTTTCGGATTAAGGGACCTGGTCGCATTTTGAGACCATCTATGCATGGCTGTAAGGAACAGCAGACTTCATTTCCTGCATTTGTTTTCCCAGCATACTAACACTTTAAAAGAAGGTCTGTCTCCCTTAAAGGGACAGATACTGCTTTCTTTAAAAAAAAGACTGCTAACATACTGGTAAGACATCACCTGGAACTTACCTTATCTCCAAGGCCACCAGGCATAAGTCCCAAAGTAGCAGATTCCACTTTGCGAATCAGTTACCACCCAAATTCGTGGGAGACAGTAATTTTTTAATGGTTTGTAACCACAGTTGCCGTCACAAACTATTGAAACATTGTTTTTTGACTCACAAATAGGAGAGAAATGCCGCTTCCATACTCCCTCCTAATTGATATTTGGCAAGGGTCACCAAGAAGAAGGCTTAACCTGAGATTTTCTTTTCTCTTCCCTCCCATAATAGAGCCTGATTGCTTTCCTACATTTCCAATATAAGACATTCATGTTTTGGTAGTTCTGAAGAAGCAGGCATAGTGTTACTTATTGTCATCAATGAAAATATGATTTATCCTTGATAGTTCATTCTACAGTTTGAAGGTCACTTTCTCTTTTCAGTCTCTCCAATCAGCTATGGTTGAGAGATTTGAACAGTGACCCTTTGCAGAAGAAAATGGTGCTTTATTTATCATTGCTTGCACAGAAACTATGTGACGCCTATTTAGAAAAGTTGCTGCTGCAGGTCAATGAAGACAATGACCATTGTGTCTGGCCCAACCCTCCAACAGCTTCTTGGAGACAACTATCCCCTAGATTTCCTGGGCTTTACTCAGATTTCGCATGAAGAGGCAAAAGTTATGATCCTTTGGAAAGTAATAGACCCATGATTTTCCCATATACTAATTAGATCTGGAGTGGACTACTATATCCACCTCTCGCCCAACTCACGTTTTTAACCATGACAAAGGAACCCAGTGGTTAAAAAAATCTTTGGACTCCTTTAGTTATTTTTAACATTTCTTCTCCATTCTACTCACATGTAGCCACCCACCACACCTAACTTTTCACATCGGCAAAAAGAAAAGAACTCCAGCAAAGAGTCCCCTTGTGGGGCCCGTTGGTCATTGCAGTGCTGGCCCAATAGGGAGCTGCCCGATGATGAAGCATGACACCCTTTGGGGTGTGTGAAGGCCCCTGCTCCTAAAAGGAGCACTCCCCTGACCTGACCTACTGGTAGACCTAGACACGGACATAGTAAGTGCATACTTCTTGTCTTATAATGAAACTCTGGCTACTACAGAGAAATTACTACAACATCAACAGACTACTGATCCATGAAGAAACTATAACAATCGCATACCTGAAAAAGGCACACAAAATGTGATAAAAAAATATGTTTAAATACCAACTAACTCTAAAACGGTTAAAACAATCAAATTAATCTCCCTCAGCCTCCACTAGCTTCCAACAAACAAACATTTAAATTAAAACTAAAAAACTTTTATCCCTACCAGAAAACAAGCCACATGGCCCACATTACAAAACCCCCAAGGGAAAACCAGTAATTAAAGACCAGCAAGTACACATATGTAGGTATAAAATAGAAACATAATACAATAACTTTGCATGTCAATAATAAATATAATATATATTTAACAATCTATTTCTTTTTTATTATTACACTACTGATACTGCTTACTAAATGATAGCAAGGGCAATATACATCACATCGCAGTAAGGGAAGCAATTACTGTCTCACATGTGCTACACTTACAGTCAACCTAGTACAAACACATAAACTATCAATTGGAAATGCACAAAATATTACTCTAATGTTTGCTATGGGAGGGTGACTACAAAAGATGATGTTGTTATGAATGTAAAATAACACAACTACCCTCCAAATGTCACTACAATCAAAGTAAGGAATGTACTACACAATTTAAGAGAAGCAAGCATCAGTCCCCAAAAACCCACAGCTAAAATCTTAAAATATATTCTCCTTAAAGTCCCCAAACACATCACAGGCCTGCTACCAGCTACACCCACGTAAAACACTTACTAACATGAACTAAAAAAGCCACCAGTCTTACCCCTTCTGGCCCATGAAGATACCAAGATATCCAAATTTGTGAATACTTAACCACCACACGTAATGAAGAACTCTTCCTTTTACATGTTAACCTTAACAATTAATAACACATTATAGTATTTGCTTCAGCAGATGACTTATTAAAAGTAAGCCAATATCAAACATGGATGATGAATTGGAAATTCAAAATGTGCCCCAAACTCTTTGCTCAGATATGCACCACACATGGTGAATATGATAACACTAACATACCATTCATATACACCCTGCCTCCTAATAAACTAATTAGCACTTACTACAACCTACTACACCACATTAAAATTTTAACAAACAACTACTCCCCACATAAAATAATTGATCTTGACCAAGCCATTATTAAAACTATCCTTAAGTTAAACCCACACTGCACTATGAGGCTGCTACTGCCATTTTAACCAAAGCATTTGGAGACACCTCCAACAATCTGCACTAAGGGACAGATTACGAGTTTGGCGGTCATGGGACTGCAGTGGCATCGGATCCACCACTGCCCCACTGGTGGTCCGACCTCCATATTACTAGTCATGTGGTTACATAAACAAAAGGCAGTCGTGGTCCTGCCACCACCTTCAGATAATCCCGACCGCTGCAGTGGAATAGGCCAATAAGTTGGTCAGAGGGCAGACCACCAGTGTAACTGCCGTCCCAATTACGGGTTGCCTTACAGATGTCGAGAAAGTGGCAGACCACACACCACATCTAAAATTGCAGAAAGGGAGGGATATAAGGGCAAAACTCACCTGTACTCCCTCTACATGTCCTGTGCTGCTGCTGCTGTGCCTTCTTAATCATGTTCAAAACCAATACAGTCATTGATGCAATCATCTCTAAATTTTACTCCTACCTGTTTCCATAGCATCCTCATCAAATCGACGCTCCGCCATGGACCTGGGAAGGGGGTTGGGGCTCCCTTGGTCAGACATATTGTTTGGGACACTGTTTTGCATTGTTTTAAATGTATAACCAAAATACATCTGTATGATGTCCTCCTTGGCCAAGTCACTGACACTGCAAAGGTGCACTGTACACAAATGGACATGTGTTTACTTCTCACAATCAGTGATAGTGATGTGTGCATTGGATTGTGTCACACAGCAGCACTTTCTCATCAATATCACACCTATCAATCTCCCTGACACCCTTACATTGCACACATCCTAGGACCAGTTGTGATATCAAGCATACATCTGTATGGATGTGTCATTAAACTCAAACACACCTTCTCTGCAACAACTCTGTATTGGACTTCCACACATCACCCACATTAAAAGATAATGTCAGTAAATTAGATTACAAGTAATCAGTGTGAGAAGGTTTCAATGGCACAAAGTAAATACTCTGTGCAGAATAGGTATACTTCTACCAGGGGGAACCATGAAAGGCTGGGGTCCTGGGGCTATGTCAATTTGGCACATGCCTGAAAACCTCTATGTGCACAGGACCTGTGGATTGAAGTATATCAGGGACAACCAATAGCATAACCAGGTGCCATGCATGTGTAGGCAATGTGCAACTGTAAGTCATGAAAGCAAATACAGCACTTGTCACACATCTAAATATAGGACATGCAAGGTACACACACGAAAATGGACACATGTTCATACAAATGTCAACACAGGTATGG
This sequence comes from Triturus cristatus, assembly GCF_964204655.1. NCBI lineage: Eukaryota > Metazoa > Chordata > Amphibia > Caudata > Salamandridae > Triturus > Triturus cristatus. The sequence continues at coordinate 833,800,190 of NC_140594.1, forward strand.
CAATTTAACACCTTCCATGTGTGGATAAACACATATCTAACTTGAACACACCAAACACACAACCAACCTACATCATAGGGAGAAGTGCAACCTAAATGATGTTGACAGTGGCCAGGCCAAGCTGAAATACTTACCAGATAATTTAATACTCAATGCAAAGTCAGCCACAGTTTGATGTCATCCCACATATTCATCCATTCAACATTTCCCCTTGTCCTGTATAACTCCAGCACTGTCTTCAAGGTCTCATTATACTAACCACTTTAACTGGATCCGCAATCAGGTAAGAAACAAGCACAACCATGGTCACATATCATTAACTATACTATAACATCAAATAAGCAAAAAAGTAATAGCAGGACTAATGTCTTCAAAACTATGAACATTTTTCACTGATTGGATGACACCACCCCCAAGGGAAAACCAGTAATTAAAGACCAGCAAGTACACATATGTAGGTATAAAATAGAAACATAATACAATAACTTTGCATGTCAATAATAAATATAATATATATTTAACAATCTATTTCTTTTTTATTGTTACACTACTGATACTGCTTACTAAATGATAGCAAGGGCAAAATACATCACATCGCAGTAAGGGAAGCAATTACTGTCTCACATGTGCTACACTTACAGTCAACCTAGTACAAACACATAAACTATCAATTGGAAATGCACAAAATATTGCTCTAATGTTTGCTATGGGAGGGTGACTACAAAAGATGATGTTGTTATGAATGTAAAATAATACAACTACCTTCCAAATGTCACTACAATCAAAGTAAGGAATGTACTACACAATTTAAGAGAAGCAAGCATCAGTCCCCAAAAACCCACAGCTAAAATCTTAAAATATATTCTCCTTAAAGTCCCCAAACACATCACAGGCCTGCTACCAGCTACACCCACGTAAAACACTTACTAACATGAACTAAAAAAGCCACCAGTCTTACCCCTTCTGGCCCATGAATATACCAAGATATCCAAATTTGTGAATACTTAACCACCACACGTAATGAAGAAATCTTCCTTTTGACATGTTAACCTTAACAATTAATAACACATTATAGTATTTGCTTCAGCAGATAACTTATTAAAAGTAAGCCAATATCAAACATGGATGATGAATTGGAAATTCAAAATGTGCCCCAAACTCTTTGCTCAGATATGCACCACACATGGTGAATATGATCACACTAACATACCATTCATATACACCCTGCCTCTAATAAACTAATTAGCACTTACTACAGCCTACTACACCACATTAAAATTTTAACAAACAACTACTCCCCACATAAAATAATTGATCTTGACCAAGCCATTATTAAAACTATACTTAAGTTAAACCCACACTGCACTATGAGGCTGCTACTGCCATTTTAACCAAAGCATTTGGAGACACCTCCAACAATCTGCACTAAGGGCCAGATTACGAGTTTGGCGGTCATGGGACTGCTGTGGCATCGGATCGACCACTGCCCCACTGGTGGTCCGACCGCCATATTACTAGTCATGTGGTTACATAAACAAAAGGCTGTCGTGGTCCTGCCACCACCTTCAGATAATCCCGACCGCTGCGGTGGAATAGGCCAGTAAGTCTGTCAGAGGGCAGACCACCAGTGTAACTGCCGTCCCAATTAGGGGTTGCCTTACAGATGTCGTGAAAGTGGCAGACCACACACCACATCTAAAATTGCAGAAAGGGAGGGATATAAGGGCAAAACTCACCTGTACTCCCTCTACATGTCCTGTGCTGCTGCTGCTGTGCCTTCTTAATCATGTTCAAAACCAATACAGTCATTGATGCAATCATCTCTAAATTGTACTCCTACCTGTTTCCATAGACTCCTCATCAAATCGACGCTCCGCCATGGACCTGGGAAGGGGGTTGGGGCTCCCTTGGTCAGACATATTGTTTGGGACACTGTTTTGCATTGTTTTAAATGTATAACCAAAATACATCTGTATGATGTCCTCCTTGGCCAAGTCACTGACACTGCACAGGTGCACTGTACACAAATGGACATGTGTTTACTTCTCACAATCAGTGATAGTGATGTGTGCATTGGATTGTGTCACACAGCAGCACTTTCTCATCAATATCACACCTATCAATCTCCCTGACACCCTTACATTGCACACATCCTAGGACCAGTTGTGATATCAAGCATACATCTGTATGGATGTGTCATTAAACTCAAACACACCTTCTCTGCTACAACTCTGTATTGGACTTCTAAACATCACCCACATTAAAAGATAATGTCAGTAAATTAGATTACAAATAATCAGTGTGAGAAGGTTTCAATGGCACAAAGTAAATACTCTGTGCAGAATAGGTATACCTCTACCAGGGGGAACCATGAAAGCCTGGGGTCCTGGGGCTATGTCAATTTGGCACATGCCTGAAAACCTCTATGTGCACAGGACCTGTGGATTGAAGTATATCAGGGACAACCAATAGCATAACCAGGTGCCATGCATGTGTAGGCAATGTGCAACTGTAAGTCATGAAAGCAAATACAGCACTTGTCACACATCTAAATATAGGACATGCAAGGTACACACACGAAAATGGACACATGTTCATACAAATGTCAACAAAGGTATGGCAATTTAACACCTTCCATGTGTGGATAAACACATATCTAACTTGACCACACCAAACACACAACCAACCTACATCATAGGGAGAAGTGCAACCTAAATGATGTTGACAGTGGCCAGGCCAAGCTAAAATACTTACCAGATAATTTATTACCCAATGCAATGTCAGCCCCAGTTGGATGTCATCCCACATAGACATCCACTCAACATTTCCCCCTTGTCCTGTATAACTCCAGCACTGTCTTCAAGGTCACATTATACTAACCACTTTAACTGGATCAGCAATCAGGTAAGAAACAAGCACAACCATAGTCACATATCATTAACTATACTATAACATCAAATAAGCAAAAAAGTAATAGCAGGACTAATGTCTTCAAAACTATGAACATTTTTCACTGATTGGATGAAAAGCATTCAGTAAAATAAAGACCAATGACCAAACCATTTTTTTGCAATCTGTGCCACAGCACAATGCTGTGCCACCAAACTTGCCCTTAATGACACTCCCAGGAAACCTCCTCACAAAGTGGCATCCATTGGGCATAGCAGGCACCTCAAAGATGGAAGTGGGTAGGAGGTGGGATGTGGTTTAAGGAGGGGTGGGTTTGGTTTTGAGAGAGGTTTTCTTGGACGTTTTGGTGGTAGGGCTAGGTTTAATATGGTGGGGATCAGGTTTCTCAGGGTGGAAAGGGATGTGGAAGGGATTTGGGAGGAGTTTCTTGCGCCTTTTGGTGGGAGGGCTGGGCTGAGTGAGGTGGGGATCAGGATTCTCATGGTTGTATTGGGATGTGGATTGGATGGGTTGGGCTTTAGGATGGATTTTCTTTTGATTTTTGGCGTGAGGAATGGGTTTAGTGGGGTGGGGATCAGGTTTCTTAGGGGTGGAAATGGGGTGTGGAAGGGATGGATTGGGCTTTGGGAGAGGTTTTTGGGACTTTGGAAGGGGGTCTGTTTTCACAGGGGCAAGGGCAAACGAGACATCATCATGGGGTATAGGATAGGTTTTCAGGATGGAGTTGAGTTTGGGAGGTAGAGGGAGTGGAAGTGAGAGGTGTGTGTGCTGCACCAACTTTGCGTTGTGTCAGTGTCTGTTGTGTGGGTGACTGTGAGCCTTTGTGTTTCTTTGTTGTGTGTGATGTGGATATGCTATGTATTGCAAAAAAAAATGTGGGTGCTTGTGTGGTGTCTGTGGATATGAGTGTGGTTGTGAAGAAGTCTGTGTGTATTTGTGTGGTGTCTGGGGTGTGGGTTTAGTTGTGTGGGGTCTGTGAGTGTTGGTGTGGTGTCTGCGGTTATGGGTGTGGTTGGAGGGGTATGTGGGTGTTAGTGTGGTATCTGGGAGTATCGGTATGGTAGGGGTGGTGGGGGAGTGTGTCTGGTTAGTGGTTACATGCATGTGAGTTTTGTGTGTTTTTTGTTTGTATGTGGTGCTTGGGTCTGATATAGTGTGTGCATGTGTGTGTGTGCTTGGGACAAGCATGGAACTAGGGAATTTGGATGGATAATGGGCAGGAGGCATGGTGAAAGGTTCAGATGGGTAGAGGTCAGCTATGAGAGAGGAGGCCGGAGCCTGAAAAGACCTCTGTAAGCCAGACATGGCACTGTGAATGCCTTCTAGGTACACCTCATCTGGGTCAGCTGGTTGCCTCGCCCCTGAATGGCACTCAGGAGTGCAGTTTGACCCACAGAGATAGTCCTCAAGAGGTCAAAAACCTCCTCACTCAGGGCTGCAGGGGTAACGGGCTGGGGTACCTGGGGCAAAGAAGATAGCTCTCCTCTTAGGGGAGCAGGCCTGTAGAACTGGTTGTGGGACAGAAGGGAGAGTAGGGATGGAACAGATGTGGCAGACGAGGAGGAAGGTGGTACTAATCCTGTGGGATCCACCACCACTCAGAAGTGTCCACTGGAGGAAGATTCAGATGAAGATGATGATGAGCTGCTGTCCTCCATGGCATACCCCACACCCTCCTGGTCACAGGGTCCCTCCGTGGCTGAGCTATCACTTCCGGAACTACTGTGACCAGCTGCCTCTACGACGATGTTGGCCCCTGCTTCTTCATCTGCCCTAGATGAATCTGAAATGACATGTAAAATGGGTTAATCACAACTGCTTTTCCACACTTGACCATTACAAATCAACAGAAAACATGTTTTATTTGCACCTATAACATCAACTTCATGGTTTACTTTATAGGCTTCAAATTTAGCAGGAGCACATGCATGCATGCTACATAACCTGCAAAAAGTTGGTTCCACGTATTTCAAATCTTTAGACAGCTCCAAATGCATTGACAGACTTGTCTACACTCCGTCCTTATTTTCATACTACAATAGTTGTTCTTCTTGAATACTTTGGCACTTGTAGTAAACCATAGTAAAATAATGTTACCAAATCGGATGCAGACAATTTACACACTGTTAACACAAGGCCAAGATTTCAACAGATCTTCCTTTACCTCATAACACATCAGGATGCCATGAAGGTAAAGTTAAAGATCAATGTACCATCAATATGTATTGTGGTAGAAATCATGTTGCATGCAAATGCACATTTTACACTGATGAGACATTTTATTCTAAATTTCATCATATGTCCACTACCTGAAAAGTCTAATGAAAGCTGTACTGAAGTAGTTTAGCTATGTATCACATGTACCTTACAAAGTTGCCTTGAAACATTGAGATCCAAGGTTTTTGGAGATAGATAGACCAAATTCACACAGCACAAGACTTAATTTAGCCATATGAACATCACCAATCCTGCTAGTTGAAGGTAATAATGCCATTCATATATTGTATTCCTACAAGCCTATACACCTTTGAAGGTGGTTTGGTGTCCGTGAATATCTATGACATGAATATGTGGGATCACTAGAGTCCCAATGGGATGGGACATCACTGAACCTTTTGGTATTGCAAACTGAGATCGCCTTGTAAGGATGAGTGTAGACATTACATATGTCTCTACAGTTCTACATCTCACTTCCTGATGCATGTCACCAGTCAGTAAATTATTTTTTATACTCTATTGCAGATACAGTAGAGACTAACAACAGGGACATGTACACTGGGCAACTTGTAGACACTAATGCCGATGGCACCAGTGATGTTTCTACACTCATGTCACTGTTGAAGCACAACTTACCAATGCAATGTATTGGTCAGGCACTGCATAAACTGTGAACTGTATGCCATGTCACATGTAATAGGGCCACCATCACATGAGAGACAGTATTGAGGGAACATAATTGCTTAGACGGGAAGACAAGGGGCCCAGTGTGGTACACTTGTCACGCAGAACAACTAAGAACATGACATGATTTATCACTTCACTCAGCCAGGTGGCTGCTAAAAAATGAAAATTGGTAATGGACTGGGCTCAGCTGTGTTCCTGGTTAGAAAGACAATAGGCACAGCACAACAGCATGCAACTACTACCAGACCTGTACAAACAATGACTCATCTTGTGTGTTGTACATGGCCCATCCCCAGTATTGATGGGGAAATGCCTGCCTGTAAACACAAAGTTGGTGATGTAACATGTATGACTCTGGCCAGGACTCACCCCCTTATAGCTGCTATTGGGCACTCAATTACCCATCAAGCTCCAGGTAGCCCATCGCAGGTATGCGGGCCATTAGGGGGGTCAGGGTCCACTTTGGGAATACTTCCCCAGCTGGACCTCCAAGATCTTCCTGGTCCAGCGCTTCAGGCCCTCTCACCTCTTCCTGCAATGGATGCTACACTGGTTAAAGAACCCCAGGGTCCCCACCTTCCCGGCGACGGCTCTCCAAAAGGGTTTCTTCGGATGGGCGTTGAGGTGTATGGGTGCAATAGATGAAGAAACAGATTGTAACTGCAGGTTTTTCGATATCTGGTTATTTGATTACACCTAGCTTAAGCATTCATCAATAGTCAGCACAATACATGTGTAAATGTCAGCTGCTAAGCACTACAAAGAAAGACAAAGAGATGATGGACAGAGTGCTGAAACTTTTCAAACACTCACCCCCTATCACAGATCTGGGTTGAATCCATCTTCGTTCTTTAGCTCAATTCACCACCCCAGTTCAGACACTCACCCCCAGTCACAAATCTGGTTTGAATCCAGCATCGTTTTTAGCACACTTCACCACCCCAGTTCAGACCAAGCTTTATGCAAATCAGTTTTGACCCTGTGCCTCATGGGAACAGTCCAGCCCGAACTGCCAAGCCAGGTCTTCCTTGGACTGGAAACATGCATCCTGGGACCGGTTTCGGGGTAACACCCCTCATCAGCCAGGCTAGCTTGAATCCAGTGGCAAAGTGAGCAAGGGATCCACGTCTGGGCATACCCAGCCAACTAAGGCGAACAAAGCAAACACAAAGAGATGATGGACGGAGTGCTGAAACTTTTCAGACACTCACCCCCAGTCACAGATCTGGAATTAATGCATCATCGTTCTTTAGCTCATTTCGCAACCTAAGTTCAGACCAAGCTATATGCAAAACAGTCTTGACCCTGTGCCTCATGCGAAACTGGTCCCAGGATGCTTGTTTCCAGTTCATTGAAGACCTAGCTTGGCAGTTCGGGTTGGACTGTTCCCATGAGGCACAGGGTCAATACTGATTTGCATATAGTGAGCTAAAGAGTGATGATGAATTGAACCCAGATATGGAACTGGGGGTGAGTGTCTGAAACGTTTCAGTTCTCTGTCCATCATCTCCTTGTGTTTGCTTTGTTTGCTTCAAGTAGGCAAGGTATGCCCGGATATTGGTCTCTTGCTCACTTTACCACTGGATCCAAGCTAGCCTGGCTGATGAGGTGTGTTACCCCGAAACCGGTCCCAGGATGCTTGTTTCCTGTTCAGGGAAGACCTAGCTTGGCAGTTTGGGCTGGACTGTTCCCATGAGGCACAGGGTCAATACTGATTTGCATATAGCTGGGCCTGAACTAAGGTGGCGAAGTGAGCTAAATAATGATGATAGATTCTCAACCCAGATCTGTGACTGGGGATGAGAGTCTGAAAAGTTTCAGCGCTCCGTCCATCATCTCCTTGTGCCTGCTAAGCACTACAAAAGCATGAATACACACTTTTGTGGTCTTCTGCTGACTATCCTCAACTCTAGTAATGACCTACACTGACTGAGCCAGCCCACTAATGTCATGTATCCCAGGGCCATCCTACATGTACTGTGATGTGAGAAACCATGACACACAACACACCGTTGAGACCTTCTGAAGGGTGAATTAATTGTGCATAACTGTACAGACATCTTTATAGCCAGGCCTAATGACTTGGTGCATATGGTTCATAGAGCCTGGTACCATGGTATAGACTACATCCTGAGACTTTGGTCACAAAGTAATGGCTGGCATGTGTGTCACTGAGAGCCGCCTCTTGTCGGATGTGTGGACATTTGGACTACTTAATCTGATACCTTACTATGTCAGGTTGTGTTTGTGTGGTATGTACTGCCATCACTGGCACAGTTTTCCCATATGTGACAGTGTAAAGGGATGATAGTTAACATACCATTGTATGTGTTGTTTTATTGGAATGACTGTAACTTAACTGATGAATGATATTTCCAAAACTCTTCAGATTTAATTAACTATCTAAAATGATAATGTACCAGATGTGCAAAAGGCCTGTACTGTGGAAGCATGCCTTATGGAATAGTGACAACAGACCTGTGGAAGTAAGGGCACTGTCTTAAGTAAAAGACACACATTGACAGTGTGGGTCAATGTAAAGAAGTATCAGGCCAGGGGGTTACATCAGTCGCCATTTCAAATAATGCCCATGTAAAAGCAATCAGGGCTATGATTTCTAGAAGAAACTCATTTTGGAAACATCCATGGATCTGCAGGTCTACATGGAGATAACTCTGCATCAGTTGTCTTGCCACAGTAACTCTGCCCAAGCCTGGCCAAAGTTATTGTCAGGCCTTGCTCTCTGCAGGTAGTGGTTACTGATCCTATTTGAACATCATATTTCCACACATTCAATACATAAGAGTGAATCTTCTGGCCATCAAATACGTGACCTCAAGGTGGTATGGCACTCTGAAGGGGTCTGTGAGGTCTAGCTAGCTCCCAGACAACAGTTTTGAAAAGTTTGATGTGGGCTGAGTGATCTGTGGGACTGTACACACATCATCCTTATTGGCTTCTTACTGCATACAGACACATCTCATGCTTTAAAGCCTACATATTTCTTGGCACATATACCATTATATTATAATACTGATGTTCACTCCACAAATTACAGAGCAAGCCTTATAATCCATTGCATGAGTTTCCCATGTAGGGAACACTCAGTTTCACCCAAATAGCATGGTTATGTTCTGGGACTCAGAGGCACATTGTAGACAATGGAAATGTACATATTGAAGTTGAACAGAGTAAAAAATGTATTTGAAATAGTTACCTGTTCCTCTGGTGAGCCATAGAGCTAGCCATACAGGGGAAGGACCTCTTCAACCACGGTCTTCAGCTCCTCTGGAGAGGAGAAGGGACAGGTGCTCTCACCTGCCAGGCCTGACATGATTGCTCCCATAGGTGGCAAACAGCAGGTAGAGTGGAGGAGGACTTAATAGCAGCAGTGTCAGGAGGCAAGTGTGTTTTTTTCAAACCGTGGCGTACATGTGTGCCACGTACATGGTCATCAGCATAGACGCACACAGTCATTGGAGCGTGATGTCACAATCCCTGTTAGCCTATATCTGTGGCTGCCGTGGATGCAACCGCCCACCACATGGTCAACCTCTGCTGGCGACAGTTGTTCCAATTGTCCCATATGCGAGGTCAGGCGTCTGCCATTTTACTGGTTGGACCTACAGTATTCGTGACCGTTAAGTGTGTCACCACCACAACAAATGAGAGCTAACATGCTTACATTTGAAAAACTCCCTTCCCATGTAATACCCAGCACAAAACTCATCTGTGTGGTGCATTACTGTGCATAAAGGCAAAATGTGCATGGTGCAATTTACACCTCGTTTGGCGTTTTCTACCGAAAATGTCCCCAGTTTTCTTCAAATGTTAACTTTCGGTATTGGTAATGTGTACATTTCTGTTACAAATAAATGTGAAGGCCACATTGTGGATTATTGGTGGATGTTGAACAGTAGACATTGATAATGTGAATTATATGTGATGCTTTATTAAGCAGTTTATATTATGTCACATGAGGTTTGGCTTACTCGTCATATATGTAACTCTGAACACTGTGACCAATATCCCAAATCATGTTCACTCCTCACATAGGTACCCTGGAAGAGGGAGGAGATGACAGCCTCTAGCATACCATCCATATCCAGACCTTCAGACCATGGAAGAAAGAAATGTGATCAAGAAATTTTGTTTGAATAGACAAACAATACAGGATTTATGTTATCAGTTGGAGCCTGACCTCCTTCCTCAAATCAATTATCCTGCATCTCTAACACCAATTGTAAAACTTATGTCAGTCTTACATTTTCTGGCCATAGGTCCCTTTCAATTTTCTGTGGCTATTTCTGGTTGTATTTCACAACCAATGTTCAGTCATGTACTGCAAGACGTGCTTTCAGCAATGATGAGACACATGCACAGCCAGATCCAGTTCCCCAGACGTGAGGATTTAGCCACTGTGAAGGCAGATTTCTATGCTTAGGTCACATCCCACATGTGATCGGATCCATTGAAGGCATCAATATTTCATTAGCACCACCGCAACCCAGGGAAGAAGTTTACCACAACAGGAAGCACTTCCATTCTATCAATGGGCAAGTTACTTACCGAATTTGTACATCTCAAACATCTGTGCCGAGTTTCCAGTATCTGCATATGATTCCTTCAGACTGCAGAACAGTACCATACCCCAACTGATATCACAACTACTACGGGAGAAGGTCTGGCTTGTTGGTAAGTTTGATCTGTACTAACTTTGTGTGGCTAATGTCAGTTAGTATAATCTGACTGTATAAAAAACAGTATACCTGGGTGATACCAGTACACCTTAACTTATGGTGAAGACATACTCCATAATATCTTTCAAGTTCAAGGCACTTAAATATCTTCATTTACGTAAAATGTAAAACAGAACTTTTAAAGTGGTAGGAAAATGTACCATGCAATTTCAAATGTGTTAGAATTTGCCTCTCATTTGTGAGAAAGTGATTTCTGCTGAATGCTAACCATCACAGTTCTTGAAAACAAGCTGCCCCTTTCCTGCGAGTGCAAGTCTAACAGAGCAAGAGCAACACAGATTAAATCTCTGAGAAGAATTCCTGTGTGCACACAGACTCATGGTCTGATTCTAGGCACAAAACAGTATCCCTGGGCGATACCAGTACACCTTAACTTATGGTGAAGACATACTCCATAATATTTTTCAAGTTCAAGGCACTTAAATATCTTCCTTATCATAAAATGTAAAACACAACTTTTACAGTGGTAGGAAAATGTACCATGCTAATTTCAAATGTGTTAGCATTTGCCTCTCATTTGTGAGAAAGTGATTTCTGCTGAATGCTAACCATCACAGTTCTTGAAAACAAGCTGCCCCTTTCCTGCGAGTGCAAGGCTAACAGAGCAAGAGCAACACAAATTAAATCTCTGAGAAGAATTCCTGTGTGCACACAGACTCATGGTGTGATTCTAGACACAAAACATTATTTCTGGGTGATACCAGTACACCTTAACTAATGGTGAAGACATACTCCATAATATCTTTCAAGTTCAAGGCACTTAAATATCTTCCTTAACATAAAATGTAAAACACAACTTTTAAAGTGGTAGGAAAATGTACCATGCTAATTTCAAATGTGTTAGCATTTGCCTCTCATTTGTGAGAAAGTGATTTCTGGTGAATGCTAACCATCACAGTTCCATTAAACAAGCTGCCCCTTTCCTGCGAGTGCAAGTCTTACAGAGCAAGAGCAACACGGATTAAATCTCTGAGAAGAATTCCTGTGTGCACACAGACTCATGGTGTGATTCTAGGCACAAAACAGTATCCCTGGGTGATACCAGTACACCTTAACTTATGGTGAAGACATACTCCATAATATCTTTCAAGTTCAAGGCACTTAAATATCTTCCTTTACATAAACTTAAAACACAACTTTTAAAGTGGTAGGAAAATGTACCATGCTAATTTCAAATGTGTTCGAATTTGCCTCTCATTTGTGAGAAAGTGATTTCTGCTGAATGCTAACCATCACAGTTCTTGAAAACAAGCTGCCCCTTTCCTGCGAGTGCAAGTCTAACAGAGCAAGATCAACACAGATTAAATCTCTGAGAAGAATTCCTGTGTGCACACAGACTCATGGTGTGATTCTAGGCACAAAACAGTATCCCTGGGTGATACCAGTACACCTTAACTTATGGTTAAGACATACTCCATAATATCTGACATGTTGAAGGCACTTAAATATCTTCCTTTACATAAAGTGTAAAACACAATTTTAAAAGTGGAAGGAAAATGTACCATGCTAATTTCAAATGTGTTAGCATTTGCCTCTCATTTGTGAGAAAGTGATTTCTGGTAAATGCTAACCATCACAGTTCCATAAAACAAGCTGCCCCTTTCCTGCGAGTGCAAGTCTAACAGAGCAAGAGCAACACGGATTAAATCTCTGAGAATAATTCCTGTGTGCACACAGACTCATGGTGTGGTTCTAGGCACAAAACAGTATCCCTGGGTGATACCAGTACACCTTAACTTATGGTGAAAACATACTCCATAATATCTTTCAAGTTCAAGGCACTTAAATATCTTCCTTTACATAAAATGTAAAACACAACTTTAAAAGTGGAAGGAAAATGTACCATGCTAATTTCAAATTTGTTAGCATTTGCCTCTCATTTGTAAAAAAGGGATTTCTGCTGAATGCTAACCATCACAGTTCTTGAAAACAAGCTGCCCCTTTCCTGCGAGTGCAAGGCTAACAGAGCAAGAGCAACACAAATTAAATCTCTGAGAAGAATTCCTGTGTACAGACAGACTCATGGTGTGATTCTAGGCACAAAACAGTATTTCTGGGTGATACCAGCACACCTTAACTTATGGTTTAGACATACTCCATAATATCTTTCAAGTTCAAGGCACTTAAATATCTTCCTTAACATAAAATATAAAACACAACTTTTAAAGTGGTAGGAAAATGTACCATGATAATTTCAAATGTGTTAGCATTTGCCTCTCATTTGTGAGAAAGTGATTTCTGCTGAAAGCTAACCATCACAGTTCTTGAAAACAAGCTGCCCCTTTCCTGCGAGTGCAAGTCTAACAGAGCAAGAGCAACACGAATTAAATCTCTGTGAAAAATTCCTGTGTGCACACAGACTCATGGTATGATTCTAGGCACAAAACAGTATTCCTGGGTGATACCAGTACACCTTAACTTATGGCTTAGACATACTCCATAATATCTTTCAAGTTCAAGGCACTTAAATATCTTCCTTAACATAAAATGTAAAACACAACTTTTAAAGTGGTAGGAAAATGTACCATGCTAATTTCAAATGTGTTAGCATTTGCCTCTCATTTGTGAGAAAGTGATTTCTGCTGAATGCTAACCATCACAGTTCTTGAAAACAAGCTGCCCCTTTCCTGCGAGTGCAAGTCTAACAGAGCAAGAGCAACACGAATTACATCTCTAAGAAGAATTCCTGTGTGCACACAGACTCATGGTGTGATTCTAGACACAAAACAGTAATTTTGGGTGATACCAGTACACCTTGACTTATGGTGAATACATACTCCATAATATCTGACATGTTCAAGGCAGTTAAATATCTTCCTTAACATAAAATGTAAAACACAACTTTAAAAGAAGAATCACATTTCTATTATTTATATCCAAATACACCACATACATCCCCTCTCAAATTCATAACTCACCTTTTAAAAGTAGTTAGTTGAGAAAGAAATGTGCCACTCACACAGCAGATTATCAGAGCCAGAATCTCTGAACTGTACACCTCCCAGCAGAACCAGTAAATGGCAATGTTTCTCTCTATTTTTTCACACATATACATGTTAACTTCAAATCACAGTGTTTCCCACAGTTTTTCAAATGGAATCACACATTTCTATTGGTTGCAAATTTCAACCCTTTCCAAATGATCCCTTCCCCCAACATGACTTCTGCCCGCTACCATAGCAACAGGTCATGGAACACTGGTGTGAGCAGAGAGGTCAGAAGTTCAGCACACAATGTTTCAAATCCAAAGAGCAAGAGTGCTTGACTTTTCAAACCTAACAGCAAATCCAAACTAATGTTCTGTGGGAACACATTTTTCTGAACCAATACAAAACATGCTTTTAAAAATTTAAACATACAGCCTAGTTTTTACTGTTGAATGGTCTGAAACAGCCAATAATTTCTTTTTATTTTAAAAAAAAGTATGTAAGCCTCCATTTTACAACTATCTTTCATTTCATATTGCCATTCTACTGAAAGACACCTTCTGAGTGCATCCAGATCTCCTTGGAAGATGTTCACAGTGTGGATTATAGGTCACAGCTATGTCTTCTGGAGTGAAAAGTTTGCAGAAAAAAGAGGTATTGTGAAAGATCTTGCTTTGCCAAATGTAGACATTAAATGGATTGGTCAGAGAGGGTTAAAGTGGCACCAATTAATGCCTTTGGTGAAAACCTTTCTACATCTCCCACAGCCTAACCTTATTATTGTGCACTGTGGTGGAAATGACCTAGGCACTTTAACTGGGGTAGGTCTGGAAATGCTTATTAAGGACACCTTTGTGCAATTGATGTCACTTTTTCCACAAACTGCCTTTGTATATTCTAATATATGCCAAAGGCAAAAGTGGAATTGGTCCAACCAACATTGTCTGCAGATTGACAAAGCAAGAAAGCACGTCAATAAGTCTGTTTCTGCTTTCCTCAGAGACTATGGTATGGGTTCTATATACCACAACAACTTGCGTTACAACATGCAAGGCATTTATAGAGGAGACGGTGTACATTTCAATGATGAAGGGAACAGAGTCTTCCTCTTGGACTTTAGACTCTGCATCGGTACTTACTTGTAGGTACCAAAAAACACTCAATAAACACAACGTCTCGCTTTAGAGCCACCTAATATCTAAACACTTAATCTTCTTTTTAAAATTTTTTTGCACCTCGCGAATTTTAAAAAAAAAGTAAATATTTTTTTTGGCCCTTCGGAGTCCCACTGTGACCCCCTGACAAACGCTAGGGGGTCAGGAACTCCCTACCCTGCCCCTTTTTCACGTTCTCCACCTTTCCTTTTCAGTGTGACAGACAAAATGGCAGCCGACACTTTCAGATTTCGACCGATTCGAATGTTTACAGACATGTACAACCAATCAGAATTTCGCTCGCGCACGTTTTAGTGTGCGCACCGTACGCTTACTGTGCGCGCACGGTACGCGCTTATAGATATTTATATGCTTTTAAATGCTATTTTCTCAGGAACTACTGAACAGATTGACACCAGACCTGCAAAAGGCACTTCCCTGACCTGAGGACTACCTCTCTGCAAAATTTCAAGTAAATCTGTTCAGCCGTTCGGGCTGTACCTTCGACTAAATAAAGGTCCTATGGGAAAATGCATGGGAAAATGCGTTTTGGGACCCCCCTTTTTTCTCGGCCCCCGTTTGATGAATCACCCCGAGACTTTCAGGGTAGGAGCTGAGCGGAGAGCCCCATTAGTTTTGAAAATTTCGCGAGTATTCGTCAACCGGCGCCAAAGTTATTCAAAATAGAATTTTGAGATTTCCTATGGAAACACGGTCCTAACTGTAACTATCTACTGGCGACCGCCTATATATATATTCAATTAAAAAACCATAGGTTTCACACATGTTATAGTTAGGTGGATATTTCACTCGTAAAAAACCAATGAAATTCCCCCGTTATAGTTAATTCATATAACTATAACTCGCGCGCCTGCAATCCTCTGCTCATGACGTCACATATTACATCACTCATGACATGGTCAGTTGCATCACTCTTGACATCACTGATGACATCATCCTTGTGATAGAGTGGCGGTCGCGCGAGTTATAGTCATCTGAATTAACTATAACGGGGGAATTTCATTGGTTTTTTTACGAGTGAAATATCCACCTAACTATAACATGTGTGAAACCTATGGTTTTTTAATTGAATTTGCAAGGTTTTTTAAATGCTAATTCCCAACTATAACGTGTGTGAAACCTATGGTTTTTTCAGTGAATTTGTACGTTTTTTTAAATGCTAAGTTATGTATGTATTATTATTTTTTTAATATATTTATTTTACAATAAACTACGTATTTGGGTTTTTTTTTATGGTTTTTTACCGTGCGCGCACGGTGCACGCACCCCCGCGATTTAAAAAAAAAAATTTAAATGTTTTTTTCTGCCTTCGGGGTCCTTCAGGGACCCCCTGACAAAAGCTTGGGGGTCAGGAACTCTCTACCCTTCCCCCTTTTCACGTTCGCCACCTTCCTTTTCCACTCTCTCACTGAAAACAACTAAAATGGCGGCCGACACTTCCTGATTTCGACCGATTCAAACGTTGACTGACATGTAACAACCAATCAGAATTACGCTCGCGCACGTAAGGGTGCACGCACGGTGCGCGCACGGTGCGCGCACGGTGCGCGCACGGTGCGCGGCTATAGATATGTATGTGCTTTTAACTGCAATTTTCTCAGGAACTACTGAACAGATTGACTCCATATATGTAAAAGGCACATCCCTGAGCTGAGGACTACCTCTCTGCCAAATTTCAATTATTCTGTTCAGCCGTTCGGGCTGTACCTTCGACTAAAGGTCGTATGGGAAAATGCATGGGGAAAACGCGTTTTGGGACCCCCCTTTATTCTCGGCCCCCGCTTGACGAATTCCCCCAAGACTTAAAGGGTAGGAGCTGAGCGGAGCGCCCCATTAGTTTTGAAAAATTTGCGAAGATTCGTCAACCGGCGCCAAAGTTATTCAAAATAGAATTTTGAGATTGCCTATGGAAACACGGTCCTAACTATAACTATCTACTGGCGACCGCCATACATTTATGAAAAACGAATAGAAGTCAAAGTTATAGTATCATTTCTGATCCAATTAAGAACATTTAGTGCGGTCAAAATTAATAAATAGGGTACTACTTCATTTTAAAAGAACCAACATGTAAATGCAGTTAAAATGTAGATAAACATTTTTGTTTCAAGCAATTATTATTAGCACATTAATACATCTTTTAGTAGAAATGTGTAGCACCTTTTTTATTTTTGTCATTTTGGTGTACATGTTTTCACACATATACGTATTTTTATAAAATTCATTATCAATATTAGAATTAATCATACTATTTTCATAAATCTTATTTGTTATTCCAATATGTAAATGTAATTTGAAACTGATTAGAGGTAAGCTCAATAACATGAGAATTCACAATACACACATTTTCTATCACAAGTTAAGAAAACAAAATACTTTTCCTTTAATCCTTCACAACCAATGTTACTTATACGCATGATAACATTTAAACTACTGTTTTTTGGGGTGCATTTACGATGCAATAACTAAAATTCTTTGTTTTCATCATTTTCTATAATGTGAAGTTTTCGCAAGGTTACTTATTTTTCTATCAAAAGTGTCATGTCCAGTTTTTGCACGTCTTTAAAAGTGTAAATGTAATTTCTGCTCAATCACTGTCAAAACGTGAAGTGTCCTTTAGAAGATATTAGTCTTTTGTCTCTCTCACTGATCGCTGTCAGGTATAGCTCTTGATAGTCAGGTGCAGACTGCTCACATCTCTTTGTGCCTCTGTTGTGGGTGTTCATGTCTGGAGAGGTCACTGCTGTGAAGAGCATCAACAGAGGTAACGGATAAAACTGGAAGACAGCCTGAGATAGACACATGAAAGGAAAACTGACACAAATTAATTCTGTAAGAACAGACAGACAATGCACATGCCCATCTGCCATGCTTATTTAAGAATGAAAGCTGTTGACCCACTTGGTCCAGTTCCGAGTTCTATTTCACCAAGAAGTGGGTGCTCCTCAAAATATCCGGAACACTGCTGTGCCATCAAAGCTGGTCTATGCCTGACAGCCAGCTTCCCCAGAGGTGAGAGGATAGTATCACCTGGAGTCTGATGTGGAGGAAGAACTAGTTTCTCTGTCTTGGAAAGCCTGGCGAGTTCTGCCAGGAGGAAGATTAAATGAGTTAGCCATCCCTGCAGGAACAGCTGAGTACTGTTGTGGATGAGAGAAGTTGGTCCTGGTGCTTTTGGTCTATCCACCAGAAACTTATGAAAAGCATGACTGCTGTGGTCCCGAATCAAAGCTGGTAACTGACAGCAAAACATAGGATTCACATTACTGTTTGAGAGTACACCAGGGTTCACTGATAGAATATCAATGTCACAAACATCGATGTTCTAAACATCGACTGCAAAAATATCAACTTGCATACCTTAACAGGTAAGTACAAAAATATCAACTCTAAAATATCGAAGTAAAAAATGTAGATGTAAAAAAAAATGATTTAAAAATATATATAAAATAAAATAATATATATTAAATATATTAAATACTAATATTATTTTTAACAAACTAAATTACATTTATTATACATTTTAACTAAATATAAGAAATAAACCTATTTAAAAAAATATAAACAAGCATAATAATTTAGACATATACATATATTTACTTAAAAATGAATTATTAACTATTGTCTTTATTTAATTTTAAACCTTAAAATTATATAAAAATAATATATATATACATCAATTTTTAAAATTTAAAAAAATCTATAATATATTAAAACATTAAACTATTAAAAAAAAGCGGAGGGGTAAAAATTACTATTCCCACTTCAGTGAAGCAACAGTAGGGAAAGTGTTGGATAGCGGAGGGGTAAAAATTACCATTCCCACTCCAGTGAGTGCAATAGTAGTGTAAGTGTTGGATAGCGGAGGATTTAAATTTACTATTCCAACTCCAGTGAGTGCAACAGTAGAGAAAATGTTGGATTGCGGAGGGGTAAAAATTACTATTCCCACTCCAGTAGGTGCAACAGTAGGGAAAGTGTTGGATAGTAGAGGGGCAAAAATTACTATTCCCAATCCAAAGAGTGCAACAGTAGAGAAAGTGTTGGATAGTGGAGGGATACAAATTACTATTCTCACTCTAGTGAGTGCAAAAGTAGGGTAAGTGTTGGATAG
Source organism: Triturus cristatus (assembly GCF_964204655.1). Lineage (NCBI taxonomy): Eukaryota > Metazoa > Chordata > Amphibia > Caudata > Salamandridae > Triturus > Triturus cristatus. Next base: position 833,818,980 of record NC_140594.1, read on the forward strand.
CTGAATCAGTCAGATGGCAGACGGCAGATATGGCATGCCCGCAAGTGTGTCGCTGCTAGGAGACCGCTTGCTCCTTCCCCTGCCTTGAGGCTGTTCCTGTTGCAGGTGATGACTGCCTCGTGTGAGCGCTTCCCAAGGCTCGGCCGGCATGTGGTGTGATCAGTTGGGATCAAGGACTTGTTTTTCTTTTCCTTTCGGCTTCCTGTCTATGTAGGAAAATAAATGGATGAAAGCACCCGAAGGTGGCGGTTTACTTCCCGAGGTTTGGCTGAAGGCTGATGTTCAGCGCTGACCGCGGGTAACCGGGATTTCATCTCTTTCTTGTGGCACCCTGTGCCTGGACTCATAAATGGTGAAAGACGGCTCCGTACTGGAAGGACAATATGAAGACGACGGCTGAGGCCTGCAGCAGTAATTAGCTAGAAGACTTGGACCAACTGGAAGGCAACCCAGAGAAACGTTGAGATCACTATAAGAGGAGGAGAACAGGGGAGGAGGAGAAGAGAGGTGAGCTTTCCTGCAAATTGCTGACTGTGTGGGGCAGTCACACAGATTAAGACTGACTTTTACATACAGTCAGGGGCGAGAGGCTGAGACGGAGAGGGGAGTGGGCTATGGAGTCCATTTATTTTGCATTAGTGCGGAAATTGGTTCTGGACCCCTCCCCCACTCATTAGAGACCCTGGCACACCTCTAGACTCTAAACCCATTGGCAGAGCCTGGGAACTGCAATATATATATTTTTTAAACACTTTCTTTCTTGTCACGTTCGGAATTCAAGAAATTGGTTTAAAAGGAGTCGAGAGGGAGAGTAAAAAAGGATGAGAAATAACTAAATTGACAGGGAAGAAATTAATTTAAAAAAGGTAGGTGGGACTTCAGAGGTACGAGCACAATTTTGGCAAGCTCAAGCTAGCTCTCTTCGCATGGAAAGTCCTTCAAGGAGAAAAATGGGAAAGCATTTAAAAGTGACAAATCTAATGGCTAAGGTGGGCTCAGCTGCTGGCCTGAAAGCCAAAACGCGAGCAGCTGAAGTGAAGGCAGCATTTGTGGCGGCAAGAGTGGAGTATAGTCAGAAAACATGAAACAGTTCTAGCATAGACTCTAGCTTTGTGAGCTCAGAAGAGGAGCTGCTAGAGACTAGCCAGGACTTTGGAGTGAGGGTTACAGCAACAGAGAGTATAGCGTAAGGGAGGCCGGCATAGAGTACAAGCCCAGAGCAAGAGTTTGGCCCACATGATGAAATATCAGAAGAACATGACTCAAGTGCAAGGGCGCTGGAGGGTGGGAAGAGAAAAGTAAACTAGAAAAGAGAAGATGGCTAATTCCAACAACCAAAACACTAAGGTCTGCCCGCTATTTTCTAACGTCAAAACATCCTTGGCCACTCCGGCTCCATGAGTGCTATTACAAGGGTCACCCGCTGAGACACAAGTCAGCTCCTACCAAATAGCTCAACCCTCTGTGGGACAACTAGTCATCCTTAATGAAGAACCCAAACACAGCTCCCTCCAACAGGACAACAGCCTCTCCGGGGAGGTACAGTCGCAGGCACTGCTATCACCATCATCACCGCAGAGACGATTTCAGCAGTCTATGCTGGGCTCGTCACCTCCGCAGCCGCAGCTTCAGCCCAGATGTCAAGTAAAGCAGGATCAGACCTCCCAGGGCACCAAACACGGTCTCAAAAAAGAAAACGAAGAATTCCAAAGCTGTCCGTCGACGCAACTCCAAAAAGGTGGAACTCTCCTACAATGTGATATAAAAGATATGCTGAATCTCATTTTAGATGAGATAAGAGAGCTCAAGACAACACTGGCCAACGAGGTAGCATCCCTTATTCAATGCCTCGTAAAGAATGAGGAGGTAGCGAGTAGTTTACCGGCAAGGATAAAAGAGGCGGAATAAAGGATCTCACCTCTCGAAGAATAAATGACCACAGTCCAGCAACAGGTGAATAGGGTTACTAAGGAGAAAGCTTTATTGGAGAGTAAGCTTGAGGAGATTGAGAATCACTCACAGCATGCAAATCTGTGCATAGTGGGGGTCCCAGATGGGAGTGAAGGGTCGCAACCCCTTAAATGATTCGAATCTTTCATTACGAAGAGCAAGCTCCCAGAATTTACAGGCGACCTCCCCATAACATGAGTGCATCGGGTGCCCTCGCTTGCTCTGCCGAACTTAAAACTACCTCGAACCATCCTCATTAACTTTGCAGATTATTGCATCAAGGAACAGATATTATCTAAGGCAGTCCAGCAGAGACAATTTTCGATCAATGATGTTGCCAGCTGTCGAATCTTTTCTTAATGTCTGCAGCTGCCACACACCAGCGAAAAGAGTTTGTTAAATTGTTGTAACTCTTTAAGGCACAGGGTGCACAGGCTTCAATAGCCCATCAGTCGAAGTTAAGGGTGCTAGTGAGAGGCAAGTTCCATATGTTTTTGAATATTGAGGAAGCACAGGATCTTTTGAAAGAAATTTCCTCCGCAAAGTAGATAGGATTCACTAAATGTAAATGCCAAGGATAATTTGAGGTAAGGGGGTATGGGTCACCCAGGGTGCAGCACCATGGCACCCCACAGGTGAGGCATTTAGGGAGGGTGGGGACTGGGCAGCAGGTATTTTCCCATCTGCTAGGGGGGTTAGTTACGGGGAGGGGCTGGGAGCAGGTGGGTTTCTGGTACAAAGGGGAAGAAAATGAACAGAATCACAGGGGTGAGGTGGTGGGAAAACAGTTTATTGTGCTGAATGGATCATTGCAATACTTAGGTATGAAGTATAGAAATGGAATTTAAATGTCGGATAATTTCGGTCAATGTAAACGGTGTTCTGAACAAACGAAAGCATGGAGGGATAAGAAGGTGGTTAACTTCGCTTTCAGCACAAGTTCTTTTTCTTCAAGAAACTCATCTGCAAAACAAATACTCCAAAGCTTGTCATACCTAAATAATTTTCTAAAGTTTTTTTTGTGTCAGCAGGGATGACAGTAAGGGGGGTTGCCATAAATTTTAGTCGGGGGATGGTTTGGGAATTTCTCAAGTACAGCGGGATCCACATGGTCGATGGCTATGTGTCACGGCAAGCCTAAACGGGAATACTTTAAACTTTATTAATTATTATGGTCCAATTGTTGATGACCCTATATCTATGGTCAAGATCAATGAGATTCTCAGAGGAGCTACAGGACAAATTATTTTTGGTGGGGATTTTAAATATATTCAGGATTTAACAAAGGATACTTCATATAAAAATAAAAAACAGCTGAAGCCGAAGACTAAAAAAGTAATTGATGTTATTGCACAAGATTATCAGTTAATTTATCCATGGTGTAGAGTCCATCGGGAAGAACGAGAATATACTTGCTATTCCCGACAATTTCAGTCAGCTTCCCGCATTGACTTTTTTCTAATATCTCGTTCTTTAAAATATTCTGGATCAGAAATGGGGGCTAATTCATTTTCAGACCATTCGTTGGTCAAAGTAGAAATAGAAATTGACGAGGCTAGGAGGATGAGGTCTAGGTGGCAGATGAATCGACTGCTTCTTTCTTATCAACAATGGGTAGTAGATCCAAGAAAATGGATATTGGAATTGTTTAAGGTCAATAAGGGTACAGCAGGACTTTTTTCAGTGTGGGGGCTTTCAAGGCTGCTGTTCGTGGAGAGATGGTTGCCTTCATGGCTGCACAGTCCAAAATTTGGAGGACTCATATAGATGAACTCCAGTCAGTGGTTGAAGAGAAAAATGCCTCTTTAAGGGGAAATGAGCCAGTGGGAGGGCAGCTTGAAAAAGCTAAGCAGGAGTTAAAGGAGTTTTTTCTTTTAGAAGAAATTAATAGTTCTCGGACATTCCAGCAGCAAGTCTACGAAGAGAGCCAAATTGTAGGCAAGCTGCTGGCCTGGCCTACCAAGTTTAAACAGGAAGCGGTCCTAATTACCGAAGTATTAGAACCTGACACAAGAACCCCGGTGACTGATAAAGAAAAGATTCCTAAAGTTTTTCGTTGCATTATGAGCAGTTGTATGTGACTAAATATATGGTGGGGCAAGAGGCGATTCAATAATACTTTGAGGACATCAATCTCCCATAGCTATCGAATAGCCAGACAGAGGAGATTCAAGTTGACAGTTCAGCAGCTGAAATTCAGCTAGCCCTTGCTTCAATGTTGGGAGGAAATGCGTGTGATAATGATGGGCTGCCAACAGAATTTTATAAAGTCTTTGCCAAGGAATTAACACCTTTTTTGGTGGAGCTTTTTAATCATGTAAAAATGGGTGGTCTATTTCCTAGAGCCTTTAAGGAATTCATCATCATCAGTTTTGTAAAGAAGGGGAAAAACCCCCGAGATATTAATTCATTTAGACCAATTAGTTTACTTAATTTGGACTATAACATTTTAATGAATATCTGGATGCTGCGTTTTACTCCTCTAGCACAAAAAGTTATCCATAAAGACCAGACAGGGTTCGTGGCAGGGAGGTTGATGTCCACAAATACAGGATTTTGAGTACAGGCACTCCAGCTCCTATTATGATGGTCAACGCAGAAAAAGCGCTTGACTTAGGGAATTAGGATGCCATTTTTTATGGTCTGGGTAGGTATGGGATTCCCTCCCAAGTTATAAAACTGCTCTGTAATATCTATCAAGGGGCACAGGTGTTTATTAATTCTAACCCAACTTGGATAGTGAATGTTAATCAGGGGACCAGGCAAGGGTGTCCACTTTCCCCCATGATCTTTACCTTTTTTATCAAACCCTTAGCCACTAGAATTCGCAACAATATGGAGATAAAAGCACCAATACTAGGAATGGCCAAATTGAAGCTGTTTGCGGATGACATTATCCTCTTTCTTAGCCCGACAAGACAGAATATTGATTTAATATTAGCTGAATTTACACAGTTTGAATTAATTGGAGGCTACAAAATTAATCGTAACGAAACTGAGATTTTAGCAATGAATACTTAGAATGATTTTCTTCCCGACAATTTTAAATAACAAGCCCTTATTCCCAAGCCAATCTGATATATTTGGGAATTTACATCACCAGTCAATACACCAAAATTTTAAATTATGAAGTCACGTGGGAAAAAATTATAAAGCTGTTTGAAGAGTGGTCATTACTACCGCTCACATTGATAGGGCGTATGGCTCTTCCAAAAATTTCCATTTTACTTTTAGTAGTGTTTTTGTTTAGAAATGTCCCTATAAAGAATTAATTTGACCTATTTTAAGGAGTTAGAAATGATTTTTGGCAGGTTTGTTTGGAATAAGAAAGCTCCGAGAGTAAAACTCTCAGTGCTCCAACTTTGACATCAGTCAGGGGTGCTCGCAATTCCCTCAAGCTCATACATGCTATGAAGCAGCCTTTTTAGATTTAATTGCTCATTTACTTGACCGTAAGGGATCAGTTAATGAGGTTTTTTTAGAGAAGATGGTGCAAGAAGCTGGTTCACAGATTCCGGCATTTCTGATAACAGCTAAACTACCCAAACAAATGAGGTATAAGACTTTGCAGGAGTACACTTACAGACTCCAGACTTTTTATTCAAAGCAGACTTGCTCAACAGGATCTTTTTGTTTTATATTAGCCGAGTGCAAGAGCTTGGGCCTCCAAATTCAGAGCAGCCATCTAAGCTCTTGGAACAATTGGGGATTTAAAGAACTAGGGCATTTTTTAGTGGGTGGTAGAGGCATTACTTGACAAGAGGTTCAAGTGAGGTGTGGCGACCAGAGTAAGCCTTTTTTATTTTAATACAGTCAGATTTCACAGCTACCTAAAAATTGCAGTCTCTCACCCTGTTCTGGCCCAACTCCACTTGTGATTGCTCTATTCAGATCAAAGCTGAGAGGGGTGGGCAATTGGTATCCTTGTATACGGTCTCAAGAGGAGCCAATCATGGTCAATAAATTCTTAGAAAAAGTGACCCAGGAGACACAATGCAGTTTCTCAAATCAGGATTGGCAAGTTATCACGCAGGAAGCAAGGCCCTGAGAGCAGCTAATTTTAAAAGAATGGCATTTTTGTCGTGTAGGATGGCGTATTATACTCCCCAAGCTCTTCACAAGATACACCCATAAATAGAGAATAAATGTTTTCGCTGTCAGATGCCAGGCAAGGGAGGTTGGCTCCATACGTTTTTTACCTGCCCAAAGCAAGGACAATTCTGGGAGAGGATCTTATAGACTTTAAGCTGGGGAGTTCAGAAAAGTTTGGATCCTGACACTCAGATTGCACTTTTTGATCTTTCAAACCTGAGACAAAACCTTGGAATGTCGAGAGGGGAGGAGACATTTGTAGTGAATGCCTCCCTCATGTCATGTTCTCTGGTACTTCAGAATTGGAGGTCCCAAAAAATACCTACTAAGGGCCTGATTCCGATGCGGTTAGGAAAGCATTCCCACCTAGGGCCCGATTAAGATGCAGTTAGGAAGGCCTCCTAACGACATTTGCTCTTTCCAAATCAGATCAGGAACATGTCTTCCTGACCGAGGGCCAGATTACGATGAGGTTGGGAACATAGGCTCCCATAGAAGTCAATAGGAGTCCAACCAAGGGTCCGATTCCGATCTCGCTCGGAAGGGCTCCGAACGCGATCCGGCCGTAAAACGTACGAGCAACGCGTGTTTACCGACTGACTCTTACAGATGTACGAGTGAGCAAGTACGATGCAAGCAACGTGAAACTCACCGACCGACTCGCTTCCGGGTCCAAACTGCCCCGTACGCCTCGTCCGTAAGCAAACCATGCCGTGCAATGGAGGCGAATTCCGACCAAGACAGTACTTTGCACGTGTCGGACAGCTGGATCGAGCCGAAGTTTCCGGCTCACAAAACGTCCGGGAAACTGCCTTTGGGGGTCCGCGTCAAACCCCCTGTCAGCCGCAGCATTATGACTTGGACACAGGGGGAGACCCAAGGGTCTCCCCAACACAGGCATGTATGGTATGGATGGCACCGACGTGTACCCATTGGAGGGGGCGCCCTTGTGCGAGACATACCCATTCAGTAAATGGGAGCACATGTACGTGTCGTACGACCGGCTCCCATTGACTTCCATGGGAGTCCGACCGAACCTAGTCCGGCAGCATGCGGCTGCATCGTACTCACTCGGTCGGACTGCAGGAGTCGGGATCGGTCGGAAAACACTCCGGATATGGCTCGGTCAGAGAGATTTCTGACCCAGATCGGAATCGGCCATCAAATCATATCTGGAAGCATCCGGATGCATCATACTCGATGGGTCGGACTCTCTGAATCCGAGTCGGTCGGAAACCATTTCCAAACCAATTTGATCGGGAAGATTTCCTAACCGCATCAGAAGCAGGCCCTTATTTGGAATAGTTGACTAAATTGATTCGTACTAGGAAATTCGAAGAAGCTTATGCTAAGAGAGTAGGTGCCTATAAAAGATTTAATGCTGTATGGAAATATATGGAGAGGTTAGAGACCCTCTTGGAGAAGTAGGGCTGACTCTATAGAAGATTTAGAAAAAGATATTTGGGGCACTTTAGCACTGTACTTTAGTAAATTGTAGTTAGGAAACTACTGTAGTAAATTGCAATGGCTGCACTTTAGCAAGTGTGCCTGGAAGATTAATTTTTAACATCATGTTAAGATGGTAAATCAGCACATGGCACTTTAAAGGGAAATTTACCCATAGGAAACCAATGTTAATTGGACAGGAATGGCACATACTTGTTATATATTGCATCTGGCACTTTATACATGTTTGCTAGCTCTGGATTTCACTTTGTCAAGTTTAATTTCTACCTTTATGTCTAAATGGTATATTGGAATATTGTACTGTTATTGGTAGTATCTACCAATGGAACCAACGTAAATTCTATTGAAATGACATATAGTGGTTAAATATGGCATGTTGCACTTTATATATGTTGGTGGTTGAATTTTATATGCATACAAAGATACCTATTTATCAAATCGTTTGCAATTCTTTGTATTCTCTATGTCTCTGCCCAATAAAAAAGAAAATAAAGTGTAGGATAGCTGAGGGATTACATTTACTGTTCCAACTCCAGTGAGTGCAACAGTAGGAAGAATGTTGGATAGCTAAGGGGTAAAAAAATACTATTCGCACTCCAAAGAGTGCAAAAGTAGGCAATGTGTTGGATAGCAGAGGGGCAAAAATTACTATTCCCTCTCCAGTGAGTGCAATAGTAGAGAAAGTATTGGATAGCGGAGGAGTAAAAATTACTATTCCCACTCCAGTGAGTGCAATAGTTGGAAAAGTGTTGAATAGCGGAGGGGTAAACATTACTAATAATACTTAAACAGTTGGAAAAAAAACAAAAAAATATTACAAAATTTAAAAAATTATAAGAATGAAAACAATATATAAACAATATAAACTGTAATATATTAAACATATAAAAAGAATAAATATAATAATATTAATTACATATAACAAAAACGTACAAATAATATATAAAATAAATTAATAACTACATTTATAAACAATAATTATTTAAAAGTAGCAAATATTAAAAAAAAAAATGTTGAAAACACATTTTTTGTTTTTGTTTTTCATACCCTATAACACCGCACCAATAACAAAACACTCCAACATTTTTAATTACATTTATTTCCATAATTAGCATAAATAATGTTATTAATAAAAAAATAAAAATAAACAGTGAGTACACAAGCTTTAACAATCTGATATATCCAAAACACACACCTACATTGAACTATAAAATAATAAAACACAATTATATATCATTTTTTAAAGAAAAACTATTACTATTAACAACTAAAGATTAATTAATAAAATTGTATTTAATACCCACCCTTTACCCCTTTCAAAGTAAAAACAAAATACAAAAAAATAAACAGTTACCCAAAATAAATATCAAATAATTAACATGAATTAACAACTATATATTAAATAATTAAACACAAATTACTTCCCACCGTTTACTCCCATAAACACCACAACACACACTTAAAATGAATTACACAATTACCATCATAAATTACCATTTAATTAAAATTAATTAACAACTGATTATTAATTCATCAATTAAAAAGAATTGACTCCCCACCCTTCCCAACCTTTTCGCCTATAAAAACTACCACACACAGATATAATTAACTACACAATTACCAAAATTAATTGCAAATTAAAATTACAAATTAAAAATTAATTAACAACCAAAGCAAAAATTAAATAAAAACAAATTAATAAATGTAATCTAATTAAATAATTTCCCACCCTACTCCCCTATAAACCCACAACCCGCTATGGAACTAAAAACGCAAAATTCATATTAAAAAAGATAAAATCGTTAAATTACATCCCACCCTATTCCCTTATAAATCCACAACCTGATACTGTAATAAACGCGCAAAAGTCAAATAAAAAAAATTAATAACTACTAAAAATGTAACACATATATTAAAAATACAAGCAAATCTTATACAAAAAACTTACATCACATACATATAAAGTATATACTAAAATACAAACAAGAATAAAAAAACTATGGGGTCGATGCCACCCTAGCGGTGCTGGGACTGGCCGCCAGTGGTGCGGCGGTCCCGCATCTGCAATTAGGATGCCACCGTGGCAGTGGCATCATCTATTCCCAGCATTGTGGCGTGCGGTGGTCACAGCACTGCCCTCCACAATGCTGGGAATGCACTGTGTGCATTGTCATGTGCAAGGTGACAGGCACCGCGTGGTGCTTTCCACCTTTTCCATGACAATGTGCACACCCATCCCCCAATACCCTGGGGGCCCACAACGGGCCCCCAACAGCAAAATCCACATGCCTTTCCATGGCGGCATTGCCGCCACGGAAAGGCTGCCTCCCGCACCCATGCTAATATGGATGGCGGTGTCTAGCAGACACCGCCACCATATCTAGCACCTTTTCCGCCTGGTTGACCGACAGAAAACCGGCGGACGGTCTTGTCATTCACGGGGTTCCCCCCGCTATACTAATAAGGTGGGTGGAAATGGGTGGCGGGCGGAGGTAAATGTGGGGCGGATCGCCACCACCATGTGGGCAGTGGTGATCCACCCTACATCGTAATCAGCCCCTAAATTCTTGACCAACTGTATATTTGCAAACGATATTAAACACTTTGATATTTTTAAAACAATATTTCTTACCTTAAGTCGATATTCTTGACCACGATATTCTTGCTGTCAATATTCCTGACCCACGATATTAATGATTCGATATTTGTGCAACTCGATATTTTGTACTCGATATTCCGTCTCTGCACTGTTGAACTTGCCCACTTCTGCCGAAGCAGTCTATACTTTAGAATAAGAAACCTGTGAAGCTTTGGTACTTCCTTAAATGTTCTATACAGACTAAGATTATGGTTAGCCCTCAGCATTTTTACATTGTGTGCCTAGACAGACTATGCCCCAGGAAGTCAAAGCTGCTACTTATAGGCACTTGCAAGTGGAAAAGTGATCAAGTACCTAGCCATGGTGCTGTCCCCAAGGGCTCTTAATCAGATTCAGCTGTCATTGCCCAGATGTTTCTCGAATCATCCCAGCCACTGACCTGGACCTGGGCCTGAGAGAGGACAGCATCAGTGCCTCGTTCCCAGGTAGCCCGAGTGACTGACCTGAAGACTCACCCATCTGGAAGAAGGAGTCCTGACTTCAACCAAAGTATTGAATGTTATCATGTAATAAAGTACTTATCTTTGTATAAAGATCAAACTGAGCAGGACAACCACATTATTGCAATGTTTGATGTCTGTTGAGTAGTGAGTCTGTTGTAAACCTACATTAACCTCACTCTGAAGTTTGTGACCATCTCTACCACTGAGAGTCAAGTGCTGAAAAACGTTGTTCTCGGACCAGTTTGTAAAGCCATAATAGGATGTGTAGGAAGCTGCTCTGCATATACTATACCAAATTGAAGTATAGTGTGCACAGAGTCCAGTGGCACCCCAGAGGTATAGCAAAGGCTAAAATAGATAATAATTAGAGTCCCCCCCAGCGCCTTGAGACCCTTACGGGTGAGTAGCGCGCTTTATAAATGTAACTGATTGATTGATTGTATTGGAAGGTTCTAAAAGGTCCCAGCCTGAGTACTAATGCCTTTAGTCGGGTGATGAGGAGACTTCTCTCGAGGTGTTGAACCTTTCTCGCCTCTTTATTTATATATTGCTTAAGTGTGAGACATGCTCCTCCTCCAAGTTATGTAGTGTTCTTTCTTAGTAATTGCAGAATGCTTAAAAGTATTTTTCAACATTAGCCTTTATGTATGCATAGGCAGAAAGAAGGAATAATCCACATTGACAATTCTTTTCCCACGGAACCGAACAGCCAACACGTGTTTCGCCCTTCAGTGTCTATCCAACTTGGGCTTTTTCAAGGCTGAAAAGAGGGATCAGGTCGGAATATATCATAGTGTTTATTTTAAAAAAGTAGAGAAAAGAAAGGAAGAAAAAATAGAAAGAGTATATAGAAAAGTCAAGAGTGAGTATGATAATGTGAGATCTAGGTGAATAGCACCAAAAGGAAACTAAAAAGATCAAGAGGAAGAGACCCTTACCAAAATTATGCCATAGTGTAATAGGTTAGTCTAATGGAAACGTAAAACATGCTTTCCAAGTTAATGTTCAATCCACTATAGTAAGATAGTGAAAAGAAATGATTGTTAAGATGCGAATAAATCCTTCATCTTATAGTTGAGTTATAGTTGAATTATATATTCACTTTTGGGTGCTGGCATTAAGTAGTCAGTCTGTGTTTATCGCATGCATTTAAAAAAAGGAGAAAGATGAGTAATAATAATTTCTTAAAGGAAAACACCCTTTCGTGTAACATGAAGAGTGTAAAGTGAATCAGTTTCCATATATCCCAAATTTCAAGTTTCGACATATACCTTTAATATTCCTGGTATCATTTTTATCAAATCACTTGGGTCCATATTGAGCGGAATTCGACAATAAAAATCTATAACATGAAGATTTAAAACCAAATTTCTTAGACTCAGTGGAAAAATTAATCGTCAGATAATCCTTCTGCAGTAAAGGTTCGTTTTTTAAAAGAGAAGATCCTAATCAGTCATTCGTTACTTTATTGAAAAATGAAAGCAGAGATATTAGTTGTGTTTGTACCTCATTCAATACATAGTTTTATTGCTAAGCGGACAGTGGGAACGAGACAACTAACTAGATTAAATGTACTCGCAAGTTTCACGAGAATAAATCGGTCTTTGCCAAAAAATATCTATGGTGGTAAGCATGTACGCAGGTAGTTGTAACGAAACATGGCACTCGTCTATGGCTTAAATATTATTCCATATCTGTTTATTTATGATGGAGCCTTCTCTCATTTTAAAAGGCAAGTTTTTAGGCAAATTATAAAGATCATTAGCGGAGCACTTACTTCTCTGCGGTCTGTTCCGACTTTCTCATCAGTTTGTCCACGAGTGGTGTTTCTGCGTTCTGTATGGGCGCCATATTTGTATTGCTCTTACTCTGTGACTTAGCGTCACTAGCGTCAATATACGGCCGCCATCTTATGATGGTGTATAGCCCGGTTTTAAGGGTAAATGTTAATGCTATTATTTTCATATGCAGGTTATTACATATATATTCCTTTTATGAATATGATCATTTTTACCCTTGAAATGAGGTGAGTATTTACTTATAGAGTCTCTTGTATCAGGTATCAAGCATGACAGTTTAACATACATGCAGAGATAAAAGAGTGGTTACACGAATATATGGCGTGATTTTCGTTAATGTAGGAGCTGTCACTTCTTTGGGCCGGTATATTATTGTATTGAGAAATCAAGAATAGAGGATAGGGACACTTGCTTCAAGGTTATATGCATATGTCCTCAGAGGATGTCTCTATATTCTACGCGGGCGCCATGTTTATGTTGGTCTTACTATATGGTTTGATCGGGGATCACTATCGATTAAATCTTTGACCATAATCCTATATTGATATGCAGGACCCATATCAAGATAAAATCTTATGCTGATATTTATATAAATAAGTATTCGTGCTCTATCCTTATCGTCTTAGTTTCATATCGGTCGTTGGTTTCATAATCTAAACGGCCGCCATTTTTGTTAGGGTTTGATTACATTACGTGGCTTCAATTTGCCTGATGTCGGATTGTTTTGCCTTTTTTTAGCAATATAATATCCTATTATGGTTTAACACCTGTATTCGTATATATAGTTATTTAACATTAAGTTAAGATTTTTTTGCTTTTATTATGTCTGTTTTATGGTCGAATGACTTTTCCTTATGAGGCTGGCACTTTATCAGAACGTTAGATATATAAGTAAATTCAGGTACTTTTCTTTCAGTTAAAGTACAGTTGTTTGTTTGAAGCACTATTTTAAATGGCTCCTGCTTATATCTCATTATATATACCTTATAAATAGGTCAAAACATGAATTTCAGAATCGTTCTTTTCCAATTGTTATCTATTCAAAAACAATTATTTTCAGTACATATGAGGTTATACGTAGATAGTCCGATCACTCTGGTGTTATCCAAGTTTTTGCCCAAATAGATGAAACAGTGTTACCAATCTTAATTCCAAGAAACGTCAAATAGGTTACAGCCAAGAGTGCCATTCCGGATCTCTATTTAAGCCTTTGGTAACTGTATTGAGATAAATAATGAGCGAACTTTCCTGTCGACGTAGTCTCTGTTCTGTATTCCCTCCTCATGGATTGTTTTTTATTTTCATCAGGTCACAGAAACTGAATGTACGTTGATGAGGATGACATTGTAAGTAATGATCTACTAAGGGTTGTTTTACATCATCTTTATGAATGTTTCGAAAATGTTCCTGAATCCGTATTTTTAAAGGTCTAATAGTACTTCCTATGTAGTTTTTGTTACATGGACAGGTGATGGAGTATATAGTGTTTGCACTATCACAGTTTATGAAGTCTCGTATTATGTGTTTATGTCCATTTATCATGACTTCTTTGCTCTTATTTTTCCCAAATTTGCAGATGGAGCAATTGGAGCAGATGTAAAAGCTCTTAGGTTGTTGTAGGTAAGATTGTTGCTCCTTTCTCACAAAGAAGGATGGACATAGTTCTTCCCTTAAGTTTTTACATCTTTGAAAACTTAATTGGGGTTTTTCGCTGAGAGCAGTCGATATTGTCTGATTTTGAGACAATAAGTTCCAATGTTTTTGTAGAATTCTGCGTACATGATGTTAACCATTGGTATATTTGGTTATAAAGCGCATCGTTGACTTAGATGGAACTTGTTTCTTATTATACAGAAGGGTGGTACGTTCTTGTTGTGCATAGTAACAACGTTTTTGTTCTAATACGGTTGGATCATAACTTCTCCTTTCTAAGCGTTCTCTTATTTCTAGTGAGTTCTTTTCATACTCCTGATCTGAGCTGCAGTTGATTCGTTATCTTCGAAATTCTCTAGATGGTATATTGTCGATTGTGTGCTTTGGGTGACAACTTCCTGCATGAAGGATAGAATTTACAGCTGTTAATTTTCTGTGGAGCTTTGTTTGAAGGATGTTATTTTCTACATACAGAGTCAAGTCAAGGAATTCAATTTCAGTTGATGAGATTGTATACGTAATGTTTAGGCCCCAGTCATTTGGTGTTAGGGTGTTGGTGAATTGTTGTAGTTGATTTTTGGATCCTTGCCAAATGAGTAAGATGTCGTCAATATACCGTCCCCAGATGATCACATTTCTGGAGAGGTATTCAGTATCTTCATTCCACAGCCAATGGCGTTCCACTTCTCCCATCAGGAGACAGGAGTATGGAGGAGCAAATTTGGCCCCCATCGCGGTACCTTGTGTTTGTAAAAAGAACTCGCCATTGAAAATGAAATAATTATGTTGTAAGCAAAAATCCAGCATGTCTATGATCATTCTATTTCTACCTAGTAAATGAACCGATCTCGTCTGTAGGTGTTTCTTGATTGCTGCGAGACCATCTTGATGTTTTATGGATGTATATAGACTTACAATATCGAAAGTTGTTAGTAGGAAGTCTGGTTGCCATATTATGTTCTCCAATTTCTGTAAGACATCTTTCGTGTCCCGATTAAATGAAGGCAAGTTCTTCATGAAAGGTTGCAGTTCTGTATCGATGAATGCTCCTAAATTGTAGCATATAGAGTCTATTCCTGCAATTATTGGTCTACCCTTTGGTGGTATACCTGGTTTATGCACCTTAGGTAATAAGTATAAGGTAGGTATCACTGGATTTTCGATGAGGAGAAATTTCTTGTCTTCCACTGATAAGAGACCGAGTTCAAGCCATGAATTGATCATAGTGTCTAGTTTGGTCTTAATTTCCTTTGTTGGGTTGTTATTCAATTTTTTGTAACGTGTCTCATCTCCTAGTTGTCGCGTTGCTTCCGAGATGTAGTCTGTAGTATTTAATAAAACAACATTTCCACCCTTGTCTGCCTCTTTAATTATAAGTTCAGAATTGTTTTTCAAGGATTTTATCGATTGTCGTTCTTTCCTGGTGATGTTCTTAACGATCATTTCTTTTCACTATCTTACTATAGTGGATTGAACATTAACATGGAAAGCATGTTTTACGTTTCCATTAGACTAACCTATTACACTATGGCATAATTTCGGTAAGGGTCTCTTCCTCTTGATCTTTTTAGTTTCCTTTTGGTGCTATTCACCTAGATCTCACATTATCATACTCACTCTCGACTTTTCTATATACTCTTTCTATTTTTTCTTCCTTTCTTTTCTCTACATTTTTAAAATAAACACTATGATATATTCCGACCTGATCCCTCTTTTCAGCCTTGAAAAAGCCCAAGTCGGATAGACACTGAAGGGCGAAACACGTGTCGGCTGTTCGGTTCCGTGGGAAAAGAATTGTCAATGTGGATTATTCCTTCTTTCTGCCTATGCATAAATGAAGGCTAATGTTGAAAAATACTTTTAAGCATTCTGCAATTACTAAGAAAGAACACTACATAACTTGGAGGAGGAGCATGTCTCACACTTAAAATAGATAATAATGACAGCTCTATTTGTGTAGTGTGGTCGAGCAGTTAGGCTTATCAGAGGGCAGTGTTAAGCATTTATTTTGTACACACCCATGCAAGAAATGCTATCACACACTCAAAGACTAAATCCAAACCAATTGGTAAGTATAAAAAGTTATTGTTAGAAGGTGGTTCTGACACTATGGGCCGCCCAGATTTTTTGCTTTTTGAGCACCTAATTGTTGAGCTTTTACTGTGGGGGAGCCTCATAAGTTGGGACTCACCCACAGTGAACTCAGGATGTAAGAGACTGCATGGGGATTTTACTGGTGTTCCCCTGGCTTGACCAGGCCACTGCGCAGCAGCTGGAGTAAGGGACACCGGGCTGGTTACATGCAAGACACATGTGTACATGCGTGTGCACACGTGTACGGGCTGCGCAGGGGAGATTCCTAGCGTGCGCAGTCCAGGAGCAGCTACAAAGTGAATGGTGTGGTAGGACTTATGCAGTATTGGGTGGTGATATGGAATAGGCTTTATACGCTGGAAAGAAACATGCCAGGGAAAGTCAGTGTTTTTTACTGTGTTTTCACTTCATTATTTCCCTAAGGGAATGTGGGGCCCATGGCTAAATTAACTTCCACAAGGCCTACAGTTTCCAGACATGCACTAAAGTCCATTGTATTGGAGGTGAAAATAGGTATTCTGCAGAGTCCAAAGTCATATTTGTACTGCTTTTGGGTCATCCAGAACTGTCATATTTCTGTGAGCCAGCCAGGACCAGACCCAGGCTGAGGGCTGACCTCAGCTGGATGGATTGATAACCTTTCTTCCACAAGCTAGGGCCTCCTCTCCACGAAGAGAAGATGGGAGGGGATACAGGCTCATCAATTAGCAGCTGTCACTGGGTGCCAGGCACCAGGCTGCACCAAGGAGGGAAGGCAGCGTGGGGGATGAGGCTTCAGACATGTGGCAAGAAACTCTGGACGACACCATTTTGAACAAGCTCAGAGGCTGGACAAGAAGGAGGGCGCAGGGGCAGGGACGTGATGTGTCGCTGTTTGATAGGACCAACAGAGACTTACTGCCAGCTCCCTACTCAACTTTTAAAAAGTGCTTGCACAGGAAGAGAAGGTCTCTCTGGGGTGTGGTCGGCTGAGGCTGAAGGTGCTGGAGCCTGGCGCAATGGGCAGTTGGAAGGAGAGACCCCCTGACTGCCCCCAGGACCCTATCAGCACCAGAAGAAGAGCCCAGGACTGGTGCACAGAAGCAGGGGTCTCTGTGCAGGGAGAAGAAAGGCCCAGAAGGAGAGCCTGGCAAAAGGCTGGCGCAGGGAGCCAGTGAAGACAGCACATTGCTGAATCTACGCTCTCACAGTCCTGGAGGGCAAAGGAGAGTGTTCCCAGTGGCGGGGGCTGGTAAAGAGGAGCATGAAGCGCCCCATAATGCGTCGCCAGGCATTTGGAAATCTGCTGTTTTGATGCTTTGTGGCCCCCAGAGGAGGGGAGTCACCCTCACTTGTGAAAAGGTGCTGGGGGAGCTGCTGGAGAGGACTAGTATTCCCCCCCCAGCATGAAGAAATCTGCCATTTTGGTGCCTGGTGGCCCCCAGAGGAGGAGGGGGTCAACCTCACGTGTGAAAAGGGGTGCAGGGGGGCTGCAGGAGCACCGCAGTCTCCCCCAGCATAAAGAAGAACAGTCCACCCCTAAGTTTCACGGGCATCTGAAAGAATAACCTCTCAAGAGCTCAGGCAGCCTTTAACACCTTCTAGGCTGGAACTTATGTTCTACAGCTGAGGGTGTACTATGAAGTGCATCACGGAGTGAAGGGCTGAGTTGGGGGATGTCTGGAGAAGGGCATCCCCTGGAGGTGAAGTGGTGTAATTGCACCGAAATACATTTACTATTGGTTATTTCTTTTTAGGTGGACTGAAAGTCACATGTGTAAAGTGAAGTACCTGTGTAAGGTGATGTTAAGCTAAATGGAGTTATGTTGCTGGACCTTCCTGCTAGGGAGTCTGGCTGTATTTACGTAATCTCGTGCTTTTACCTGGGATTCCTTTTAAAGTGAAGAGGCACACTGCAGGAGAAGTGTAGTTGCCAGGAGTACTTCTTTTGAAGGGACTGTAAGTCACATGTGTAAGGAGATGTCATAAGCCAAGTGGGGTTATGTTGCCAGACAGTCCTGCTAGGGTGTCTGGCTGTATATGCGCAATCCTGTGATTTCATCTGTGATGCCCTTAGGGGCTGTAATTGCAATGCATTCAAATGATCAACCAAGGTGATGAGTACTGTCCTTCTAAAGTGTGCGTAAACATGGATTCTTGCTGCTGCGCTTAGGTGAAGACCCCAGACTGCTAGCCCTTAAGATATAGAGGTGCATACTTTATGGTCAGTAGGAGATGTTCAGTCAGGGTCATGTGTCACCAAGGCAGGTTTACCCCTTTTTAATGCTTGTTGAGGTAATGGGGTGGGTCGCCACTGGGATGGTGCCAGTGTGCAGGGCCCTCGCTCCAGGTTATGTTCAACTAACTGCATTGGGGGCAAGTTGATGTGCATACATGGGAGTGGTCGTACTAGACCCCACCCCCCCCTGAGGGAGGGGTGGAGATGTTATGCAATGTCACAAAGTAATTCCAACAGCTTATGTATAGTTGTAAATTGGTGCATAGTATTGAGTGTTGTGTGTGTTTAATAAATGTATCTTACTTTTATAAAGCAAAGTACAGACTGGACAATTAATTATTGAGTGTTATTTTTGTGCACCTGCAAATGGCGATTACTAGCCCACACCACCTCCCTTGAGTAAGCCTCAGACTGCTCTGCAACGCTACCCTCTGAGAGTCAGGCGCTACAATTAGGTGTTTGGTTCCCAGTGAAGGACAAATGTAGTCATGTTATTTGTGCAGGCCTCACAGATGCTGCCTCGTTTTCCAACAGTTATACTCTGTATTTTATTGAAGAACCAAGGGTTACTTAATGCAGGTAAGTTGCAATACTTTCAAAGTATCAAAGCTTTTCTGGTAGAAATGATTTTAGAGTTTCAAGCAATACTTTTCAGTCGGAAAGAAAATACTTGGGGGTCTATTAGGATGGCGGGCGGACTCCAGTCCGCCCGCCACCCTAGTGGTGCTGGGACCAGCCGCCAGTGGTGCGGTGGTCCCGCTGTGCCAATTAGGATGAGACTGCCACCATGGTGGTCGCATCCTGTATATTTAACATTGTGGCGGGCGGTGCTGTATTCAGCACCAGCCACAATGTTAAAATTGCATGTTGTGTCTTTGCATGCACAACGTGACAGGCACCACGTGGTGCCTGTCACCTTGTGCATGCAAATGTCGGGGTGTACCATGGGAAGCTCCCAAGTGCAGCCACCCACCCCCCAACACCCTGGGGGCCCGCAACGGGCCCCCAAAGGCATTCTCCGCATGCTTTTCCATGGCGGAGTCTCTGCCATGGAAAGGCAGACCGCCATCATCGTAATATGGATGGCGGTGCCACCATATTGCAGGTCTTTTCTGCCCGGTAGGCAATCGGGCGGATTGCCTACCGGCAGAAAACTGGCGGACGGTCTTTCCGTCTGCCTGGGTCCCCACCGGCATCGTAATATGGCAGGGGGAACTGTTAGGTGAGCGGATGGAAATGGCAGGCGGATCTCCACCTCCATACGGCGGTGGCGATCTGCCCGCCATCCTAATAGACCCCTTGGTATTCAGGATATACAATACAGTGCAATACAGAGAGAATGATATGCAATCCTGTGGAGTGAAAGACAGGTGATGGACTTGCAAGCAAGTACACGGTTTACAGTTCCAGTCTTCGGGTGGTCCCAGGCCAACAATGTGGGCAATGTCGGTCAAGGGGGACTTGGATTCAGTATCTATGCCTTGGCAGTGGATACCAGCAATGAAATTTACCCTAGTAGTCCGCAGAGAGTAATGAAGCAGGGTAGTTTTCGGTAGGCCTGGGCGGTAAATTCCATTCCGCTCGCGGAATTTGGGTAATTTGGGTAATTTCACGCTCCGTGGAGAACGTGGAATTGCCCAAAATTCTGTGTTTCGCGGCTTCACCGATTTTTTTGCTTGTTCGCGTTCTCAAAATTCGTGTTTGCGAGCTATTTCCCCCAAGCACGCAAACAGCGATCGTGAACAGGAAAAAAGCATCGGGAACAAGCAATTCCACGTGTTCGCGGAATTTCTGCGTGTTCGCGGAGACTTTTTACCGTTTCTTGGAGCTTTGCTCAGCGTGACTATGCAAATTCCACCCACCCCTAGTTTTCAGCAGACCGCCAACATAGTAACCGTCATGGTCGCTGGCGGCAGGCTGTTGTAGTTCGGTTGGAGGAGTTCTGCCATAGTTGGACCATCACAGGGTGGTTGAGGTCAGGCAGGCTGTGCAAGAGGTCCTGAAGGAGGCTGACAGGGCCACTTGCAGGAGGGTACGGGCTCTCGAGCACCAACTGGGCACAGCTTGGGTCGTGGGGCTGAGAGAATCCCTCGAGGTCATGGAGGTGGTCTGGCTAGGATGCTTTTCTTCTGGCAGGGCAGAGTAGCGGCGACACAAGTGTTGGTCCTCTACCACTGCATTCGGGGAGTTGTTTTGCAGCAATGAGTCACGTCGATACCAGTGTCGGTCCTCACTGTGGCAGTTCTTATACATGCGGACCCCAGGGACTAGAGCCTCTAGTCCGGAGGGAGACTCTTGATGCTTTGGTAAAGGTTTCAGGGCTTCTGGGGTTTCTTGGAAGTCAGGCAAGGTTTCTGGAAGGACAGCAGGTCCAGTGGTTGAGCCGGGTGCAGATGATGGGGTTCTTGCCGAGTTTTGTCTGCAGCGGTTCAGTTCTTGGTCCAGAATCTGAAGAGATAAGGTTCAGGGGTGCACTTAAATACTAGATTTAGGAGTGTTACAGGAGTTTGCAGGACCGGACCAATGGGTCCCTTCCTTGGGGTGTCTGCACCCGCTAGTATGCCATACTCCAGTAGAAGGGGCATAATTCTCTTCCTAATTGGCTGAAGCCCCTCATCTTCAAGATGAAGAGGATTGAGATGTGTGCTTCATGTCACCTTCCCCACCTGAGGGGTGGGGTTGGCAAAGGTATGCACACTTCCATTCCTCGCTAGGTTTTCCAGTCGGTTCTCGCGCCCAAATGGGGTCAGAACAGCAAAAGGCTGGGGGCAGCTAGCAAAGGCGGCATACCTTTGAAGCTCCCTCTTTGTGCACCCTGCCCATCCTGGGGGAGGAGGCATGACACCTCTGCTCAGGATGTGCTTTGTGTCCAGACCCAGAGAGTTGAAGGCTCTCTACCCAGGGGTTCAAAAACATGTCTGGTGGTGGCAGATGGCTGGTAGCCAGTAAGGAACCACACCAGGGCTGGTTGTGTTTCAGGGGGCATCTCTAAGATGCCCTTTGAGTGCATTTTACATTAAATCCGACACTGGCATCAGTGCAGGTTTAATGTGCTGAGAGGTTTTATACCAAACTTCTCAGTCTAAGCCATTATGGTGCTGGGGAATTCGGGATGACAAACTTCCAGTCCATGTACTCAAAATTACTTCAGTGACCTTGCAATGTCTGTGAATGGCGCAGACACTATAGGGGCACAGTGCTGGAGCCACCGTGCCCTACCTGTGGTATAGTGCATCATGCCAGTGGGGTGACTTGACTATGAAAATAATACTAACCTCTATTAAGCAATGGGTGGGCTTTAAGACCACATTTAGCAAACAATAAATCACGCAACAGACAGTGCATGCAGTCTAGTAGCAAGAGCTAAAAATTGCATTTGTTCTGAATCATAGCATTTTACACCGGTTAGTTAATTAAAATGGCAATGCAAATGTTGGTGTACAATTGCACCTGTGCGCTTGTTGCAAAATTGCACAATTAGAGGTACAATCTATGTAAACTGCAACATTTGTAACAGTCACCTATATAACCCATCTGTAGGTTTTGCCGTCATTTGTATCTGGTTTGTCCAAAAGACCTCATTTGCTTTTCTGTTTCAGTACCTTCTCACTAGAATGTTAAGTGTGTAAAAACAGACCGCAGTTAGTCTCAGTAATGTGAATATCCTGACCTTCTGAACAAACTTCAAACACTTGTTCCAGTAAGCTCATTACTTTAAGGTAGTTCCTGTGGGAAGATATATTCTTTCAACTGCGTCTTTATCTCCATTTTGTTTAATTATTTCTCCTAATTATGAAATAATTCCATAAAATCACGATCTTGGTCCCTCTAGAAACAATATATCTTCAGAGCACTTTCATTTTGTCACTTACAACAGTAAGGGAGGGGCATTTTACTTGCTGTACGAATGAAACTAATTAAAACAGCAGGCATAAATTGTTTCCTTTTTCCCATATTTCTTACAAATTGGCAACTGCTCAAAAGTGATCAGAGGTAGTCTATTTTTCAAGGACCCGAGGGAGGGCAGCAATTTAAATCATCATCTCAGGAAAGTGCCGGCAGCACGTGTCTTTGCCCTTTTTATGAGCTGCGGTCAGGAAACACCGCTCAGCTCTAAAAACTGGCGCAAGGACTATAAACAAAGGGGCAGATTTATGACTTCTGGCGCATCTCTGCTAATCAGCAGAGATGCGCCAGAAGAGTTGCGACGCATCTGCCCACCCGTGCGCCACCACTGATGCGCCGCATTTATAATGCGGCGCACCGTGGCACTCGGATGGGTAGATACGTGACGCATCTCCTGTCGGAAAGGCAGCGCATTGCTGGAGTTGAGTTGCAAGCGCGACGCAGCTCCAGCAAGGCTCGGGGTGCCCTATCCCTAACAGGCTGCGTCAATCCTTACGCCTGCTTCAAGCAGGCGCAGGGTTTTGACGCAGCATGGCCTTAAAGGTGACTGAGTGAAATCTTGTAGATTTCACTCAGCCACTTTTAGGAGGCGTCCCTGCAACGGAACGCCCCCCCCTGCACCAGAACGCCTGCTTCTGGCGCAGGACTTTACAACGTGACGCATCTCCCAGATGCGTCACGTTGTAAATACCCCTCAGCATGGTGCTGGTTTTGCGCCGCCGCTGCGTCACAAAAGTGACGGAACGGCAGCGTAAAACAGGCGCAAGGGGCTTGTAAATCTGCCCCAAAGATTAGATAAATGTTTGCGTCAATCCCGGCACACATGAGGTAAGAAAAGCCTGCAGTGCAGAAAATATATCCCATGTTATCTCTCCAAACAACATATTTAGAATCGCACATTTTTTGTGCGGAAGTGTCTTGTGGATTTTTTTGGGCATGTTGGCTCCAATTCTCATTTTACCTCTAGTTCTTGTTTCCGTGGTTCACTCATTTTTCTCAGTTACCTGATTATTGGAAAACGATGATATAAGCTTAACATTATACAGGTTCTTTTATGATTACAAATAAAATGTTCCTATTTGTTCAGCTCCGGTTCCGCGTAAATCACATTAGACGCAGAATGGAATAATGCGAATTCGTCACAGGTGTATTCATATTTCATATTTATTTGCTGTCTGAGGCTGAAGCCACTCATGGAGTGGTTCACAAAGACGTTCCTGTGATTTACTCTTTAATTTATCAGGTTTTATTACTGAATTTCAGGAGTAAGACATGCACTCCAGAAATTCAAGATTAAGCCAGGAAGGCTAAAATAGTAAGGCACACCTGCTCACATTAAACTCTTTGTGAATTGGTCACTGAAATTCACCAGTTGTAACGCTGTCCGCCTGTTTTCACCCAAATAGGGTTCGAAAAAGAGAGACGGGTTATGTAAAGTTCATGCGCTCCAGAACTGTGCTTGCAGGGCAGGGGCACAATACAGTCCCTTCATGACCGACTTTAGGGCAGTGCGACCGGAGCAGCCCCACCTGTCACTCTGAGAGTTCCTTGTGCATCCAGCAGTTTTCAGGCAGCAATAAAAGTGTCAAGATAATTCAAGTAATTAATCTCCCTGCTGGGGAGACCTCAGAGGTTTGTCTAGTGGCAGTTTTGTCTCATCATAAAGTAGCACAGAGGGTTAATATGCCTGCAGCAAAGAACGTGTACCATGAATATAACAACTGTAGTTATGTGGATACCTTGGTGCGTTACTGCTTTTGTCACAGAGATCCTTTTGTTACTTGACGTACATAAATTACAATCCCAACATAGAACAGTGATTTATGAACTGGTATCAAAGAGCTACATGTACAATGCATAATATTGGTTACAACATTATGAGGCATATTAGCAAGGGCCAGGTCGCTGCTTTATCGGCCCTTTTAGCCGATAAAGCAGCGATTTTTTTATCGCCCAATTAAAGCTGTCGCTAACAGCAGTAGGCGACAGCTTCCAGGCGATAGCGACCGGTTTGGGGCCCGCTTTGCATGTCAGCGATATTTATTGCTAATGAGATGCAAAGTGGGCGTACCCAAACTGGTAGCGACTGAAAGCAGTCGCTAACACAGCTATCACCTATTAGCAATACCCGTGGCGCGATAAAAAAAAACGCGCGCTAACCGCGATTAGGGCCAGGATTTTACACCTGGTAAAAACCTGACTTAGCCATAATAGTCATTGGGAGGTGGATTCTACGGCTAAGTCCCCACCTGCCCATTAGCGAGATTTTCCTTAGCGATAGGATTTTTATCACTGGAAATCTCACGTTGAAGATGAGATTCGCCGCTATCGCTGAATTTATATCGCCGTGGAGATAAACGTTGGTAATACAGCATTATCTCCGCGATAAAATCAAGCGATAGGAGGCTATAAAAAAAATCGCGCTTATTGCGGTTTGCGACAATTATCGCAAGTGTTGCTAATATGCTCCCATGTGTTTGTTCTCCCTCGTCTTTCATGATCTATTCCTAATGTTTCTACAAAGGGTTCGTTTGGGTAGATGTACATTCTTATTAGTAAAGTCAACCCCAACCAGTGCTTTAAAACGAATTAAATGTGTGTGAGGGAGGGGTTATGGAGAGATGAGGGGCACTGTTGGAGAGTGGAGGTGAGGGAATTCTTGAGTAGGAGGTCACTGGCGGGGTGACCACAAATGATTTTCACAGCAGGCGCCACCAGCACCAAAGCCAGCCCTGCCCCCAATCCTTCAGTGGACCTCCTTTCACCCAAGGCTAATGAATATCTGTGAGATATGGGAGACTCAGGGGCCCCTCATCACCGTCTGTAGAGTCAACGCAACTTAGCAGGGCTTTGCATGCGCTGCAGTTGGTGCAATTTTTCCAAAATAGAGCTGCACACCTCCCTCTGGCTTTTGAACACCTGATCACAATACAGACTTGAGTGATAATTTGCATAAGAATGATGGTCTCCATAACTTCTGTTCCACTGTTTATTTGGAGTTACAATTAATGCCAACGACTGAAGCAAAATTACCCAGCGCTTTAAGCAGCTCCCTTACAGAGACTGCCATTTCTGGTCGAATAATATATCATTGGGGACAGTGAAACAGACGTATATTAACCCAAGTCACCCCGATAGGACGGTACGGCATGTCATGGGGCACATATATATGGGTATGATTTCATCAATTTTATGTAGTATTCGGAGGAGTAATGTTCAACAAAGAAATGTAATAATTATCCACATGGACACAGTGGTGCATTCCGTGAGAGTCTTCTATTTATTTATTTATTAGCAATTTTGTGCAACCTGGGCCAGAAGTAGTGAGTGAGAGAACTACATGTCGAATTAGGTTACAAAACACATTACTAAAGAAAGTATAGTAGCACATTCGGCAGAGATTATGAGATGTTCTAGGTTACAAGAGTGATCTATACATGTAATAAGGATATGTGTGATACAGATGATGTAACAGGCAGCCCTGTCACGTGCACACACTTCTGCTCAGACCAACACATTTTATTAATTTTCTCACATCCCCGCAAGGACCTGACATTGTATTGCAAGGTGTTGCACTTGTCACGGGTGCAAAGCCTGAGGTAAATAATGTATATAGTGTGCCTGTCCAATTTTCCCATCTTGAGTAACAAAGATGATAGGGGTGAGGCAACGATAATAGTTTTTACAGCACAAAAATGAATGTCATATGGTTGAGCTAAAAGGCTCACTCGCAGGCCTCCATTCCAGCAGATACTCTTCTTGTCTATGGTGGGTTAGGCAATTTATTTAGATATTACGTGCAGTTGCAGCCTGCACAGGTAAGAATGGTGGGACTTGGCAGGGTGGGGGGGGGGGGGTAAGTCGACAGACAAAGGGATAGGTAAAATTAAATACAAAATGAAATAAAACCACTTACCGTGCACTCGCCGCATAGCCGAGTCTACCCCTCCCCACCCCTCTTACGTGTGCCTGCCACACCTGATTACATGCCCACATGTTCTGCGCAGTGCATCTGAACTTCACTGGATTTTAGTGTAAGATCAGCTTCATGTGAACATGATGAGTCTAGTAAACTCACTTTATAAAGGGGTCAAAAAGGGACAATTAGTTTAAGGACTGTTACACCTCCAATCCCTTCAGAATACTACAAAAAAATATCAGAAGGTGCAAAGTCCATTTAAGAAAGGAATAGTAAACCAATAACTGCTATGAAAAAGTGCAAGGGATCCCCCGGGTGGTCGGGACAACACCCTACAGGAGTTAAGAGTCCATCAGCCCACCCTTACTGGCGGAGCATCATCATCTGGAACTCTGGGGGATCACAGTCTGAGCCCACAATCGCGGGCCAAAAGAGGCTCTGCTAAGTGCACAGGCCAGTGATTCCCGAAAGAAGGTACTCCTGCCAGGGTTTGTATCCAAGACCTAGGGACTCACGTGATGTGCAGTGCTCCGGTGTAAGTGTGAGATTAAAAATGAATACTTGGGCAAAAAATATGTTTTTTGAAAATTAACCAAGTTTCATATCTAAAAGGCCTATAGTCTTTAACAGAATAGACTAATTCCTGGCTCAATTATGATGTGGTCGACATGTTTCAGCCGGAATGGTCACCTGACCCGGCTTTCTTCAGGACCAAAATAGATGTAATTAAGATGCTACTGCTGAAAAAGTGTGTTACTTGTGAAGATGTGGAAAGCAAAAGACATATAATAAAAAGTGAACGTCATATAAGGTTAGTGGCGATTGCCACCCTACCAGATGAGCAATCTCGTGCTTCGACGCAAGACCAATGTCTTCTTCCCTAAAGAAAGAGTCCAAAATGTCAACCATCAGGAAAGGACATCCTACACAAGACAACAGCATTGCTGGCCACTATTCAGCAGTGCCAATTCTGCACTACCCTTATTATAAAAAACTCAAATGATGTTGCCAACACAATAGTATATGAACTATAATGGAAACTCACCCAGCCTTTTGTGGGGGAACGGCCTCACCTCACCCGGCTGACTGCTCGGAGATGGAGGCACCGCTCTGTTTAAATGTGGAGGAGAGCAGATAAGTTGCATATTGATACTTCTCTGATTCAAACTCTACACATATACCTTTAAACAATTTGTCAAACCTAGAAAACGAAAAAGTCAAAGACCTCAAGAGAACCCATGAGTACGTCATTGCCGGTGAATAAAATGATGTAATTGCAAAGATATTGCCTTAATCTGGTCTCACATGATTAAAGACAGAACTATGATTTTGTATCATGTGTGGGGTTTCAAAAACATACTACTATATTATTCCCAAACATGTAGGCAGCCTGGCTAATTGGATGAACAAAGTTCAGGCACAGGGAGTGTGTGTGATTCCCTAACTCTGAGTTACTCGGAGTCCCTCCTACTAGTTGCAGAAAGAACCACTACACGACACCCAAAAGGATCCCCAAACAGGACCCCTTCCAACCTTACCTGTCCGTCGGTACTTCAGACTAGCCCACGAGCTGTCTGGGAGGTGTCGGCAGGAAGGGGAGTGGTCCTTTTATATCCGTTGTGGTTGGGATAATCGTTATCAATTGACATCAGGTGAAAGTGCATCCAAACTCGCCCGACAGCCGCCGGACGAAAGGAGCATAGAAAGAGGAAAAGAAACGAGGAGAAATGAATACATTTGTCCTTGTTGCCCCGCCCTACACCTTCCCTGGGGAGGTGTAGCATTCAGATGCATTTCCAGGTTTACGGTTTCTCGTAAATCTAGAAATGTGTCAGGTTCCATGGGTGTTGGTGGGAACACCCACAGCAACACCGATGGAATGCCCCTTTCAAGCAAAGTTCTGCGTGTAAAGGGGCCGTATTTACAAGGACATGAAAAGCCACACATGGTGGCTTTTCTGGTCCATGTAAATATGGGGCAGCAAAATGCGCCACCAGTGTATCACAAAAAGTGACACCCCGGCAGCGCAAGGGGCTTGTAAGAAAGCCCCTTCCTACTTTGTAATGTGTGCTGTACAGTTCTGCACACATGCAAAGTCAGAAAAGAAACAGTAAAAATTCTATGCTAGACTCATACATGCACCCTTAAACTATGGCATAAATGTGTGTTCTTGGTGGTCAGCAGCAAAATGCTGTGCCGGTGCTAGCGAGAGGGAAGGAGAGTGCTGCATATCTGTAGATATGGAGCTTTCCTGCTCTCTCCCTATCACAACGCAGAGCAGTATGACACCTTTGTAAATCTGGGCTGACATGTTTTCCTAGGATTTTTTAAACCCATACCGTTTGGGACATGAATCTGGCTCATAGCATTTTTGTTAACCTTGAGGATTACTAATTTTGACACAACAGCAGCTTTGTCACATTGGTCCATTTGCCACAGCTCAGGCCACATCATGTAAGTGTGTAATTCTTAGCTTTGAAACTTCTGATCCAGAAACTAGAGTCAGGAACAATGCTGAAACAGGCCATGGTGGAGAGGCAGGCAGGTCAGCCCATGGGAGCAGTCAGTGACATTCTCAGATAGAAAGAGTAAATTCCTGGCCTGGCAGAGAAGGGGTCTGTGAAATACCCCCTGCAGTGACGGAATGATGTCCCTAGCACAAGCAGACAGAATGTTAGAGTCCTGGAAGAGGAGAGTCACCGTTCACTTCCTCATCCATCTTCCTTCATATAGGCCACTTTTCATGATGGTTGAAATTCCCACTCTGGAATACCTAAGTGGGTGGGCACGAATGGAAAGCTTAGCAAATGCAGCAGGGGCCAGAGATGTACATTAAATTTCAAGTATGCTTTATTGATATGAGTAAACTATATTACCAAAGCTTGGTTGGGCAGAGTATTCCTTTCACATAATCGTGAAGCACACCTTATGAAAAGTTGGCCTAGTATATGCTGTCCACTAACTAAAGTGGGCACCCTGTACCAGTCTACATGACCCTTCTGATGTATGAGGGCAAAGATAACCTTATTGAAAGCTATCGTAGTGGTAGCTATGGAGAGCAGCCTTCAGGCTTAATCTTGAAGGAATGTAAAGCAGCTTGTTTTACCAGAATATCACCTCCAGAATGACTAAATAAAAGGAGAACCACACAGTAGTTATATAAAAATATGTATTTATTAATATAATTCTCTCTCCTATTCTCTACACGAGAACAGAACATAAAGCACACAATACTGAATCAATAGAACATTCGTAAGTAGCACTATACATAGCTGGCTCCAGGGGGAGACCAAACTATATACTAATAAAATGGTATAACAATCACAACTTGACTAGACACAGTGCCTAGAGCACGTAAAATTGCAGGGACTCCAAGGAACCACCCAAGGCAGTGACACAAGAATCCAACGGAGGACGGGTGCAGTGAGGAAACACAATTGCGTGCTCTGTACAACTCTATGGGAAAGTCACTGTTGCAAAGTTACAGTGTAAGGACACTTCTAGGAAGACTTCAAGCAAAATCTTTGGAACATAAGAGGTTCTAGAGCCAACCCACTAGGGAGTACCGAAGTACCCGTGTTACCTATCCCAGAGGAACCAGGTGCATAGGGGTCAAGTGGTGTCAGAAACCTCAGTAGTTTTCAATGGAAAGCTAAAAAAGAAGTACTGCTGCCATGAAGGTGAAGAGTGTCCGGTGGAATCCAAGCCCGTATTCTAGGTGTGAGGAACCTTAAAGCAGAGGGGACAGGGTCTGCGTTACTTCAGGTGACCAGGGTCTCGGTAGTCGAATGCCCACCGATGTCGGGTGCTTCAGGTGCGAAGAAGGGATGCTTGACTCTGCAGCTACGGGGACCAGGAGATGTCGAGGATAACCAGGATCCAGAGGTGAGCTGTCCCACAGAGGATGTCAAGTACTGAGGGGTCGATGTCTGGCTGGAGCACCAACAAGCCTTGGCAAATGCAACCCATGCAGGAATGACAAACAGGTTACGGTGTAGACCAGCAAGGTCCAGGGGACTCTCCAAGCAATGGAGAGTCAGGGCACATCTGGAGCAACCAGGGAAACCCACAAACAAACAAGATGACCCTCACCAGGACCCACAGGCCAACAGACCAGGGTTCGTGAGGAGACCTCAAGCAAGTCTACAAAGCACCAGCCCACGGAGCACTCAGTGCGAAGAGGTCAGATTTCTTTGGTGAAAATACTGCACGGGGTCAGGATTACACAGAGTCCAATGCACAAGCTTGGGAATTGTCAACAAGCATATGCACTTGCAAATATATGCGGTACACAGGGCTTTGGGTCACGCAGTCCCCACGTGGGATACTGGTCTCAGAATCCCTGAGAGGACACATCAACCTCAGAGATCTTTGGAAACCCACCTCCAGTTTTGCTATACCCACGGGAAAGGGTTGGACAGATTCAAGGGACCCTCCTGGAGGAGGGGCAGGACAGAGGGGTGGCTACACCCATGTCCTTTGTCCAGTTTCGCACCAGAGCAGGAGCCAATGGCTCCCAGAACTCGTTTGAGCTGGACTATGCAAGAGGACACCAAATGTGGCCCCAGTGCAGATTTTCTGGCACGCTCAGAGTGCACCAACCCAGCCTCAATACACTAAACCCTGTCTGGGAGGTGGTCACACCTCCCTGTAACAGGATGCCTATTTTCATGCCTTCCTCTGCTCAGGCTTGGCTCAGCAGCAAGAGAACAGAATCGTGTCTGTGGTTGGCAGCATCCATTTTGTGCTGACTGGGTCAAGAAAGCTGGTACCGGGTAGACTGATGACCCACACTAGTGGTTTCAGAAGGGTGGAATCATACCTCTCACACCAGTTACTGGTGTGGAGGTATGATTCCAAGGTGTTTGCCACCAAACACAACATGTTTCTAAGAAGCCGTTTTAAAGTTAGCATTTACCGCGAGGTTATAATGCAACTTAACCTATACGTCTGGCTGCATCACAGACAACCCTGGAGAATGGTCTCGGAAGGCTGCAGAGGGGCCCTACTTATGCAGGGGCACCCTACCATGTAAAACACAGCACCCTGTCTTCAGGATTGATAAGGCCTGCCATAGGAGTGACTATTAAGTTTTTAACTGTAGTGATTTAGATAAATATAACCTATATCTAAGTAAGTGGTGCGAGCACCAGCTTACACAGGCTGCTGTAGCAGACCTGTTGTGTCATTTTGAATGGCCTCTCATGGGTGGCATAAAAAATGCTTCAGCCCATGGGAGGCCTCTGGGGTACCTATGCCCTGGGTACATGGTGTACCATATACTAGAGACTTATAGGGGTACCCCAGTATCCAATCTGGAGTGTACCTAAAGTACATACATAGCAATTTAAGGGAGAAAGCAGATAGACTGGGGTTGTAAATAGCAGGATCCCAGTCAGACTAGTCTAAAAACAGTGAGACATCAGCAAAAAGTGGGAGTAACCAGAGGAAGCAGATCCTACTTTCCTACACACGTTACATATCAATGAAGGGCATGTGTTGTATTGTGCAGCATTGTCCTTAAACTGAACTATCCTATAAAGTGGAAAGTGGCCTCGACAATATCATAACATGCTTTTGATAGAGTGCTTCAAACTGCACTTCTACTGTTTCTAAGCACTTTAGATACTGGTGTTACCATTACTGAATTTAATTGAATTCTGGTATGTCTCTACTCAAACTCTAGGTCCACACCTCATGGTCCCCTTTGAAAGGTAATAGCTTTTGACATTGTTTCTGCAGTGAAATGAATGTTTTGAGTTTCCAGTAGGATCCTGCTTGAACAGAGTATGTGACAGACTCAGCAAAAACACTTCCGCAACTGTGCAGTTGTTTTAAGACTGTCCATAGACCTCAACAGTGTGACCAAAGGATCGTTTGTGAAATATATCTAATTACATGGACATGACTCCTTTGCTCAACTCACGATATTGTCACTCAAAGGGGCCGATTCCGATTTTTGGTCGGAAGGGCTCCGACCGATGGTCGGAGCCCTTCCGACCGATTCGGATCGTGTCGGCTGGATTCCTTTCCGACCGAGCCATTCTGATGGGCTCGGTCAGAAAGGAATCCGACACGGATTTCCGGATGGCGGACGACAGGCTCGAAGAGCCCGTCCGCCATCCGGAAATCCCTCAGTACTCCCCCAGCTGCCTCTTTGTGACCGAGGGAGTACGATGGCAGTTTTTCACTGCCAGAAAAACCAGCACAAAATGGCAGTCAGAAACTGTCTTTGGGGGCCCCCAGTAGGGCCCCTGTGGGTGCGAGGCTGCCGTTTGGCGGCCTGAGGGCACCTATGGTGCCCCTCTGTGGAGCCCTGCACCCGGTGGCAGGCAGCTTGGGGTGCCGCCCACAGGGTGCAAGGATAAACTGCACCCCTGCTTTCCATGATGCAGGAATGCATTCCGCTCGGAATGCATGCTTGCATTATGTTGTATATGAGTGCGACCGAACCCTGTTCAGTCGCATCGTACTAGCAGGGCCGTAACCGACGACAGCAGGTCAGTCGGTTACGGCTCCTGACTGATGTCGGATGGAATCGGCGCCATAGTGTCACAAATTAGCCATTAAAATGACACAAATCATACTGATGGCAGAAATATAAAAAATAAATAAAATCTGCCAGCTATGAACAGGGTAAAAACAAATATACATTTGTTAGTAAATAGCAGTGTCACGTGTGAACATGCAGGTAAATAAACAATTTGCAAACAAAGAGACCTATATCAACCATATGACCTGGGAAACTTGTATTACCTACAGAGAGGAATTCCTACGTTTGCTAGAACTGTACACATGCATAAACACTTTATAATGAGAAGTGGCATTTAAAGAACATTCTTTTCAATTACTTTTTGAAGGTGTTCTCCTGATGTTTAGCTGAGTGCCAGAGAACGTTTTCTCCCAGAGTTCTGCTTCCGAAGAAGGATTATGTAATTCCTTTGTTTTCAGGAAGGCTGCCTTTTTTAACTAGCAAGCTGTCTGTACTTTTAAGTTGGTGAGGACCCCTGAGATGGGCAGTTTCTGGGTCAAAACGTTTTAGGTAACAAGGTGGAGGCTGGAGGGCTGCCCTGGTATCGCATAGATGGGTCTGAGAATTTGATGTGCTGTCGTCTTTTTTCAGGGGATACTAAGGATCAGTTCAGTACTGCATTGTTCAGTCCCATTCTATTCTTAAGGAATCTCATTGGATGGAGTGATTTGCTGTGCCAAATATTGTCAAAAGGTCCAAGCGAATGAGGACACTTGAGTCACCTTTTCTTGAATGTAAATTACTCTATCAATTATTTTGAAAATTGCAGTTTCCAGGCTGCATTGTGACCTGGGGCCAGATTGTAACTCTTGTAGTAGGTCATTTTCAGCTATTAAAAGATGGAGTTGTGCATCCTAACGACTTTTTCAATGAAGGGCCAGTAGTGCACTGGTCAGGCGTTATTCATATTTTCCGCGTCCACTCCTGCTTTTTTCGAAAAGTATGAGATGACCCGTTTTTACACAGCTCAGAGCCATTTATTCCTTGTATGAGGTATTTGTTGATAAGGTTCAACCAGTAGTATGTAAGGGATAACTAATCTCTTTGATAGTGTAGACGATAAGAGTTCTGTAAATGTGATGGTCTAGCCTTGGTAATGCTGCTGAGTTATTCCATGTTTGTGATTTCTCTGAAAGTTGACAAGGTGACCTCAGATTTCTGAATCATATCACATGAATTATGGACAGCTGGGGCATGTGCAAAGGAGAAATCAATCTTTGCTTCTTGTCCTCAAAATTGGCAAACCTCTCACATGGGATAGATTTTCTTACTAATCCAAAATGCTTTTAGGGTGTTTCTTGCAATGTCGACCTCTGTTTTGATAACAGTAGATTTGGTTTGGAAAATATGGTGTTGGTATTTCCTCCTTCAGTTGTGCAATGATTTCTGGTGGAGGGATTTTCCTTATCATAGTCCAAGAGCAAGTCTATACGTCATTTTAGTTTATAGAGAGTGGTTCTGCCTCTGCATGATCCTGTGTACTTAAATAGTCTGGACCACTCAGATGAGGAGGCTGTGTGTGTGAGGATAGGGATTGAAATTCAACAGTATTTTTGATGGCTGACACATTAGATGTGGAGATTTTTAGTTCATTAGACACAAATCTATCCTTCTTGAAGAGGTCTAATTTAGATGCA
This sequence comes from Triturus cristatus, assembly GCF_964204655.1. Lineage (NCBI taxonomy): Eukaryota > Metazoa > Chordata > Amphibia > Caudata > Salamandridae > Triturus > Triturus cristatus. The sequence continues at coordinate 833,853,349 of NC_140594.1, forward strand.
ATAGTATTTAGTGTATGTAGAAGGTGAAAGCAGTTGCATGTTTTTTTCTTAGGGGACCCACTGCAACAACTTTGCAGATTGGCAGAAATTGTTGGTGTCACAGGAATTAACCAGTTACAGAGGGTGCTATTTTTTCATACTAAGTTGTGTGTGTCAAGCGTACATGAAAGCTAAAAAAAACTGGCCTTGTATAATGTAACTGGTCCTCATTTAAAGCATTTCAATGATTTTGGGCCGAGTTCACACCATATAAAACTGCAAAAGAGGGAGGGTTTATCCAGAGGTGGAATGTTTAGTGTGTCAGAAGGGAAATTATGTGGAGGTTATATGCTAGTGGGGCTAGAAGAAGAAGGTGATGAGGAAAATGTAGGGGTATTGGCAACTGATAGCCAGGAAATTCTAGGATGGAGAAACTAAATGGCTGTACGATGAAGGGCATATAAGGGAGATGAAGAGGTGGACCGGCATCCCATGTCCATGGTAGTGCAAGAGTAATTGGACATGGATGAGGCTACTCAGCACACCAGGCAAGAGTGATTCTTCCAGGCTAAAAAAACTGTAGTAAATAAGAGGGCACATTTTTCAAATGTGTCTGTGGGTTGTCATTATTCAAGGTGGAAATCAATAGATTGACTCTGTTGGCATTGAGGTCAGCTCGATTTTCACATTTGAGGGAATGCCCAAATCCTTCAGGATTTCTGTTCAGGGTGGAAATCAATAGATTGACTCTGTTGGCATTGAGGTCAGCTCGATTTTCATATTTGAGGGAATGTCCAAATCCTTCAAGATTTCTGTTCAGGGTGGTATGTCACGGTAGAAAAAATTTTGGTTGGTTTTAAACTATTGGTCATGCTGTGATACTGGTCTGAAATAATCTTCTAGTTAGCTTTCTTGACATTCTGGGGCCGATTCCGATCCCGGATAAACCGGGTACGAACCGTGGGACGGAGCGTTTTCTCCGTCCGACTCGTACCCGGTAGAAATACCTTACAAACATGCAAGTACGATTCATACGCAAACACCATTTGCGTACGAATCGTAAAAAAACACCGACTGAACTAAAAATACCCACAATTCTGATCCGGGACAACGCGGAGCGTTTCACGAACCAGCAAGTACGATTCGTGCCGACGTCACTCCGCACGGACAATATTTTACGGGAGCCAAAAACTGCCGGGAAATCAGGACGACGCGCACAAGGAGCACCTGTACGTGACGGACAGCCATGGACCCCAACCTACGTGTCATCCCGGCCCTCATTGCAGTCCACCTGGTGTACAGGAACCGACGCAGACGCCGCAGAAGGTCAGAACAACACCCAGGGTCAAAGGGGGGGCAGGGCCAGGAAACATAACCCCCACCCAAGTCCAAAATCAAACATGCCCTGTACATACCTGACCCCCAGGGCCTGGTCACTTCGGGTGTGGGGGCGTCTCCACCAAGGCCTGCGTCCGCCACAGCAGAAATCAACATGGACGTGAACCGGCAACACAACAATTGTGGTACGCACCGTACCCACGCCTTAAGAGCGTGGGTACGGGTCGTACCACGCCCACCCCTACGTCACCCCAACAATGGCGGTACGGCCCGTACCCACGTCCCAAAGGCATGGGTACGGGCCGTACCGCCATGCTTGGGGTGACGTAGGGGTGGGCGTGGTACGAGCCGTACCCACGCCCTTAAGGCGTGGGTACGGTGCGTACCCCTACGGCACCCCAACAATGGTGGTACGGCCCGTACCCACGCCCCCAGAACAAGGGTACGGCCCGTACCACGCGTACCCTTACGTCACCGCCACAATGGCGGTACGGCCCGTACCCACGTCCCACAGGCATGGGTACGGCCCGTACCACCATTGCAGTGGTGATGTAGGGGTACGCTTGGTACGAGCCGTACCCACGTCCTAAAGGCATGGGTACGGTACGTACCCCTACGGCACCCCAACAATGGGGGTACGGCCCGTACCCATGCCTCCAGGACGTGGGTATGGCTCGTACCAAGCGTACCCCCACATCACCACTGCAATGGTGGTACGGGCCGTACCCATGGCTGTAAGACGTGGGTACGGGTCGTACCACGCCAGTGGACAGACACATAGGGGTGTGTGGCCATCAGCCCCAGCAGTGCCCAGACATGGGAGGGGTGGGTACAGAGTCCCCCCAGCAGTGCCCAGACATAGGAGGGGTAGGTGCAGAGTCCCCCCAGCAGTGCCCAGACATAGGAGGGGTGGGTGCCTAACACTCCCAGCAGTGCCCAGACATATGAGGGGTGGGTGCAGAGTCCTCCCAGCAGTGCCCAGACATAGGAGGGGTGGGTGCAGAGTCCCCCCAGCAGTGCCCAGACATAGGAGGGGTGTGTGCAGAGTCCTCCCAGCAGTGCCCAGACATAGGAGGGGTGGGTGCAGAGTCCTCCCAGCAGTGCCCAGTCATAGGAGGGGTGGGTGCAGAGTCCTCCCAGCAGTGCCCAGACATAGGAGGGGTGGGTGCAGAGTCCCCCCCAGCAGTGCCCAGACATAGGAGGGGTGGGTGCCTATCACTCCCAGCAGTGCCCAGACATAGGAGGGGTGGGTGCAGAGTCCCCCAGCAGTGCCCAGACATAGGAGGGGTGGGTGCAGAGTCCCCCCAGCAGTGCCCAGACATAGGAGGGGTGGGTGCCTAACACTCCCAGCATTACCCAGACATAGGAGGGGTGTGTGCCTATCACTCCCAGCAGTGCCCAGACATAGGAGGGGTGGGTGCCTATCACTCCCAGCAGTGCCCAGACATAGGAGGGGTGGGTGCAGAGTCCCGCCAGCAGTGCCCAGACATAGGAGGGGTGTGTGCAGAGTCCTCCCAGCAGTGCCCAGACATAGGAGGGGTGGGTGCAGAGTCCTCCCAGCAGTGCCCAGACATAGGAGGGGTGGGTGCAGAGTCCTCCCAGCAGTGCCCAGACATAGGAGGGGTGGGTGCAGAGTCCTCCCAGCAGTGCCCAGATATAGGAGGGGTGGGTGCAGAGTCATCCCAGCAGTGCCCAGACATAGGAGGGGTGGGTGCAGAGTCCTCCCAGCAGTGCCCAGACATATGAGGGGTGGGTGCAGAGTCCCCCCAGCAGTGCCCAGACATAGGAGGGGTGGCTGCCTATCACTCCCAGCAGTGCCCAGACATAGGAGGGGTGGGTGCCTAACACTCCCAGCAGTGCCCAGACATAGGAGGGGTGGGTGCAGAGTCCCCCCAGCAGTGCCCAGACATAGGAGGGGTGGGTTCAGAGTCCTCCCAGCAGTGCCCAGACATAGGAGGGGTGGGTGCAGAGTCCCCCCAGCAGTGCCCAGAATTAGGAGGGGTGGGTGTCTATCACTCCCAGCAGTGCCCAGACATAGGAGGGGTGGGTGCAGAATCCTCCCAGCAGTGCCCAGACTTATGACACATGCATACCCACCCCTGGTGCTGGCAGCACAATACACACAATGAGAGCATGCAACAAGACTGTATACTCATGTGCCACCCTACTAAACTAAGAGACCCAAAGGGAACACACACAGTCACGCACATTCCAGGACTGATAGGAATGTACAGGTGCTGGGGCAGCCAACAAGTTGGTGCCTCCCATGGAAGGAAAAGGGTGGAGTACCCACAGATACAATGCCCACAATTGTCAATCAGGTGACCAAAGACCATGCAGAACACGTAACACATGTGTGCGAGGCTGGGAGTACACACATGCATAGGGCGTAAAAGGGAACATGTCCACATGAAGTCATGTCAATATACTTCATACACTAGTACAGTGACCACCAAGGATGCCACAAATGATGCAGGTGGAGACATTGCTGAGCAGGCATGGCCAAAGTCGAAGGGATCCGTCACACACCCAGGATATGTAGACACAGCTCAGCACAACAATTGGGAAACAGCCCGCAGGGAAGATGTCAGGGTCCACAGAGGAAGGAACACACCTTGGGACAATATCACCATACAGTAAGAGCACACATGACCAAAGATTATTTGCAGAGCCCTTGTGATGGCACACAGATACCAGGGTCCACCCCATGAACAGCACACTACAACATTTCCCAGACACCTAACACATTATCACCACCCCAAATCATGGAGCAGCACCACCAACAGCAAGTCCAGGAAAGCATTAGTGTGCAAAAGAAAAACAAAATGCTTTATTCAGCATTCAAAATAAATTGTTTTAAATGTTCACTATTTACAAGGCTCATGGGCCAGGCCATCAGCAAAGTCCTGGGGGGTACACATCGGGACGTGTGTCCCCTAGCTTCCCTGCACAGTTCACATGTCCATTTCATCCACAGAAGGGGGGGCAGCATGTGGGGAAGAAGGACCAGGCACCGCAGGGACAGGAGGGGCAAGGGTAGGTGTTGTGGGTGCAGGGATGGACGACTCCACCACAGGGGGTGGGGCAGCGCCAAAGGTGGATTCCAGCACGGCGCTACACACTATGGCCAGGTCGCCCAGCGTCTCCCCTGCACCCGAATGAACCACAGGCCCCAAGGAGGGGGGGACAGAGGGATGGGTTGCAGCGCTCCCGGGGGAGGGTGTGGACGGGGGGGGGACTCAACTCCCCTGCCCGGGGACTCTCTCGACCGCTTGCGGGGTGGTGTCACACTGGGGCTGAGGGACAGACTGGCCATGAAGGACTCCTTGTCTGACTGTTGGGCAGTGGAGCTAAGGGAAGTGGTTTTTGAGGAAGTGGGTCTTGAGGACTGCGGACTCCCACTGTGGCTGCGTGGCTGCCGTTTGCCCCCCGACCCAGTGGGTGTGCCTACTTCTGTGTGTGCGTGACTGGAGGAGTGCGCTTTGCCTTCCCTGGTGGTGTGCTGCCTGTGTCTGGTGGGGTGCATGCATGGGGAAGTCTGGGTGTACATGGGACAGGCATGGGAGTAGGAAGTGTGGATGGTGCAGGGGTAGGGGGGGACGGAGCGCCGCTGGAGATCCACTGCTGCAGTCAGTGAGGAGTCTATGGACTTCAGCAACATCCGTTGATCAGACATCGCTGCTGACATGCCCTCCATGTACGCCACCATCTGTGTCAGCAGTCTGGTGTGGCCATGGAGGACATTAAGCATCGATGCCTGACCAACCTGCAACTGCCGCTGAATGTCCACAGAGTCGGCATTGGCGGCAGCAGGGGAGACAGGGGCAGGGGGTGCGGTGCCTGGCACGAAGGAGACCTGTTGGCGCCTAGCACGGTGGGAAGTGACCCGAGCAGGTGGGAGGCGGGTGATGGGAATGGAGGGGGCGGCGACAGATGGAGTGCTGCTCTCAGCTCTGGGAGTAGTGCCCGCCCTCTCAGGGAGCTCAGCCTCGGACCCGTCAGCATCATAGTCGGTGGTGGGACTGGACAGGTCCTCCGCTGCACTCCCCTCCGCCTCCGTGCCACTCGCTGAGCCAGACTAGCCAGCACTGGTGGCACCGCTGCCGGATCCCTCCTCAATTTCTGTGCCAGTGTCTCCCTCGGTTTCCCCCGACGATGCTGTGGGCAAGGTGAAGAGACAGGAAATAATCAGACACCTGTATACATATGACACATGATTCTAAACTACATAGGTCACAGTGCATAGCATGAAAAGCAACATGAGTAACATCTACAATACTACGCACATATGTAGGCCCTGTACCACACAGTTGATTGACCCACCATACCACTGAGAAACAATGGAGAGCATGACACAACAGCATAGAACTTGATATCAAATTAGACAGAGGAGCTAGTCTCTGGGGACAGTCGAGTACAGCATCTGGACCACACACCGTAGCCAAAAAAGGGATGAGCAGGAACCATGTCCTGTAACTTTTGGCACATGCTGCTTAGCAAATACATTAAACCCTGCCCAACATGACTGGGTCACTGCATGTTGAGTGTATGTTCAGACAATCATCACACACAGGCCAGACCTGGCAAGGACACATACGGTTTGGACATGTAGGCCTTTCCCGCACAACCCCCCCCCTACCTGAGACAATGTAAGTGACACAGAGGAAGTAGTTACACCTCTTACTCAGGGATTACTAAAATGCCCTTCAATTAATCCTGAATGTACACGAACTAACCCTTGTGCGCCTGTCCACATATAAAATTGACAAACAAACATCATCAGATAGTTGTACCAAAACACACTGGCACCGGCCACTGTGAGTATGCACAAGCAAAATTGGGTCACCCTGTACAGTGGACACATGTAGCACACTTTACGTATATACACATTAGGCCAGGGAACAATGCCACAGAGCCCAACCTATGCTGAAGACACAGTGAATGTCCACATTGTTGGATGACACACATGATACCTAGGAAAAGGTGCCCCAGGGGACTGTCGTGGCCACACTCCTCCATGGTCCGGGATGGATATGACTGCAACAGAAGCAAAAGTCCCTGCACTATGCATATCTCCCACTCATGCACATCATGTCTGAGGCCACAACATTGGTCATGCATGCTGTAAGACAGTACACTTTTCAGACACACTCCTATGTCGGGACTCAGCATCAGTGCCAACTAACATGGACTCCACATTGACTGAACTGCCCAGGGCACAGACAAGGTCCCAACACATGTTACACACAACCCCCACACATGATACTGCAAGCATTGGGCACTTGGATTAACTGGCAGCCTAGATGACCTTGTGCAAGAGTGACTGCACACAGACCAGGGAACACGTGTCAAGGAGGGGAAGGGAGGAAGAACAGCACCGGTTTACTTTGGGGAACAGGATATGTACTGCACATATGAACCCTGGCAGTGTATCCATGCAACTGCGCACTTCAAAAGCTGGTGACACAACAAACACACATGTACCTACCCCCTTCCTGCTGCTGCTTCTCCGCTAGGAGCCTATCCAAGTCAGGGAAGACCACCGCCAGCACACGCTTCATCTGGTGGGTCAGGCGCCGGCGCCCACGGTTCTTGTGGCTCTCAGGTGAGTCCCCCAGCAGGACCCGGGCGATCCTCCTGGTCCAGCACCGGATATCCTGCCAGCGTTTCCTCACCTGGGGCAGGCGCTGCCTCCGACCCTCCACCGACCTCACGGCACTGACGGCTTGCCTCCAGATCTCCCCCTTGTCATGGACGCCTACCTGTGAGGATGACAAAGTGAGACAACATCAATACACCTGCTACATGTCACAGAGACACACATTTGAACAATTTGGCTGGTTTGAACAGGGCATAGTATGCAGCAAAATCATTGCACCTTCATCATAGGGACATTATCCTATGGGGAAGGCCAAATGCACGACGTGGCATTAAAAGTACACAGGTGGAATGAGGGGTGCTACACAATCACTGATCCCGGCTCACACTGTGCATCACAAGCTACACCACGATTATGTACAGCACCTCAAAGCAGTCACATGCCCCAGGCCACTGGCACAACCTCAGCAGGGTACACAGACACACACAGGCACAGGACAATCACCTGCCATTGGCAACTGCGGGTACAAACATCACTCTGCACATGTGGCACTAGACCGGGGGGTGTCACAGGTGTGGGGCAGGCTCAGCACGTCAGACACACAGCACTGCTCCCTGCTCACATCAGATGGGTAGGGTATATGCATCCCTCATGCAGCTGGTGTCCAACACTCCACATAGACACTCACCCACATGACAGGGGACTTACACACACACCAATCTCCAGGGGACGAACACATCATTTGGACACTCTCACCACAGGTACACTCAACTCACACACATCTGTGGGTACAGTCACCTGTCACACTGGGGGGAACACAGAATCACATCAGGACTGTAGAAACAACATTCCCAAGAGGATTAGCCATGCTGAATGTGGCATGCACCATGCAGTGATTGTCACAGTAAGCACCATGCAAGTGAGGAGTGCAGACATGCACTACAGCATGCTCTGCATGGGAGACATGAGGCATTCCCCCTCCCCCTGGGACCCACTCTGAAGAACATTGCATGTCTGTCACACCTGGACACAATGCCAGAAGTGACAGTCACAAAACAGGGGCACAGTCTGAGCTAATGGAGTCAGCACTCACCTGCTCCCCTGGTCTCCCATACAGGCAAGGGTACTGTGGGAGGATCACGTCCAGCAGGGCCTGGTTCTCCTCCTGTGTGAATGGCTGGGCCCTCTCCACAGACCTGGACATGGTGCCAGAGAAATCACGAGCAGCAGCAGTGGTGTGGAATGAAAGGTTGTGCAGGCAAGTGCTCTCTAATGGGGCCTGGCTGCCTTATATTTGCCTTGCTGGCCTGTTTCATTTACAGGAGTACAGAGTGATTGGTCAATCTCATGTGCATCCTACGTTTCCTTCAATCTCTTTAAACCTACCCCAGTGAGTGCCTCTGCATGTTATAAAAAATGAGCATGATGTCACGTCAACAACCACTTTGCAACTTTGTATATTGTCTCCAACCGACTTCTGCTGGCCACCTGATGGAAAAATTTGAACTTGAAACTGGGTCTCCATGACAACCAGCATGCATTTAGGCCCTTATAATTGTCCCTCATGTGTCCCCTATGTAATTTCACTATACACACACAGGTACGGAGCGTTCCACGCTCCTGGGGCACCACTACTCCAGTGATACGGTCCGTACACGCATGTGTAGGGTCCGTATCACTATGGATGTGTCGCCGTAGGCGTACGCCATGGTGATACGGTCCGTACACGCGTGTGTAGGGTCCGTATCACTATGGTTGTGTCGCCGTAGGCATACGCCATGGTGATACGGTCCGTACACGCGTGTGTAGCGTCCGTACCACTATGGTAGTGTTGCCGTACGCGTACGCCATGGTGATACGGACCTTACACACACGTGTACGGACCGTATCACCATGGCGTACGCCTACGGCGACACAACCATAGTGGTACGGACCCTACACACGCGTGTACGGACCGTATCACCATGGCGTACGCCTACGGCGACACAACCATAGTGGTACGGACCCTACACACGCGTGTACGGACCGTATCACCATGGCGTATGCCTACGGCGACACAACCATAGTGGTACGGACCCTACACACCCGTGTACGGACCGTATCCCTATGGCGTATGCCTACGGCGACACAACCATAGTGGTACGACCCTACACACGCGTGTACAGACCTTATCACCATGGCGTACGCCTACGGCGACACAACCATAGTGGTACGGACCCTACACACGCGTGTACGTACCGTATAACCATGGCGTACGCCTACGGCGACACAACCATAGTGGTACGAACCCTACACACGTGTGTACGGACCGTATCACCATGGCGTACGCCTACGGCGACACAACCATAGTGGTACGGACCCTACACACCCGTGTATGGACCGTATCCCTGTGGCGTACGCCTACGGCGACACAACCATAGTGGTACGGACCCTACACACGTGTGTACGGACCGTATCCCTATGGCGTACACCTACGGCGACACAACCTTAGTGGTACGGACCCTACACACGCGTGTACAGACCGTATCCCTATGGCGTACGCCTACGGCGACACAACCATAGTGATAAGGAGCCTACACACGCCCTCAGAGCGTGTGTACGGTGCGTTTCACACCTTACACTGGTGACAGGCGGCACACAGAAAGGAATTGAGCTGTCATACTTGGCCGAGGCTGGACATCAAGTCATTGTCAGGGCAGTCCTACATGTCTCGGGCCTAGGTGTGTCAGGCTGTGATGTGGCACAAATCTCCTCATGTTTGAACCCAGTAGATGTGTGATGAGCTGTGTACACATGTCATGTGTCAAGCTGCACTATGTGCCACACATCCCCTTCACACCTTTAACATGTGTGCATGTAGTACAGACTTGTTGACCACTGCATCACTGGCATGGCACAGTCGCCAACACCCGCAACTGTTCAACACCCGATCGGTCCACAGACACGCCATCGACCTATGGAATCTACTAGACACCATCTCTCCGGACGTCGCCTTCCTAACAGAAACATGGATGAACGCTTCCTCCGCCCCAGACATCACCATCCCAGAAAATTATAAGATCATACGCAAGGACCGTACCGGCCACACAGGAGGAGGAATCGCTATCGTCCATAAAAAATCCATCCACATCTCAACCAGCTCTGACGTCAATCTCGCCCACTCTGAACACCTTCACTTCCAGATCCACATCGACCCCAAGACCACACTCAGAGGCACCCTCCTTTACAGGCCACCAGGACCCCGCGCACAATTCAGTGAAGACATCACGGACTTCATCACCCCACACGCGCTCCCCTCCAAAGATTACATCCTTCTGGGAGACCTCAATTTTCACCTTGAAAAGAACAACGACCGCAACTCCACCACCCTCTTGGCCAACCTCGCCAACCTCGGACTTAAACAACTGGTCACCTCCCCCACCCACATCGCAGGTCACACACTCGACCCTATCTTCACCTCCAGCAATCATGTCTCCTTCAGCCACACTACGGCTCTCCTCTGGACTGACCACAGCTGCGTTCACTTTACCTACAACAAGCCCAAACCCATCAACCACCCCCAACCAACTCTGCAAAGAAACTGGAACAAAATCACCATCGACCAGATCTCCTCATCGCTCCTTCTAAACACCCCAGCCCACTCTTCAAACCCCGACCAAGCCGCCACCAACCTCACCCTATGGTTATCCAACAGCGCCGACATCCTAGCACCACTGAAAAAACGACAAAGCAAACTTGGCAGCAAGAAGTCCTCATGGTTCAACGATGATCTCAAGAAGTCCAAGAAACTCTGCCGCTCCCTTGAGAAGGCCTGGAAAAAAGTCCCAACCACCAGCACTAAGGACGCCTTCAAAAACGCCACCCGCAGTCACCACCAACTAATCCGAAAGGCCAAGAAAACCGCCTTCAAGGATCGACTAGATAACAACGCCCACAACAGCAAGGAACTATTCAACATCGTCAAGGAATTTACCAATCCCTCGGCCAACTCCAATGACATCACCCCCTCTCAAGCCCTCTGCGACTCCCTAGCTTCATTCTTCCACAACAAAATTGCAGACATCCACAACAGCTTCGACAACCAACCCACCCAACCATCTGCTGAACCTTCACCCCCCTTAAACATGAACATCCTTAATGACTGGAACCCAATCTCCACTGAGGACACCATCTGCCTGATGAACTCCATCCACTCAGGATCCCCCACAGACCCATGCCCTCACCACATCTTCAACAAAGCAGACTCCATCATAGCACCGCACCTCCGAGACGTCATCAACTGCTCCTTCAACTCCGCCACCTTCCCGGAAAGCTGGAAACACGCTGAACTCAGCGCCCTTCTGAAAAAACCCACAGTGGACCCCACCGAACTCAAAAATTACCGCCCCATCTCGCTCCTTCCATTCCCGGCCAAAGTCATCGAGAAAGCTGTCAACAACCAGCTCGCCGCCTTCCTCGAAGCCAACAAATCCCTCGACTCCTCACAGTCCGGCTTCCGAGCAAAACACAGCACTGAGACCGCCCTCACCGCAGCAACAGACGACATTAGAACTCTACTGGACAATGGAGACACAGTCGCCCTCATCCTCCTCGACCTCTCCGCAGCCTTTGACACAGTCTGCCATAGCTCCCTTCTACAGCGCCTCAGAAATATCGGAATCCAAGGCAAAGCACTAGAATGGATCATCTCGTTCCTCACCGGAAGAACCCAGAGAGTCCGCCTTCCACCTTTCAAATCAAAGGCCACTGAAGTCATCTGCGGTGTACCACAAGGATCCTCACTCAGCCCCACCCTCTTCAACGTATACATGAGCCCCCTCGCGGCCATCGCCCGCCAACACAACCTCAACATCATCTCCTACGCGGATGACACTCAACTGATCCTATCACTCACCAATGACCCTAGCACCGCCAAAACTAACCTTCACGAAGGAATGAAAGAAGTTGCCGAATGGATGAAGCACAGCCGTCTGAAACTGAACTCAGATAAAACAGAAGTCCTCATTTTAGGTACAGCCCCCTCCGCATGGGACGACTCTTGGTGGCCAGAAGCCCTTGGAAAAGCACCCATCCCGACAGACCACGCACGGAACCTAGGCGTCATCCTGGATTCCTCACTTTCAATGAACAGACAAGTCAACGCCGTCTCCTCATCCTGCTTCAACATTCTGTGCATGCTCAAAAAAACATTTCGTTGGATCCCCATCGAAACTAGGAAAACGGTCACCCACGCTCTGGTCACGAGCCGACTGGACTATGGAAACACCCTCTAAGCCGGTACTACCGCTAAACTCCAGAAAAAACTCCAACGAATCCAAAACGCCTCAGCCAGGATCATATTAGACATCCCGCGTAAAGAACACATCTCTGGTCACCTGAAAAACCTCCACTGGCTTCCCGTCAATAAGAGGATCACTTTCCGGCTCCTAACCCACGCACACAAAGCACTCTACGAAATCGGACCAGAATGCCTCAACACACGACTGTCCTTCTACACCCCCCCCCGGCAACTACGATCTTCCAACCAAGCCCTCGCCACTGTACCTCGCATCAACAAAACCACCATGGGAGGTAGATCCTTCTCCTACCTAGCAGCTAAAACCTGGAACTCACTTCCCACTTACCTTCGCCTTACCCAGAACCACCTAGCATTCAGAAAGCAACTTAAAACGTGGATATTTGACAAGTAATCCCCCACCCCTCCCTAAGCGCCTTGAGACCCTCTGGGTATGTAGTGCGCTATATAAATTCTCTGACTTGACTTGACTTGACTTCCCTGATGCCAGGTACACGGATAATGACACCTGACATGTGACTACCGGCTTTGCACGATGTGAGTATGTCATGTGTGTGTCATGTGTTCCCATAAGCTTGCTGTTGGTGTACCGTCTAATGCATCTGCAGTTGCTGCATCCAACATGTGCATGTGTGTGGATGGGCATGGCACACTATTATGCACACCAGGACACATGTGGAATCAGACGTAACATGTGTATGTATGCATCGAACATGGACTTGCGAGACAAGGACATATCTGAGTAGTTTCAATGTCTGTGTGATCAGTTTTGACATGTAGCCCTTCATGGCAAGGTGTGTGGTCTGTCCTTTTTTCAGGGACATGTGACCTGTGCCTCTAGTGTTCCGCAACCTGTCTGTATGATAAACAGCCTTCTCCTGCACACATGTGGATGTCTGTCACTCCTGTAATGCATCTGCCTGTTCACTTACACTGGCCCACAGCTAGTCTCATGCCATGTCATGTTGAGCTTGTGAATACACGTTTGTAGATGGCTCTTGGTAGGAGTGTCACCTGCCTGGCATACGTGTCCAGGATATATTGCACAGACCTGACACTGCATGTAGCATATGTGTATTGGCTGTTCAACATGTGCTCAGTACATTGACAGTGTTGTTGTACTGTACTCACTCTTCATTGTCCCTTCCAAATTACTGCAGGGCTCCGCCTCTCCCCTGACCAATCCCAGACTTGGCTGCCCTGAGGGAACGTGACTGTATACGCCGCTACCGTTTCACCCAACGGTTGATTCTGAACTTGACAGCAAGGCTGGCACCACACCTCCAACCGCTACACAGGTATCCTACTGCACTGACACCCAAGATGAAGGTGATGGCAGCCCTACATTTCTTTGCCACAGGTACGTTCCAACATACCATTGCTCATGTGGGTGGCATGTCCAAGACCATGTTCAGCCGTGACCTGCATGATTTTTTAGAGGCCATGTTGCTTCACCTGGATGAGTTTATACATTTCCCAACTCCTGAGCAGTTGACAGGTGTCAAGGGTGACTTCTATGCCCTGGGAGGGATGCCCCATGTCATTGGGTCTATTGAAGGGACACATGTGGCTTTGGTACCACCACAGGCACAGGAGGTAGCCTATAGGAACAGGAAACATTACCACTCCATTAATGCCCTTGTGGTGTGTCTTGCTAACATGGTGATTACCCATGTCTGTGCTCGTTTTCCAGGATCAGCACACGATGCCTACATCATGAGGCGTAGCAGGGTGCCTGAAATGATGCTACAGCTGCGCAACGAACGAGCATGTCTTGTTGGTGGGTACACTCTGTTACTCCTGTATTTAGCATCATCTTTCTGTCTTACTGCTTCTCCTGACCCACTTCTGTCCATGATGTTTCCATGTAGGGGACTCTGGCTATCCCAACATGCCATGGCTGATCACACCTCTCCGCAACCCCAGAACGGCTGCCGATCACCGGTACAACAACGCCCATGGGCAGACCAGGCGAATGATAGAGAGGACCTTTGGCCTCCTGAAGAGCCGATTCCGGTGCCTCGACAAGACCGGCGGCGCACTCCCATATGCACCGGTGAAGGTCTGCAAAATCTTCCTTGTGTGCTGCATGCTGCACAACATGGCAGTGAAGAAAGCTGTGCCACTCATCCTGGATCCGGATGAGCAGGAACATCCACCCGTGGAGGACGAGGGGCTTGGTGACGAGGCAAGTGATGTTGAGGAGGAGGAGGAAGAGGACATCCAGAGTCCGCTCATACGCAACTTCTTTGCTTAGTGGTGAGTTGCAGTGTCTGAGTGTGCACGCATTGAGCCTTGTGTGGCATGTGTTGCAATGTGTGGGTCCATCTGCATGTCTGGCAAGTGAGTCAGAGGTGTGTTTGGATGTGTCACTCGAGTGATGGTGTAATAACAGTATGTCTTACCTGAGACACTATTTTCACCTAGCTTGTTGACAACCTTATACGTGTCGAGTACATGCCCATGCATGCGGATATGCTTCTTTTGGCTCACTTCTTGTGTGTCTCTCATCCCCAGGTATTTGCGCATGCTGTCTGCTGGTGGCATTGTTGTGCTCCTGCTATTCCTCATGAATACAGCAACGTGTGCTGAATCAGCGTAACATGCACGGACATGTCGAAAAATCACCTTAGGGTAAGGGATGCACCATGGCTTTTTGGGTGTGCTATGTGTTTGCAATGTGTGTGCACTGCTCCTGTTCATGTTTGGTTACTTAGCATACATGTAGAATCACCATGGGTCACATGACATGGAGCTGGATTCACCTGAATTGATAGTCACACTTGGTGACAGTCATCTGTAATGTGATTGTGGATTGTGATGAAGGCATCAATGTGTGTAACACTGCCCTCGGAAACATACGGGATGCAGCGGGTTGACATAGTGTGGGACATCCCCATTAGTGGTTCAATGGTGAATTGCAGCCTCTCCGTGAGCAGCACGGGGTGTTTGCCTCAAACCTGTCACTTGTGTGCCAGTTCTATGGGTTTCCTGCATCTGTGGTGCAAAAGGGGGTGCCAGTGTAGGTTCCACATGTTCATCCACATGACCTGTGCATCTGTTAATATTGATGCATTTGCCTTCTGGCAAACATGACTAATAAAGGTGTCCCTCAGCCTCGAAGGTGCCTCATCTCTGTCAATGCAGGTCTCTTGCCACTGTGCATGCGGCATGTCTGGCATAGTTGTCACAGATTGTGCATATAAGTCTATGTGTAGAGTAGCAAGATGCAAGCTGTTTGTCAGGGATTATGATATGTATTGTGCACGATGTACATGGCTGTGTAGGTATTTTGCCATCTCAGTCCCCACAACGGACACTTTG
Organism: Triturus cristatus; assembly: GCF_964204655.1. Classification (NCBI taxonomy): domain Eukaryota; kingdom Metazoa; phylum Chordata; class Amphibia; order Caudata; family Salamandridae; genus Triturus; species Triturus cristatus. The sequence goes on from NC_140594.1 coordinate 833,868,885, forward strand.
CTGCATGTGCATTCATTGTCTGTGTGTGTGCCATGTTGAACCAGACACTCCTCCCTTCTCATACACCTTATGCAGTAGTCCTTTCTGACATGCTTGTGTTAGTGTGCAACTTGTGGCATGGTTTCCAGGACATGGCGCCTGCTGCTGCAGGCCCTGCAGCAAGGGCACACAGAGTTTCTAGATTTGCCCTCACACACACGCCTCTAAGACGCACCCCCTTTCCTCCCTCCACCCATTCATTTTGGTGTAATCTGCTTGTGTGTGACACAGTTGCGGTGGCAAAGGCTGGACCGTCTGCACATGCTACGTGCACATTGCACGTGCCTCATGTCCTTGCATATGCCACATCACGCTACACCATGATGTTGAGGCCACCAAACAAGCAATGTCCATCCAATACATCTGTTGCATGCACTCAGGCATTCACTCATCGCCCACACAACACCTTTGCATAATGAGTGTGCAACTCCAACTGCCTACACAGCGCTGGCACGCCTTCCAGGCCCTGTCACACCAACCAGGTCATGTCCCTTCTACTCCCCACCGGCTCTGTACCCCAACATGGCCATGATAGTGATACTCCAGGCCTCTGCATGTAGTATGGTGTCGTTGTGAGACACATGGCACAAGTATCATGTCTCAGCGTGTCAGTCTACAATGTGTCCAGGATACCCCTCTACACCATGACATGCGCACTGCATCTCATCATCATCTGGTGTCCCATTGACAGGCAGGTATTCCTCACCCTCCCCAAAGACGCAGTCCTTGCCAGTTCCCATATTGAATAATGCATGGTATCCATTGGCGGATGACTGCACGTTGGCCACCTGATGCTGGACTTGTACACGACTGAGGTGTTCATCTGTGGATTGTCCCCTTACAGCTGGGTCAACTGCTTGTGTCCCACCCGCAAGGGCCCTGCACAGGCACACAGTGTCCACGCACACGAGCTGGTGTGCATCATGGAATGCTTGCTCACATGTGCTATGCTGATCACCAGCATCTGTACCTCAGGCCTCAGAACACTCTGCATTATGCACACGGTCCACTGTTCGATCCACGTCAAGGCAAGACAAACCATCCTCCAGGTCAACTTCGACATCCATGTCAAATCCTACCCTGCACTCTTGGGAGAAGTACCTTACAACTCCCATGACACTTGTCCACATCCAGGGTCCATCTGCACAGCTCTGCTTCAACATCCGACAACCCAGCCACATCACCGTCCAACAGGGATAGCGGCAATGGATCACTGTCATCTGCAGGATGACCTTCACAATCCACGGCCACACTCAGGATGCAGCCCACGACCACGCCCCCAACACAACCATGTGGCACTGTCATCCAAGACCCCATTGTGCCATCTCCATGCATCCAACCTTGGCCTGGCCACCATTCTCCACATCCACCTGACTCCTGCTTGCAGGACATAGTTCTCCCACCTGGCTACACACACCTGGGACTCCCACCCCAGGACACTCCACATGATCCCTGACCTCTGCGCATGACTGTTGCTCTTCAAAATCGGTCTGTCCGCACAGTTGTGCAGGCACCCCCTCAGCTGGTTGGGCCCATCACGGGTGAGTATGGTGCTCCATGTCTGTATTGGATGATACATTGTGACCCATGTGTGTCCTGTGCAAGACTCAGACCCCAGGGTATGCATGGTTGGAGTTACTTCAAAACTCAGGCATGGTTTGACTTGCCAACACACACATGTAATGGAATAATGGTAAATGACGGCATCATCTTGTGATTTCTAATATTTTTATTGGTGGTAGGGTACGTGTTTGGAGGGATGCAATTAGGTGCTGTACCGGGGGAATAGAATCCAAAGTTCACAGGGGGAGATGGTATCCTTGCCATTGGAAGTCATCAGAGTCCATGCCACAGTCTTTGTCAACATTGGTCAGACACTGACCAGCAAGTCCATGTGGCAGAGAATGTCATTGAATGAGGTGCTGCTGTTGCGCCAGAGGGACAGGTGCCAGGCCAGGTGACCTGGGAGATGGTGATGGTCCGCTGACTCTCACGGTCTTTTGCGTGGACGACCCACCTTCCTACGGGGACCCTCAGAAGCAGGCCGTGATGATGTCTGGGATGCTCCGTCGGACGAATCCTCCTCCTCCTGATCCCTCCCTGTGGCTGGTGGTGATCTACTCCTGGTGGCACAGGGAGGGTTACCCATGTTTTCGGCAATCCGACGGAGTACACGGGTCATGTCCGTTTGCACCGCCACGAGCTCAGCCAGTCTTGCCTCCATCCGTCCTTGGTGTTGCTGTTGACTGGCATATTGCTCGGCCTGCACGTTCTTTATCTGGTTGAGGGCCTCCACGGCCTGGCTGATGCCCCTGGTGTCACGCCGGTATGTGTCCAGGATGTTGCGGACATGTGACATAACCGGTTCCTCAGCTGGCTGGTCAGGCTCGCGCCTCCGCCGTCCTCCACTCCCACCACCCCTGCCCACTTGAGCCTGGCCTGCCCTTGTGGGCACGTCGGGTCTCCGGGACCCCTGAGGGATGGCATTTGCGGGGTCGCCTGCCTCCTCCTGGGTGCCCGGGGTCCCTCGTCCCTCCTGGTCAGACTGGCTGTGTTGTGTGCGAGCAGGGCTCCTGTGTGTATCCTGGGATGTGGCAGGAATGGGGGTGGTGGTTGGCACAGTTGTACCTGACGCAGGTGCTGCAGGTGCTTGGGCACCAGAGGGGCCAGGTTGGTTGGGGTCATCCACGGTGTGGTTAGAGTCATCGCTGCCGGTGGGATCATCCTCACGCCGAAGCTGGTCCTGTGTGTCTTCGCCCCCAGTGTTGGGGGGAGATCGACGACATTGCCCTGTGTGTGAGAGAGAGATAATGTTAATGGTGTTACATGCGTCATCCATGTTTCATACATATTCAAGTTGGCACAGTTGCTCTGGGTAGTTGGATATGTCTAGCATTCCTCTCACAGTGCACTTGTGGATGGGTATGTTGCAGGGGTCAGATTGATATGTACTCCTGGTTATTCGGCCTGTCTAATGAGTGTTGGGATGCTTATTTGGCTATGGATTGGTCTTGTTGTGTCACAAATCCATTGTGGGAGTGCCAATTTGCGTTGGCTGCCCCGGGGGTGTGTGCTTGTGTAAGGGGGGGGGGGGTGTGACCGGGCATGCTGTTGGATGTGGTGTGATTTGTCATTGGGTCCACCATGGTGCCTGCTGGCATGACAGTGAATGTGAGTTCCTGTGGTAGGTAGGTGGCATGTGGAGTTTGTGTTTGAGTGTACAGTGGTTACAGGTTTGCCTTGTGCTGTTTACCTTGTCTGTACTTGGCAAGTCCCTGTGCATTGTGCATGGTGCATGGGAATGTCCCTTGGCCACGGCTGTCAACACTTTTCCTATGTGTGACACACTCTTTGTTGTTGCATCAGCTTTGAACGCAGGGAGCAGTGTAGCAAGCGTGCGTAGCGAGCGCTGCAGGACCGACTTACGTGTTGCACTGTACGCGGCCAAATGTTGCTTTGTCATGTCTATTGGAGAATGCAGGCAGGAAACTTATGCATTTGTGACTGGGTTCTAACAAACACAGTGAGTGTGTATACTGGGTGTGAGGTTAGGTTTGTGCCTGCAGCGAGGATCGACACGTGCACAGTTTGACACATGGGCCAGTGCTTTCCAAACGAACGAGGGGTGTTTCACGCACTGCCAGACCTTGTCAACATGCACACAGTCCACCTGCTGATGGGCGGACATGCCCACACCACCCAAGGGTGATTTTGTCTCCCTCTGTCTCTCTCTCTCCCTCCCTCTGTCACCCTCCTCCCTCCCTCTGTCTGTCTCCCTCTGTCTCCCTCTGTCTCCCTCCCTCTCTCTCCCTCTCCCTCCCTCTCTCTCCCTCCGTCTGTCTGTCACCCTCTGTCGCCCTCTGTCGCCCTCTGTCTCCCTCCCTCTCTCTCCCTCTCCCTCCGTCTGTCTGTCACCTTCTGTTGCCCTCTGTCACCCTCCCTCTCTCTCCCTCTCCCTCCGTCTGTCTGTCACCCTCTGTTGCCCTCTGTCGCCCTCTGTCGCCCTCTGTCTCCCTCCCTCTCTCTCCTTCCATCTGTCTGTCACCCTCTGTCGCACTCTGTCACCCACTGTCGCCCTCTGTCGCCCTCTGTCGCCCTCTGCCTCTCTCCCTCCCTCTCCCTCCGTCTGTCTGTCACCCTCTGTCATCTCAGCCCAGCTTCCTGGGCACACACACTTTGCAGGTCTTTTAAAGGCCATTGGCTTGTTCATGTGGATTTGTATAGAATCTTCCGGACCCCATTGGGCAGAGTGTCTCTGAGTCTGCGCTGCAGCGGTGGTGTGTGCTGACACTCTTTCACAGTGTTGCCTCTTCATTAGCTGCTGTTATGTGCGAATTGGGCCTTCATACCCATGTCATCCTGCGACGCGGCCGCCATTTGCAGGCGACACAGTACAGTGTCGGGTCACACTGTTTGTATAGCTCTGCCCTAGGCCATATGGGCTGGGGGCATTGGTGTCTGCTGGGGGCATTGGTGTCTGCTTCTGAGTTGCACAATGTGATTTTGGAGGCCCCCCTCCCGGCATCACGGACATCCTGTCTTGTGTTGGTGTTTTGTGTGGCCTGTGACTTGGCATGGCCTTGCTTGGTGCATGGGGCATGGAGCCGATAGTGGCATGTGCGTGTTGTTGGAATGTGGTTGCGTCCGGGGATGGCTTTGGGGTAGTTGCGTGCATTATCGGGAGTTGAGTTGTGGCCGCGGTTCCCCCCATGTGGGGTGATTTGTTTGTGTACTCACCAGGCTCGGCGAGTCCTTCTAGTCCGTGTACTCCCACCGGCGGCAGCGTGCGCATCACCTTCTCCTCCCAGGGATGGTAGTGTACCGGTCTGCGGGCCGGCCCACCTCCAGTGATGTTGGCCTGGTTGTGTTCGTCGGTCATTTTGCGGCGGACCGTCCTCCGCAGATCCTACCACCTGGCTTGGCATTCATGCCTGGTCCTTCGGATGGGCGCAACAGCATTCACCCTCTCGATGATCCTCTGCCACATGGCTGATTTTTCTGATACGCTGGTGTTTCTGACCAATGTTCCAAAGAGCTGTGGCTCGACTCTGATGATTTCGTTGACAAGGATCTCCAGCTCCGCTGTTGTGAACTTTGGATTCCTGTCTGTGGGCATGGTGTGAGGTGTGGGTGTGGATGGTTGTGGGTGTGTGTGTGTGGTTGTGAAGGTGTGTGTGTGAATGTGATGAGGGGGTGTTTGTGAAGGTGGCTGTGTGAAGGTGTGCAAGTGTAAGGTGTAGTTAAGGTTCAAGTCTGGTGCTGTGTGTTGTCTGTGGGGTCTGGCAGCAGTGGGTCTGTTGCAAAGGCTCATGGTTTGTGTGTGTGGGCCCTTTTTATTGGTCCATTTGTGGGTGTGGCTGTGTTTGAACTTTGGGTGGGTGTGTTATAAGGGGTGGTTGTGTTTTGGGCCTCTGTTTACCTGTTTGGCTGTTGCAGGTCAGTGTATTGGGTGTATTTGGGCTTGTTGGACGTGTTTTTTGGTGTTGTGCGATTCGAATTGACTCTCCTTGTGGTGTTTGGCAGTGTCCTGGTTCAGTACGTCTGTTTTTCGCGTCTGTGCGGTGCGTACATCGGCCATGTTGTTGTACAGTGCTCACATTTGCTATGGCTTGGTACGACTCGTACATGCGCATGGCTGGGTGAGGGTGCTGGTGTAGGGGCCTCAGGTAGGGTGCGTACAGGCACAGGCAGGGTGTGGGGGCCTGGGGGTACATGCCGTACATATGTGTACCCAGGGTACGACGCGTACATGGGGGGGCTGGGGGTACAGGGCGTACATACGGGGTGCTGGGGGTACGGTGTGTGCCCCCACCCCCGTATGGACGGTGCGTACCCCCAGCCCCCGTATGTACGCCTTGTACACCTGCCCCCCCCGTATGTATGCGCCGTACCCTCAGCCCCCCCTATGGATGGAGCATACCCCCACCTCCCCCCCCTAGGTACGGAGCGTACCACCACCCCCAAAGGTACGCTCTGGACCCCCCAGCGCGTAACGCACCATACATAGGGGGGGTGGGGGTATGCCTCGTACCTACGGTGTGGGGGTATGCTCCGTACTTACGGGGTGGTGGTATGCTCCGTACCTACGGGGGTGGTGGTACGCTCCGTACCTACGGGGTAGGGTGGGGGTACGGCGCAGACATGGGGGGGTGCTGGGGTACGGCGCGTACGTGGGGGGTGTGCTGGGGGGGTGTTCGGCGCGTATGCGGGCAACTATTTGGACGTCTCCATAGTTGCCATGGGAGTTCGCACCGTACGGTGTTTTTTACATACGGTTGTGCATTCGGACGGACGGGACGGATCGTACTTGCGCGCTCGGACTTCAGTTTCCCGATTTGTAGGTAAAAATGTCCGGGGACGTGTCGGACACTATTTCCGACCCGAGGACGTGTCGGGGTATTTTCCCAATGCGATTCGCATGGATTTTTTAACATACAGATTGTACTTGCCAGTTTGTACGGGACTTGTACGATTCATACGGTAAAAAAACCGGATACGATTCGTACAGGGGCAATTTTTAACGGATCGGAATCGGCCCCTCTGTGTTTATGAATACTGGATTCATTTGGACAATTTAGGAGGGTAAAGAATTCTGAAGGAATGGGAGCTATATTTACAAAGGGATCAGAAGAAAGGTAAAGTCAAAAAAGTAAAAGGGAGTTAAGGTGTAACTAAATATGAAGAGATACATTTTGAATAAATGCCTAGAAAAAGAAAGGAAGAAGAGCAGCATAATCTGATCTGTACGTCTGAGACCTACTTTTGGAGTGGCTCTCAAACTAAAAATGATATATAAGTAATTTAAAGGTACAACTCTCATATTATCAGAGGTCTAACAGGTGCCTAAGGCAAATGTGAATATTCTTGTATCTAGTATTGTTCGTTCATTTGAAAAACTTTTATTTGATTCTTGTGAATCATAAAAGTACATAGTTACAGTAATAAAACATTGCTTAAAATCTTCCATATACATTTTGCACATACTAAATATAACCAAAACAACATAGAAAATTTCATAGTAGGGTTTTCTATAAGCTACCATTTGCTTTATATCATTCCAAGGGTGTAAAAATAAATAAGTAATAAAAATTGCATAAGGCCCTATTTCCCAATTTCCCTATCACATTTCATATCGTTTTCTGATTCGCAAGACAGTTCTAATAAAATTTAACACAGCACAACATGTGACGGCATTGGACAAAGAACGTAAATAATTAAAACCATCCTGATGTGAACAAGGGACAAATTCTCTCAGGATGGGCCTAATAAAATGAGCCCTTATATCTTTATACATAGTGCAAAACAGCATAAGGTGCATTGTGCTCTGTTCGGCTAGGTTATCACAAGGACAGGGAGTCAGTCTCTCACACCAACTCACCTGATTGGGAAAAGCCACAAGAAAGTGCAATGTGCAGAGACGAAACCTCGTCAAAAGGAAGCCGGAATGTGTGTGAGTACTATCTAGTATCTATAAGGAGGAAGAATAGAAATCGAAATCCATTAATGTTCCAGAGAATAAATAATTGAAATTGAGTTAATGTATTTCTTTATATTTTTCGAGACACATGAAATCCATTTGAAGGACAAATGTTATGGCACACTCTAAAGTCATAACTAACACTTTCAGTGTTTATACTAGGTAACATCAGAATGGTGAACTCTCACAGTCTTGCTGGAGGGAAGAGAAGAGGCTGGACTATCTGTTCTTTGCTTATTTAGTATAATATTTATTTGTTTATGAGTTTTTAAAAAATTACGTTTTTTTTTGCAGTTTGTAAGCTCAACAGATGCCCTGGAACCTGAAGAAGGACATTTAATATTTTGTTCAAAGAGGCTGATGAAGAAAGCATGTTTAATTTATTTATTTAAAAAGTTTTGTATAGCGCGAAATGACCGTAGTTGGTATCCGAGCGCTTGTTGGACTTGGCCCTTTTTGCAGGTTCAGCCCTGAAATTTTTGCCTTCCTCCTGGTATTTTTTTCTCACCTTGTGTTGGCGGTTTTAGACGCTGGGAACTTTATCACTGCTGTCCAGTGTAAAGTGCATGTACTCTCTATGGTAAACGTGGGAAGATTGGTCTACACCTGTTTGGCGTATTTAATTTACCTATCATTCCCTTGTAAAGTGGTATCTCATATACCCAGGGCCAGTAAATTAAATGCTACTGGTGGGCTTGCAGCACTGCTTGCGCCACCCATCAAAGTAGCCTTTCAAACCTGTCTTAGGCCTCAGCCAATGCAGGGCCTGCGCGCACAGTTTACTGCCGCTGTAACGTGGCACATAAAGCAGGTGCCGCATCTGTGACTCCCCATTTTCTACATATCAGTCAATCCTAAGGCAGGCCCTAGCTAGCCCTATGGGCAGGGTGCCCTGTAGGTAAAAGGTAGGACATGTGCCTTAACTGTGTGGCATGTCCTGGTAGTGCCAGACAGCTATTTTGGTTTCTCACTACTGTGAGGCTGCCCTCTGATAGGAATGCATTGGGGATTCCCTGATATGTGTTTCAGTGGTAATTCCTGACATGAGAGGAGTAGCGTGATCAAGTTTGGCATGTTTGGAATAGTGGTAATAAATGCTGCATAATGGTGTTCGCAGATTTATTATCTCTATTTTAGAAATACCACATTTAGAAGTGGGTATTTCTGTGTGCTATGTGTCTTTGTGCCTGCCTGTTGTGTATTGCATGCCTGGCTCTGGAGTGACAGGGGCTGGGGAGGTGCAGTGGCTCCAGAGGGGCTGGGTGAATCAGCGCTAGGCTGAATAGGTTGATCTGCATTTGGAGTAGTGGGAGGAGTAGCACCAGGGCCTGAATAGGACTGTGCCTGCCTTACACAATGCTGGCTCCGCCCCCTCTCATGTGTCTGGGGCCAGAGCCTACACTAACAAAGGATGGTGTTTTTGCACTGAAAAGATGTTTATAAGTGCCCCCCAGAACGGGTTTAGACCGGGCACAGAGCCCTGTACCAGGGGCTAGAACAAAGACATTTTGCCATATAAAAAGTGGGGCTGTGACCCCATAAAAAGTGTGCTGGAGGAAGTTTGTGCTTACTTGGTGCTGAAGGACTGCTGGGCACCAGGAGGAACCACCACAAAGGACTCCCTCTCTGTTGGAGGGCCCTGTGAGCTGGCTTGCCTGGGCCCAGCTCTGCCCCTGGTAACTTTGAAATTCAGCACAGGGTGAGTGCGGTGCTCCCCACAACTGCGCTATTTCTGAAGCGCTGTACTGGGACTGGAGAGTTGTCCCGGGGGTAGACAAAAAAAGAGCATGAAGGGGTGCTCTTGTGGGTGGCAGTTTGTGGTAAACACCCTGGAGGGCAGCCCCCATTGGGAATTGTTCCAGGGTTGTTCCACGGCGGCTTTGAGAGTCTGAGGCCAGAGCTTTTTGCAGGAGTCACAGGCGTTGCTGGGCAACTAGCTGGGCCGACGGGAGTTTTCAGTCCTGCCCGGCCATGCCCCCAGAAGCCAGTGAGGACGCTGCAGGTCCAAGGGTCGGGCAGGAGCCTACCCTGAATTTTCGCGCATGGAGGAGAGCCCAAAATTGAAGGAGACTTTGCTCCTTATGTAGATGGCCTATTCGGAGGGTGGAAGTCAGACAGTGAAATTCTGGTGGTGGCCGGGGCCTGAAATCCAGAAGCAGGCATAAGTCAGGAGAGCCTGGTTGTAGGGAGGGCCCACTGCCGGGAGAAGACGAGACGTAGCAAGCCGAGCCCCATGGCCGCCCATTAGCTGGGGGCCGCTGGAGGTCCATAGGGCGCACAGTTGACGGAGACTCCGCTCCGTGTGGTGCTGGCCGTCATTCCCCTTTGGATTTCCAACCTACTGCGGCATCCGATCTGGGGCACCAGCCACGGGAGGGCTGTGCATCGCAGTAAGGAGGCAACTGCTGAGCTGGTTCAGGTACGAGCCGACTGCCCTGGTGTACAAGAGCGGTTTAGGTGGGCTGGTCTGACCGGGAGGAACCGTTTCTTGTGGCAGCGCCATATCCCCACGTGGGCTTGAAGGAAACGCTGCTCTTGCTTTAGCAGCCACGCCACACGATCGCAGGCGGTTGCCTGTTCAGGCATTCTTGGTGGGAGTTATACTGGGGTAAGCCCTCGTCGGAGGCCCCCAGTAGTTGGACCTGCCATTTTCAAACCTCTAGGTGGGACAGACGGCCTGGCTGTCACAAATCAGCTCAGAAATGCCTGTGAGTACAGGAGGGCTCCTGGTAAATGGTAGTTACTGTATTTATACGTGCTGCTGGCCTTGTTATAGGAGCGTAGGGGCGGCTCTCATTGTTGTCTTAACCTATGGGCTGTGTTATGCCCTGATGTAATAAGGTTGTATGTACATTACCAGATGAGGATCTTATGTAACTACAGTTATGGGTATGATGTACTTATGATATGGACATTCTGATAAATTTTCCCTATGGTGCAATGATGATGTTTATGGCGCAATGCCTAATGCCTGATGCGGTTGTAATGTGATCGCCTTATTAGTGTTACTGTGGTGCACTGGTGATTTACGATGTATGGCTAAGATGTCTATGCCTAATGTGTGCTGCTAAGAGCACCTTTACCAGTAGTTACTGGTTGGTTTCTCTAACTGTACAATTGTGAGTTGTGATGGTTCTGACAGTGGTCCGATTGGCCCTGTCATGTATATAATCCCCTGCAAAGTCATACCTAGTGCCAGGTGGCACAGTGTATATATGTGATTGTGTTCTAATGTGTTTTATGAGTAATACAAAGGCTATTTCTTGATAGAACCTTCTGTGGAGTTTCTTTTGTGGGGTGCCTAGTGTGTCGCTGCTGTGTGCGTGTGTTGCACAAACGCTTTACACATTGCCTCTGGGATAAGCCTGACTGCTCTGCCAAGCTACCAAGGGGGTGAGTAGGGGTTATCTTCAGCGTGTAACTCCCCTGTCCTGACTAGAGTGGTGGTTTCTGACTTGCTTAGGCACCTGTCCTAGCCAACCAGTAATTCCATTTCTAACCGCACTTTACAGAGAGATGCGACACATATAGGCAATTATGGCAGAACATCAGCAATAGACAAAATTGACAGTAGGTATGTAACAACATAATAATGGGCAAAAGAATATGACAATTAAATACGGCAAAAAGAGTCAACGTGACGTAAGATGAGGAGTAGCCGATCAATGGGCTAGAAAGGCCCCATCAGTATTAGGTAGATGTAACTCAGGACCCCGGCTAAACTTCAGGTCAGGAAAGTACTCATCAATAGCGCTTTCACTTCCTTTTTGAAGGACACTGTGGATGGAATCAATCTCATTCCTTAGGCAGGGAGTTCCAGATTCTTGGGGCGAGTCCTGAGAAGGAACAATTGTAAGTTTTCGTTTTTGAATTTTTTCAGTTTAAGTAACAGGGTGCTGGAGCTCCTGGAGGCATGGGCACCACCCGACAACTCAAGTTCGTTTGTGAGGTAAAGAGGAGTGTTGAAGTGAAGGGCTTTGTGAATCATGCAGGCAAGTTTTAGTTTTATTCTTGCTTCGAAAGGTAACCAATTTAGAGATTTCAGGTCACGGGAGATATGATTCCTCTTCTTGGAGCCTGAGATAAGCCTGGCGGCTACATTCAGTGAAGCTCTGAGGGGGGGCCAGTCTGTACCTCTGAAGACCGCAGAGTGTTGCACTGCCATATTCCAGCCGTGAGATGACTAGTGCTTGCACTACGGACTTTAAGGCATCAGGGGGAAGGAAAGGTTTTACTTTTCTTAGGATGGTAAGTTGGAAGATCGCTCTTTTGGCAGATGCGCTGATGTGATCCTGCATGTTCAAGTTCCTATCCAACACTATTCCCAGGGATTTCGTACAGTCTATGATATGTGGTGTGCAGTTGAGAGCAGAACGATTTTTCATATATTCCTCAAGGATGGGGGCTTGATTGGGTGGGGAAATAAGGAGGAATTCCGTTTTTAGGGCGTTCAGTTTGAGATGGTTGAAGGTTAACCAGTTAATGGTTTTGTGCAGGGTTCCGTTGAGTGTCTTGATGTCGTCAGGTGAGCACATTTTCATGTACAACCGGGTGTCAGCTGCATACATGTGATAGTGAATGTTATGTGCTTTTGAGGATTTCTGTAAGAGGTTCAATGAATAGGTTAAAAAGTGTGGGTGACAGCGAGGAGCCTTGGGGCAGTCACAGGATTCAGATGGGAGAGGGATTGGTTGGTTTTAATTCTCTGTGTTCTGTTATGGAGAAAAGAGGCAAACCATTTTAGTATTGAGCTAGAGAGCCCCATCCTATGTTCTAGAAGGCTCAGGAGATTGCCATGTTTGACCGTATCAAAAGCTGATGAGAGGTCGAGTAGGATTAATAGACAGGATACGTTCCGGTCAAGCAATGTAAGAGTGTCATCGACTATATGAGTGATGGCTTTTTCAGTGCTGTGGCCTTGACGGAAGCCCAATTAGAATTGATCCAGCAGCTGGAATGCCTCAATGCGGTTACATAGTTGTACATGTCTCATTGAGCGTAACCAGGGTAGGGGTGTTTGTGATTGGTCGGAAGATGTTTGGATTCTCTGGGTCAGACGTAGGTTTTTTGGAGAATAGGAAGAACCAGCCCGGACTTTAGGCAGTCAGGAATCTCTCCTTGGAGTAGGGAGGCATTAACAATCTTGGTCCAGAGCGTAACTAGAGACCTTATCATTTCTTTAAAGAATTATGAGGGAAGGGATCATTGAAGTGATTTGAGGGTTTCAGGGTAGAGAGAATGTTGAGAATGGTAGTATCATTGCAGGTTGAGAATTGATTCCAATGAGCATTGTTTTTAGGGGTGTGGTAGGTAAGAAGAAGGGACTGGGGTGTTAGGTGGGAGTATGATAAGGATGGTAGCTTGAGTAGGGCAGACCTTAGATCAGATTCAATCTTGTTGGATTTTCCCAGGAAGAAGGCAGCAAAGTCCTCGCAGTTAGGTTGAGGACTGTTATTGATTGGTGATTGAGTAGGTGTGTTGTTGGATTTACGTTTGACCAGCTCAAACAGCATTTTGGGGCAATTTCTGGCTTTGTCCAGTGGCTTCTGAAGAATGTTGATTTTGCAGTTCTGATGTGTTTTTTGTAAAGACTCCTTCTCAATTTCAAAAGTTAACTGGAGTTCAATAAATGGAGAGGATCTCCATGAGTGTTCTACTAGTCTCAGGTTGCGCCTGTCTGCGTTTAAGCAGTCATTGAACCATGGTTTAGAGTCTTTGTTGGATTTTATTTTTAGTTGAAGGGGGCAATTGCAGCCAGAACTTTTAACATGGAGCTGTTGTAGTGCTCCGTGAGTTCATGGACATCTGCCATGAACGTGGGAGGACGCAGGGACAAATTGCTGCGTGTTATGAGGTCGTTCACGTTTGCATTTTGCAACGATCTTTTCCAATATCTCAGTTTCTTGGGTTGGAGTTTTTGAGTGTTCTATCGTTCTAGGATGAGGAATGTGATAAAGTGATGTTCTGACCAGTCACCTGGGGCAATCAATTCAATCTGAATGGTGTTGGGGTTGGAGATGATTAGAAGAGAGGAAGCAAATTCAAGAATTTTGCCTCAAGATAGGAAATAGGCACATCCACCAGTGTGGCTGTGATGGAATTACCAAAACCTAGTCTGAAAGTGACTATGGCATGAGCTCTGATCTACAAGGGTCCAATGGAAGAAATTCAAACCATTTTGCTGTTACTCTATTGAATTAAAACTGAGAAAGTTTATGTTCATAGAAGAAATCGAGGTATATGATCACTGGAACAGGGAAGGGTAGGGCACCGAGTTCAGAGGGCCACCAAGTAGAAAACAAACTAGGAGGTTGATTGTCCAATACAAAGATTTCTTGCCAATTAATTTGATACAGTTCAATTTCATCTAGTTTGCAACACAACTCATACAAAATTTGAAAGGAGCTGTGAAGCAGGAGACATTCAGAATAATCTGCACATCTTCAGCCTGTGAGATCATGTCAAAACTGAACGATCAAACTAATTGCCAGTGAGGAGAAGTAAATATAAAACAAAGTGTAGGCTCAGTTATGGGCCTTAAGGGTCTCTGCAAGGAATGGGCATCATGGCAGACTGGCAAGGAGGTAATGAGACTGTGTGATAGGTCACAGACAAAATAATCTAACCAATTAAGAGCTTTCATACAGATGCCTAGCTCATGGCACCTAGAAATGAGACTGGAATTAGATGCAGTATCAAAAGTGGCTTAGGAGAGCTGTACAGGTACCTTGATCCAGAATGTGTCTAAGATAATCAGTTAACTGCCATTAAGGCAGTCTCAGTGCTGTGGCTGGGATGGAAGCTTGACTGAGAGTCAGGGAATGCCGAATTCTGTGGGACTGCAAGTCCCAGGAGTCACAGGAGCTGGTCAGAAGAGGTGGAGGAGGGGCTGCCCTCAACCCGCACTATAAAGCACTTTGCCGTCTCCTACTGTGCAGGACACCAAAATATACAGGACTGCAAGCCCCAGGATTCACAAGGGCTGGTCACAAAAGGTGGTGGAGGGGCTGCACTCATCCTGCGCTATAAAGCACTTTGCAGTCTCCCACTGCATGGGACGCACCTGGGCAAGGCCCGGGCCAAAGGCGGGCCTGTCTTAGCTTATCTTAGCTAGGGAAAAAAAGGGCAGGCCACCCCTCTAGGCTCTGTTGGGAAGAACCGGCTATTTCTATTAAAGGTATGGAAAATTCCCCCTTTTTTAATCTTGAAACTCTGATAGTCTTATGCAAGGGCGATGGGTAAAAGAAAAGCCTCTTCTTTAAAAGGTGGGAACGATTCTGCAGCCATGTTTGAGCCTTCAAACACAGATTACCTGACTACTGTCATGGAGGATAGTTACTCAGAAATCTATATTGTGGTTGGAATAATAGAAGCTGTCAGGTGCCTATCTTTAAACCCCTCAGTAAGCTCCACAGGAAAGGATGGCTGGCCCTCCAATTAGGTAAACATTGCAGCCGTGGAGTAGAGAAGCAGCTAAAATAACAATCTCAGTGGGGCAGGAGGCACAAGTTTTTGCAATGGGCCTGTTCACAACCCGTGGGTAGCATGAAGTACGCAATCTGATAAAATCAATGTCATTTCTGACCATCCCCTCAGTCGAATTCCCCCCACCCAGGAGAAGTGTGGCTCAAGTGGAGAAGTGTGGCTCAATGATTAGAGCCGCAGACCCTGATGCAGAGGTCTAACCCGGGACCAGGGTTCAATTCCCCGCCTCGGCGGGTCTTGGGCTCAAAAAATTCCACGCACCTGATAATTCTCGCCTTGGTGCCTATTCCAATCATGGAGTCCCACTCTGCAACTCTGTGCAATAGCTTGCTTAATCTCCACAACGGCCCCCACAATGCTAAGGATGCCTGGCCTCCACCTTGGGGGTGCCCAGGAGTGGACGCCTCACAGGGAAAAGCCAGGATGGGTTCCACAGCGGTATTCGTACAAGCGCCTTGAGACCCTTGCGGGTGAGTAGTGCGCTATACTAGTATCAAATTTACATTTACATTTACCCAAAGAAAATGGAAAAATGGGCAGGTTCTCTCTAAACAGAATTCGCTGATAGAAGATCTCTCCAACCTGCCATCAGTTAACAAAAAGGGAGGCCTCCTTGGTGCTAAAACAAGGCAGGTTGAAAGCCCTCATAGTTTCCCTTGTTAAAAATCAATGTGTGTTATTGTTTGAAAAGCTAGATATCATGTTGTAGGACAGAGATTTGGAGGAATTCGAGAAAGAGGTGGAATTTTTTTGGGCTGTGCCTAAAAAATATCAGGTTTTGGTCCAACTGCTGGAAGCTTCCTGCTCTTCATTCATTGCCCCAATTTGTAGGACTACAGTCATTTAGGGAAACAACATCTCTTCGTCAGGGCCAAATTCTAATCTACTTCCTCAAGAGGGTGAAATGATTATTAATTACAGCATTGTTGGCCAAGTCGAAATACCAATAATTAACACAAGTGTCACTCCTATTAATAATCATCATTGTCGTCTCATGTCTGAAGACAGAAAGGTATGCCTTCACGAATCCCCCAGTGATATGCATCCGATTACCTCCGGAGTTTTTTCCCTTTGTGATTGTCCTCGAGCAGGTAACCTATCCAAGGAGATTTTGGCAGTCAGGAGGGTGGCTTGGGTTGTTTGAAAACCCCAAAACGTAATAAGTGATTGAGCTGTCATCAATTTCAGGAGGCCTCAGCAAGTGGAAAATGTACTACTACACCTGAAGCACTTGGCTGGATCTCAAAGTCGAATAAGAGCTTAATTGTTGGATTTCTTGTTGAAGATTGTGCACAATATTATCCAGGGGCTATCCGAGCCACCCAGGGATGGGCGCAAATTGTGGATCCAAGTCTGGCCCCTTATATCATTTTAAGCAGTCAATTCTCCCCCGGGCTTACCTCCAGGACACTGACTGACATCCCATGTTTAATAACCTCCGGACCCGACCATTCCTCCTACAGTTCCTGTTTCACAACATAGGGTTGCATCTGGGGTCTTACTATCCGCTTTAACAGCAAATATAATAAACTCAAAGTGCATTGGTGACTTTAAATCGTTATCCTGGAATATTGCAAGTGTGCATTCTAAATTGCTTAGTGAAGATTGGTTAACAGTTATGGAGGAGTTTGATATAATTTGTGTCCAAGAGACCCGGCTAGTAGGGACTTTGTATGTTGATAGTTTTCAATCGTATTGCAACCCCGCAGTTCTATCATCTTTTGGGAGGGGAAAGGGTGGTTTTCCTGTTCTTATTTCTGTTAAGCTCTCTTGCTTAAAAGTAAAGACCCTGTGCACTACCATTTTGAACCAATTATTGTTGTTGGCAGGGTTTGTTGACTTACTAATTGTAAATTTATATAACTATATTTTCGATCACCATTGTACTGTGGTAGTAGACATGTTCAACAAATTTGAATTTAAATAATCGATCTTGCTGTAAGTTCTGGACCGGTGACTTTAATTGTCCACCTCGGTATATTGGGTGGAGGATACTGAAAGCCAAGAGATGGCCCATTTTAAACACACTCAGAATGGGAACGGGTCAAACAGGATGATTATAAATAATTATTTTATTTTTGTGAGTGAGTGTGGTGCCTCCACCGCTAATGACCATTCAACTTACACAGGGGAAGGAGCATGTAACATCATTGATTTTATACTAATTTCAAAAGTGTTTGGATTTTTACTATCTGATTTATAATTATTCCAAATTACAATTGTGGCCACAATCCACTTGCATTGTATTTGAACATTGATCAGAAAAAGGGGGGAAACCCTGGATGTAGCCCAAATTGTTTTTTTCTGCAAACAAAGGCTTGAGAATTAAATTTGATACAGTGGACCCGACAAGATTCATCAGGGCCATATTTATGGGCCCAGTTGCATCGCTCTAGCACCATACAACATGGTGCTAGAGCGACGTAACTCAAAAATGATATTTATGAAGCCACGCAAGGACTCTTTGTATGGCCCTAAGTGTCTTCATAAATCTAGACTAACGCAATGCAGTGCAAATCTCTGCGTTGCGTTACTCTGCCCTGGGAAGGCATTTCAAGGGCATTGTGTGGTTGTTCTCAAACAAATCATATTGTTTTTTTATGCATTCCCAGATTTACCAAAAGTGGTAGACCTGGGAATGCAGAACGCAAAACTACTTGAGCGTAATAAAGTCACTGCTGTACAATTGCAGTTCAGACTTTCTTGAGCAGAGGGCCATCAAAAGGTTTTTGAGAGGTCGTCTCAGCCTTAACTTATCAAGGAATGCTTCATCATTTGGCGACCTCTCACACTGGAGTAGGAACAATGCCTCTCCATCGGACTCCACTGAGAGAAGCTATTCTTACCCATGGGAGTTCTTAGAAATCTATTGTCAACACAATACCTTGGGTCCTGTTAATTTGGCAAGAAAAAGAGTTTTAAAAATACCTATGAGTATACTCAAAACCTTACTTTATTACTGAGTACCTCTGATATGGTTAAAATCATGAACTAAAGGTCATAATGTGAAAACCAATTAATCAATTGACCTCCAAAGGACACTGCAATTGCCAACATGTTTTGAACCCTATGGCAGCCTATACAGGTCATGGGTCTTTTTCAGGGTAATAGAGAACTAAAAAGTGGTATATAATCACACCATGCAAGAAGGGTAAACACTAAAACCCCACCAGTCCCTTGTACTAAAAGCACAAAATGAGTGTTGTAATACTACAGGCTTCATGGCAAACTGTGGGGGAGTCACCTCCGTAGTCACACATTCTTCAGAAGGATTTATGTCACCTACATGAGCCCCCTGCACTGCTGCATCCGGTATCTCCACGTTACTTCCTCTTTCTATGTGTGCTGCATCCTGAAAGAGGAATATGCCTCTCAGGATTGTTTTTGTACAAGAAGGTGTTTCTTCCTGCATAAAAGTAATCCTACATGCAAATCAGGCACCCTTCACCATGGTGCAAAGGTGCCTACATTGGCGCTAGGCAGCCCATTGTGTGCCAGCACTGGGGAAAGGACAGGAATGAGACGAATTGCAATAAATACCTGTAACACAGCTCAGGGTAGCAAGGTGACTTGCTGCGCTGCATTGCATTACAGTCCCATAAATATTCCCCTAAGTGTCTGAAAATTTAAAAGCAGTAAATAAGTGTCTGTCCATTGATGCCCCAGCGAGTTCCATAATAAATAATTTCAGTTTCCCATACACTAACTTCAGATTGCAGGTCAATCACTTCACTTCCACATCATTGGTTTAACACTGCCTGCTCTGAAGCTCATAAACTTCTTAAGATTACGTTGAATAGTCTGCTGGGAAATAAGGAGAGCATGAAGTCAGCTCACAGGGCCTAAACAGCCGAGCTTAGGGCTAGAAAGTTAGAACATAGAAATTCAGCGTGGGCAAATCTACAAGCAGCTGGGAGTGCAAGGAACCAAATCCTCTTTCGGGAAGTAGTAAACCGCCCTTTCTTCACAGAATGTCTGCCCTTGCAGGTTGGATTCATAATTTCAGCAGATACGTGGTCCTCTCACTTTTTTCAGGTATGTAAATCTCACAGCCCCACTCCTAAAGACTCACAGCATGGAGAAATGTTACTGTTTGATAGGGAGGCTGCTTTATGGTATAGTAACACTTTGGGGTAAGCGAAATAGCCCCAGCAATTAAAAAGAGTCAACGCCGAAAGTCCGGATGGAGTCCCTGTGGATATTTTAAAGAAAATATTGATCTTTGGGTAGCTCTGCTCACTAATGTGTTCATACTGCAAATACGGGTCCATTAATGCCCACATGGAGGGAAGCAATTATTGTTTCTATTTTTTTTTAAATGGCAGTAAAAACAATCCAGCTTGCTACTGCCCAACATTTTTCCCGGACTCCAAGGTAAAACGTTTAATCTAGGTACTCCTTGCAAGGCGGAAGGAGTGGGCTGAAGCAAATGAAAACTTTCAGATGTTCAATATGGTTTCAGATCAGGAACTGGCATGGTGGTACAATATTTAAATCTTTCCCTCTTGATTGGAAAGGATGTAAAAGTTAAGAAAAGTGCATTGTACTTAGCTTTTATGGATCTTTTGAGTGTGTTCAATACAGTGAACTGCTCTAAATTGTGGTTAAAGTTAGAAAACATGGGGGCTGAGAATGCACTGGTCACTTTATTCATTCGTCTCTATTAGGATACTATGGCCAAAATACGCTATGGATTGAGGGGGAATGCACTTTACCCTTAAGCAGTAACCAGGCAGTACGACAAGGTTGCCTTTTAGTCCCGTTTTTATGTTTAATCTATATTAATGAACTAAGGGGTATTTGTTGCAAAAAAAGGCCTGATATCTCAAGGTTGGACAATCGTTATATACCCATGCTTTTATATTTGAATGATGCTATCCCTATAGCGAAGGCAGCAAATGGCTGATAGATTTTGATGAATGCCTTTTGTGAGTTTATGGCCTCTTTGGATTTAAAGGTAAATCGTTCAAAGTCCTTTACTATAATCTGCGGGTGTAAAGGTAGAAAAAGTAAAGTTCATCGAATGGATGGCGCCCCAGTTGCTAAAGCAAACAGTTGTAATTATTTATGAATCCCATTTGACTCACAACATAAATGGGGCCCTCTCCTGATGTTGAGATCACAACAAATTTCAAGAAGGATAGAAGCATAATTGTTATGCATCAAAATAGGGACATAGTCCGATGAGTGAGATGCCATCTCTATTTAACTCTAAATGCATTTTGGGTGCTACTTATGGGGCAGGCATGTGGAGTTACTCCAACTTTGAGATCCTTTAAAAGTTACAAAATAGATTTCTTCATAGACTGTTAGCAGTTCCAGCAGGGACAACCACCTATTCTTGCCATTCTGAGGTTGGATTGACTTACTTGGAGGATTTAATTGGGTTGGCCCCTCTCTTGTTATGGCTTAGGATTTGACAAACCCCAGAGGTAGGTCTCAGAAAAACAATCTTAAAATATTTGAATGGCCTTGGACTATATGGAAAATATCCCCTGCTTAGCCTATGTCAGGGGCACTTTTGCAAGTTTGGGGATACCTGAGTTCTTCATTAAGCCAGATACAATTGGAGATACTACTAAAGCTTCTTTTTTTCTGAACAGCTCCAGTACAAGCATCAAAGAAATGCTCTTCAACTGATTTCAATGGCAAATTATTTTGCTTTGTCCCCTATATATGAATTAAAATTGTATCCAACTTATATAGAAAACCCTCAGTATAACTTGTATTCAACACTCTTACGTCTTGGCCTTTACATTTCTTCTAGCTTTTCCTCAAAAGGGAGCAAGGTTTACAAACCTCCCGAATTGCCATTGTGATAATCGCTCACACCAAAGCTTAGTCTACTTTATGCTTTTTAGCTCCTGATATCAGTCTTTGTGGACATGCTTTTTAGCTTCACCCTATGCCCTTGTATGTTATACATACAGCAGATAGGTTCAGCTGCAGTTTGTTGTTCCGTTATCAGCTTCTTTAGGTGCTCATTAATCATGAGAAAAAGATATTCCTGAATAGAAAATTGATGGTATTTGTTGAATCATATATCTTTATATTAAATAGAACTGGTTGCTGATTACCGTGATGGTTTTTTTGGTCTTTGACTGTTTTATGTCATCATGAATTATGGATTTTTAAAATGTATTTGAACTAGATGATGTCAATTTTAATTGTTGTTTATATAATTGTTGAATGTTTTGTGTACTTGAAATAATTTGTCATGTACTTTTTGACATTCTTGCCAAATAAAGTTATTTTGACTGACTAGTAGTTCAGGAGACCGCGATGGTCCAGATAATGAGAGATCTGTTTAGCTGATTATTATTTTGTTTGTCTCGAGTTTTAGATTGGTAAGGCAGCAGAGAGATTGGACTATAATTATTGAGAATTTAGGGATTAGAAGCTGGATTCTTTGACAAGGGCATAACAGTAGGATGTTTCTAGATGGGGGAACAGTGGCAGTCTCAAGCGTAAAGTTACAGAGGTTGGTAGGAGATGGGCCGGCAACATCCACAACAAGATTAATGATACTTGAAGGACACAGTAGAGCAGCCTGGAGTGCAGAAAGATGGAATATTAAGGCAGGCCAGAAAGCATGTCAGAGACTGAGCTGGAAAGCTGGCTTGAATCACAATTATGTTGCCTTGAAAAAAGAGAAGAGATCATTGCAAAGCTCTTGAGATACTGGAACAGTGTTTCTAAGTACTGAAGGGTGAAGAAAAGTTTTTACTACAGAAAATAATTTACCTGTTAAAGTGTTTGATGGCAGCTCACTGCAGCTCAAGAGATATATGACCAGGAACCAACCCTATGCTTCATGGACATGTTGATACTGATGAAAGGTGAGCATTCAGATGTTTTGATGTATCATTAGAAAAATGTGCAAGCAGTGCCTGTTGTTCGGCTAAATTCACACACGTTGAAACTCTGCCAGGAATGGGACACTTTTTTATTTTTCCTTTGTTAGGAGGATATCTCCCAGTAGGTCCTTAAAATCTTCATTTATTGCAAAGCCATACCGGAAATGCAGATTTGTGCTCAAATGATACCTGTCTCCACATTTACAGATTGAGTGGAATATAACCTAGCCATGCCCATGTAATGGAACATGGTGATTTAATAGAAATATCAAAATGCCCACACATTTATAGATTTACAAAATTATTAATCTCCCATTTCCAATGATGTCACCTCTTATAAAATCGGTACATTGGGTTGACCAATGGAAGCAGCAGCATGCATACTCACTGTACCACATTGGAAATCCCTCCAGGACCAGTGATCTCATGAAAAAACTAATATCTTCTTCATCTGAAGTTTGGTTTGTAGCTCACACTGACGGTCGTTCACAAAACCACCATCCTTTTCAGGACACATTTTAATCCAAAGCAACAAATTAGTTTTTAGGACCATATTACAATTTCCCATTATTTCCACAGGGAGATACAGGAGTCAGAATAAACGGTCACAGTTGGTATTTCTCTGTGAGATAATTACAAGTTAAAATTCCCAGAATTTAGAATAATCAATCAATCAAGTGTTTGTTAAGCGCGACTACTCGCCCATAAGGGCCTCAAGGCGCTGGGGAGGGGGGAAGGTGCAGGTTCCAGTACATCAAGGAGGGGGTCTGTCGCAGAGCCAAGTTTTGGGGTTTCTCGTGAAGATGGGGAGTGAGGTTGTCTGTCTGAGGTGGAGCGGTAGTGTGTTCCAGGTTCTGGTCGCGAGGAAGGAGGAGCGGCCTCCTGATCTGGTCTTTCTGCCATGGGGGACCACGGCGTTGGGGAGCTGCGCTGATCGTAGGGTCCTTTGGGATGCGTGGAATTTGAGTCGGCTGTTCAGGTATGCTGGTCTGGTGTTGTGGAGGGCTTTGTGTGTGTTGGTGGCAATCTTGAAGGTGATTCTGGCCTCGATGGGGAGCCAGTGGAGTGTGCGCAGGTTCTGGGAGATATAGCAGTGTCTTGGCAGGTTGAGGACCCGTCTTGTGGTGGCGTTCTCGACGTTTTCAATCTTGCGGGTGAGGTTTTTGTTTATTCCGGTGTAGAGTGCGTTGCCGTAGTCGAGTTTGCTAGTGACGAGGGCATGAGTGACGGTCTTTCTGTGCTCGAGGGGGATCCATTTGAAGGTCTTACATAGAAGGCGGAGGGTGTGGAAGCAGGAGGATGCGACAGAGTTGATCTGGCCATCCATTTTGAGCTCGGAGTCCAGAATGGTTCCAAGATTGCATGCGTGGTCTGTGTGGGTGGGGGTGCTTCTGAGGGCGGGGGGCCACCAGGTGTAATTCCAGGCGTCGTGGTGTGGGCCCATGATGAGTACTTCTGTTTTGTCAGTGTTGACTTGTAGGCAGCTGCTTTTCATCCATTTGGCGATGGCTTCCATGCCTTCTTGAAAGTTGTGTTTAGCTGTGTTGTGTTCGATGGATAGAGAGAGGATGAGTTGGGTGTCGTCTGAGTATGAAATAATGTTGAGTCCGTGGGTTCCGACGATAGGGGCGAGCAGAGCCATGTAGACGTTGAAGAGCGTGGGGCTGAGGGAGGACCCCTGGAGGACTCCGCAGGTCGTTGGTGTAGGGTCCGTGTGGAAAGGTGGGGGTCTGCCCCGCTGCAGAGAGGAAAGAGTGGATCCAGTCGAGGGCCTTGTCCTGGATCCCTGTGTCAAGGAGTCTGCATGTTAGGATGCGGTGGGAGGCTGTGTCGAAGGCCGCTGAGAGGTGAAGGAGTATGAGGGCTACTGTTTCTCCTCTGTCCAGGAGGGAGCGGATGTCATCAATCGAGGCGAGGAGGGCGGTTTCCGTGCTGTGTTTTTTTTCTGAAGCCGGACGGGAAGGAGTCGAGGATGTTGTGCTCTTCGATGAAGGTGGCGAGTTGACTATTGATGGCTTTTTCGATGACTTTCGCTTGGAAAGGGAGCAGGGAGATGGGTCTGTAGTGTTTGAGGTCGGTGGGGTCCGCCAAGGGCTTCTTCAGGAGGGGGTTGATCTCGGCATGTTTCCAGTCATCGGGGAAGGAGGAGTTCGCCAGGGACTGGTTGATGGTGTGGCAAAGCATGGTTGCAATGGCGTCAGTGGCTCTGTTGAAGATATGGTGGGGGCAGGGGTTCGTGGGGGCCCCGGAGTGGATTGACTTCATCGTCTCCAGTGTGTCTTCGGTGGTGAGGGCAATCCAACTGTTGATAGTTGGCTTCAGGGTGTCGGGTGGCTGGTGAGGGTTCCGTGTGTTGGTTGTCTTCGTCAGTTTTGTCCTAAATGTTCTTGATTTTATGGTGGAAGAAGGTGCTGAATTTGTTGCAGAGGTCTTGTGAGGGAGGAATGTCAGTAGACTCGCTGCTGGGATGGGCGAACTCCTTGATGGTGCAGAAGAGTTCTTTGCTGTTGTGCGCGTGTGTGGAGATTCTGTTTTCGATCGCTGTTTTTCTCGTATTTCTGATGAGTTGGTTGTGGGCATTGGTGGCGGCTCTGAAGTAGTTGTGGGCTTCTGTGGATTTAGAGTTCCTCCAGGCCTTTTCGAGACAGCGGCATGTGCGTCTGGACTCTCAAAGTTCAGTGATGTTGATGCTCTTCTTGAGGAGGGCTAAGGTGTTGGCGCTGTCGGAGATCCATCTGTACAGAGTTTGGCTGCGGTGTTGGGGTCGTCGTCTTCTGCGGTGGGCGGGGTGGAGTTGCCGATTGAGGAGGAGAGCTGGTCATCGGTGAATTTGGTCCAGTTTCTTCGTGGGAGCAGGTGCTGGTGTCTGTGGGTGGTGGGTGTTCTGAAGGTGAAGTGGATGCATCAATGGTCTGTCCACGGTAGTTTGGTGGTGTGGCTGAAAGTAATGGAGTTTCCTGTTGTGAAGAGGGGATTGAGGGTGTCTCCTGCTTAGTGCGTGGGTTCGGTCACGATCTGACGGAGTCCAATGTTGTGGAGGTTGTCCAGGAGGAATGTGATGTTGGGGGCTAGTTGGTTGTTGAGGTGGAAGTTGAGGTCTTCCAGCAGGGTGTAGTTGGTTGATGCGATGGCTTGCGGGGAGATGATGTCCATGATGGAGTTGGTGAAAGGTCCGGGGGGTCCAGGGAGTCGGTAGATGAGAGTTTCTCGGAGGGTGGTGGTAGGGCTGGCCTGTATCTTGAAGTGTAGGTGTTCCATCAGTTCTGTGGGCTCATCGGGGAGTGTGCTCAACCAGAGGGTGGATTGTGGCCGATGGCGATTCCTCCTCCCGGGCAGGTGGGGGCGGTCCTTCAGGTTGACTTGCAATAACTGTATCCTCCTTGTGCAGGTGTTTTCCCGGTTCCAGGGACTATAATGCATATTTTTACCACCTACTCTAAGCCGGTGGTAAATATTTGTTGGAATCAAGTGGTGGTCAGGGGATGAGGGGTGGTGGCATCATTGGTGGGTGGGGAGGTTGTAGGCTGTCAGAGAGGTGAATTTTATTTTCTCCCCATGATGCCTAATGGGGAGGGAAGGACAGGCTCTGCCATGCAACCCCTCCCCTGGATTTCCTGGATGTGGATCCGCACCTGGTAAAACATGTCTGGGGTTTCCAAACTCAGATATTTTGAATAAAGAAACACTGGACCACTTTCAGTTGTCTGGAGCAGTATCCTCCTGGTGATGTTATTCTGTCCAAGACATTATGAAGCCCAAAGTCTCTCTGATGGTTCTCACACCATTTCTCTACTTACAAGGTACAGAATAGTTTAAATACAATAAAGATAGAAAACAATCCCATAGCATGATTATGACAACATTTTTTAAATAACAATGTATATCGTCCATGGGCACAGCTTAAAAATGTCTACATATGTTTTTATACGAAGCAGAATTTGAATTGTCATGAAAGAGCAAAACATTGTATTCCTAACAATCTGCCAACTTCTCAAAATCTGCTCTCTAACACACAGGCAGGTAGTGTGATAACTAAAGACTGGATTACCTGTATTCTATTGCATCAGGGGCTAGTACCATTTTGCACAAATGTTTATTGTTGCACATACTTTGTCGGCTGTAAGTTTTGCACTGATATCTGTACAGACCAAGTGGTGCAAAAAGGTGTTTTTTCAGCGGCCAAGGTGCGTAAATGTAATTTTTTTACTAGTAAGACAGTGCATGCCATGATCTAGAATTTGACTACTGCAATCTCTGTATACCCGTGGGCCTGATGTATTAGTTTCCAAATAAAGGAAAAAAATGGCCCCAAATAATACCAATGAACTCTATCCATGATCAAGCAACGAATGGAACATTTGCAATACATTTTTACAGTGAATGCTGCGTAATTATGATAAGTGTCATACTTTCAGGGATTTCGCGTTACAAGCATAACGCGAAATTTCCGAAATTACATTAATTATGATGGGATAATTTAAATGTTACCAACGCCTAGTTACGATGGGGCATATTAACAAGGCGGCGCTATAAAATTATCGCCGCTTTTGCGGCCGTTTTCTTATCAGCAAAGACACGCTATTGCGTGTTTTGCTGACTTAGCGCCCGTTTCCAGCACGCCTAACTTTGCATCGCTAATGAGATGCAAAGTAGGCGTGGCTGTGAAACCAACCAGGGAAAATATCGGGAAGGCAGTTTCGTGATATCAACAAGGAATGGTAGCGATTATTTAAATCACGTTAAGTATGCCTTAATGCAGGAATTTATCGTCTGTTAAGTTCCTGACTAAGGGATACCTAACATGGGGGGTGGATTCTGTGGCTATCATCTAGGATAACGCCGTTTTCCACCATGGAAAACGGCGATATCAACACAATCTCTGGAATTTTATCGCCTCAGCGATTCGCGTTGTTGATAACGCGCTAACCGGGCGATAAATTCCAGAGATAGCCGGCGATAAATATGCAAGCGCTAAGCGCGCTTTGCGATATTTATCGCCGGCCCTTGTTACTATGCCCCGATGTGTCTGGATTTGCTCAAATGCATTTCGTTTTGCAGCCATGGTGACAAATAAAAACCGTCTCTTTTAAGCGCCTACAAAAAATATTGATGACGTGCAAGGAGTCACAATAGCACACATTGGTCCCTGTTCAAAAAAGTTCTAATAGTTAATTATTGCCATCGAGAGAAAATAAACAAATGAAGGTTTACCTCTATAAAGTTTTTTGAAACCATTGAAACATGCACGTGTTTCTAATCGAAGCTGCCGCCGAGGGCTGACCTGTCAGCCTGCTCATTACAATGGAAAACGCCTGTGACAGACCCTATCTTCGGTGTCTGCCGAATGCCCTTTAAGACTCAGACATGTGTTGCAGATTAGAAATGTGAAAATCCCTTCCTGCAGAGGGTGCAACGCTGAGTGTTGACAGCCTCTATATACACGTGCAAACCACATGTAGGATTCACACTCGAAATCGAATACTTGTGTGAATATTACTGGTGTATAAACCCAGCACGTCACAATTCTGTGAGGAATATGTTAATTCGCTGGATTAACAAAACGCCTTTATGCAGCTGTTATTTCGGTTTTTCGGGTCTACATTTCCACATGGGCTGGTGCTGGAAAATCAGCTTAAATATATTTTAATGCCTATTCAATTTTCATTGCTGTAATTTGTCTCTGTATTAATTACACGTATTTTTTTAAACTGCTTTTTTCAAATTCTGAAGATATGTTTTCGTTTCTTTCTTTCATCGCCTCAGAAACGTGACAGTTGGTACTATTTGTATTTATAATCAGTGAATAAAATATTCAATATTGTATTGCATTGGACTGTAATGATAGCTTAAACAAAATCCAGATATCTCAAAATAGTCAGGGTATAAGAAGATGTTTTTACTGAAATGTATGTGACCTATTCCAAATGATCTTCGGGAAACATTTCTTATGATAAATCAACCCACTAAAGCCGAGTATAGGCATGCATTAGTCATTCTTGTAATCAGATTGACACATGGGTTTGGTGGGCGATGGAGCGGGAGCGGGCTGCTGGCGTGGCGGTCCGCTCCCGCCCCACCAAACTCTTAACCAGGCCCTAATGATTCAATTTCATACAATAGACAGAACCCATATAAGGGGCATATCAACATCAACTGGCGATAATTATCGCTAAGCGCACTTTGCGCTAGGATAATTATCGCCGGCTAGCGTTGATTTTTATCGCTGAGATAGCGTGCTATTAGCAACGCTTATCTCAATAGCGATAAAAATCCTCACGCTAAGTGGCTAACGTGAGATTATCGCTGGAAACCCAGCGATAATCTCACGTTAGCTTGTTGATAGGGACAGACAAACTTAGCCATGATATCCTCCTTCCATAGGATATCATGGCTAAGTCAGAAAAATACCAGACGTAAAAAAGCAGCGTTAACCACGGTTAGCGCTGCTTTTTTTGTCTCTAACTGGGTTAGCGATATTCTTGATAATAGGAGAAATGTCGCTTAGCGACATTTCTCCTATTATTTTACTCTGGAACGCCCCCTTTGCATCTCATTAGAGATGCAAAGGGAAGCGTAGAGTAAAAGGGTGCTAACATGCAAATTTGCATGTTAGCACCCTGTTGTTGATAGGGTGCTAGTTTTATCTCTGTTAAAGCCAAAAAAGCAGAGATAAAGCCCTTGTTGATATGCCCCCAGGTTATTCGAATTTGGGGGCATATTATCAAGAACGGCGTTAAAATTATTGCCGCTTTGGCGGCAGAAAACTGCCGCTAAACCGGCGATAATTAGCTTGATAATATGCCCTTGAGAATTCCAATAGAAGCCCATGTTCTGGTGTGAAGGACATCAAACCCGGGCTTCTATTGGAATTCTCTGCAGCATATTATCAAGCCCATTATCGCCTCTTTAGCGGCGATAATTTTGACACCGTTCTTGATAATATGCCCCAGAGTTACCACCAGCAATATCTGCTGGTAATGGGCATGTGTTTTAGATGCTGTAATGCGTAATTACTGCCGAAATCAATCAAATTAATAAATATACTGCAGCCCAAATACTGCACATTTTCCTCGTCTTTCAGCCACTTAAAATTGGGTCTGGATAATTTAAGCGAACGTTAATAGTAGTAATAGAACACGCATCATTTTATTATTGGTTCAAGAATGTATAAATACTCTTCTGGATAGCCTTCTCTTCCAGTTCCTTGAGCTGTCAGATGGAGTGCATAGCCAGTCATTTCTTCTTGATGTAGCACAGGTTTAAACTCATAATGAACGCTGTGTGTTATTTGCAAAATGCATTTCTAATTAATTTGTCAATCGCTTTGCTCTGTTTTTGATAACGAGAACGCAGGAAAAAACATGCCGTCCGTATACTGCAGCCCTCCTGCTTCTGTTTTAGGGGTTTCCAACCCAGAATCTGACACTGAAAGAGCAGGAATGTACAGTGTTCCTGGGAAATGTCCATATATTTATTTTTATAACCTAACTGACTGTAAATCTAATAGTTAAAACACATTGGTATAGTGATTTCACATCTCACTGTCTGACATGGGAAAGCGTCTCTCATAGACATCAAACAATTACAATATGGACGAATTGAATTACCGTGAATAAGATGACCCATAATAATGACGTATTGATAGATCGTCGTGTAATAGGAGATAATAACCACATTGGGCGCTCTTGCACTGCCACAGTGAACAAGGCAGTGTGTGTTTTTCCTGTGCGATCAGTTTTCTTCTGATGCAAGCAGCTCAAGAGGACCTTGCCTTTCCTCCACCAGTCTTACATATCTCTGCTGAGTCACGTTTGGCAGAGGGAGTGCAGTACTGCCAGGAAGGAGGCCTCCAAGGAACAGTATCGATGAAGCACCTTTCTCAAAGTAGTTACAAATTGCATTTGGGCTTGGGATACTTCCTTCACCCTCACTTCTGAATCGAAATCTGTTACTCACACCGGGGCATATTCTCAAGCCAGGCGATAAAATTATCGACGCCTTAGCGCCAAAAAACTGCCGCTAAAACGACGATAATGGGCTTGATAATATGCTCTATGGAATTTCAATTGAAGTCCAGGTTAAATGTCCTTCACATTTAACATGGGCTTTAATTGGAATTCCATAGAGCATATTATCAAGCCCATAATCGCCGTTTTAGTGTCAGTTTTCTGCCGCCAAAGAGGCGATAATTTTATCGCCTGGCTTGTTAATATGCCCCACCTTTCTGTATTATTCCAACTGTATTATTATAAAGGAGTCAAGAACCCACTTCTTTTTTTGGGTCTGTTTTACGTCAACTAGTGTGAAATATGGATTGTTTCCCTTATGAGAGCAATGCGCATTAGGAAATGTGCAGTGGCACTGTTAGCTTTCAAATTAACCACTCATTCCCAGGATGTTGTTGCTGTCTTTCGATGTCTGATGTGCATTTGATTTGCCAGAGCTAAACATTTAAACCTCACCTAATGAACAGCATTACTTCACTTGGGGGCATATTATCAACGGCCAGCGATAATTACCGCTGGCCGTACTTAGCGATAATAATATTATCGCAGGTTATCTCTGGAATTTATCGCGCTGGTAGCGCGTTATTAACAACGCATTTCTCCAGGGCGAAAAAAATTCCAGAGATAGCGATGTTATTGCCGTTTTGCAGGGAACATCGCTGGTTTCCCAGCGATGTTCCCTGCAAAACGGGGTCTTATTAGCATAATCCAACCCCAATGTTTGGGGTGGCTTAGTCAGGATTTTAGCAGACGTTAGTTTTTGGAGAAAACAGCAGTTTTCTCCAAAAACTAACGTCTGCTAAAATGCAAGGGTATCCTTGCTGATAGCAGAAAGACGCGCTATTGCTCTCCTGACATGAAGTGTATGTCAGGAACGCCCACTTTGCATCTCATTAGAGATTCAAAGGTAGGCGTAGTGTAAAAGGGTGCTAACATGCGAATACGCATGTTAGCACCCTCTTGCTGATAGGGCGTTGGTTTTATCTCTGCTTTTCTGGCTTTTAAAGCCAGAGAAGCGGAGATAAAGCCCTTGATGATATGCCCCTAATTTCTGTAAACCTGTGAGGCTGGCACAGTGGCGGCTGGTGAAGTAAAGTGGTGAGATCTACACAGTTATCGCTAACAGCATCAAGCCAGTGAAGCGAGCGATTCTCAGCTCCTCTACATCGGTTTTGCGAGGTTTTCCCAGTGAAAACTCCATGTAAAAACAATTTCAAATGAAGCATTTCCCAGTACAATTTTCACATACGCTGAGTAAAAATCCTGTTGTCTTTAATGTAATTTGTGGTTGTGCCAAGCAAGCCTGACCATACCGGGGGTTGTTGACTCCACTTTCCTAGTAAAACTGTGGTGAAAGAGGGATATGTACTATAGGATTTAAAAAAAACCTATTCATGCAAAGTCAAAAGGCACATTATTTTTCAAAATATATTCAGCATCTTTCTTCACTTAATTTTACCATCCTTTGTTGCCTTCAGTGTACACTTTCATTCACATTATAAAAAACAGCACAATATTTTACACTATCATAGGCCTGAGACAGCAGAGCCAGACAGATCCTACAGTCTCACACTGTAATGCTGCTACTGAATTATATATTGCTTTAAGGTTGTGAAAGGGTGTACCAATTGTACTTTCTTGGACCTCAATAGTAGTAGCGATCATAATACAGAAACACTCCTTCTCTTTTCAAATCTGAAAGATGCAGGGTATTCTGACAGTTGCCCCAAACTATGTCCTCAGGTTGATCCCTTACTTACTGCCTTAGGAGGGTTTTTTGGGGAGTTGACATTTTTAGAACAAGAACACACAGTTTGGCCAAAAAGGAAGGAAACCAGGACGAGGAACAATTTTTTTAGGGTGTTAGGGTGTGTACCTGTACTGGGGTGACTGGTGGCATTTGAAAAAGGTGCGGCATAAAAGTTTGTGACGAGTGCCCTGTGGTGAGTGAGCATAGAGAGCAAGTCTGACCAACATAAGGGGAGTTTGGGGGCTTTTTCCCCCAGGAACATTTTGAAAAAGAAGTGGGCAAAAAGAGCATTTTGAAGCAAATTTGAGAAAGCAAGGAGTGTCTGTGCCATTGAAGTAGGCCTCACATTCATATGTGCATCATGTGCGTTTCCACCAGACCATTTTCCTGAACTAGTCCCTCTGTATATTCTAAAGTATGTCTACTGAGAATACTGCCTGCTAAAGCTTGTTTGTGCTTCCTGCCACTGGAGCTAGTGTTGGGGTAGAAAATAAGCTGCCACTAACTGGAAAGGCTAAAAAACTGTTACATTTGTCTTGGCAAAGGTATTTGAGTAAGTGGACGTTAATCTGAAAGGTTTACTGGAATAAAAGACCCTCCTATGCATGTTACTATGTAGTTGTTTGCTTTTTCATATGATTACCTACAAATGAAGTGTAATGAACCTGAATATCCCAGTAGAATCTTTAGACTGGCAGAATGATCTGGCCAAAGACCTGGGGAGTAGATGTGGCCAAATGACAAAAATTGCCAACTTTGAAACTAAGAACCCAGTTTTCGAGTGCTGGGGTCAGGTTCTGGGCGAGTCACCTAATCTTTCCGTGTCTAAAAAATAAAATATGTAATGCACCTGCCTCTCATGTTCAGCGCTCTAAAGCTCTTGGACCAACTTTTTCTTAATCCTATTCTTCGTTCTGCAGGCCCACAGGACTGTGGGCTAGTTGCAGTTTTGTGCGTACCCTTTCTGCATAAAAGCTTGTCACTTCCCCCCAGTACCGCAGCGGCACAAACAGCTTTGGAAAATGTGTGGATGAGAATAAGGGAATGCATTAGGATGGAGTGTATTTGAATATTGTGGTGATGTGAGAAATAAACAAAGTAAATACTCTTTAACCCGTTCGCTCCTTCTGTCAACCAACGGCCGTTGCGAGCACTACCTGGCTAGTGTTGCGCACATTCGTTGGCCGACGCGGCCCCGCCCACTCTAAAACCGCCTCACCGCGGCGGAAAGGGGTTAAAGAACACTGCAGGAGCCTAGGTAGGACCAACACATGTTTGACATCTGCATTTCTCTGCCAAATACTACTAAAAAAAGAGCAAACCAAGGAATTGGATTCGTAGTCAAACCACAAAAGTAAACGCACATCACAATCACAAGTAGTTATATGTTTCCCAGGAGATTTTGGCAAAGAAAATTAAAGAGTAACGCCAAGTTGGGAGAAAACATAGTAAACAAGTAGGAGAGGTTTAATCCATTCAACTCATACAGAGAGAAACAAAATCTAGTCAACCCATACAGAGAGAAACAAAAGCCTGTTCACCTTGGCAGAGAGGAGAAAGTCCAAAGCAGGGGCATGTGTGCACAGGTTCCATGAAACCTGAGTCTTGAGAAGTTGAGGAATGGGTGTTAGAGGTCATGAGAGCCAGAGACACAAAGGGCCATCCGAGAATACAAGCACGTTCCACAAGAAGGGAGGCAGAGGGGGATGGTAAATGCAAGGTTCTCGCTGCTGTTTGATTTGGAGTTATCAACACCGCAGAACGTGACCCGCTCAATATTTGAATATATTTTCGGCATCATGCAGGTGTCTGTGGGAATTCACCTGTATCAATGTAAAGCAGGGGAACGCTCCAGAGGAAAAGTTGGTGGTAGAATGGCTGAGAATTTCATGCATTTGTTAATTGACTTCCGTTACAATGAGGGGTATTTTGCAAGGCAGAGCAGAAGCTAAAAGTTGTGTGTTCACCGAAAGTGAAAATTTCGCACTTAAGTAGGAAGACTGCATTTATATACATGGAAGGGAATTCTTAGCGAACTCAAAGATGAATACTCGCCTCCCTCTGAAACAATACACCTACCGAGGCAAACATAAACTCAAATAGTGACTGTTAGAAATGGGATTTTTGGTCAGCTAGGGCATGTGCCAAAGTTGGGCAGAAACCACCACTCTAGTCAGGATAAGGGAGTTACACTCCTAAAATAACCCCTGCTCACCCCCTTGGTAGCTTGGCACGAGCAGTCAGGCTTATCTTAGAGGCAGTGTGTAAACCATTTGCACATAACCAACAGAAATACAGTATAAGCACTACAAAAGGACACCACACCAGGTTAGAAAAATATCCAATATTTTTATATACTTAAGACAAGACCAAAAACGATAAAAATCCACAATACAGTACTTAAAAATCTTCAATTTTCAACATATGCTTGAAAAACAGTTCCTTGATGTCGATAGCTCCGTCCGGGGCTATCACGGCGTTGTGAGCAAACAAATCCAAACAGTTCTGGCTGAGCGCGGCATCGTGGGCCAGCTACGGCATCGGGAAGACCCGCAAACAGAACCTTTTAGAAATGCAGGGCTTCGGTGACCTCTTGTTGAGCTTCCGAAAGCACGGCGTCCGCAGACGTCGGTGCAGGAGTCGTCGGGGCCCTCGAAGTCACATGCGTTGCATATCGATCTCCTCTCTGTTGGAGTCAGGAGCACTGGCGTCGGCAGGCATCGGGTGCTGCGGTGTGAAGTGCAGTGGTGCGGCATGCTGTGCCCTCAGGTTGCGGTGCCAGCAGCGGCTCGGTGCCGGCATCACATGGCGTCGGTGAGACCAGGGTTGTGGTGCAAGGTGAATGCGGTGCTCGTCGCGGTGCTGGCAGATCGTGGTGCAAGCAACGTCGTTGCTGAAGCGCTGTCGTCGGCTGGTGAACTGGAGTCAATGGCACCGGCATCAGTAGGCCAAGGCTGCGGTGTGGGATGAGCCCAGTGCGTCGTGTATCTTTATGAGTGGTGCCCTCGAACCATGGTGCAGGCAGCAGCGTCAATTTTAGCGTAGAGTGGCGCCGTCGGGGAGGCCAAGGCGTCATCGTGAAGTGAGGCAGTGCGGAGTGCGGTGCCTACAGGTCGCGATGCAAGCAGCAGCTCAGTGGCAGCGTCAGCAGGCGTCGTCGGTGAGACCAGGGTCGCTGTGTGGCATGCGGCGGTGACCTCTGCAGTGCCTTCAGGACGCGGAGTCGGCAGCGGCAGTGTAGACAGCGTCGGGTTGCTTTTTCTTCTGTTACAGTACAAAACACACAGTCCCCAGTGCTGAGGGCAGAAGAGCTTGAAGTCTTTGCTGTTCCTGAGACTTCTTGAACAGGGGACAAGCTCTACCTCAAGCCCTTGGAGAAACTCACAAAAGTAGATTGCAGAAAGTTCAGTCCTGTCCTTAAACTGCCCAAGACAGAAGCAGCCACTGCAGGTCAACATAGCAAAGCACACAGCAAAGTGATAGTTCCTCCTCACAGCTTCTCCAGCTCTTCTTCTTGGCAGTCTTCTTGATCCATAAGAGTTCTAAAGTTCAGGGGTCTGGGCCCCAATATTTATTTCCCCAAATCCTTTGATCTCTCAGAGAGAGTCTGTGCCCGGCCAGAACCAGTTCTGCCTTCTCTGGTGTGACTTCATGGCAGGTAGTGGAGACGGCATTGTCTGAGGTAGACCAGGCCTTTTGAGGTGCAAGGAAATCTTCTCACCCTTCCCCCATTGCAGACCAGGTCTATTCAGCCCTTTCCTGACCCACCTAGACTATCTGGAGCCACTCCTGCTCCCCAGCATTCTGTCATCCAAAACCCAGACAGGCAATCCACATTCCAGCAGAGGCACACAGGATGATTGAGCAAGAAAATACCTACTTTCTAAAAGTGGTATTTTCAAACACAGAATGTAAGAATCACCTTCACTAAAAAATCCATCTTCAGATTCTGAGTTCAGGCATACTAAACTTTAGTTTCTTACCTAATTCCCCGGGCCAGTTATGTTTATAAGATGTTCTAAACAAACTTCCCATTCTGTCCTATGGGGAACAGGTAGCCTGGCAGTAGAAAAAAGCCGAAATGGGCCATAATTCGCTCCCAGGACATGCCACGCACACCAGGGCATGTCCTACCTTTCACATGCACTGCACCCTGCCCACAGGGGTACCTTGTTTTTACCTTAGGGGTGGCTGACATGTGGGAAAAGGGAAGGTTAGAGACTGGCAAGTGTGTGCACTGGCCAAGTCGACATGGCTGTTACAAACTACGAACAGACTCTGCATTGGCAGGTCTGAGTTACCTTTTCAGGGCTACACACTTGGGTGGCACAATCAGTGCTGCAGGCCCACTTGTAGCATTTGGTTTACAGGCCCTGGCACACTCAGTGCACTTTACTAGAGACTAACAAGTAAATCAAACATCCAATCATGGAAACACCAATCCATAACACAATTTACCACAGGAGCACTTGCACTTTACCACTGATCAGCAGTGAGAAAAGTGTGCAGCAACGCTAAGCCAGCAGGAACAGAGTCAAAAACCGGGAGGTCAGAAAGCAAACACTCAGGGAAACGTGCCAACAGATGCCAAGTCTAACAGTGACCACGCAATTCAGTGCAGTGTAAATAACTATGGAGGGGAAAAGATGATCTTTTATTAAGAAGCAGTTTCCACAAGAAGTTCAGTCTAACACTACATTAACATGTTGCACAAACCTGGTCACTCTTAAACAATGTGCGCAACCTCTACCTACCCCTAACTGACAGCGTCCACGAATAAAATAAAATAAAACATACCTAACGCCTCAGTGCTCTGCTCCCCTGCTGGTGCACAGGCTGCCAGACTCCCTACACCTAGGCCAATCCCGACACTGCTCTCATGCTGATAATACTATTACCCAGTATGAGAGAAGCCTCGTGATTCGTCTGTACGGCCTGGTTTGATGCTCAGTCAGGCCCTAGGAGCCTGTGCCAGTTCTCCACCCAGCTGTGCAGCACAGCTTGGGTGGAGAAATCTAAGTGCGCATGTCGGTTTGGCCGTCCCAAGACAGCCAGCCAAATGGCATGCGTACTTACAGTGCCTACCACTCCTTCTCTCTGCTGCTGTTTGTCAGGATGGTCCTGCCCCTCCTTAGACTATCAGTGATGAAAAATAAAATGATAAGAACATTCTTTATCATTTTATTTTTAATGTTTCCGCTGCTGAAAGATCAGTGGGGTGATGCTCCTCCGCCTTAACGGAGGAGCCGCCGATATACCTGTAGATCTTTTTAATGAAAGTCCTAGTTTTCACTGGTCAGTGGCTTTCACATTTCCCCTAGGACAGGAATCCTCATATGATGCCTATCTGCTACTGAATTTCTTCCTCTTCAGCCTACGTGTGTCTTACAGACTCTGACTTGCTTTTCAGAGACAGGCATCAGATGACTTAATTTTTACATCGCCCACTATACCTCTATCTCTGCTATAAATCTACCTTATTTCTATGGTGATGTTTTTAATCAACTGTTATTTGTTTATCGATTCTTGTATTCAATATATTTTAAAGCACATTGTACATACTGAGTTTTGTCACACTCCTACACTGTCAGTCACATTGCCCTTCTGAACCC
Source organism: Triturus cristatus (assembly GCF_964204655.1). NCBI lineage: Eukaryota > Metazoa > Chordata > Amphibia > Caudata > Salamandridae > Triturus > Triturus cristatus. The sequence goes on from NC_140594.1 coordinate 833,906,111, forward strand.
AATGACACTTTCTCTGCTAGTGCTAACTACTTCTTGGTATGGTGCATAAAAGGCAAAGGCACACACTCAAACTCATACAAGCCGGTGCTGCAGCATGTCTGTAACGCATAAGATAGACCATTAGGTGAGCGCACATATATCTATACAATCTGCACTAAGGGGCTGATTTACGAGGGACCTGTGTCACTTTTGCACCGCGTAAAATGGTACATGCGTGACACAGGGCTATCAGAAAGATTTATGAAGCCACGCAAAGTCACCCTGCGTGGCTTTGTGTGGCCTCATAAATCATGAGTGAGGTGAAGCAGTGCAAATCTCTGCATCACCTTACTCTGCGCCCAGGAAGCATTCCAAGGGCATTGCTGTGGGTTTTCCCAAGCAGCACCCATGGAATTTGACGGTGCCTCAGATTTACAAAAACATGTAAACCTGGGGAAGCACCAAATCTGCAATCCTGCGTGAGGCGTAACGAGGAGAAATAACTTTCCTCTTTCCATGTGTGGTGTGTTCTGCAGCACACAAACAAAGAGGAAAACACCTCTAGGATTGTTTTTGTGCAGGAAGGTGCCCCTTCTTTCACAAAAACAACAGTGTCTGTAACAGACACACCCTTGCACCATGGTAATGAATGCCTATGTTTGTGCTAGGCTGCCGAAACTGTGCCAGCGCAGGCAGAGAGGACAGAAATGCACCGTACTGCTTAAATACAGTGCATTACTGCGATTTAAAAAAATAAGGTACCTTACGGCACTGCCCTAAGCTAAAATGCCACAAATGAGACCTTGAGGTCTTCCCCAAGCAAGGCGCAGGAGAGCTTCTCACTGGGAGCAGTGACCTTCCCCCTTTCTTGTAAGAGTTTTCCTCAGTAACTAGATGTAATGTTCAAGTGATGCAGTGTATCTCCGTGACTGTAGCTAATTGAGGAACAATAATTGAATAGTTATTAGCTCTGTAGACTCGGCACAAGATCCCAGAATAAGCTGCTGCTATAATTATGAAGGGCCTGATTCACAGAACCAACTTAAGACAAATTCCTTAACTTACTACCATTTTGGTATTCACAGAAGGCACCTGCTTACTCATTTTGAGTAACTTACTCATTTTGAGTAACTTACTCATTGATGAGTAAGTGCCTTCTGTGAATACCCAAATTAGTAAATTACTCAAAATGAGTAAGTTACTCAAAATGAGTAAGTTACTCACTTAATATTCACAGAAGGCACTTACTCATCAATGAGTAAGTGCCTTCTGTGAATACCAAAATACACAAGTCATTTCTATTAGACAGATAATCTACACACAATGCCTCTCTGTGCCTCAATCTCAGTCTGTCACATAGGATATTCTACAAATCCAGCACCTATCAATGCCCGAGTCTTCATCAATATCTTAAAGGGTAGTCAACACATATACCACTTATCTCTGCCTCAGTCTCTCCGTCATACGGCCTACTCTGGACACGTGCACGGAGACACACACTATAGCACTGACGTCTCTATTACCCAGGATACTATGCACATTGGACTAATCTGTGCCTGAGCCCCATTGAGACTGAAAGTGGAGGCTTTTCATACCTAAAGGCATCACTGACATTTTCCTATTTGTTCCCTCATTGAAATATGTGGTTTTGACCGTCTATAAGCAATACATAGTATACCATCCCCTATGAAGGAGTTCTAGGCCCTGTAGACTTTAAACTGATGCCTATCACAGGTAAGTTTTGCTAGGCTTTGCAAGGGTATGCACTTGGAGGAGGCACGGAGAGAGGTTAATCCGGGATATTGCAACTTAGAAAAAACACAACTATTACCATTTCAAATCGGTGTAAAAGCTTGCACCGAGTTAGGAAGGAACAAACAAGGGAACAACACTGTATTTGGGATGCTGATAGCAGATAAGGGGCTATGTCTGCTAGGCGTCTTATTTAAAATATCAAGCAGGTAATTGTAAACACAGTAATTCAGTTTGACGTCAGTAGAGCAGCCTGTAAAATCTGAACTTGGGGGCATATCAACAACAACCGGCGATAATTATCTCTAAGCGCACTTAGCGCTAGAATAATTATCGCCGGCTAGCGTGACTTTTTATCTCTGAGATAGCGTGCTATTAGCAACGCTTATCTCAATAGCGATAAAAATCCTCACGCTAACAGGCTGACGTGAGATTATCGCTGGAAACCCAGCGATAATCTCACGTTACCTTGTTGATAGGGACAGTCAAACTTAGCCATGATATCCTCCTTCCATAGGATATCATGGCTAAGTCAGAAAAATACCAGACGTAAAAAAGCAGCGTTAACCGCGGTTAGCGCTGCTTTTTTTGTCTCTAACAGGGTTAGCGACATTCTTGATAATAGGAGAAATGTCGCTTAGCGACATTTCTCCTATTATTTTACTCTGGAACGCCCCCTTTGCATCTCATTAGAGATGCAAGGGGAAGCGTAGAGTAAAAGTGTGCTAACATGCAAATTTGCATGTTAGCACCCTGTTGTTGATAGGGCGCTAGTTTTATCTCTCCTTTTTTGGCTTTTAAAGCCCGAAAAGCAGAGATAAAGCCCTTGTTGATATGCCCCCTGGTCCCTTATGCAAGCCATGCACTAGACGAACTGTTTATTTTGTAGCACTTGACGTTTTCAAAGGGAGGATTGAGTAAGCCCCAAGTAAACGGAATTATTGCCATCCTACCAAGAGCTAATTGCTGTCCCACTAGAGAGAAAAGGCATCACTTTTTCCAGAGCAATTAAGAAAATATGCACAGCACTGCAATGAAGCTGGGACCAGAGTAAGCCTCACGCTTGTTTGACTTTGCCTCCAAAGCGAAATCTAAATAAATTCCGTTTGTTTTAGTAACTGACAACGGTCTCAAACTTTAATTACCGGCTACCAGTAAAGTACCTGTCAGGCTAAAACCAATTTAGGCGGCATACAGACATGCAACCGAGAACAGACTCATATGGGCTAGTGAAAAAGGACATGTCAGTCGAACCTAGCGCCTGCCCGCCTTTGAGAATAGTTTGACATGCGCGTTTAAAAACAGTGGTTGGTGAGTCTGAGCCCTTCATCCTTCAGAGTAAAAAGCAACTTTGGCCTTGACATGAAAAAACCAAGCATTGACATAGCCAATAGGTCTCGCTTTTGGGACTTTTTAAATGTAAATGTCAAGGCACTTATAGAGCGCACTGTCACCAGACAGCCACCTTGCGGTTTCACCTTTGCAGTTTTCTGGCGCTGATACTCATACTGCTGTGGAACCCCTTTCTGGCATTCCCTGTGAAGTGTCCACTCCTGGGCACCCCCAGGGTGAAGCCAGGCATCCTTAGCACTGTTGGGGCTGGTGTGGAGGATAAGCAAGCGATTGCCCAGAGTTGCAGCGTGGGGCCCGTGATTAGAATAGGCACCGAGGCGAGAATAGCCAGGTCCAAGGAATTTATAGCCCGAGACCCTGCCGCGGCAGGAATCGAACCCTGGTCCCTGGCCAGAACTCTGCTTCAGGGTCTGCCGCTCTAACCATTGAGCCACAATCCTCCTTAAGTGTTTAGCCATACAGTTTATACATACATGGAGTGGCCAATCCAAGAGCGACACACACTTCTGTAGGCCAACACTAAGGAATGTAGAATTGGGTAGAAAAGGCACCAAGACTGACTGCTGTGTTTAAATAGATAAGTCGTCAGTGGGAGCGCTGTACGACTCCTGCAGCACTTAGGCTGGCACTAGTCAGGCTGCCTCCGCCTCTGTAAACTCACCAGACATACAATTGTGAATAAAAAAGCCTATCTAGCATTTAAAAAAAAAAAAAAAATACAGGAGGCTTATGCTACAGCAATAACTGTTTCTAGTCCGGATGGTATAAAAAAAATGGTAGTACATATTTCAGACATATAGAGACAAATTGTGATTACAAGCATATATTAATAAACTCCTAATTCATAAAGTTTGTTGCTGCAAGGTGTTTTTGTTTGAAACTTTTAGCCAAGCCTCTCTTTGAACCCTAAAAATTCAAGTTATTTTCTGAGTTTACTTTACAGCTTTTGAGTAGGCAGAGACAAATCACTTACTCCCCCTGTGCCTGCCAAAAAATGTATGTATCCTTGTGTAACGTAACTGGTGCTCCTGTAACACCCCCGGGTCAAGTTCACGCTATTTAATCCTGAAAAAAAGACAAGTTCCATGATAGAACTGGCCATGTCAACGTCCCTGTACACAAAATATTCATAACTCTAATATTGGATGCAATATACACCATTTGAAACTGGTCTGTGGGACTTTCCTTCAGGGTTGGCACTTTTGCTTTGAACTATGCATACTTCGGATTACACTCGTCCATGTTCAGGGGACCGATATACAACCCTAGCACCCACTACACAATGTTACCTCCTTTGCTGGCAGCGTCGGAAATATACACTTGGAAGGGCTTAACTGGGAGAGCATTAAAAATGGACATGGAGACGGACTCAGTGGCATGTTCACAAAATGGCGGATACAGGCAGTGCCATGGTCCGTCCGTGTGCCATCAGAGCAAAGTAAACACATACACAGGACCGGCTTTAGGGCGGTGCGACCGGTGCCACCGCACCGGGCGCTGGCTTCCTGGGGGCGCCGTGTTTGCAAGTTTATTATGTTTTTGAAGCACCTGCTCCGGCAATTACTAGGCCTCACAAAAATGTCAAGATAACTCGTGTGATTAATTATCTTCCTGGAGCGAGATCAGCATTTTGTATGGTTGAGGTTTTGACCTCTGTGAAGAACGTGTACCAAGTTGATTACATAGTGCATATAAAGTGAACAGAGTAGCAGGTTGCTGCTTTTAAAAGAGACATCCTTTTGTTACTTGCAATTTATAACTTAAAGTCCTAATATTCAACAGTGAGCTATTAACTTTCATCATAGAACGGCATACACACTGCAAAGCATACATTAGAACATTGATGTTGCATAAAGGGTTAATTTGACTAGAAATCGATTCTTATTATTAAAGAAAACTCCCAACTATGCTGTTTCTTTTTCGAGTGTGTGCTTCTCCACACCAAGCACTCTTAAACTATACTGCCTACCAGTATGGATGACATGTGACTCCTACACTTTTAGTCCTTTGGCTTATGTAAACATTTCCTATACTCTGATTTAAAACACATATGATTGATTGTCTCTGTGTAATGTGTGTGCGATGCAAAGTGCTCTGACACCCTACACTGGTATGAGTGGCGCTATATAACTAATTCAATGTGTCTGAGAGAGTGTGGTTATGGAGACTGTTAAAGGGTGGAGGTGGACATTGGGGGGGGGGCGCCAACAAACATTGTCGCACAGGGCACCACCAGCGCTAAAGCCGGCGAAGGGTGAGAAAACATGGGGACTGTGCATCTTTAAACCTCGCTATCAATCCTAGCTTGCAGCGCGCGCAACGAAATTCGTTTTATTTATTTAAATGCGTACTTACCTCCGTTCATCCATATTCCGGTGTTTACATTTCCCCACCCTGCACCTCCCCCGCCCCGCCTCACCGCCCCACGGAACTCCCTCCACAGACCGCTACTGCAAAGCAATGCAATGCGTGCACGTTTTTGCCTGAAAAACGGAATTAATTTCTAAAGGTCTCCTATGCAGCGCATGCGCGCTGCGTAGGGGAAACCTAACTAATACAGTGCTCTTCTTCCGCCTCCCTAAGCCCACACGTTCCTCGTCCCCTCCCCCCCTCTCCTTAGCTTATGGAGAAGAAAGGTCGTAACTGGAGAGCTCCACGGTTCTTCTCTGCTTTAGGAGGGCATGCAATAGGGATCACATTTATACATTGCTGCATGTGGAACTCGCAGGAGGCCCTTCAGAAACCAGGCTAGCCTGAATTTTTTTCTTCAACCTTGCTCTGTCCTGCATTCTCATAGGCCTTGGGGCAACATTACTGAAAACGCCTTGCCGCCCAAAAAGGCGTCTGTGAATTGTCGGTGCCTGAGGGAAGCAGACAGGAAAGGTGCCCCTCAGACATGCACAATCCATGTGCCCCTTTGTCTCCCTCCCCATGTTGTTGACATGCTCACTTTGCCAAGTCAGCAATATATGCCTGATAAACAGTTGAACTGTCAAGTCAGTTTGCCTGTTTACATTATCTGCTGCTCACCTTGAAGTTGCTCAAACCAGCTTCCCTTTCTGTCTTGGCAGCTGACTGAGGGGCAGCGCTCTAGTGTCCCCTATGCAGTAGCCACCACTGCACTAACAACTACCTCTGCAGGTCAAAAACACCATGACTGGGAGACGCGCGAGCGAGCGAAACAAGATGGCCGCCGTGTAGAGAGCTCCGGCGTTTTTTCGCCCGTTTTTCGTTAAAAACGATGATTCCTGTCAGTTTTTTACCGCAAATGAGGTCGCTTGGATGCTGAGCATCTTACCTGTCGATTGCTGAGTTTTTCTTGGAATTTGGGCGCTGTCTGAGGCGTTTTCCAGTGTCCAGCCTCTGCCTCCAGCTCTCCCTTCAGGTATTCCCAGCTTTGTCTGTCAGGGGGCGGAGCAAGCATTCAGGAAAGGGCCTGGCTTGGGCCTAGCCACTCCCATAGCCTGTTATAGCTGCTGCACCAGCTTTAATAAGGATATTCTTACTGCTGCAGTATTCTTTTCCTTCATTTTTTCTGCGTTGTTGCTGTTATTTTTGCAATTTTGATATTTTATTTTATTGTTATTATTATTATCCTACTTTTGCTACCAAATCAACATGGATAATAAAAATATTCATCCTAAAAGAAAGCAGCAGGTTTCACCTCCGCCAATTAAATCAAAGGCGGTAGAGTCAACAGAACCTTCATTATCCTTAATTTTGGAGGAAATTCAAGCGCTTCGTGTTAACACAGATGCTATTGCCTCAGAGATTAAAAATGTTCGAAAGGAAATGGCGAGTATGTCAATGAAAATCTCTGATAATGCAATTAAAATACACGATAATAAGGCTAAGCTTGAGACTTTCACTCCTCTTGTAGCTAAAATATCTCCTTTGTCTACCCGGCTCCTAGAGATGGAGAATCGTAACAGACAATACAATTTACGCATTTTTAATTTACCAGAGGATGTGGAGAGTGGCAACTGTAGGTTGTATTTGGAAAATTTGATTCCTGGGCTTCTACAAATTAAATTTCCAGAAAAATTTGAGATTGACAAGGCCCATAGAATCCCTTCACATCGCAATCCTCAACATACCAAACCTCGTCAAATGATTTTCAAAGTCCTCAGACATCATCATTTGGTTTTGATTCGAAAGGCAGCACGAGAGATTCCTTCCTTAATGGTCAATGGGAATAACATTTTTATTCATCAAGACTTTGCCAAGGAAACAGTCTCAATCCGCAAGGAATTTTCTACTCTTCGGCCTCAACTGCGAAGTCTTGGATTCAAATATGGTCTTTTTGACCCTTCAACAATGCGTATCTGGAAAGACAATCTGTCAAAATCTTTTCAACGTCCTGAGGACTTGCGTCAGTTTTTGGATCAACGTTCACAGCAATCCATGGATACTCATGACTCTAATACCTGATTATAGCTAATTTCCTTTTTGTTTTCTGACAGGTTAATGAACCATTACTACATTGGGCTCCAACGGTTAGGTCATGCTTGTTGAGCGTATGTGCGTCTCATCTTTGATATTTTTGTACCCTGTTTGTCATTTTCTCCTTTTTTTAATTTTTTCACCTCCTTTTACTTGTTCTGGAGCTACTATTTTCTCTCATTATCGTTCTCCTTCTTTTCTTTTTCTCCTCTTCTTGATTTTTTCTTCTTTCTCTCTTCATTATGGCTAATATCCACAATATTAAAGTTGTTTCACTAAATGTTAAAGGTTTACGTCATCCAGTTAAGCGTACAAAAATCTTAGATTATTTAGGTAGTTGTAAGGCAGATATTTGTTTTCTTCAAGAGACTCATATAGATGACAACATCTTAAATTATATGAAAAAGAAATGGGTAGATACTATTGTTTCATCACCTGCAATTGGTAAAAAAAATGGGGTGGCTATTTTTGTTGCGAAAAAATTGCATTGCCAAGTCTTAAGCAAAATTTCGGATGCAGATGGAAGATTTATTATAGCTAAAATTAAAATTCATGATTCAGTCATATTTTTGCTCAATGTTTATGGTCCTACTGTGGATGACCCTCTTTTTTGGTCTAATATTACCACCGAGGTTCTAAAGTTGGGTAAAGTTCCTTTAATTGTTGGAGGTGACTTTAATGTTATTGCTGACCCATTATTGGATAGATTATCTAGTACTAAATTTCGCCCTCCTAAGGTTTTTCATGCTTTTAAGTAATTTATTCATAACACCAAATTAGTTGACATTTGGCGTTTGCACTTTCCCACAGAAAAATGTTTTACATTTTTCTCTAATCCACATAATTCGCATTCTAGAATTGATTATTTTTTAGTCTCCACACAATTAGTCCAATCTGTTAAGACTCCTAAGATTGGTAATATTGATATCTCAGATCATGCCTTGATTTCTTTTGTTCTGAATTTAACTTCAACTTTTGCAAACCAAACTAGATGGCGTATGAATACTGGAATTGTTCTTAATGAACATAATAAGCCTAAAATCTTAAATGCTATTCAGGACTATTTTTTACTCAATCCTGAAGGTTCCACTTCCATGGTCAATAGATGGGACGCCTTTAAAGCTTACATTAGGGGTGTAACTATTTCAATTATGGCCTATGAAAATAAAACATTCAACGCACATATCAGGTGTTTGGAAAAACAAATTGCGAAATTTGAAAGGCTTTTTATTTCATCAAATGATCCTCAATTTAAAGTCAAGCTACAAAAGCTTCGATATGAATTTAACTCAATCCTTAGTACTAGAGCGGGCATCCAAATTTCTAATTCTAAGGCTAAGTTCCGTTTTAATGCCAACAGATCTGGGAAGCTTTTAGCTAATTATTTACGTATAAAAAAAGATAGAACGCAAATTACCTCAATTCATGGCCCTAATGGTAATATTGCAATATCTCATAATGATATTGTTAAGGAATTTTTGGATTTTTACTCTACTTTATATAATAAGCCTGATCCTCATGATCCTTCCATACTGGACTCTTTTTTAGATACATGTGATTTGCCCAAAATCTCACACTCGGACAGGCTTAGGCTAGATTTACCCATTACTACTGAGGAAATTTTAGCTGCTATTAAATCCATAAAAAAAAATAAATCCCCTGGCCCAGATGGTATCCCAGCTGAGTTTTATAAAGAGTTCCAGTCCCAACTTTTGCCCTATTTATTTCAACTTTTTACTTTTTTTGGTTCTTCAGGAACGATCTCAGGTTCCTTTACTGATGCTTTAATTATTGTACTTCCTAAACCAGATAAAGACCCCACTCTTGTTTCAAATTATCGCCCTATTTCCTTAATTAATCAAGATTGTAAATTGTATGCTAAAATACTTGCTTCTAGACTGTCCCCTATATTGGATTCTATTATACATCTTGATCAATCTGGTTTTATGAAGAATAGATATTCTACAAATAACACAAGAACCTTATTACACATTATTGAACAGAGTTCCACTTTAAGTTCCCCCGCAGGAATTTTGGCTTTAGATGCAGAGAAAGCTTTCGACAAAATCCATTGGCAATTTTTATTTCAAACCTTATTATCATTTAATTTTGGTGCTTCGTTTATACGCATGATTTCTGCTCTGTATTATGCCCCTACTGCTCGTTTATTTATTAATGGTCAAGTATCTAGTCAGTTTTCTCTTTTTAGAGGCACAAGACAAGGTTGTCCCCTCTCTCCACTTTTATTTCTCATTGGAATTGAACCTTTCCTTACTCATATAAGGAATTGTGTTAATATCAAAGGTATTCAGATTAAGGAGATTAATATCAAAACTTTAGCCTATGCTGATGATGTGCTGTTATTTATTAGTGAACCTCTATCCTCAATGCCTGCCCTATTAGAAATTATTACAAAATATTCCATGGTTTCTGGTTATAAACTTAATATTAATAAAACTGAATTCTTCCCTTTAAACATTTTTTGTACTCCTGATATGTTACCCATGGCTGATATTGTGTGGCAAAAAGATAAATTAAAATATCTTGGGATTCTATTTGCGTCCTCTGTAAAAGCAACATTAACATTAAATAGTAATTTTATTCTGAATTATATTAAAGATAAAACGTCTAAATGGTCTTCACTTCACCTCTCTTGGTGGGGTAGAATGGACTCCATTAAAATGACTATTGCTCCTAAAAATTTTTATACACTTGCTATGATTCCTATTCAATTTCCTTTACAATTATATAAAAACATTGATAGACTTCTCTCCAAATTTCTCTGGAATAATAAATCAACTCGTATTGGTTATAAAAAATTAAAAGTACCTAAATGCAATGCTGGATTTGGCTTGCCTGACTTTTTTCTATATCACAAAGCATTTATACTGAAACAAAGTTCCATATGGTTTTCTCCTTCCTCTTTAAAGAACCAACCTACATGGTTTCATATAGAGCAGTCTCTTGTGGATCCTTTTCCATTGACCACCTTGCTAACAATGTCCAATAGGTCAATATATGTGCATAAATCGGTTATTATTAAATCCACTAAACTCATTTTTAATGACCTGGATTCAATCTTTTTGATCCCTATGACTCATACTGAAGATATGTCATTGTGGCATAGTAATGTGATTAAATTGAATAGAAATGTTACTTTTTGGAATGCTTGCATTAAAGCTGGTATCTTTTATCTTAAAGATATCTATTTTGACAATGTTTTTATTTCTTTTGAAGCTTTACAAATGAAATTTAATTTACCTCAATCTGATTTTATTAAATATGAATCGTTATGTAATTCAATTTTAGACTCCTTCCCTCATGGTATCCCATTTAATGTTAAAGCAGATTTAGCACTATATATTCGAACTATCTCTACGTCATCACATACTGTCTCTATTTTATATAAAAAATTATCTAATTCTATAGGAAACAATCTAAATATTATTTCAACATTTTGGAATGATGAGCTTTCCCTTTCTTTGTCCAACGATACATGGACGACTGTTTGGCTTAATAGTATTTCAGGATGGCTGCCTGTTTCACTTTACCAAACCAATTCTTATATTTTATTTAATTGTTTATGGACCCCAGTGCGTTTATTTCGTGCTAAGCTGATGCAAGACAACATTTGTTGGCATTGTAAATTACTCCCTGGTTCACTACGACATATGCTTTTTGAATGTCCATTAATTTTTAAATTTTGGTCTGATGTTTGGGATATTATTCAACAAATATTTCATATTCATGATGTTATTTCTTAGAAAATATTAATATGTAAAGCTGTTGCTCTTACGCATAACTTAACTGAATTAGAAGGTAAACTGTTTAACTTCCTAATATCAGCTGCTTTAAAGTCCATTACATTTTGCTGGAAGGATATTTCGTCTTTATCGGTTCATGCTTGGTGGTCATGGGTCATTTTTACAAGAAGAGGTGCTCAATTATCCCTGAAAGGGATCAATCACAATTCTAGTTTGTTTCACTCGTTTTGGTTACCCATAGATGTATACTTATCTTTATAATTGTATATTTATACTTGATTCACCGTTTTACAGTCATTCTATTTAACGCCTTATATGATGAATGTAGCTCCTTTTTTCTAATAAGTTGACAATGCAATTCTTCATGGCTCCCTCCCTGCCCTTCTTTTTAGTTTATCTCCCCTCCTTCTAATTGATTATATATACATCTTTAACTATTGTATTTAGAATTGCTTTTAGAAATGTTTTATTTTTTATAGGTATTTTCGCTTGTGATAAATTTTTTCTGTATTGTCTGTATTTGTTCATTCTTATGGAAAATCTAATAAAACATTTTGAACTCAAAAACACCATGACATGAGCAGTTCTTAATTTTTGCCAGTGGTTGTATGTAGGGGAAACCAGCACTCACGTTCGGAGATCGGGATTTATTTCTCAACATAACCTGCAACACAGAGCAAGAGAGACACTCGGGAAAGAGAGCATGAAAGTGGAAGAGAGCAATAGCAAAAGAGTAACAAAAGGAGAAAGCAGGGAAGAAAAATAACTAGCCCTGGGTGAAATTTAAATTACACCAGCAAATTTCATGACACTTGTAAAATATCTGATAATTTGGAATTCACAATCTTATGTTATTTTTGCCACTGGGAGGCTATTTTTGCACAAAATGCGACACTGCTCAACCCAGTCTGCTGCAGGTATCTTACATGACTTTTTTTAAGTAAAGTATGCCGTTGTGTAAAAAAAAAGTCATCCAGATTTCAGCAAATTACGTTTCAAGTGAAACCCCTATTTCACAAACCTTCCACAAAATTTCAAGACATGTCTTGAAAAATGACACAATTTTGCACATTCCTAAAAATAAATAAAATAACCTAAACAAGAAAGAAGACTAGGAAGCCTGAACATTAAGTCAATCTGGCATTTGGCAACACCGTGTGGGCGGCTAAGAAAAAGTTTAGACCTCCATGTTTATAGTTTTACAAATTAAGCACTGGATGTGACGCACTATTTAGGCTGGGGATGAGACCTTTTTCAATTTCCAGTGGTGGGTCAGATAACTAATAATCTCCTGTGCAATACAACCCTGTTTTATTTTGATCTATAAATCATAAAAATATATCTTACAAAATTATATTAAGCAAACTATGTGTATTTAGTTTTCAACTGATCAATAACCTGAATCAGATAACTGTAGTGGTGTCTAAAAACCTTGCCATCCTAATCTATCTTCACTATATATTAAATACAGTCTTCTGCGTTTTATATTTTAATGTGAAGCGAATATTGTCCTGGCGGAAATGGTGGACATCCAATAAGAATATCTGGTTACTGTGGGGAGAGGACAACAATGAAGATAAAATAAAACAAAAACAATTACCTCAAACAGCCTCTTCTCCATTCTCTGTCCTCTTAATCTTCCTGCAAGCCCAGCTGGGAGCAGGAAACACCCACCTTGGCTCCCCTAAGCTAAACACAATGCTGCAATGCAATTACATGTGCTTACAGGCTTTGCATGTTCCAAACCAGGCTGCGTAATGCAGCCTGGTGGGGAAGATGTAAAACGCACGACTGTTTGGCAGGCCTCAGAGGGCTGATCAAGCAGTCATTGCAACCTAAGGGGTGCAAAACACTCCTCTTCCCTGCTGGGCCAAGCCCCGTCGCGCGATCCACTGACTGCAAAGGAAAACTAAAATGATAATAACAATAGTTATTTTCAATTTAGTTTTCCTTTTGTTCAGTGGGGCGACGCTTCTCGCCATAGCAGAGCAGCCGCCACTGCTTCTATCCTTCCAGCTTTCTATAGATGAAGTAAAGCCAGGTGTTTCATCCTCAGACTGACAGCCCTCAACTATTTTGCAGAACCATTGTCGAGCCACTAAAATTTGAAGCAATGGAGGACCAAATTATGCTGCCAGGTTATGCAGCCAGAAAAGGCTAATTATGCAGCCTTTTGCTGCACATTATCAGGCATGAATTGAATAATTTTAGATAGCAACCACATTTTGTTAAAATGTGCAAATGATGTGACAAATGATGTAGCAACTGAGGGAAATTCATAACTGTGTGGTAAATGCCAAATCCCCAGAATTACAGTTCCACTGGCCTTAGCCATTGTCCATAGTTTTATGAACAATGCACCTTGAAAAGAGCAGCTTCACAATCTCTATCTTCTACAGACAGTCTTTTTAACAATGCAACATGTTTCCCCCCAAAATTCTGCTTTCTTAGCTAGATATTAAAATATAATTCTCTGCATTTTACTTCATATATTGTTTTATCACACACGTAAAGTTTGCAGAAAATTTAAATGTACCTTTTTAAGATCAAACAATATGCATTGCACCTTTAGATAATAGGGTTTGCAATGTTGAATGTACAGAGATACAGTCTATAGGGTGCATAATGTGGCACTTAATGGGTTGCCACTTACTAGAATTCTTTACACAGCATAGTACAGCATAAAATAGTGAAATAATGTATTTTTTGTGAAGCTAATCTAGAATCTAAAAATGACCCTCCAAACAACACAAGCAGTGGATCATAAAGTGCTGGAGGCATCTTCTCTAAGGGTAACACTGAAGCCTGGTTTGGTGGGTGTGATCTGAGCATTTAACAGTACATGAGACATCAGCCACAGATCTATTGGAGAGATTTCTGGACCGCAGTGGCAGCCTGTCAGTGACAGGCACACTTGATTTGCTGGTGGTTGGCAAGGTGATTTTGGCTATGCCAGCACAACTTTTCTTGGACTATTTGAGTTTGGAACCATTTGTAAGTACTTTGACTCATGAGCCGATAACTCGCCATTTAAAATTTCTGTTTTTTGGCCAATGGGTCATAGGCACACAGTATGCTTTAGAAATCTCAACCTGCTTTAACTTATTTCTTAACTTCATGATTCCTAGCCTCTTTAGGAACATAGCCAGTGTGTCAGGGGTTCAGGTGTTGGGGTGTGAGGTTTCTAAACAAACTTTCTTCAAGTGACCCTTCTCTGTATTTTTGTTTTGGGTGCTTTGTGTTTGGGTGGGGTTTGTAAGTAGAGCAATTCATTTCAGTTTGTGACAACTCATCAGCTGTAGACATGCAAAACATTAAGCCTCCTCTACATTTTCATGTGCAACCCTGGGGAATCTCCCATGTGCTGGGTTAGGTTTAAGGAGGTTTTTGAGAACTAAGCAGGGGTTTGTGGGACCAACATGGGGGCGAACAGGAGGCACAGGAGATTCTGGAGGATATACCGGATTTGGACAGGGAAACCGTGTAAGGGTTGATTGTGTATGTGTTGTGGGTGATAGAGGAACCACCACTCAGCAAAGTAATTTTAGTGGCTAAGAAGATGGAGCATATGTGAAGTGTGCTCAAGCAGAAAAAAATGTGGATTAGTGTTTATTGTGTTGTCATGGCTGTAAACGGAGAGAAAAAGGAAGAGGGAGCAAGTAAGTTCAAAGCACAGTGTTTCAGATGTGCTATGAAAGATCACTTAACCAGTAGCAAAGAGTCAACGATGAAGGATGTCCTGTCCGCCAAAATATAAATTCCATTATATCCTATTGGATTTATATTTCAGTGGACGGGATCTCTGACACCGATGTGATGGAGTAACCTCAAATTCAATGTTTTTTCAGTCAGAGTCTATGATTGCCAGGATGTTTGCCTTATTCATGTCTTTGATGCTGGTCTATGTGTTAGCAATCTTCTCGAAAACAATGTCCAGACTGTTTTTGGGTCTGCTTGGATAGTTTTGCAAGACCGAAGTATTTTTTTTGCCTTGGCAGCTAGCTTTGAAAGTGTGCGGTGTGACCATTTTAAACATTTCAAGTTGATTGTTTTCCAACAGTTTTCAGCAACAGGTTATATTATTACAAAGTTTATACAGGTTCATCAGCGTACTAGACCTGTTTCTCCTAAGGTCAAATGTTGACAATATTGATACATGAAGCGGTCATGGTTGAGTTAGGTAAGTTATGAAAATAAGGGTTGATTGTGCTAGTAGAGCCAACTGAGTGTTTAGTCCCAGTTACTGTGGCAGAGAAGGCCATCAGAGACACATATTTAAATGTAGATCTCTGTGCTATCCACAATCGAGTGGTGATAAATAAGTTTCTTTTGCCTAATATCACAGAGATGCACACAAAGTTGGCTGGGGCCAAACATTTTGCACACTTGACTTGGCCATGGCTTATCATCATATATGGTTGTGTAAGGCTTCACAAGAGGGCACTCCTTTCATCTCTTCTATCGGTGCATAAAAGTACAGACACATGCCCTTTGGACAGATCATGGCAGCCTCTGTATTTCAAAGATTGATGACATCTAACTTAGGTTGACTTCCTAGAGGGTTGTTTTATCAGGATGATTTTTTGGTGTTTGGTGCAACTTGAGAAGAGCACAATCAAAAAGATAAGATTGTCTAATATTAAGAGTAGGCAAATGTTTTTTTTGGCTATGAGGAGTTGTCTTAGTGCACAAAATCTTTATTAATTTTTTCATTTCCCAGATCGGATTCAATTATCCATTGACAAATGCAAAAATCAAAACAAATATTTATATACAATAAAAGTTTTTAAAAATAGATTTAAAACCCTCAATTAAAATACTGAATGAACGTAACTATGACATACATTTTGCACCTAAGCGCTGAGTTCATAATGTGGTCTACAACAAATATACAATTCATGATCCTGATTTCAATTCTTTAGTTCTTAAGAACCACACGATTGCAATCATTTTGAAATTGCACATATAACACAAGGGCTAGTCTCAGAATTACACATTCTCAATGAAACTTGGTAATATCTAAATCCATACAACCGACCGAGTGGCCTTTTCCATTTGGATCTAGGCCTATTTTAAACTTTACAAAAGAATAAGACATGGCCCTCAGTTTTCTCTTGGCAAATACAGGATGGACATAAGTTAACATCTTGGCCCGGGGGCAACCACTTGCTAGTAAAAGATGTTATTGGTAGTATCCTCAGTCTAAACTTGGCATAAAAAGAGGTTTGGCTAATGTGCGTTGCATGTGGTCCAAATATTGGGGCACAAAGTCACTTGTTATTGAGGTGCATTACCAGGGAGCATTTGGCGGATACCATTAAATGTCTCAAGAAGCCACAGTAAAAAGTAGGCATTACTCTGTTTCCTAGGCATGGTGGAGTACTCTGCACGTTTTGTAAAATATTTGTAATCCAAAACTTTGGTAATGAGGGGGTTGCTTTAAAAAGCTTGGAATTTGTGTGGAATGAGGAGTGTTCTCAAGAACTTAAAACCATGAAGGATGAGTTCAATGGGACAGTGCTTAATTTGTGCCGTTGGGTGCCAGTGGGTGCAATCAGCACTTATTTGTGAGGACCGGCACTCATGTTCCACATCAGACATTTTCCAAGAGCAAGAGAGGGAAAAACACAAAGTGGAAAGTTGGGGGTAGTCAAAGACAGCAAAAATGTGTGAAAGGAAGAAAGGAGCGACCCAGAAGAGTGAGGTAAAGGGACAGGAAGTGTCTGGTAGAGGATTAAAAAGGCATGAGGTGGATTTAGGACTACACAGCCTTGGTATTTGGTGCACAGCATTTAATTGCAACGGCTGTGGCTCCCGAGCAGAGCTTTGAGCACTGGCGCTCATTAATTTACAAATTAAGTGCTAGATAGGGCCCCATACTTGAAGACTTTCTTTCTTGGAATAGAATGTGTAGTTTCAAGGGGCTTGGAACTTTTTTGTTTCAGTTGGTGGGTAGAGAAGAGAGAACTATTTCAATTGCTTTGTTTGTTTTTGAGAGGCATAGGTTAACTATTTTGTTATTGTGAAGGAGATTCTGGTAGCTACGTGAGACATTGACATATTCAGACTTGTTCTGGTGTGTGCATCTTAAGGTTAAGAATAGTCATGTGCCTCTGTGTGAAAGATTCAATATCCCTGGACTTGTCAGATTGTCAGTAAGAAATAGAAGGTGAGCGATTAGCTTACAGAAGTTCATATTTGACACTGAATGTCTACTGGGCATAAACAACTGTGAGTGTGATTGATTAACCAGATTTCTGAGGGTGCCATGAAGAATGATATCTGGGTGGAAGTATGTGCGTTTACCGATGGTGCAATTCAGGACAGAGAGTGGAAGTCTAGTGTGCTCTCTGAGGATAGCACTAATTTTGTTGGTGGCAAGACAAAAGATGTTGATGGTGCAATGAGACCTATGGTTGGATTTGAATGAACTTTCCAAGCATGTCAGTTTGTTGTTAAGAGGAAGCACATTGGTGGTGCAGGTTTTAAGCTGGCCCTTGGTGGGCAATTAGAGGTTGTGAGGTGAAAGAAAGGTTTTATACAAAGCATTGGTGGCCCAATAATTTGGAGATGTCTACATGGGAGTGACTAGAGTGTTGTTTTAGTGACAAGATGCTCAGGACAAGGGTGTCTCCCTTGTGTGTACACCAGGCACCAGGCAGTGGAGCAGTCCTGGCAAGACTTTACTTTAGACATAGTGGTTACTTTAAAGGAGAACAGCCCATGCCCTGTTTATTGGTTATGATTGATTTTGATTATTGGTAGCCTACAGTCCAAGGAGTCAGTATTGCCTCTGGTAATGTTATGAAGCTTTTGATGACAATGTTTGTCAGTGATTGGGTCTCCACAACAATTTATGATGGATAATGGGACACAGCTTTGTTCTTGAGACATGGAAGAGTTTCTGAGAGCTTGTGTAGGCTCATACACAAGACAAGTGCTCAATACGACCCCCAACATTAGCAGGGTATAAGACAGATTCAACAGATTTATCAAGGATGGTATCCAGCTGTCCAGATTGTCTGGTTTAGACTGGATGGAAGGATTACTAAATAGAATTCTGTCCTATTGTTTACCCTTTCATCTAACCACTGGTAAACATGCTTTTGAATTGTTCCAGGGAAGGAAGCCTGCTATCTAATTGGTGCTTGGGTGGATACGTTGGAGCAATAGATGGTGTGCCATTGATGATGACTGCTGAAAGGCTAAAGGGTGAAATGCCAAGTACGCCAGCAAGCAGGAGTATTACAAAAGGCTGTGTGTGAAAGTTGAAGGAGTAAAGGTGAGGTATTTGGTGTAGATCAGGGTTTGTAATGGAACTGCAGAGTGGCCTAAATTCACAATGCCTTTGAAAGTCACCAAGTTGCTCCATAATGTGGTCAACACTTGTGATGGCAGGTTTTGGAATCTCAATAAGGTGGCTATCTGGAGCAAGAACCTAACAGAGATTTAGGACACAGATGAAGAGGAGCATCGTGTGGCTGGATCCTTGTCAGATGTTGGTGATAGCCTTGTTTGTGAGATTTGCACCTCCAGGGTTTCTTCTAGAGTACTATCCAATCAGGTGCTCATGAGACCAGTTCATCTAACAGACTGTTTGCTAAATTATGTCCTTTCTATTTGTAACTATTTTCCTTTTTTTTAGAGTTTTGCTATCTGTTTTGTATGCTGTTGTTTTTGTTGTGAGGGAGGAAGGTGTGTGATGTTCTGAGATACTGCAGTCCAGGGATTATAATCTAGAGTGGAACAGGAAGTGTTTTTAAGGTGGAGGTATGCCAGTGGGAGTCCAGACAGTGGATGAGGTGCTTTCATTAAACCATCTTATAAACGTCTTGGTCAATTGTGCCTCATTATTCAAAAGTGCTTAGTGAGCACTTTTTACAGCATGGTGCTTCCGATACACAACAGTAAGCAAATGCTGAGTGCAATCCTCGTGGCTCAGTACAGTATCAGTGGGACCATGTCCCCTGCAACAAAAAGACATTGTTCCCACCACCTAAGAAAACTTTCCCTAGATTTGCAGTTGACGAAGCGGTAAAGGTTTAAATACATTTGGAAAGCTGTGAGGGTCAGGAATTAGTAACTTCAGGCTTGGGGATGGGGGTCATTTTTTTCCTCTATGGGCAACCGCCATTCTCCATCTTAACAGAGTTATGCACGACCAGTTGAGGGTACCCCAAACAACAGAATCACCACAATTAATCATGAAGCATTCCGCGTGTACACATATTCTAATGCAAACATTATGGACAAACTGTTTTGAAAATGTAAGCATAAAAATTATATTAGGGAGAGCCTTTCTGCCAAAAGCCATTGTAACATATTTCCGTGAAGAGGCAGGTAGACACCGCCCCTGGGGCTTCTAATGCACCATTGAATAAACGCTTTCACCAGCCAGGGCTTGTGAATAAGGTCTTAAGTGTAGGCTGCTCCTAAGGATGATGCATTGGAAAAAAGTACTGAGGTCTCCCCATCTGATGGACCTCATGAGGGACCCCATTAACTGTTGCCGAAGACAGGGTTGTTAAAAAACAGAATTCCACACATGAGCCTGTTCTTGTTAAATATGTTTTAATCTTAAACTAGCCCTTAACTTAAGGAATAAGAAAAATAGCAGCCTGTACTCTTATGGTCGGGTACTTGCCTATGACCCCTTTTAAAGAAGAAACCCCCAACTCCGCCCTTGGATGGATGGGTACACCCCCTCCCTCCAGGGCAAGCATTTCAAACCACACTGTTTTGGAATAGGGGGAGTGACCCCCCGGCCATATTTATTACATATTAAAAACATTGATTATTAATTTTTTTTATGTACACTTTACGCAGAAAGTCCAAATACATTGGTAGACACATGTCACTTGTCTAACCTTAACATGCTCTAATACAAATGCCACTCCTAACGTACTCTACAAATGTATATACTTTACTTTCTGCGTGTCCCCTCTAGAGCCTACGGCAAGGTCAATGACTGGCAGCCCCAGATCAGATCCTGGTAAACTACTAATGCTACTCTACCGGAGTAGGCTTGTGTAGGGGGTACAGCTTATCGGACGGATACTTTCCCCCGGGCCCCCCCCCCGTACACCCCAAGCCTTAAACTCCATAACGGGGGCACTGGCAGCCCTAGATCCCGGTAGAACTATAAATACTACTCCACCAGAGTAAGCTTGCGTAGGGGGTACAGCTTATCGGATGGATACTTTCCCCCGGGCTCCCCCATGGCCTAAGCCTTAAACTCCATAACGGGGGCTGCAATTCTGCATACTTGCGCACTGATGCGCGTGCGAGGGTGGCCACTGGCCTACTGGAAAAAGTGACTCCCCTGGCCCCCGCACCCTGACAGCCTACTGACCGGCTGTCACTGCCCCTGGAGTTACATGGTGCTGGTTATGGGCCGCCGCTGGCCTGGGTGTGTCCTGGTGGGGAGCGCGAGGAACAAGAGACTGTTCCTGCGCCCACCGCCCCCTTTTAAGAGGGGGCAGTGGGACCACCAGGCGGGAGGCTGGTCTAAACCCTTCTCCCCCAAAAGTCTGGCGTTTCGTGTGAACCGATGGGATCTGGCGCGACCGCCATATTGGCGGCGCGCGCTAGATAGCGCTTGCCTTGTCTATTCTGGGATCTGTAGAGACCAATAAATTACATCTCTCAGCCACTTTTAACAGCCACCTTGTAGAAACAAATCTGGCAATTTCTTTCTAGCCAGCAGGGGATGTGGCGTTACAGCCAGAGCTATCGACTTGGGAACGAGGTTCTGTTCCGGGCGTCGGCTCATTATCCTGTGATTCTGGCCATATCACTTAATGTCCCCTTCGTTTACCAAATGATGAATGATGTAACTGGTGCTCATGTAAAAGGTTCCACTAACTTCCGGTCGAGTTCGAACTATACAACACTGCAAAAAAGAAAGAAAGACTACACAGACAATTCCAGAACACCTTAACGGCCATTCTCTGATTTGTGAAATTACATCTGCAATGGATTAAATTAGACAAAAATACATTTCCTATTGGAAACGACAACCGCGCCGTATACTGTACCATAAAAATGCTCCAAGTTGTTAAATCAATGTCTGTTTCGCTATGAAACAACTGCAACTTGGGCGCTGTTTAAAACCATCTGGTTGACCCAGAAAACATATATTTAATTCCGGTTGTAATCTAGTGAGGCTTGTTGTCGAATATGAACGTGCATACGTGCTGACAGGAAATGGCTGAGAGTGATGCAGCACAGATGTCCAGATGCGCGTCTTACTGCGTGTAATGGACCGCGGTTCTAATATTGAAATAGTTCAAGTGGCTCTCTACTACCCAGGAGTAGTACCAGAAGACATTAGACAGTCCCAGGGATTTCAAACAGCTGGTTGCTGATCATTGCCTAGCAAAGGTGCCATAGGCCCTAATGCAAGCATGGAAAATGACGCCCCTTCCTTTAGTATAGGTAATACAATATGCATACATAGGGCCCCTCATAGCCCTCGGCCCCAACGCTACTGTACCGGCTGCACCATTGATAACAACGCCCCTGTTTCTCATAGCCTTTTTTTTTTAAATTCATTCCCACAAAAAAATCCAATTTTAAAGTAGGAGACAGCTGTCATTCACTGTGCAGAAGTTGCACCTGGTATGCCTTCTGTAGGCTGTGACCTTGAGATATATTCCATCTGGGTCACTGCATAGATGGCAAGTGGCAACGCTTGCCCTTAGATGAATCCCTGCGGTACAGCAGGTCTTTGGAGTATTATCTATTTCAAGCGTTTTCTGCTTCTGAAAATCACTGCATGGCTGATTCTTTCAACAAGGACACCTGCTTTATTAGAAAAACATCAGTGTCGAGAAGTGTGTTCTGACTTCACAGATTGTTCTTAGCCCTGCTGAGTCATAGAAAAAAAAGTCTGTTTAATTAGATTTAAAAAAACCCTCTTCGTTACTTAGGAAGTATTCCTCTAAAATAAATAGAATTTACTGTCAGAAGTAGATATGCTGAGAAATGAACGGAGCATGCCATTTCTAACAGGTCTACAATGGAGGAGAAAGTAACTTTAATTTGTTTACCTTTTGCTGTTGATCTACAGAGCATTGAGAGCGTAAAGTGATCTTAGTGTGAATTGATTTAACAGAGGCATGTTTGTCAAGATAGTAGTAGGAACTCTGTATTATTTAATATCATTCCTCTTTCCATAAATTACTTCTTCATGATACAAATATTTCTTGCAATGTGTGCTGTAAAGCCTCCTCCATCTCTTACACGCCTTGTCTTGACCTCTGGTCCCACAAGCCAACACACAGCTCAAATGCTGATCTTCGTTGTGTACCCAGAAGTGGATGCGTCACACCATGTGTGTGGCTTTTCTCCCTAAAAAAATTGTATAAAGTGGGCCATCTACCAAAAATGCCATTTTCTGGCCAGCCTCCAGAATGATGGGTGTCCATTCTTTTCCTTAGTTTGGAAGATAATGTGTTCTTCTGCCACGGTTCGGCACTGGGCAAAAGCTTCGATCCAAGTTGGAGGTTTGAGCAGTGTTGGACTGGAATTTGGCACAGAAGCAAACAAACCAGGATCTGAAAGGGAATAAAGATGTTAGAACAGCCCTGGCACCTCTTGCATGGTCGAAAGTCTTATACCTGGCAGCCTAGAAAATTGAATTTTTCCAAAAATACTCCAATTTGGGCTGCTTCAAATCTCTACAGGAGCTTACAGATATTGGAAAGACTAGAACTAGCTGATAATTTCAAGGGACCAATGGCAATAAGGAAAACTTCTTTGGATGGACACCTGTCGTCTCAAACTCAACAGGAACAATTCTACTTTTCTGAGAGTCGATTGATGACCTTCAGTCATGGGAGAGGTAGCATTGTTTGAAAAGCTTCACAGTAGAGATGTTGAGAAATATATCTGACTGTCTTCTGAATGTGCAGCAATGAGTCAGTGATAATCTAAAAATATGTCATAATTGAAGGAATCCATGGTTCCGGAGTGCAAAAGGTGCAAAAGAAAGAACTCAAAACGAATTCTTACTACAAATGTAGTTTTTTGATTTGTCAGAGACCTGAGAGACCGGATAACGTAGAGGAAAAGGCACCTGACGAAACCGTTAGATATTCCTTTCTTTTGGAACCATAGACGGCCAAACAAAATAGTTCCGTTTCCAAGAAGACATATCTCGATAGATTCTGCTGAGGGAATAATGTTGTAAAAGAGGGAGTAAATCTATTTCAGCACATAAATCAGTTTTAAGCTAGAAATATAGGGGCATATTCCAAGCCCCTATCACCATGGGAACGTCACTTTTTTTACGTTCTCGTGGCGATAGGACCAGAGCCCTATTCTCAAGGCAGCGTTAACTCACTTAACGTGGCTTAAAGCCACATTAAGTGGCTTAGCGATTCCGTGAGAATAGGGCCCCTTTCACGCTAAACTTAGCGTGAAAGGGGCATGCAGTGGGTGTTGCGGTGGGCGTACCACCGCAACACCCATTGAGTTTGACGCTACCGCCTATTATCAGGGGCGGCGATAATAGGTGGCAGCGCTAAACTTAAGACCTGGAAAAAAGCAGGTCTTAAGGTGGCTAAATGAGGAGAAAAGCTTTATTTCTCCTCGTTTTTGCTTTTTCCATGTGTGCTGCTTGTAGCAGCACACATGGAAAAAGCAAACTAGCATTTTCGGTTTGTTAATGTACTGGAAGGGACACCTTCCTGTGCATTAACGAACCTCCCTGCCCGCAGACACCCTTGCGCTCTGGTGCCAGGGTGCCTGTTTTGGCGTTAAGTCGTCAGACTTAGAGCCGTCGATGGGGATATCGCCAGGCTGCACCACATTCTTGTGAATAGGGTGCAGCCTGGCATTCCCAAAGTGACGGTGAGAGGCGTTAAGCCAAGGAGGCTGACGCCTCTCTCCGCTACTTCTTTGTGAATATGCCCCATAGTGTCATAGCTCCCAGATGCGGGGTCAGGGATGGTGTTGTCCCCAAGAATATATGAGGCAATGTGTCGCTAAAGCCAAAATTTAAAGGAGCATAAAAAAAATATATATAATAAAGAATGACCAAAAAAGTGAGTAGAAATCAGTAATTTAGAAAACCATGAATGTTTATTAAATTAATAAAATGCAATACAGGAAATGAAAAATTCGGCAATCTAAATTACGCAGTCAAATGATAGAGAAATCAATTGCCATGATACAAAGCACAAAGTAAACAGTGCGCCTCATCAGCCTATCATTCACCCAATATCTCAGGTAAAATCTTTGCAATAACTATACATTGACTATGAGCTTTAGTAGAGAATTAAGTGAGAGCCATACCTTAGAAATACCCAGCCTGAATAGATTGTCCTAGTAAATAAAGTGCAGAGCTATCTACAAGTCACCAAAACCAAGGAAGCTGCTCATGTGTACCCATTGTGAGTCCACGCCTGTGCTTAAATCAAGTTTACCAATTTGTGTGAAGATAACTTCCCTAGCAACTGTTATGCACAACCATATGATCTTTACTATTTCTTGTGTGTAGTTTCTCTTTTTGGTGTGGTTAAAGTATTTCCCTTTTTAGTAAAAGAAAAGTACTAGACTGAAATGTTATTTATTATGTTTATTGTTTGACTACCTGAGAATAATTTAATTGCTCACCTTCACTACTCTGAAATTCAAATGTGGAGACAGTGTAATTGTCCCAGTTTGCAGAGCCATGGAATGACAGACCACAGGACACCAGAAGCAAACAAATCCAATTACTCTAGTTGCCCAGTAGCCTCCCCTCTCAGCTTTGGCCTTCTGAGTGAGGTTTGACTGAGTGCAAGTGAATGTATGAGAGCGAGTGAGAAGGAATGAGAGTGAGGGAGTGTAAGGGAGTTAGAATGAATGTGAGTGAGAAGAATTGTGAACGAGTGAGTTAATGTAATTAAGCATGAGTCAGTGAGTATGTGTATGTGACTGGGAATTTAGACAGAATATCGAGCTGGAAATGACGACTTACACAAAAATTGAGTTAGAAATATCGTGACACAAAAATATCGACAGCAAGAATATTGTGGTCAAGAATATCTAATTTGAGGTAAGAAATATTGTTAAAAAAATTAGAGAAGCCATTAATATCGTTTGCAAAAATATAGTTGTTACAAATATCGATTTTCTAATTAGTGTTGTGTACTTTAGTTTATATTTTAAATGTATGTGATGTATGATTTTTTTGTATGTGTTAAATGTTTAGTAGTTATCAATTTTATTTTAATAACATTTTGTGTTTTTTAGTTCTGTAGCGGGTTTTGGGTTTAAAGGGGAATAGGGTGGGAAGTAATTTAATTAAAATTAATTAATGATTATTTTTTATTTATTTGATTGAGATTTTAATCTGTTAATTGTGGGAAGTAATTTATTTATAAATAATTATACATTGGTGTTAATTAAATTAAATTAATTAATTGATAATAAAGTATGGTAATTGTGTAGTTTTTTAGGTGCGGGTTGTGGGGTCTATAGGGGTAAAGGATGAGAAGTAATTTATTTTTGATTAATTCATAATTAGTTGCTAATTTATATTAATTCATTATGGAAATTGTGTAATTTATTGTAGGTGTGGGATGTGGGATTTATAGGGGTAAAGGGTGGGGACAAATGTATGTTTAATTAATTAATAATTAGATGATCATTAATATTAATTAATTAATCGATATTTAATTGGATATTTAACTGGAGTAATTGTTAATATATTTTTTGTGTGAGGTTTACTTTTATAGGGGTAAAGGATGAGAGGGTGAGGAGCAAATTAATTTTACTTACTTTATAATCAGTTGTTAAATACTATTCATTTTTATAATTGAAAATATGTTTTAAGTGTGTAATACATTTTTTTAGGGGTGGGCGGAATTTGCGTAGTAGTGCTACGCAAATTATCGCGAAAGTGTTAAAAATCTCCGCGAGCACACTGAACTTTCGGGAAGATGCAGAATTGCTTGTCCCGCCCGTTCGCGATGTGTTTTTGCGTACTTACTGGGAAATATATCGATAACAGTCGCTAATGGGCGTGGCCATCTTGTTTTTCACTTGTCCCGCCCACTCGCGATGCTTATTTCCTCTTCCGGGTCGTGTATTGCGTGCTCCCACCCGTTCGCGATGAGTATTCCCTGTTCGGGAACGTGTATGACGTGTTAGCAATGCTTTGGGCATGCTCGCGGGGGAAATATCACACAAACTTGCCCACACGGTAGCAATGGGCGCGACCATCTTGTTTTTCACTCTATTGCTATGGTTCTGGGCTTGCTTTTCTATCCTCCCTCTATCTTTGCAATCCTTTGTTTCTGTACACTTTAAAAAAAATCTTTTTAATTTATTATCTATTTCTCTATTTTCCTGATTCTATATTTTGACTTTTTTTCTACTTTTTTTGACTTTTTGGACTACTTTTTTACTCTTTTTCTATAACTTGCTTTTTTCATTTCTTTTACCTACTTTTCAAATTCCTCCCTTTTCTTTTCCGCCCCCCGAGTCCCAGAACCATGCCCAAGGGAGGGGACAAGTCAAAGTGCAAGGCTGCTCGCAGCCGCGACCGCCTTCCCTGTGGAAGGCGGCGTCCAAAAGGGGTGCAGGAACGGGCCATATTTGGTGAGGCGGAGGTGGCCTCACTTGTTTTTTTTGTGCAGCGCCACCTTCCCTTAACCCTAGCAGCAGGCGGCAGGCCTGGGTCCGGGCTCCGGGAGCATCGGCAGCGGTGGGGAAAGGTGCGCCGGGAAGTGTTTCGCTGCTCTGGTGTCCGGCGCACCAATAACCAGCTGACGCACCGGTGGTCCGATATCCTGGACCGGGAGCAGGACCTGCTGGACCTGCTAGGAGTGGAGGTCCCGGGGCTTGGTGAGTAGCTATTTAATATTACTACTTTGTGTTCTTCTGCTCTGTGTTATAT
Source organism: Triturus cristatus (assembly GCF_964204655.1). Taxonomy (NCBI): domain Eukaryota; kingdom Metazoa; phylum Chordata; class Amphibia; order Caudata; family Salamandridae; genus Triturus; species Triturus cristatus. The sequence continues at coordinate 833,933,291 of NC_140594.1, forward strand.
ATTGCGAATATATTGTTTTTCTGACCAGCAAGAATGTTGCCGCTTACATTGCAGGTAAATTAATTTTAAAAATCTTCTGTGATTGTTATGACACTGGTGCTTGGCGCTACTATTCTTACTTGTTTGCAACTTTGCGCTCGCTTGACATGATTATGTAAGAGTTTATTTTAGAGAACTTAAGCTAGGTAATGCTAGAGAGACTCTAATCCTTCCTTTGTCCTCCTGCCACTAAGAAGAGATAGTGGTGGATTTATAGGTTTAGCTACTTATTAGTATTAGTTGGTAATTTTTAAGTGGTCTGCGTGATGCATCCTCTGTCATGTCACGTGCCCCTGAGCACTGCTTATCACAGTCCTTAGTAGAACCTTTTGTAATTTGTTTAGTGAGTGTTAATAGGCTTACCATCACTAGCAGAACATCAGCAGCAACCAACCAACAATTTGGTGTATGCAAAAATGTATGCATGTGCCCTCCATCTATGCATTTTTGAGGACTAAATTAAATGGAACTGCAGACTTAGTGAACAATTGGCCCATCTGGAATAGGTGAGCTAGGTCAGGTGGTACTTAGGCTTACTAGACGGTCCATGAATCTCGCTATAGTACTAGTCGATCAGATTAGATAGGTCAATTTTATTGCAATTGTTGTTCACAAAAATGTTTTTGGAGCGTATTTTAAAATATTTCATTTGTTTCACACCAAACATTAATTTTTGTCTCTTTCTTTATTAAACCTTAAATGATCAGCAGCACCCAGGGGAGAGAAGACGGGGTCTGAGTCAGCGGAACCAGAACAACATGCCTCCCAGGGCAAAGACCACTCCTCTACCGAGGGCTCTGCTGCTGGACCGAGTAAGTCCTCCAGTGGTTAATATTAATAATTTATTTCCCTAACTTTTCCTGCACCTTATTTTTTCCAAACTAATATTTCAGTTTCCTAATTCTATTTTTTGCAAATTCTTCTTCGATCTAGACTATCTGTTTCTAAATTCTTGTTATCCCTGCCTCTAACTGCCTCTGCTATGACTCTCTGAACTACTACTATTAGTCTGTCTGTGGCTAAGCTTGCCCAGTTGGCCACTCTTTATTTAAAAGGTTTAAAACAAAATCTGATTCACCAATAGCTCTAGCCATTGAGTCCAGTCCTTTGGGTTGTCCTCTTCTACTACTTCTAGTCTTCTTAATCTTGAGGCTTTTCGACCATTCCCATCAGCAAAATGCCCAACCAGATTTTACTATTTTTGATAGGATAGGACATACTACTACTTTTATAGGGATTCTGCACATACAGAACTTTGCACAAGAAAATAGGACGTTGGTGATGGGAGGTTGGACCTTCCTCACACCTCAATCAGAACCCACCACAATCCCCTGATCAATTAGTTATAGTGTCTCATTAGCTCCCCGAACCCCCCAAGATACCCAATGAGTAGACAACCCAGAACACTCCCGACCTCTCAGTCGCGGAAGCAATGTGCACCAAATACGACCGAGTCTATATAAGTTCAAAAGGTTTATTTTCAACTGACAAGCTCTGTACGTTGTTCAATAATGCATCACCAACACCAAAATGCATAAGATTAAAACAATAAACATTGTTACACTTAGTTACACATACAACTACAAGTTCATAGAAGACAAAAGGCGAAATCATGATAACTGAACAGTGGTGGAAGAACCACCCTCCCCTTGGTAGGAATATAGTTTATATAAAATTATGAATGAAGATCTCTGAGGGAATTCTGGGGACCCCTCACCTTAGAAAAACCTAGTACTGGTTACATCATAAGCTCTGCAAAGCTCTGGTTCATAGAAGGGAATCTTCAGCCTGTTATGAGAAAAATGGTGCGCGTTAGTAAATTGCAAGCATTTCTCAGTCATGCCAAAAAGTGTATCATTTTTATGGATACTCAATATGGACTAACACCAGAACTCCATAACAAAGTGTCTTGTTTTTCGACCATGTACGCAGCACTCAGACAGTAGCAGTATGAGCTCATGTGGGCTCAAAGGCGTCTTACACAACAAGCTGCGAGGTAACGTGCGCAAAAAAAACAAAGACACAAAGCTAAAATGGTTGCATGGCTCAGGCTAACTTAGCAAAGACTATAATGACCCTAGGGACCATATAACACTACTAGTGTCTACTCTACTACCTGATTTGTACTAGTGATGTAAGTTGTATATGTATGTATTAACTTTTTTTCAATCTTGCTAGTGAAAAATAGGGGGAGTTGAATATGGCATCTAAAAAATGTGTAATGTTTTTCTAGGCGTACTACAGACCACCAGTACCGGGGCCAGCGGCGAAGGTGACGCAGCCGCTGAGGGTGCAGGAGGAGATGCAGCAGTTGCAGGAGGAGCTACAGGGGGTGAGCCAGCAGCAGTGGTGGGCGGTGGTAAGTTATATTCCTAATCCTTACTTATTGACATTACACTCGCTGCAAGGGTGTACTGTATACTGTACTGTTGAGACTTATTAAGTAAGAAGTTGTTATAAACGGTTGAAGAAGACACCCTTTACTTAGCATTAGCAATAGCCTTAGCGGCGGCAGTGTACTGTTGAGTCACCAATGGCCTCTTCTATCTGACTTCAACTCAGCTGTGAAAGTTTTATAGAGAAGACTAAAAGTCAGATCAGATGACCTTGATGGATGGGTTGAACGAAAAGGGAAAGGAGGGTGGAAGGAAGAAGGATAGGCGAGATTTAATATTTATGACTGGCAGAGAAGGATACGTTTGATGCATGCATGCATAGGTGGCTGATAGGAAGCAGATGCATGGGTGGTTAAATGCCTGAAACACCCACAAATGTTAGAGGCCGAGGAAGTGGGAGGATAGATGTATACCACAAATGTTATGTACTGTGCTTGCTTGTGCTACTGTGCCACTATGTGTAGAATTTATTTGTCTTACTGCTTTGCTAAGGGTATGTTTTACAATAGTCTTGATTTTTCTTCTTGATATAGCTACTCCTTCCAAAGGGAAACCAGACAGGAAGGAGTTGTCAGCCAAGGCCCGGCACCGGAAGCTGGAGGCCATACAAACGGAATACCGGCAGCTGGTGGTTCTGGCGGAGGAGGAGGAGGAGGCGGCAGCAGCTGTAGCTTCCTCCAATGCCCAGGACCCAGCCACCCCCTCCAGTGTTACGGCACCACCATCTGGCAGCTGCCCGCTGCTGCACTTCATTTAATAGCACTGCTGCCCCCCCCTCTGTGGATGCAATTGCCATGCAATGAAGCGCCGCATGGACCGCCTAGAGGAGCGTATTCGTGTCCTGGAGAGGCGAGCCCTCCGATGAACAGACCCTGTTGATTGCCCCTTTTTATTGCTTATTTTGGTGGGTGGGAATCGGTCATTGGGGTTTTCACTTTATTTGGACAATTGGACATTTAATATGTTGGACTTCTTCATTTCGGACAATGGACATTGGTTGGGGTTAGGGAGAGGGGTGGGTCAGGTGTTGTTGTGGGATTTTTTACATACTTTGTTTTTGTTAGGGGATTAAATTATATATTTATACTTTACATATAATGTTGTTAATGTTTTGTGGGTGGGGTTACAGTTTTACGTCACACTGATTCCTTGATGGTCCAGGGCCACAGCCAGTGTTTGATATAAATAATTGGCTGACTTTGTAAGACACAAACAGGTAGATGCGGTATCCCTCACTGAGTGACTTGTCCTACTAGTACTGTCAGTCTCTCCTACTAGTCTATGCTTTCTGCAACTGGACTCAAGGGGTGTGTGAACTAATGAAAAATGTTCCATTATTAATTATGTGTCAGGTTCTGTCAGGATTGTTAGTAGCCCAAGAATACCCACAGCCACTAATCTACTTGTAGTCAGCAGAGACGATGGCAGTCGAACAGTCCCCCCAATTCCCCCGAACGCTATCCCCAGCAGAGGACGGAGACCCGACTGCGTGAGATGGATCTCAGGGGAAAAAGGGAAGGGGATAAAACAACAAACGAGCTGCGGCCCTCCGTTTTCTATAGGGTCTGGTCAGCGACACTGGAATCCTCTTTATGGAGATAAAGCTGCAGGTAAGGAGATGAAAAACACAACAGTTGTAGGAACACCTTGACTAACTGTCCTAAGCAGCCATTACCAAAAAGCTTCACCATCAATCATGTATCTGGAAAGGGTTAACGGTGTCTTGGAAGATCAGGAGGTTTCTTTACTGCGAAGGCGTCTCTGTGGAAAAGCTAGAACTCCGCTCATGGGTACGGATACTTCTCCGCACTCTTTGTAAGACTAGGAGTTCTCCCGCTAAAGTCTCTAATGGGTATTACGAGTGCAACGTAAAACTTGTCATGGAACAACACCGAAAGGGACTGACTGCCCTTCGGTGTCGAATACCGGTATTAGTGTGCAATGCTCTAGAAATACGAGAGATCGATACACTCACCGCGTATTTGCAACATGCAAGCCCCTTCTCTCCTTTGTCCTAAAGTGTTTAGGGGCGGATAGACTCTCAGCCGAGGTTTGATTTACTTTTACCAAAAAGTCGCGGGCTGTATTTGTGGCGCGCTCCAGCGTTGTCCTACACCTCGGCTTCGGAACTGAAAAGAAAGTAACAAGTCACGCTAGCGGGAGAAAACGTTCCGTTGCTGCTAGCGCGATGGGAGTCAAACAAAAGTAACGGTACAGGATGGAAGCACGCCGGCTTCCCCCTAATACCTGTACCGTAGGTTAGATCGTTCTCTGAGCATCGGGAAAGGCTTCAGGTGAAGTTACCTCCAGAAAGGCACTGGAACGACGCTGCACAGTCTTCACGCTGGGATCCGGCGGGGAACATCATCCGCCATGATGGTGGTTTCAACAACGAGATTGTCAAGCACTTTCTGCTTCCGGAGGAGGGGCTTATGAATGGCCTGCCTTCTGACTCGCCCCTCTGCATGCTGGGAACTGTAGTTTGCGGTTCTTTTTCTGAATCTAAGTCCTAGTGTGGGGGTATGCTTCCTGCGGTGAACTAACTGTCTTCCGGCTCTTAGGTAAGTGATCACTACAGTACCCCTTCTCAATGACCGATGACTCGGCGGTCTGCCGGGTTTGCCTGGGTGGTTGTCATGGAATTGTTCGACTAACTCAGGACAATGGGGATTCTCCTCAGGTTCCCATGTTCTATCCTCTACCCCGAACCCTTTCCAATCTACAAGGTATTGGATCCGCCCTCGTATCAGGCGAGAGTCTAGGACCTCCTTCACCTCATACACTTCCTGACCATCTATGGTTATGGGGGGAGGTTTCTTTGGTAATCTCATATTAGCAAGACAGGGTTGGAGTAGTGACACATGGAAAACAGGATGGATCTGCCAGGTAAGGGGTAATGATAACCTCATGGCTACAGGGTTGATAACCTCTTCGATACTGTAGGGGCCTATGTATTTAGGTTTGAGTTTGTTTATACCCCGAAGATGCAGGTTTTTGGTACAGAGGCAAACCTTATCCCCCACCTAGTATGGGGGCTCTGGTGTTATTTTCTTATCTGCATATTGTTTCTGTGCAGACTAGGCTGTAGCTAGACTCGCTTTGGCTTCTATCAATACTGCCCGAAGATGAGCATGGTGTTCTTGTATGCTGGGCAACGGGGATTGGACCGGCCATTCAAAAGGGAGTATATTGGGATGATGACCATAGACACAAAAAGAAGGAGAACAACCTAGTGTGGAATGTGTAGCGTTGTTATAGGTGAATTCTGCAGTCCATAACAACGTAGACCAGTGTTGGGTGTTTTGTAACGTGAAACAACTGAGGTATTGCTCCAATGTCTGATTCAGACGTTCTGTTTTACCATCCGTTTGTGGATGGTAACTAGAAGAAAGGCGAGCCTCCAGGTCCAGTGTTTTGAAGAGGGCCTTCCAGAAACGAGAGGTGAATTGAGTACCCCGATCAGTGATCAGTACACAAGGGATTCCGTGGGCTCTGACCACATGCTGGAGAAACACCAAGGGGAGCTCTGAAGACGTGGGGAGACCCACTAACGGAATGAAATGTCCCATCTTTGTTAGATGATCGACGATCACCAATATGACTGTCTTACCATCACAGGGGGGCATTTCCACTATAAAGTCCATTGATATGGTATGCCAAGGCCATGGGGGGGTCGGTAAGGAGCGGAGCAGGCCTGTAGGTTTGGCGTGCTTAGCTTTACTTTGCGCGCATATAGCACAGGTGTTGATGTACTCCTGGACGTCTTTACGTAACCCGAACCACCAGAATGCTCATTCCACACAGGCTATCGTTTTGTACACTCCCAGATGTCCTCCCATTACTGAGTCATGGGCCCACGTCAGGACTTGTTGTTGCAGGGTCTTGTGGGGTATGTACAACGCATGGTGATGATAGGCTAGCTCCTCTTTTACTGAGCGGTGTTCTGGTTCCTTCTGAATCCAGGCCTGTAGGTCCACGTTTGCCAAGGCTACTCGCATGTCTTCAAGAAAATCCTGGGAAGTAAGGAGAGCTACAGTTCGCGGAGGAGTGTCTACTTCTGTTAGTATGAACGGTGGTTCCGGAGGATTTATCAGGGTCATATCTCCTGTTTTGCCCATACGGGAAAGAGCGTCTGCCTTCCCGTTTTGTGGTCCAGGTCGGTATTTTATGATAAAATCATAATCAGAAAAAAATAGAGTCCACTGTAATTGACGGGGTGTCAGGGCCTTTGCCGTTTTCAGGAACAGCAGATTTCTATGGTCTGTGTAGATCTCTACAGTATGCAGTGCTCCCAGGAGATAGTGTTGCCATTCTTCACAACCCCTTTTTATGGCCAGCAACTCCTTGTCGGAGATGGTGTAATTGACTTCACTGGGAGTTAGTTTTCTCGAATAGTATGCCACAATACAGACACAGCTTCATCTTTCTTCGTTTTTCTCTCTCTTCTGGGGTTAGGGGTCCTCTGATCCCTCCGATCTGCATTGGTTCGGGGTTTTCAAGAGACTTAGAGTGTTCGTCCAGAGTGCCTTTCGGTCTTGTGCATACCATCCGCACATCTCCTCGGGCCTTGTCTTCTTTTCTCTCCTGGAGTCTATGGTCTAGTTGTACCGTTAACTCAATCAATTCTTCACACGTGGGGGGTAACAGAACAACTTGGGATAACAGGTCCTTGAGTTCCCCACGGAGTCCTTGGTAAAACAGGGTGATTCTTTTCTCAACAGGCCACTCTGTCTCAACCACTAGCCGGTTGAAGGTGGATATATACGTCAACAGATCTTGGGAACCTTGCCGTAAAGTGAGGAGCTCTCTGTCCAATGTCATCATGTGCGATTTTCTATCGAACAATTTTCGCAGTTCGAGGCAGAAATCCCCAAAATGGTGCAGGATCGGATCATTCCTTTCCATCAGCGGGATGGTCCAGCTGGCGGCATTACCTCCTATGTAGGACATCATGAACGCCGTTTTGGTGGCTTCATCCTGGAATACGGCAGGTTTACACAAAAAATTAAGCCGACACTGATTTAGGAATGTCTCAAACTTTTTTGGGTCCCCATAAAAACATTCAGGGGTGCTAAGGGAATGCCGGTGTTCTGTAGCATGTGAACGGTGGGGATGGTGTCTGTTGTTGCGGGGGGAAAGGGAGTAGCAGCAAAGAATCCCCCCTAGCAGCGACAGAAGCAGTGGGGTGTGTGTTAGATACAGGAGGGGGTAAGGTGGCTGGCCGTATATAAGAGCTCTCTCCTTGACCCCTACGGGAGAGGCCTGCGACCTCTCTACCAACGTCCCCATCTCTCTCTGTAGGTTCTGATTCTCTAGGCGCGAGGTTTGGACTTCCTGCTGCAGAGCCGTCAGGCGTTCCAGCAGCGAGGCCAACACCACGTTGGTATCCATCGTCCGGGCTGAAAGTATATACGTGGGCTTGACAATCTGTCAGGTTCTGTCAGGTTTGTTAGTAGCCCAAGAATACCCACAGCCACTAACCTTCTACTTGTAGTCAGCAGAGACGATGGCAGTCGAACAGTCCCCCCAATTCCCCCGAATGCTATCCCGAGCAGAGGACGGAGACCCGACTGCGTGAGATGGAGCCCAGGGGAGAAAGGGAAGGGGATAAAACAACAAACGAGCTGCGGCCCTCCGTTTTCTATAGGGTCTGGTCAGCGACACTGGAATCCTCTTCAAAGAGATAAACCTGCAGGTAAGGAGATGAAAAACACAACAGTTGTAGGAACACTTTGAATAACTGTCCTAAGCGTGCCCCCTAACTCCTATGCCAACTCACCAAAACCTCATAGCAGCCATTACCAAAAAGCTTCACCATCAATCATGTATCTGGAAAGGGTTAACGGTGTCTTTGAAGATCAGGAGGTTTCTTTACTGCGAAGGCGTCTCTGTGGAAAAGCTAGAACTCCGCTCATGGGTACGGATACTTCTCCGCACTCTTTGTAAGACTAGGAGTTCTCCCGCTAAAGTCTCTAATGGGTATTACGAGTGCAACGTAAAACTTGTTATTGAACAACACTGAAAGGGACTGACTGCCCTCCGGTGTCGAATACCGGTATTAGTGTGCAATGCTCTAGAAATACGAGAGATCGATACGCTCACCGCTTATTAGCAACATGCGAGCCCCTTCTCTCCTTTGTCCTAAAGTGTTTAGGGGCGAATAGACTCTGAGCCGAGGTTTGATTTACTTTTACCAAAAAGTCGCGGGCTGTATTTGTGGCACGCTCCGGCATTGTCCTACACCTCGGCTTCGGAACTGAAATGACAGTAACAAGTCGCGCTAGCGGGAGAAAATGTTCCGTTGCTGCTAGCGCGATGGTAGTCAAACAAAAGTAACGGTACAGGACGGAAGCACGCCGGCTTCCCCCTAATACCTGTACCATAGGCTGGATCGTTCTCTGGGCATCGGGAAAGGCTTCAGGCGAAGTTACCTCCAGAAAGGCACTGGAGTGACGCTGCACAGTCTTCACGCTGGGATCCGGCGGGGAACACCATCCGCCATGATGGTGGTTTCAACAACGAGATTGTCAAGCACTTTCTGCTTCCGGAGGAGGGGCTTATGAATGGCCTGCCTTCTGACTCGCCCCTCTGCATGCTGGGAACTGTAGTTTGCGGTTCTTTTTCTGAATCTAAGCCTTAGTGTGGGGGTATGCTTCCTTCGGTGAACTAACTGTCTTCCGGCTCTTAGGTAAGTGATCGCTACATTATGCCTCCCCCAAACTTCTTCTCTTACCTGTGCTTGACGTTTAACTTAGGCACAGCGATGTCTGCATGGTGATGATGATGATGGTTTGGTTTGTTTCCCAACATGCCATGGTTGTGGTGGTAGTAGTAGACACTGGCAGTAGCATTAACAAAGAAAGAAAATGAGACAGCCAGTCGCCTGAGAGAGACTGTGAGAGGAGTAGTAGAACAAAGTAAAGTACAGAAATTACTGCCAAACAATAATATGCCAAAATAAAATAAAACATAATGGTGGCGGGGATAGCCTAGTGAAAAAAAACTTAGAAGAAACTGTAGTTGTGTCGAGTCACTTGACTAGGCCCACACTCGACACAAGCGTAACCTTTAGTGCTGTGTAGGAGGATGACAAATCCAATCATCATGTTCAACTTTTTTTGGAGGGACTCAAGGAGGCAAGATTTTCTTTTTACTTCTATTATGCCACATCCAATCATCATCTGGCTTGAGGGCAATGGATTTAGGGCAATTCAGGAGGATGGAGGAGCAGGACTCGGAGGACTGGACTGTGAAATGCAGACAGCTGAAACTCATATATGGCAATAAAAAGACAAGAAGACGGTGGGGATGGATTTGTTGTGATTCGAAGTTTCGAACCAGAAAGACAGACACACAAATAAAAGAAAAGAAGAGAGGAAGACAGTAAGAAGTGCAAGCCTAATTTTCAGGGAAGTAAAGCCCATCCTCAAACTCTGGGGGTTCAACCAGAAGTAGGTAATCATCATCTAACACACTACTTCCATCACCTGAGCCGCTGTCCTCATCTTCCTCCGTTGATTCATGTATTGTGTAATTCGGTGGTATAAAGTGCTGATTCATTTTGATCATGGCTAACCTCTCCACCTTTTTTGGGCGAGAGACTGGTCCTGCTCACTGTTACAATGGAACCAGCAGCACTGAAAACATGTTCAGAAGAGGAACTTGTGACAGGGCAAGCAAGATAGTTTATCGCCAGCCTGCTGAGCAGTCGCCATTGGCCCATTTTCCCATACCAATACCGCAATGGGTTTTGATCAATGTACACCTCTGTCGGGTCATCCAGATAGCAAAAACAACAGTTGATGGACAGAATGCAGAACAATGTCATACATTCACCCCAGTAGGGAGATCTGGGCCTAAATCCATCGTTGTTTTGCTCACCATGCCGTTCCAGTTTGAACCCAGCCATATGCAAATCAGTCTTGACCCTGTGCCTCATGGGTACAGTCCAGCCCAAACTGCCAAGCCAGGTCCTCCCTGGACTGGAAAAAAGCATCCTAGGACCGGTTTCGGGGTTTCATCCCTCTTCAGCCAGGATAGCTTGATTCCAGTGGCATGGAGAGCATGGGACCCACGTCTGGGCATACCCTTCCCACTCTGGGTGACAAATGCAAAAACAACAGTTGATGGACAGAATGCAGAACAATGTCATACATTCACCCCAGTACAGAGATCTGGGCCTAAATCCATCGTTTTTTTGCTCACCATGCCGTTCCAGTTTGAACCCAGCCATATGCAAATCAGTCTTGACCCTGTGCCTCATGGGTACAGTCCAGCCCAAACTGCCAAACCAGGTCCTCCCTGGACTGGAAACAAGCATCCTAGGACAGGTTTCGGGGTTTCACCCCTCTTCAGCCAGGATAGCTTGATTCCAGTGGCATGGAGAGCACAGGACCGACGTCTGGGCATACCCTTCCCACTCGGGGTGACAAATGCAAAAACAACAGTTGATGGACAGAATGCAGAACAATGTCATACATTAACCCCAGTACAGAGATCTGGGCTTAAATCCATCGTTTTTTTGCTCACCATGCCGTTCCAGTTTGAACCCAGCCATATGCAAATCAGTCTTGACCCTGTGCCTCATGGGTACAGTCCAGCCCAAACTGCCAAGCCAGGTTCTCCCTGGACTGGAAACAAGCATCCTAGGACATGTTTCGGGGTTTCACCCATCTTCAGCCAGGATAGCTTGATTCCAGTGGCAGACATGGGTCCCTTGCTCACTTTGCCACTGGATTCAAGATAGCCTGGCTGATGAGGGTTATGAACCCGAGACCAGTCCCAGGATGCTTTTTTCCGGTCCAGGGAAGACAGGGTTTGGCAGTTCGAGCTGGACTGTTCCTATGAGGCACAGGGTCAGACTGATTTGATATGGCCATGTCTGAACTGGGGTGGTGGAGTGAGCTAAAGCATGAGGATAGATTAAACCCATATCAGTTGACTAGGGGTGAGTGTTTGATGTGCTCAAACGCTCCGTTTGGGTGGTTGCGTTGGTACTGACCCTCCAACCTAAGCATGCTTTCAATGGTAGGCTGGATTTTTTCCTTTGTGGTATAGCTGTTTTCTTGAACCCAGTTAGGCTCAACGACGCACTTTTTTTTTCATTGCAGTACTCGGTCGCCTTGGTGTCTCAGTCTGAATCTGAGTATGGCTCTTACTGCGATGCCACTGAGATGTTGCTGAGGATGTGGGCGGTACGATTACACTGCTGGGGACAGGGCTAGAAGTCTCCCTCTTGTTCACCTTCCACTGCAATCATATCTTCCCCTAATTCTTCATCCCCAACAACAGCAATGGGTTCAGTTTTACTTTTTTCTAAGCGAAGTAGGTGAGCCTCCCACTGGAAACTGGGGTGTATTTTGAGATGACTTGTTGGGCCTCCGGTGCCATAGTTTGTGCCAAGCTTACCCTGCCTAACAGCCTGTCGACAAACTGAGCATATATTAATGGTCTCCTCCATACTGCTAACTGAAAAGAAGTCCCAAACTGCTGAGGAGAACGTTCTGGTGCTGCTGGATGTGCCACTTTCAATACCAGATGAACAGGAGGGTGGACTTGGAATGTGACTCTGTGCAGTTACACTACCACTACCTACTGAGGTGGTGGTTCAACTGGATGTTGGTCCCTGCTGGCCTTTGCAAATGCAAATATGGAAGCTGGAGGTCATGTTGGTGTTACCTGTATTGGTGGTATCCGTGCTACATCCCTCACAGCGATTTTGGATAGGGTAATAATGTTGGTCTCCATCTCCTTTGGGCCTGGAGTGATGTTCATGATGACTGGCTCGTCATCATCATCCTCCCCCTCTTGTACATCTACCTCCATAACTCTAAGGCTTTCTGGAACCTTCCTTTTCACTAGCCTTTTCTTGTGGCGTGCATCACTCTCAGCCTGAGCTGGTGGCTTCCAAGTGGCATCTCGATCATCAGAAGCGGGGCTTTAAGAAGAAGATGATGGACTAACCTTTTCCTTGCTGGGGGTCTGAAAGACAATGGATCTTCTGAAACAGTGGCTTGCTCATCTTTGTCTGCAGGAAGCTCGATTTCCTGAAATGCCCCTACTTCAGGAGGAACAACTAATATTGTGGGCTGTTGTTGTGGCTGTTCTTGCTGCTGTTTTTGCAGCTGTGGCTGCTCTTGCAGCTGCTGCTGTATTTGCAGCTGCTGCTGTTCTTGCGGCTGCTGCTGCTGCGCCTGCTGCTGCCCACTTATCTGCTGAGTTTCCGTCTGCGTTGATTGTGTACTACTTTGCCATAATGACATTTCAACATCGCTGCTCATTAGTAGACTGGCTACCTCTGCGACACTCATGGTCTTGGGCCTAGGTTGGTGGGGCTCGTTCACTGATGCGGAGGTGCCGCTCCCAGCTTGGTCCCCGGACAACGCTGCTGCATGCATAATTTTTTTTCCCAAAAAACACCTGGGGCGGCACACCAGTCTTGGTAAGTGCCACTTCCTTTTTCTATTCCATCTTCTCACGGACAACTTTCTTGGTAGTGCAGGACCTGTTACCTTTCTTTGGGCCCATCTTCTTCAGATGTCAGCAGGGCGCAGGTCCACAAGTTGCAGAGATGTCTGTGGCCACACATGGACGTGACGTGGTAGCAGCAGGACTTCTGTCTGGCAGTTCAAGGGGTGATGATGATGACACTTCCTTTTTGTGCACCTAAAACCAAAGAAGCCAGGAGAAGAACATCAGTGAAATGTTGCATTTGTTGTTGTGGTTCAATTACTACTAGTACAAACAAACAAATAAAAGATATAACTTCGTGTAGCCATTTGAGAGACTTTGTCAACAAGGGATTTCATGGTATACTCACTGTGTACACTAAACTCTCAGGAAGGATAGGAAAGAAGAACAACAAAAATAAAAATGTAATGGAAGTGGACCCTTTTTGGCATTAAATTATTTACTCATCACATCATTCAGGGAGCTGCTGCTGGCAAATGGGATGGATGGAAGCAGTGAGCCAAGAGGAAAACCATGCAGGCCTATATGGTAAAAGCAGCACACTTAAATAACTCCCACCAGAAATGGCCACCAGCCACATGGACACTCAAATCACAAGCAACAAGCAGGAGGTCTGGAAAAAAATCAACTGAAACAGGCCTATAATAGCCAGGCAAAGGATGCATGCTAACCACACTGCTTTGCCTTTAATGCAATAAAATGCAAAAACGAAAATCCACAGGGCTAAACAAGGTCTGCAAGGTATACAACAACACACCACACACAACAAAGGCATTTAACACACACCCAAAAACAGAAATAACCCCAAAAATACACATTTTGCAATTCAATCCAATGCCATCCATGCCCTAAATGATGTTTAAATTCAACAGAACACACAGAAACAGTTGTTTCATGCACCCGTGACTACCTCTGGGACTACTGGATGAAAGGCCTGTTGGCAGACTTAGCCACAAGCTTGCAGGCCTATGGCAAAAGCACACTACCGGGCTTCAAAATGCCACCGGCCACATGGCCAGGCCCACACAACTACAAGAAACTGAAGACAGACAATGCAGGCCTATTGCAAAAAGCACACTGACTGGCTTCAAAATGGCCACCAGCCACATGGCCAGGCCCACACAACTATAAGAAACTGAAGACAGACAATGCAGGCCTATTGCAAAAAGCACACTGCCTGGCTTCAAAATGGCTACCAGCCACATAGCCAGGCCCACCACAACTACAAGAAACTGAAGACAGACAATGCAGGCCTATTGCAAAAAGCACACTGCCTGGCTTAAAAATGGCTGCCAGCCTCATGGCCAGGCCCACAACAACAAGAAGCCTAGGCCTATATGGCAAAAGCAGCACACTAGTAACTCCGACCAGAAATGGCCACCAGCCACATGGACACTAACAAATCACAAGCAACAAGCAGGAGACCTGGAAAACAACGTACTGACAAAAGGCCTATAATGGTCAGGCAAAGGATGCATGCTAAACCACACTGCTATGCCTTTAATGCAATAAAATGCAAACGAAAATCCACAGGGCTAATCAAGATCTGCAACGTACACAACAACACACCCCACACAACAAAGGCATTTAACACACAACCAAAAACAGAAATACCCCCCAAAATACACATTTTGCAATTCAATCCAATGCCATCCATGCCCTAAATGATGTTTAAATTCAACAGAACACACAGAAACAATTGTTTCATGCACCCATGTCAACCTCTGAGCCTACTGGATGAAGGCCTGTTGACAGACTAAGCCACAAGCTTGCAGGCCTCAAAATGGCCACATGTCCAGGCCCATACAACTACAAGAAACTGAAGACAAACAATGCAGGCCTATTGCAAAGCACACTGCCTGGCTTCAAAATGGCCACCAGACACATGGCCAGGCCCACACAACTACAAGAAACTGAAGATAGACAATGCAGGCCTATTGCAAAAAGCACACTGCCTGGCTTCAAAATGGCCACCAGCCAAATGGCCAGGCCCACCACAACTACAAGAAACTGAAGACAGACAATGCAGGGCTATTGCAAAAAGCACACTGCCAGGCTTCAAAATGGCTGCCAGCCTCATACACAGGCCCACAACAACAAGAAGCCTAGGACACAAAGGAATAATATCCAGGCCTATATTGCAAAAGCAGCACACTAATAACTCTCTCCAGAAATGGCCACCAGCCACATAGACACTCACAAGTCACAAACAACAAGCAGGAGGCCTGCAAAACAATGTACTGACAAAAGGCCTATAATAGCCAGGCAAAGGATGCATGCTAAACCACACTGCTTTGCCTTTATGCAATAAAATGCAAAACGAAAATCCAGAGGGCTAAACAAGGTCTGCAAGGTACACAACAACACACCACACACAACAAAGGCATTTAACACACAACCAAAAACAGAAATACCCCCCAAAATACACATTTTGCAATTCAATCCAATGCCATCCATGCCCTAAATGATGTTTAAATTCAACAGAACACACAGAAACAATTGTTTCATGCACCCATGTCAACCTCTGAGCCTACTGGATGAAGGCCTATTGACAGACTAAGCCACAAGCTTGCAGGCCTATGGCAAAAGAAAACTACCCGGCTTCAAAATGGCCACATGTCCAGGCCCATACAACTACAAAAAACTGAAGACAAACAATGCAGGCCTATTGCAAAGCACACTGCCTGGCTTCAAAATGGCCACCAGCCACATGGCCAGGCCCACACAACTACAAGAAACTGAAGATAGACAATGCAGGCCTATTGCAAAAAGCACACTGCCTGGCTTCAAAATGGCCACCAGCCAAATGGCCAGGCCCACCACAACTACAAGAAACTGAAGACAGACAATGCAGGCCTATTGCAAAAAGCACACTGCCAGGCTTCAAAATGGCTGCCAGCCTCATACACAGGCCCACAACAACAAGAAGCCTAGGACACAAAGGAATAACATGCAGGCCTATATTGCAAAAGCAGCACACTAATAACTCTCTCCAGAAATGGCCACCAGCCACATAGACACTCACAAGTCACAAACAACAAGCAGGAGGCCTGCAAAACAATGTACTGACAAAAGGCCTATAATAGCCAGGCAAAGGATGCATGCTAAACCACACTGCTTTGCCTTTATGCAATAAAATGCAAAACGAAAATCCAGAGGGCTAAACAAGGTCTGCAAGGTACACAACAACACACCACACACAACAAAGGCATTTAACACACACCCAAAAACAGAAATACCCCCAAAATTCACATTTTGCAATTTAATCCAATGCCATCCATGCCCTAAATGATGTTTAAATTCAACAAAACACACACAAACAGTTGTTTCATGCACCCATGACTACCTCTGAGCCTACTGGATGAAAGGCCTGTTGGCAGACTAAGCCACAAGCTTACAGGCCTATGGCAAAAGCAAACTACCTGGCTTCAAAATGGCCACCAGCCACATGGCCAGGCCCACACAACTACAAGAAACTGAAGACAGACAATGCAGGCCTATTGCAAAGCACACTGCCTGTCTTCAAAATGGCCACCAGCACATGACCAGGCCCACATAACTACAAGAAACTGAAGACAGATAATGCAGGCCTATTGCAAAAAGCACACTGCCTGGCTTCAAAATGGCCACCAGCCAAATGGCCAGGCCCACCACAACTACAAGAAACTGAAGACAGACAATGCAGGCCTATTGCAAAAAGCACACTGCCAGGCTTCAAAATGGCTGCCAGCCTCATAGCCAGGCCCACAACAACAAGAAGCCTAGGCCACAAAGGAATAACATGCAGGCCTATATGGCAAAAGCAGCACACTAATAACTCCCACCAGAAATGGCCACCAGCCACATGGACACTCACAAATCACAAGCAACAGGCAGGAGGCCTGGAAAACAATGTACTGACAAAAGGCCTATAATAGCCAGGCAAAGGATGCATGCTAAATCCACAGGGCTAAACAAGGTCTGCAAGGTACACAACAACACACCACACACAACAAAGGCATTTATTTAACACACACCCAAAAACAGAAATACCCCCCAAAAAACACATTTTGCAATTCAATCCAATGCCATCCATTCCCTAAATGATGTTTGAAATACATTTAACACACACCAAAGGAACAGTTGCTTCATCATGCACCCACTCATGACTAGCTCTGAGCCTACTGGCTACCCACAACAATTAAAAATAATAATAATGATAAGTACCAAAATTGTAATTTCAGCAACTGCAATGCCCCAATCAAACAAACAACAACACCAAATTACTTGTAAAATATCAAATCCAAAAGTCCTCAAACCCAATGATAATGATGCAGTAGACATAAAGAGTGTTCCTTCCAGCTCAAAATCCAAAGGAAGAATGAACAGGAGATGGACAAAGCACTGGGAGGAGCCTGCTGGACAGGAACAGGAAGTTGGAGACTCTGTGGCACTTCCAGCCTCTCCCCCAAAAAAGGACTCCCTGCACAAAAAAGGACAGCCAAATGTCAATCTGAGGATTTTTTTTCATCCAAATCATCATTTACAGAAGGTTTTATGCTGCTCGAGATATTCTTCTTCTCCAGATTGAAAATTTTGCGTGTTCGGGATTGCAAGCTTCACTAAACTTCCGTCGTATGTCGGATGCCGCGTCCAAATGACGTGTCCGCGATCGCACGCTCTCTCTCGTGGTAGTGAATGACGTGCTCGCGATCGCAGACTCTCGCGGTGTCCGATGGCGTGGTGAATGGCGCGTTCGCGATCGTAAACTCTCGCGGGATAGCGCGACCGGCTACCAACATCTCGTGGCGCACGCGAACGGATAGGAAAACTCGTCGGCAAACGCAGGGATCCCGGTAAGTCGACCGCGCGCTCGAGAATGCTTTTTTAAAGCGCAAACATGAAAAAAATCTCTGCTGCACCACGGATTGCAGAAATTTCGACGTTCAATTGGTAATTATGTATGTTAATTATCGATGTACATTTAAAACAAAATTAGATGTGGGTTGTCATATTTTGGTCTTCCTGCCCCTTGTCATCATTCCCACGGGCAATTTCTCTTTGTTTCTTCCTCCTGTTTTTGGCTTGTTTATTCCTTTTCCTCTTCCTCGTCCACCTCGTCCCCTTCCCCTCTGGTCCCCTTCTTCTTGGTAATACTCTGTCCGACCGTGATTCATTACTTGGAATTGTAATAAAAAATTACTCTTCCTTTTCTGTGGATCCAAACTTGGTTCTTGATTTAGACCCACTGTGGAAATATCTGGGAGACTGCCATCTGATACATGGCTTTCACTTATTTCCGCCACCGTTTGTTTAATTGAGCTTGATGTAATTCCTGAGCCAGTTTTTTTATCAAATAGATGGTCATATTTGCGGTGAATGTAAGTGTACGGCCAATTGTACATACAATTAGTTGTATTATTTAATATATTTAATATTTATTAATTTATTCTATATATATATAAAAATCGATATTTTGGACAACTATATTTTTGACATCGGTATTTTTTTCTATATATTTTTGTACTTACCTGTTTAGGTATAGGAAGTCGATATTTTTGCATTCTATATTTTTTCATCGATATTTTTAACATCCATATTTTTTACATCGATATTCTGTCAGTGAACCATAACAAACGGAATTCGTGGCAAAAAGGTGATACATGGCAAAATGCTGCTGCTGGCATACTGAAGTAAATAAAAAAGTGATGAATGGAATGCTTTAATTAATCTCAGCCACTGGTAATTACTCAGGCCGCATCACAGTCCATCATTATTTTGCACACCTTGGCACATCATTTTGGACCCAGAACTATGCAAATCAGTCTTGACCTTGGTTCACTGGGAAAAGTCCACCTCAAACTGTGAGGAAGCCTGCCCTGAACTGGAACACAAGCAACCCACGACCGATTTCACCCCAGTTTGGGCTCATCATACAGGTAGAGTTTGGGTCTAGTGATAGAGTTTACATGGACCCTCGTCTGGGTATTCCCATCCCATTTACGATGACACACTAAAGTACACAATAAAGTGATGGATGGAATGCTTGAATTAATCTCAGTCACGGGTAATTAGTCAGGACTGCATCCAGTATATTTTTATTTTGCACACCATTACACCTCAGTTTGGACCCAGCCATCAGTCTTGACCCTGCTCCAAGGTAACAGTCCAGCTTGAACTGCCAGTCAGGTACCCCCGTACTGGTTTACATATGGCTTGGTCCAAACTAAGGTGGCATGATGTGAAAAATAACGACGGACTGGGATGCTCCCCAAGTAGTACCAGTGGCTGAGAATAATTCAAGCACTCCATTCATTATTGTTTTGTATACTTTGCTGCTGGGAAGCTGGCCAACCATAGCAAAAAGCTGATACATCATATTGGTCCTAATTCTTGTGATATGGGGTACAGTGGTATCTCATTAGACTAATGTTATGCCAATGCTTAGTGTATAGAAGGTTCTCGTACAATTTAGAATGCTTATTACAATGAGATCCAGGTCAGTTGTTCGCTTGCTCGCGTGGTGGCTGTGACATTTCCGATGTACTGGTGTACTTCAATAAACTGCCTGTTTATTCTCTCCTCCTGGTGTGTGGCCTACATCCTCACAGATACACGTGGTAATATCTCGGTGCTTGAATATTAGAGGTAATTCTTGGAATGAGGGGCAAAATGTTTGGGCTGTCACACTAGATTTAATTGTTGCCATTATGAAGAACAACCATGGGGCAGGTAAATGCTGGCACTGAGATACTAGAGCTACTTTTCTGACTTATGGGTCAGATATGATATATCTGCATAGGCATAGCCCAGGCCACCACAGCCCCTGTGTCTCAGGAGGGCAGCCGCCTTTCGTGTCCCCTATTCAGGACAAAGGTTATGGGAATCAAAGTGGCTCCTTATCCAGTTCTGTAGGGGCAACATTTTGAGTTAGGCCACTGGCTATATGGATATCATCAATAAAAAATTATGGCACTAGCATTTTGTATATACTTCTTGGAAGAGGGATGTGCCCATTTCACATGAAAGTAATTCCATAAAAACAATGGGGGCGATTGTTGCCATATGGGTGGTGGGGCGCCAACTGCATTATTTTAGACAAGTTAGGTCAGTTCCTGGGAAGCCTACAGCAGCATTGGCCTGGCCCTATAAAGTGTTTAATACATTTCCTTTCTGAATTTTAAGGCTGGTATGACGCCCCACCACTTTCAAAGAGCACCTGCAGTCTCCGATCCCTGCTTCCCAGCATTTGGTGTGCTCTTTTAGCCGTCTCAAAATAAATGTCCTACAAAGCATTCCACATATTACGGTACTGCATCTGGCTCTTCTGTATCTGGGAAAGTATTTTTAATACGTTAAATTATTTATCGGTGTGGCCTGCCCATACCATGGCCGTGTATTAATGGAAAGTTTCACTTCATATTAGGTGCTGCATATCATATTTCCTCCAGTGAACGCTTGTTTGGCATTATTAAAAGCCAATACTTTAATAAAAGTGTACAAAAACCCACAGGATGATTACATATTGATTTTTCCAACAGATGATAGCTTTCAGTGGAGTTTAGCAAATAACTTGCCAAGTTTAATTGGTGTTATTTATTTGATTTTTTTATTTTTATATTCAATCGAACTAGACCCATCTTTACATGGTGATATAGATAAGCTTTTAATATGCACACAGAAGACATCATGTACATCTATTATATATAAAATGAATGTACAGTTGCCAAGCGTTTAGTTGAGAACATTATTATTTTCAATGTATAATTGTGCAGTGCTTTATGTGGTGTTGTGTTGCCTTACATGGACATTTTTGTGAATATTTTCTTGCCACTTTCAATGATTTAATTCCAGCGACCCGGTTAACTGAAAAGGATGTTTAATATTTCCTCCTGAATTTTTTCCTTCAGCTCATTGCCTTCTGGTGCATAAAGTTCTAGTTTTCTATTATAAATCAGGATTATACATGTCTCGATAGGTGATTTGAAATGGGTGTTGTAGATTGATGTGTGCTTGATTGTGTCTTTTCATTTTATAGTTTTAACATGTTTATAACAAAATAACTTCCATTAGGGACTTGCATAGGTTCTAAGTGGCAACAAGTTATGTATTAGACCTAATACAGGCCTGGCTTTTTTCACCATCAGCATTTTGCATGCTAAGCTTTTTACGCATGTATTCATAATGTAACAGCAAAAAGCGATGAATGGAAATGTAGAACCATTACTTAATTTGTTAAAAATAAGCTCCGGGTTACAGAGTTTTTGTTCAGATGCCCAATGCAGAGACTCAAATTGTGTTGGTCCTAGCTAGCTAGATTTGAATCAATTTTAAAAATAAAAATGTTTTTATTTGATTAATTGTATATAGCGCTGGCTAGACCCGGAGGTATCAGAGCGCTTTACAAGAGTATCAGCAAGAAGCAAGTTACAGAGAGTTACTATACATTAAACAATGTGAAACATTAAAAAGACGAGATTACTCGAGAATGTCAAAAAAGACATATGATGAAGCAACGTAACACAGTGGTATAACAATATTAGCTCAGGATAAGCGGAGACAAAAACGACCTAAGGGGCAGAGAGGGAAAAGGGGAAAACAGTAAAGAAAGAGTAAGGAAAGCAGATTAAGACAGGAAAGTGAGATAGACATGAAAGGGAGGTGGGACCAGAGGATTCAACAACAATCGAAAACGTGGAGCAGGTCCATGGAAAAGAGAGACGGTCGAAAGGTCGCCCAGATGGAGACCAGCGGGGAAGAGGAAAGGACAAAGATCGCTAAGATGGTGGATCCAGGACATGTGTGTCAATAGAAGATAGTCCTAAAATGGTGGGGTACAAATGAGTCCAAGACCAGAAGCCAAGGGGCTGGCTCCGAAAAACCAAGAGAGCTGATTTCACGGAGTGGAACTAGATGGGGCAAGAAGCCAGAGAGTCAAAAGAGGCAGGAGTGCAGACGATTGCCGAATCACAGCCGTGCCGTCTGCATGCACAAGTTCTAGGCAGCGGGGGCAGCAATGTCTGATCCATTTTCCACAGTTCAAGGGAAGACTGTTTCAGGTGCCAGGGCAGGAGTCCAGTGAGAGGGATGCAGCAGAGTTGAAACTGGAGGGGGCACCTCTCCGACTCGGACAGAAGATGACAGGCTGAGAGAGCCCCGTAACTCAGTGCCGTATTTCTTACCTCCACTAACCCCAAAATCATCCCAGTCATCTTGCGGGAGGCAAAGCTAGCTGGCTGGTAGTAGGGAAAGCAGCGGCAGTCGAACCCGGAGGCAGGGGGAGGGTCAGGAGGGGAGAGCCTCATCCCGGCACCTCTGCGGTCATCCGGAGAAATCAGAGGCATCGGCAACACTGCGATAGGTTCCCCCGACCACTGGTCGCCATGGAATTCCACAGAAAAGGCAGGGGAGGAGGAAGACAAGCAGCGGAGATGATAGGGGAGCTGTGCCCGATGCCCGGCTGGGTAGGTGTCGGCTGCGGCGAGATACTGGAACCAGACTCCCCTATAGCTGACTGGGCGGCTCCCCTGGGCTTTGGCCATGCTTGCTCGGGCTCCACGGGAGAAAGCCTCTATCGCATTTCTTTCACGAATCTCGGGCTCAGAAGCGGAAAATTGGAACATCAAGGACCGCTGACAAAACAAGACCTTAGGTGAGTAGGTGGTTCCCCGGAGGAAGGTGGAAATCTGGGGATTTAACCCAGAAAGGCGGTGCCTGGCTGGAAGTTCCCGGCCGGAGCTCCTCACTGGTCGGCCATCTTATGCCTCTTTCTTCCACCACCCTGCACTTCCAGTCTTGTTAGCTCACCCTTTTGGGTTCTTTTTCATCTGAGCTTCTTTCTTTTGTTGCTCTTTTTATATGATCCTCTAGTTTATTCATTCTAATTTTTCTGCCATTCACTCTTGCTCAGAGTCAAAGGTCTAATGATAAAAAATAAGCACCAATCTCTAATCAGTGATTGTGCCCACCACCTACACCCAACAGCACATGAAGTACTGGGTAGAGCCCCTTTACATTGTTTTTAGGTAGTGCTCCCTATTTCAGAACGGTACCTACTGTATGCACGGGCAGCCTGACCATTCTCCCACTCTACCATTTTCCCAGTGAGCTGCAAGCTCAAGGGCTGCTTTCAAAAAAGAATGGGATGACATTACCCAATTGTGCCACCATGTCTCCCTTCTTGTCATGACCTCCTGCAATATGGTCGTTTTAAGATGTTTGCTGCCAGGGTTGATTTTGGTTTCCAGTCCAAACCTGACCATATGCATCACTAGACTCTTTCACAAAATAGCAGTCCAGCAGGAACTGGTAACCCATGCTCACTCCAGGTAGGGGAACAAACAGACCCCAATATTTAAGTATTATAGGGCCAATTCCTGTGATATGCTACTTGAAACCCCGTGTACAGCAGGCTCTGGACCCACATCTGTTCATGCACCAATTGCATAGGGAACCATAGACTACATAATATTGCTAATAGGAAAGGCTTTCAGTACAAAATCTCAGCTTCAAGCATCATTTAATTACAACACGTTTTTCCTTGTGTCCGAAGGTAGAAGTTCAACCATCTGCAAACCCCTCACATCCATATTAACCCTATCCAAAGTGAAGCAGCCCAATTTAAACAATGTTTAATTTTAAAGCTCAATCTTTCTTAAATTACAACATTTGTTAATACATTCAATGGGAGAGGAAAATTAGTAGGTCTTGAATAAAACTTGTTCACCAAAAAGCATGATTGGGTGGAAGATTCACATTGCCACTTAGCAGCACAGCAGGTGGGGCAAAGATATATGCGAGAAAGTACTCACTAATGTACATTATAGGATATATCAAGCCACCAAGGGCTTCCGTCACCAGAAGGCTGAGTTCTTTACATGGTCAATCGAACTCTGAGGAGACTTGCGGTATCTGCATAATACATGGCAAGGAGTACTTTATTTCTTATAATTCATGGTGACATCATTACCTTTCCATCATACTGCTAATGTTATTGTTTTGTTGCTCTTTCATGTGAAAGAGATGAGATTTTTCGGACATGAAGAATAAAAAGAATAAAGCAGTTAGATATTTGTTCGAAGACGATATTAGAATCAGTTTAATACAAGTCACATTAAAAAAGAGTTGTAGTTCAGAATGTATAGAAGAATGCAGAGAGATGTTCCCTGAAAAATAAACATGAAAGGAGTAGCTAAATCATATTTCATATCTTTGGAATAGTGGCGATACATCCTCTTTAATGAAAAAGTTAGATTTGACATTACTATTTAAGAAATGCCACTTTTATAAAGAGGGATTATCAAAACACAAACTCAACTCAACAAAAAAAAACCAGGGCTATACATCATTATTTGCAAAAATATATGGTTCATTTTGGACAAAATTATTAGTATACTGAAATACAAATAAGCACAATTACATAACTCAACATATGGGAGATGTAGTCAGGGAAACCTCCACACTGAAAGCATATGCAAATAATAATACATATACAACTGACAGTTGTGATAATGTCTAGTATATATTTTACAAAACCATATATTCAATATTTCATGTCCCATGTAAAACAGAACCTAAGAAAACATATTTAGAAAAAGAATTGTAATCATACAAAAATAAAAACAAGGGTTTCCAGCACCAAAGACAAATGACCTAAATTTGATTTACCCAAAGTTTTACATCAAACCTTTCCATTCAAAGGAAGTGAATGTAGAGTTTGTTTCATATTGTTTATGACATTTCAAACCACTATAGAATATTGGGTCTCATGTGGACCATATAATAATAGGGACACCTGATAAAACAAAAATGTACAACCCAAAAAGTGCACACCACCGAAAAGAGAGCAAATGGAAATTACTTACATAGGGACCCAAAAGGGAACCCCATGCCGCAGAAACCTAGAAACGATACTCCAGGATCTGCATGTCACCAGGACAAATAAAGTCACTGCGATCCGTTTGTGACACAGTCAGACAATTTGGAATTCAAAAATGCCTATAGGGAGAATGCCACCTTCCCTCTTGGGGCAATGTGATACTCAGAGGTCCGAGCGGTACTGAACAGTACAGTCATAGCCACAATCGGACAGTCAGTGAAGGCGGGCTACCTCCACTAGCCTCGCCTCGTCTTTGGGAGTACGCCGCACTCACTGACCATCTGATTGTGGATACAGCTGTATCAAATTGCCCCAAGAGGGAGGGGGCAGTATTCTCCCAATAGTAATGCAAATTTGCAGAAAGGGGGAGAAGTGGCTCACACTTACATCAGAATAGGCTGTGTCCTGTCCTTGCACAAATGGCTGATTACTCCACACAGATAGCCTGGCAGGCAGGACTGAGTTGAAAGGGATCTTTGAGCACTTCAGAGAGTTCCCTTGAAGACAACCCCCAAATCAAAGGCACTTTTGGGAATGAATACAGGGGCTCTGACTTTACCATAGCAGTACACAATTGGACCTGGGAAGAACTCTGCTGGAGTACAGACTGCTGAGCTGTAAGGATTGCCACTTTGCTGTCACTGACTGTTCTGAGAACTGCTTCTCTGCTGTGCTGAGCTACCCTGCTTCCTGCTGATCTCTGCCCTGCTGAGGACATGGACTCGACCCATTGTACTTGAACCCAAAGTGTCTCCAAGGGCTTACTGGCTTGTCTCAGTCGCAGGGACACAACAGACGTCTTGCAATCCTGCTGTGCTGTTGGACTCTGCCAGCTGTGAGTCTTACCCTTGTCTGAGGTGCCTCCTCTACTCCAGTCCTTGGCATCAGATGTGGGTTCTGCAGCTGATTTCTGCAAAAACTGACAAATCACTTTGACTGCATGAGAAATTCCACCCCATCACCCTTCAAAGCTGATGCAGAGGCCGCTCGACGGCATTGGATATACAGCCTGCATTGCTCGATGATGACGCATTGCATTCACTTCAACGGAGCTCGATGACGATGCGGGACCCCCTTTGAGTGGCTCGACGATGATGCAGTAGGAATTGAAAAGTTCCATCCAAGGTATTTCTTCAGCGGGACCTGTCGGGGTCCTGTAGCAGGCCTGCCGGCTTACCGTCCATTGCCGTCAGCCTGAACTTTGAATATACACCAGTCCCTCACGACCTTCAGTAACCTTTTGACCGCTAGTGAATTCTAAGCACTGTTTTCACATTTAATCTTTGAAAATTCATATCTTGACTTCAACTTATTGGATTTTTGCTGTTTTGGTCTTGTTTTAATCAGATAAATATTCCCCATTTTGCTAAATCTGAGTGGAGTCTTTTTGTGTTTTTTCAATGAGTTACTGTAATTTAAGTGTTGCACAATATTGCCTCTCAAGTTGAACCTATCTGCTTTTCGCCAAGATACAAGAGGGTGAGCACAGGCTAATTTAGGCTGTATATCTGACTTACTCTGACTAGAGTGGTGGTCCCTACTTGGACAGGGCGCAAACCTCTGCCAGCTGGAGACCCTGGTCCTTATTTACAGGGTTTTCATGCAAGGCAGCACATTAAGTCAGCTTGATGTGCTGCCATACACCCAAGTGAAAATGCAGGAATGCACCATATTTATGTAATACTGTGCATTCCTGTCCTTTCCCCCTGTGCTGACACAGGTTCAGCAGCCTAGCGCCAATGCAGGCATCCTTGCACCGTGGTGCAAGGTGCCTGTGTTGTCAGAAGGATTGTTGTGTGCAGGAAGTGGCACCTTTCTGCACAGAGACAATCCTAAGAGGCGTTTTCCTCTTCACTCTGCAGCACACATAGAAAAAGGAAAAAATGAGGAGAAATGAAAATATTTCTCCTCGGTACGTCTCACCTCGGGAGGCATAAGGTTTTGGCACTTCCCAGGCTTACATGCTCTCGTAAATCTGAGCAATTGTCAAACTCCATGAGTGTTGCATGGGAAAACCCACCGGAATGCCTATTGAACGCCTCCAGAGTGCAGAGTAAGCCAATGATATTCTGAAAATGATATTCTGGTACCATACCCTTGAAGCATACCTGAACATATGCTTGGTAGAATTCTGCAACCTGACCATCTTGATGCACAGATCTGGTGGTATTCAATGATTTATTGGCATTGAGTGCCTTATTGTTGTCCATGTGGTGTGAGGAACAAGGTGGACCAGCAAAAGAGGACATCAGTATTGGAAAAAGGGTCATTTAACCAACAATTATATATAGAATGAGCAAATCAGTAATATACTTCACTCTCCTGTCTAACAGTTAGCTTTTGTGGTGCGGTCACGCCTGACTGGGTTCTGATCATCCTTCTAATTTGAAAAGACTGTTCTTAGCCCCTCCCCTCATTTGCAGAGAACTGTAATGTCCTAATGACGCATCTGTTCACATTATTCCTAAACTGTATTGTCTGCATTTTAATATCTGTTCAAAGACAGGACCAGGATGCAGAGAAAGCAAATGTTGAGGTCATGTACGTGAGCCTCTAGAGCACAGCATAAATATCAGAGATCAATAGGCCATACTGTCACCAGATTCACAGATTCTCAAATAGAGCACTTGAAGGCCTTCCATTCTGTTGGTCTGAAGGATGCTGACAAGGTGTTTGTCAAAATTATTTTGCAATAATGTACAGATAGCCTTCTTTCCGATTTGTATTCTGTATGCTCTTGTAAGCATTCCAAATTTGCCGTTCAAACCCAGCTTAATAGACATAGAGAAGTGTTCAGATATGCATTGGTATTGTCATTCGCTGTTGGGTAGACTATCAAGGTGGACCAATTGAGTGATGATGTAGTTGATGAGGGTTATTGTGAAGTGCACTGGAATAATAGAAGTCAAGTCTTAAACTGGGGGTGAGAGATCTTCATAGTTTTTGATCATGGCACAGTCAGAACATATGTAAATGAAGATTACTTATTTTGCAGGTGGAGAGTATAGGACGATTTCTTAAGCAATTGGGTCATAAGGCATTTAAAGATGACAAGTGATGAATCAAGCAATGGGGCATTGCATGATGAGTTGTTTTTATACGAGGACGTCATCTATGTTGGGAGCGAATGTATGTTGTTATCCTGCAGTCTTTTTCCCCGCAGGAAATCACAACACGGTCATTACGACCGCGCTGTGATTCCACATACCATTACTCTGCAAGTTGTAACAACGACTTGCGATGGGGGGGAGCTGGATGTTGGAATAGGATAATTTACTATTCCAACTCCAGTCTGTGCGGACAATAGAGAAGGTGTTGGATTTTAAATCCAACACCTCCCCCCCTCCGCAAGTTGTTTTTCCGACGTGCGGAGTAATGATATGCTGAATCACAACGCGGTCGTTGTAACGACCGTGTTGTGATTCCCTACGGGGAAAAAGATTTTTGGTAAACGTTGTTTACCATTGGGAGCACTTGTGTACCAGAGGCAGACATATATGAAATGAACTTTGCCTACCACTAGGACATATCATCCATAGGATCATCAGGAATAGAATAGATAATAAATGGGCCCAAGTTAGAAATCAGGATTTGACTCTGCAAGAACAGGATGTGAATGAGAAAAAAAGATCCCCCTGCACCGCATGTAAAGTTTTGTGCATGTCAATGGTCCTAAATGAGACTCTTGTAAAAAAACTGCTGGGGGTTCATTTTCATTTCAAGAAAGGACTAAACACTGCAGCAAGGAGAAGGAGAAAACAAAAACATGTGTTTTTGGCCTATGCCCCCACTACCTGCAACAACATCCCCTGTGGCACCAGAACAGCACCAACTCACCTACAAATTAGGAAGAGATTGAAACAAGTTACACTAGCTTAGACTGACTTCTCATCCCTTCCTCTACTTCTACCTCCACCCTCTGTACCCTCCCCCTAGCTATACTGCCTGGGGATTGCCCCCTGTACAGTGCTCCATTGCTGTCCATCTAGGTTTGAGCTTTAAAAATAGGAAAATATACATAAACATTACAAATACTACTGTAGTTTATTGCAGAAGTTAAGGGCTCTAATGTTTCAAGACAGCTGCTTGCAACTATTGGCTTTACCAGAGTTTACAGCTCAATTCTGCAAACATTAGAATAGCAAATACTGAGACCAATTGGCTTGGCCATTGCTGGTTTCTCATTCTCACCTGGCTGGAGGAGGTCATAATGATTCCCAGTTGAAGAGCTTGAGTTACTAATATCCGTTTCAGAACCCTTGTCCTCCCTTCCACCATTTAATGACATTTTGAAAGCTAATTATTGCTTTTGCTTCTCAGAATTGTCCATGTCAGTACTAAAGGCAGTTGATGTCCCGGCTGAAGATTTGAACCCGAGGTATAAAGTACTAGAGAAGCTGCTTGAGGATGGTATCTGCCTACAGACAAGGTGCCACATCTGCTTTGTTTAAGAAGAAGAAGCATCAGTCGATTTGCTAGATCAAGAGCTCGTTTTGGACCAGCGCATTAATACTGAATGAGATAGCAGGAATCCATTCAGGATTTCTTTTGGGCCAGTGACATACACTTCTGTCTTCACGTTAGAGCACCTATTGTGGGCAAACTATGGGCCACAATTAGAGTTTGGCCGACGTGTACTGAATCACAAAACTGATGGAGATCCCATCTAGCTTATTATAAGTGCATTGGGCTATTATGCACTTATGGTAAGGTGGACTGTCATCCATCACATTTATGACACTTGACCCTGTTCAGGCAGGTCACTCCCCACGCCGCACAGCTCCACCTGTTGTGCCCGTGTCCCTGCTCCCTGATCTCGCTGCTGCTGCAAGTTCGAGGCCCTCCTCCACCCGCAGGCTCCCGCCTGCGCCTCATCCCTGGTGGCCCAGTGGTGAGCTGTAAAAATCTGTCTGCTGCTCTGTTCCTTTTTGCCGTCTTGACTTGTCTACTATTGTATTGTATTCTGTCTGTGCTGTTGTATTACACTGTTGCATTCTGTTACTGCTGTTGTATAACCCTGTTGTAGCCTGTTTTTCTGCGACTGTACCCCATTTTGTATTCGTCGTCTGCCTGTTTTTCCCCGGTAGACCTTCCTAGCGTTTCAGCCTTCTCCTCTCCTGCCGCTGCGTCCCTGCCCCCCTTGCGCGCCCAATCGCTCCCGCCTCCCAGCTGTTGCTCCCTCCCACCTCCCTTCTTATGGCGGCCACTGCACGGTGAAGAGAACGATCTTTGACCCTGTTCCAGGCAGGTTGCACCCCACGCCGCACAGCTCCACCTGTTGTGCCCGTGTCCCTGCTACCTGATCTCGCTGCTGCTGAGAGTTTGAGGCCCTCCTCCACCCGCAGGCTCCCGCCTGCGCCTCATCCCTGGTGGCCCAGAGGTGAGCCGTAAGTATCTGTCTGCTCGCTCTGTTCCTTTTGCCTGCTTGACTTGTCTACTATTGTATTGTATTATGTCTGTGCTGTTGTATTACACAGTTGCATTCTGTTACTGCTGTTGTATAACACTGTTGTAGTCTGTTTTTCTGCTACTGTACCCCATTGTGGATTTTGTCTTCTGCCCGTTTGCCCGCTGTAGCCCTTCCTAGCATTTCAGCGTTCTCCTCTCCCGCCGCTGCGTCCCCTGCAGCCCCGCCCCCCTTGCTCGCCTAATCACTCCTCCCTCCCACCTCCCCTTCTCATGGCGACCGCTGCATGGCCGTGCCCAGTGGGCACACTGCTGGCACCTCGAAGGCGCGCCAAAGGGAAGCCTGTCTGCACCCATCCACGCCTGGACCCCCTGGCCCCCACGAGCACCACAACACCCGTCACCAGTGGGCCGCCAACCTCCTCCACGCACTCAACACCGGCCGTTCATCTACCTGCTTCCAGGCCACCCCGAAGCACATCCATGGACCCTTCACCTGCCGAAACTGCTGCTTCACCAGCCAGCGTACACCAGCACAACCTACCCCTCCCGACAGGGCAGGCCTCAACCATCTCAGATGCATACTACTCAACACCCGTTCCATCCACAGGCACGCCGTTGAAATCTGGGACCTGCTCGCCTCATCCTTCTGGGACGTCGCCTTCCTGACTGAGACCAGGATGAACACCTCATCGACACCCAACGTTGCCATAGCCATCCCGGATGGCTACAAGATCAACCGCAGGGACCGTACCAGCAAACCGGGAGGAGGAATCGCCATCGTTCACAAGAACACCCTAAGAATATCGACCAGCACCAAAGACACGCTCAGCTCCGCCGAACACCTGGACTTGCAGATCCACATTGATCCCAACACCACCCTCAGAGGAACCCTCGTCTACAGACCCCCCAGGCCCCGGCCACAGTTCAGCGACTCCATCACCGACATCGTCAGCTCGCACGCCCTGGCGTCCACAGACTACAGCCTCCTCGGAGACCTGCTCTTTCACCTCGAGAACACCACAGACAGCAACTCCACCACCCAGCTTGATAACCTCGCCAAACTCGGAATCAAACAGCTCATCACGACACCCACATACTCCACTGGACACACGCTCGACCCCATCTTCTCCGCCAGCAACCACGTCACCTTCAGCCACACCACCGAACTCCACTGGACCGACCACCGCTGCATCCACTTCTTCTTCAAGAAAAACACTGCACACAACCACCAGCAACGAATGCCCCACCGCAGCTGGAACAAGGTCACCGAAAACCAGCTAATTACCACCCTAATTACCACCCTCACCGAGACCGACCACACCGACAGCAACACAGCCGCCAGTAACCTCAGGCAGTGGCCAACACCCTCGCCCCGATCAGGAAACCCTCAAACAGACGCACCGACAGAAGGGCCATCTGGTTCACTACCGACCTCCAGACATCCAAGCAGACCTGCCGAAGACACGAGAAGAAGTGGCGCCACAAACAGATACCGGACAACCATGCAGCCCTCAAGAACGCCAGTCGCAGTCACCACCAACTCATTTGAACCGCCAAAAGGACCTCTTTCAAAGAACACATTGACAACAACGCACACAACAGCAAAGAGCTCTTCAACATCATGAAGGAACTCGCCAACCCCAGCTCCCATCCCAGGACCTCTGCGACTCTCTAGCCACCTTCTTCCACCGCAAGATCATAGACATCCACGACAGCTTCACCACTCAGACCCCCCAGACAGCCACTGACACCGCAGATCCACCAACCCCCAGCCCCACCGGCCTCCTGCTCTACTGGAACCACGTCGATGACGAAGACACCATCAAAACCATGAACACCATCCACTCCGGCTCACTGTCAAACCCCTGCCCTCACCACATTTTCAACAAAGCGAGCTCCATCATCGCACCCCATCTCTGGAAGATCTTCAATAGCTCCTTCGAGACCGCCACCTTCCCAGAGAGCTGGAAACATGCTGAGGTCAACGCCCTACTCAAGAAACTCAAGGCTGACGCAAAGGACCTCAAGAACTTCCGGCCCATCTCCCTGCTCCCATTCCCGGCAAAAGTCAAAGAGAAGATCGTCAACAGACAACTGACCCGCTTCCTCGAAGAGACCAACACCCTGGACTCATCCCAATCCGGATTCCGCAGCAACCACAGCACGGAAACCACCCTCATCTCCGCCACCGACTACATAAGGACCTTGCTGGACAACTGCGAAACCGCGGCCCTCATCCTCCCAGACCTCTCGGCCGCCTTCGACACCGTCTGCCACCGCACCCTCTGCACACGCCTCCACAACGCAGGGATCCATGACAAAGCCCTGAACTGGATCACCTCCTTCCTCACCGACAGAACCCAAAGAGTCCGCTTCCCCCCATTCCGATCCAAAGCCACCAAGATCACCTGCGGCGTACTCCAAGGATCATCCCTCAGCCCAACCCTCTTCAACATCTAGATGATACCACTCACCAACATCGTCCGATCACACAACCTCAACATCGTCTCATACGCCGACGACACTCAGCTGATCCTCTCCCTAACCAAGGACCCCTCCACTGCCAAAACCAACTTCCACGAAGGAATGAAGCCAGGCCCTCATCACCAGTAGGCTGGACTACGGCAACGCCCTCTACGCGGGAATCACGGCCAAACTCCAGAAAAGACTTCAACGCATACAGAACACCTCTGCATGCCTCATCCTCGACATCCCCCGCCACAGCTACATCACTGCCCACCTGAGGGACCTGCACTGGCTCCACGTCAACAAGAAGATCACCTTAAAGCTCCTCACCCAGGCTCACAAAGCACGCCACGACACCTGACCACCTTACCTAAACAAACGACTCACCTTCTACACCCTCAACCACTAGCTTCGCTCCGCTGACCTCACCCTCGCCACCGTTCCACGCATCCACCGAACAACCACTGGCAGCAGATCCTTCTCCCACCTTGCTGCTAAGACATGGAACACCCTCCCAATCCACCTGTGCCACACCCAGGACCTGCTGACCTTCAGGAGACTACTCAAGACTTGGATGTTTAAGCAGTAGCAGTTCCCCCCTCCCCCCCTTAGGGCCTTGAGACCCTTGCGGGTGAGTAGTGCGCTCTACAAATGTCTGATTGATTGATTGATTTATGACAGAGTACCTGTCCTCACAAATTCTAAATCAGGCCCCATGTCTGAAAATTAGAAAGGGAATAGCAAAAGAAACAAATAAAGAGAGTGAAAAAAGATATATAGAAAGAGAGAAAGTTAGAGAGGGAGCCAGAGGGGAGATGTAGTGTGAAACATTTGCGAATCTTGCAATATATGTGGGAGAGGTGGTAAATGTCCTATTCAAAAATTTTGCAGACTTAGTTCCTACAAAAATTACTGATACTCTTGTGTTCCAAGAGCTGTTGCATCAGCTTATCTGTGAGGGTTGCCTACTCAAGGATCCTAGCCAGAAAGAA
The DNA here is from genome assembly GCF_964204655.1 of Triturus cristatus. NCBI lineage: Eukaryota > Metazoa > Chordata > Amphibia > Caudata > Salamandridae > Triturus > Triturus cristatus. The sequence goes on from NC_140594.1 coordinate 833,966,920, forward strand.
AGAAGTTACAAGCCATCCCTTAGAGAGCTTTAACTTAATGTCACAAAATAAAAATGAGACTAGTCCATGGTTGCAATTAAAGCGGTGTTCCCGATAAGGGCACCAGCTACCCTATGTGCCTGAAAGTGGATTACAAGAGATGCAAATTACACCCCATGCAGTAATTTGTCACAGCAAATTACAACGCGATTTCAGTTTGCGCTTTAAAGACCAGTCGAAATCATGTGCAATGTGCAGGCAATTCCTCAATCTGGTGAGTGCAACAGGGAATCAGGCGCAAACCTCATAGCCAGAAATTAATGCACCCCACATTATCAGTATTTGGAGGTGCTCAATTTGCACCCACAAGATGTGGCTCATTCGAAACCTACCTTTGTTAGGGTAGAGAAACTGAAAAACCCCAAAAGCAATCTCTATACAAATAATATTATACAGCCATCAACAGCAAATTACAACAGCCATACAGCCATCAACAGCAAATTACAACAGCCTGGTAGTATTTCTTCTTTGTCAGAACAACCATGTTGAGTTGAGTTCTAACTGAAAGCTCGTCATTACCTCAAGGTATGGGAATACATTGATAAAATGCATGTTGAAACTGCAGCATGACAAAATCTGACACCTCTTGAAATGGAGAGCAGGCAGCCAAATTCATAGTCAGATTACTTATTTGAAATTATTGCGCTAAGAATTAGTCTCACATATTCCAAGCTGAACACCCGCTGGATCTGTGCAAAATTTGTAGATCCTTTTAAATGCTAATATATTCCAGTATGTCCTTTGCCAGCTTTTAATTTGAAGAGGCTGAAGTGCCGAGTTCCCTGACTATCAACTGAATGAATTACACTCAATGTCTCTCTCTTTGCTTGGAATTTCAAATACCTTCTTAAAACTTGTTGAAAGATTTGTTCCCTTCTAATGCACTGTATTCTTGCCCTTCAGCATTCTGCCGAAAGACATATATTTCCGCGGTTCCTGTTATGCTCTTATAAGGATTGAAAATATTGTTATTCCAATCAAGAATCCTGAATGTTTTAATAAACGAATATTCTTGCAGGGTGAATTCATGTGACTGGAATTTTTCTGTGATAAATATTGAGTTTTTGGCAAACGCTGCACGTCAGTGCTGATAATGAAAACACTCGCATGATGGCGTTTCTCTCCACCTTGGAAATGTTGAGAGCAGGACCCGGCCTTTGGCAGTGGTGACAGCCGCGAGACGCCTCTCTCTCGCCACCTCCTCTTCCCCAGAGGTTCTGAATGTGATAGCGCTGCAGTATTCCCAAACTAGGTCAGTGGAGAGAAAGTAGATTATTCGGCCTGTAGAGATTCAGAGACAAATCCCTGTGCTGCAGTGGAGAAAACCAGCTCTACGAAGTTGAAATTGTCATCTTATTAAATTCACCGTGAGAATCAAGGTGAGCTAGTGTATTTGTTACAAACCTTTATTGTATAGTTAATCTAGTCCATTTACCAAACTACCAAGAGGGAAAATAAATAATGTAAGAACATCATACAGCCTATGTATAGACTGTTCAATTATTTAGAGTTATATGCTTAACTTCTACCTCACTTTGAATGCATGTAAAAATAAGTTAACTAATTTGCTTCTTTAAATTATTCGTTCTATTGTGAAACTTTTAATTACACTGTGCATGTTGCATTATTAATTTTGTACAGTGCCGGCATTTAGTTTTAACTTCGGGTAGCAAGTTTTTGTTCTTGTAACACATGTGATGTCAACAGATAAACACTGGTCCTTTAAAAATGGTTGTGCTTTTAGATTTTGTGAGTTCTACTATGTGCTTGTGTCAGTCAGCATCATTGTTTGTTAGCACTCTGCAGCCTCGAGCTATCAATGAAGTAAGTTGAGTTCAGGAGACGGAAGACGGATAAGGTACAAACACACTTCTTGTCCCTATCTATACTACTGGCCAAGAGAGGAATAGCCATTCACTGGCGTGCCCAAGCAGGGTCGCCTGCGGCTGCCTGGGTGGGAGCAGTGAAGAAGTGGGGCGCAGCAGAGGAGGAGGCGATAAGGGGTGAGGAAGTGAACGGGACACGCAAACATCACATTTCCATGGAATGGTCACAACTTCTACACCAATTCAAACAGCAAACTACACATGACGAACTACCTGCTACATCCCAGATAGCACAAACGACCCAGAAACGGTCTGGAGAGGTACACAGAGGGACCGATCAGTCACACGCCAGGAACATCACGCCACAGCCGACACAGATTCCATGGTCTCAGGATGGGCCAGTGGAAGCTGCCGCAAGCCCCCTGCACACCTGAGCACAGACCGCCAATCTCATGTCAGGCACCACACTGAATACCCCCGCCTGCACATACCCACCGCCCCCTACAGCCACCCCAGTTAGTCTCCAAAGTTAACTGTTACGGAACCATACCGGGAGTTCTTAAACCAGAGCATACACAAAGGGAGCGCAGCTCCAAATATAGAAATTATACTACAACATCAGCTATAGTGCATACAGGCACAGCTCCAACGTCTGGAGTAACCTATCCAAACTATGTCACAGCACACATGCAGTCAATACAGAAATGATCAACAAGTATGTAACACATGTAATGTAATGCTGATAATGTCTGATGTGTATAAAGAAACAAAATGTTAATAAAAACATATTTAAAAAAATCAATGAAGTAAGTTAAAAGCATACAATTAGCCATCCTCTGAGTGAAATGCTATGTGATGTCACTTCCCGTCATGTCATGGGGATCAATGACTATTTTATTTCACTTGCACTACCTCCATGATTACTTGTGCATGACACTACTTGCTTCAGCTTAGAAAGGTTTAGTTGATATTTTTGTCTTCAGCAGCACTTCTACACTGAAGGGTTTAATTAGAACCTGGATTTTGGTGGTGGAGAAACACAAGGCAGTGGCTGCTGTAATGCACCTTATAGCAGGTAAATCACTCCCACTCGACAGTTGTAATGTTAACTGAGTGCAGAGCAACAGCCATGCACTTAACTATTTAATTGTTCAAAATTCAGGGCTTTACCTGTCAAGACATCTAGAACTCTCCTGTGGCCGTATTATGTATGTGTCACATTTTCCTGGTTAGCACTAGGTGAATATTTCAAAAGGTGCACCCAGCGCTAACCAGGAATATGCACTATATTGACAAGAATGCACTGCCCCCAGGTCAGCCGCGAACTCGTGCTGCCCTGGGGGCAGCGCATTAAGGTGAAAAACAGAGCAGCTGCTTGGAAGCTGCTCCGTGTTTCACAGTGTAGGCGGCAACCTGCCTACACTTTGGAGGGGGATTAGAGATCGCCTTGCAGGCGTATGCCGTGAGTGACTGCACACGCCTGCAAGGGAATGTCAGGGGGTCCATGGGACCTCCATTCCCCCCATAGAGGGCTGCGATCAGGGGGTGCAGTGTCAGTGTGCTCCCTGACAGCTTCTTTGCCTCTGTGCCTGCATCTGTAATACAGCGTGGGTGCAGAGGCAAAGATAGCGCTGGTGCATTAAGTATCCCATCGCTATCGGTATTACAGAAAGGGATGCAAGCATCTGCGTCCCCTTCTGTAATACCAAAGTGCCTGGGGTGCGCAAAGAGGGCGCAAACACCTGTTACTCCTCCAGGGCACTCTCAGAATACGGCTCCCTGGTGCAGTGAGAACCAGGCTCAAATCAAACTAGGACACAGCTCCAGAGCTTAAATTTTGCATCTGGCAAAGTCGGATGAAGTCAGAGAACTTCGCTTACGTTTATGTGTGAAGAATCCCATCTTTGGCTCGCTGCATGGACAAATATTACTTCACACCCACCACTACCACACATCTCCTAAGGAGGTATGTGTAGATGAATTTGAAGGAAGCTGCTAGTTGAAGCCCCCACTTTTTAGCGGTCTGATAAACATGATAACATGTATTCTTCACAATACGCATATTGCGGTACAATGACAAAAGTTGCACCAAATAAAAATTTGAAAATATTGACACAACACATCAGACCTAGTCCAGACACCACGATGGCACATAAAACAGCATACTCTATTGCTGTCATAAGGGAGCAGCACACCCACACAGACACTAGCCAATTAGCAGACTCAAAACAAGGACACAATGGGCACAGCAACCTTGATGTCTATCCCGTTGGCATCCATGTAAATACCCCTAGGTATTGTCACGGTGATGTTCTTATCAAAGTATCTTTGTAAACACATATTTCTGCAGTAGCATTTTACCATACATGGTCCTGACGAAAGCCAGGTAACTGTAACCTTTTGGCTGAAACATGTCGACCTCTATTGCTATAAGATAAGTTATTTTTTCAAACTATCAGTTTTTCACTTGCTTTTTTAATCTTGGCACTTTTTTTGACACCGAATAAAGTTGGGTGGTGTTATCAGGTAGCCATTTTTAATACACTTGTCTTCTGTTTTGCACTGCATCTCACATCTTTCTCAGTACCACTATGTTTTGAGACTTTTTCTCTGAAAGACTGCAAGCTCATTGCATATACACAGTGATGGTTCCCCTGAAATAGGGTGCACTGCAATGAGTTGATCCGCCTTACTCCCAGATGATTATGTTCTGCCAAAACCGTGGGCTGATGGGATTTGTCTCAACTTAGTGGGCTGAATCTGTCTTCTTCTCTTTGGCTCCCAGTTTCTTTACATTTTTACCGGCTCTCTCCTCTTTTGCTGTTTATCCATGTAAATACCCCTTCAACCAAAACGGAAACAACCACAATACACACATATAACTACAGGGACCTATCTGCTGATCCCCACATCTATACTTATATGTAAGTTGATACACCAACCAACAGCTTCCACATAAATACAACACTATCCAGTAAATCAGACAATAACAAGTTTGCTGGAGATGGAAACACACATCAATACCCCCCTCACCTACTCACCTTCACCTCACTGCCTTTTTAAAAGAAATAACACCTACCTTGGATGAAGAATGTCCTCTTGGGCCAGCAACACAGGACATAGCCGCAATCCAATTCACATCCCATATTACACATCTGAAATGTAATATTTGCACCAGTACTTCTATGCAAATGCCTGTTTTAATGTTTTTAATCTATATATGTGGTTTTCTATTATTTTTATCTTTGATTATGATATATAATCGAATAAAGATTCTTTCAATCAATCATTCAAAAGCCTAAAGATTCTAAAGAAAAATCACCATTGACATGAAAGACCCACGTCTCAGTCTTAAGCCTTAGCTTTCCCTGGAGAACTACGGACCCTCAGAAACTGTCCTATGGGTACATTTTCTCAAAGTGACTGTGGGTGTATACTTTCAAACTCATAGGGGCCGATTCACAGAACTAACTTAAGACAAAATCCTAAACTTACTACTTTTGGTATTCACAGAAGTTAGGATTTTGTCTTAAGTTTGTCTTAAGACAAACTTAAGACAGACTTAAGACAGACTTAAGCCAGACTTAAGACAAACTTTAGACAGACTTAAGACAAACTTAAGACAGCCTTAAGACAGACTTAAGACAGACTTAAGACAAACTTAAGGCAAACTTAAGACAAAATCCTAACTTAAGTCTGTCTTAAGTCTGTCTTAAGTCTGTCTTAAGTTTGTCTTAAGTCTGTCTAAAGTTTGTCTTAAGTCTGGCTTAAGGTTGTCTTAAGACAAACTTAAGACAAAATCCTAACTTCTGTGAATACCAAAAGTAGTAAGTTTAGGATTTTGTCTTAAGTTAGTTCTGTGAATCGGCCCCTATGAGTTTGAAAGTATACACCCACAGTCACTTTGAGAAAATGTACCCATAGGACAGTTTCTTAAGTCTGTCTTAAGTTTGTCTTAAGTCTGTCTTAAGTTTGTCTTAAGTTTGTCTTAAGTCTGCCTTAAGACAAACGTAAGACAAAATTCTAACTTCTGTGAATACCAAAAGTAGTAAGTTTAGGATTTGGTCTTAAGTTAGGTCTGTGAATCAGGCCCAAGGAGACTAGACCTGTCAGTTAGTCAATGCTTGTTTTTAGTTTCCCTCCTGTTGCAGTGCATAGAAATTGTTCTGATCTCACAGACTACAGGATAGAGACAAACATCCTCATTGAAAAACTTACAGTTCAATATTACCCTAAACAGATCGGAGATAGGGCTAACATACGGGCATGTAACAACCACAGTGAAGCACAGTCAGAGGACAAACATAAATCGGTCAAGACACAACTGACTTGCACCCTATGGAATTTGCCAATGTAATAGTGCACTTTCCCTGCAGCACTTGTTCCGTGTGTCGCTTTACCACACCAACGAAAACCACTGATCTAAAAACGTCATGGGAGCAGTGGAGCCACACTAATTGTAATTAAACAGATGTGATATACCTCATTAGGTGCCCCTACAACAGGAAGTATATAGGCATGACGTCAAGAAAAGTAAAGATTTGTATAGGCGAACATCGCAGTAACATTCAATGGCAACACGCTACAACTGCTTTACAGCACATTATTTATAAGGCACCCTCTCAGAGGAAGACCTTTTCTTGACAGTCATTGAAAAGATTTACATTAAACCCAACACGTCCAAAGTATTACTCACCCTTGAGCAATGATGGGTGTACAAATTGCATACCCACCTTGATGGACTAAATGATGAAATTCCATGGTCCCAGATCCACTCCTCATAAAAGAAATTGGGTTTGCGCTGCAGACAAGTAATATTTTTTTTCCTTTGACAAATGTTTGTCATGTATCCTATATGTTATCAACAACATCATAATAAGAATCTGTCACATTGAGGCTATATATGCACCAGTTTAGCTATTGTTTTGTACTCCTGTGCTCAGGTTATGTGTATTACAAATGAAATGAGGTACTCATACTGCAGCAATTTTAATAACATTGCTCCTATAATAATATTTCTATAATATCCTTTTAAGTGATACTAAATAGAAACATTTTTTAATTGAAAAGGCATAGAAAACATCTTTTCCTTGAAACATATCTATGAGACTCAAACACGAGTCTGATCCTACAATGTAGGTTATTAACATATAAATGAAAGAATATTTTTTCCTTTTTTCTTCTTGTTTCTTTTTACCTTTTTTTGTGCGCTCTGATTGACAAGACTATTCGACCAAAGACACAAAGACTCGAACGAGGCCCCAGCCATGGGCATAGTGCCCAATTGGCTTAGTGGTGCTTAGTAGAACAATAGCGCATTGACTTCATGAAGCAAGGTAGCACGATGACATCACCACGTTTCAAACACGGAATGACATGCTGCAGGATAAAATCCAGCTTCACACACAACTTAGCACCAGTAGGGAGGTGTGACGCAGAACCAAATAGGTGAATAGTAGACATGTTACCAGGGCTTTAAGTGGGCCGGGTCGTATCGGGTCTGAGCACCGGCAGTTTTTCTAAGGGGGACTCGAAACGGGTCTCTAACGGGCTCTGTTTTGTGCCCTGGCATAGGCGGTCCGTTTTTTTTTCAGGACTGCAGTGACCGCAGGCACATCGATGTGGGCGTGGTGAGTGTTGTAAAGAAAGTGAAATCCTTTAAAGAAGGAGCAGCAACATTGTCGTGGTGTCACCAGGGCTTTAAGTGGAAGTTTTTTCAATATTATATACAAACAATAGTTGCTGCTTACTTATCTTATGCAACTAGCAACCATTGACAAAGCCAATAGTCCTGACTTGTAGGTATGATGTGACTTGTTGTATCATATATCTGGATGCAATGACAAGAACAGCTAAATACAAGTCGGGCGGCACACTGTGCTAAACACAGATTTTTAGCTTATGTGTTTTTTTAAGCCACGCCCTTAATTACACTGACCACGCCCTTTTGAGAGACCCCCCAGTTTTTTCATCCCCCTAAAAGCACTGCATGTTACCCTTGATGAAGTAAGGGACCTCGGTATACTGGAGGGATAATAACTACCAGAGAATAACACATTACTCATCTTAACTATTTCATTGTTTCTCTCTCTCTCTCTCCCCAATGTCTCTTTAACCTAACAGTTTTTATACTTGATCTAGAATGTGACTACAGGGGCATGTCCCACGCATCTTCCATGTGGCATAGTGGCTCTATACAAGAGGGTAGGTGATAACCACTCCATGACCATTTAAGACAGCACGCTTCTGGTTTATCTGCATGTACCATAAGCATATATCTTACTTTGGCTCAATGTCATGAAACGTGTGTGAGCCTTGACTGATGTCCCCTTGGACCATTATATATTTTTTCCACAAAAAACATTTGCTATCACTAATTTGAGGGGAAGATATACATTGAGAGTGCACCACAACAGTGCAGGTCAAGCGAGTCACCACAGAAACCTAAACAAATGTGATGTTGTATGTCTTTTATTTCACAGGAAACTAAGAGGAGAACTTGATCAAAATAAGGGAACTACTGTCCTTCGTGTATGCCAGATATGTGTTGCATTTTGTTTTGTCCTGACCAAATAGGGTTATGTGTGACTGATATATAAAGACTTCATTCTGGTGCATATTTTCTAAGTTATGACGAAAGCCTTGGGCCAAATGCCCACCTTGGCGTAGGGCTAAAACATATTGACGCCTATAGATAGGGTGTAGGACCACTATCTCCGTAGACACCCCCACTCTTATTTTAATCATACCTGGAACACCGTAAATAAAAGGGATACCTTGGTGTTTTGAGGTATTTTTAGCCCAAGACACCGGTCAGGGAATTATCCAAGGTGTTCCCTGGAATATGGTTGAGCCCATCCTGGTTTTTAGGGACCAGGATGATACCGGATGATAAAGCATGGCACCAATAGTGTGTGTGAGGGTCTATCTAAAAACACATTGCAATGTCCAGAATATAGGTATAGCTTCACTCCATATGCACCATCGATCCTCCATTATCCACAGGAGTAACAGTTAAGCATGTAGAATACCTTGATATTGAGATCTATAACTCTCTGTGTCTGTATCCACCTCACTGTATCACTGTAAAGTTAATGTATATCTTGTATGATGTATCCCAGTTCTAGTGCAAATGCCATATTTAACATATTTTGTACTTCTCAATGATTCTTTACTGCAACCTTTTTGAAATGTTTTAAATGTGGCTTCAAACTCTATTAACCTAAAAACCTCTCAAATCAAGTCTCTTAACCTTAACAAAACATAGATTATAATTGTTTTAGCATCTAATCCTCTTAAACACAAATCTGATTAGTCCACTCACCTCAAACCTTCTCAGTATCAAATTTTATAAAACTCAAACCTTCTCAATTTGAAATATTCTCTGCTACACACTTTCACAATGGAAGCATTTCAAACTTGATTTTTTATCTTAGTGCACAATAAGTTTGAGGTGCAGCCACAGACAGGTTCCTCATCACACTGAACGGCAGCACCAACACAAGCAGCTAACCAGAAGAACTTAACAAATTGCATTGTTCCAGGCTTGTTGCAGGTGTGCTACCTGCCAGGTGAAGTATCTGCTAACCCTGAATACCTAGTCCTTCTTTGTTGCCACTGCTCTGGGAAACACTAAGCCCAAAATGTGAGAATGACAAAAGAAGTATTTACAGCAGCATTAGAAATTGCTCATCAGCACCATGTCCAAAGAGATACCAACACAGAACGCTAATGTGCCCAAAAGTTTCAGAAGTTAGGTAACAGCTCACCATTACGCACATAATAGTGATATACATTTAAGCAGCGCTCGTATTAGCCCACCTGAAAGTTAGGCAGATGTAGTCATTGTAGCTTATTTTTTAATTATTGAGTTCTTTTTAATCCTGATTTAAAAAAAAAAAGAAATACATGTCTTGTTTACTATACTTCCTAATAAAATATTAAGTGTGTTTCCTGATGAAGAGTATGGCATTGATAACAAAATTGTCACCCCAGGGGCTTACTTTGTCACTACACAAGCTTGTCTTTTCAGGGCTACAGAATAAATTCTAAATAGAATGGGCATTTCACTGGCTGTTTTATATGTAATACACAGAACAGCAAAAAGCACACTCATCAGATGGGGGGGTTAGTTTTGTTTTGTTTTCTTCTGCCTGATGGCTACGGAAATGTTCTTATGCCTCTCATTGCTCATTGATTATTACTGCAATGTTTCTTCCTCATTTATCTGATTATCACATGGTGCTCTTCCCTGGGGGATTGCTGCATACACCTGTTATCTGTGAATATGTAATTTGCATTTGAATGCGATCAGAGACTGTTACCGTCCAATAGGCTTCTGTTAGCCTTTGTATCCTGAGTACGTTTGGATGCCTTTGTTTGGAAATCAATAAAAATATATTAAAACAAAAAAAAATCAGATGCTCCTTGCTGGTGGTGATTTATAGGCTGGTCATGAGTGATAGTATATCTGTTCAGATTTAACTGTTTGAAAGTACCCTAAGGTTAGAAATGGGGGTCTTTCGTTGGCAGTGGTATGCACCCTGTCCAAGTAAGGACCTTTCATTCTAGTCAGGATAAGGAAGTTACACACCTAGATACCCCCTGCTCACCCCCTTGGTAGCTTGGCACAAGCAGACAGGCTTATCTCAGAGGAAATGTGTAAAGTATTTGTACATATGGCACACAGTAACAGTGAAAACAATACCAATGGACACCATACCAGTTTAGAAAATAAAGTTTCTTTATCTAAAGCAAATAAACCAAAATGACAAAAATCCAATATACACAACTCAAAATAGGACTTTAAAAAGGTTCAAGCAATTCTGTCCACAGAAATCTATAAATGTGTGTTTTTTATACAAAGTAGCTCAAATGCGTCAAAATCACAAGCAAAAACAGCTGCAGAGGAGGGAAGCATCAGAAAACACAGCAGTGCGTAAGGTCCAGAGTCCTTGGCGAGGGGATGCAACAGTTCTGCTGCAGGCAGAAGAAGTGATGCGCCGAATCAAGACTGTATGGGGAACTGATGTGTCGATTCAAAGACGGTTCTGATCTGCAGGTGTTGCGCCGGAGATGCGTGGTGCACGGGAAACAACCTTTGCAATGCAGTCATTACATCGCACTACCTTTAAACCACCATCATTACATCGCAACATCCTTTACATCGCATGCCATTACAACGCAGCCATTGCATCGCATGTCACTACAATGCATGTCATTACAACTCATGTCACTACAAAACATACCATTACAACACATACCATTACAATGCATAGTTTTTACCACTACACTATCTAACACTTACCGAACTGTTGCACTCACTGGAGTGGGAATAGTAATTTTTACCCCTACACTATCCAACACTTACCTTAAATGCAACGTAATGGTATGCGTTGTAATGGTATAATGCGTTGTAAATGTAATTTCTAAAAATGCGTTGTGATGGCATGCGATGTAAAAACATGCGTTGCACTGGATGTTTCGATGTAAAAACTGTGTTGTAAATGTTTGCGTTGTATCGTCATACATTCGTGGTGCACATATGCAATGATTTGAAATTCAGGATGCACTGGAGGTCAATGCAGCAGAGAAAAACAGAGGCTGCATCGAGTTCTTCAGGCACATTCCAGCAATACATCATTTCCTTTCGTTGCACAGCAGGGCCTGTGTCGGAGTCGGTGCAGTGGTCTTAGACTTTGGAGACCGGTGCGCTGAACTTGACAGGCTGCAATTCGTTGGGCTGTTGATGTGCACTGTTGGATTTCTTCAGCTGCACGGGGCTGTGCATCAGGAGTTTCTCCTGCACAGTGGTGCTGTGTCCGGAAATTCAGCCCCAAGAAGGGCAAAGTGTCGATTTTGCAAGTTTCTTCATTTCATTGACGTTCTTTGCAGCAGAAACAACCTCCAAGGGCCAAAAACTGGATTTAGCACTACAAGGCAGGTCAGAACTTCCAGCAGGGGAGTTCAAGGAGGCTGCAGGTCTTTGTGTCCCTGAGACTTCTTAGCAGGAGGCAAGATCTACATCAAGCCCTTAGAGAATCTTTTTTTTAAAAATCTCTTTATTGAGTTTTGCACATAGAACAAAAAAACATAATGAGCGAACATTGTCACTCGACAGTCCAGACAATTCTTATTAGCCAAACAGACAATAATGAAATAACATTAGGACATTGCATTGGTTGACATCGACATACCCAGTAGTATAAACCGTGTGAGGTCTACATTTCAGACATAACCAGGGCCAGCAGGAGTCAGGCCGGATCTGGTGTAAAAGCGTCATCATCCCTCAGGCGGAGCATCCTCGTCAGTGTCATTGGGGGCACCTTGCGCTAGTAGGTACGTCTGGAGAGGATACCAAATGTCGCGTGGGCATGAGGAGGGTGGGAGGAGCTCACCGTAGGTGTGCAATTGATCTTGGCAAAATATTAGGTAATTCAGCCAGTCTTTGAATTTGGGCGCCCTCCCTCTGCCCCATCTACAGGCAACTCACTGTTTAGCTAGCAAGAGTGCCAAGGAGATATATTTCCGAGTCGAAACAGCCAGCGCACCCATAAATCCCAGGGTCGCGACAAGTGGGTCTTCAGAGAAGTGTTGCTCAGTCATCTGTCCAAGCGCCTCCAGTACCTCCACCCAATACCGTCAGATAGGGGCACAGTCCCAGGTGAGGTGTCTAACGTCCTCCCCTTCTCTCCCGCAGTGATCGCAGTGGTCAGTGTCTCGCAGGTGAAGGCGCATCAGTCATGCAGGTGTGTACTAAAGCCGGTGTAGATATATAGTGAATAATGAGCAGCCTACTGCTGGCTGAGATTTTCCCAGTCTGTTGGCAACAGAAGGACCACTGTTCATCAGTGAGGGGGGAGTCAAGTTCTTCCTCCCAGCGTGTTCTGGCCGAGGGGGGTTCATGGGGGCAATCTGCTTGGGTGTGGCGGTACAGCTGCGACACTTTGTGTGTGGGAGAATTCTTCTGGAGTAAGGTGTGCAGTGGAGTCATGAATGGTGGTTCTTTCGGAAAGCATGGGGTCAGAGCCCTGACACCCTGTCACAGTCGGACATAGAGGAATCGTTCCAGATGGCTCAAACCTTTGTGTGCATTTTTAAATCAGATACACGACCCTTGTATATTTGCGCATTATCCAAGTTCTTGAGGTGGTCTTGGCTCATAAGATCAAAAGCCCTTGCAGTCCACACATAAGCAGTCCTCTTGTTACATCGCTTGTTGTATTCCTTTTTATGAAATTGTCTTATTTATTCTGTCTATATGTATTTTTTATCCTCTGTATGTTCTGGAAATCTGGTGATAGCACAGTTTTATGACTACTCCTGAGTCTTTTTATATATTTGTTTATGTCATAATTGTACATGCTTTTAAGATATATTTATATCGAAATAAAGCTTATTTAATTCATTCATTCATTCGTTCCAGATGGGTGTGGCGAAACATCACCAAAAAATTCCTCGCTAGTGCGAAACATGCAGTTGGCGTATAGTTCTCCCCAAGTCTGGATGGAGAGTTTCCGGAGGAGTTGGCGACAACCTCCCTCCCTCGTGACCGGAAGACCGAATCTGCCCTGTAGGGGCAACAGAGGAGAGTACAACATGGGTGCATGGCACCGGCGGGCTAGATCCCACCAAGCACTGATGGTGCATTCCACTGTGGTTGAAGCCAGGTGTCTTGGGGTAGCTGGTGATCTTAAATAGGCAGAGCTTGGGGTCGGGATCATGTAGCTGTCTTTGATCGCTAGGTGAGGCATGTAGGGGGGTCAATCCAGTATGCCGCATAGTGGGCCTGTGCACAGCTGAAGTACAATTCCAGATCCGGAATTTCAAAACCGCTTGAGCTAAATGGTCAAGTGAGGGTGTCCCATTGCCATCTAGGTTGTTTGTCTCCCCAGGTGAGACAAATGTGTTGTGTTTTTTTACGCTTTGAAAAAATGTGTACTGGGGTCGTAGGGTATGTTAATGAAAAGGTAAAGCAGTTTGGGACGGATAACCATCTTTATCAGCGAAGCTCTTCCCACCAACGAGAGCGGCATGGCGATCCACCTTGTGATTTTGTCCGTCAGGAAGCTTAATGTACGCCTGTAATTGACCGCCATTAAGTTTCAGCCGCGGGCTATGACTATACCCAAATAGGTGACTGTGTCTTCGCACCACATGAGGGGGTAGTCTGGTGTAATCTTGGGGGTGGCGTCTATAAGGGGAAAGATCTGGGACTTCCCCCAGTTTATTTTGACCCCGGAGAGGTGTCTGAAGAGGATAAGTAACAGGAGATTTGTGTTAATGCTGTCACCCAGATCACGAAGGTAGAGGGTGATGTCGTCAGCATATAGGGAGATTAGAATTTGTCTCTCGGGGTATATGAGGGCATGGTCGCAGTGGTGCTGGCAGATTTTAGCCGCGTGGGGCTCTATTGTCAGTGCAATGAGGAGGGGCGACAGGGGGCACCCCTGCCTGGTGCCTCTGACTATTGGGAAGGAGGAGGATCGGATGCCATTGATCAAGGTGCTGGCCTGCAGGCAGGTGTATAGTAAGTGAATCCACGCCAGGATTGGAGCAGAGAAGCCCATACGTCCAAGCCCAAACGCTAAATAACCCCATTCTAGGGAATCAAAAGCTTTGGTGGCATTGTGAAAGACAGCCACTGCGTTCGAGTCTGGTTCAATATCGTGAAGAACAGCGAAGAGGGTGCGGAGGTTGTGGGAGGTTCCCCTGCCTGGCACAAACCCCGATTGGTCAGGGAGCACTAAAGCGGTTATAAGGGGCTGATGGGGTTTGCAATTATTTTAGCTAAAATTTTAGCGTCTACGTTAATCAGGGAAAGCGGCCTATATGAGTCACATTGTGCAGCCGGTTTCCCCAGTTTGAGCAAAGAGATTATAAGTGCTTCCTGCATAGTTTGAGAGAGTATACCTGTCTCCCTGGCCTCCTCATAAAATTCAGGGTGAGGCCATCTGGGCCGGTGGCGCAGCCGGACTGTAGCTGCATAATTGCAGCGATAATCTCCTCGTCTATGACATCGGTGAGAAGAAACCTCCTTGGTTATCCCCAAGCCAACCAATCGACGTGTCTTGGAAAAAGGAGGTGAAATCAACAGGCTGCGTCCTGTGGATGAGTACAAAGTGGTGTAAGACCTCTTGAAAGAGGCGGCTACGTCCGGAGTGTGTCTGTGCAACAGATCGTTTTCAACAGTGATTTCGAGAACGGTATTGGAAAACCTGGGTGTACGAATAAGGGCTGCGAGCACCTTGCCCGGCCTCTCCCCCTCTCCGTAGCATCAGGCATGGTGGTATTTTCCTCTAAATTTGCATTCCCTGTCTGCCATCTCTTGGTATTCGGTGGGCAGTTCTCTTAGACGCGATTGTAGCTCTGGGGTGGGCGTGGTTTGCATCTGTGTTTCGGCATGTTGGAGTTCAGTCTCCAACTTGCAGAACGTGGTGCATATGTCCCTCAGGATCCCACCCGCTTTAGCAATGCAGATCCCCCTAACAGTAACTTTGAAAGCCTCCCAAATGGTGGAGTATTGTGTGATGGAGTGTTCATTGCGAGCTAAGAAGTCAATTATTTCTTGCTCTAGTCCGGCCTTAAACACTGGGTCAAGTAACGTATGCGGGGGAAGCCACCAGGACAGGTATGGTGACTCCTCGTGAGGGCTGGCAAGCATTAGAAGCACTGGTGAATAATCTGAGTAGGTGCGCAGGAGGTGGGAGACGTGGGTCAGCCACGGCGTTAGTCCTCTGGATATGAGCCAACTGTCAATGTGCGACCAGGAGGAGTGGGCGGTAGAAAAGCAAGTGCCTGCTCTGTCGTGCGGGTGAAGGCTACGCCAGGCGTCGACAAGGCCACATTCAGCAGTGATGTGGGTGAGGAGGTGCTGCACATCAGAGTAGTGGTGGGTTTGCGGATGCGAACGGTCCAGTGAAGGGTCAAAGGTGACGTTAAAATCTCCGCCCCATACTACGTGTGCCAAGCCAGTGTTTAGGATCCTACCCCAGAGAATGCAAAAGGACTCCGGGTCGTCCGTGTTCGGGCCGTAGCATGCGGCGAATGTGATGGACTGGGAGGCCAGCCTACCCCACAAGATGCTGTTTCAGCCCAGTGGGTTGGCGTAGGAGCCAATGGGTGTACAAGGGAGAGTGCGTTTGATTAGGATCAAGGAGAAGCAACAGTAAGTAGCCTAGCGGGCTGCGAACGAGGTGGGAGTGGAAGGGCCAAGATGTGTCTCCTGAAGCATGGCGCAATGCACGTTTCTCCCAGGCCTCTCACATTCCATGTGAGAAGATTGTAACTGGGGGGGTTAAGGTGGTTCATCTTGGTGGTGTCTCTGAAGTTTTACAAGAGGTGTCGATGGCTTGTCAGGTGGATCAGTTGCATGTGCAGGATGTATGTGAGTCAGGGTGTCGTCGAGTAGCGGTAAACAAAACATTCCCCTTCCCACCTCTCACATCAGCAGCCCAATCCTGCTGTGGCATTCTACCCTCCCCCTCTTCCAATATGTCCCAAATAACAAACTCCCAACGGGGGAGAGTAAAAATAAAGTCATGATAGTAATAAACAAGAACAGTGTAGGGGTTCCCTGATGGGTAGCGGCGAATGGGCGGACCAATGTTACATCGCGGGTGCGAGGGTGCTCAGGGATTCATAAAGAGTCTCATCGCACCAAGAGTTCAGTGGCGTTGTGCTGGAGCTTGAAAGTGACAGTAGCTCCAGCACAGGGGGCACTGCAAAGTCCATGCAGTAGTCTGTGGTTAAGGGCGCCTCACATCAAGTAGTGTCCTGAGGCAGCGCGCAGGAGTGCAGTGTGCCAAGGGGATGGTTAATCTAGAAGGACCAAAAATGGAGTGGTGATCAGTCTATGTCTGATAGCCCATCAGTTCTGGCAGGTGAGTGAGAAGGGGAGGCATGATCTGCTTGTGGCTTGGGCAGAGATTTTACAAAGTCATGTACATGTTGAGGATTGGTAAAGGAGTGTTGCTTTCCTTGGTGTGTGACTTTCAGGCGTGCCGGGAATAGCATGGCATATATAATTTGTGCTTGCTGAAGCTTCTTCCTAGCCGGGAGAAATTTTCTACCGGCCTCCTGAACTGCCGCGGTGAAGTCAGGGTAGAATGATATTTCTATGCCTTCAAAGAGCAGTGACTTTTGCTCCCGGGCAAGCTGTAGGGCGACATCCCGGTCTCTATATTTAAGTAGTCTCGCAATTATAGGCCGGGGAGGTGCTCCAGGTACAGGGTGGGAGGACAGTGAATGGTGCGCTCTCTCAACAGTGAGTATTGCAGAAAAAGCCTCTTTCTTAAAGAGCATGGTAAGCATGTGCTCCACATATTCTTCCATTTTGCCAGTTGCTGTTGACTCTGGGACTCCAAAGATCCACAGGTTGTTCCTCCTTGAGCGAGATTCTAAATCCTCGTTTTTTGCGTCTAATAGCTTGAGGATCTTTTCCATGTTGAGCGTTTTTTCGGTGGTCATGGTAGAGGTATCCTCAATATCTGAGATGTGGCGCTCCGTTTCCTCATGTCAATTGATTTCGTGCATTCAATTTTGTGCGTTAGGTTGTCCATTCGTGTAGTCATAGCATCCATGTTGGTCTCTATGGAGGTCAAGCTAGATTGCACCGCGAGGAGGAGCTCCCTCAAATCGTCTGTGGAGGTGGTTGTGCCAGGCATCATCTGCTTCAGCCTGTTTTCTTGTGGACTTGCGGCCCTCAACGGTAAGCTTCGATTGTTTGCCATCGGTCTTGCCCATGGCGGGCTCTCTCCAGTTGTCCACGACTGATCACGGAGGTGGCCCAAAGTAGGGGGGAGCACCGCCACAGCCACAAGCTGGAGAGGGGACGCAGACGGAGTGGTAGGGTGTGTTGTGCGGCAGGTGGTGTCTCCTTGACATTTTTCAAGATGTAGAGGTGGTGTGGGCCGGGTCGTTGTGGCTGCCCTCTAGTTTCAAAAGGCTGACCAGAGTTTTTCCACCATGGAGTGAGGAGAAGGTCAGTATGGGAAGTTAAGGGCACAGAGGCAGGCCCGATCCACTGAATTGAAGAAGCTGTGCCGAGTGACTTGGCCCCCGGGCCCCAGGGGGTGCCCCAGTCAGGTGCAGCCGCTGCCAATCCCGCAACAGGGTCTGGTGAAGCAGGCTGTTGTGGGCCTATGGAGGCTAAGGAAGGCTGCAACACCGCAGGTAGTCGCAGCAGATGTGGTAGGTGATGATGGGTCCTCTTCTTCCGGCCAGTGGGTCTGGTGTAGGGGGCAAAGCGAAGGAGCGCGGTAGGCTCTACGGGCCCCCTGCGGGCAAAGAGCCAGGATGAAGGTTGGAGGTTGGCGGTGAAGAGAAGCAGCCTCAGGCAGCAGCAGCAGGTCTCGCGCAGGCCACGAGGGCTCTCCAGCAGGTCAGAAGTCCCAGGACAGGAGGCGGGTGAGCGGCATTGCAGGAGGGCCAGTCAGCCGCAATGAGGTGTCAGGAGGCCCTGGGAAGCGTGTAGGGCCCAGGCAGAGGGCCCTGCCGGGGCACGACAGGCCGAGGCACAGCGCGGTCATAAGGTGTCCTGCTGGCAGTCAGTGGATCAGTCTTCACAGCCCGGTA
This sequence comes from Triturus cristatus, assembly GCF_964204655.1. Lineage (NCBI taxonomy): Eukaryota > Metazoa > Chordata > Amphibia > Caudata > Salamandridae > Triturus > Triturus cristatus. Next base: position 833,985,360 of record NC_140594.1, read on the forward strand.
TGGGCAGGGGGTTCAGGCGGCAGCACCCGCACAGGGGGTAGCAGGCAAGTGGGATTTCTAAGCGGCTGAAACTGGTCAGCGGCGGCAATAGGTGGACTGGCAGAGGCGGTTGGATGGTGAGCACAAGGCAGAGCAGAGCTGGGTCACTGGGGGCAGTGCACTCACCAGCCAAGCAGGACGTAGGGCCTCGGGACGCAGGGTAAAGGCACGGGTTGTGGAGCACAGCCTCTGGATGGAGAGCGAGTTCCAGGGCCGCGACAGGTGGATGTGGGCCCTGCTGTCGCCGCACACACCACGCTGGTTCTCCAGGCAGCAGCCTGGGTGTCGAATCCTCAATGAGGTGCTCAGTCTGAGGAGGCCTCTGCGATCACAGGTGAGTGTGCGGCAACAGGGCAGGTGCAGTATGGGTCTCCGGGCCCGCATGGTTGTTAGCGGTGCTGGGTTGCGGTGGAGGCTGCCATCTTAGGCAGTCTGGCTCAGAGAACTGCACGGGTGGTTTCTGGAGTGTGTGGGCCGTCGTTATGGCCCCTGGTTCAGCATCAGGCAGCAGGTGAGTTTCATCGTCCAGGCAGTGGCATTTCCAGTACTTAGGGCCCGCCGATGAGTAGGATTTGAAAGGATTGTGCCCCGAGCAGCAAGAGCCTCATGCAGGTGCCGCCATCTTGCTTGGCGTCCTCTAACACCCCCCCCCCCCCCCCAAGCCCTTAGAGAATCTTATTAGGCAGGATACCACAGCAAAGAAAATGTCCAGTGCTTTCCACTGCCCACAGACAGATGCAGCAACTACAGGCTAACCCAACACACCAACACACAGCAAAGGGGCAGTAATCCTGCTGGCAGCTCTTCAGCTCTTTTTCTTGGCAGGGTCCTCTTAGTCAAGAAGTGATCTAAAGTCCTGGGGTTTCAGGTCTAATACTTATACCCTTCTTTCCCTTTGGAGTCTTTGTTCAGAAAGTCTCTCTTGCTCAGTAAAACCAGTTCTGTCCTCCCTGGTCCAGCCACGATTGTATGACATAATTTCGAAAGACAAAAATTCGACCTACAAAAATATCGCAACAAAAATATCGTGGTCAAGAATATCGACATCCTATCTACAACATGGTAAGTACAAAAATATCGATAATTTAATATCGATGTCAAAAATATCGTAATTCAAAAATATCGGTTTTTTTTTAGTTTAAAAATATATGTAAAATAAACCAAATAATACTTATAAATCAAAGAAACATAATTAAATATATTGTATAATATGTAAAATTTATAATAAATATATATAATTAAATGAAACTTTAATTAAACATATATATAATATATAATATATACACTTACTTAATAATTACTTTTAATAATAATTTCTATAACATATAAATTATTAAATATTTATTTAAATTACCAATACATCTATACACATAAAACAATAACATTAATAAATATTAAATAATTACATATAGCAAATAATAATCAATAATTTTAATTTGAATAATTTTTATTATTAATTATATATTACAATAGCTAAAATATTACAAAACATATTTAATATCAGACACAATAAAACTACTAGTCCAACTTCAACAAAAACAACAGTAAGGAAAATGTTGGATAGCGTAGGGGTAAAAATATCTATTCCAACTCCCGAGAGTGCAACAGTAGGGAAAACATTGGATAGCGTAGGAGTAAAAATTACTATTCCAACTCCAAAGAGTGCAACAGTAGGGAAAGTGTTGGATAGCGTAGGGGTAAAAATTACTATTCCAACTCCAGAGAGTGCAATAGTAGGGAAAATGTTGGATAGCGTAATGGTAAAAATTACTATTCCCACTCCAGAGAGTGCAATAGTAGGGAAAGTGTTGGATAGCGTAAGGGTAAAAATTACTATTCCCACTCCAGACAGTGCAACAGTAGGGAAAACGTTGGATAGCGTAGGGGTACAAATAACTATTCCAACTCCAAAGAGTGCAACAGTAGGGAAAACGTTGGATAGCATAGGGGTAAAAATTACTATTCCAACTCCAGAGAGTGCAATAGTAGGGAAAGTGTTGGATAGCGTAAGCGTAAAATTTACTATTCCCACTCCAGAGAGTGCAATAGTAGGGAAAGTGTTGGATAGCGTAAGGGTAACATTTACTATTCCCACTCCAGAGAGTGCAACAGTATAGAAAACGTTGGATAGCGTAGGGGTAAAAATAACTATTCCAACTCCAAAGAGTGCAACAGTAGGGAAAACATTGGATAGCGTAGGGGTAAAAATTACTATTCCAACTCCAGAGAGTGCAATAGTAGGGAAAGTGTTGGATAGCGTAAGGGTCAAATTTACTATTCCCACTCCAGAGAATGCAATAGTAGGGAAAGTGTTGGATAGCGTAAGGGTAAAAATTACTATTCCAACTCCAGAGAGTGCAACAGTAGGGAAAACGTTGGATAGCGTAGGGGTAAAAATTACTATTCCCACTCCAGAGAGTGCAATAGTAGGGAAAGTGTTGGATAGCGTAAGGGTAAAAATTACTATTCCCACTCCAGACAGTGCAACAGTAGAGAAAAGGTTGGATAGCGTAGGGGTAAAAATTACTATTCCAACTCCAAAGAGTGCAACAGTAGGGAAAGCGCTGGATAGCGTAGGGGTAAAAATTACTATTCCAACTCCAGAGAGTGCAACAGTAGGGAAAGCGCTGGATAGCGTAGGGGTAAAAATTACTATTCCCACTCCAGATAGTAAAACAGTTGGGAAAGCACTAGATAGCATAGTGATTCTATTAACATTATAACCAATTTAATAATTTCTTATAAAAAAATTGCATGTTAACAATGTTTTAAAAAAAAAAATATTATTAAATACCAATTATGTAAAATAAATATTTAAATAAATAAATTTTAATTACATCCCACACTATTCCCCCTTTAACACACAACACACTACACATAAAAATTCACATAATTAATTTAATTATGAATTAATCACTTAATAAAATTAAATCACCAATTAATTACTAATTAACAATTAATAATTAACTATAACAATAAAGAAATATTATTAATAAACTAATTATAATTTATATAATTAACAAAATAATAAAGTAATTTTACAATTAATAATTAATTAAAAATTAATTAATCTATTAATCACATTAATTACCAATTATTAATTGATTACAAATTAATTAATCATAAATACCAATGAAACAATACATATTAATTCATTAATTATAATTACATTACTTCCCACCCTATTCCCCTATAAACCCACAACCCACTACACATTAAAATTCACATAATTAATTTAATTATCAATTAATCACTTAATAAAATTAAATCACCAATTAATTACTAATTAACAATTAATTAATTAACAATAAATAAATATTAATAATAAACTAATTATAATGTATATAATTAACCAATTAATAAAATAATTGTACAATTAATAATTAATTAACAATTAATTAATCAATTAATTACCAATTATTAATTAATTACCAATTAATTAATCATAAATACCAATTAAACAATACATATTAATTCATTAATTATAATTAAATTACTTCCCACCCTATTCCCCTATAAACCCACAACCCGCTCTGATACTAAAACGCTAAATTAAATGTAAAATAATTATAAATCTCTAAACATTTATTTTTAAATGTATTAAAATACATTACAATAATCTTTCACATACAAATAAAATACATATTAAATGACATTACACTAAATAAATATCGATATTATTGACATCGAAATTTTTACTTACGATATTACTTACATCGATATTAATTACTTCGATATTATTTACTTCGATATTACTTACCTTGGGATCGATATTCTGTCCATCGATATTCTTGACTTCGATATTCTGTACCTACGATATTAAAAACACGATATTATTGTAGGTCGAAATTTAAAACTCGATATTTTGGCTAACCACCCCAGCCACACTACAAGGGGTGGAGACAACGTTGTGCAAGGCAGCCACAGCCTATTCAAGTGTTAGTGACAACTCCCACCATGACTCAACATATGCAGGGCACACCTCATCTCCATTTGTGTGAGTGTCTGAGTGAATGCACAAACAGCCCCTGTCAGTCTAAAACCAGACTGTCAATCTACAAGCAGGCAGAGGCACAGAGACTGGTTAAACAAGAAAATGCCCAGTTTCTAAAAGTCAATGACAATAAAGCAGCTGGGTATGCACTCAATTATACTGATTAATCAATTTTTCAAGTGATCAAAACTGTAAGCGAACAATGGTTAGTAATGTGTGCACCAGGTAAGTGGCACTGCCAGCCACCTCATTTGAACTAAAGAATTAAAAATTCTAGATAAATATCTAAAAAAACCAAGTGCACTACGTAATGCCCCAAAGAGGTGTACTCTCGTATTGAAATTGTGAACAAAAATTGTAACAATTATACACAATGAATTGTAAACGTACTCAGTCCTTTGTAAAATACATCACATGAGTGGAAGACACAACTCTAGAAAAAACTTCAAATAAACAGATGAAGTCTTCTGCCTTTATTATTAATGAACGCAGATAACTTCTTATTTGAATGGAGATCAACAGAAAGTTGCTTGTAGTCAGCAGTGTTAAGTTCTTAAACTTCACAAATCAGCGAAAAATCCCAATGCATTTCGGGCTATTCATTGAGCCCTTTGTCAGGGGAATCTATGAATATAAACATAACAATGTATGGACTGCAGAGTGTTATAAAATAACATAAACACATTGCTAATAGCTTTTTAATGGAATCATGAGAGGTCAGGGAGTATACATTGTGATGATCAGCAAGAAGAAAAAAGAAAAGAAAAAGGACCGCCATAAAGATTGACTATGGACCATGAGAGATTACAAATTAAAAGTCAGACCCAGTGTGAAAGAGATTTTAAAAAACAAAACAACAGTGCGCGCTTAAAATGTCGACAACCTCCGTGGTAATACAAATCACCCATAGCTCAAGATCGTACCTTAAATCACAAGTTTGTGGACACGAACACAAGTAAATATGAGAAATCTGTACACGATGGCTGAAGTATGCCGAAACTATCGTATACAATGTCTTTCTGCAATTGAAAACACTAAATCAGTACAGGGTGCCCATAACACGAAAACAATAAGTGTCCAAACAACTGTGAGTAAGTCAGAACCCTGCAGGGTGCTTACCGATTGAGTGCCTCTCGCTTAACGACAAACATGTACTTCGAAAACAGGATATCTATGGCAGAAAAAAGATTACTGGCCTCTGCTCAGCATAATGTCACAATGAAAAGTCAATGCGCAAACCTTGCGAATGGCACTAGATGCCTAATGCTTACCAGAAAGAATTCAGAGTTGGCTCAACCAAAAGACACGCCGGGTCCTAACTCGTAAAGCTCCGCATTCTCACGTGAAAATGAGAGCGTAATAGGAAACAAACATGGACTTCATTTATCCTGAACTGAAAATCAACGAGTTGACGCCGTACATGTCATGAAATGCTAAACATAGAGACAGGACTATCCTTGTCTACAGTATCCGCCATATTTAAATGAGAAACCCACCACCAAAAAAACTGAAAAATGTAGTCAAACAACTTGGAACAGGAGGTGTAGAGTTGAAAAAAAGAGAAAAAAAAAGAAAAAAAGAAAAACACAATAAATGTGAAAGGAACGTGAATAATCATCACAATATCAGCCCAATTGCAACATAAGTCATCTCAATTTCACAACATAAAAATATAATCTAATACAAACATCAACTCACTATATTGTATAAACAATGTGCAGTAGAAACCAACCAAGAGCATACTTTAGTAGCAGTGCATGAAATTCGCTACAGAAAACAGGCGAGTTCGAATTCATCATTTAACCCTCGTGGAAATAGGGTTTGCATAAACCAAATCCAATGTGATTCACGCTGTGACAAGATTTTAGTCATGTCCTTATCCAAGCGCGGTTCTACTTTCTCCAAAACACAGAACCTCAACTGAGCAATAGAGTGGTTCTTTTCTGACCAATGGAGTGCTAAGGGTGAGCTTGTGGTCTTGGTTCGTATTCTACTCTTGTGCTCAGTAATGCGAGTACGTAGTACCCTGTCTGTTTTACCCACATAATGCAGATCACAGGGACATTTGATAAGATAAATCACATGGTGACTGTTACAGTTAGCATCGAAATTCAACATTATCCATTTACCAGTCCAGGGATGTGATACATGCCTACCCGTGATTACATTGTTGCAATGGGAACAATTCATGCACTTCATCATACCTTTAGAAACACTGTCAATAGTGGGTGTCGTGCGACTTAGGATTTCCTTAAGATTATTAGATCTTCTGTACGCAAACAAAGGCGCCTCTGAGAAAATGCCTTTAAAGTCAGATTCTGATTGAAGCAAATCCCATCTTTGTAGTGTACTTTTTTTAACAATATCAGAGTTAGTAGAAAAAGTAGATACATATACTTCACGATTAGGACCAGGTGGCTTGGCTTGCTCTTGTAATAAAACATCACGACTATTGGTAAATGATGTTTTTTCAGCCTCATTCACCAATGCCACAGGATAACCCCTAGCTAAAAACTTTTTCTTGGAGTCTTGAATAATCTGCACGCTAGACTCCGGATCAGAAGAAATACGTCTGATTCTCAAGAATTGTGAGAAAGGCAAATGTCTTTTCAGTGACCATGGGTGAAAGCTGTGGTATTGCAAAGCGTTATTGCGATCAGTGGGTTTCCTATACACTGATGTCTCAATAATGTCACCAGATACTCTCAATACAACATCTAGATAGGCAATGCTGCGTGAATTAATGAGATAGGTAAATTGAATTCTTGGGTTTATCTCATTTAGTTTGAGAATTTGAGATTCAAGTTCACGTCGTGATCCGTGCCATAAAATCAAAATATCCTCAATGAAACATCGATACAAAATGAGCCTGGATGTCCACAGTGGATCAGTCAAAATATTTTCAGATTCAAATTTGAACATAAAAATATTGGCGTAGCTGGGGGCCCCGGAAAAGCCCATTGAAGTGCCATTAGCTTGGAGATAAAATTGATCCTTCCACTGGAAGTGACTATGATACAGACAAAAATGCAACAGTTCAACAAGAAACCCCTTCTAAGCCCTAATGGGGTCATGCCTCAGGAAGGCCCATTCAATTGCATCAATACCCTCATTGTGAGGAATAGAGGTGTACAATGACACAACGTCAATTGTACACAGCAATATTTCCGATGACTTAGGTACCCTGATATCACAAAGAATGTTGAGTAAATGAGTAGTATCTTGCAGGTACGATGGACTTGACTGCACAATAGGCTGAAAAAATGTATCTAAATAGCGACCCAAGGGGTCATGTAGTGACCCACAACCGGAGACAATGGGTCTCAACGGGGGAACTGCTACATTCTTGTGAATTTTGGGTAGCATGTACAGTGATGGTCTGCGTGGAAATCATGTGAACAAGAATTCTCTAGTTTTACTGCTAATCCATAGCATATCAACAGCATGCTGAAGAATAGAATCAAGTAGAGAAGAAAATGAAACCGTGGGATCTTCTGCTAATAGGATATAGGTAGTAGAATCCTGTAGCATCAAATGGATCTTTTGATCACAATGAGTGCGATCCATAACAACTAACGCCCCACCTTTGTCAGCTTTGGAAAAATGTAAAGTTTTGTTACTTTGTAAAGATTTCAATGCCATTTTTTCACTTTTGAAAAGGTTGAGGGATACAGACTTTGGGGCCGAAATTTTAGCGAAGTCTTGTTTCACTAAGTTTTCAAACAAATCTATAGTTTTGTGTGAAAAAGGTGAAACGAAAGAGCTCTTAGATTTGAATTCAAGGTATCATTCCTCTTGTTCAGGATCTACAGTGGTATCAATGGTTGAGAAGAAGTATCGTAACCGCAGCTTTCTGATAAATTTGTATAGATCTACTTGAGTATCTAGACTTTTACCATGATGCGTGGGAACGAAAGAACAACCTTTGTTCAAAACTGAAATTTGTTTTTGAGTTAAAACTTTAGAAGAAATATTAACCACTAGTGTTTCTTCGCACGACGCGTTGATCCTGTTTTTGCAGAATCTGTGGCCTCAGCGGGTTTGGCTAATGGTGTTGGTGTTTGCGTAGGAGGTTGGTTTGATGCGGGGCTTGTGTCTAAAATAGAAACTTTAGAAGTGCGTGAACCAGCAATAGCTGATTCGCTCGCTGAGGATTGGGAAATAGTAGGAGCAGGCGGACGAGATAATTGGGTATCGGTAACTGAAGCTAAACTTTCTTCAGATGATGTAGTTCCTTGTTTTTGCCAACTACGTTTTTGGGCATACACTTCCGCCCAGGTATATACCTCATCCAATTTGTAATCAATCGTGTCTCTACGAAATTTCCTAATCTTTCGCTCATGGATCTCTTTTGCATAAGCGTCGAGTTTGAGGTTAATTTCATCCACAGTATTCGACCAAAGATCAGCTTCCATTTGAGATTTCAAGCTGGCTTGCAAATCTTTTATTTCAGATTCTAGTTCCAATAAGACCTGAGACAGCTCTTCAACAATTAATAAAATCAAATCAAGAGAGCACTTATTTAAAATAGCATACCATTTTTCCATAAATTTTTTGTTCATCTTGAACAACATTGGTTTGATCGCTAAACGTAAACCTCTTGGAATTCGACTAGCTTTGTGGTACTGAATAAGAGTCGTTGCGTGCAAACGTTGATTAATTTCTCTGCGCATTAGATACTCAAGTTGACGAATTTGTTGTGGAGTGGAACCTGAAGTGGTTCCAAAGGACCTGGACTCTTTAATGAGCCCATAGATGTCACTAGCTTCAGCAGATGAATAAACTTTTGTGTGAACTCTATTATCAGTAAGATGTACTATATCATCAAATGACATGATGTGTGAATCTTTCACAAAAAGTGGTGCACAGTTAGCTGCAAGGGCAGTAATATGTGAAAAACCAATGACAATAAAGCAGCTGGGTATGCACTCAATTATACTGATTAATCAATTTTTCAAGTGATCAAAACTGTAAGCTAACAATGGTTAGTAATGTGTGCACCAGGTAAGTGGCACTGCCAGCCACCTCATTTGAACTAAAGAATTAAAAATTCTAGATAAATATCTAGAAAAACCAAGTGCACTACGTAATGCCCCGAAGAGGTGTACTCTTGTATTCAAAATTGTGAACAAAAATTAAAACAATTATACACAATGCATTGTAAACGTACTCAGTCCTTTGTAAAATACATCATATGAGTGGAAGACACAACTTTAGAAAAAACTTCAAATAAACAGATGAAGTCTTCTGCCTTTATTATTGATGAACGCAGATAACTTCTTATTTGAACGGAGATCAACAGAAAGTTGCTTGTAGCCAGCAGTGTTAAGTTCTTAAACTTCACAAATCAGCGAAATATCCCAATGCATTTCGGGCTGTTCATTGAGCCCTTCGTCAGGGGAATCTATGAATATAAATATAACTATGTATGGACTGCAGAATGTTAGAAAATAACATAAACACATGGCTAATAGCTTTTTAATGGAATCATGAGCGGTCAGGGAGTATACATTGTGATGATCACCACAATGTATACACCCTGACCTCTCATGATTCCATTAAAAAGCTATTAGCCATGTGTTTATGTTATTTTATAACACTCTGCAGTCCATACATAGTTATGTTTATATTCATAGATTCCCCTGACGAAGGGCTCAATGAATAGCCCGAAATGCATTGGGATTTTTCGCTGATTTGTGAAGTTTAAGAACTTAACACTGCTGACTACAAGCAACTTTCTGTTGATCTCCATTCAAATAAGAAGTTATCTGCATTCATAAATAATAAAGGCAGAAGACTTCATCTGTTTATTTGAAGTTTTTTCTAAAGTTGTGTCTTCCACTCATATGATGTATTTTACAGAGGACTGAGTACGTTTACAATGCATTGTGTATAATTGTTATAATTTTTGTTCACAATTTTGAATACGAGAGTACGCCTCTTTGGGGCATTACGTAGTGCACTTGGTTTTTCTAGATATTTATCTAGAATTTTTAATTCTTCAGTTTCTAAAAGTGCCATTTTCGAACACATAATTTAAAAATCACCTTTACTAAAAGGCGTGCGATTAAATTATGAGTTTAGAGAGCCCAAACTCCAAATTTCTATCTGTTCCCAATTGAAAGTTACACTTGTAAAATGTTACAAGGCAGCTCCAATGATAGCGTATGAGAGAGCTAGTCTTTGCAATAGTGAAACACGAAATATACAGTATTTTACTATCAGGGAATGTAAAACATACCAGTACATGTCCTACCTTTTACATACACTGCACCAAGCCCATGGGGGGTACCTTGGGCCTTCCTTAGGGGCGACTTACATGTAGGAAATGGGAAAGTTAGGGTCTGGCAAATGGGTGCACTTTGCAGGTCGATGTTGCAGTTAAAAAATGCGTGCATATACACTGCAGTGGAAGGTCAGAAACACATTTGAAAGGCTACTGGTGTGGGTTGCAAATTAGTTCTGCAGGCCCACTAGTAGCATTTGATTTACAGGCCCTGAGCACACACAGTGCAATTTACTAGGGACTTACCAGTGAATCAGATATACAAATCATGGATAACCAATCTTAATCACAATTTACACAGGGAGCACTTGCACTTTGGCACTGATCAGCAGTGGCAAAGTTTCCAGAGTACCTAAACCAGCAAAAACAAAATCCAGCATTTAGTCAAAATAGGGAAGATAGAGTCAAAAAGAAAGGTGAAACCACGCCTAGGATGCTAGATCTAACATCTCAGTATTCCTTCAGACGAGAGGACAAGTGCTTGGTAGGAAGATCAAGATTAGTTTCATGAATAAGGCAGCCTGCCTCATGCTCTATTGTCCATGCTAGTACCAAACACATTAAAGTGGTTGGAGTGAATATGGGAGAGCATACCACTAGAGGAGCCTATCACTCACGACATCAACTATAGAACTCCAATGTAACGCCTCAGTTGACAGTGCATTAGGAGTTGGTGATCTACAAGAGCCCCACTGTTTGGGTACTTACAAGCACCAATGTAAAAAAAGCCTACCTGTGAATCAGTTATCAGCTTGTTCCTAGGCAGTGTTACAGGACACAATTGCTGCTGGCATGGTTGGTAAACATATGCAGCAGAGTGTCTTCGATGCTGTTGTAACTGTCTAAGGTCTCCATAAGTATTTTGCAGCTTTCAGTTTCTTTGTCTTCTTTCCACTATCTCTGTGTCTTAGGGCTCTATTCTAGTCTTCTGCCTGTCCAGCGGAATCTTTGTGTCTTTCAAGCAGTCGTTGTCATGGCAGCTCCTCTGGAGGCACTGTAAGTTTGCAGGACCCCGCGCATGCGCATTCCTCGGCAGGAATGCGCATGCACGGACTCCCGCGCATGCGCAGTTCTCAGAAGAAGACGCGCTGGAAGAGGTTTGAAGCCCGGGGATGCCGTTGATCAGGTAAGGCTATTTAAACTTGTATTTTTTAATGTATTTAATAGGGCGGGAGGACAACTTCCGTTACGCCCTGAGTGTGTGGAGATTTACCCTGTTTCTCCGCCTATTATCGCGGAAGGCGGAAGGGCAAATCTCCGCACATTCCATGGGCGGAACAGAGTTGTCCGCCCACCCTTAGTGTTTTCTTCTGGAGTGTGGAGTGGCATTTTTTATTTTTCTGTCCAGGATCATTATGCATTTTATGACTATCCAGAAGAGTCAACAGTCATTGGGGCCATTAGTCTAAGGTTTCCGCCAGTGAGGGGACCACCAGCAGAATCATGAGGGATTGCATAATAACCCCCCTTAGTCTTTCTTATTCTGGGTCTCTCTGTTCTTGTATTCACCATTTCTTGAGCTTGTGCCTTAGCTATCTTGTCTTGAATTGTTCAAATGTCTCTCTTTAAATTTGAAACATAACTTACTTTTGCCTATTGAGCTTTTTTATATAACTTTCCAAAATCAAACCTTTTGTTGCTTATTAACTAACATTTACATCAATAGTTTTTTATCTTAACTTGAGTTTCTGCTGTAAACTTTTCATCTTTTAAAAAAAAACTTTTCATCTTTTTTATATGTTTCACTTTTTTATATTTCTTCCTATTGCTAGATCATGCCTTGGATGCAGTACTTTGTAGCTAGTCCCTGGTGCATGGGCACCCAAGGCCATGTGGAATTTCCCTGTATCAATTCAGAGGCTTTGAATTCAAGTTCTATCATGTATGTGGATCTGTTGGTAGTGACAACACTCTTGGCATCTTCAGTTCATCCAGGTACTATTTTAAGTTGATTAGATGTTGATTTTGTAAGTCCTAATAGCAGTCAAGAAGAAATCAGAATTCTGCTATCCTAGTACAACACAGAAAAATGAATGAAGCAGTGAAAATGTTTTGGGGCCAATTAAAGAATATTTTGAATATGTATTTCACCCTGAAAATGTTCTTGGCCTTGATAAATTGATCAATGGAGCATATTCTCAAGGACTCATCGCCAATTTAGCAGCACTTTTCCGCCATGAAAGTGGCGATAGATTTATCGCCCTGTTCACAAGCCTGCGCTAACAGCCGATATCGTCGGTTTACCTGCGATAGCTGCCGCTAAAAACATCGCCAGGGCTGACAGCGACAACTAACGCTAATCATATGCAGAGTAGGCGTTCCTGTCCAAAAACTCACGATAATACCACTTTGCGATATTGTCAACAACCAGCCAGATTGGCGATGCGGTCCAAAAACGATAAGGCATGTTAACAGTTGGCACTTAAGACCTGCTTTTTTCTAGTCTTAAGAAAACCTGCTGTATAAAGGGAGCCCAGGCCAGAGCCACATCTGAAGACCAACAGATGCCATGAAGCTACTAATCATGCAGCTTACAGACCTAAGAGGGCCACAACACCCACCACCACCACCTCCAGGACCACCCCCACCACCAGGACCACCCCCCGCGGACTACCACTGAGGCAGCCAGAACAAGACAGCGGACCTTCCGAAAACGCACCAGCCTCAGAGATTTAACGCCAGAGGATGTCATTGCCCACTACAGGCTCAAAAGGACAACCATACTCCGCATCCTGACCCACATTGCCCACTGGCTGAAGGTACCAACACAGCGGACAACCAACATCCCTCCGCAGACAAAGCTGCTGGCTGTGCGGCACTTGTGGGCCTCTGGTACCTTCCAACCAACAACTGCCAGAGTCGGAGGAGTCTCACAGCCAATCCTATCAAAGTTCCTTACACCTGTCTTGGATGCCATCATCAGCTTGATACCCCAGCACCTTCACTTCCCCCACACTGCACAGGAACAGCTGGAGACCAAGCAAGGCTTCTACGCCATAGCTGGCTTTCCGCACGTGTTGGGACCATTGACTGCACACTTGTCCTACTTGTGCCCCCTGCTGACACTGCACACAATTTCCGCAACAGAAAGCACACGCATTCTATCAATGTGCAGGCAATAGTGGACCACCGGGGACTGTTCACCAATGTTGTAGCCAACTTCCCAGGCAGTGTGCATGATTCCTACATCTTCCGACAGTCCATCATCAACCAGCGCTTTCAGGAAGGCACCTATGGAAATGCACTGCTCGTTGGTAAGTAACAACGGAACACACCACACACCTCAACTCCACAATCATTCAACTCACAACTGTGGGAATGCACACGTAACAAAATCACATACAACATGCCAACCAACATGCCCACCTACCAGACACGACAACACAAGTAATAGTGGTAACAGGGGCCAGACATGTAGACAAAACATCCACAAAGGCATAGCCCCTTTGCCACACAATTACAGAATGTGGGGAGTGGTGGGAACCAAAGATTGTGCGAAGGAGGCAATGGACCCGTGAATAAGAATGTACACAATGCCAAGTGGGGCGGTGATGTGCTAGACAGTCATGAGTATGCAGAGCACAGACATGTCCATGTGGACATACACTGCTGGTGTTTGTAGTGTTGTGGACAGTGGATGCAACCATGTTACCTCAGGCAGTGGGGAAAGCTTGGACATGTAGCTATGTCACCCCGCCTGTAAGCGTAAGCATAGTGGGATGGACCGGCGTATGCCAGTCCAGCATAAGAGTGTGAATAAATAGCCCGGGGTTCAGGGCATGGTTCACTTCCTGGATGGGTACCAAAGTAACTACTGCGTGTGTCTCTGTGTCCGCCATAACCTGACCATAGGCCTACACACACGTGGCCGACCAACTTTAAAAGCGAACATTACAGTGTTGTTGTCAGGCTTGTGGACATGTGCAGACAGGCATGACAATGGGGTGCCATAGGAGTGCAAGTGATGCAGCAGTGCAGCGCACACAAGTAAATAGGCTTGGTGGGAGGGAGGTGCAGCTGTGAGGCTACATAATACACTTTGATCCCGCACATTTGCCAGAAGCAATACATGGCAAACATTAATCCCAAAGTCGCACAAATCACACACCACAAAACTTGTAAGTCTGCCAACACAGCATGCATTACCACCAATGTACACTAATCTCACTTACCTCTCACAGGTGATCAAAGATATGCACTCTGCCCGTGGATGATGACACTCCTCCGAGCCCCGAACACCCCGGCCCAGAGGCAGTACAATGTGGCCCACTAACGCACCAGGGGAATTGTTGAGTGCACATTTGGCATGCTAAAGTCACGTTTCAGGTGCCTGGACATCACAGGTGGAAGACTCCTGTACAGCCCAGAAATAGTGTGCAAGATGATCGTTGCATGTTGTGTATTGCACAACATATGTGTATGCACCAATGCCCCATGGATCCAAGTGCTAGATGCACCGGACGATGATGAGAAAGATGAGGCAGGAGGACCACACCCCACTGCAGCTGCAGCAGGAATTGCCCGAAGGAACACAATCATTAACAATTTCTTCGCATGAGCACGTCACATTGTGACTGTCCTTGGCACTCATGTAACAGTACAAAATGACCACATGAACAGCATGTGCAAATAAATTAATTGCGACACACATTCCCTGTGTGCATGTCACGCCTCTGCATTAGCACATCACTCTGACAAGTGTAAGTGCAACATTAAGTGCTAACAATCTCACAAATAGCAAATAGATGGTGGGGATGTTACCTCTGTGCAGAGAGGCTGTTTAGGGTGTTACGTATTCTAAATGCCATTTCAGGGTGTCAAATGTAGTACGTAATCACACTCATCAGCGTATCACATTGGTACAAAAGCATGACATGAAGGCTGTCATTGGTGTTCAAAAAAGACAACAGGGTGTCATTTGGGGTCAAATATGACATTTCAGGTGTCATCTGGGGTCAGATATGAAATTTCAGGTGTCATTTGGGGTCAAATATGAACCACCCTGATGCAGAGATGCACCCTGTGACTCAAGTCCCACAACATGAGCAGCATGGACGTAAGGGGGATGACGTCAGGGGTTGTTTGTGCACGTGGATGTGTCAGAGTGTGACCTGTTCCTTTACGGATGTGGTCCACAGTCAGCCACCTCAGTGTCGTGGTGTGTACCATGTCATGATATTTGGACTGAAGCCATGCTAATCATCATGCAGTGTCACTTGCATTGTCAATGTGGCTCATGGACCCACAGCTTTGCTGGGCTCAGCACATGTGCATTGGTTTTTTGTGAGATTAGTGATGTGTGGGGAGGGCCCCCTCTGGGCACATTGTCGAAAGGGGACTACTTTCAGTTTTTTATGAGTGCTGCAGTATGCAAAGGTGATCAGGGAAATAGGATCCAGAGTCATTGTGGGTGTGCACTGTGCTATACTTAATTGAGCATGTGTGCCATTGTGCCCATCTCCCCCGTCCTCCCAGTCCCTGGTCATTACTCACCCTGTTGCTGTTGAGTCAGGTCATGTTGAGCAGTGTCCGGTCCCCCAACTCCTACCATCATCTCCCAACTGATGACTGTGGACACCATTTCCTCCATCTCATCCAGCTCCTGCTGTGGTGCTGGACTCCCACCTCCAGTCTGCATTGCTGCTTTCCGGTTGTTGGCTAGTTTCAGCTTGGTTTTGCGCTTCACATCATTCCAGGGCTTCTTGGCACTTCACTCCAACTGCATTCACCTTGGCCAAGATGGACTGCCATATTGCATTTTTAGTTGCCAATGACACAGTGGAGGTGATGAACAGTTGTTGGTAGTGTTCTCTCACCTCCGTAATCAGGATCTTGTTTTCCTGCGAACTGAATCACGGGTTCCTCTTCTTCTTCTCCTTGCCCTTCTCCTTCCCTGAGGTCCCTGGCTGGTCCTCCGTTGGCCTCTGTAGTTGCTCCAGCTTTCTCCATGGTGCTTCTCAGTTGTTTGTTTGTTTTTTTGCAGCTTTTATGGTGATTTTTAATGCCTGAAGTGGGAATAGCAGGCCTGGCGCTGCTTATCACTGATATTTTTATCACTGTTGGGCCCATCGCCAACTTTTTCACATTCGGGTTTCTGTTTTTTATCGGCGTCCCGGTACTTTTAGCGCGGACATTTGATACATTATCGGGAAACTATCGCCTATTGCCGGCGTGTTGAGAATACGCCGTTAACACGGCGTCAGTTTCCCATGATAGACGGCGTTAAGTAAAATTGGGTTAACCTAGGTTGGTGATAATTATCACCTGTTCTTGAGAATATCCACCAAATATTCAATAGATTGTATATTTCTTTGCATTTTATTCATTGCATCCCTGCCCTATAAAGTAGAGTTTGCTGAAGCTTTTTGTTATTCTGTTTGCCAGAACAAGATCCTATTGTTGTTTCATTTTTGCAGAAGCCAAATTTAAACTTGTGCGTAGTTATTTTTACTTGTTCCATTGCTGTCTGACACTAACAAGTACGAAGTGCCACTTTTCTGCATAGGCGCAACTCTTTCATGTAGAATTAAATCCTGAAGCTTAAAAAGTTATTCAATCGAAAGAGCATATAATGCACCCTCATAGATCCTAAAATCCTAAATACTCATTTTCTAGCCCTA
This sequence comes from Triturus cristatus, assembly GCF_964204655.1. Classification (NCBI taxonomy): domain Eukaryota; kingdom Metazoa; phylum Chordata; class Amphibia; order Caudata; family Salamandridae; genus Triturus; species Triturus cristatus. Next base: position 834,002,299 of record NC_140594.1, read on the forward strand.
TACCTCATTCCTCAACCCATCTCCAGAGACAGCTTCATTAGTCTCATCTCACTATACTAGAGTAAGCGTTGTCACCTCATCTTTGTCCACTAAGACCTCTGACCTTTTTTATTTCCAACTGTAAACTTTATAAACACTCAATAAATTCTTTGTCTTGTCCTGATCAGAGCAATTACAGCTAACTTAAACCTACAATTGTATGACAGACATGCATTTATTTTTGATCAAAATATACAATCTGTGCTTTCTACTTTTTTAGTCGGAGATTATTAATCCTCTACAGCCTTGTTTCAGGTTACCTGATCAAGGGATTTAATCCTCTCAGAAATCATAATGGGAGGGATCAACTTTTGATTCTTTCAACGCATTTGCCACTGTTGAGCACATAACCAGCACTGCAACTTCACTCTTTTTCTACCACACCACTCTTTGTGAGGTCTAGTATTCGGGCGTTAACTTTTCCCCACTATCTGCTTTTGGCCATTTACTCTAAATTTACTATTCTCCACTCGTCTTCACAAGTCACTTTCAGGTTTCCCAATCTAATATTGAATTTACTTCAACTTTCAATATTCCATACAGGTTTTCCGTACATCTATCTTACGTTTTATTGGCACTATGATATTTTTGGGTAAAAAATGGTACATTCCCCTTTTCTGGTGCCCTCTGTTCCCTTCTTCTAATCTGTCTAGTTCACATGATAGTTCCACACCACGTTATAACACATGTTGTCATCCAACTATATTATTTCTGAAACACAGCCTTGAGAAATTTTTTAAGATGAAACAGGTTGGTTGTATGTGATGTAATTCGCTAATGTTGCAACAATGATGCTATTTCATAAAGTTTACCCACAACAAATATCAGCACAACTTTGTTTTGTTATTGGAAATGAATTACAAAGTCACCTTCCTGTGCTACAATGTTGATGTGCTCCTATCTCTCATTGGTTGCTTGTGAATGATCATATCTCTGATCACAGGTGTCGTCTCCATGGCTAGCAAGGTGTTTGCATGGTGAGCACCAATATCTAATATAGACCACAGTCCCTAAATATTTCAGATTTGTATGACTTAAGTCATACACAATTTGACTTGGATGTACTACTCCTTTCCAACTGCGCCGGCTGTACTAGTTGGCATCCCCAGAGCCTTTCAAGAATCATGCTTTCAATATCCAAAAGTCCCAAGGAGGCAAGAATCAGACTTGTACCTGCCTTACCCTCTGCTATTGCCTACTATTTATCCACCCAGAGGACTTTCACCCTACAGTGAGGGAATTTTGTGCACCACTACAATTTCATCTCCTCCCCTAGAAACCCAGGGCTGTCTGTGAAAATGAAGCATGTGAGACTAGACAGGATGCAGACATAAACACAAAGATGCACACATACCCACTCCCATACACAGACACTCTCACACAACCTTGTATGCCCAGAGAAATGTCAGACAAAGAGAAATACCTCTGTCCACAAGGAAGCCAGTTAGCCTGCACTGTAGGAGAATCGTAAGCTTCTTAACAACCCACTGAAACTGTTGCCAGGTATAGCATTTGACTTTCCAATTTTGCAATTCAGTAAGTGTGCAAAGTCTCTGATCTGGATAGAGCACACATGTGATACACTGCAAGAGGCAGAAGAGTGCATGCAATGATGTCACGAAGAACACTCTGGGACTGATTACCCTGAATTGCAATATGGATGCTCATCACGAAATAGTCAATATCCTCCATTGTTTCATGAGTTAGGACACTTTAATAATATGAAAGGGAATTTGCAAAAAAATGAATATGTCCGTTCTGTTGCTCAGAAACATAGACAATTTTCTTTCCACTTACAAGTAGCTGTTGGAAAAAACTTGAATTGTTACTAAAGCATGACATTATTATTAAGTGTTCTACTAGTCCCACGCCATGGATTTTTCCATAGTTGTAGTGCTCAAAGCGGACAGTGAAGGAGCTGTACGTGCATTGACATGTGTCAGGCAAACAAGGCAATTGAAAGAGAATGACATCCAGGTCCACATATTGCTGACATGATAACATAGTTAAACGGTGCAAAAGTTCTCTCGCCTTGATTTAAATAAAGGTTATTATCAGTTAGAACTCGAAAAATATTGCATTTACATTACATTTTCTGCACATGTTGGTCGGTTTCTTTACAAGAAACTCAATTTTGGTGTGTCTTCAGCTGCAGATCTTTTCCCAGACATCATTCGAAGTATCATACAGTCTGTTGTAAATGCATTCAATCATAGCGATGACATATTGTTTTTCAGAACAACACAGAAGGAGAAAGAAAAAGCTCTCGCACAGTGTGTCATTTACCCAGAGATGCAGGTTTGACATTAAATGCAGACAAATTAGAGTTCCACAAGGCGAGGTTGAAATTATCGTATTGATATGCTCTGTGTTTTTCCTTGAATTCCAGGGTCAATTGTCAATACATTTCAACCATTTTCATTTCACTTTTCACTCTATCCAGTCAATGTTTATGGTTCTTGAGCTGATTCTGTTCTCTTCCAAAAGACTATTGTCAGTACATGGGGAGCAAAGTAAAGATACATTGCAAAATAGCCATTGGATAAATACTTGGAGTAACTCCTTCCAGTAGAGTGGAGTCCTAACAGACTTGGAGAGAGGAAAATGATCACTACGTAGCCAAGGTAGCACTTTGGCTACAATTTATAGATGACCTCTTTCTCCTTTGGAACGGGAATGAAACAGAATTCCTGGAATTCTTTGGCATACTTAGCAACAATGATGTCGGACTCAGATTTACTTACAACATCAGTGCAAGTGAAATCGCATTTCTGGACACCAAAGTATATGTCAAATCAGATCAAATAGAAACAACAGTATTCCGGAAAAGTACAGCGACAAACAGTGTGCTCCACGGAAAGAGCTTTCATGCAGAGAGTCTGAAAAAGAACATACCATACGGAGAATTCATCAGGATGAAGAGGAACTGCTTGAATGTCAAGAAGGTGAATCTTAAATTCAAAGAGATGAGACAACGTTTTCTACAAACAGGTTATCTATATAATGACATAAAACGTGGAGAAATGAAAACACTAATAAACAGAAAGGATAAAAATGTGGAGAACCAGCAAAAAAAACTCATAAGAATGGGCATGACATACAGCAAAGAAAGTTTCAAAATTCGCAAGTCCATAAACAAATATTGGAATCTTCTAATCAAAGACCCAGACATCGGTAGCCAATTGGGGAATGGACCGCAAATAACGTTCAGAAAGTCACTGTCGCTATCAGACAAATTGGTCAGAAGCCATTGTGATAACAAACATCCAGGATCATGGCTGCAAGGATTGCAAAGGGGGTTCAGCAAATGCAGTCATTGCAAAGCTTGCAAAAGTGGCAGGAACATGAAGCAGATCATTGATCCACAAGGCACGATGTTCAACATTAATGATACCCTCACTTGTAACACCACTTATGTAGTATACTTGCTGGAGTGCAAGTGTGGCAAACGCTACACAGGCAGCACAATATGCCCCCTCAAAAAGCGAATTCTTGAGCACGTAAGGGCAATCCTAAATAAGGATGTAACATATGCAATGGCCAAACACATGATAACACATGGAAGCAAAACATGGCAAGACATGACATACTCGGGTCTTGCAACTGTGCCAGTACATGAAAGATGGGGCAACAGGACCCTCAAGTTAAGACGTTTGGAATCAAGACTGATAATCAGATTCAAGACTATGCTCCCAAAAGGGTTAAATGGGGATGAAGAAATGTACATACATTTATAAGACCATCTTGGAATCGGAGTACCAATATTAACTGCAACATCATCGATGAACGGAAGAGAACAGAATCAGCTCAAGAACCATAAACATTGACTGGATAGAGTAAAAAGTGAAACGAAAATGGTTGAAATTTATTGACAATTGACCCAGGAAATCAAGGAAAAACACAGAGCATAGCAATACGATAAGGGCACTTAGCCATAATAAAAATGAAGAGAAATAAACACTATGAATAGAACATGATTAAGAAATAACACGCAGAATAAATTAACAGAAATGGCACTGAGCCAAGGTTGTAGCAGTGTGACAATGGACACTGAGTCATATAAACACTAGCACAAGGATGAAACACTTAGTGAGACACAGGAGACCCGTCACCAGATGAGTGGTCCATGGTGTACAGTAATCACTTATGAGTCCTCATGTCCCATGATCTCCAAAGAAATTCATACGTATGCTTGCATTATGATATACTCATAAATGAACTGGGACATTTGAAAATAAATCGTTCTAACATCAATCCATTGCGAATATGACCAAATGTTGAGATTTATATTTATTGTGGCACATGTTGGTGTGTTTTTTGTAATGTAAGCTACCATTCCTAGAATGCATCATAATGTGCAAAATGGGGGTATCGTCACTGCCTTTTTAATTGGCCCAACAAAACAGACGCGTTTCGGAAATTCCTTCGTCAGTGTTCGTCACTGACGAAGGAATTTCCGAAACGCGTCTGTTTTGTTTGCCCGACTAAAAAGGCAGTGAAGATACCCCCCGAGTGCTTGACTTTACTTGAAAGGTTGATCGAGTCTATGCAGCAATATATATATATATATATATATATATATATATATATATATATATATATATATATATATATTATATATATTTTTATCTACTGGCGGTCGCCAGTAGATAGTTATAGTTAGGACAGTGTTTCCATAGGAAATCCGCAACATTCTATTTGGAATAACTTTGGCGCCAGTTGACGAATCCTCGCAAAATGTTCAAAATAGGTGGGGCGCTCCGCTCCGCTCCTACCCTGAAAGTCTCGGGGTGATTCGTCAAGTGGGGGCCAAGAAAAAAGGGGGGTCCCAAAACACGTTTTCCCCATGCATTTTTCTATAGGGACCTTTAGTCCAAGGTACAGCCCGAACGGCTGAACAGAATTACTTGAAATTTGGCAGAGAGGTAGTCCTCAGGTCAGGGAAGTGCCTTTTGCAGGTCTGGTGTCAATCTGTTCAGTAGTTCCTGAGAAAATCAAAAGTAAAATCATATATATATGTGGGCGGAGCCTAACCACATATCTCATCCTGAGATCTGATTGGCTGTCAGCACTTCATCCAAGAAGTGTTGGCAGCCATCTTGGGACCAATATACATGATAGCACCTCATTAAAAATCATTGCAGTTAATAGAAGGTTTTAAGACTTTAGTTACATTATAAATCATTTGTTGATGGTACCATACTCTTTTTAGGAATTGTGGTATGTTCTAAGGTGATTTCACCATGTGAAAAAGCCTTCTGCTGGGATATCATGATTGAGAGAAAAATATGTTCTCATGCTTTTCCCACAGAGGTTTGGAAGGTGATCTATAAGCTAAACTGAGAGCATATTTTCTGTAAATTCACATTATCTTTCTCAGTCATGTGAGAATGAAGTCTGACATTCTCAGTAAAACATGTACATCCAACAAGGGCATAGACTGTCAGTTGATTCCTTTGTGTTCTACTGCAGCTTCCCAGAGTGTTCCAAAGAACAACTAGAGCGCTAACAGTCCTACTTATGATAAACGTATGGCACACCTGAAGCCATCTTGCTTGGATTAAAGTGGTAACTCTTAAAACATTTAATTTAAAAAGGAACAAAATGAGGGGGTTCATTTTTCCATAAAAAGTATGATTAGTGCTGCAGAAAGAAAAATTAGGGCACATTTTGAGTGACTTCTCAAATCCTCTTCTATTTCATTAAATAATTCTGACATGCAGACTGAAACATGCACTTTCAACACCAGCAGCAGTTTTCCCTGGTGAGCAGTAGCTTTACTACAGTGATCTAATGAGCAAAAAGAGTGTTAACATTCTGAATTTATGGCAAATGTGTGACACATCTGAATGCCTTCTTGATGGAATCAGAGTAAAAAACTGAAAGTATTTCCTACTGAGGAGACTGCAGTAAATGAGGAAATTAGGAAACTTCATAACAAATAAGTCTCCCAAGATGGCCACCAGAGACAAAAGAGCCCAAATGTAGCCCAAATATCACCCAGATGTAGCCCAAGTATAGCCCAATGACAGAATGTCCCAGAGTGTTCTTAAAAACAACTAGAGCGCTTACTGTCTTCATTATGACAAAAGTATGGCACACCTGAAGCCATCTTGATTGGAATAAACTGGTAACACTTAAAACATTTAATTTAAAAAGGAACACAATGAGGGGGTTCATTTTGCCATAGAAATTATGATTAATGCTGAAGAAAGAAAATAAGGGCACATTTTGAGTGACTTCTCAAATCCTCTTCTATTTCATTAACAAAATTCTGACATGCAGACTGAAACATGCACTTTTAATACCAGGAGCAGACTTCCATGGTGAACAGTAGTTTTACTACAGTGATCTAATGAGCAACTAGAGTGCTAACATTCAGAATTTATGGCAAATGTGTGACATATCTGAATACCTTCATGATGGAATCAAAGTAAAAAACTGAAAGCATTTCCTACTGAGGAGACTGCAGTACATGAGGAAATTAGGAAACTTCATAACAAATAAATCTCCCAAAATGGCCACCGGAGACAAAAGAGCCCAAATGTAGCCCAAAATCACCCAGATGTAGCCCAAATATAGCCCAATGACAGAAGTGTGCAAAACACTTATTATTTTGTGTTTTTGCAGTGTTATATAGTGCAGACTTGTCAGGTATTGGAGTGCTTTACATGAGCATTGGTTACATCACACAAGAACAAATTCATTTTGGTTGTAGACATTGGGAGACTAAGTGATTTGACCAGAATCACAGAATGTCGAGCTGAAGCAGAAACTCCAACCTGGTCCCCAGTTGCAAAGTCTGCAGTTCTGGAAGTAACACCACATCCTCTCCCCTAAGTGCAACATTTAATCAAGTGGTCAACTAGATAGAAAAACATAAAGATAACAAATAATTTAAAAGTGCTTTGTCGCTATTTGAAAACTCAGAAAATATGTCCTTATTTTAGTCTTTTAGAGCACTAACCATAATTTTGATACCAATAAGACCCTCTCATATATGTAATTTCTAAAGGAAATGCTCTAGGTATTACAGTTTTGATTACATCAAGATGACGTCAGGCGTTCCACACTTTTGTAATAAATATAGAATGTTAGCAATCTAGTTGTTCATTAGGATACTGTTGAGAGGCAGAGGCCAGGGGCACGGACTCTGAAAATTGAAGGCAGGTAGGAGGGTGCAAAGGCAACAATTTAACCACACTGAGCAGGCAGGAAGGGCCGTGGCAGCACAACAGACTATGGAGGGCAGTGGAAACGGGGTCAGGGGCAACAAACCAACAATACAGGACTTGCAAGAGAGGCTGTGGCAATGTAATAGACCATTGTGGGCAGAAGGAAGAGGCAATGGTAGTACAACCATACATGCCAACAGACCCGATTCAGCCAGGAAACGTCCAATGTTTTTAAGCTCAAATGGGCTTTATTTGATCTGTCTCTTGTCTACAATCTCCTCTTTTTCAATGTAACTCAAAGGGGAAAATCAGTACCCCAGCTTTTTTTCAAAATCTCCCTATTACCAAGTTCAAAATGTTCGCAAGTATGGTACATTGGATCATGGAAGGAAATGGGGTAGGGACATGGACTTGGATAACAGAGGACAGGAGGGACATGGAGAGGTGCACCAAACTGACCCTGCAGGGCAGGCATCAGGGTTTGCAGCAGCACAATACACCACACAGGGCATGCGGGACGGGAGTGCAGCACAACAATTCATAGAAAGCAAGAGGGAGGGGACAGGACCATGCACATGGACAACAGAGAACAGAGGGGCAAGAGGCAATGGTAGCTAGCTGACCATAATGGACAGACAGGAGAGAAAGCTGCAGCATAACAGACCATAAAGGGCAGGAGTGACGGATCAGGGGCATTACAATGGAACAGACAAGCCAGGAGGGAGGGAGTAGGGGTCTGCACATGTAAACAGAGGGCTGGGGGCAAGGGGGCAGGGCAGGAGCAGCAAGATAGCCATGGAGGTCAGGCAGGATGGGCACTGGAAGCAAGACACACCAGGAAGAGCAACACTGAGACGCTGATGGCATACACACGGACCATGGAGGGAAGGTGGGATGGGGTCAGGGGCAGCTAACTGACCACACAGGGAAGGTGGGAGGGGCCATGGCAGCACAGAAGACCATGCATGGCAAGTGGGAGGGTTAGTGGCAGCACAATGGCTATGATGGGCAAGAAGGAGGGTGCAGGGCATGCACAAAGGACGATGGAGTATAGAAGGGAGGGTCAGGACCTGTGCACAGACAAAGTTCAGGGGAAGGGGCCTCACAACAGACCGCACGGGGCAGGCAGGAGGAGCAGTTGCAGCACAACAGACCAGGGAGGGCAGAAGGGTGTGGCAGTACAATGGACCATGTGGACAGGATGAAGAGGATAGGGGCATGGCATGTGGACAGGCAGGGTGGAGGTGGCAGGGACAGGTTACAGTCATCTGACAATGCTAGGCAGGTGGGAGGGGAGTGGCAGCTCAACAGAACACTCAGAGTAGATAGGAGTGGCAGGTCCATGGAACATGGTGGGCAAAAAGGATGGAGCAGGGGCATGCACAAAGACATCGGAGGGCAGGCGGAAGGAGAATAGGGGCAGCAAGCTAAGCACAGAGTTTAAGCAGGAGGTCAATGATGGGCCATAGAATTGGGCAATGGAGGGCAGGAGGAGTGGACTGGTACATCATACTAAATTGAGGGCAGTGGCAGCACATCAGACCATGCATGGCAGGAGGGAGGAGGCTAGTCCATGGATTCACACAACAGAGGATAGGGAGGAGGGGGATGGGGCAGCAAGCTAACTGTTCAGAGAAGGCGGGTATTAGGAACTTTATTGTTTTTAAAACGTGTGTCTGTGCGAACTACTTAAAATATGAACAAGTATGCAGCATAATCTCACTTTTATTCAGGAAGAAGAGGATGTTTGTGACTGTGACTCCGGGCTCACTTGGCAGAAACACCCCCTGACCCTCCACCCCCTATCACAAAATGTAATGCCCGTGAAAAGGGTAGGTGAACACAGTGTTATATAGAACATAGTCCTGACAGCACGATTGAAAATGAAAACTAGATATAGTGTATGGTATAAACTATTCACCAAAAAGTGTGATATAAGATGAACCGGGCGTGAAATATAATATGCAATACATTGTGCGCAATTACAGATTCATTGGAGAGCGCGAGATAGCACAGGCACTAGCGCGTGCTATGCGATATGCGCCTTGGAGTGTAATATGCACAGGGCAGTGTTGTGTAACCTAACTAGTCTCTAAAGTTGTAATATAAAATATGTGCTGGGGAGTGTAACGTTGCATATGCACTGTGACAAAGATATGGATCCCAGATTGTAATATGTATGGCATAGCACTGTGCGTTATAACATAGGCATCGAGGAAGGCACGTTAGATGGGGCAATATAACCCGTGCGAAGACAAGTGTGGCATGACATATTCACGGGGTGGTGTTACAGTGCACATGGGCTAGAGAGTGTCATAGCATATGCACTAGCTAGTGGAATACAACACAGAGGTGTGTGGCACTCAGCAGGCAATGGTGGGTGTAACACAGCATTGGGCTCTGCCAGGAGCGCGCTGTGACTCTCAAGTGATGTTCGTCCCCTTTCCAGAGAGTAAAATAAAAAGTATTACACATCCGGCAGTGGATGTGTGTTTTATTAATCGTGAGGGGGGTTTCTTGCATAGTTTTGGTCGAATTTTTGTCGAATCCCCTTTGAATGGCTTGGTGTGCATGTGTATTAAATGTGCCCGTCAATAGCTACCCATGTTTGTATAAATAAACGACAAGGGTGTCTACCGGGATTAGGCACGGTAGGGCATCAGACATATCAGAGCTTCACTAGTGGTGTAAATACATTCCACGTGGATTCATTGTATGCATAGTCAACTTTTAATGAATATCACGCAAATCGTCATGGTGATAGGTACGTACGGTTTGTCCAGCATGTCCTAGGTGTGTGTATAAATATATATTTGTTTAAAATAATAAAAAACAGTGGCCGGCCCTGGGGATTGGGGTCAAAAAAATATAATTAGGAGACAGGCCCTGGGGGATGGGGTCATCAGGGCCAATAAATTAGAATAAGAAGGGGAACCACACAGCCCCCCTTCTTAAAAAATTAAAATAAATAAAAGACTGGCATCGTGCCGGAGGCGACGCCCCCTCCTTGCAGCACTCTGCAAACGCGCCCCCTGGCGAGTTGTAAGTTGGGGAATTAATTCCTCTTCAATACTGAGGGTCCCTGAGGGCCAACTAGCCCAACAGGCATCTCCAGTATGCGCCAGGGAGCTGCGCTGCAGACAGGTGTTCTGAGGCCAAGCCCCTTTTTACACCTCTCTGCAACGCAGCTCTGTGGCGCTTACTGGAGGTACCTAGTGGTCTAGTTTGACCCTAGGGACCCTTAGGATTCAAGGGGACTTAATTTCTAAACTTAGAACAGCCACAGGGCGCGTTTCCACAGTGGTGAAGGGAGGGGACGGGGCCTGAGGTGACGTGTGCAAACACGCACTATGGTACGTTTTAAATTGGGGATATAATTTCCCTTCAATACTAAGGGCCCCTGGGGGCTAACTAGCCCACCAAGTGCTTCCAGTAAGCGCCACTGAGCTGCATTGCAGAGAGGTGGTCCAGGCCGTGCCACTTTTTACACCTCTCTGCAACGCAGCTCTGTGGCACTTACTGGAGGTACCTAGTGGGCTAGTTAGACCCTAGGGACCCTCAGGATTCAAATGAACTTAATCTCCCAACTAAAAACGGACACAGGGAGTGTTTACACAGTGGTGAAGGGAGGGGACGGGGCCTGAGTTAACGTGTGCAAAAACGCCCTGTGGCCTGTTTTAAGAGGTAGTTTTAATCCCCCTGCCCTATTATATACTAGGGGCTTACAGAGGAGGTCATGCTAATCACAGGGGGACCCCAACGCATAATGTTCTCTAGTGTATGTAGGTGTTTTCACTGTATTCTAAGTGTCTTTTAACATAGCACTGGCTCTAGGACTGGTTAGTCAGACTCAGTTACCACCAGTATCCGTCTAAAAAAGTTGAGGGTACAGGATGATTTTGCAACAAGGCTTCTTTCTGCTCTTCTTTTTGTTCTTTCTGCGCGTTATCCTTCTTCCTGCACTTTTCTTCGTCTTTGAGGACTTCTGTTGCTTCTTTCTGCACTTCTTTTTTTTCTTTCTGTGCATTGTTTCTTCTTTCTTCACATGTCCTATCTCTGTAGGCATAGTTAGAAATTAGCATTTAAAAAACCTTTGAAATTCACAGAAAAAAACATAGGTTTCAGGCACGTTATAGTTAGGAATTAGCATTTAAAAAACCTCAGAAATTCACTGAAAAAACCATAGGTTTCAGGGGTGTTATAGTTAGCTGGACTTTTCACTTGTACAAAACCATTGAAATTCCCCCGTTATAGATAGTTCAGCTAACTATAACTCGCGCGCCCGCAATGCACTGCTGATGACGTCACATATTACATCACTCATGACATGGTCAGTGACATCACTCATGACATCACTCATGACATCTCAAATGACATCACTGATGACATCACTGATGACATCATCCTTGTGATAGAGTGGCAGACCTCCTCTCACCCTAATATAACCTTTGATACACACATTCAAAAATAGAGACTACAATTTTCAAAACAATGGACATACCAATACCAGTTACAACAACCTCTTCAGTAATTCTAAGATCCACATACACATCCACTCATTCACCAACAGTCCTATACAGTCACTCATACATGTACTCACTCATCATATGTACTCATACACCTATACATCCTGTTACACAATGCCACTCATCCATAGAGTTACTCACACACATAGTCACTCATGCTAATAAAGAATCAAACATATGTAGTTACTCATAAAGACACTATTGAGACAGTCATTCACTCACTAACACACCCATACACACACTCATCCACCCATACAGTCCTGCACACATGCTGTCTTCAACACATACAAACAGTGAGTCACTCATTCATGCAACTATGCACTACGTAATACCCCCCACCGAACCATGCAGACACTCAGACTGATACTCAAAAAACAACTAAAAACCTATATAGACACCCATGTAGCTACTCACCAACCCATGCAGCCACTTATACACAAAGTGAGAGACTGATACAGATATTTACATATTTAAACATTACTCACTAAGCCATGTATTCACTATGATACACTTAATCAGTCAGTTACACAATCAATTTTTCAAAAACAAATCATCCATTTAGATACTTATATACCCATTTATTCTTCCATCGACCTTGAGATATACATATATAAAACATATTTAATTTTCAGAAAAACACACATTCACTGGATGATGTCATCAGTGATGTCATCAGTGATGTCATTTGAGATGTCAACAGTGATGTCATGAGTGATGTCACTGACCATGTCATGAGTGATGTAATATGTGACGTCATCAGCAGTGCATTGCGGGCGCGCGAGTTATAGTTAGCTGAACTAACTATAACGGGGGAATTTCAATGGTTTTGTACAAGTGAAAAGTCCAGCTAACTATAACACCCCTGAAACCTATGGTTTTTTCAGTGCATATATATATATATATATATATATATATATATATATATATATATATATATATATATATATATACATATATTATCTACTGGCGGTCGCCAGTAGATAGTTATAGTTAGGACCTATTTTCCATAGGAAATCCGCAACATTCTATTCCCAATAAGTCTGGCGCCGGTTGACAAATCCTTGCGTAATTTTCCAAACTTTTGGCCAGCTCCGCTCCACTCCTACCCTGAAAGTTTTGTGGTGATTCGTTAAGCGGGGGCCGAGAAAAAAGGGGGATCCCTAAACGCGTTTTCCCCATGCAATTTCCCATAGGATCTGTTGTCGCAGCTACAGCCCGAACCGCTGAACGGAATGACACCAAATTTGGCAAAGAGGTAGTCCTCAGTTCAGACTTGTGCCTTCTGCATCAATGGTGTGAATCCGTTAAGTAGTTCCTGAGAAAATTAGAGTTAAAAGTACATAAATATCTATGGCCGGGTAGGATCCGCGGACCCTACCTGCACCGTAAGCGCACCCTCCCCGAACCGAGCACGCACCCTCCCGATCGCGTGCTGAATGCTAATTGGCTGTCAAGTGTCTGTCTACATTCAAAACCAGGAGCTGTTGGCGGCCATTTTCTGCCTCGGTAGAAGCGAGGGGAATAAGTGTGTAAAACATATAAAGGGGGCAGAGTGGAAATACTCTGACCCTCTAGAGGTGCTTAGGGGTCCCAGAAGGACCCCCTGGGCCCCCCTTTTTAAAAAAAAAAACGGCGAAATGCGTGCACGGTGCGCGCATCCTATCGCGTTGGATGCACGAATTCTCTCGCGGTGGGTTCGCGGATCCACGGAAAAACAAAATTAAATTGTTGGGAGTTAAAGATTAAGGTTAAGTGTTTTGTTCTTGAGTGGCTCTAAAAAGAGCCGTTGTGTTCATTCAGAGTTTTTGGTCCTTATAAGTAAGTACCTATACAGAGTCTAAAGTTGTTGAGGAAGACTCTGTTTCCTTCATCAGTAAAGTGTACTCCATCTCTCCTATACATCTCTTGCATATGAAAGCGCAGATTGTTATTGTAAATGGACCTCATTCTGTAGTCTCGGAGAAAAGCAGAAACAGATTTATTCACATGTTTCCTAGCTTTCTCAATATGTGGACAAAAATGATCGGACCAGTTCCATTTCTGCCTTTGGCATATGTTAGAATACACAAAGGCAGTTTTAGGGAAAAGTGAAATCAGTTCTGCAAAGGTGTCCTTCATAAGCATTTCCAGACCTACCCCAGTCAAAGTACCTAGGTCATTGCCACCACAGTGCACTATTATGAGGTCAGGGTGTTGGATTTGCATGAAGGATTTCACCAATGGCATCAATTGGTGCCACTTTAACCCTCTCTGTCCAATCCATTTAATGTCTACATTTGGCAAACCTAGGTCTTTGTGAATGCCTCTGTTTTCTGCATACCTTTGGCTCCAGAAAATGTAGCTGTGTCCCACAGTCCACACTCTAAGCATCTTGTAAGGAGGTCTGGATGCACTCAGATGGCCTCTGTAAATGAAATGGCAGTTTGGAAAGTAAGATGTTTCTAAAATGGTGGCTAAGATGCAGTTTTGAAAAAAGAAAAGAAATGATTGGTTGTTTGACAACCTTCTACACTGAAAGGTAGGGTGTATATTTCTGTTTTTTAAACGCATGATTCTTATTGGTTAACAAAAACTGATTGTAAGGAACATTATATATGATAAGCTGATATGTTGAGAAGTCAAGCACACTTGCTGTCTTGATTAGCAACATTGTGTGTGCTGAACTTGTGACCTGTGTGCTCAGTACAGTGTTACATGACCTGTTTCTATGGTAACGGGCAGAAGGCAGTGTTAGACCTGGCACCTTGGCGTGAGTCTCCCTTCCACTTTTTGTCGCTGTGCCCCATGTGTTTTGCTGGTGTTAGCTGCTCAGAACACTGTGCCACTGCCAACCAGTGCCACAGTGCAAGTGCTCCCTATTTAAAATGTATATGTTGGTTGGATTCCATGATTGGCGTATTTGGTTTACTGTCAGGCCCCAGTAAAGTGCACCAGGAGTGCCCAGGGCTTGTAAATACGAATGCTGCTGGTGGGCTTGCAGCACTGGTTGTGCCACCCACAGAAGCAGCCTAGTAAAATGTGTCTAAGGTCTGCCATTGCAGAACCTGCGTGCAGTCTGGTACTGTCATGCTGACTAGGCAAGTTCACCCACTTCCCAGTCCCTAAACCTTCCCTTAACTTCATATTAGTCACCCCTATGGTAGGCCCAAGGGCAGGGTGCATTGAAAGCATAAGGTAGGACAAGCCCTTATGTGTGTGGCATGTCCTAATAGTGAATTTCAGCAATTTCCGTTTTTCACTATTGCAAGGCTACCTGTTCCCATAGGCTAGAACGGGTTGTCAGAATTGTTAAATCCTATGATCCTAACAGACCCAGGGAACATGGTAGAAAATCGAGTTTAGTATGCCTGAACTCAGAATAATAAAATACATCTTTTAGTAAAGTTTATTTTAATATTCTGTGTTTGCAAATACCAATTTTAGAAAGTTGGTCTTTGCTTGCCTAACCATTTCAGCCCACCTCTGCTATGATGTGTATCTGCCTGTCTGGTTTGTGTGAGTGACAGGGATGGGAAAACCCAGAGGGGCAGGGCTAGGTATCCTGGTGGTGAATAGAGAGATTGACATCCAGATGGGTGGGAGGAGTGCACCTGGACTCTGAATAGGGCTGTGCTCTGCCACCACAATGCTGGCTCCACCTCCTGTGGAGCGGCTGATGTCTCTGCCCTGCACCCTGAATAGAAAGGCAGAGTCATGTCAACAAAGTGCTCAAGAACTGGTTTGGACTGGGCAAAGGCCCCTCTACCCCAGAGGAACAAAGGAATTAGGGGTATAAGTATTGGGACCCTGCTCCCAAGAAATTAGATCCTGCTTGACAAGAAGAACCTCTGCCTGAGGAGAAGGAACCGGGAAAGCTGTAAGGAGGAGTACTGTCCCTGACCTGGGGGATTGGCCTGCAGTGGTTGCCTTGCTGCTGAAAGGAGAGGAGAAAGACTAAAAAGACTTTATTTCAACCTGTGCTTCAAAAGATCTCCAAGGGCTTGGAATAGAGCTTGCCTCCTGCTGAAGTCTCAGGAACAACAGACTTCACCCCCCAGCTCCCCCAGAGTTCTTTGGAAGTGCCTGCTGCTGTTCTTGGGCCTTCTGAGGGACTGCGTGTCGCAAGGAGCTGGAAGCACGACTCAAGAAGGAGAAGCGTGCCGACGTCGGAGCTGCTGTCGTCGCATCTCGTAAAGTGTGTCACCGCTGCAGCATCGCATCCAGCAGATGCGTCTCACATCATCCAAGAAGTGTCTCGCAACGCCGAAGAAGCGTGTCGCCATCGCTGCCATCGTAGCTGAAGCAACGCACCGCATCAAGAGAAGAGTCTCGCATCGAGGAAGAAGCATATCGCAATCGCAGCCATCGTAGCTGTCGCATTGCACCGCATCAAGAAAAGCGTCTCGCATCCACGGAGAAGCGTGCCGCCGTCGGAGCTGCTGTCGTCGCATCGCGTAAAGGGGTGTCGCCGCTGCAACATCGCATCGAGCGGAAGCGTCTCGCAAACGTCGGAGAAGAGTGCCGCTGCCTAAGCCGCTGTCGTCGCATCGCGTAAAGGGTGACGTCGCTGCAGCTGACGCATCGAGTTGAGTCTTCTCGCAACATCGGAGAAGCGTAAAACGCATCTGGAAGATCTTCACGTCTTTATTTCTTTGCACCAAAAACTTAATCGCATCAACATCGTTACAACACTTTCGTTGCCCTGCATTTCGCATCTAAAAGGTACATTGACTTAAAGTGTCGCATTTAAGAACTTAAGAGAACTAAGCAAACTTCTACCATCTAAAGTATCAGTATTGTGTATTTTTGTCGTTTAATGGTCTTGTGGTAACTCTATGTAAAGAATCCTTATTTTTAATATAAAAACCTGTGTGGTGTCCTGTAGTGTTGTCACTTGGTTACTGTGTGTGTTCACAAATGCTTAACCTATAACGCTCTGAGATGAGCCTTGTCTGCTCGCGCCAAGCTACCTAGAGGGTGAGCAGGGGTTATTGTAGGAGTGTAACCCCTTCCCTGACTAGAGGAAAGGTTCCCTGCTTGTCACAAGTACCTACCTGTGCCAACCAGAGAACCCGGATTCTAACAGGCAGATTGGGGGAAGGGTTGAAGTTTATGTCATTTGGAAAGGGTTGAAATGTTTAACCAATAGAAATGTGTGTTTGCTTTTGAATTTATGTGGGAAGGAATGTGATTTGATGTTTACATGTATATGTGTGGAAAATGAGAGGGAAACTTTGCCATTCTTTGGTTCTGCTGACAGGTGCACAGTGCAGAGATTCTGTATAAGAAAATCTGGTGTGTGACTGATATCTGGTGTGTGACTGATATACTTCTTAATCTACAAAACATCTTGAAAGGTGAGTTATTTAATTGTGAGGGGATGTATGTAGACTATTTTAATTTTAATCAGACTAATGTATTTCTTCTGCTAAAGTGTAGGGAGTACTTTTTTTTCTCTACAATCTTATTGACAGTGTGTGTGCATGTAGAAACCATTCTGTGATAAGCATTTGTTTTTTTCATGTGTTTGTAGACAGATAACTATGCAGTTTTTATATTTTGGTAGAATTAGAAACCAGTCATTGTTTATGAATTTGTGAAATGAGTTACGTTTCTGCACTAAAATGTAGTACTCCTATATGTAGATTGTGTGCAGTTTCCTTACCACTTCTACTGTAGTGAATGAGTTGGGTAAACTCCTAGGGATAGTGGTGCTTGTCTAGAATCACACCGTGAGTCTGTGTGCATTTGAGAACCACTGTGAGAGAAGCATTTGGTAACATTGTGTATTTTCTGACAGATAATTCTTTTAAAACGTGTCATGTTGTCAAGTTGTAGTAGGATTAGAAGGCAGTCTTTGCTTATGCGTTGATTAAATGAGTCAGGATTTGACGCAAAAGTGCAGTCTTGAAATATGTACATTGTGTGCAGTTCCCTTGCCACTTCCATAGTAGTGAATGAGTTTTGGTAAACTCCTAGGGATAGTGTTGTTTGTCTAGAATCAAAATGTGAGTCTGTGTGCATTTGGGAACCACTGTGAGAGAAGTGTTTGGTAACACCGTGTATTTGCTGACAGATAACCATTTTAAAACCTGTCATGTTGTCAAGTTTTAGTAGCATTAGAAGCCAGTCTTTGCTTATGCATTGATTAAATGAGTCAGGTGTTGATACTAAAGTGTAGTCGTGAAATTTGTAGATTGTGTGCAGTTCCCTTACCACTTCCATTGTAGTGAATGAGTTTTGGTAAACTCCTAGGGATAGTGGTGCTTGTCTAGAATCACACTGTGAGTCTGTGTGCATTTGGGAACCACTGTGAGAGAGGTGTTTGGTAACATCGTATATTTGCTGACAGATAACTGTTTTAAAACATGTCATGTTGTCAAGTTGTAGTAGCATTAGAAGACAGTCATGGCTTATGCTTTGATTAAATGAGTCAGGCATTGACTCTGAAGTGTAGTCGTGAAATATGTAGATTGTGTGCAGTTCCCTTACCACTTCCACTGTAGTGAATGAGTTTTGGTAAACTCCTAGGGATCGTGGTGCTTGTCTAGAATCACACTGGGAGTGTGTGTGCATTTGAGAATCACTGTGAGAGAAGGATTGGGTAACATCGTGTATTTTCTGACAGATAAGTCTTTTAAAACCGGTCATGTTGTCAAGTTTTAGTAGCATTAAAAGCCATTCTTTGCTTATGCGTTGATTAAATGAGTCAGGCTTTGACACAGAAGTGCAGTCTTGAAATAAGTACATTGTGTGCAGTTTCGTTAACACTTCCATAGTAGTGAATCAGTTTTGGTAAACTCCTAGGGATAGTGGTTGTTGTCTAGAATCACACAGTGAGTCTGTGTGCATTTGGGAACCACTGTGAGAGAAGCATTTGGTAACATCGTGTATTTGGTGGCAGATAACTGTTTTAAAACCTGTCATGTTGTCAAGTTTTGGTAGCATTAGCAGCCAGTTTTTGCTTATGCTTTGATTAAATGAGTCAGTCTTTGACACAAAAGTGCAGTACTGAAATATGTAGATTGTGTGCAGTTCCCTTACCACTTCCACGGTAGTGAATGAGTTTTGGTAAACTTCTAGGGATAGTGGTTGTTGTCTAGAATCACACAGTGAGTCTGTGTGCATTTGGGAACCACTCTGAGAGAAGCATTTGGTAACATTGTGTATTTGGTGGCAGATATCTGTTTTAAAACCTGTCATGTTGTCCAGTTTTAGTAGCATTAGAAGGCAGTCTTTGCTTCTGCTTTTATAAAGTGAGTCAGGCTTTGACACAAAAGTGCAGTCCTGAAATATGTAGATTGTGTGCAGTTCCGATACAACTTCCACAGTAGTAAATGTGTTTTGGTAAACTTCTAGGGATAGTGGTTGTTGTCTAGAATCACACAGTGAGTCTGTGTGCATTTGGGAACCACTGTGAGAGAAGCATTTGGTAAGATCGTGTATTTGGTGGCAGATAACTGTTTTAAAACCTGTCATGTTGTCAAGTTTTAGTAGCATTAGAAGGCAGTTTTTGCTTATGCTTTGATTAAATGAGTCAGGCTTTGACACAAAAGTGCAGTCCCGAAATATGTAGATTGTGTGCAGTTCCCTTACCACTTCCACTGTAGTGAATGAGTTTTGGTAAACTCCTAGGGATAGTGGTGCTTGTCTAGAATCACAGTGTGAGTGTGTATGCATTTGGGAATCACTGTGAGAGAAGGATTGGGTAACATTGTGTATTTTCTGACAGATAAGTCTTTTAAAACCGGTCATGTTGCCAAGTTTTAGTATTAGAAGCCAGTCTTTGCTTATGCGTTGATTAAATGAGTCAGGCTTTGGCACAAAAGTGCAGTCTTGAAATATGTACATTGTGTGCAGTTTCGTTAACACTTCCAAAGTAGTGAATCAGTTTTGGTAAACTCCTAGGGATAGTGGTTGTTGTCTAGAATCACTCAGTGAGTCTGTGTGCATTTGGGAACCACTGTGAGAGAAGCATTTGGTAACATCGTGTATTTGGTGGCAGATAACTGTTTTAAAACCTGTCATGTTGTCAAGTTTTAGTAGCATTAGCAGCCAGTTTTTGCTTATGCTTTGATTAAATGAGTCAGTCTTTGACACAAAAGTGCAGTACTGAAATATGTAGATTGTGTGCAGTTCCCTTACCACTTCCACAGTAGTGAATGAGTTTTGGTAAACTTCTAGGGATAGTGGTTGTTGTCTAGAATCACACAGTGAGTCTGTGTTTATTTGGGAACCACTGTGAGAGAAGAATTTGGTAACATTGTGTATTTGGTGGCAGATATCTGTTTTAAAACCTGTCATGTTGTCAAGTTTTAGTAGCATTAGAAGGCAGTCTTTGCTTATGCTTTTATTAGGTGAGTCAGGCTTTGACACAAAAGTGCAGTCCTGAAATATGTAGATTGTGTGCAGTTCCCTTACCACTTCCACAGTAGTAAATGTGTTTTGGTAAACTTCTAGGGATAGTTGTTGTTGTCTAGAATCACACAGTGAGTCTGTGTGCATTTGGGAACCACTGTGAGAGAAGCATTTGGTAAGATCGTGTATTTGGTGGCAGATAACTGTTTTAAAACCTGTCATGTTGTCAAGTTTTAGTAGCATTAGAAGGCAGTCTTTGCTTATGCTTTTATTAACTGAGTCAGGCTTTGACACAAAAGTGCAGTCCTGAAATATGTAGATTGTGTGCAGTTCCCTTACCACTTCCACAGTAGTAAATGTGTTTTGGTAAACTTCTAGGGATAGTGGTTGTTGTCTAGAATCACACAGTGAGTCTGTGTGCATTTGGGAACCACTGTGAGAGAAGCATTTGGTAAGATCGTGTATTTGGTGGCAGATAACTGTTTTAAAACCTGTCATGTTGTCAAGTTTTAGTAGCATTAGAAGGCAGTTTTTGCTTATGCTTTGATTAAATGAGTCAGGCTTTGACACAAAAGTGCAGTCCCGAAATATGTAGATTGTGTGCAGTTCCCTTACCACTTCCACTGTAGTGAATGAGTTTTGGTAAACTCCTAGGGATAGTGGTGCTTGTCTAGAATCACAGTGTGAGTGTGTATGCATTTGGGAATCACTGTGAGAGAAGGATTGGGTAACATTGTGTATTTTCTGACAGATAAGTCTTTTAAAACCGGTCATGTTGCCAAGTTTTAGTATTAGAAGCCAGTCTTTGCTTATGCGTTGATTAAATGAGTCAGGCTTTGGCACAAAAGTGCAGTCTTGAAATATGTACATTGTGTGCAGTTTCGTTAACACTTCCAAAGTAGTGAATCAGTTTTGGTAAACTCCTAGGGAGAGTGGTTGTTGTCTAGAATCACACAGTGAGTCTGTGTGCATTTGGGAACCACTGTGAGAGAAGGATTGGGTAACATTGTGTATTTTCTGACAGATAACTCTTTTAAAACCGGTCATGTTGTCAAGTTTTAGTAGCATTAGAAGCTAGTCTTTGCTTATGCATTGATAAAATGAGTCAGGGTTTGACACTAAGGTGCAGTACCATGTACTATTCTCTTCACTGTGGCAGAACTGAAAATTTAAAAGTTTTACCCAGGCACTGTCCTAGCAGTATTCTGATGATTTAGTCAGTTTCCAAGTACTTATGTTGTGAACCATTCATTACCAAATAGACTGCTTCAAATGTCTATGCAGTATGCATGTAGTGTTCTAACATACTATACACTTGTCTTTTACACCTTCAATTCCCTAGTCAATATCCACACACTTCCAGGAAACACCCTGTCACTCCCTTTGCAGTCCTCTAGTGACCCATTCAGCACCATGTAGTAATCCATTCACTGTGCCAAAACCCAAACACTTATAAATTCCCAATTCACTCTCTTTGCAGTACTCTAATCATTCAGTCAGTGCCTAAGTATTCATGCACTGAGCCAGGCCTTAGCACATGGACTGTTTCAAACCCCTATCCACTATGCATGCACTCTTCTAACCACCTAGACACTTGTCTTTCAGACTTTCAATTCCCTAGTCAGTATCCATACCGTCCAGCAAACACCCTGTGACTCCCTTTGCACTCCTCTAGTGACCCATTCAGTACCAAGTACTAATCCATTCCCTGCGCCAAAAGCCTACCACTTATAAATTCACCCAGGCACTCTCCTTGCTGTAGTCTAATCATTCAGTCAGTACCCAAGTACTCATGCAGTGAGCCAGGCCTTAGCACATGGACTGCTTTAAATGCCTATCCAGTATGCATTTAGTCCTTTAATCAGCTACACAGTTGTCTTTCATACCTTCAATTCCCCAGTTAGTATTCATACATTTCTAGCCTGTTACTCACCCAGTGTGTCTCCTTATAGTACTGTAATCATTCAGTCAGTTAGCATGTAGTCTTTTAGTGAGGTAGGATTTAGGGCATGAACTGCTTCAAAGTAGTATGCACTATGCATGTAGTGTTTTAACCATCGTCACACTTGTGGTTCAGGGCTATAGTTTCTTAGTCAGTCTTTATATAAAATGTGTTAGTACAGTAATGGAATAGTGTAAATTTGAAAGTTAGTAATATTCATTTATTTGTGATTCTTTTTTACAGATACTGTTTTGCAACGTTAAAATAGAGAAATTATGCCAGAAAAAAAAGAAAAAGAAAAGAACAGAGACAGGAGGATTATTTGAAGAAACATCAACCACAAGTATTCAATGAACAAGATAATGTGGCTAAAAGGAAAAACTCTTCTGGTAAGATCACGAAGCAATTTATTAAAAATGTTTGTAGGAGCAAACAGAATGTAGATAATGCTGGAACTTCTGAGAATTTTTCAAGTAAGAAAAAAATTCAAAATAAGAGGAAAAGTAAAAAAGCAAATGTTCAGTCAAAGGAGATAAAGTACGGTAAAAGAAGGCAAAATCAGTATAAGGAATTACGGAAAAAAATATTTTACAAGAGAGTAGTGCATAATTTGATGAAAGATGTGAAGAAATATAAAAAGAGAGCTTTATTTTATAAAAAGAAGAAACATATTGAAAGCATTGTGGAAAAGGCTTTTGAAGTAAAAAGGAAACTGTTTATTTTAGTGTTAAACAAAATTCGATCACTAGATAAACCAATGTATGCAATGAAGGCCAAAAGTAGGAGGAAAAGAGTTATTAATAAAAAAAAATGTTGTGATTTTTTTGGGGAGAATGGAAACACAGTTCTAGTTCAGAGCCTTTTTTTAATGAAGAGAGTTATTCACTGAGCGAAATATTATTGTATGCAGTTGACACCAGTGGTAGAGGTTATGAGGTTAGTGACGGTTGTCCAATGGAGAAAGAGAAAATGGTTGAAAGAAATGCAGAAGAAGTGATAGCTGATGAAGTTTTAGGGAGACGTGCTAAAAACCCTGTGTACACTTGGGATTGCAGTAGTGTTTGCAGTGTACAACAGGAATCTATTGAAAAATGATGTAGTTTTTTACGAACCTATACTAAAAAAAGTGTAAAACAAAAGATTAAGCTGTTGCAAGGTCTAGACCCTTGCAGAGTGAGAAAACATAGCGGTTTGCAAGGTCATTCTCTGGCTTGTCTTTCTAGGAAAGTTTGTTAAAGTGTTTTCACCATTTCAAAATGCTGGCAGTACATCATACTCAAATGCGGAAGTTAGTGAGAAGGTTGTATTATGCAAAAAGTCCAGCACTAAAGCTAAGTGAGTTGAATAGTGCTCTTTTGCGTGGGTCAGTATCAGATGTGAAGCAGGTCTGTGAGGATATTGAGTTTTGTTACTTTGGGCCTCAGCAAGAGAGTGAAGAAACTGACACATTAGTAGAACAAAATGTTGAAGACAATGTAGAACCCGTATTTACAGAAAATTTTGAGGATGAAATCACAAAGTTTAAGGTAATTTCAGGTGAAAGACCAAATGTTTCTTGTATTTGTTGTCTGCGAACTCACTATAAAAATCAGACTAGGGGTGTCAATCTGTATTTTAAAAGTGAAATAGAAGCTAATGATAAGTGGATGGAATTTGCAACTTATTTGTTGGTAGAGGATTGTTTTGATTTGGGATGTGAGCAGCTTATTAGCAAATATTGTTATAACAAATTAGATGAGAATAAAATGCCTGCTAGAGCTGTTCATAATAATCTAGAGTTGGTTGTTATTCCTCCAGAGCTGATAGATTTAAATACGTATGAGTCTATTCTCATACAATGTGTTCACCCGTTTCAGGCTATTGTTCGTATGGAGCCCAAAACAAGTAAATTACCTCCATCAGAGTTGCAAAGAGGATTGAAAGGAAGAGATGTGTATTTACCATTAGATTTAAGGAAAAATATTGAAACTATTGGTGTAGATCATGCAGAAAATGAGCCACTAGTCATTCTAGTTAATGGTGTTCCTACTAAGAATAAGAAAATCTGACAAGAGTTAGTGGATGTTAGAAAAGTGCAAAAGGCATCATTGTATCTGTTAAAAAATAATGAGTACTATAGAAATGTGTTTGTTGGAGAAGAAGAAATAGATTTAGCAGAAGATACTGAAACATTAAGTGGACAAATTGAAAAAATGGACATGTCCAGATGTGAAGAGATCTATGAACATTACAGTGTACATCCACTTCATTCCAAAGAGGTAATGGGGAATACGATTAAGTTGTTTCAAATGAAAAAAGCAACAGGAAGTCCCATGAGTGTATGGGAAGAGAGCTTGGAAGCTCCTTGTTTCCCGCAGTTGTTTCCAACAGGAAAAGGTGGATGATATGATGAACGTCCTCTGCAGATTCCTGCATCTGAATATCGGACAAGAAGATTATTTGCAGAAGATCCAAGATTTCGTCAATGTATCCCTTCATATGTTTCATCTTTTGTTTGAAAGTGACTTGTCTGGACTTTCATATGCAGTAAATCACATTTTAAAAACTGGAATGCATCTTCAAAATGTAACTGCAAAGGATTTTATGGATAAAGTGCATCAGAGAGATGATCATTAGAATCTCAGTTGATTAATCTAATGGCATGTCAGCGTGGGACTAATGAATATTGGTACCGTCGACATGGAGAACTGAAATGTATGCTACGGAACTTGGGAACTCCTACATGGTTCGTTACACTAAGCTGTGCTGAGTATGCTTGGGATGATTTACTTGAATTTCTTCGAGAGGCAAATTCAAATATAAAAAATATTGAATACAAGACAACTGGAGAATTGTGCTCTTTGGATCCTGTCAATATATGCAGATATTTCAATCATAGATTTGAAGCTATGATGTCTTTCATCTGCAATAAAAAGAATCCTCCTCTTGGAGAAGGTGTGGATTTCTTTTGGAGAAAGGAGTATCAAGCAAGAGATGCTCCTCACATACAAGGACGCCCCCAAATTTGGAACAGATTCAGATGAAACTGTTTTGTCTTTCATTGAAGATTATGCTACATGTGCTCTTACCAATAGCAGAGAAGACAAAAACTTAAAACAACAAGTCTTACGATTTCAAAGCCACAGGTGTGGAAAATACTGTCAATGAAAGTACAAGTCAAAGGATAAGTTCTATACCAAATGTCGTTTTGGATTTCCACGTCCTGTATTATCCAAAGGAAGAGTGAACAGTTTTATGTCAGCTGTACGACATACCATCACAAGAAAGTCTCCGAAAAACACCTACAACTTAAGAAGAAGCGAAGAACCAAAGTACATAAATGACTACAATCCAGTTATTTTATCCATGTGGAATGCTAACATGGATATTCAGTATGTTGCGGACAATTCCATTGCTGTTGCTCGATATGTAACGTCTTACATTACTGAATCAGAAAAGACTGAATTGAAAGAAATGTGGGAAGAGATTTCTCACGAGAAGACTCTAAGTAAGAAATTATACAGTTTCAGTTTGAAGATGTTATCGCATTGTGAAATTGGAGCATATGAATGTTCAGATAGGTTATAATCTGCAAGTCTATATTCCAAAAGTAGAAGAATCATTTGGGTGAGTCTAGGTCTTGCAGGAATGCGAAATCGGGTACTGAAATCTGTTCAAGAATTGAATATTTAGCAGAAAATGACCCTGAAAGTACAGATATTTTGAAAACCAATATGTTGGACACATACTATCCAAATAGAAGTCATCATCTTGAGAACATGTGTCTCTATGAAGTGCTGCAAAACTACACTTTTAAACGGAATACTACAGAGAACATCAACAATGGAAAATATGCAGTGATTGGTTCCGAAGGATGTCTGGTGAAACAAAGGAAAGGAAATTTAATTAATGACAGAAAACTGAATTGAGACACTGCTGACAAAAGGGAATTTTACTATTTAGCCCTTTTGCAAATGTTCAAACCATGGCGTTCAGAACTGGAATTACTTGGAGATTTTCCCAGCTATGAAGATTCATTTAATGCTTCTAAAGATAGCATACAATGTAGTGCTTTCGCAAATTATGTCAATATGTTGAATGATGAAATTGATCAAGAAGCTATCATTGCAGCTGAGATTGAAAAGAGAGGGTGCTCATGTACATCATTTCAACCTATCCGAATGTATGTGAGTGGTCAAGCTGGAACAGGAAAAAGTTTCTTAATTAAAGTAATTACAAGTTATCTGCAAAAAACAACTGAGTCGCATTTGTCTTGTGTTGTCACTGCTCCAACTGGGTTGGCAGCACATAACATTAAAGGAATTACTTTACATCGTTTACTAATGCTACCAGTAGAGCATGAGAACACATTGGAATACCACATGCTATCTGGAAAAGCTTGTTGTGAAGTTTCAAGAGTCCTGAAGAAAATGAAACTTCTCATTATTAATGAGGTGAGCATGGTTTCAAACTTGATGCTTGCCTTTGTGCATTTAAAAATGCAGCAAATTCTTAAAACAAAGTATGATGTGTTATTTGGAGGAAAACACGTCATAGGTTTTGGAGATCTACTGCAACTGACTCCAGTAAGAGGACAACCGGTATTTAAAACACTTGCTCATGAAGATACCAGAAAGTCTCTTAGCAGTGTTGGTAGTGTGAACATTTGGAGTAATTTTGAATACAAAGAACTGACAACAAATATGCGACAGGCAAATGATGCTGAATATGGAAGTATTCTTCAAGATATAAGAATTGGAATTCTTTCAAAAAAAGGGAAAGAAGCTTTAGAGAGTCGATTACTTTGCAATGTCTTTCCAAATGAAAATGCAGTTCCTGCGAAAGTGTACATGGAAATTGCTAAAAATAAGTCAGTGATTTGCTTAATGCCAACACTGCATGAGTGTTCAATATTCAACGAAGAATTATTAAAACTGGAAAATGAAGAAATTGTAAAAATGGAAGCCATTGATAAAATACTGCATGAAGGAATCACTATTATTTTGACGGGTAAGTTGAGATCAAAACTGGGTTGTTTAGAAAAAAAAATATCTAAAACTGCTGGTTTAGAAAAGACACTATATGCGTGTGTAAACTGTCGGGTAATTTTAAGGCGTAATTTGGCTGTAGAGAAAGGTTTAGTTAATGGTGCTAGGGGCAAAGTGATTGATTTTGTGAATTATCAGAAAAAAGAAGGAATTGAATTTTTAAAAATTAAATTTGATCAGATTGAAGAAGTTAAAGAAATTGGTAGTCGTTCAGTTTGTTTTTTGCTTGTTAACGATCTATATGTCCGTAGGAAACAATTTCCATTTTCTCTGGCATATGCAGTGACTGTTCATAAATCTCAAGGATTAAGTGTAGACAGTGCATTGGTGAACATTGGATCTACCGTATTTAAAGAGGGTATGGCATATGTTGCTTTGTCGCGAGTCAGAACATTATCTGGTTTGTTTTTGATTGATTTTGATGAGACGAAGGTTACTGCAGATGCAAACTGTGTAAAAGAGTATAATAGGTTCAGAAGGGTGTATGCTCCAAATTTAGGTCAATATCCTGTATTTGAAAAGCGTGTGGTTGGTCGACAAAGAAGGTTAGAGAATATCTGTTCAGAAGGTGTCAAGAAAAAAAAAGAACAAGGTAAGGTGATTGCAGGTAAAAAGAAATTGGACACTGTTGGAGAGATTGTTGGTTATCAGTTTTAAAATAGTTCTGGTGTCAACTGCTATGCTAATGTAGTGGTCAATGTTATTTTTTATCTTGAAGGTTTGCAAGAACAAATTATGGAGAATCGGCAAAAAAGATTTTGTTCTCTGTTGCATTCTGTTTATGAAAAATTGACAACAGATAGAAGTAAAATACAATCTGTTTCAGATGTTCGTAGTCTTTTGGATTTGTGTTCTGGTTCTACACAATTTACACAAAATATCCAACAAGATGCTCAGGAACTTTTAATGTATATGCTTACCATTTTTGAAAATGAAGGTGTAGAAATAGAAAATATTTTTGGCCTTTCTTACAAATGGGAACATTATTGTGAAAATTGCATGTATACATGTAACACGAATGTAGACACTGAGAGATTTCTGTATTTAACATTACCAGACTGTAAATCAGTGTCTTTCAATAAATTAGTTAAAGGTGCAAATCAAAACATGGAGTGTAGCCAATGTAAATCAGAAATGTTATCCACATTATTTTTAACAAAATATGGAAATACATAATTTTAATGATGCAACGTTGTACAGCTGACGGAAGAAAATTGGATACTTTAATAAAACAATTTGTAGCAGCACAACTATCAATATCAGGAAGGACTTTTGTAGCAATTGCAATAATTTTCCATGAAGGTCCTTCCACCACATCCGGACATTACACTGCCTATCTAAAATGTGACAAAGGGTGGACACTTTGTAATGATGCCCAGTTGGTTTTCAAACAACGTTTGCCTAGTGAATGATTCCTACATAATATTTTTAAAGCCAAAGTTTTAGGAAGATAATTCACTCTCTGAGGAATGTATTATTATAATTTAATAGGACTACCATTGGACAATTTACAGAAAGAAGAAGTGTAAAAATACCATTTCGCCTCAAGGAAAGGTATATTTTTGAATTATGGACTTTTTGGTGGTCATTTATTCGATGATTATTTTAATGCAGCAACATTTACAGTTTTTATAATTTAAAGTTATAACATTTTGTAATCTGTAAGCATTTCATATATGTGTGATTTGTATTTTCTGGTATTTTACTGAGAATGGTATGTTGTTTTTTTTAACAATCTTTCTGATTGTTTTTTTTTTCCCGCTGTTAAGTGATGAGTATGATTGAAATCACTATTTTTAGTGAAATTCAATATATTCTGAGAACAGCGAAAAAGGCAAACAAATTATGCTGTGTTATAAAAAATTTATTATTACATGTTATAATTTTTTTTTTCTTTTCTTTCACAGATCCACATTTTTAAAACAAGGAATTTATATGAATTTAGATTGCAATGAATATATGAAAAAAATATATACAATTTTTTATTCCTATTATTGTGAAGGTAAGTTTAAGTAAGTCTCAATATGCAGAATGACGAGGTCTGCAAGAAGCTACAAAGTTGAAACATGTTTCTAAAAACATTCTGTTTATACGTATGTAGTTTTCAAATCTGACCATAATCAGATATCATGTGACCTGCAAAAAAAGAGATTTGAGGGGTTCATAATATTTCCCATTGTACCTATTGAAGGACCGCAATTATTTCAATTATTCTTCTCTGAACATCTTTGGAGACAAAACTCTGTGCTTACCTTCTATCATTCGCAAGGAATTTTGGAACTGGAAATATGTCACTTTTTGTAACATAGTTATTGCGCAAGACACTTTCATATTTACAAAGAGAGGAAAAGGCAACTCTGTGCACTTTTTATACTCCATGTAAATACAACCTCATCATACACACTACTTTGCGTTGAAAGGGTGTTCTGTAAGTGTTGTTTTGCATGATTGCACTGAATACTCATATGACAAGACACATGTCTAGATTTATCAGAAATCATGAATCTCGATATGAGTGTGAATGGTGCACCATTCTAAAATTGGTGTAGGAAAGCACAAGAAAGAGAATTGTTTTAATTTCTTCACATTTTTATATTGAAATTGAAATTGAATTGAATTGAAAGGAGTTTTTATAGAGCGCAATGGCTACCCTGAGGCGTCCCAGTGCTATCTTCAATGCATGCTAAAATTTTCAGCATACATTGAAGGAGAAAAATGTGTTTTCTGATTGTTTTTGTGCAGGAAGGTGTCTCTTCCTGCACAAAAACAAACAGCACATGACACAGATATCCTTGCACTATAAGTCGCGCCCCCGCAATGCACTGCTGATGACGTCACATATTACATCACTCATGACATGGTCAGTGACATCACTGATGACATCACTGATGACATCACTGATGACATCACTGATAACATCATCCAGTGACTGTGTGTTTTTCTGAAAATTTTAAATATATTTTATATATTTATATAGTGAAATGCCTGTGGAAGAATGAGTGGGTGTACAAGTGTGTGAATGGATGATTTTCTAGGTGCGTAACTGATTCTATAAGTGAGTCATTAAATGTATCTTACTGCAGACTAGTGACTAAACTGTGTGAAGGTCTGTATGTGTCTGTCTGTTGGTGTATAAGTGGCTGCATGGTTTTGTGAATAGCTATATGAGTGTCTATATGGGTTATTGATTGGTTGTCTGAGTATCTGTATGGGTGCCTGAGTGTTTGTGTGGGTAGGGTGTGTGTGACTCTGTGCATAGATGAGTGACTGGGTGATTCTATGTGTGCATGGTTTGAAGAGTACATCTGTGATTGACTGTATGGTTGGGTGAGTGTATGTATGGGTGTGTTAGGGATTGAATGTATATCTCAGTTGTACATGTGTCAGTAACAACATATGTGAAAGGCAGTATATATACATGTAAGAGTATATAAGTGGGTATATGTGAGAGTGTGTGATTGTGAGAGTGGCTGTATGGATGAGTGTGTGCTTGTATCAATGATTGTATAAGAGCGTAAGAATGTGGTACTATTTTTATGAGTAAGTGAACTTGAGTGTGTATAACTGCATAGGTGAGTAAATGGGAGTGTGATTAATTATTTGCATGACTGACTAGCTGTGAGAGTACCTCTATGAATGATTGGTGGTGTGTGAGTGTCTATCAGTGATGTCATCAGTGATGTCACTGACCATGTCATGACTGATGTAATATGTGACGTCATCAGCAGTGCATTTCGGGGGCGCAAGTTATAGTTAGATGAACTAACTACAACAGGGGAATTTCTAGGGTTTTGTACGAGGGAAATGTCCAGCTAACTATAACACCCCTGAAACCTATGGTTTTTTCAGTGAATATATATATATATATACACATAGATAGATAGATAGATAGATAGATAGATAGATAGATAGATAGATAGATAGATAGATAGACAGACAGACAGACAGACAGACAGACAGACAGACAGACAGACAGACAGACAGACAGACAGACAGACAGACAGACAGACAGATAGATAGATAGATAGATAGATAGATAGATAGATAGATAGATAGATAGATAGATAGATAGATAGATAGATAGATAGATAGATAGATAGATAGACAGATAGACAGACAGACAGACAGACAGACAGACAGACAGACAGACAGACAGATATAGATAGATAGATAGATAGATAGATAGATAGATAGATAGATAGATAGATAGATAGATAGATAGATAGATAGATAGATAGATAGATAGATAGATAGATAGATAGATAGATAGATAGATAGATAGATAGATAGATAGATAGATAGATAGATAGATAGATAGATAGATTTGCTGATCTGTAAAGAAAACAATTTAAATTTTTATTTAATGAAGGGGGAGATGTAGTGTCTTGCAAGTTTTTATGGTGGACCCTTTTGGCTCCTCCACCCGGACTCCGTTGAGCTGTGACGTAAATGTTAGAGCAGAATGAAATGAAAGGTTGGTTTAAAATGTTGAGTTAGTGGTTACACGCAGAAGAATAAAGATTTGTAATGTCAAGCTCTGTTTGTGGTGTAGTCATTGGTGGGCACCCAGGCTAGGGTGGACGGTACACGTAGGTCAATTCTTACTGATGATGCGGTCATCAGTGATGTCATTAGTGATGTCACTGACCTAACTATAACAGTTGAATTTCACTGGTTTTGTATGAGTGAAACCTGAGCCTAAAAATACCATCCCGGTAACCTTTGTTTTTTTCAGTGAATTTCTAAGGTTTTTTAAATGCTAATTCCTGACTATAATGTCCCTGTAACCTCTGTTTTTTTCAGTGAATTTCTATGTTTTTTTAAGAAGTAGTCGCATTTCAAGAGTGGTGGATAAAGGGAACTGCACCTCTGACCAACTCTCAGGAATCCCACTGTGTAGGACTTACAGGAATTACCAGAAGGGCTTTTTGGCCCCAAGGTCCCTCAGGATTAAAGTGGACTTCATCCCCCAACCAGTAGTGCACTTGAAGCTTTGTTTGCAGAGTGGTGGAAAAAGGGGGCATGGCCTCCGAAGACTTCTTAGCAATCCTGCTTTGTGGGACTTACTGCAGGTAACAGGAGGGGTAGTTGCCCCCCAAGGACATCCTAGCATCCAAGGGAACTTCATACTCCAACCACCACTGCACCAGAAGGTGCGTTTGCAGAGTGGTGGTGATGGGAGCATGGCCTCCGGAGCCAGATGTTTTTTCTCAATTTTCTTTTAAATGTAAGGGAGGTAGCTGCATGTCCCTCTTCCCTGGGCCTTTTTCAGCCCCAGGACCCCATCCCCCTGTGCCTCCCTTTCTTTTTTAATCTTTTTTTGAAAATAAGGCAAGGGGGTGTGTATGACCCATCTTTCACCCTTCCCTGGATCAATTTTGGCCCCGGGGACCCCATCTAATGAGGCCTACCCTTTATTTATTTTTTAAATATGGGAGGAGATCCATGCGCCCTCCCCCCTCCCAGGCCGATTTCTGCCCGAGGAACCCCATTCCCAAGGACCTAGCCTGCAGTGTGGGTGCCCTGATCCCATCCAGGGCATTCACTTAAATGTGTTGTGGACCGCAGGGGGAGCCTGGTGACCGCGCTGGTCACTGGCAGCTCCCCGCTTCCTGTGGCAGCCAGCATTGCTTTGAGACCCAGTGAGGTGCTGAACATGCAGATCCCTGAATCTCAAAGCAACTGTCTGTTTCCCTGCTTACTTGACAGGGGGCAGGGAAACAGACACATGCTCCGCTTTCAGCAAGTGAGAGCATTTTCTGCTCTTGCATTCTAAAAGAGGAGTGCTTGCTATGGCTTGGTGGGAGCGTTGCTCCTGTCAAGCCCTTACAAACTGCAATGTCCTGGGGGTGGGCATCCTTGGACATTGCTGGAGTCTGCCCTGGGGAGTGGAGGTCCCCAGAGCCATCTAGGGCTAAACAGTCTTTGTTCACAGGCCCAAAAACAGCCAAGCAGGAACTTCATTGCAGCCACCTGCTTATCATTATGTATAGTTCGCCCTCCTGGGCCTCTGGTGAATTCACATATGCATTCTGGTATCAGTGGTTCTGCTCTAAAAACGTTGTCCCCATGAAGGTCTACTCTTGCTGACAGTTCAAAATTGTAATTCCATTACCCTCAAGAGGGCTGATTTTGTTCAGAAACGAGAGGCTGCTCTTTATTAAATGTTATTGTGCCGCTGGGAATGTTTTACATTTTCTTTTTGAATACAGGGGATTTTTTTTACTACTTGCTCTGCATTGAGTGTTGGGGGGCATTCTTTTAGCTGTGTCTAAAATGCTAAGGGGAACCTTCGTTGCGGTCTCCCTCAGGTTAGTGCTCTAGCTCTTTTGGCACACTGACGTGCACTTCCGCATCCTCGGCTTCAAATTGAGCAGATGACGTGGCCGCGCTGTGGCATTTTTTTTTTCACTCGCCTTGATTTTGTTCAGAAATGAGAAGCTGCACTTTATTAAATGTTATTGTGCTGCTGGGAATGTTTTAAACTTTCTTTGTGATACGGGGATTTTTTTACTACTTGCACTGCGTTGAGTGTTGGGGGCATTCTTTTAGCTGTGTCTAAAACGCTAAGGGGCACCTTCGTTGCGGTCTCCCTCAGGTTAGCGCTCTAGCTCTTTTGGCACACTGACGAGCACTTCCGCATCCTCGGCTTCAAATTGAGCCGATGACGCGGACGCGCCAAAGGCAAGCCCGTCTGTGCCTGTCCGAGCCAGGACGGGGCTAGGGGATAGACCCCCTGACCACTCCCATTTAGAAGATCATTGCTACAATAGGGAGCAGCTCCTTAGGTTTAAAGGGGAGATGAGGAACAAGTGTGCACATATCTTGTCTTTGGAAGAGGGGAATATTCCCTTTTCTTTCTGCAATTTTGAATTTAGGTCCTCCCTTACTACTCTCCCCTTGGCAACGGAAGATGGTATAGGCGAATCTATATCAATGTTACTTCTTCATTGTCTGTCCCTTCCTAAACATTCTAGTGAAATTCATCTACTTTTGGAAGAGAGGAGCCCAGATGCCCTCTTTTTGATGGAAACCTGGACCAACAAGGATTCTGATGCAGATGTGGTTCAGGCTCTTCCCTCTAACTACACTATTCTTAAGCAAGATCGTGTCAGTGGGCATTGTGAGGAGATTGCCATTATATATAAAAGTATGTATAGATGTAGATCTACCATGAGTCCTTTATCTGACTGTGAGAGTCTTTCATTTGATATAAGTTATTCTCCTACTTGCACTTTTTCAGGAATTCATATATACCGTCCTCCAGGAGCATGCGGCAATTTTTGCAATGATCTTCCAGATATAGTCACCAATGGGGCGAGCATTTCTTCTAATTTTTCCCTCCTGGGTGACTTGAATTTACATTTTGATGACCCAGATTCCTCTTCTTCGCAGGGCCTTATTGAAGTCTTGGAAACGTTTCAATTCAAGCAAATTGTGACCGGCCCGACCCATAAATTAGCCATTTGCTTGACCCTTTATTTACAAATCTCACAAATATTACCTTCGTTGAGGCCATTGCGGTACCGTGGTCTGATCACTTTTTATTATCATTCATCTGGACTCCTCAAGGGCTGGTACAACCGTTTGTAAGGACTAAAAAGTTTGGCCGCATATGGTCTAAACTTTCTGTTGAAAGCTGGGCAGCTAATCTCATAAATTCTATCCCTTTACCTCACGCAAATCGTACGATGGCTAATGCCAGTTTTTAACAGTTGGCTGGAGTCCTCTTTGGACTCTGTTCTCCTCAAGAAAGAATTATGCCATCGAGTCGGGCCCAATAAGAAAGCATGGTACTCCCATAAACTTCGACAGCTTAAACAGTCCTGCAAACAATTTGAAAGGAAATGGAGGAAGGATTTTTCAGAGATTAGTAAGAGCAACTATAGAGAAGCACTTAAGTTTTATAAAAACGAAATAAAAGCTGCTCAAGCCTCTTGCTATCATGAAAAAATTGCTTCCGCCTCTAATTCCCCTAGGGAAATAAAAAAAAATATGAAATCCTTACTCTCCCTTGCTAGTCCTCTTACTGATTCTGATGATGCTCAAAAGCGTTGTGATGAAATAGCAAATTTTTTCTCCACAAAAGTACACAACATTTATTCTACGTTTTTGCAAACTACCTTGGATACAAATCCATTGCCTACTCATGAAGTCATGTTGGAGGAATTCACTCCGCTGACCCTACCGGCCCTGCAGAGACTTCTGAGGGAGCTTAAATTGGGATCTCCGGCAGATCCAGCTCCACCGACCATTCTTAATCTGGTCTCAGAGATTGTTACTCCAGTTATTCTGGACACACTAAATTCCTCCCTTACAATGGGGCAGGTTCTGCTTCTTTGGAAACAAGCCAGAGTCAAAGCCCTTCTAAAAAAAACAATTTAGACCCTGAGGACTGGGCTAATTATCGCCCCATCTCTTTGTTGCCAGGAACTAGTAAACTTGTGGAAAAATATGCTAATTCCATATTGGCAGCCTTTTTGGAGGAAAATAACTTAGGGAGGTGGGAGTAGGAAGGACAGCCCTTAAATGGTTGCAGTCCTTCCTTTCAGATAGATCATTTGCGGTCTTCGAAGAGGAGGTTCTTTCGAATCAGATCCCTCTGCAGTGTGGAGTTACCCAGGGATCTTCTCTTAGTCCTACCATGTTTAATATCTACATGAGGCCCCTTGCGGAAGTGGTAGTTCCCTGGGGTATCCACACTGTTATGTACGCTGACGACACCCAGTTGGTGGTATCCCTTAGTCGGCAAGACAAAGCGGGATCGGATTTAACCTCCTGCCTGGAAAAGGTCTCGGAGTGGATGAATCTGTCCTTTCTTAAATTGAACGGTGCCAAGACATTAATTATGATACTGGGCCATGCGTCCCCTGTGAATTTAGATCTTATGTAGCCCAGCTGTCTTGGCCCCCCTCCTGTCCCAAAGAAACAAATTAAGAGTTTGGGCGTATGGTTTGATTGCAATCTCAATTTCACAGTGCAAGCACGTACAGTTGCTGTTAACTGTTATGGCCTTCTTAGAATGATAAGGAAGATTCTTCCTCTTCTTCCGTTTGAATATGAATATGAATACGTATGTTGGTCCAAGCTCTCATTCTATCGCGGCTGGATTACGCGAACGCAATTTACCTGGGTGCGCCACAAGGAACTACGAAGATCTTACAGACTGTTCAGAACTGTGCAGCTCGCCTCTTAATGAATGTCCCGAAATGTTGTTCTGCTAAGATAGCACTCAGTCGGTTGCATTGGCTTCCTGTTCAGGAAAGAATCAGGTTTAAGGCAATGTGCATTATCCATTAGTCTATTGTTGGTAATGGCCCTCCTATAATCCAGTCTATGGTGCAATTATATCGCACCAATAGAACTCTTAGATCCAATAATAAACAACTTCTTGTAGTCCCTAGGATTAAACGGTCACGGACGGGAGGCCGGCGGTTTTCATACAATGCCGCCAAGGGCTGGAACCAGCTTCCAGACCCTATTCGTCTTGAACATGACTATCTCAGGTTCAGGATGCAGTTGAAGACCTTTCTCTTTCCATGATTAATGGTGAATGATAAGGTGTCACAGAAAGCGCTGGGATGCCCTTGGGTAGCCATGCGCTATATAAATGTGTATTCATTCATTCATTATTCATAGGCCCAATGACAGCGAAGGAGTAACATCATTGCAGCCACCGGTTTACCATTATACATAGTTCCGCCCTCCTGGGCCTCGGGTGAGTTCACAGATGCATTCTGGTATCAGTGGTTCTGCTCTAAAAACGTTGTACCCCAGCAAAACCATTCATTCCTAAGTGAGCCTTTCAAACCTCCATTCAAGCCCACATACTCTTTCATCTTGATGGTGAC
The DNA here is from genome assembly GCF_964204655.1 of Triturus cristatus. NCBI lineage: Eukaryota > Metazoa > Chordata > Amphibia > Caudata > Salamandridae > Triturus > Triturus cristatus. The sequence continues at coordinate 834,039,196 of NC_140594.1, forward strand.
AATGCCCAGGTTCTTGGCCACTCAAACTTCACACTGGCCCCCCTTAAGGGCATACTAGATGCAGCAGCATGCCTCAAGAAATGTCCACATGACCCCAACCAAATGGACTCCATCTGGGTCTCCTTCTGCTCCCTGCGCCACACCATCTTCAGAACCAGTGCCATCATCCACAAAGCCATTACAACCGGCACCCCAGCCTATCTGGATGGAAAGCTCAACTTTGGTAGCACTCGTTACACCCACAGCCAGGACACCATCAGACTGGATAGTAAGAATTGCAAAAAAGGAAAAGCAAGGTAGCATGCCTTCTCCATTTATGCCCCCCTGAAGTGGAAGCACATCCTCATAGCCACAAGGATCACTCCAGTCCTGCTCCACTTTATGAAAGGCACACCTGTTTACGGATTGGTACATTACAGGGAATTAGAACATTGGAATGTTGGCAGCTCCATTGAAAACAATGGAGTGCTCCGGGCTTATATTGGCTGGTATAAGCCCGGAGCGCCAACATTCCAATGTGTCTTTGTTCACAGCTCTGGCTGTGAACAAAGACTTCAGGGAGCCGGAGGGGATTTGAATCCCCTCGCGCTCCCTGAAGGCTTCGTTTTGTAAGAACATTCTGCCCTCTAGTGGCAGAATGTTCTAATAGCCTTATAGCCCTTCGTAGCAAGGCTATACCGGCTTTTAAAGTCCCGCTGCTGTTGTTAAAGTCCCTCGCCTTCGGCTCGGGCCTTTAACGCTGCAGCGGGCCTTTAACAGCCGGTATAGCCCGCTACGGCGGGCTATAAGGCTATAGTAATTGTGCATCTACACAGAACCTAGATAACTCTCTAATCATCCACTGACAGTATCTATGCCTTGGATCCTGACCAGTGCTTCATTGTCTTTCTGCTAGGTTCACATTATACAAATACCACATACATACATATAGACATACATATACATACACATACACACAAAAAGAAGCACCCGGGGCAACAAACCTGAAAAGGAGGTGTTACATCATGCATCAAACAAGATGCTTATCCCTCAGGTGTTGGGCATTTAGCAATTCACCAAAACCACATGCACATATATGCACACATAGACAAACACACACACACACATACACACACACACACAGTCAACCATTCAGACACTGACGCTGATGCACACATCAGCATCTGAATCTTTAATGTGAAGAAAGTAATGTAATTAAGCGTTATCAGTATGTAAAGCAGCTAGAGAACAGGACTCTTCAGACAACATTTAATTTCTAAAGGTAAATACGGGGTCAAGGTTAAGTGAATTTGATAAATAGAGATCAATGGAAAATTCATTTTTACTGTGCAACGATTCCGCATTCCATAAACATAAGGAATTGAGTGCAGAAGGTTGAAGTTGTTTGCATAACTGAGCTACATCAACGACAAAAAGGCACTGAGAATATGATAAATTGGCATGATTACGAGAACACACTTTATGAGGGGAGGACAGAGGGCAGACCATAAGTGATGTCATATAAATATGTTTAAGTCGCGTGAAAACAAAAGTTGGATGCAACTCAAGACTCCATCATTTCAGTTGCATTACGAGATCCAATATTCAGGAAAGAATTAAAAGTTGAGATTCATAAAAAAAACTTGGTGATCATAACTGCCATATTGTTAACTAATTACGAGCAATGAATTGGAAACATTTATCACACTGTTGTTTTCACAAAGGGCCATTTTTTAGTAAGACTCAACTTGAAAGTGTTCTCTTTAAATCTTAGCGATTCTCTGAATTATGCTCAGACTATTTTGTACATTTCTGCATACATCATTCATATACATGTAAATCATGTATATTAGAGTAGTGTATATGATCTAAGAATTAACGTGCATAAATGTAACTTTTGTTTGTTATTTTTATACTACACACTTTTTTTCAGTTGGCTTAGAAGCACGGGGCAAGAGAGGTTAAACAGCTCAACAGATCCACTAGCTGTCTTTTTCAGCCTCGGGTACAACAGCTTTAGTTGTCTTTTGGCCAGATTTATTTATTCTAATGCACCTATTGTGGGATTTGATTCAACCCTTTGCCTATGATTGGAAAGATTTGTTTCCAGATAGACATTCCATGTATTTCCTCCCTTTTCATATAAATGTACTACCCACAAATATTTCGGTCTCACCGTGATCTGATTGCTTAACTTGCATCCTTCTACTGCTGAACTAGCTTCAGGGCTTAATTTGCAACAGAATGAGCACAGGTGTCCAAAGTTGTCCTCAGAGGTATGCAATGACACCATTCAATGTCTGGGCGCCGATTACCAAGGCCACGAAATTCCCCTCTAATCCACTACCAGAGACTCCCTGGGGCATATTATCAAGAACGGCGTTAAAATTATCGCCGCTTTAGCGGAAGGAAACTGCAGCTAAAGCGGTGAAAATGGGCTTGATAATATGCCCTAGAGAATTTCAATAGAAGCCCAGGTTTGATGTCCTTCACACCAGAACATGGGCTTCTATTGGAATTCTCAAGGGCATATTATCAAGCCCATCATCGCAGCTTTAGCTTTAGCAGCAGCTTCCTGCCACTTAAGCGGCAATAATTTTAACGCTGTTCTTGATAATTTGCCCCCTAGTCCTTTTAACTCACTCTAGCAGGATACTGTTGTCTCCTTTGAGAAGGTTTTTCCATCTTTCTTTTCCCCCATAGGTTTTTTCTTCTTTCCTTTCCTCCTTCTATCTCATTTATATGCGTTTCCCTTTCTTACGCACAGTAAATGTTTGATGAGGAAAAAGTAAGTGCTGGTTTCCAAAAATAAGTGCCGGTGGACCCCACCTGCACCCACAGCTCAAATTAAGAACTGACAAACTTGCTTTCTGGTATCTACTTTCTTCTTTATCAGTAAACGTTCTGTGGAAGAGCATGCATTTACTTGCTCCCCCCTTGTGCTATTTCCCCCATTCAACTACCCCATTCACCATGTTGCTTTACCAGCACCTCTCCATCACACTCATGTTTTGACAACCTCCGACTCCACAGACTTCTGTTTGTTTGATCCCTCTCCCTTCACTCCCCAAAAGTGGCTTCCAATGCTGCTTTCCACCCGCTCCCTCAATGAATTCTTTTAATGACTTTTTATTTTTAAGAGGACCCAAGAGCTACAAAGTGCTGCTGGTTTGCTTGCAAATATGTTTTACACTTTGTGCACCTTTTTTCTTGTTATCAATATTTTAATTTACAAATCGTGAATGGGCGTCCAACTATGTGCATTAAAAAGTCTGCCAGCTTCACAACTCAGAAGGCTAGGAATCGGAGGATAACGTTTAGTAGATTGATTATAAGTTTGCAATTAGCAACTCATGATAATATCAATAATATACAAAATTCCAATGGGTAAACTCAGGTTTTGAAATAAGTTCAGTCTTTGAAGTAGAAGACATGAAACAAAGGCAATCAAAAATATACAGAAAGCAACAAACAAAATGTAGTCTTCTTTAAGGAAACTGATTCTTTAGGCAGTTGCAGTAAACTACTCTGAACTTTAAACGAGGATAGGAACAGTTCTAAGCATGGGTCTCGAGGGGGAATAGGAAATGTAGGAAGGTGTCAGCATTGCATAAAAGTCTGTCTGGGAATAAGTGCCAGCATAAGGCTACACTCAGAAAGGACTAAGGGGAGCAGATAAGTCTGTATCTCTTAAAGTCCAAAGGAATTTGTCTGTACAGTGAACTGTGAGAACACCAGGATATAGGATAGGGAAAGCATGAGGTTCAGATGGTGTTATCTTGATCACTGCTAAAGCAAATTAGTGTGCAGTTTCTAAGTGTGGGTAGGAATATTCAGGTATTAGATAAAGGTGCCGATCACGATCCGGTAAAAAATTTCCCCGTACGACTCGTATCGGGTCTTTTTACCGTACGAATCGTACAAGTGCCGTACGAACTGGCAATCACGATTCGCATGGTAAAAAGTCCATACGAACCGCACTGGGAATCATTCCCCACACGTCCTCGGGTCGGAAAATGTGTCCGACACGTCCTCGGACGATTTACCTTACAAACGTGAAAAGCCAAGTCCGACCGAGGAATCACGATCCATCCCGTGCGTCCGAGCTTACAACCGTATGGAAAAAACACCGTCCGCACCGAACTCCTATAGCAACCATGGAGACATGTGCCCGCATACGCGCCCAACACTCCCCCCAGCCCCCGTACGTCCGACACGTACCCCCCGTGTATGTATACCCCCACCCGTCTAGGTACACCCCAGTACGTTCCAGTCGTACCCCCACCCCAGTACGTGTCGTACCACCGTCTATGTACACACCAGTACGTTTGAGCCCCACCCCCACCCCAGTACGTGTCATACCCCCCGTGTACCTACACCCCAGTACGTTCCAGTCGTACCCCCACCCCAGTACGTGTCGTACCACCGTCTATGTACACCCCAGTACGTTCCAGTCGTACCCCCACCCCAGTACATGTCATACCCACCCCTCCTGTCTCTGGGCACTGCTGGGAGTGATAGGCACACACCCCTCCTGTCTCAGGGCACTGCTGGGAGGACTCTGCACACACACCTCCTATTTCTGGATATGTACGCTTGGAACATACACGGTGGGGGTACGCTCCATGCATACGAGGGTGATGGTACGGGTCGTACTTACACTGTTGGGGTGGGTGTACGGTACGTACATACGCGGTTGGGGGTACGCTCCATGCATACGCGGGTGAGGGTACGGGTCGTACTTACACTGTTGGGGTGGGGTTACGCTCCATGCATACGAGGGTGAGGGTACGGGTCGTACTTACACTGTTGGGGTGGGGGTACGGTACGTACATACGCGGTTGGGGTGGGGGTACGCTCCATGCATACGCGGGTGAGGGTACGGGTCGTACTTACACTGTTGGGGTGGGGGTACGTTCCATGCATAGGGGGGGTGGGGGTAGGGTCCGTACATCTCTATCCCCACGCTATGTGATGCTTGTGCGGGCCGTACCCAGGCCTTTGCCACGTGGGTACGATCCGTCCCGCCATTGTTGGGGTGACGTGGGTGTGGGCGTGGTACGTCTCGTACCCACGCTCTTGAGGCGTGGGTACGGGACGTACCGGTCTGGTTGTGTTGCCGGTTCGCGTGGTGACGGACTTCCGTTGTGGCGGTCGCTGGCTTAGCTGGACACGCCCCCACCCCCTCGTAGTGACCAGGGCATGGGTGTCAGGTATGTCCTGGGCATGTGTGGTGTGTGACTTTGGTGGGGGTTTTGTGGCCTGCCCTGGTCCTGCCACCCCCACGCCCCCCCCTTTCCCCCCTCCCTTAGTTGTTCTGACCTTCTGCGGCGTCTGCGTCGTAACCTGTAGAGGAGGTAGACTGCTATGAGGGCTGGGATGACCCGTAGGTTCGGGTCCATGTCTGTCCGTCGCGTATGGGTCCTCCTTGTTCGCGTCGTCCTGTGTGTCCGTCGCGTACTGGTGGTCCTTGTTCGCGTCGTCCTGATTTCCCGGCAGTTTTTGGCAGCCGGAAAATATTCACCGTGCGGGATGACGTCGGTGCGAATCGTGATTCCTGGTTCGTGAATGGCAGGCTGCGAGCGTCCCGACGTCAGGTCGGCCCTTTCCCGGATCGCATTGGTAGGTTTATTTTGTTCGGTCGGGCATTTTTACGAATCGTACGGAAATGGTGTTCCGTGCGAATCGTAATTCCTTGTTTGCAAATTTTGACGACCGGGTACGCGTCGGACGGAGAATATGCTCCGTCCGACGGTTCGTACCCGGTTTTTACCGGATCGTGATCGGCACCAATGTGCCCTCACACACCCCGAGGGATGTCATGCTTCATCATTGGGCTTTGCTTCTTGCCCAATCATGAAGCATGGCATTCCTTGGATTGTGTGAAGGTACTTTATCAAAGACCTGAATATTCCCACCCACACTTAGGGACTGCACACTAATTTGTTTTATCAGTTTACATTTGGGAGTACGTGTGCAGGACCTGGATAAACAAAACTCCTGGTTCCTCTTGTTTGAAGAAGTTATCTCGATCACACCAATGTCACCCAATAAGAAAATAGTGTTCAGGTGCTTTTCAAAGTGACTCACATTTCCCAGCTCGTCAGCTAAGACAGCCATTCTCAGCCTTGAGCATCTTGCCACTCCTGGTACATGCTGAATAGGGTTTCTTGTAATATGTCAAACCATCGTATTCTAGCAAATATTTCTTTTCCTGCCTTACTAACACAAATACATTGTCCTCCTAACTCTTACTAATGAAGTCATGAGAACGCACCTTCAACGGAAAAAGTTATTGCAAGTAAAGTGAAAAAAGACAACTTAACATAAAGAAAATGCAGGCCTAGTCAAGCTAACTTTAACATGGAACACTAAATGTGTATGTTTAACGTGTGGCTATGTGTGCACGTACAACTACCACTTAATGTAAAATGTTAAATAATAATTAGTGATTACACTTGTGTTATACTATCAGTAAATACAATATAATTCAGAATATGTAAATATAAAAGTGAATGAGAACAACATGTTATACATTACTTATGAAAACATTAGGACACACAAATGAATCTCTATAGTTTCTACAGGGAATATGTATCTGTTGTGCGGATGGTTCTATTAAGAACTACATGTTACATTTCACATCAATACTCTTAAAGTACTCAGTGTATACTTTGTCGAGTACATGTAAATAATGCACTTCTGTGATGTGAAAGGGATGAGCCAACCTTATGCTGCTCCAGTTACAATAAGTATCAAAAGGATGCTTATATATTGGTGAGCTGTATAATACTAAGTCCAATCTTTCCCATCTTATCCAAACTCAAATATAGTGTGAATACATTCTACAGAGGTTAAAGGTATAATTCCACTAAAAGGTTAAAATATCCCAAAACAAAGTCGATTTAGCTCGAAAAAGAAAAATTAAGATAATTTTAAAAAAATCATTCGATTTGAAAATACATGCTAACAGTAACATTAATCTTCTCTGTAAGTGCCAATGCATGTTTTACAGTACTACATGGGTGACGCTCTTCTTCAAATCATGGTTAAGAATTTTTTAACCATAAATTTGCTACATTTGATCTGCATGTATTTTCCATTCATTTCACTTCCAACAGAGCAACATATGCTAAGAAATCACTATTCAGTATATATCATGGACCAGTAGGAGTGCCCAGCTGAACATTATTAATTTCAGAAATAGTTTCAACCATAAGAATAATATTCTAAATGGATGCTAACTTGATTCCTTCACATTCTTCTTAAATACTGTAAAAGACTGAGAACCAATCAGTCCCCACAACCACCACTAGTGTGACTCTTGAACCACGTCTTGTGGTTGTGAATCAGTTACTTTTCAATGTTACTGTTATCATGCATTCTCAATTGAAATGCTTTTAAAACTTTTTCCTGGTGTTGAAAAGTATTAAACAATTTTGTTGAATTATACCTGTAACCTTAGTTGAATATACTTACTGTATACTTGAATTTTGATAAGAAGAGCGAGAATGGACTCGATGTAACACTCCACACCAAAATAAAAGTATCTTTTTGATACATAGTATAAGATATCTTCAATCAATAGGCCACTTTTAGGCTGTCAGACCTGGTAGGTTTGAGTTTGTGCAGAGCCTCTAGCACTTGTATGCATGCATGTACCTTTTATTCTCTCATCTACCCTGGATTGGACCCATTTCCTACAATGTGAAAGAATTCAAACCAGTACTTCGAGTGAGATGAAAAACCTACAGGGGTCTCTAAAAAGAGGCATGTGGTCATGGCCAAGATGGCTGTCCGATGAGACGCATCTTGCCATCCCTCCCACCTGAACACTGGTAGACTAAGCTAATCCACGGGATTGTCAACAAGAAAGAGCCCCATTGTTACCCCTGTGAGATGGGTAGCCTTCCGCATGCCTGTAGAACACAGAAACTGGGGGTGAGAGCGCCTTAATCAGCTGAGAAGAGCCACAGGCGCTCTCTCGGGTGGACAACAAGATGACAGAAGCCATGAAGCAGTGAGAGAAGGTTGGGCCGTAACAGCCATGCTACCTCCATGATCATTTCCTGGGTCCGGGTGACATCGAGCCGGGCATAGCCTGCCCACCCCCTGATGCCTCCACTGCAGGATGACTGAATTAGCACAGACCTGTTGGTTTGGTCCCTTGGTGCAGCCTTGTTGTCCCGCTCCAGCTGCGTGGCGACAGGGCAGCCCGGACTGCGAGTGGGGCCTAGTGGGCCTCAAATGACCTTTTCTGTGCTGGTGGAGCGCTGTGAGGTCACTAAAGGTAGGATGCTGCCACAGCGCTCCCCCTCTCAGACTATTCATTCAGCTCATCTTGAGGGTTAGCTCTCCCAGGTTCAGGCGACACACACGGCGCCCAATTACAGAAATAAGAGCGGATACCCCAGAGCGCTTTACCGACTGACCTGTGCAGCGCCAAGGTGCTTTGGAGGCTCTCATTGTCAAGTTGCCAACCAGTGGTAATGCCTGAGGAGATTATGCTGGTTCACCCCCCTCTTTGCTAATTAATAGCTTTGTGGGGGCCCACACCCCTGAGGCGCTACAAGGGTTCCACACCATAAAAAGATTATCAAGCCTGCCTCTTCTTGACTTACACAGCCTGTTCGAGGCAGGGCCATCCTGAGATGCCCCGGTAGCTGTAAAACTGGGACTGGAAGAGGGAACCCGCTGATTTAAGCTCTCCTGTGCGGCCCCAGGGGGCCAGTGTGGCCTTGCCCTGAGCTGATACATAGAGCCACCCGTGTGAGGGCCTGAACCATGAGACCCACTGGTGTCAATCAACCCCAGAAGCTATGATTCGAGGCCCACCTCAGCCCCGGCGGTGTTGGTGAACTGTTCAACAGAGAGTGCCCTGGCTCCGACGTGGCCTCATGCACCCTCTGAGGGAATATGTGACGTTACAACGCAAACCATTACAAGGCATACTTTCACAATGCAGTTTTTACAACGCAGATAACATTACATCACATGTTTTTACAATGTAAGCCATTTCAACGCAAATACATAGGGTTGTATTAAAAGTGCCATTCTAAAGCAAACCATTAATTTGCATACTAACACAACACAGACCAATACAGCACATAATAAGTCTACAATAAAATATTTTTAAAAATATGTTTTTTTTTGTTGTTTATTGGTAGTGCAATACTCTGGGACGGGATGTACGAAAAACAGGGGTTTGGGTGGGGGAGTACATTAATACCCAGGTATTAATTTTAATACTTGAGTATTAATTCAGATACCAAAATATTAAAATACATAGGTATTAATAAATATCGAATTTCAATGATATATACAAACAACATTTTTCAAAAAACTCAACAGTTTCTGTAATAAACAGAATGTACATACGAAGCACAGAAAGCATAGAAAACGGGTGTCCATCAACTATTTCCATTACAGCCCCTGACAAATCATCTATTCAAAATGGCTGACATAAAGAAATGAAACATAAAAACCCACATTTCACATAACACATAATAAATATACATTTTGTCAGGTTCTGATTCGCGAGAAAAAATATTTTCCAGAACATATTTTGTTTCAAATTCTCGTTAACCCTGAAAAAGTATAACAGAAGCTGTCCAACATTTGGTGCTCACTGGTGCACTGACTTCCATGATGACCACACGCAGCAGAAGTAGGAGGAGACTTGACAAGACTTTCAAAGAGTACGCTGCCATCTACTGGCAGAACTAAGTGAACGTTTAACACCAGACACCTTCAGAATGAAAACAAATATTTCAAAAATGTAAAACATTTCTTTGATACACTACAGACATTCCGGAATCTATATTTCCATTTAAAAGTAAGTGAATATCAAACGACATTTCTAAAACACAAAAAAAAAAAAAAAAACTAAAATGATAATATGATTAATTTGATAATTTGTCAATTTACTACACAGATTGAACAAACAACAACGGCAATTACAAATCAAAGAAACCAATCATTTGGCAAATCAGCTGTAAGTAAACATTTTAATTTTTTTTCACAACAAAAATTTACTATTATAACTCTACCAAGTAATTGCCACAGGGAAGCGGCTGGACAGTGGTGTGGGGGGGGGGCAAAATAACTACAATAACTCCACCAAGTGAATGCCTCAGGGAAGGTGCAGGACAGTGGTAGGGTACTAAATTGCTATTCTAATTCCGCCAAGTAAAGGCCTCAGGGAAGATGCTGGACAGTGATGGGGGGCTACATTACTATTCTAACTCCACCAAGTGAATCTCTCAGGGAAAGTGCTGGACAGTGGTGGGAGGAAAAAATACTTTTAAAACTCTGCCAAATGATTGTCTCAGGGAAGGTGCTGTACAGTGGTGGGGGGTAAAATTACTATTCTAGCTCCGCCAAATGATTGCCTCAGGGAAGGGGCTGGACAGTGGTGGGGGGCGAAATTACTAATCAAACTCCACCAAGTGATTGCCTCAGCAAAGGTACTGGACAGTGGTGGGGAGCAAAATTCCTGCTCAAACTCCACCAAGTAATTGCCTCAGGAAAAGTGCTGGATAGTGGTGGGGGAAAATATTATTCTAACTCCATCAAGTGAATGCCTCAGGGAAAGTGCTGGACAGTGGTGGGGGGCAAAATTACTATTAAAACTCTGCCAAGTGATTGCCTCAGGGAAGGTGCTAGACAGTGGTGAGGGAAATATACTATTCTAACTCCACCAAGTGATTGCCTCAGGGAAGGGGCTGAACAGTGGTGTGGGGCAAAATTACTATTCTAATCCCACCAGGTGATTGTCTCAGGGAAGGTGCTGGTCAGTGGTGGGGCGCAAAATTATTATTGTAACTCCGCCAGGCGATTGCCACAGGGAAGGTGCTTGACAGTGAAGAGCAGCTAAATTACTATTCTAACTCCGCCAAGTGATTGCCTCAGGGAAGGTGCTCGACAGTGATGGAGGACAAAATTATTTTTCTAGCTCTGCCAAGTGATTTCCCCTGAAAAGGTGCTGGACAGTGGTTGCGGGTAAAGTTACTAATCTAACATGAAAACGTGCTTGACTCTTGGAAAGAGTTGAAAAGTGATGATCTACAAAATGCAAGTTAATTGTCATTTGCTTCTTCTAACAACATATTCATTATAGAGTTAAACATATAATCAAATACCTTTTGTATCACAGATTTACTTATTCTGCAAAAACAAACACCCAAGAATTACCAGCAGCTGAACTTTCACCAAATCTCTCCAGCAGTAACTAACAAATCAAAAGGCCTTCCACAGGTAAATTATTCGTAAGCCCTCACGAAACAGCCAAAACTAACTAGCCCAATTTGCATAAGTTTAAAAAAATAAAGCAAAACAAAAATCACTTTTAAAGCCAAATAACACATTTCAAAAGCAGACTAATCAGAGATCATTTACAAAAAAAGTCAACAAATCTCATCTTTATTTTTATTTATTTTTTGGCCCTCATTTGCCTTACTTCCACCCTTCTTCATGCCTCATATACTGGACAGAGACACTCTCGTAATCCTTCAGGGAGACCTCATCCCTTGTTTACCCACCAACCAATCTCCAAGTCCTCCTGCTTACACAGGGAAGACTAAAAACCAGTCGAGGCAGATGAAGGCTTAATCATTGAACCGTTTTTAAAATACCCCAACCATCAACCACACCAAGACAGAAAGGGACTCCAGAATTCATATCTCTTTCTCATCTGATCCGAAGTATCCAACTTAGCAATGTATTTAATCGATTGCAGCCAGCCACATTCCATTAGAGAAGCAGGAGATACCCACAATTTACATATCTCTCTACGAGCCAAGAGTATAGCATAAAATACTAACTTTGCACTGTCCTTAGTAACGCCACATTGCAGATCTAGTCTCCCAAATATTATCAGCTCAATGCTTACCTTGATCTGCACTTTCAGGATATTAGACAGGCAATTACTCACGGCCTCCCAAAAGGATTGGATCTTCGAGCAACGTACAAACATGTGAAGGTTATTTTCATTTGGACTGCCACACTTAGTACACACCACCACTCCTCCTGACCCAAATTTCGACAGCCTTTGTGGAGTTCAGTAGGCCCTGTTCATGGTAAAGAAATGGTTCCTCCTGAGATACGCAGGTTATACTATTTTGTAAAGCATACACATAGATACTTGTCACTGGTCTTCCAGCACAGTGTCTGGCAAGCATCTTCCCCACAAGTCTTCAGGTAACTTGAAAGCACCGTCCTCCGTCTCAAGCAGCAGCCAATACCATAGTGCAATTTCTTTTTTAAACACAGAACTGGACAGAAGCTTTTCCTCAAGCTCATTTAAACCACCTATTTCTTCACATGACGCCATGTGCCAACTCTGGATCTGAAGAAATTTAAATCTTGAGAACCTTGCACCCAACTCCTGCTGACACCAGGCCCACGAGACTAGATGTCCATCTGGAAACAGCTGCTTCCCCCTTAAAATACCTGCATCTTTAAGTGGTCGAGCCAGATTAGAGAGCCTGGCGCATCCCACATCGGGGCTGACCAACTTAAGTACGGAATTTTTAAAACTCTTCTAATTCTGTACCATGTTTCAACCATGGATTTCAGCACCTTTAATCTGACTTTTTTAAAATACTTCGGATCAGCAAATTTGAACATAAATCCAATTTCTAATCCCTCTTCTTCTCTCAGCATTTCTTTAAACATCCTACCTATCTCGGTATTTGTCGGGGAATCTAATAACATCCTTCCATTCTTCAAAAGAAATGCTCAAGAATAAAATAACAAATCCGGGAGAGCTAAACACCCTTTGATCAACCTCCTTCTCAATTTTTTCCAGGAAGGCCATGATCCTTTTGACGCCCAAATAAATGAACTAATTTGGCTTTGCAGTTTTTTGAACCACTCTTTTCGAAAAGTTAAGGGGATTGTTTCAAACAAAAAAGTTATCTTCGGCAAAACAATCATTTTGACTAAGTTTACTCGACCATATAATGTGAGTGGGAGATGCATCCATCCTCGTGAACTCGCACTAATCTCCTTCTTAACTTTATCGAAATTCACCTTGCTAAGATCTGCAATACTCTGGGTAACCCTGACCCCAAATAGCTTATTTCTTTTTTACATTCCATCCCCTCTGTCTCCATATTCCAGGCCTTAACTTCAATTTTCTACTCGTTGGTGCCATTTCCCGAGGTTTTAACAAACTCATTAGTTATACCCAACAGGCACTCCATCAATTGTTGTAAATTTGTTGTGAGAATTAAAATATCGTCAGCATAGAGCCCAATTTTTTTATGGCAGCCATGAAATTCAAAGAGCAGTATACCCTGACTACTCCTTATTTTTCTGGCTAAGGGTTCGATATAAAGATCGAACAACAGTGGGGACAAAGGGCATCCCTGCCTAGTTCCCCGCTCAATATGGACCGGTTGTGTTAGTACTCCATTAACTAGCACTCTGGCATTCGGAGCCTTATATATAGCTTTTAATATTTTACAAAAAATTTGCACCCAAGTAAAGGCACTTTACCAGTGCCAGGCTTTGGAAAGAACATTATATTAGGCTCTCTCCAAGACTCCGGTAGCTCAAAATCAAACAGAAAAGCCGCAGAAAAAAGCTCCCTCAGTACAGGTATTAACTCACTAGCCAGTGCTTTATACACCTCCACTGGAAGGCCATCCGGCCCTAGTGCCTTCCTCTTCTTACCACCCCTAATAGCCTCCTATAATTCCTCAACAGCAATCTACTTATTCAATGCCCCCATATCTTCTTCTGATAACGGCTCCATGTCGTCTAACCAAGTCAGCACATCCCTCTCCATAACAACCAGATCTTCCTTATATACTTTTCCAAAATACTCATAAAAAGCTAAAGCTATTCCACTACTATCACTTAGAACCGCATCTGACCATTCACAACTATTTTCTTTAATCAGATTTCTGATCTGATTGCTTTTTGCCTTCCAGGCTAGTAGTTTGCTACAGCCCTCCCCATATTCAAAATGTGCCAACTGGCTAGCTTCCCACTTCTCCTTGACGCTTTCCCTTAAAATTCCTGACAGACATGCTTTCAAATGTATTATTTCCTCCCTCTCCTTCTCACAGCATTCCTGACTTCCTGAATTTATTAAGACTGCTTCCAATTTCTGAATCAGTTCTTCTAAATCTAAGACTTTTTCTATAATATATTCATCTTTTTCCTGCAGCTAAAGTACCTAGCCTACCTTGAAGTCTCCTGCCATAATGATCTGGCCAGTAAAACCCAACAATTCATTCGCTAGCTCCTCCAAAGGACCAGTGTCATCCTGGTTAGGACCATAGTAGCCAACCAATATAATATTCTGCCCGCAAATCTTAACTTTGACAATTAACCATCTTCCTGAAGTACTTGAGGCATTCCCTTCTATCGAGGTACTCGTACTGTGCTTTACTAATACTGCTACCCCCTTAGTAACTGCTGTCTGTCTCGTGTACATTGCGTATGCGACCCACCTCTGTGCCTTAAAAATCTCCCTACTCTCCTCTTCCATCAAATGTGTCTCTTGTAAAATAATAATTTGTGCCGAACAATCCTTCAAATACTGCATTATTCTTTACATACTACCTCTCAACTGAAGCCCATTCACATTCCACAACAGAACTTTCAACTCATTGCTACTATTCCCTGTCATCCTCTAAACTCCCACACACAACACCCCAACTCTGTGAAAACAAACCTGTGGAAACAAGACATCTGAGTTATTTAAAAAAAAAAAAAATTCCCCCAACCCCCTCCCTGAGAGAACCTACATGTCACCCACACTCCCCAGGAAAACCCAAACCATCTTCCCATGGCAATAAGCCCTATGAGTGCCCCCTCGGTGTGTGGCTAACAAAGAAATTACCTGCATACCCTTAGTGCACAATAAACCCTAAATTAAACCTATTATCCAAACCTGTTAAGAAAATAGCTCCAAAGCAGACAAATTAACCATCCACTCTCCTCCTACATAATCGCTTACTCATTCCCTGACTCCACCTGCTCAATAAACTTGTCCACTTCCTCAACAAAGCAAAAAGAATGCATCTTGTTGTTTAGCATCACTTTGAGAAGAGCTGGAAACTTTAATTGAACCGAAGCACCTAAATTCCTAAGTGACTCCATTCTTTTGCCTAGCTCCCATTACCTATTAGATGTCGCCATTGACAAGTCAGATCTTACTTCAATCCTTACACCATCTACTTCAAGAATTCTTTTCTTCAGAGCCTTGACCAGAATCTTCTCTTTCAGAGTATAAGGAAGAAAATTTACTAGAATTCTCCTAGGTTTGGTTCTATTCGTGTTTAACCTAGAGGGGTCCCTATGTATCCTCTGAATGTCCCGGGCAACTTCTTCTTCCGTTTCTTCCAGCTGGAGATCTCTTCTTAGCATCTGGATCACAAAATCTTTAATATCTCCTCCCTCTTTGCCCTCAGGAAGTTTTAAGACTTTCAAGTTATTTCTCCTTTGATAGTTCTCTAAGCTTTCAACTCTGTCTTCCTGCTCTATCTCCCTAGACCTAAGCCCCTCAATCTCTTTCCTGTTAACCTGCACTTCTTCTCTAAGGTCTCTGACTTTTGCTTCAAGTGCGAGTGTTCTCCTACTCAAATCATCAATCTTTTTCTCAAGCACTTCACATGCAGACCGAATATCCTTCTGGCTCAACTCTGATGTCTCAAACCTATCTCTGCATTTCTCGAGTGAGGGTGGTAAGGGCCACCTATAGAGGGGACCCCACTCTCAATATTTACCCCCTGATCTGTCTGCCGCTCAGTTTGCACCTCACTCTGCTCCTCTTCAAGGTTTAGAGAGTGTTTCCCCTCATCAGGATCTGTTCCCACTACATTGCCCTTTTGATAATCTGAGGGGGCCTTCTCCAATAGAGTTACCCCAACCTCCCTCATCTCCGTGGCTAAAACTTGAAAGCGATTAGGACTCAAATGCGCTGACCAATCCCCCAAGTTCACCGTTCCTTCAGCTTGCCCACCCTCCATTTGATTATTTTGTTTATTCTGCTGGGGCTCCACTGCCGCTATCATAGCGCTATTCCTAAGAACCAGGGTTTTCGGTAGCACCTTAAAGTAAATCCTAAGAGACAGGGTCACCTTCACCTTACACTCCAAAGACCCCCCTTATGGCAATTTATTTTGACCTGCAGTATCTTTAATGGACAGACTGCTCTTAGTTTTTGCCTCCTTCTTTTTTACCCCTCATACCTTTTTGCACTTAGGTGGAAAGCCCCACAGTTCAGGATACTCCACTACCCCCCTTCTCACCTCACTCCTCAGTGTGTATCTAGAGACACCTTTAGGTCTCCCCCTAATGGCCTTGGGAGCACTTGAAGCATTTTCCCCCTTCTCCCTTCTCTTTTCAGCCTTCTCCGTATACCGCTTCTCTGTGCTTGCTCCCCGCTCCTGAGCCGGTCATGATAGAGACTGTGGAAGTTCCTCCGTTACCTCAAAACCCTGAGCTGATCCTCCAAATTCCTGGTGATTCTCTCGAATGCAGCCTCGCTCGCCCTACAACCTCCTCGTCCGCTTCCCCGGAACAGAAGCCTGGTGGCTGCTCAACGCCCCTGAAGTAGCTCCAGCGCCGCTCTGACACACGGCTGCTCTGCCGAGGTTGCCACTCCCCCTTCCAGCTTCGAATCTCCGAAAGCGGCTGCAGGATCCCCTGCCGCCGCTCCAAACCACTTCAAATGTGAGTTTTTACAGTCAAAGCGTTACCAAACTCACAATAATAACGCTAATTTCTCTGCTTTACAGCTTTACTGCTCAAATCGCTTCAATAGCTACTAATTTTTCACCATAAGTTCTACCACACGCCACACACCTCCGGTATACACATGACCTGCCGCTAGCCAGCCGCCATGCTTTCTCCAAAAATCTTATCTTTATCTTTCAGACAAACTGAAAAACAACCAGAACTGTGGAAAACATAATCAGCCCAACCACTAGCAAAATATCCAAAACCATCAAAAGAACGAGCAAATAAACAATAAAAACCTTGAAAATGTGAGTACAATTTTAGAAAGAAGACAATAAAAGCCTAACATTCTTTTGGCAGGACTCAACAACAAAAGAAAAGCATGAAATCTTAGCATGCATAATAAAAGGCAAACAATCTAATAAACAGCATGTCATTTCAAAATACAATTGGAAATCAATAAATAATTAACCTAAATATTTAATTTCACAGGATGAAATCAATAAAAAATGTCAAAATTCAAACATTTTGCTTTTTCTCCAGTAAAAAATCAAATGGAAGACACGCAACATACCTGAAATCCAATTGAGGCAACGGGTTATTAAAGTGCAGTGGCTACGTTTATTGTAAGGAGAGATTAAATGAGCCCAGGTGTCATTGGAGGTGTGTGCAATATTACTCATCCCATTGCACAGGCAGAGTCGTTACTCTTGGTGACACTGTTGAAAGGACCACAGAGCATAACCACTCTGCCTCTACAATGGAGATTGAGGTAAGAGAAACTATAAATCAAAAGAAAGACCTTGAATCCGCCAACAAATAAACCCTGTGGCTCAGTTTTGAGGGAGGTATCCCAAAACATTCCTATGCATGTAGCACGTCGTATGCCAACAATCCCAAACTTACACAGAATTATACAGCGTAAAAAACAGGCAACAAACCCTCTACATGTAACACCCCAAACATACTCTGATATTAACATTCCTCCTGAACTAACTGTCACTGTTACTAATGAAACCTTTCTTTTGCATGATCCGAAAAGAATACTAATATTTAGCACAACCCGTAACCTCGTGAATTTAGAGATTAGTGATATTTGGATGATGGTTGGCACTTTTAAATCTACACCCCATCCATTCACCCAAATATACACTATTCACGCCTACATCAATAACACAGTAGTACCTTTAGTGTACAGTTTACTTCTTGATAAGCAAACCTCAACATACACTGAATTTGTAGCATTGGTAAAAGCTAAAACCTTGACCCAATGTCCTAGAAAACTGTTATTTGACTTTAAATTACCCATGATTAACACCATCACCAAAATGAATCCAGAAACCCAAAATCAAGGATGTTTTTTTCACTTTTCACACACATTTTGGTGAAAATTTCACAAAACATCCTTAGTTGATGATTACATATTAGACAGTAAACTGCAATTGGAGTTTAAAAAAACTAACAGCCCTTTGCTTCGTTCCTCCTGAATGTGTAGAGGAATACTGCACATCTATTACTGAATCTGGCACCCCTATACATTGTTTTGAGGACACATGGATTGGCCATCTAAGCAGGTTAGGTCACCAGGGGAAACCATGATTTCATGCGGAATGGTGGAACTGCTACATGACATGCTTAGAGGGAGGAGCAAAAACAAACAATGCCATAGATGGATGGCATAACTCCTTCAACAAATCTATTGGAAAACCTCATCCAAACTTGTATCATTTTTGGGAAATTTAGAAGAAGGATCAAAGTTTCCAAGAAATGAGAATTGCACAATCTTTCACTGGTAATCTGAACACACGAATTTCTAAAAGAACAAAAGAAATGTCTGAGCGATTATTGGGTCAAATTCAACAATTTTTTTTTATGGTGGCTTCAGACTACCTACAAAATAATGCACACATCCTACATTTCTAATCTACACTAACCCCTATTCAACCTTACTTGCGTGTTTTGAAAAATCAGTTTTACAATTTCAAATGTTTTTTTCAAAATTATATTTTAAATTTAAAATAAAAGTCGGGTTTCCTACCTTAAGTCTTCTTTCTTCGGCTATTGAACTTACGTAAAATCTCACATTTCACCAAGAGTCTTGTGAATGCCGTTTATTCAAGAGAAAGCAATTCAAACACCATGTTGAAATCCATAACCCGAGTCAAACTTCCAAAAATAGACCGCAATTTGGCATAGCCATATTGGTCAGCAAAATTAGTGCTGCAAACAATACTGTGTCCAACCAAAAAAAACATCTCCCAAAATAAATCCCCCCAAAAATTAAGGGGCTCATTACGATGGCGAGTGGACCGGAGTCCGCCCGCCATCGTTGCAGTGTTCGGGACCGCCCGCCAGACATGTGGCGGTGCTGCACCACGAATTAGGATGTGACTGCCACCATGGCGGTCTCATTCTACATTTTAACATTGTAGCGGCTGCTGCTGACAGCAGCACTCATGTGGAAATGTGGATTTTCCTGATCAGTTATGTCCCCTATCTTGGACCCCAACGGTTCTATATACATGTTACAAGTACATGTATGTTCCCTCCAGTTCCAGTTTCTAAGACGCAAACATATGTGTGTCTACCGTCAACATGTTCTCTGTCAGATCCGCCATCAATGGGCTGGATATTCGATTCCTAGGTATGACAGGCCACCGACTTTATATGGCTAAGTTACTCCATTTTTACAGTTCAGGCGAGTAGGCCCGATTCTGTCCTCAAAGCCTTTCCCTGCTCTCTGTCTCTGACAGCTTCAGCTTGAGCTCGCATCTGTATCCATGAACTTTGTCCTACTCCCTGTGCAGCTAACGGTGCCTGCCTCGGCCAGTTTTCGCCTGTCTGCCAAGAAGCTGTATTTCACCTTCGAATTATCTATTTTGCTCTTCAGCCGATGCATTCCTGTCTAGTGATTTAAGTAAACATTTCCTTTAGCTCACAAGCAAGGGACTCAGCCTTTCCGTCCTCCTGCAAGTGATTCATAGCCCTGCTGCCATGGAAAGTTTTCTGCCCCTCGCATCTCATATAGACACTTAGACGCTTGTACACGCACACACAGTTAGTATAGAATAGATTCTGTCCGAGAGTCCTTCCTTGTGGATAACATAGTTCTCTAAACATAGGATGTTAGATATGATTTGGGATTAGGTTGACTTGACCCCTCAGACTTTTCGTCTCCATATGTAGAGTTAATGTCAAGTCCCCTTCACCTCCTAGTTGCACGTCAATTACACGTCATACTGCTGCGCGCGCATCTATGCCAAGTATTATCTTATAGATCCACCTATGTCTGATAATGCAAACCAATCATGTTTCTTTTATTCCTTATTACGCCTAGTTTCGATTACGTACCTGTTTTGTCACTTTTCTTATCAAATGTTACGCCTTCTACATTCGTTTCATTGTAATGTACTTATTATAAAAATACATGTCTATCAATAAATTATTGTACTTCACTTCCTGAACCCTCGTGGTGACGGAACCTGAAGGCCGCGACTCGAGTCGGCCATTTTGAATGGAATAAAGCCCATTTAGAAAACCTCTTATACCACGGATTCTGCCTCTTGTTATTTTGAGCTATTTACTTTATTTTAAGATTCCGTATGAAATTCAGTCCGGTATTTTTATTTACCACACTCACCGCGATGTTGAAATTGCATGTTTTGCATTTCACTGCACTACATGGCAGCAGTAAATGTAGGGTGGTACCATAGGCACTTCCCAAGTGCACCCCACCTCCCCCCGACACAAGGGGGGCTGCAACGGGTCCCCAAACCCAATCCTTGCCAGCCTTTCCAAGGGGACATCACCGCCATGGAAAGGTTGGTTTAAACAAACATCGTAATTTGGTGGACGGTGCCTGCTAGGCACTGCCACCATTTTAGGCACCCTGCACCATCCGCCAGGCAATTGGACCCGATTGCCTTTGGCGCTGAAGTGGCGGACAGACTTTGCGTCCGCCAAGGTACCCACCGCCATCCTATTGGGCGGTGGGAAAATCCTGTGCGATGGTGGAAGGACCGCCACAGCTGGCCCGGCGATGGCAGTCCTACCCCCATCGTAAAGATCCCCCTATGTTTTGGGCAAAAATGTCAACAAGTAATCCATCGATGCAATCCTCTATCCACAGTAATCGACCATTTCGTTAAAAATCCAATCAGCAATACTTCAAAAAAGTCCAAACAGTCATTCTGCCATCAATGCCATCTGTGTTCTTGAACCTTCCATCTACTTGAAAAAACCAGATTACGCAATACTCTTTTTTTTTTCTAAAACAACGCTCTAAAAATATATAAAAAAGATTGCTTTCCATACACTTTGGTTTAATAAAATATTAATAAAGCCTTCTTTAAATAAATAATTCTAAAACCAGTAGTGTCAAGAAAGCAATCAACCAGACGTATTCCTACAACTGCTACCTTTCTAGGAATGAAAATGTCAGTTAATACATTCAAAACATACACAATTATACTATCCTATTTTTAACTACCTCCTTCCTTTCTCCTTACAATAAACGTAGCCACGTACAAACTATTTTTCAAAATTTTGATTGCCTTACCTGAACGCAGCTCTTCCTTCCATGCGATCTTGACTGCGACGCTCCACCAACTGTAGAAAGTTACGTACAACCGGCAACGTGTGTTAGTAAAAATGAAAAATTGACATTTTCTTCCATTGAGTTCAATAGGAAACTGTGGGAAAACGGACAGAATTTTTTTTAAAATATATGTTAGAGTACAGTAGATTTGAAATGTTGATTTTTAAAAATCAAAACATATTCATATAATATTTTTTGACATTTAAATTAAATGTCTTATATTTTTTATAAAATTAACTTTTTTAAATGCATTTTGTGTTGTCTTCTTTATTTTATATCTATTTTTTATATTTTTATTGTTCTTAAGGAATTAACTACATATACTCTGACTTACATGTTTACCTTTTCTTTATTATTTTCATACATATTTTATTTATTGTAATTCTTTGCATTGTTATTTAAAAATGTATTATAAATTAATACCCAAGTAGTAAAATTAATACCTGGGCATTAATACACTTCCCATCCATAACCCCTGAATCCCTAGCATACCGTCTCAGGGGATAAGTTTTAAACACTCCTATTATTTGTACATTTTTATAAATTAAGATAGAAATAACATTTTTATAAAACTATGACTAAGTTAATACTCAGGTATTCATTTTAATACCTGGGTTTCAATACACTGCGTCACCAAAAAACCCTGTTTCCCTTGCATCCCATTCCATAGGCTGGTTGTGAAATCTAATTGAAATCTAATTGAAAAAAAGGATTTTTTTTAATGTAATATATATTTTTACATTATTTAATTTAAAAATTAGTCTAATTTAAAAAAAATGTTTATGCACAAGTATTATAATTAAATCCTGGGTATTAATACACTCCCCCACCCATAAACCCTGATCCCCAAGCACCCCGTCCTGGGGGAAAAGTACTAATACTTAAAAATATATATATATTTCTTTTAGAAATTGTAATAATAGTACAAAATACCTTTAAAAAATCTATTAACTGTAAAAAATAAATACTCAAGTATTAGAATTAATACCTGCGTATCAATACACCACCCCATTCAAAACCCTCGTTTCCCTAGCATCCCGTCCCAGGGAATGGGTGTCAAACCCAACATTTTTACATTTTAAATTCATAATAATTTTAAAAATAGAAATAATTATTAAAAATACTAACAATATTAAAAATAAATACTTAATAAATAATTGTAATACCTGGGTATCAAAACACTACCCCACCTAAAACCCATGTTTCCCTAACGTCCCGTCCCAGGGGCTGGTTGTCAATCCCTCTTAAAAAAACATTAAAACATTTTAAAATAAGAAAAATATTATTTTAAAAATTTAAAAAGAATTTTACAAAATGAATACCCACGTATTAAAATGAATGCCTGTGTATTAAAACATATTAATAAAAATTAATGTGTAAATAAATTAAATACTTACTTTAAAAATGTGTTTTAATGGCATGTGTTGTAATGGAACTTGTGATGTAATGCCTGCGTTGTAAAGGTATTACGATGTAATGCCTGTGTTTTAATGGATGGCTCTCCCCTGGGGTGGCCTCCTGAGAGGCCTGTTATGAACACTCATGGCAATAAGGTGAGGTCTTGTGGAGTGTGGGGACCTCAAACATCTAACTGAGCCTCAGTAAACATCAAACTCTCCGATCCCCACCTGCACCTTCACGAAGACCTGCCTTACAGGACCGAGCGTGGCCCACATTTCATGGTTGTTTTCAAGGGAAGCCATAGACATTATGCTTGGCCAGGTGGTAGCACATGCCAAAAAGGATCACTTCCTCAAGTACATTCTCATGAGTCCAACGGGGGCAGCGGGGGACCGTTCTTTCCGGCTAAGGGCCTGATTATGATATCGCTAGGAAAGCCCTCCGGATGACTCTGATCTGGAGGGCTTTCCAAGTGAATTGTGCTGTGCGAGTCTGACCGAACGAGTACAATGCAGACGTATGCTGATGGACTCTGTTCACTTGGACGCCCATTGAACTCTATTGGAGCCTGTGTACCAACACGTACACAGACTCCCATGGGAAAAAGGGGTGGGTGGGGAAAAGCTAACAACCCTGTGGCGGGCAACCCATGTTGCCCTCCACACCCTGCATGCATGGATTGGGGAAACCCATGGGCACCCCTGTTACCGATTTGAAGGGCTCCAGGTGTAGGGGGGCCTTCAACAGCCCCTTGAACTCTGCTTCCAACAGCCATTTCATCTCACTGACACCAAGGCGATGAAGCTGACCGAATTATGCATCGAACTCCCTCAGTCGGAATCCGGCTCCATTGTGTGGCACGCTTTGTCTGCGAACGAGTCGGTCGGACAGGATTGGGTTCTGGAAACAATTCAGTCGATGCGGTCGAGATCTTCCCATCGTTCTTGGTTGTTTGGAGCGGGTGACGACTCATATTTGCACATTCCCGTCAGGAGGCCTTCCCAGCGAGACCATAATCATGCCCTAAGTGGGACCAGCCTTTGGAGGAATAGGAGGCAGAGGTAGAGGGCCTAGTCACCCGCTCCCTTTTTGAGGCCCGTTCACGACTCTCACAGATGATCTCCAAACAGTTAAAATGATCTCTCCCAGAATCTAAAATAGGTTCTTAAAAATCTGGCTGAGATGGGGGACAAGGTCGCCACCTTGGAGGAACATGAAACTAGCTGGGGTGAGGAGATCGAGCAACTCCAGGAAGAAATTACATGCCTTAAGCCTTAAAGACCAACAAATTTACTTACAATTGCATGCAGAATAAAATAGGTCAAGGCATAACAACATAAGAATCAGGGGTGGTCGGACTGCTGCAGAGGGAGATGATATTAGATCCCATGTGAAGGCACCCTTTTTGCCCAGATCCTAGATTCTACATTTGAAACGGACATACGTATGGATAAGATACACAGGGTGGGGCCTCCATGCCCAAGGACCTGCCATCCGGCTGACATCCTAGTGTGTGTCCATGAGGGAGCAGCATCCCCTGCAGATCCACGGTCATCCCTTGCTGCTATACCAAGATCTCTCAGCTATAACACTTAAAAAAAGATGGGAATTCTTACCGGTGACCACTTTTTTGCAGGATAAAGGTGTCCATATTCCTAGGGGCATTCGTTCCCCCTCATCTTTCGCTGGGATGGTAAACTGCATCAGCTTTTGTCCCTGACAGCAGCTTGTGAGGTGTTGCAGTTTTGCATTTTATTTTTATTTAGAATAATCTTTATTCCTTTTTTTTACACAAAACAACACACAGCTGTAATTACTAGATAGTTGTAAGATATATTGCAGTACAACTTCATTTGCATATTTTTGCCTGCTAGGTGGAGGGCGGAACATTATGTTCTACATTACGCATATTGGACAATGACGTTAATTCACTTCCCAGTTTAAAAACAGATGTCACTGTATAAAGCTGCATCAAAACATATTTCAAGAAAAAGAAAAGGAAAACCATAATATCATAACTAGTGTGCCTGTCTTATTCTTACTATTAATGTGTTGCCGGTAAATGTGCTGTTCATGCGTGGTGCGGTCCGCCGGGGTTCTACTGTGGTGTTGCCTATTATAACGATAAGCTAGAGATGGAATTGTGCAGTGCAGGTACCATGTTATGTGGGAGTATGACCAAGTCTGACTAAAGATTTGAGTCTGGTGTGTCCGTTTACTGCTCGCACTTGTGTGTAGCTTGATGCCCCTCTTAAATATGTACCTCATCGTAGGTGTGCTGAGTGTCTCAGACATGTACGTCAGTGACAACATCAGTGCCGCATGCAAGACGCCGCTTATTGTGCTTGGCGTGGAGGCTGGATTCTATAGTGTTTATGAAATGGTGCCAGTCTACAGGTTGTGCCCTGGTCATTGGGCATGGGGTCTGGGATGCCATAACCTCATGTTCGGCCACCAAGGCTCTTGATATCATAGCTATCAACCAAAAACTCCAGTCCCCCTGAGATAGTCTGCTTATAAGCCCGAAGCAAGACTCTCTGGGTGTGCAGAGTGGATGCCAGAAGAATTTTTGGCAAGAGTTAAAAGATCATCTTGGCATGATGTAAAGCGAGTTTCTGCAGCAGCGGACTCACTCAGAAGAAAGTGGGGCTCCAGGATACACTCTTCCCTGCAAGGGGGGTAAGGACAAGGGTTTGAAAGCTTTTGAAACAGTCGGGGGTTTACTGTGAATTTCATTTGGTATAGCTCATATTGTCCACTGTGTTAAGAGATGATGTTTGGGGTTGAGTATCCTCCCCTCCCAGGCCCTATAGCACCACCAGAGTAGAGCTAGTTGTAAGAACAGATTTCAATTGTATCGCAGACCCTGGGGGGTCAGATCTAAGACAGAGGGTGCCTATTTTCTATGGTGGCACTGGTCAAAGTGATTTTAATGTAGCACCGATTAGTACTTGGGAAAGGGTGGTGTTTTGTACACACTATATCATCCAGGATTACCAAATAACAGTGCCTCACACTCCTAATACCGTTACTTACTTTTTTAATGAGCGATTCTACATCTTTGGAAGGTTGTTGATTCTGGCTTAACTTGGACATTTACTATAAGAATCTCACTTTTAATCCAACCGGCAGGGCGGGATATTTGCTTGAAGGAAGTCAAATCTTAAAAAAGGAAATTTCTTCATGGCTGGCAATCAAAATTCCTGGGAGGGCAAGATAGATTAGTGGCACTTGTAATATTCTGAGGGTTCAGAAACATATTGCCATCACTTGGGTGTGACTCTCTGAAGGCTCCTAGAACAATTCTTCAAGACGTGTTGGACTGGAGAATAGGAGTGCTAGCAGAATGAGGAAGGGGCAGAAGGAGTATATCAGACCTAGTGGGAGCTGAGGCAATAACCTCAGGGAACACTTGGCCTAGGGTGAATGTTTCTTGGATGACGGAAAGCACAAAAAGGAAGTACACCCCCTTGCTCTTGTCTCGACTCCAAGAAGTGAGGTAAGCTGCCGTTGCTTAGGTATTTCACTGCGTCAAAGAGTTTAGAGACCACAGACCTGAGATTAGGTATTCCTGAGTGCAATTGTTGAATTGAGAAGTCATTGTAACAAAAAGTAGCAGCAAAAGCAGGAAGTACTGCAAGGTCAGTTTGTGTTTGCATGTCTCTTGGAGGCAATATCCAAGTGGCTCATATCAATTACTGCATGGAATTTGCAAGGCTCTTGGAAAATCTGGATCAGTAGCACTAGTAGAGGTGGTATTTGGTTTACCACAGTTGGGAGGAGATTTTCCAAAATGTGCTACCTGCAATGTTCGTTTTCGTTCAATGGAGTTTGCTAGCTTTTGCTGCCCATGTGACTCCTTTGAAGTGGATGCGGTTTATCCCCCAAAAGTGATTCTACTTCCTCTATTAAATTGTCTACGTCAATGGTCAAACAATTCTCCACCGAGTATTTAGCTACCCTCTATCTCCACTTGTGGCGCTTTTCTCTTGTTCATTTTTCAATAGGGTTCTCTAGCAAGGGAGGCGTGCGATGCCTTTTGTATTAAGCAAAGGAACTTGACAAGACCACTTCAACACAGGCTCAGCTACAAATACATCAGGGAGTAAATACCATGAAGAGAGGGTTCAGGTATCTTACCCACTCAGGATGGAGTAGCTGGGAGGCTTAAAAAAGTTTGCTGCTCGGTGGGCCAAGAGGGATGGCCCAGCCTGGCCTCTTCCGGCCAATGATGGGCGAAGACTGGCCCTCTCTTGCTCGGCCTTTTCCTTGTCACGTGCCTGGGTGAGTCCCCCGTGCATCCAGCGCTGTGGGGAGTTGAATAACCATGGCATATTACTCCACTCTGCCAGCAGAGTGTGTGGAGATTTGCCCACTCTGCACTCCGCTGGGAACGCGGAGTATAGGGCAAAACTCCAACTCCTCTGCTGAACAGAGTTAGCCAGCCCGCCCCCCCTGAAAAACAGTTTAGATTATTTTAAAATTAAAAAAAAAAACACACCTGTCCTGCGGCGTCCCTGGGCTGCCCTTCTCCTTCTCGCCGTACATCTTGAGAGAACTGCACATGCGCGTGGGTGCACGCATGCGCAATCCTCACACGACTCTTGCGAGAACTGCGCATGTGCTAATGCTCGCTCATGCGCAGTTCTCTCAAGATGTACTCCAAGTAGAAGAGAGACGGCGAGGAGGAGGAGAGCAGCCCTGGGACACCGCAGGACAGGTGAGTGTGTTTTTATTTAATTTTAAAATAATCATACCTGTTTTTTGTGGAGGGCAGATGGCAGAGCGGAGTTCCATGGAGTTTCCCCCCAGCTCTGTGGACCCCCCTGTAGTCTTACTACCCAAGCTCCGCCCAGGGTTAGAGTTGAAGAGCTTTATGTATTCAACTGGCACCAACAGAAGACACCTGCAGCCTCCCTGCCACAGTTCATTCTGGGTGCTGTAGTCAAAGGGTGCCCACGGGATGAATGCAGGCAAGTAGAACAGTCAGTGTAAGTACAGTACCCCATGGGCTGTAAAGGCGTCATGCACTGTGGGTGGTTAAAGGACTTTATGTACTCAGCCGGCTCTGACAGAAAACACCTGCAGCCTCCCTTCTGCAATATACTTTAAGTGCTCTAGTTAGAGGGATCCCACTGGATATATCCAGGCAAGTGGAACAGTCGCTATAAGTGCACGGCCCGCATGTGCTGTGAAGGTGGAACACAATACTTTGATATTTTGCATTCTTTACATAGTGTTTATTACTCTTGTGTACTTCATAAAACTCAAATTTAGAATACTTGAGCACCTGAATATTATGGCTGTATTAATATATTTCCTGTACCATTCTAAAATGTGTTGATTGATGATTGACTAATTACTAATAAACCTTTATGGTTGGAATACCATCCTCTTTGTTATCATTGTGAATCCTTTTGGGTTCTCTGTACTTGAAATGCATTTCTGATGTTAGCTCCCTCTCAATGTTTCAAGTCGACAGCTAAAGGTCCATGTGGCCAGTATGGAATTCTGTTTGATGATTTCACCAAAAGATTGAGTGTCCAATACCGCCGCTCCATTAAGGGTCCTAGTCTTGAAATGTAGATTCAATTGCTAGATCTTCATATTTACAAAGAAATCTCCCTCACTACTAGATCTTTACTATAAGAGTGAGAAACTGCAAAAACAAAGAGATGAAAGGTGTGTTGAAATGAATACTTATGTACCGCAATATACCCCAATATAGGCATCGAAAGCTATACAACACTGTACCTACATTTGTCCTACCTTGCTTTGCATAACGGTTCTAGCACTGACCTTTTACCCAGTTATGTGCAGAATAAATGTCGATCGGTTTCAGTGAAACTAGCCTCATTTATTATGCATGAGGATTATTAGAAAAGTCCCTGCACATGATGTATGCAACAGCATGAACATACTCTGTGTAAAAATCATGGTCATCTTCATCCTAGGGCAGAAGAACTACTTTGCATAATCGCAGGAATTGTTCTAGGCTCATTTGCATAATCGTATTCACAACATATTGATTATGTAAGGAATCCCAAGTCTATCTTTATGGTATAAAAGACCCATACCACCACTAGCTAGGCAGAGGAGAAGCTTCCACGCTGACACTAGATGCTGAAGTCCTGGCCTGCAGAAGCTACAACATGCAGTGGTCTGACATCCCTTGGAGGTGTCCAACTCGAGACCAAGATGGGGTCCTTCTATCTCTCCCATCAGGTAATGAGGTTGGCTCTTTCCTAGGGGATTCTTGGCTTTACACCCACATACATGCTAGGTGCACTTAGGTAGGGTTTGCATCTTAGAAGTATGCTTGATTACTGTAATTTATCTATATTCCTGCATATAGTTACTGTTTTAGCACCATGGTAGAATTCTACCTCTTATTTACTCAGTTGCCACTTGTAATCTTATATATCTGGTTCTGTCTAATGATTTTCGCAGGAAAAATGTTTTATACTAGAATGATGCTGGTTCAATAAATGCTTATTGAAAACATCCCCATTGTTTATTCTGTGTATCTCTCTGAGGCCAAGTAAGCATGAGGGACTGTGCGAAAAGTACTGTACTGTTTCCCCGATCCCCAAAGGATTACGGGTTGTTATGTGCGATAGTTGCCAGAAACTATTCGCTCCTTGGTAAGGTTAGGGGGATTATGGTGGCACCGTGAGCTAGCTGGTCTAAAGGCTAACATATCCTTTGGGGGTGTCTGGAATCAGTCTGGGCATCAATCCCTTAGTTTATGTTGTCTACATGCATCGGTTCTATGTATTATTAGGAACCACACTTCATTGCGACGCCAACGTTGTTTTGGTTCTTATTTAAGGGTAAAATCCGAGTAGTTTAGTTGTGCTTTCTCAGAGACCCTTACTCATATTCAACCAGAGACAACAGGAGTGGGAAGGGAAAAATCAACTGTAGATTTGATCAAGCTTGAATGATAATAGTTCCCTACATTGTGCAAAAAATGTATCTCATTTCCTTAAGACTTCCTCCCATAATGTCTAACAATGGAAATGCTGGTACGAGCGGTGGTAGTACAGAGGAAGCTAAGCAGAAAGGTGCTCTCAACATTTTAGAAAATAGCAGACATGCACTTACCATAAAATTAACAGACTATGGTCTCTCAACAATAAGTGGTACTGTTACCTTCATGATAGAGGCACATGAGACATTCAGGACAGTGGTATTCTATTCTTGGGAGAAATTCCCACCTGCGGATGCACACAAACATTTCTTTTATGCTTACATTCCAGATGATTCAAATAACAAAAAGGGGCAACCCGGTGTCCCTCAGAACCTGGGTATAAAGTTTATCAACAAAAATTGGTTCTGTCGGGTTTTCAAAAAGGACACATGAATGTCAGACGTGTGGCTCGCATAAGATAGCGAAGTGAATAGAGAGACTATGGTGGACAACTCACCTAGTCTGGACCAGACCTAGTTTTGGCTGTGTGTGCCCCTAAGTGGCGCCTGCTTAAGCAATCGATTTTCAGGGTTGCATAGCAACCAAGCGCCTGCGGACATAATGGTAGCGTGCATGTCATTTTAAGGAAGACAGTTAGCTCACAGAGAATAGGATTCACCTTCCGTGTGGTAGCAGGACGTATGCCTGCTCATCCGTAGCTGACTTATTCCACATTTCAACATAGATCTCAGGTGAGCCACCGCGCAGCGCGTTAGTTCTGTAGAGTTAACTTTATTGGGGTACACGTACTGTACAGCAGTATTAAACGCGCTCATGGCCAAGTCCCGGTATATTTAACCTCGACCACCATTGCATGTGGCATGAGGCAGGATTCAGTTTAAGCCACCATTGCATGTTACATTAGGGAGGATCCAGTTAAGCCCGTGTTCGCACACTAAGGCTCTTGGAACAATATGGATTGTTTTAATTTTGTTTTATTTTCACTTCGCAGCCTCAATTGTCACTCACCAAGTGACAGGCATCACTCTGGTTAGCCGCTCCACAGAAGTAGCCTTCACAATTGCCATTGCAACAGTCTGCACTTTAGATGCCTTTAATTTAATTAACCTGGCCTCACCACGTTGCACCCTTTGAACTCTTTCGGTAGTATCAACCACATTGAGCTGCAGCGTAGTTTCCTTTTAGATTATGCTGTGCCACGCTCTGGGGATCTCCTTATCTTGTAACTCGCCTAGTTTAAGGAGTTTGCATCTGATTACATCGCTTGTTGTTTCCTTATTGATGCACCACACACTATTCTATCTTACAGCCATTCATATGCAAAGGGCCTTGCTGAATCTCCCACCAGGCCCCACTTAGGGGCACACACAGCCAGAACTAGGTCTGGTCCACACTAGGTGAGTTGTCCACCATAGTCTCTGTATTCACTTCGCTATCTTATGCGATCCACACGTCTGACATTCATGTGTCCTTTGTCCATAGGCTGTTACCTAATATACACTCCCCGTCTGCCCCGCACACAAAGTCCTGATGAAGACCCGTAGTGACTACCGAAGGGAGCACATTGTGGGTTGAAATGTTGACGATACAACAAGGCTCAGACTGACCAAGGCCCTGCATACCAAAAGGAGCATTAATAGCAACCAGGGCTCATAGTCATGAGTCTGGCCATCATAAACCTTGTTCTTTCCCTTGTATATAAATCCTGAACCACCTTGTATATACTGCACAAATTGTTTTTGCACTTAGGCACATATGTCACATGAGCACTATTTATTTCACCTATTGCGAACAGCCGTTTTTTGTACCTTTGAAAAGATGAATACATTTGAATGAATTAATTCAGATAAAATGCAAAGTTGATATGCACAGAACGAGTTATTGTGATTATTCATGATAACTTTGTACATGTGTTTAGGCGTGTGTGATATCCAGGCCCTATGAACAGTCGGGCTATGCAACACTTAGGGCCTCATGTAGGAAGCCAAATACCGGTCGGTAACGGCCGATTTTCGGTAATTATACCGTTACCGACCGGTATTTTGGCTTTTGAGATGTAGGGGGAGAATTTCATGATTCGGTATTTACCGAATCGGTAAAATTACCGAATAGGTAAAATTACCGAAACGGTAATATTACCGATTCGGTAAATACCGAATCATGAAATGAGATGTAGGGGGAGTGTGTGGTGGGTGTGGGGATTCGTTATTTACCACCAACTAAAGGTTGGTGGTAAATGACGAATAGGTGACAAAAAGCATTTTTGTGCACGTTTAAGTGTGCAATGTGTCAGACATACATGCCCTTAGGGCATGTATGTGCACCACATGTGCACACATGGCCGAATCAGGGGTGCAACAGGGTGTCAATGTGACACCCTGCCACCCTTGCATGTGCTCCCCCATTACCGAATCAGTATTTACCGATTCGGTAATGAGGCATACCTTCCCATCAATGGGAAGGTATGCCTCATTACCGAATCGGTAAATACCTATTCGGTAATTACCGAATTTTTCCGAATCGGTAATATTTACCGACTCATTACCTACATTGCATTTACCACTTCATAAATACCGAATGGTAAATGCAAGCCCACCTACATAAGGCCCTACAGGAAATAGCTTATGACAACCCGACAGAACCAATTTTTATTGATATATTTTCCAGATGAGACACCTGAAGAATATTCTCAATATGAGGACATAGAAGTCCCATTAACTTACCAAGAGCATATCAATTGTTTTAAAGGCGCCCTCCCCACATAATAGAAAAAGTGAGACTCAGTCCACTCAGCAGAGAAGGAGCAACCTGGCCGTTCTTAGCTGCTTACACACTGCATCCAGAAATGAAAACATTGCGAGCAGCAGAATTAAGTACTCTTTACAAAGAGATAGTAAAGCTATACAGAAATCTTACACAGTTCATAAAGCAAACACTTACAATTCAACCTACAAGGGTCACTCAAGCTGGTGGACCGAGACAAAAATTAGCCCACAAACACTGAACGTATTTATGGGACGAAGGACCACTAGACGTGAGCAGATGCCGTTCTGGATAGCTCCGAAAATAGCACCGCTTGAGGCAGTGTTTTCCCACATAGACCTGCAAGAAAAACACAGAATGCTAACAATTTGCTTGCCAATGGGGATACCCACCCCTGATAGAGGATTATACCACTTGGGGTACAGTGTTTGCTGCAGTTTATACCAGACCTCATGGTACCCCCTCAATAACATCATACTAGAAGTGTAGGGACATATACAGAATGAGTACGGGGCAGAACCTGCCCTGGACTTAGGGATGAAATTGATAGGCAATTTTACCCAGGTATCCACAATTATGTTAGGTAACATAAAAGGAGAGGCAGCAGCGGTGGCTATACATCAATGCCTGAGGGAAGCCACTCCTGCACAACAGGAGCGAGAATTACCTAAGATTATCGAAGAAAACCCATGCTTCACTTGGTAGAGGTAACTTGGAAGCTAGACTTGTGAAACGACAAGTAGTTTGTAATTCTGAAAAGGATAACTCAAAGTAAGCAACCAATTCTTCTAAAAAGAAATGGGATAGCAAACAATCAAAAGATAATAAGCAGAATACATCATGATCACAGGGTGTGTCTCCTCAATAGGAGCACTTATGATAGAAAACACAACCTAAGAAACCGTGATAATATTAAAAAACCTGACAGGTATTAGGAGTGTTTCCTCAGTGGCTGCTGTAGGAACTGAAGATAATTGCTTTTGCTTCATTGACCTGATACAAGAGGCGTTACAGGAACTGTTAGCTGCGAATTCAAGCAATAGTGATGCTGTCTCTCCCACACAGGGCACATACACATTTAGCTCTTCCTGTGATGGGAAGAATTCGGCCCTTTTTCAAAAACAACCAAATAGGAATGCAAAACATTGTTTTGTTTTATTTTTCTCTGCTGCTCTCACTAAGCACCATGGCTCTCGATGTGCTCATTTGGTTTAACAGTATGTTGACTATTTATATTTAGCTGATTTATAGAGCTTTTTTCGTTTTTAGCATTATATTTCACATGTCCCATGTTTTTAGATGTTTGTTTTAGACACCGTTTTTATGACAATGTTTTTATGCTTTTTAAACAGGGATATTTTAGCATTTGTTGACCTTAATATCCTTCGGATGATGGGCGGGTGTTATGTACCCCAATGTGCCCCAATATAGACCTAGGTAGCTGCTTGACTGTTTACCTACATGTGTCCTACCTTGCTCTGCATAATAGTTCTAGCACTGACCTTTTACCCACTTATGTGCAGAATAAATGTTGATCAGTTTCTTTGAAACTAGCCTCATTTATCATGCATGAGGATTCTTAGAAAAGTCCCTGCACATGATGTAGGTAACAGCATGAACATAATCTGTGTAAAAGTCAAGATCATCTTCATCCTAGGGCAGAAGAACTACTGCATAATCGCAGGAATCGTCTAGGCTCATTTGCATAATCGTGTTTACAACATATTGATTATGTAAAGAACCCCAAGTCTATCTTTATGGTATAAAAGACCCATACCACCACTAGATAGGCAGAGGAGAAGCTTCCACGCTGACAATAGATGCTGAGGTCCTGGTCTGCAGAAGCTACAACACGCAGTGGTCTTACATCCCTTGGAGGTGTCCGACTTGAGACCAAGATGGGGGTCCTTCGATCTCTCCCATCAGGTAATGAGGTTGGCTCTTTTCTAGGAGATTCTTGGCTTTACACCCACATACATACTAGGTGCACTTAGGTAGGGTTCGCATCTTACGAGTATGCTTGATTACTGTCACTTATCTATATTCCTGCATATAGTTACTGTTTTAGCACCATGGTAGAATTCTACCTCTTATTTACTCTGTTGTCACTTGTAATCTTAAATACCTGGCTCGGTCTGATGATTTTCGCTGCAAACATGTTTTATACTAGAATGATGCTAGTTCAATAAATGCTTATTGAAAACATCCCCATCGTTTATTCTGTGTATCTCTCTGAGACCAAGTAAGCATGAGGGACTGAGCCAAAAGTACTGTACTGTTTCCACAATCCCTGAAAGATCAAGCGTTGTCATGTTTGAAAGTTGTCAGAAACTATTCACTCATTGGTAAAGTTAGGAGGTGTACGGTGGCACTGTGAGCTAGCTGGTCTAAAGGCTAACATATGTTTTGGGGGTGTCTGAAATCAGTCTGGACACCAAAACCCATAGTTTATGTTTTCTAAATGTGCAGGTCCTATGTATTATTAGGAACTGCACAACATAATCTCAGCTACTTATGATTGTTCTGGTAGAAATTCCAGTCTAACTGAAACAATAACAAGGTGATGGATGGAATGCTTGATTTAATCACAGCCATGGCCATTGCCTGGGCCATAATCCAGTTCATTTTTTTTAGTTCCTTGTGTTCAGTACAGTGAGGACCTGGCCTGACAGGCCAGGCAGGAATTGGAACAGGGTCAATACTGATTTGCATATGGCTGGTACGCACGTGATGAAATGGGGTTCAAAATAATGATGGACTGGAGTGCGGTCCGAGTAATTAGCAATGGCTGACATTGATTCAAGCATTCCACCTATCACTTTTTTGAATATGACAGTCTAAAGCAATGTTTCTAGGATTTTCAAAATTCCTTTGAGTGAAAGCTGATAATGTTCTCCCTAGTTATCTTCCTATTCCTTCTCTCTCCTCTCCCCTTCTATATGTATGTTTACCTGGCTAGAGAGTGACCCTATAATCTGTGGTGTAAGAGAAATGGTAGGGGCAGGAAACAGAAGAAGAAACACAGAGAAAAAAGAAATTGGTATGTTGACAGAGGTGAAATAGAGAAATAAGGGAGCTAAAGGTGAGGTATGTATAGACTTAAGGTAAATAGTGAAATGTGAGGTAAACAGAAAGAGGTGGTTTAGAAAGAGGAAAAATCAGAGAGAGGTAGCCATCTGTGATAGTGACAAGTGTATACAGGAGAGATGTTGTAAGGCACAGGCAAAGTGGGCAACTGCTGAGGGATCCCACCTTCCAAGGGGTCACCTGCGAAAGTAAACTCTCTCTCTCAATCTCTCTCTCTCTCTCTCTCTCTCGCTCTCTCTGGCTCTTCTCTGCCTGTTCCAATATCTCAAACTCAATCCTTTTCTCTACTTACCTTTACCTTATTTGCTCAGTGTTACCTTAAGGATTTATGGAGTCCCGGGAAAGACAAATTTCAGCTGTTTTTACCCAGGGCCACAAAAACCCTTAGGACGACACTGGTATAGAATATATATATAAGGTAGAAAGTGATGAGGTAGAAAGAGGAAAAAAGAACAATTGATGGACAGAATGCAGAACAATGTCAAACATTCACCCCAGTACAGAGATCAGGGTCTAAATCCATCGTTTTTTTACTCACCATGCCATTCCAGTTTGGACCCAGCCATATGCAAATCAGTCTTGACCCTGAGCCCAATGGGAATAGTGCAACTCGAACTGCCAGGCCAGGTCCTCCCTGGACTGGAAACAAGCATCCTAGGACCGGTTTCAGGATTTCAGCCCCCATCAGCCAGGATAGCTTGACTCCAGTGGCATGGAGAACACAGGACCCACATCTGGGCATACCCGTCCCACTCGTGGTGACAAATGTAAAAAGAACGATTGATGGACAGAATGCAGAACAATGTCAAACATTCACCCCAGTACAGAGAGGTAGAAAGAGGGCAAGAAAGAGGAGAGTTATAGATTAACAGCTAATGAAAAGATGAATAGTGCTTTGAGAAAGGTACACAGTAGGGGCAGAACAGCAGACACAGAAATGAGGTGCAGAGAGAAAAAAGGTAGAGTAGAGAGACAGAGCTGAGATGGAGAAGTAAAAGTGGAATTGAGAGAGAGGGAGGAGGAGAGCAGGTGAAGTTGAGAGAAAGGTAGAGATGAAGAAGAGAGATAGAGGTGTAAAGAGAGCAGTGTAGATAGAGGAGAAGGAGAAAAGGTGAGTTAAAACATAGCAGGAGGTGCAGAGAGCTGAGAAAGACAATGAGAGAGAGAATGATAAAGAAAAAGAGGTTGAAGTAGAGAAAGAGGTTGTGAGAAAGGAGCAAGGTGTAATGTACAGGCAAAGGAGGTGGAAAGTTGATGGAGAGGTTAAATAGCAAATACATTATGAGACAAAGGAGTTAGGAATTGTGAGTGAGAAAGAATTGGGGTCATGAGAGAGAAGCATAGAAAGATGGGATGGAGGGAAGTGTATAGAGGGAGAGAGAACTGAAGTAGACCTAGGTGAGCTAGAGTTGAGACAGCAAAAGCGAGAGAGGGAAAGTACATAGAGGCTGAGAGATTCGAAGTAAAAAATGAAAGGAGTGATGTAGAAGTAAGTAGAGGGAAACAAGACAGATTTGTTTTATTCATTTAAAACAATTGTCTTTAATGCAATCAAGTGCCAAAAAGCCAAAAATGTTGCAACAAACGCACGTCTAGATATACGTCTCTTGCTCCAGTCTTTAATGTTATCAGTGGTCACTTTATTGATTGAGTCACTCTTCTTTAGCATTGCTTTGCCATTCCCTTCAGTAGGACTTTTTAACCTCCCTCTTGACCCTCTGAAATCAGTTGCCCTCTGTATCTTCAAGTTGAACATTAAGATGCTCATCCTCTGGGATACCATGATGATGCTCCTGGGGTGGCCCCACGGCTGATGGCCTGTTTAGATTTACTTCACGACATGTCCATATTCCCTGACCTGACATCACGGGCAAGCGATGATTGGGTGTGGCTCTGGCAGTAGTGAAGGTGGAAATCGCGCGCCACCGGAAATCAGGTACACAGCCGTCGCACAATACATGGCTCGATGACATGCAGGACATGCCTACTTATAGGTGACTTATTTATAAGCTCAATGCTACGGAAGTTTTAGGAGGTATGGGGTCTCTTCCTCCGTGGCTAGGTATGGGTGTTACCCATTCTCAGCAGGGTTCTGCACTTAACACACGTCCTTTGGCTGCTGCAAGGTGGGTGGAGGCTTCATTGTTGGAGGGAAAGGGGACAAGTAGATTGTGGCACCAGGCTTCCAGTCCACCACCTGGGTACCTAGCACCACGATTTACCTATCCCCTTCCCCTCCTTTCTCCCTCACTCTTGTACTCACTCTCCCTCTTGGTTACCCAAGGAACCTTCTGGTTAGCATCATCTCGGTTAGGAAGTGCTGAAGTGCTTTGGTTATCTGTTATGGGTTAACGAATATTTTTCATGTTCTCACTGTCTTTTCAGGTGTTCACCCTCATACGATGTCTTGAACATGCCTGATCTGCCATATCTGTATCACGGGTGCACGATGTCTGTATCTGACAATTCGGTGCAACTTTATTAAAGAATTGAGATATTAAAGAAAAGTGTTCACCCTCCTACTTTAAGGCTTCACTTCTGGGTCCAACAGCACTTTAATCTCTGAAATAGGTTTTATTAATTTCTTATTGATTATATCCATGGCACCGATTTCATTCAAGTTGGTGAGTACTTTGGATTCTGCACATTTGTTTATCAAATATAGTTCCCCAAATTATTCTTTTTTCAGTTTTCAAATTGAGGAGAAATAGTCAATCCATGTCAGTCCATAAATTTGTTTGCCCATAGCTTCTCCAGCACAAAAGTTATCACAGACTGGCGGTCCACCTGTCATATTCCGACTATAGGAGTCGGACTGCCACAGAACCACTGCTACCGCCAGGGATACATGATCCCTGGTGCTCCTGCATTGGAGTGAGGCTGGTAATATGTTGGTGGTGCCGCTGCAGCACCTCCAAGCATATTACTAGTTTCCTCACTGACACAGGTTTCATGGTGGTGCGACCACCATGAAAAGTGTGGTGGTGAGGAAACTAAGGGGGCCCTATAGAACCCCCCGGTTGCCTCTGCACCACTGGATGCAGCAGGGGAGCATATGGTGTGCCCCCCCCCCCTGTTTACATGCATCCCCAGTTCCTGCAGAGCATGCCTTGCAGTGACATGCAATGGCGCTCCTATTGCCATGCCTTGCTGGGGTACACATATGAGCCTTAGCAAGGCACCGCCGTGGGCCAGCTGCCGCAGTGTCGCCCGTCCTAGATTCCAGTCAGAATCAGGCGGGTGGTCTCATTATGGGTTTGCCAGTCTTGGAGTGGTGCGCTGGTGTGGTGGCCTGCTCCAAGACATTAAACTCATAATAAAGCCCTCAAACTAGTTGAAAAAAGGCATATTCGCATTAAACAGAAGATTCTAAACAAGACCAATCACTCTACTTCTATGCTATAACAATTGTTTATCATTGCTAAGTGTCACACAGTTGTGAAGTAGCTTCATACTAACTAGTCATTAGTAGTCTAACCAGTAATATTGCATTATTTTGAAAACTAATTTTAAATAACTAGGGCCTCATTTATGGCATTTTGGCATAGGGCAGAGCAGCAAGGCACCTTGCTGCTCTGCCCTCATAAATAAGCCCCCTAGTGTTCATTGTAACACTGTAAATGCACCATTAGGTGCAAATTTTCAGGCAATAGAATGTACTCCAGTATGTTTGAATACGGTGGTCCAACTCGTGATTTGTCAGACAGGTATACCAGTACTAAAGAATGTAGGTAGATAGATTTGGTAACTAATAGGCCCACCATATTAAGTTATTCAACACAATAGAATGTGGGTTACAAAAAGTTGTATGGATATAAGGCTTGAAGCAGTGCCTGAGATAAAGGTGGCCTTTGTGCTGGTAGGCCAATGAAAGCAAAGATTAGTGCCTTGAACTCAATCCTTTTTTATCACTGGGTGCCAGTGTAGATGCCGTAAATAGCCTGACACCGCTAGCTGGGGGGGGCCGGGATCTTAAGAAATAACTGGACAGCAGCATTCTAAATTATTCGAAAACACTGTACCAAGAAAGCAGGCAGGGCAATAAGCTATCTGTTGGCATAGTCCAACCTGGAGGTGATCAAGGCATGGACAATTGTCTTGCACAACTCCATGGGAACATGATGCAGCATCATTCTTAAGGATTTAAGAGTAAAGAAGCTGGTGGCAGAAAAGCAATTGATTTTGGGTTCAAAGATTTGTTAAGAGTCAAACCTCACCTAGAGATTTCTTACCACTAATGTCAGAAGGAGGGCAGGAGGGGGGCCCATTTACGATGGCCACCGTAGGTTGGAATCAGGGGAGGTCATAGTGCCAAAAAAAAAATCAAATCTCAGTCTTCTCTGAGTTAAGCTTTAAGCACCTTACCTTAGTCCAATCAACCTCTGATTTAAGACAGAGTTTAAAAGAATCCAAGGTAGTGGGTGTTTTTTCCTGAAAGGCTGGTAGGAGTTGGGTGTCATCCATGTAGGAGAGAACACTCACTCCCCAAGACTCAACAGTTTTCACTAGTAGCTTGAATACAGATCATCTTTAATATAATCTGAGACCTCAAGCAAGGCCGTCTCAGTGCTGTCTCCTGCTTAAATTCTGATTGGGCGTCATGGAGCAGATGATTAGACTGGAGAAAGTGAGACATGATTATTTTCATTTTTCTCAATTAGCTTAGTAACTGATCCAGCGCGGACCCAATGATTTGGACAGGGACAAATATTCAATTATTTCATTTACTTTGGCCAATACACATACACCCAAGTCCCTGTTGCGCTGGTGTCAAGTTTGTGAATTCCTTACCATTGCATATTCAACTGTTTGAAATTTAGAGGGTTCATAATCTACCCAATAAACCTATTTGTTCAAATTTCCATCTTCTTAGTCGATGGACCAATTAGTTGGAAAATTGAAGGTAACAGTCACTCAAATAATAAACAGACAAAAATAATCACAGACTCATTGTTTGCAATTTGTTAAATGTATCTAGCCCATAATGCATTAGTCTTAGAAATATCTCATGAGAGAAAATACACTCTAAACCGTCAGCAAATAATCAATCTCAAGAAACATAGGTTGCATGGAGGGGATAGATGAAGAGACATTAGACATGTGCATAAATCAATTCTCAAT
The DNA here is from genome assembly GCF_964204655.1 of Triturus cristatus. Classification (NCBI taxonomy): domain Eukaryota; kingdom Metazoa; phylum Chordata; class Amphibia; order Caudata; family Salamandridae; genus Triturus; species Triturus cristatus. Next base: position 834,079,773 of record NC_140594.1, read on the forward strand.
TCAGAAAGATATACGAAGAGACAAAAGAACATGGACTATTACTTTGAGATATCAAAGATACCAACCCAAAGAATAAGAACGAGGAAAGCCACCACCCAGGCCTAGGTAGCGGCAATGGACCCCCAGACAGAGTCAGGGATCAAATACTCTAAGATCAGGATAAAGATAGGACTGGAACAGCTAGGCCTCTCTGCAACCTGACAAATAGCAGCACACCCTTTCTCTCCTCACGCCTAATGCAGCAGCTGCATCTGCCGCCCTCGCCTCTAAGCCCGCCCCTAAATCACCTATTATTTATACCCTTACCATAAGGATTCCATTCCACTAAAGTTGCTAAAATCACCCTTTTTAGCTATGGGATTGGTTAAAACGTGGAGCGGATGATCACCCTATCATTAAGTCATACTTCTTTGACTAACCCCATTATTAGAATATTTGTTCCCACAGATTCAGTATACATCCCTATTCTCTTATGAGGTGAAAGTAACAAATTAAGGACACATTTTTATACATTCAACATCTTGTGAATTTTCACACGGAGTCACTGGAGTTGGCTGCACGTCAAACGTCATGTCCTTTACGGTACCATGGTCATTCAGCTTGTTCAGCATTTCAGCCACACAGCCACATGGTTTATGCGCGCTGCTAGTTTCACTCATCACAGTTTGGCTAACTTAACCCAAAATGGAGACTCGTCCATTTACTAAAAGAACAGAAAGCAGACATGTATTAATAATGTGGTAATGAAACCTTCACTGTTAACCACCACCTTAACTCTAGTCCATGTTATCAGTTATCCTAGCATAGGAAAAGCAGAAAGCGGCATTAATAATTATGAAAAAGCAACACACATCATGCTTTTTACTACATACATGCAATGTGCCATGCAAAACATTCATAACACGTTCTACACACCATATTATTACATTTTAGGTTATTTACGCAGTGTTAGGATAATTTTCATGCATATTGCAAAGAAAAATGTTCCTCGTGTGATATGTGTTTGCACGTTAAAATACTTACTACTTAAAATGAGTACGTATTACAGGGGTACTTGATACAAGAGGATTTCTTTCTGCAAATCCCCGCTCCATCACAACTATAGGAAAAAGTGAATTTGGTCATGGAGCAGAGTAATTGGGCCCCACCTTTTTATGTTTAATTTGGCCATATGTATGTGTGCGTATGACCTCAAGTACTCGAGTGATGTAACATTATTAATGTAAAGTAGTGAACTTAAACAGATACAGAATGTGCATCAACATTTATTAGTGTGCACATTCATGTTTTTCTTTACGGTAACAAGTTGAATTTCTCACTTATATATACATTTGAATAACACCGTTTTCCTAATATGTTCACATATTTCTTTTAAATAATGCTCTCTTTATTTTATAACTGAAAATGTATCAATTTGAATAGTAGTCTATGGGCACATGCATCAAGAAATGCTTTTGCGAGTTTTTAATTGTGATTATTAAGGAATCGCAATTAGGGACTCTCAAAAGACTATGAATGTAGAAATCACTATTAAAATAGTGATTTATAAACATTCCTTAATTGCTACTCGCAAAATGTGACTCTCAATTAAGGAATGGCTTACCATTCATTCCTATAGGCCTACAGGCTCATAGGAATGAATGGGAAATTGCGCATGCAATTTGCGAGTACTCGCAAATTGCGCATACAATTTCAAGGGTGCAAAGGTGCCAAAAGGACACACTGTTGCACCCCTGAAATTGTGATGTGCACCCATGTTTCGCACACACCAGCCCCAAGGGCATGTGTGTGTGTAACCTGCAACTTTGAAAAAAGCAATTTAGTACATTTTTCAAAGTTTTTGCAAATTACACACCAGTTTGATTTCTCTGTAATTTGCGGTCCCAAATAGCGCAATCACTATTTCAAAGTACTTCTAGCATTGCATTTAAGGAATCGCAAATTGCGATTCCTTAAATGCAATCGCAATTTAGGAACTCGCAAAAAATTGTGAATTCTTAAATTGCGCTTCCCAAACACTTTCATGCATCGCAGAAGGCAATTCTGCGATCGCAGAGGGACGATTTTTGCAAATCACACCCTTTGCGATCGCAAAAACCTTTGATGCATGTACCTGTATATCTATACTGTAACTGTATATCTGTAGTCATGCATTTAAATGTGTATTGAAAAGCTTGCTGTATTAAGTTAACCAAAGGCCTTAAGCTTTTGTATGTCACAGTATTTAACTTTTACCATGAATACTTGCTTTGGATGCAATGTTTTTTTCTCTACTCTGCAGGTGCAGTTGCCTTATGTCATGGTTAAAGAAAGACACATTGTGTGAAAGGAGTATCTCTTGGTAGGGATAAAAAGTTTTAACTAAGGAAGGGAGGGCCAATGTCCAAGTGGCATAAGGAGATGTTCTAATGACTGAAAAAAAGAGATCACGAGTATAGAGCTCTTTGTGACATTTCTGTTGTGTGACTATATGCTTTACAATATTATTTACTTTGATAGCTTCTACAGAAGTTCTGCGATGCTGACACCGTTCTTTACTTCTCTGACTTAATTAGGTTTACCTGATTTCTAACTTAGAATAGGGTTTAGTAGACTTATTAGACAACCTCATGTATAGAAAGGAGGATCGAAACTTTCAATCTACTCACCAGACTTTATTCCTTATTCTTTGTATAGAACCAACCGAATTCCTCATTTGCGTCCTGTTGATGAGGATACACTTTGTACATTGGTTCGGCTATTCTCTAGTTATTCTATTTTTTATACGATGTTTCTGAGACTGATTTATGTCTGCTTGACTTTGAATTTGTAATAAATCTACATTTAGTCCCATGAATTGACTCTGAGCTTTACTGAATGGCCAACTGTGTTACACTGTAATTGTTAATTTGTAGTAGATCCCAACTCCTTTTATTCCTCAGGAACTTAGAGCTTTCCATTGCAGGGGGGCAGGAAGAAGGAGTCCACGTTTTATGCATTCTCAGTCTAAAGTTGTTAAGAACCTTAGGGTCAGCTGCAGGCTTCTTAAGCAGGGGGCAGTAAAGCTTGTTCTGCACTGGAAGGAACCAGTGCCTGTTCTAAGGATTTATTTAGCAGTCTGGTCTATGTAAGATTAACCACAGGGGTGGCACATTTAAGGATGGTTGGGAGCAGTGATCCGGGGGGGGGAGCCAGACTGACAATTTGCAAGTTCAGCTGCAGATTCCTTTAAGGTTAAGGGGAGAAATACAGAAAGTGACGGGTTTTAGTGGGGGTTGGATGATGCTCCTTGAGTAGTGGGACACTGTGCCAGAACTTGCTCATAGATGGTTTGACTGAATACTGAAGAAAAGAAATCACGAGTATAGTTGCCAAGTTTCGTTGTTTGAAGATGGGAAATGACTGGATATGTGTCGCAGGTTTCTTGAAGGTTCTTTTGGTGGGTATAATTGAGCATTGTACTTTAGCTTTATTCAGATAACCCTTTATATTCAAATAAGTACAGACCTCTTTGTGACATTTCTGTTGTGTGACTTTATGTTTTACAATATTATTTACTTTGATAGCTTCTACAGAAGTTCTGCTATGCTGACACTGTTCTTTACTTCTCTGACTTAATTAGGTTTACCTGATTTCTAGCTTAGAATAGGGTTTAGTAGACTTATTAGACAACCTCATGTATAGAAAGGAGGATCGAAACTTTCAATCTGCTCACCAGACTTTATTCCTTATTCTTTATATAGAACCAACCGAATTCCTCATTTGCGTCCTGTTGATGAGGATACACTTTTTACATTGGTTCGGCTATTCTCTAGTTATTCTGTTTTTTTATACGATGTTTCTGAGACTGATTTATGTCTGCTTGACTTTGAATTTGTATTAAATCTACACTTAGTCCCATTAATTCACTCTGAGCTTTACTGAATGGCCAACTGTGTTACACTGTAATTGTTCATTTGTAGTAGATCCCAACTCCTTTTATTCCTCAGAAACTTAGAGCTTTCCATTGCAGGGGGGCAGGAAGAAGGAGTCCACGTTTTATGCATTCTCAGTCTAACGTTGTTAAGAACCTTAGGGTCAGCTGAAGGCTTCTTAAGCAGGGGGAAGTAAAGCTTGTTCCGCACTGGAAGGAACCAGTGCCCGTTCTAATGATTTATTTAGCAGTCTGGTCTATGTAGGATTAACCACAGGGGTGGCACATTTAAGGATGGTTGGGAGCAGTGATCCTGGGGGAGCAAGACTTGCAATTTGCAAGTTCAGCTGCAGATTCCTTTAAGGTTAAGGGGACAAATACAGAAAGTGACGGGTTGTAGTGAGGGTTGGATGATGCTCCTTGAGTAGTGGGACACTGTACTAGAACTTGCTCATAGACGGTTTGACTGAATACTGAAGAAAAGAAATCACGAGTATAGTTGCCAAGTTTAGTTGTTTGAAGATGGGAAATAACTGGATATGTGTCACGGGTTTCTCAAAGGTTCTTTTGGTGGGTATAATTGAGCATTGTACTCTAGCTTTATTCAGATTACACTTTATATTCAAAGAGGTACAGAGCTCTTTGTGACATTTCTGTTGTGTGGCTTTATGCTTTACAATATTCTTTACTTAGTTAACTTCTACAGAAGTTCTGCTATGCTGACACCTTTCTTTACTTCCCTGACTTAATTGGGTTTACCTGATTTACAGCTTCGAGTAGGGTTTAGTAGACTTCTTAGACAACCTCATGTATAAAAAGGAGGATCGAAACTTTCAATCTACTCACTAGACTTTATTCCTCATTCTTTGTATAGCACCTACCGAATTCCTCATTTGCATCCTGTTGTTGAGGGTAAACTTTGTGCATTGGTTCGGCTATCCTCTAGTGATTCTGTTTTTTATATGATGCTTCTGAGACTGATTTATGTCAGCTTGACTTTGAATTTGTAATAAATCAACACTTAATCCCAGTCATCAACTCTGAGCTTTACAGAGTGGCAAAATGGGTTACACTGTAATTGTTAACTTGTAGTAGATCCCAACTAATTTTATTCCTCAGGAACTTAGAGCTTTCCATTGCATGGGGGGGCAGGAAGAAGGAGTCCACGCTTTATAAATTCTAAGTCTAAAGTTGCTAAGAACCTTAGGGTCAGCTGAAGGATTCTTAAGCAGGGGGGGTTGCAGTAAAGCTTGTTTCCAAATGGAAGGAACAAGTGCCTGCTCTAAGGATTCATTTAGCAGTCTGGTCAGGGTAGGATTAACCACAGGGGTGGCACATTGAAGGATGGTTGGGGGCAGGGATCCCGGGGGGGGAGTCAGACTTGCACTTTGCAAGTCCAGCTGCAGATTCCTCTAAGGTTAAGGGGACAAATCCAGAAAGTGACAGGTCGGAGTGTGGGTAAGACAATGCTCCTTGAGTAGTGGGACACTGTGCCAGAACTTGCTCATAGGTGGTGTGAATTTGTTTTTAGAGTTGAAGTCAGAGAGGTCTTCACATATATCCATAGAAGGAGAGATGGTCTCAATTAAGTTTTAGTCCCTTTTTGGGTGCCGCAAGGAGTCGGGGAGACCATTTTAAAAGGGACCAGAGCATGGTCCGACCAAATCAAATATGTTTTTGAACTAGATTTACCACTACCATTGAAGGGTTTGCGTGTATGACCTGCTTTGTGAGTGGGCTCCATGATGAGTTTTCGAGGTTAAATCTTCCCAAAGAGGACAAAAATTGTTGTGCGGATTTAGTGTTTGGCTCGTCCACAGGTAGGTTAAAGTCACCCAGTGTTCAGCACTAGAAAAGCCACCAAGTGAATGATCATTTATCCCTCTATGAGTGATAGTCCACCCAAGCCTATCTATGGACACACAAAATATTCTGACAGGATGTCCGCACACGCCACCAAACATGTTGATCAAAAGGTAGTTTTGATGTATCACATTGGTTTTTATATCCTCATATCACAGGTTCAACATTCAGTAGTGCCTCCTTTACTATAAAGATTTAGAAGGATGTGTAATTCTGAGACAGCCCAAAAAACTAACGCCATGCAATAGCAGGTGCTAGAATGGTGAAACAAGGTGAAATTTCTCCTTGTTTTTGCTTTTTCTTTATGTGCTGCATTCTGCAACACACATAGAAAAAGGAAATGCCATTAATGATTGTTTATTTGCTAGATCGGTTTCCTTCCTGCACATAAACAATCATTAAATAATCATGATTTTCCACTTCTATGTGTGCTCCAGCAGCACGCATAGAAGTGACAAATTGCCATTATTGATTTTTTATGTGCTGGAAGGGACACCTTCCTGCACATAAACAATCATTCCATGCAATGCAGGCCCCCTTGCACTATGTTGCAAGTGGGCCTGCGTTGGCACTAGGCAGCTAATTTTAGCTCCAGCACTAGGGAAAGTACAGGGGTGAGCCATATTCTTGTAAATACGGTGCGTCCCTGCATTTTGGAAATGTCGGATTGAGGCGCTGCCAAATTCAGTGCAGCTCCGCACTCAGACATTTCCTTATAAATATGCCCCCTAATGTTAAACAAATTTCGCCTCGAGTGCCTTGATTAACATTTTGCAGAAAGGTATTGTTCTCTATACCATTAATGAAAATCTCGCAGGGCATGGGATAATTGCTGGCCAGGGTCACAAACGCTTTGTGTCACATCGTAATAAATACATCCATGAGTGAGTAGAAGTAGCAACAGTTTGGGAGACACCTTTAGATTGGCAGCTGTTGCAGTGTGGCATCGCTGTCTATAGAGTTTAGAAAGCAGGCCGTTATAGTCAGTTAGTGCACTTTCTGAACGAGCAGTTTGGGCAGAACAACCGGGGCATTTCATTGCATGCAGCAACTAGACAATAGTAATAAAATAGTTTCAACTAGTACACTCATTCTCTTTACATTGACCTCCAGATCATAGAGAATTATGCCACATGCATCTATATTTTGCCTGCACGTCCTCAAACAAGAATTATCACCCCTACAAGCAAACTGGTATTTTGCTCCCCTTTCCCTCCCCATCTGCTTCTTTTAGTGCTATTCTGCTTTCCCTATGTCCAAGGGTCCTTGAGAAGCCCATCGCTCTAGAAGCAGCTCCAACTCCAACTGTAAATATTCTTTCAGAGTTAAATAGGATCTGTAAGTATTCGTGTGACTTATTTTAAGGCAATGTGCACCTTGCATAAAAACGCCCTGCAAAATACTGGTAGTTAACTGGTTCGTCCCGAAAACGCCTATCGACCGGATATTTTTTTCTTTCACTCGTATTTCACAATATGTTTTGTTTGAGGTGCGTGCGAACCTTAAAAAGTTAAGCAAAACTACATAATGCTGAATTCAGATTTTGTATTTTTTGGGGGTAAAATGTGTTAATTTCACATAAAACAACATCTAGGAATTTTACAACTTTCACTAGCCTAATTTCAATTTCAAACAGACCTTCTATTGCACTTCTTAAGGGCTGGCCTCGCATCATAAATGCACACAGGGGATGTCAAATCCATACAAACATAAGTTTAAAAAGATAATTTTACTGGGAATGAAAGCTGAAGGCTGTAGCTAAGCAGTGAGTATGACAGTTACAGCGATCTGTATGATAGTTTATCCTCTAGCCTGAAGCAGAAAATCGATTCAACCAGTGCAGGACATGTTCTGTGATGTAACTTAATATTAATAGTATGTCATATTTGCCTATTGCTATGTAATAACTTTCTCTCTCTGAAGAAAACATCATTATATTTAAGAAAATCTGGTAATGGAGCGAGTGTCAGTGGACTAGCAGTCAAGTGATTTACTACCGACTGTAAATCCTTCTCTCTAGATATGATCTGTCCCTTAGAGTAAACCTCCTCATTAAATATTGCAGATGAAATTATATTTTGCTATTCATTACACAAAAGCAATTTAGTATATGATGTTGGCTTTTTGCTGAGGGATCTTCTTTGATGCAATCAACGAGCAGACAGCAATGATTGATTAATCAATACACAGGCATAGCCTTATCACAGTGAACAAATTAGACAGCTGAAGACATACTGCTAAATAGACAAGGTTTCACTTCTTCGAATCAATCTCGTAATTGATAGTGGTGCCCTTTTGGTTGCACTGGACAACTGTCGTGAAATTAATGTCCTGCCTCCCAGCGGGCCAATCCACCTCTCCTCCGAGTACACTGTCCCCTTGCTTACTGAGAAGGAAGAAGAGGCTGTGCAAGGGTCCAAAGATTGCAAAATTAAAATGTTCATTCTGCAATATCATAGAGAAGTATGCACAGCTATGGAGAGTATTCGTCTTGTGTTAACTATTTCCCAGTGGTACTAAAGAGCAAAGCTTTGTGTAGTCAAAATGAAGGCTCAACAAAATTGGTTTCGCAACATGAAAGATTATTTGACTAGGTATGTTAAAAACAACACCGAACACTGCACATTTTGAAAATTTAGAAATTTGCGTTATGAAGGCATCATTAATTCCGTGTTTCCTTGATCTTTTTAGACGGGTAAATACATTTTTGCACATATTTCTGTTTACAGACTCCATGAGCATGTGGCTGAATGTTCACCTTGACTATGATTTTTCAGACAAGGTAGGTCAATGGCTGCAGCTGCAGCCAAAAGTCCTTTTTCCTTTGGATTCTCACGATTCCAATCGAGCTCAAACACATTTCCCTAATTTATAGATCCCAAACTGACTGGGGCCTTGACTGCACAGGTGGTAATCCTCATATGACCACCCTTAAAACTTTGGATCATAATTAATACACCCATCACTGGCCCTCATACCTAATGAATGGTAAGTTCAACAAATTTTTTACCCCATTTTACATTTTCATCAAACTAGGCTAATAAAAAACTTACCTAGTTTTATTTTAACCCCACAGTTTCCAGATAATTGCCATCTACCACTATTGCAACTTAGATGAGTGTGGATTTTTATGAATTCTTGGTCTTGGTGAGTCCTGCAATTTTGTGACCACTATAGTCAGATGAATGTATACCCCATGGGACACTCTGGTTTGACAGTTGAACTCTTTCCCTTATCAGGCTGTCAACTGCTTTATGTCCTGTGGAAGACCAGCCATGACACATTTTAGCTGCGCAAACCAAAGGGTCGAAACATCAACAGTTATTCCCACTCATGCCCCACAACTCTCTCAGCCCCAAGAAAAGCATTAAATAAAAGGACAGATAAAAACTATAGAAACAATTTGCTTAGGGCAGATCTTACTTTCTTAGTCCTCAATTTTTGAATATTTTATGTACACTTTATGTAATATATCACAGTGTCACCCATATCACCTTGTTCACTTGAATCACTTTATTTGCATGTCACTTATGAAATTAGATTTATCATATAAAAAATGACTGCCATGAAATGAACTAGTAAATACAACGCATATTACTCATTTGCTGTCGACCCCTTGAGGGTTGTAACATGCAAAAGACACATGGTGACAGCGCATCGTCCCAGAAAGTCAATCGCATGGGACTCATCACACTTTAAACACCTACCTCGATGTTTATCAGCTCCTGAAATCAATAGTGAGGTGTCCCTGCCTGTCAGGCTCCTCCTTCCAGAATCCTTGGGATTGTGCTGATGCTCAAGGGGGTCCACCTCTCAACGGCTCCAAGTCCGGAATATAAATACACAGGGACTGGTGGGATAGTCAAGCGGGGGAAGGAAAGGGTAGGAACAGCATGGAGGGAGACCTGAGGATGACACAGTAACACAACGTAAGTACTTAGTTCAGTATTCAGATAACACAGCTAAAGAAAGCATTGACACACTTGAACAACCTCAAAGTCTATAACACACTACCTGTAAAATAAAAGGTGAGAGATTGATTCCAGAAGAGAGAAAAGGGTGGTTGCAAGTTCCCAAATACATCAACATAGCATTTGATACCCTGCTCTCAAGAGAGAAGATTCCCCCCCACACCTACCAAAAGTCATATGTGGATTAGCCTGATATGCAAGGCAGAGATACTCTGCACACCCTCTCTGGTCCCTCTCTCCTAGGAAATAAGAAAATAAAGAACAACCAAACGTGAAGAAGTAACAAAGGGCCAGGATACAATCATAATCTTGTACTTGTCCAATTAGAAAAGAGCTTGGGTTTGTTTAGGTATCACAATACCCCAAGCCAATATCATGAACTACGGTTCTCTGGTTAATGTCTAGACTTCTGTACAAGCCACAATCCTCAATTGTGTACAAGCCTCCTGCTTAAGCATACGTTCATAGAGGACATTGTCCTATTCGGTAAAAGCAAGATAGCAATATTTCACAAACAATAACAGAGGTACTGACATCGCTGAGTCTGCTCCTCTACCGTATCAGAGATACCAAGGCAGTTCAAAGGTGCAGGTTCACTGTGAAGCCCTATTGAGGAGAAGCAGCTACTATGATAAATATCAGATTAGGTTACTCACGCTTGACGGCCAGGTCCGGCCGGATAGAATGCTATAATCCTCCCGCATGAGACCTCAGCCGGAACTGGTCTCTCAAACAGGGAGATATCGGGCGAAAATACCCCTGTAATCCGCAAAGCACTCCTCTGCAAGAGACCACCAGATAGCGGCTCTCGACCAACAGAGGAGAAAGAGAGGGAGCGCTCGTGGGGGTAACAACCACACCAGCCTCCACAAAACACTTATCAGACGGTCCTGAATAGTGCTCAACGTACTCTTACCGCCTTGGGTCCTGTAGTGCATAGGAAACGCTGCTACGGGAATCCGCCAGGATAATAGGCAATGTTTGGTGTCTCAGCTGCCCTATACCTGGTATCCAGCATCGTGCCCGAGTCACGGGGGTGTGACTCTCGCATTGCTTGCCGGGAATTGTAGTTTGTAGAGGTTCGGTACTTCCTGGTTCACGCGGCTGTGTGCAGTCATTGTGCAACAGGCGGCTAATCCCTGACACTGCCTAAAAGTCCATATCAAACAGTTGAGTCTATGTCATCTGCGTATAATCAAGGTGCACCTCAACTACCTCCTACCACCTGATCTGGCAGACCAATGTGAGAGCCTTGATGACTCATTGAAGAACTATGATGCTAATTCTATCTATACTTTTCATATAAAAAAGGGCAGGATGTAGTGTTGCGATATTATGCGCGTTAGGACCCTTGAGGTTCAGGGCGGACTCTAAACAGGAATTATGTAATCTGCTGGGAGGTGTTAAGGTGTGGTTATAAGATTTATGTCGTAAATATGTGCAGTGTGAGATCTTATGTTGAAGAATAAAGACGTCTGTTACAGAGCTCCATGGGTGGTGTATTCATTTGCATGCTCCCAAGGTATTCTGTGCTCGTTCAACAGAGTGAAAAAATAGGTTTTCGGAGGCCCCAGTTTCCACTCCCCATTTAAATGCCGAAGCACCCATTTCGTCTGTCATTAGAGAGTTAAAGAAATTGTAAACTAGACGTATAGATAGGTCTTTATTCCTTCTCAAATTATCGATAATGTTGTTACTAGCGAAGCCAATTAGCCCTCCACCTTTCTAATATAAAAAATCTCTAATTTGGAGGAATTTATAAAAATCCCTCCGATCTAATACAAACCGTTCTTTAAGAATATCAAAGGAGGCCAGGCCTGATGAGGAAAAAAAAGCTCCCAGTTTAGTCAGCCGGCGTCGCACCATTTTTGAATCATTGGGCCTCTGAAAATCTCTGGTAAATTGTGATTTTTGCAAAGAGGTGTATACTGATTATAGAGACCCATCAATTTATGAACTGATTTCCAGATTTAATGCCCCCCTTGCAGGGTTTTGAAATGGACTTTCTTATAGTGACTGTCGTTTAAAAATTGCCAAGCCCAGTCCCATGACTCCACACCCATTATGAGTTCGAGTGGTGTAGGCACTTCCTCAATCGAATAGTCTTTTGGCTTCTCTTGTATTACGACTAGGCCTGGGCGGTGAACACTGCTCTGCTCGCTGAGTTTGCGGAGTTTCCCACACTCCGTGTTACGCGGAGCATGCGGAGTTCCAAAAAAATCTGCTTCGTGCAGCAGAGTGGAGTTTTTTCCTCGCTCGCATTCACCAACGTCAAGTTGGCGAGCGCAAGCGACGAAAATCAACCTCCCGGCGAGATTTTTCCTCGTTCGAGATCGTCAACATCAAGTTGGCGAGCTTGAGCGTGGAAAATAAACATCCCAGCGAGATTACTCAACGCGGGGTGGTCAGGTTTCTCATTGCGAGTGGCCGCTTGTTCGCGTTGAGAAAGCTGCTGCACGAGTGAAAATCTACTCAAGCAGCAGTAAAGAGAAAGAAGGGACCGCTTGCGCTGTGCAAGGTGCCGTTCTCAATGATTGCACAGTACGGACAAGCATCCGCACTGTGCAATCACCGCGAATGGCATTTTTATATGGAACACCGCCGCTTGCGGAGCTCCGCGTAGTGCACCAGAGTTTTTTTTGCACTTTGCATAGCTCCGCGTAGTGCAACTCTGGGAACTCTGCCCAGGGTTAATTACGACTAGGTTATATAGCAGTGTTGTAGCCCAATAATAGAGTCTTATATTAGGAAGAGCCAGTCCTCCCCTTTACCCAGGTAAAGACAAATATTTGAATGCTCTTCTTGGCTTGGTATATGCCCAAATAAAACGGGAAATAGGTCTTCAATTTTTTTTAGACAATCAGCAGAGAATTCAAGTGGGATAGCACGCATGAGATATATAAATTTAGGAAAAAATGACATTTTGATGATATTGCATCTGGCGATAATAGACAGCTGTAGGTTATGGATTCTCATCAGGTCTGGTTTAGTTTTAGCAATTAATGGGTCTATATTATCTTTAACAATGTTATCAATGTTCGCAGAGATGTCAATGCCGAGATATGTTGCGTATTTAACTGCGCGGGTGTCATTGATTATTAAATTCTGATTGCCAACGATTTGCATTTTGGTACGATTAAGGGCGTACCCAGAGTATGTCCCATATCTCGCTGCTTCTACCTCAATCTCTACCATGGCGGATACGGGGTCAGGACTCACAAGGGCAATGTTATCAGCGTACACCAGATCTTTAGTTTCCCAGCCTTGGGTGACAATGGGCCTAATTATTTCATTGATTAACAATTGGTGTAAAAAGGGGTCAATATAAATTGCAAATAAGAGCGGCGAGCTTGGCCATCCCTGGTGGGTAGCTCTCATTATCTTGAAAGCATCCGTGAGTGCTCCGTTGACAAAAAGGCATGCAATAGGATGAAAATACAACATTTTAAAAGCTTGCAGGAGTCCTTTTCCCATGCCGACCCTCGCCAGGGTCTCCCATAAAAAGAGCCAGGAGATCCTGTCGGAGGCCTTTTCTGCATCTAACAAAATTAATGCCATTGGGTCACTGGAGATGTTTGCAGCTTCAAAGAGTGAGATGGCCCATCTTATATGGTCCGTCGACCCCCGCCCTGGTATAAACACATGTTGTCTGATAGAGATAACCTTATGGAAGACAGAGCCAAGTGAGTGGCAAGTATTTTAGAGTAAATCTTGCTATCGCTATTGATTAAGGTTATAGGGCGGTATGAACCGTGTTCTGATGGTATTATATTATTTTTTAGAAAGATTACAATTTTTGCCTGTGACCACGATTCAAGTGGTCTACCACCCTTAAATACTTGTATGAATAGCTGAGACATACATTCTTTAAGCTGTGTTGAGAATGTTTTGTGGAATTCAATAGGTATACTATCTAAACCAGTGACCTTGCCATTGGGGAGGCTATTGATGCATAACAACATCTCGATCCATTGCGGAAGTTCATCCAGCCATAGCCGGTCTTCCTGGGAGAATTGTTCCGAAGGGATCAGGTTAAGATATGCCACAATGTCTCCAGAGTTCCCAGGTGTCTCCTCACAGTATAGTTTCTGATAGTGTGTGTGAAACACATCTCAAATTCCATTTGGGTCTGTGATCATCCCTCGCTCAGGGTCTTTGATTTCTTGTATTAAATTCCGGGTCAGTTTTTGTCTTGCTCTGGTTGCCAGCTGATGCCCTACCTGTTCGCTGCACTCATATACTTCCGCCGGCCAGACTGTAAGTTTATCAGCAGCTGTGTTTGCTATAATCTCCATAACCGCTGATTTAGCAACTGCTACCTTAGCCTGAGCTTCAGCAGGGCACCCCCAGTTTGAATTGCGGTAATCAGTTCCTTTTCAGCGACAGCTAATTTAGATAGTATGTCCTTTGTCAAAAGCACTTTTTTGTACTCAGTGATATGGGAAATCTGAGGGTTACCCCCCGTATTCCAGCTTTAAGCGCATCCCATACAATATCTATTTCTGCACTCCCCAGGTTCTCCTCTAGAAATTGAGGTATCCAAACTCTCATATGATGACAGTAGTCTGCATTAAGAAGTAGAGCTTGTTCAAAGCTCCAAGTAGCACTTATCCCACCCTTTGGTGGTTTCCCCTTTAGCTCTACCATTAGGAGATTGTGATCAGCTAGAATGCGGGCGCTTTTTCAATACAGTAATCATGAAACAGAGAGTGTGATACTAATATATAGTCTAACCGTGCATGTCTATTGTGGGGATAAGAGAAATAAGTAAAGCTCGGGTCAGAGGGATATTGCCAGTTCATAGATCGAAGAGGGTATTCTCTTGACATAATGTCCTTAGTGCCCGGAACACCTTAGATTTCCTGCCTTTATACCCCCAGTCAGTTTCTGCGTTTAGTTTTTTATCTGCAGGTATGTTGATGTTAAAGTCCCCACAGACTATTATCGGGAGGTTGAGGAGGACGCACTGCAGTTCGCTCCTGGATTTCTTTCTAATGCATTTTCTTTGCAGACAAAAACCCCAACTTTCAGCTCCAAAGTGAGATTGCCTCCAAATGCCTCCTCATGATCAGTTGGCAGGGTAGGGGTATATGTTGTTTGCAGGTGCACGTCCACTATTGGGACCGGGGCCATGATAGGAGGTGTAGCGACATTAATCATGTCAGCAGTAGATTTATCATCCTCCCCCGCTTGGCATTGGTTTCTCTGTTCAAGGGTTTTGTGAATTATTCCCTCATTTGGGCCAAAAAAATATAAAATAAAGTTTGACAGTTGCCCGGGACTCTGGGGGTTTTAGGTTAAAAAAATTTTTCCAAGTCAGATTTTTGATGGCTCCCGTAGTTTTACACTTTCTCACTCTTTTCTCCCCCCTTGCTTTTAGCTACGCGTTTAGCTCGTTTTTCACCAGTTAATGCGGTGGGGAGAATCACTGGAGTTGTTGCAGGGAGAGAGGGATGAGAGCTCTTGGCTTTAGTGGTTTTCCCACCCCGCCCTGTCATCGTTACTTGGTTTTGAACAGAATATTTTACTGTGCCCTTGTTGCTGCGGAGCGCTTCGAGCACTCGTCTTCGGGAGCCGCGCAACTGAAGACACACCCCGCGCCTTCCACGTAGTGCAGCTGAATGAAGAACGAAAGGAATTTGCTTTGGCAGGGCTCCGGAGATTGCCGAGAGGATTCTGCTCAGCTGCTCGGGAAAGGAATCCGGCCGCATGGCAGGGGGCGCTGGTGATGACAGATCAAGCTGATATGAAGGAGGCGTAAGCAGCGTTAGCAGCGGGAGAGGCTGTTTGTACCCCTTGGTGGTTCTGAATTGCTTGTGCTGGCTCACAAATGCGACTAAAATATGCAGGTACTGAGGTTACTCCATTTAAAGGTGTTTTCGATTCATTTCGATGTACTGTAGGGGCACACTGTAGATTGTGTCACAGTTCCTCTGGGCACGACCGGCGGAGCATCGCGGTGAAATCTTACTCAGACGCTATCTTGCCTCAATCTGTACACATGGGTTTCCGGGGTCTCACAAAATCTTGAACACTGTTTTGAAACCAATTGCATTTTCATTCTAAGGCCCTCATTATGATGTTGGGCGGACCGCCACTGACAGGCCGTCCCCCTTCCGCGTCACTAGCACAGAACCAGACTGAAACCGCAGCAACTGCAAAGAAGCCTCGTCAAGGCATGGCTGACATCAGCAGCAAATAAATCGCCTTGTTCCACAGGAGCGTAGAAGCAGAAGTCAGGGCCAATGCAGGCAGAACTCTCCAGCACCAGAACCACCAACCCCATTAATCCATCAATGGGAATGTGGATGCTCCAAAAATATCTGCAGGCCCTAATGCAGTACAACAAGGTATTCAGCCAACTTTTCACATAATCATTTTAAATTAATAAGTATATAAAAAACATTCCAAATGGCAGCACATGATGTAAATGAACATTGTACAAAAACACTTGACTCTAACAGTACCGGGCGGTGACTCAGGGCGGGGTGCCAAATGCGATGCAGCGCAAGCAATGAAATTCGTTGTATTTATCTATTTGTATACTTACCTCTGTTAGGCCATAATCTGGAGTTTTTACATTCTCATTCGGCTTAACACAAAGAGAATCACCGACTCCAAAATCATCAAAAAAGCAATTGTAAGGCCAATGTCTAAATTGGGAATCATTAGTTAAAGAAGAAAAAATGTTAGTCTGTCCCTACACTAATTCTAAGGTGACATCCATGCTTAGCATTCTCATCCCAGGCAAGAGGATCAACGAAAAGGTGTCATAAGTGAAGACTCCTTTAAGAAGTACCTTCACTTAGTCAGAGCTTGTTCTAAGATGCTCCTTCTAGCTTCCCGTCTAAACCTCATCTGCTCAACCCACGGGGCACTGTCCCTAATACAAAACCCCAAAATCATAGAACACGCCCTTCTGCACACCTCTTCAGCCAGGTCTTCTCTCGGTAGTTTTCCACAAAGTTGTCTTGCATCCAACGACGGTTAGCTTGACCTTGGGTCCCAGGCACCTTGCGCAGCAAAAGTATCTATCTCACATTCCAATACACTCCCCTGTTGGCTTCTTACAGCATCCTAACTCCTAAAACAAAGATCTATTCTCTCTAACGAGCTGAATGTCCTTGCACCTGCAACAGAAACATGGGAACGAGAAAAGGCATTTCACATCTTTAAGATTTTACATTTCCCTGCAACCCAAAGCCTTTACTAAGGGAATCACTTTCGGCCTACAACATTAGCTAACATAAGGAATGAACAGGCCTTCTCTTTGACATATATGTGATCAAGTCTTTACAAAATTAAACACACTATTAAACCATACTCTAAGCATTAGCTCATTATTTTAATATACGTAAATAAGCAACCTACGCGTAAAACTTTAACCTGGCACACATTTAGCCTAATACATTGCATTGTACGAAAACTAATGATTATTCGTTTTGTTGAATATATTCACAATAACTTGCAACATTGATCCTCACAAAAGCATTGTTACATTTCTAATCACCTCTAAGTTAAACGATTACATCAATACATTGCTATGACACTTCTAAACAGACATTGATTAATATGCGGGTGCTGGCTAACGGTGAATATGATGCACCCCTACAAATTTCAGAATCTTGTGATGTTCTATCAAGCCCACACACCAAACAGAAGTGTGACACATACAGAATGTCATTGCTAAACAGGCCAAAATCAAAACCATAGAGGGGGTGATATCCCTGTGGAAGCAACTCAATCAAGCACTAAAGTACATGCAGAAGATAAAGTTAAAACAAAATACATTTGAAACCATTCTCAAACTGCCTGCAGAACATTGATACCAGCAAGCATTAGTTCCCTCGGGTAGGGTTAAGAATACGAAAGTTTTCTGTAACGCTGGCTTAGTGCTGGGACTGAGGCTGTCAGCAAAGAAACCTCCGTCCTTTTATTACACAGTACTCCAAAAAATCTAAAACTATTTTATTTGTGGCCAAAGCACTTAGATTAGTTACTGCAAACTTCATGAGAGAACCTGAACAAAAATTTGAACCCAGATAGCAACAAAACCGTTTGGCCAAAAAATGAATGTTTAATGAAAAATATGCCCAGGAAGTGGAAAATGGAGTCCAAATCGCACCTTGAGGTAGCAGAGTTCCTCCAACAGGAAAAGCAGAGTACACATTGGTCTGTCCTAAAGTACAAGCAAGAACACTTAAACACTTCTTCCTTTCAGTGCCTTCGAGGGAAACTTGAAGTAAAAGTCAAGCAATTCAAAGCTTCCAAGAGACCTCAAAGCAAGTGTTTGAAAAAATCTTTAATATTGACCACATAAACCGGACATGAAAAACATGTTTGTGAGCTGCAGTTCACCACATCGTCCTCCCTAGAGAAGCACACCAATTAATCAGCTGAACCGCTGATCTTCATCGCAGCAGGAGGAACCTTGGAGCAAGAAACACAGCGGGCCAGAATCTTATTCATGGTAAAAATAGGCTTTTCAGAGAAACATTGTGGTAACCTCAGAGGTCTCACGACTGACGGACTCATCATTCGAAATCGTGGTCTTGCGTTCCGGAAAAAGGATAACCACCCGCACCTGATATGTATGTATACTGAATGAAGCACTGAGTTTACCGGGCAGTAAAATCTCAGGGAAGAGCGCCCATGGGCAGGGCCTCTGGTACTATATCATTTTGAAGCGGTGGCGTTTTTCGAATAGTTGTGGATTTGCTGCATTTGTCTCACGATCCATCATGTGCTGCATAACCTGCATATATTTAACCAAAAAATGTTTCTAGTTCAAACGGCTCAAAAGTTACTAAAAAGTAGCAACACCATGATGCCAGGCAGGGGATGACTCTTTGCAAAGGCTGACTGGTGCTTAGTGCTGTATTTGGGTGTTAGAATGGTACTAATTGGTGAAACTGTTGCCCAAATAGTGTTAACCGGTGTAAAAATGACAAAATAATGTTCTAATCCTCTGGCAAAATGTGCTGCATTACGCTGCACAATTTGCCTTTTCTTGCTGCATAATTTAGTCAACCTGTGCCGCATAATTTGGTCCTTACCTGCTGGATAATTATAGTGGCCCTGCCCATAACGGAGGGGGAGAGTGAATCATAACCTTTTGCCTAAATTCTTTATTGGGCAGGGTCTATACAACATGCTCCACGCTGGCTCAGCAGAGCCCCGAGGAAGATGCAAGCTTGAGCCAGCCTGCTGTTACCAATCGCCCAACCTCCTGCAACAGGGAACAGGGATGAACCAACAGAAAAATAAAGTGGTTCCCTAAACCACGAGAAAGCATTCACACAAGAACTGTAAATATGTTTTGGGATGCTGGAAATAAGGGAGCAAACATGACCTGCCTCTAATTAAGACAGGCAAAACAGAATGTCAGGAGAGTCTTTAGGCTTGTTAAGTTAGCAGAAAGAGGATATATTTAGTGTGAGCCTTTGTGTTTCTGGTGTGCAGATGGTACCTACACATAAAATAGGATGCAGTCTTTAAAGTTGTTGAGGAACACCCCGTTGCTTTTCTCCGTGAAATAAACTCCATAATCTCTATATAATTATTATTCCAGATTTGTAAAGCAGGACTTATCACCCCTTAGGGTATCCAGGCGCTGGAGGCCATCAGGGAGATTAAGTGAGCTACATGATGTTGAGCTGAGCTGCTGCCGGCGATCAAACCATGAAAACCATACTCCGGTGTCAGCCGCTCTGGCCGCTGCACCACAACTCTCCCACTATATATACCGTCCATATCAAAGCATGAATTGTTGTTTTATATAGAGCCCATGTTGTGGTCTCTGTGGGATGCAGAAACAGCTTTATAAATGAGTTTCCTGGATTTGTCTATCTGTGGACAGAATCTGTTTGACCACTTCCACTTCTGCCTTTGGAAAATATTGGAAAACACCAAGCCAGTGGGTACGAAAAGTGCCATTAATTTACTAAACGTATTCCTCATTAGGATTTCCAGCCCACCCCCGGGAATTATGCCTAGGCCATTGCCACGACAGTGCACAATCATCAGGTCTGAATGTTGGTAATCCACAATGATTTTAAACAAAGGTAGCAATTGATGCCACTTTAATCCTGTCTGGCCAAGTCAAGTAATGTCTACATTAGATAAATTCAAGTCCCTGTCAATGCCACTATTTCTAGCACTCTCTCGCTCTTTCTAGCAAGATCTCTAGTCCAAACCACAAAACTATGGCCCACAATCCACACTCTAACCATTTTGGAGGCAAACTGGAGTAGCACAAAGGAGAAGGCTGTAGCTGAATGAGACAGTTTTCAAAATGAAAGACAGTTTGAATGGAGGATAGTACCTAACTTAAAGAAGAACATATTTGATTTGGGTGCTGTTATTATGCAGGTAGCTAAAAGTAGGTATTGATTTTGAGAAAAAAGTAATTTCTTCTGTGATTGGCTTTGGAAAAATACAAAAAAAGTTATACTATTTGGGATACGCTTATTATTCCAACACGCCAACCACACCTGCTACAGTTTAATTTGAAGGTAGTATGATGCAGACAGAATGGGTTGTGTATGTTTTATCTGCTGCTAGTAGTGAGTATTCTAAACATGGTTACTATGAAAATGGAGGTAAAAGAGTGTGGAGGTTGGGAAATAAAAACACTGTACTATCACTCTCAAAAGGACAGTGGGGTAGACATACTGCTTATTGTCGACTGTTTGCCTTCATAATCACTAGTATCTGTATATAATAAGTTAAAGAGCGTCCGCCTTCTCCCTTTCCCGTCCGAAGCCTCCAAGATCATATGCGGCGTACCCCAAGGATCATCCCTCAGCCCGACATTGTTCAACATTTACATGGCCCCACTCACCCACATCGCCAGACTACACGACCTCAACATCATCTCCTATGCCGACGACACACAGCTGATCCTCTCCCTCACCGAGGACCCACTCACCGCCAAAACCAACCTTCACGAAGGAATGAAAGCTGTCGCTGAATGGATGAAGAACAGCCGTCTGAAGCTGAACTCAGACAAGACGGAAGTCCTCATTCCCGGCTCCACCCCCTCAGCTTTGGACGACTCCTGGTGGCCGACCGCTCTGGGAGCAGCACCAACACCCACCGACCATACACGCATCCTGGGGTTTATCCTCGACTCAACACTATCCATGACCAAGCAAGTCAACGCCATCTCATCCTCCTGCTTCAACATCCTCCACATGCTCCGCAAGATCTACACGTGGATCCCCACCGACACAAGAAGAACGGTCACCCAGGCCCTCGTCAGCAGCAGGCTGGACTACGGAAATGGCCTCTATGCGGGAGCCCTGGCCAAACTGCTGAAACGACTACAACGCATACAGAACGCCTCTGCCCGCATGATCCTCGACATCCCTCGACACAGCCACATCACACCCCACCTGAAAGACCTGCACTGGCTGCCCATCAACAAGAGGATCACTTTCAAGCTCCTCATTCACGCACACAAGGCACTCCACGAAACCGGACCAGCATACTTCAACAGACGACTCACCTTCTACACCCCGAACTGCCAGCTCCGATCCGCCGACCTTGCCCTAGCTACCGTCCCTCGCATCCGAAGAGCGACCTCCGGCGGCAGATCGTTCTCCTACCTCGCCGCCAAGACCTGGAACACCCTCCCCATCCTCCTACGGCAGACCCAAGACCTACTAACCTTCAGGAGACTACTCAAGTCCTGGCTATTCGAGCAGTAGCAGCACCCCCCCCCCCCCCCCCCCCAGCTCCTTGAGACCCTTACTGGTGAGTAGTGCGCTCTACACATTTCCTGATTAATTGATTGATTGAAAGGTATATATAAGGTGAAAGAAAGTGAGTAGGTTGTATACAACAACAAAACCAAAAATATAAGGGAGGGTAGATGATGATGATAAGGAAAAGCATAATGAGTAGCAAAGGAGGTAGGAAAAGATAAAATGGAGGTATATTAAGTAGATTCTGTCAAAAATGTGTTTGGAAGAAAATGTGGGTGATTGATTATAGTAGATATTTTAATAGTATATAATTTTTACTCAGCCACAGAGACAGGCAAGCACTGATACACTTAGTTGCAGTCTTCCAAAACAGGTACGAATCCAAACAGATGTAGCCAGACAGTAACTGACATCCTGTGAAAGACACTTTTTTAAAGGATTTACTCACCCTTTTTACTCACCTATAGATGCACTTTCATAGTCATACTCACTCCCATGCAGGCACTGTCAGATTCACTGAGACACATATACAGACATTCATGTATCCAACATTCACTCTGTTACAGACAGATATACACAGTCATATACTGAGTTATACACTTCGGGCCTAATTTATGAGGAATTGGCATAGGGCAGCACCACAAGTCTTCTTGCAGCACTGCCCTAGGCCAATGTAAAAGGACAAGAATGCACCATATTTATGAACTACGGTGCATTAATGTCCTTTCCCCCTGGCTGGTGCACAATTTGCTGCCTGGCGCCAGCATAGGCACCCTTGCACCATAGTGCAAAGGTGCCTTTGTTGCAGACAGAATTGTTTTTGTGCAGCAGGAAGGGGCATCTTCATGCACAAATACAATCCCAAGAGGTGTTTTCCTCTAACTAGGGAATACACATATTTCTCCTTGTTACGCCTGCTCTGGGGAGGCGTAAGGTTTTGGAACTACCCCAGGTTTATGTGATTGAGTACATCTGGAGCAGCTCAAGTGTTGCGTAGGAAACCCCACCGCAACACTCATGGTTCACCTCCTTGATGCAGAGTAAGGCAAGTCTGCGACTTGAGCTGCTTTGCCTTATTCCAAATCTACGAGGCAATGAAAGCCATGCAGCGTACCTTTGTGTCACCTCATAGATATGATTGAGAGGTTTGCGCCGCTGGAGTGTCAAAAAAGGTGACACTCCAGTAGTGCCAGACTCTCATAAATAAGTTCCCTAATCACCTACCCATACAGCCCTGCCATACCTATTTACAAAACCACAGAGCCAATCACACATTCAATCAGAGGGTGACAGAGACACTTACATATTCAGCCACACATCTGCACAGCACTTATGTATCCAGCACAAACACAGCCACTTGCACACACAGTTACATAACCCGATTCACCAACACAGCCAGTAAGCAATCCATAAGGCGCTTACAGACCAGTTTAGAGACATTTAGACAGCTAGTCACACACCAACATAGTTACTTACATAGCCAGTGACAAACACACTGTGGCACTGATACATTCACTCAGATATGTACTCAATTTCTGACACAACCCTGTCACTCAACCATACACTAAGGGCCTTATTCCAAGTTTGGCAATACAAAGACCACCATTCTCACAGTGCTGGTCCAATGTCCACAACCTTGGTGGTCCAACTGCCGTATTATGAATGCGGCGGTCGGCCAAGCTGGGGATGGGGCACAAAAGGAACAACTGAGCACTGAGGTATTTAACTCTTAAACACAATTCCTTGTGTTCTAGAGATTGAAGCAATAAACAAAATGATGTTTCTGAATGCTTTTGAATTGAGGAAAATTCAAATGAAAAGTTACCTTAATGACAAGGTTAACTCTTCATTTTAATTTTCTCCTATTGCTAAGTGTTGCACTTACAAACAGCAGGCCTTTTTCTCCCAGTGGCTAGTAGACACTGTGCGTATAACTAAAAAACACAGCCAATTATTTAATGAGAGAATTTTAAAGTGCAGAAAAATATTCCATATTATAAAAAAAATGCAGTATATTTTTCTGCACTTACAATTTATTCCATAAAAAAAATGATGGTATGTTTGTTTTATACTTGTAACAGTGCCACATATGGTGAAAGGTATGTCCTGTGCTGCAAGTACATATAACACAGGCTCTCAGTCACCCACACAAATGTATCTCATTCATATGTGCACATGTTCATACAGCCCCAAAGACCACACTCTCACCCACACACGGCAACCCTGTCATAGTACTCCTAGTCAAAGTAGTTTGTTCAAACCATAATATCTGGCTTTATGGACTTAAAGTCAGTGAAGCAGGGTGCCTGGTAACAATGCGCGTGTTATTTAGCCTTCAGTAGATCACGATGATTTTCACTAATCAGAAGTAGATCCACTAGAGAAAAGGTTGGAGACCCTTGCCATAGTGCCAAAATGCCTTACTCATTAATGAGAGGTCATTTATTTATTTTTTTCCACACAAAGTGGCTGGTAAGTTTTTACTGTAAAAAGCTTTAAAAGAAAAAAACACTCTTTTTTAATCTGGTGTTATGTTATTCTGCCTTGATTCTTTTTAGCCAGTCAGTTCTTCTTTATGTGAGGCATGTGTGGGTAAAAAAAGGCCATGTGACGCTCCTAATCACATCAAGTTCCAATGGCCCAAGAGGGCCAGCAATGTACTGCTACTGTGCTACTCTTTCATTTAAAACTAGGCCTGTGCGGACAACTCTGCTCTGCTTGCAGAGTTTTCAGAATTCGGACACTCAGCGCTCCGTGGAGGAGTGCGAAGTTCCTGGATACCTCCTTCTGGTGCGCAGTGGAGTTTCTGTCTCTGTTCGTGTGCTCAAGATTTGGTTTGTTGCTCGTGAAACGATACTCTCAGGCCGCTAGCAAGCACGCAAAAGATTTTGCACCTGCTTTCACGACTTACTGCGCCAACACAGTGACACTCGCAATCACTCAAAAAGCAGCTACTCTACTGAAAAATAGGTTCTCAGGTGGATTTTGTTCTTCAATGAACCTTTCAAGTTGTTTTTTAGTGCAAGAAACCTTTTTTTTCAACTGGAAGAAATTCAAACTTCCTGTTCCTGTCCTACAGGCTTCTCCTAGTGCTTTTTCCATCTCCGGGTCACTTTTGATTTGGATGTATTTATTTATTTATTTATTTAAGGATTTGTAAAGCGCCTGGTGACCCGAAGGCATCCCCGCGCTGTTAGTTTGGATTTGGAGCTAGAAGGATCACTCTCTTTGTCTTCTGCATATATACCATTGGATTTAAGGACTTTATATTTGTGATTTCACAAGTTAAAAAAACTATAGTATAAGGGTATTGCTTGTTTAATAGAAGCATGCACTAGTATTTATTTGTACTTTTACTTTTCTTTTCAAATTTATTATGGTGGGTGGCCTGCATTTTCAGTTGGGGACTAGTTATATTTTTACATTAAATGTTCTTCTCTTGTAAAGGAAAAATGTTGCACAGTTCAGTACATTTTCTCCTTGTTAAATGTGCAATGTGTATTTATTTTACTATATGCCCTAGTCTGCCAATGGCTACCCAGTCAGTAGGCTCAAGCCAGTACTAGTGATGGGTTCATGAAACAACTGTTTCTCTGGTTTTTGTTGTTTTAAAAATATTATTTAGAGCTGGGATGGCATTGGATAAAATAAAAAATGTGTTTGTTTTTTTGTAGGACGCTGGTTCTCTATATAGAGTACTAAAAATAAATGCACTGTGCAGAGAGTCCAGAGAATCCCTAAATGGTACACAGAGGTACAAGCAGATAAATCTGATGCTCTTTTTATGGTAGTGTGGGTGAGCAGTCAGGCTTATCAGAGGGTAGTGCAAAGCATTTGTTGTACCCCACACAGGCAATAAATGAGACACACACTCAAGAATAATTCCAAGACCAATTTATAAAAATAATATCGATTTTTATAAAATGTTCAAAACTAAGAACACATTTCTAAGGTATGAAGTTCAGCAAATGTATCACTTTTTATGCGCAATTATGCAACATTGGCAACAATATAGAAAAATCAAAAAAATCCATAGAAAGGCAGGCAATGCTTTCACGAAGTTCACCTTCCCATTTTAGGTTGATGCCTGGACTAGGTCCAAAGTTTCAGCAGGAGAAGTTTGGGAGTATCCCGGATTGGGAGGGAGCAAAGTGCTGAGGATCTTGGACTGGTGCGCAAAGATGAAAGGGGCCACTTGAATACACACAGCACAGGGAGGCTTAGAGGTAAGTCCAACAGGGCTCCTTCGAAGGATGAGGCTGCAAGAGCTCGGGGATCATGGGAGCACAGCTAGTTAGTTGGTGTCAGGTTAGCCGGGAGTCGTTCGTTTTGAGGTCCTCTCAGCAACTTTCAGAGATGATCTCAGGCCAGCTAGGCCACTCAGGAAGTGGACCCTAGGAGTTTCAACGTCCCTCGATGGGTGCTTGCTTCTGGTGCTTTTGTAGTCTGGTGTAGACTCTAGTTCTTGGTGTTTGCTGTTGGTGGTCTGATACCCCAGGTGTTGGTACACCTTGGCTCCCTCCAGAGCTGTTGTCCCTTTTCTTGCTTCAGTGCTGCATTGAGGTAATTGGTGAGCAGCAAGTCGGCAAATCACACATCATGGGATCGGTGCCAGCAGTATGCAGGGGTTCACATCACCTGTCCCGCCCGGGGGTGGTGTAGGCTAAGTATGGACCCTCCTCCTAATTTAATTTTCCTGCCTTTCCTCCCTCCAAAAGAGGAGCAGGAAAAGGGGCTTTACCTTCCCTGTGATCTGGAGGATCTTGGATTGGGTTTCAAAGGTGGCATTGCCTTTGAGGCTTCCCACCCAGGAAGGCCATCCTGTTCTGGAGGAAGATTGAAGCACCTCTGCCCAGAGCAGGCTTTATCTCTGTTCTCTGGGATCCCTCTCACTCCATGAGGTCAGAGACATGTTTGTTAGTGGCAGGCTGGTAAAAAGTCAGAAATTACATCAGTGCTTAGTAGGTTTTCAGTGTACCCTCTAAAGAGGTCTCCTGTGTGAATGTATTAATAAAACCCTCACTGGCATCAGTAAGGATTTGTTAGGACAAGTTGTTTAGTACCAAACATCTTATAATCAGTGAAGCCATCATGGAGCTAGGAAACATCTGTTGACAAGTATCCAGCCCATGAAAACTTCAGGGCTTACCTATGCACTCACAATATCCCAGAATAGACTGGATATCGTAGGGGCATATCTGCTCATGCTGATATGCCTTCACATTGGTTATAGTGCACCCGGCCTTAGGGCCAAACACCTGCAGTAGTGGTGACTTACCTATATCTTATGCAGTGTATGGGTGGCATGGCACACAGGGTTGCGTGCCATGTCGACTCTTTGGATTTCTTTGCACCAAGACACGTAGCCTACAATGGCACAGATCATAGACTTGGTGAGGGGTCCGTGGGGTGGCACAATCAGTGATGCAGCCCCAGAGGGCCCTCTTCGGTACAAATGCCCTAGGGTCTAGGGGTACCATTTACTAGGGATGTATAGAGTTAGCTGTAGTTGCCAATCATGGTACAGTGTTTGAGAAATAGGTCTGTCACTGGGAACCTGGTTAGCAGTGACCCAGTGTACTTACAGTTTCAAATCACATGAGGAAACAAATGGGGGCAACCATGCAAAAAGAGGCACTTTCCTGTAATTTTGTCTTTCACGTTTCTTTTTGTACAAAATGTGTATATATGGGGTAATCTATGATACCTTGGAAAGGTGTGTGTTGTTGTAAAATATTTATAGCGCAGTCAATTTTTGATTTTGGCTTTGCTGAATTAATAGTGATGTTTTCTTACCATGCCTCCTTTGTCTGGCCAGTGAGTGTGCTTGCTATTTGTCTTTGTTTTACATGCCATATGACCAGGGGGCATTTTGTGTAGTGTTTGCCCATAGGCTTGCATGTGTTCTTTGCTCCCAATGCCTCCTTGCTCACTGTTTTTAGTTGACCATGTGGCTGGCAGCCATTTGTTCAGCAACCCAGTGCACCTTTGCCATGGACTTGCATGTTTTCTTCTTTGTTCCTCATGCCTCCTTGCTTGCTGTTGTTGTTTGACCATGTGGCTAGCAGCCAATTTGTGCATCTACCAGTGTGCCTTTGTCATAAGCCTGCATGTGTTCTTAGTTCCCCATGCCTCCTTGCTCACTGTTGTATGGCCATGTGGCTGTCGGCCATTTTGTGCATTCACCCAGTGAGCCTTTTTCATGAGCCTGCATGTGTTCTTTGTTTCCCATGCCTCCTTGCTCGCTGTTGAAGTTTGACCATGTGGCTGACAGCCATTTTTTGCCCCCACCCAGTGTATCTGTGCCAGAGGCTTGCATGTGTTCTTTGATCCCGAAGCCTCCTTGCTCACTGGTGTTGTTTGATCACATGGCTGGCAGCCATTTTGTGCATCCACCCAGTGTACCTTTGCCATATGCTTGCATAGATGATTATACGATATCATTTAAATAATACGCTTGAGGATCATTGTAGTATATGTGTATTTTTCATATTTTTTTCTTTTTTCTTTTTTTATTTTAATTTGTGTAACTTTATTTTTGTATGTTTTATTTTTTAATGTAGTATTTTTATTTACATTTAATTGTAATATTTTTTAATATTAGCCTCTATTTTAAAATATTTCAATTTTTTTAAAAACATTTGGGATTTTTTTTCAAATTTGTGTTTTGCATCCATCCATTATAGGAGCACAGCAGTTCAACAGCATTGATTTTTTGGGGGTTATAATTCCATTTCCTCTTGGACACCCTGGCTGCAGTGCACTGCAGACACAGCAGTATCATTCATTATTTTAATGATTTCCCCCTGAACCACATTGCTTGGCATAAGTGAACACTAGCCTTCCTTTTTTTAAAGATTATTATTTCATTTATCTATGTTTTTCCCTGAGTGCCCCAGGTATCTCCTTTAGAATAGATGGACATAAAGCAAAGACTTATATCTGTATGTTGTGTTTTCCTGATCGAAAATTACATTTCATGG
Source organism: Triturus cristatus (assembly GCF_964204655.1). Lineage (NCBI taxonomy): Eukaryota > Metazoa > Chordata > Amphibia > Caudata > Salamandridae > Triturus > Triturus cristatus. The sequence continues at coordinate 834,108,190 of NC_140594.1, forward strand.
TATGGTGGTGTGGTTTGGCTTTAAAGTGACTGATTTATTATTATTACCTAAGTAACCAACCACGCTAATATTGCATTTGTCTGTACTAATTCAAACTGCAACAATGCCACATTTCAGTAAATATTTTTCTTGCAAGTTTGCTTCAGGTGCACAAGAGAAGAAGAGATATCAACCTCAGTACTGCCAAACAGAAGGCCTGTACAGTGAAGTCAGTCCTCCAATCTTTTCCACTTGCACAGCTTAGTGCCACTGCCAACTGTGAGCTTTAAGATGGCCCTAAAGAAAATTCCTCCTAAGATAGTGGTCAGTGAGAAAAAACAGCTTTACAATAGTGGTGTGCCGTCCACAATATTTTTCGGGAGCCGTGCGCCCGCCTGACCAGCCTCCAAGGAGGAACTTGAGAGCAGCACTCCTACATCAACAGTACTACCACAGCCTAAGCCCATTACCATGTCTGTCAGTGAGGCAGCCACCACAATCATGGTGATGCCAATGAGCAATTATGCTGAATTTCAGTTGTCCCTTTCGCAAAGTAGTACAAAATCGTTGCCAATCCTTTTAATTTGATCATTTAGTGTAGCTGCCCCAGAAGATCATTCATTTACAAGAGTGCCAATACCAAATTCCAATCTGTTGCCTGCATCAAAGATACAATTGTGTACCTACTGCCTAACCTAACTGTGCTTGGATTGGAAGAGGTAACTACAACTATTGCAACAATGAGTGAGTGTTTCTGAGTGATGATTGAAGATTTATGTGGTGGCAAACATTGAGGGAGGGTGTTCAATTATTAATAAAGCTGTTTTTGATGAATTGCAATGTTAGGTGCCTGATGGGTGATCATTTTTCCTGAAGGCCATTGGCCTTTACAAACTCACTTAGTGAAAGTTTATCTGTACGGTCCACTCCTTTTTTTGGTTTCTTCAGAGTTCAGACCTATCACTATAGCTAACAAACACAAATCTATACAAAAAACTGCAATTCTGTTTCTCTAATTGTTATTCAACAGCAGTGCACTACACATTTATTTTGCTTGGGCCAGGACTGGGACAGAGTTACTCGGAGTCAGGAGGAGGATGGAAGGATTCAGGGCAGGACTACCTCATTAACAGCTAGAAGAAGGAAGCTATTGACTTCAAAGGGTAGCAATGAATCTGAGGCCTAGTACTCAGCTATGTGGAATGGAGAGAGGTGCATTGATTTGGGAAATGCTGCTGAGTGTGTGTGTTGCACTGATGGCAAACATGAAACTGAGTCCTTCTGTTTTTGGCTCTGCCTCTGAGTCTTTTCAGTACACTCCTCACAAAGCTGACCATCCTTATGTCCTTCTCTTTGACTATACAATACAGTTTCTGTTTTTGCAATCCGCAGGCCTTCTCCTCCCCTGCACGAATGAAAGGTGAAAGCTGAGCTCAACACTCCTGCTTACCTACTGAACCAGTTCAGACAGGCATCCAAGAGTGATGGATATTCCAGAAGAGAATGAAGATGCAATAACCAATTTGGCAATGCAGTATCGTTTTCGTTTTAACAAGCATATTTTTGGAACTGGGTGGGTTCAATTCACTCCTCCATGATTTAATTAGTTCAAACCTAGAAGACAGGACATTTAGAATATTTATTTAATAACTTTGGTTTCTGGGGCAGAAGGACTGTTTGCAATGCATTTAACTGAGCTGTGTCATATTCATTTCTTTATTTTTTTCCATGACAGATTGATGATGTGCTCATCGGCTTGATGAATATTGTTCTTGTGTTGTATTTTTCTTTGTTACACCTTTCCCCAAATCTCCTTTCCCATCCATTCATCAAACCCCTAACCCTCTTGCCACGGGCTGTGTGATTTTTTGTAAGGTGTTTCTTAATTTACACCAAATAGATCACACACTTTGTGGGGCGGTTGTGGTTAAATGCGACACCAACTCACTGTGGGAGCTTCTATTAACGGAGCAATGGCCCACACCAACCCTACTTACACCCCCCCAATAAGTAAAAACATAATTCCTTGATGTCAACATCACCATTCAGGCCTTTGTTTTGCATAAATAAAACACTTAACCTTGTCAACTACAGAGTATAGACTTTGAGTAAATATTTACTGACTTTAGGATTTCATAACTTTGGTTTTCAAATCCCATGCTCATCATTGCTCAGAATAATTTACTATTGCTAGTTTTTGTTATTACAATATATAGTATTCTTTGATGTGTCTTGGTGGACGCAGTCTGTCCTCAGTCTAAAAGCTCTCATATAAATGTATATGTAAAACTTAGTAAATCTCTATTTTTCTTTCAATTAAGCTGCCTGTGATCCTTTTGATGAATCCTGCTGTTGGAGATCATCTAGGTAGTGGGAGTGGGACAACGCTTTTATGCCTTCCCTTTTAGTGCACTACCACTATCATAAATAAGGCACCTTGAGAAAGCCTCCATGAAGGTGTTGGAAGATTGACAGAGGGAGCAACTGCCATCCATCCTTTCAACTGTTCAGGTAAGAGAACTATGGGGTGAAGTGAACTACTTTACTTAGTACATAACAAACTTGTACTTCAGATGATATAACATAATTTTGTATCTCTGTTTTTGTAGGCAATACAGGGAATGGCAGCATATACACCTAACTGGCATACTCTTTAAGAATTAGATTAAAAAGACAGGCTGCACAAAAAGGTATCAGTGCAAAGTTAAATAAAACACAATAAAAACTTAGGACATAAAGTGTTTTTTAAAAGATTGTCCCTTTAGTAACATATATATATATTAACACATACAAGTCACTCTCTCCCCCCACAGATGGCCCACCCCTCACCCACATCTTTCCCCATTCCCAACCAATGTCCCAAAAAAATAAATTGCGTCCAAATTATTCAGAAATGCCCTGCCCAAATTCCCACCCTCTCCAGCCACAACAACACTCTCCCACCAAAACATAAAATTAAAAAGAACTAGTAGAGGGCATTCTCTATGAGGGTCTCCAGATACTGAAAGTGGGTCTCGAGATGTGCCATCCTACGGCCCAAGTGCAGGTTGCACTGAATCTGGTGATGGAGGAGCCATTCTGGAAGGGGGGCGGCACGGAGACAGGCACGGGCAGCTCCAAGCTGCTGGTTACACTGGTGTGGCCTGGAGGTGCTGGCAGTTGGCTGGTGGAACTGGGCACAGGAGCGGGGTCATGTGCTGGCCCTCATCATCCAACAACCACTGATATTTTGCCATGGTGGCCTCCTGTCTCTGCTTCCAGGCCGCAATCTCCTGCCAGGTCGGTGGTGGTGGACCAACAGGCGTGGCTATTTCAAGAAATGTAAAATACAAATTGTAAAGAATGCTCTGTGCAAACACTTGCTTTTTAAAATTATGTAGTGCTGGTCCCCTAAGGCCATAGGAACTTTTGAAGTGATTAGGAGAGTCAGTCGCAAGGACATGATGTTAACAACACATGCCTGACATAAAAGCATAGACGTCCTAAAAGGAGGCAGCATAAGATTAAAAGAAAGAGTATGTTTTTTTCTTGTAAAAGATTTTCGACACAAATTAAACCACACAGACACTTTGTGTGGAAAAAAGAAAAATAACACTGTTTAATGAATATGGCATCATCCACTATGGAGTACAAATATTCTGTTCCTGTTGTACTAAATGACTGCAAGAGGGCTAGCTAGCGCATTGGGTACAAATTTGCTACTCTGCAATCTGAAGCTGGGGCAGCTGCAATACACAAAAAAATTATCTTTGATTCCAATGCCCCAGCTCTTTTCCAAATGCCTTTCAATTTTACCCTGACTCCAAAGAGGCAGATGATTAATATTTCACACACATCATGTCATGCTGATAATAGCTATACTGTCTGCCATAAGTAGATGGTCGGAAAACGGTGCACTGCAGTACTGGGACAGGAACATATCAATCTTATTGGGCACGTTTGTCACAGATTATCCCATCCAAAAAACACGAAATCAGTCACAGACACTTCATCCCACTTTACTTCCTGGCCTCACCCTCAAACACAAATTATTTAAACCAAATACATTTGACAGAAATGGAAGGACAATTGACTTAGGGACTGATTAAGACTAGAATTTGGAGAAGATGTTACTCTGTCTCAAATGTGACAGATATCCTGTCCGCCCCATTATGATTCTAATTCGGTGGACAGATATACGTTGAATTTGTGAGGGACTAACCCTCTCCACCAAACACTACAAATCAGATCCTTAGTTTTCTGCAGCAGTGAGGGTACAGAGAAAAGGCCGGGTAGATCCAGTAGAGATTTGGCTATAGAATAGCGGGGGAGAAGGTGGTTCATTGATGACATAGCATAGGCTTAGTCATTCTCTGTGGATGAAAATGAGAGTTGATGAATGTCAAATTTGAACAATCGTTAATCCATTATGGAAGCCATATGAACCGCTTGTCCCATAACATGTGGAACATGCCATAAATTGTTATGAGGGCTGGTGAGGAACGTTGTCAGCGCATCTCGTCATCGCCCGCCGGGATGAAACTACACTTCCCGGCGGGCAATGCGGCACGCGTGAGGCGTCCTGACGCTTGTTCCAGCATCACAACCCCCGTAAAGGAGGTCCAGAGGAAACAGACAATGCCGGATATTCCTCTTGGATCCTGATTGTCGCTGGGCTCCGGTTCCCGTGCTCGGTTTTTGTCCGCAGTGGGTAAGGGTGTGCATGTACCGAAACTCCTCTAACTAAAGGCATTTCGGGTGAGTGTGGTGTTGATAATGCTTACAAACATCCCGCAGCCGAGAAGTGAACGGCGTGGATGTTACGCTTCTTGGATTGGGCTATAACATACGAATCACTTAGCTGGGAGAGAACGAGCATTGCTACAGTGTGCTGGAACTACAGTGATGAGGAGTGTTACGGTGAACCTGAATGAGTGAGGCATTTGAGTGAGAGATGACAGCCGTGACGGCAACGGCCAAAACTCAAGCATTGTAGAGTGTGCTTAACTATAAGAACAACGGGGAGAAGTTGGTGTACAAGGGATTCTGGGGGAAGCACTAAGAGCCGAAGCCAGGATTAGAAATGGCAAATGTGTAGTGCTAACATTCGTAAAGTATGCCGAAGCCGTGCTGAGAAACGGCGGAGATATCTGATAACAAAGATTGTTTAGTTGATTCCTATCCTCTGAGGCATTTCCACAATAAAGGGTATTACACTGAGAGAGTCTGTTTGTTCTGTGTCATTCAGTATATATAACTTTTGTGTTTTGAGTAACAGGGGGCATTAGAAAGAGGCTTGGAGGAGCTCCCTGTGAAGCACTGCACCCTGAAGTCTAGGGTGGGTATGAGAGCTACGCGCCCTCCTCTTTTGAAGCACTGATATGTTGTTCCCTCATTCTAGTGTACTTACGCTGCCATTCGTTTTATGTCTTGAAAGGTGACTGCATTCCCTGACAAAAGAAAGAGAAAGAACCCTAAGCTACTCATGATGATAATGAAATCCGGTGTTATTTTCTTTTACAGGTACTAGAGAGTATATAACAATTTAACCTAGAAAAATTCACAGTAGTTAGAATACGCATAGTTACAGTTGTCTAAATTGTGTGCTTACGTTTACAGGTCTCCCTCCCTGCTGTCCCCATCCTTTCCTTCCCTCACTTGATCAAATCAACCTTCTGTGCTATAATAGCAGACAGAATTGAGACGATCAAGACGTGGAACCCTTTTTGCAACGAGCCAACTCCGAGGTATCCAACGATCTCCACGTGATGCTATCAGAGCTGACATAAATGGTTTTTTCCCAATGTTTTGGTGGGCTGGGACAGACCTAAGGAACCAATAAAGGAGTGTGTTACTAGGAGATGACTGAGTGGGCACATGGAGGGAAGAGAAAGACATCTTGTTTTCATTTTGGTTCACAATCCATTGAAAGCTTAGTTAAGCAGACGCACATTGCACAGCCAAAACTGCAGTGCCAGATTGAACCATCCTACACTTGGGTAGGGTCATGGCCCATGGGTCGCGACTCATGAAGTGCTATGGCCCGGAATGTGATGGACGAATGATGATGGGTGGGATTGGATCTGCCTCACTTAACAAATATAGTGGGTATACTAGTAACTGTCAATAACCAAGCAATGTAACTTACCATTGACCATTCCTGCTGCTGCCGAGACTCCACCTTCAGCTAGTGCTGACACACTGGTGCTGCTGGCCTCATCATTGGTGGTCTGTGTGACGAGAAAAAACATTGCACATTTTAGATGCCAGATACACCTCACCTTTTTATTTTTGTAAAAAAAATACAACAGCAACATATAACTACAGTTCAGTTTACAGTATCTCCTCTCTCATCTAATATATTACTTATATATCTGGTTCACAATATTAGACAAGCCAGTAGTCAAGCCGACAGTAATGGAGCGGCAAAGATATGATGATGTCTGTGAGTCATTTGAAGTACAATGAAGGGGTAGAATAAATTGGTCAATAAAGGACATATGGTTTTGGTTGGCAAATGCAGTGGGACCATTCTCATACTACTCTCTTGCCATGCTGCACTGTCATCGAAACGGCTGGGATGCTTCATAATAATGCATACAGCGCAGCATTGGGGAGGTGGCCATGACATGGCCACTCTCTCCTCATTTGAGCATGAGTAAGACATAGAAGGCCTTCTCAACAACCAAGCATAGTGTCTTAGTCTTGCAGTACCAGTCCACAGGGTATAACGTTAGGGGAGAGAAAGAGCATAACCAAGCAGAAAAAAGCTTAAGCTACAGATTAGTACAGACACAGGAGGAAATCAGCCACAGAAGGAAGAAATATAGAATAAAGTATAATGCAGGGAGGTATAAGAAGAATAAAAGTTAAATAGAATAAACATCATTTAAAAAAAGTCACAGTATAAAAGAAAGGAGGAAAAATGTATCTAATGGGGAGAGGTAATATTTAGAGAAATAAATATTATTAATGAAAACTTACTGGGGCCAACAAAGCCGTCCATTGCAGTGCTGGTGGTGGAACTTCCACATGCTGCAGCACTCTTTTTGGCCTGACCCTCTGATGCCCTCGTCTTGCCCTTGGGTGCTGATGTAAGAAATAACAAAGATAACAATAATAGATTAGTGGTACAGTTAATCTCCTAGAAAATAATTTGACAGGCAGAGGCAAATGTAGTAACATATTATCATTACACGTTTCAAAATCAGATTGCCTGTAATATCGGGTTGACCTATTCCAAATTTCCAAAAACCTTACCCAAGCCCTATTCCAAATTTTTTAAACTACATTTGGAAATACTAATGCATTGCAATGAATTATCTTTGCTTCACCAATCACAACCCCTTTGATGGGTTAACTCAGTCGGTTTGCCCTTTCAATGCATAGATGCATTTTTTGAATTCTACATCACTGAATGATTACTTGGAACTGTACACGCTACATAAAAAGAAAGAAGCAAAGAAGGTAATGCTAACTCAATGATAATATATCACTATTACTACCACAGTACCAATATCTTAGTGACAGGAGGACAGAGGAGACAGAAGAACTTCTTAAATATTCAGCCCAAGTGAACGACTACAGCAACAAGCAAAACCTGGAAGCACCGCGGACATGGCTCACTCAAATTGGATCACATAATATTTGCAACGTTATGCTACTTGAATTTAACTTACCTCTTAGTGTGAGCAGCATGCTATTTGGAAAACAAATTGCACTATAGGCTAGGACACAACAAAATTAATAATAATTAATTACTAGTACTCACCAAGCCCCGCAACCTGGATGCTAAGCAGTTCGAGGAGGTCCCTCTCCCGGTCCAGGATATTGCCCCAGCAGTGCATCATCTGCTGCTGCTGGGTGCCCTGAACCCCAGTGCATTGGTACATGCAATAGCAAAACATTCCCCACAGCTGCCGATGAACCCACAGGCTGTACCCACTTCAGGGCCTGCAGCCTGCTGCCAATATGGAGGGGAGTTGGAGCTGCACAGCCTTTTTAAAAAGGGCACAAGGCTGCACAGCCTGGTTGTGCCAGCACCCACAGGTTCTGCCATTCACTGCACCCCCTGCACTGGCACCATCTCTCCAACAAACACAATGGAGCTGGGTGAATTTGAAAAAAAGAGAGAGACAGGAGGAAGGAATAGACTAGGCGGGAGGAATTCGAAAGTTAGGGGATGTTAGGGGATAACAAATAAAGGGGCAAAAAGTCACAGAAAAATTTAAAAAGACGCAAAAACGTAAAGTACACCAACACAAATACACACACTTAGGAAATAAATGTAAAACAGGAGAGGATAAGTTGGATAAAGTAAGGATGGCGAAGATATAGTAAAGACTGAATAGTAGGCCCAGAACCATGCCTAGAATGGGAAAAACAAATTGGCCGGGTGAGCGGATGACCACATGGTGTTTTATTTTCACTCCGTGGAATTCCGAGTAGGAGAGTCCTGTGAACTCTGCCCACCCCTGTTTTAAACAAGTGTTTGCACAGAGCATGGCTTACAATTTGCCTCTTTTCTTTTTGTTTTTTTCTTGAGATAGGTACTCCTGCTGGTCCACCACCTGTACCAACATGGCAGGAGATAGCAGCCTTCTGAGATTGGCAGAGGCTGAAGACAATTCAGCAGGAGTACCATCAGTTGATGGCGCTGGAGGAGGAGGAGGCTGAAGCAACTTCTCCTGCCCTTGGCCCAAGTTTCACCAGACTGCATCAGCCTCCAGCCAATATCACAGCCACTGCTGCCAGCAGCTGCCAGATGCCCAGTTAACCACCACTGCTGCCCCCCTCCTTCTGCTCAGGCCACCAGTTCCAGCACAGCATCCTTCAGCATCTGGCGCAGCTTGAGGAAAGAGTGTCCTGGGTGGAGCTGACATTTGACCGCCACATGACCTGTATACATGACAACGTATACATGACACCACCGGACAACATCATCAAGAGCCACAGGCTCTACATCATCTCCTATTCCGACAACAGCGACTCATCCTCTCCCTGACCAACGACCACCAAGGACACGTTCCAAAGATACATGAAAGACGTATCTGCCTGGATGAACAACAGCTGCCTTAAACTCAACACCAACAAGACAGAAGTACTCATCTTCAGGAAGGGCAAGGATACCCTCCAGAACAACAAATTGTGGCAGCCCCCAAACCCACCAAACCCGCCTGCAACCTCAGTATCATCTTCGACAGCTAGCTATCCATGAAGAAGTGGGTTAGCGTTGTCTCCTACACCTGCTTCCTAATCTTTCAAATGCTCAGGAAGGTCTTCAGATGGCTACCAACCAACACTAGGTAAACTGTCATACAAGCTATCACCACCAGCAGACTAGACTATGTCAAATCCCTCTAAGTTGGAATCACCGCTCAACTCAGGATGAAACTCCAGACTATCCAGAACACAGCAGCCAGACTCATCCTCGACCTCCCCAGATGGAAGCACATCACCCATCACCTAAAGAAACTCCACTGGCAATCAGTAGCGAAGAGATGCCAGTTAAAGCTGCTCACCTATGCTTACAAGGCCCTACACAACGAAGAGCTTGCATAGCTCAACAATCAAATGAATTTCCACCAACCAACCGGGAACTCTGCATCAAATTCCTCTCTCTAGCAGCCACCCAATGAATCCACCGAATTAACATCAGAGGCCACTCCTTCTCCCATCTAGTATCTAAGGCCTGGAACAACCTCCCCCTGCACCGCAGAGTCTCGCCATCGCTCCAGCAGTTCAAAAAGGACCTCAAGACCTGAATGTTCAACAAATAGGAGATCCTGCTGCCTTCTCTCAGTGCCTCAAGACCCTCATGGGTGATGCAGCCGTGCTCCACAAATCCTGATTAATTGTTTGATTGATGACCCACACAGAGGACACCCTCTTCTAAAACCCTTTTTTTATTTTTTTTATTTGGTGGGAGAGACTTTTGTTGTGGCTGGAGAGGGTGGTAAAGGGAGTTGGGATCTGGGTTTGGACTTTTGACCAGACTACCACCATGACACAAAAAAGAGAACCTGATATGATAACAAAACTAGCAATAGTAACTGCCTCTGAGCAACAGGGAGCTAGAATTTAATTAAAACTAAACTTAAGAAATCCTTGAGTCAGAAAAAGTAGATATAGAGTCAGGAGTGGAGAAGATTAAATATTTACACAGCACAACTTAAGACCTGAATGATGATGCTGACGAATGATCCGTGGGAGTGTAAATGGGACCGGTGTGGGATATGGTTCAGGTGATAGAAGATCCTGCAGTGTGTTGGTGTCAATTTCACCACATCAGCTCCACCAAGGGTGTGATCCATTTATTGTGTAAAATTAAGTCACACCTCAATAATTCACACAGCCAGGGAGAACAGGGTTAGGGCTTTGATTAATGGATGGGAAAGGCGATTTGAGGAAGGTTGTGAGAAAGACAAACACTACACAACAACAATATTCATCTGGGCGATGACTAGCACATCATCAATCTGTTGCGGAAGGAAATGAAGGAATGAGTATGACACAGTTCAGTTAAATGCATTGCAAACAGTCCTTCAGCCCCAGAGACCCATGTTAATATTATATCTAAATGTTCAGTCATCTAGGTTTGAAAAATAAAAATTATGGAGGATTGAAGTGAAGCCACACAGTTCTACAAAATAATTCTTAAAAGAAAAATGATGCTGTATTGCCGAATTAGGTGGTACATCTGCATTCTTCGTGGATTGTCTATCAATCTTGGGTGCCTGCCTGAAGTGTTCCAGTAAGTTAAGCAGGAGTGTGATGGAGCTTTTGTCTTTTGTGCAGGAGAAGAGAAGGTCTGCGGATTGTAAAACATAAACAATATTGTAGAATCAAGGGGAAAGATAGAAGATTAGCTTTATGAGAAGTGTACCAAGAAGACTCAGAGCAAGAGCAAAGTCTACTGCAATCATTCATTTTATGACTCATGTGTGCTTGATTAACATGAGAAGTGAGAGCAATTTACAACCAATGACAAACAAGTGGCTGCATGTACCAGCTGATTAATCTCATAACTTTCATAATATTCATAACATTTACATTTAACATTTAGTTAAGTGTGTACATAATGTGATGATGTGACATCAAATGTCTGTCTCTAGTTACTTACAACAACATGCCCCCATCCACCCGACCACAACCACATAATAACAGAGTTTCACATTTGAGTCAGCACACACACTCAGAAGCATTGCATTTCCCAATCTAATGCACCTCTCACCAGTTCCAATGGCTGAGTAGGGCTCTTCGAGTCATCAACATGTTGGGGTCAATACCTTCCTTATTCTGGCTGTTGTTGAGGTAGTCCCACCCTGCATCCTTTCATCATCATCCTGAATCTGAGTAACAAATCAGTTCAACTCTGCCCCAATCTAAATGAGATAGATCGACATGTAGTGCACTTCTGTTGATGTACAAGAAGAGAAACATTGAACATTTTTTTGTGTAGATTTGTGTTTGCTAACTAAATGTACTGGTCTGGTCTTTAAAGATTGAGAACCAGAAAAATGGAGTGGAGCCGTCAAGCAAAGCTCACTAATTGTCAAATGGGAAGGGCCAATCATGTTCAGGAAAAATGATCACCCATCAGGCCCCAAAATTCTGCAAAACCTAATAAATCAAGTTTACAAAATAGCTGAACACCTTCCCTCACTGTCTACCATCAATCATCACTCACAATCAATCGATAATATATCACTTATTGGTGAAATAGTTACCTGTTCCAATTCAAGCACTGTGATACACAAGTGTTTATCCTCTTTGATGCAAGCAACACACATTGGGCAGTCCTGTAAATGAAATGCTCTGGAGCCGTCCTGTTAGGGTATTAAAAAAAGGATAGGACGAGGATGGAGGCAGGCATTGTCTCTCCAATTTCCTTGAAGGGGGAGGTTTTTTCATTGCACACTGGTCTAACTTCAATCCAGCCATACATGTGCCTAAAATGGTGGGGCTGCTTAAGTGAGTCTGACACAAACAAACACAATATATAACGTTGCCCTAGCTATATCCATTTTTTCTTGGCAAAGCAGTTCAGCGACAAAACGTTCTATGTTGGACTACTCAGTCAGGGAAGTAGAGTTCATCCTCAAACTCAGGTAGTTTGCCCAGAACTGGGTCAGCTAACACACTCTGAACTGATTCTCACCAATCACCCTCATCCTCCTCCTGTGGTATTTCAAGAACGGTGTAATTCTGTGGTATAAAGTGCTGTTTCATTTTGATTAGGGTCAATCTCTCCATGTTTTGAGTCAAGAGGCTGGTTCTTTTCAATGTGAAAGCTGTACCAGCTGCACTGAAAAGACGCACAGCAGACGCACTGGCTCCGGAGAAGCTAGATCCTATATTGCCAGCCTGCTGAGCACTGTCCATTGGAGCATCTTCCATTACCAATACACCAATGGGTTTTGATCTACATAGACGTCTTTTGGGTCATCCAAATAATCCTGGAACAATGATTATTGGTGCAGCTACTTACTCATCCTCTTTTGCCTTCGCCTCTGCACTGGACTTAAGCCCTGCTACTTAATACCAAGCCAATGCAGAGATTGGGGCCGATTCTTGTGTTTCCATTGTTGTTGCCGGTGTCCATGATGCTGGTGTTGGCTGGTGTGTGAGACAGCAGGACTGGCCGCACTGGAAATTGAAGGCAGCAACCAAGAACGTCTTTCCAGAAGTTAGACTCTCATTTCCAGCCGTTCTTTGACCAGGACTCAGGCTCGCTCAAAATTCCACATCTTGTATTATGAAACATTCCCTTCTGAAAAAGGAATGAAAGTAGCAATATTTGTTTGCTTTGTTGATCAAGTTGTGTGGCCCAGATGCCTCTTTAGGTGACACAATGCCTTTTTGCAGCCTTGTAGCATCAGCCAGGTGAAGGATTAAGCCCTCAACCAACTCATGTGCATCTTTGTTTTTGTTCTCACCTGCAAGTGCAAACCTATCAAATACCCTTTTTAACTGGTCCTTTAGCAGATACAACAATTGGAGAGCTTGGCCCATTGTACTGTCCTCTTTGCTGGCTTCCTGTGTGAAAACCTCAAAAGAAAATAGCATTTCTGTCAGGCCTTTGTCCATAACAATGATCATGATTTTCCCAGTTACATTCCCTTTCTGCATGACATGCTCATGGATCGGTATGTACTGCTCAAACAGACATTGCACCATGTAATAGGTTGAGTTTCAACATGTTGGCACTTTCTATATGGGGGCTTTAACTTGTACTCTATTAGCACACTGAATGATCCTCGAATAGGCTTCTTTTTAGGAAAACGCTAACAACTTGGTTGCTTCCAGCGATCTAAGGTCAGGTATAGCTGTTGCAATCCCTCTATCTCACCTCTCAGCACCAAGACGCCTCGGCATTCGAGCGCTTTAAAAAAGTCTATCCTATCCTATCCTGCTTTCAGTCTTTAAAAGAAAGACTGAAATGTGTGCAGATTCTTCTGCAGGTGATCAGTGACTTGCACACTAGGGCTTCTTTTAAAAAAAGTCCTGCACAACAATGTTAATTCAATGTGCCAAACACAGGACCGTGAAATACACTCCATCTGCTATGGCCTTAACTATATTACTGGTATTATCCATGGCTACAAACCTAATTCTGAGACATCTGGGTTGCAGCCATTCTAACACCTTGCTGTTAAAGTCTTCCAAGATGGTTGCAGCTGTATGTGATTTCTCCATAGCAAACGTGGCTAAAGTTGCATACCGCTGAACACCCTTAAAAGTTTCATTAGCTCAGAGACTTGTACATAGCTGTGCCTAAACCCCACAATCACGATCCAATGTGCACTGATATACATATAATCAGGAGCTTGACAACTGGTCCACATGTCTGTTATCAGTTGGAAAGTGTGAACAGCACTCTGCTGCAAAGCTCCTCCAACCAATTGCAGCACATCCTGATCGAGTGGCGGAAATTTTAAAAAGCCCACTCCTTCCACAAAAGAAAAAGGGAGAAGGTCCATTGTAAACAAATGCTGTTTGGTGGCTGCGTTCATAAGGTCCCTTCTGCATGAACTTGCCTGTAAGAGTAGCTTGGATTTTTTTCTTTTATGGTGCAACTGATTCAGGCAACTTCTGGAGAGAAAATTAACCAGCAGGTGGTAGACTAAATGCGTGTCTTGTTGGAGGAGTCACTGTATGCTGCTATGGTGGCTCCATCTGACTCTTGTGCCATCGTGAGATTGCTGAGGCAGATGATGATGGTGCAATTGTGGTCACAGGGCTGCTTTGCTTAAAGATGTCACCCTCTTCATCTTCACCCTCCACCATGATCAGAGCTGATCCCCCATCCTCACCACCTTCAACACCACCACTAATCTTTTCTGGGGGCGTGCCTCCCAGCAGATTGTGTGATGTTTTTTCATATGGGTCGTTTAGCCTCCAGTACCATAGTGTGACCTAGGCTTACCTTGATGGCCTTGCATGGCAAATTGAACATATTGCAATAATCTCCTCCTGCTTGATAATCGTAAAGAAGTCCCAAACTGGGCAGGTGTATTTTTCAGTGTGCCACAGGTGCCAATGTCACTGCCCAAAGAACTAGAGGTAGGCAGGTGTGCCGATAATTGTTTCTCTACAGGCAGTGAGTACTACTGAGGTAGTGGTGGATGCAGGTCTCAGCAGGGTCCTTACAAACATGGAGGCTGGAGGTAGTTCCACATCCTACGGACCAGGTACAATAGAAGGGGTAATGTGGGTCTCCTCTGGGAGAGCTTCCATGACAATGACTGGTTCATCATCCTACTCATCCCCTCCCGAGTACTCATCCTTTTTCATGCTGGAGATCTGGAAGCCAATGGTTATAAAAGAGGTGGTTCTTGCTCAGCAGGAAGCTCAACCTCCTGTTCTGCTCCTACTTCAGGAAGATCTATTGCTGGCTGCAGTTGTTGTCTACTTTCCTGGCTTTCCTTCAACAATTGGGTACTACTTTATGGAAGATATTCCAATTCAATGTCACTGCTTTTTGGGGTAGACATGTTTGCAGTGGCTTCCTCGCTGGAGACATGGTCTTGGGCTTAGAGTGGGGTGGTGCCATTGATGTGGGAGTACTACTCTCAGCTTGCTCCCCGGAGGCTGGTGCAGCAAGCACACAGCCCCCCAAAAATGTTTTGATCAGTCTTCAATCTGCTTCTTCTCCTCCCCACTGCCCACTTTTTGGCAGCACCTTTCTTTGGATCATCTTGGAGATGCCAGTTGGCAGTGGCATTTATCTGCACAAGTTGAAGAAATTGGAGGACCTACATGACTGGCTGTACTGTGGGTGATGTCTCTTGTGCTACTGCAGAGCCTGTCTTTAAAATCCCCTTTTACTATATAAATGTCACCCCTAAGGTAAGCTGTAGGTAGCCCATAGGGCAGGGTGCTCTGTGCCTAAAAAGTAAGACGTGATTTTAAGTTACACTGAGTTACATGTGAACTTAAACATCCATACGCCCAGTTATTCATCCAGTCTCCCACTAATACTGTGACTTACATACCTATTGAAATAAAACATACAGGCACTTATGCACCCAGTCGGACAATGACAGAGGTTCTTGCAAATTCTCACACACACCCTCTGAGCACTTATGTATCCAGCAGTTACAGTCAGTTGCACACACAGTGACATACCCCAACAGTCACTAACACAACCAGTAAGCAATCCCTACAGTCATGTACCCATATACAGACCCATAGATGCGAGAGGTGTGGTGCAGCGGCCAGGGGGGCTGACTCCGAAGCACAGGGCTCACAGTTTGAGCGCTGGAGGCAGATCAGCTCAGCGTCATGTGACTCTGGGCAATAGCGCACTTAATCACCCTGACGGCCCATAGCACCTTGAGACACTTACAGGTGATTAGTTGGTGCTTTACAAATACCGGGTATAGAGATACTAACAGAGCCAGTCATATGCCCACATACTTACTTACATATCCAATGACACACCCACAGAGGGACTTATACACTCACTCAGATGTGTATTCAAGTACTGACATAACCAAGTCACTCATTCATACTCTAACACAACTCATTTATAGATCAAACTTTATAAACCTACACTGCCTGTTACACACAGCATAACCATTGCAGTTATACACCCATGTATAGTTTCAGGCAGACACTATTACAGCCACACACCCACCCACATACACACCAATAAAGTCACTGACACACTCACCAAAACACCAATACAGCTACTGATACACCCAGCCAAACACTGATACAGCCTCTCGTATAGCCACTCACACACAAGTACAGCCAATGGCACCACACCCAGACACACACTGATGCAGCATCTGACACACCCAGGCACACACTGCTACAACATCTGTTTGCACACTTGCTAATTGCACAGTCAACATATTTTTAAATATTTTCTACTGAATGGTTTGCACATTTTTCAATTGCACTGATTATACTTTTTATGTTTGTCTCTCAGTCTAATTAGCAGATGATTGTCCGAGGATAGGACCTTGTTGTGTTTTTATCTTTAGCTTTTATAAACGGCTTTCCAATGTATTATGTATAATGGTGGTTTCCCACTCTTTTATGATTTTTTACTAAATCAAATACAAGTATTATTGACTTGACTTGATACAGCATCAAACAAATTGGAGCATTGGAGGGATAGTAGCCAGGTCCCCCTCCACTCACTGATCCATACACAAATGAGTTGGTTACATAGAACACTGCAGCCTTTCAATGTTATATCAACAAAAGAAAGGGGGGCGGGTTTTCTTTGAATGTATCTACTCCTACGTCAGGCTATGCTTATTCAGCAGTCGTGCCTGACCGCAAGTGTTCTTTTTTCTAAAAGTTTACAGTTTGTCAACCCACCACACACATCCTCATATCAATCACAGAAAGAAAAAAAGGTGTGAGAAGTCAGAAAGTACCTCAAGTAAGCACCACATATGGAGCTGCTGGTTAGTACTCACCAGTATGCTTACGTTGTCATCATTAGTAACTTTCATGACAAGAACAGAAAAAGGGTATAGTGATTTTTTTTTCCCAAATCTTGCAATCGTGTGAAGAAAGGTGAAGGAAAATCAGGACCCCGTAAAGTGTAACAGAAACCACTTTGCTAAACTGAAATGAGTTGCGGCACACTTTTTGTTATACATACTTTAATTTCACACTCAGGTTAAAAAAATGGCATGTTTAGACCATCTTTAATTGGAGCGGCCAATATAAACCCTTTATCAATATATAGAAAAGGTTTAAACTTACCTGTAAAATACTGATAATTGCTGTTAAAAAAAACTTTACCATGCACATGCCCTTACCATTCATGGTTTTACAACGAAATTTATAGTAAAGGCATGCATGGGAAAGGCATATGAGCTGTAAAGGCATTTATGGTAAAGGTTATGCGTGGTAATGATATTTGCATTGTAATAGCCGCATTGCAACGGCACATGTTACAACAGAATGCGTGGGTCCGTGATAGAGCCTAATGGAATACTACATGATGCTGGCTTCTGACTTGAATGAAAAGTAGGGAGGGCCACAAAGTAACTCTTCTCTGAAAGAAAAGAGGGGAACCATGCCATGGCTTCCTCTGTAGTCCCACCTTGGCTAAACGATAGAGCAAATTTAACAATTCTCCTAATCATAAGTAGTGGAGAGAGAGAAAAGAAGAGGAGACCTTTTCATCGTTAGAGTGTCCAATTCTAAAGATGAAATGACAGAACAGGGAGCATTGAATGTAGTTAAGCCATATCAACTCACTGTCACTTTGGCCTGAGCTAGTCACGTAAAAGTCTCCCAGAAGTACCATTCCACAGAGAATGCATCATATGTTTGAACTGTGTGAGATACTATGCAGAAACTTAACACAATGCATCTTCAAAACATATATTTTCTCCAAGAACTAATACTTCTTACAGAGAAGTAGGCGTGGAGAAATTGGTGTATCAGAGCAGCCCAAGTAACTTTTCCTGTCCTACGTCAAGGAAAGCATTACGGTGAGTCAAGAACAGCCAGATGGCAGAATAAGCATAATGTTAATATGAGGCAACGTATATACAAATGAAAGTATGTTGGCGCAAGGCTAGGTGCTGGACTTGGTTAGGATACACAGCACCCTCATACTTTTTGAGTAAATGTTACAATTTACCTCTTCTTCCTTCTCCGTAGAACATTGCTTTGCGTTGGAATTTGTCACAATGTGTGGTTCAGGCATGAATTCCTATAAAGATTGTATTATATACATTTTTAGTTTTCTAAATTTTACTGTAGAAGGTTTGAAAACAATTAAGTAAAACAAAGTTTCTTCTTTCGGTTTTCACCCTATTTCCAGCACTTAAAAAAATCAATATTCCTTAAGCTGTTTTACAAATACTGCTTTGGGAACTCACTACTAAGTTCTCCCAACTTTTCTTCAACCTGTTTCCCTTCGTTCTGCCCTTCCCCCCCGCCTTGCCCAATTTCATCCTTTTTCCTCTTTCTATCTCATCTCCTCTTTCTTTCTCTTTCTGACGACCTCTCCTTCTCTTGGCATGTGTAGTCTGAGGGTTGAAAATGGAGCAATGTGCGCTTTCACTTCTGCAGACAGGGTGAAGTGGAAATATTAGGTATACTGGTCGATCTCATATGTTGTGTGTTAGAATTGGTTTCTCACCTTAAACTTTTGTTTAATCATACATGGGCAGCCATTCATTGATGGATACTTTCCACCAGGGAGCATTTATCAATTTCCCCAAACTGAAAAAATATCAGACTGACTCAAGATTGTACCAGCCCATCATGCTTTGAATTCTGATTGTAATATTTTTATGAAGTTGTTGCAATAAACCTTGGTAAACTTTTACACCATCCAGTGGTTGGCAATGACTGCCAACAATTACACTATCAGAATTTTAAGCTGCTTCTAACTATTACAGAGCATGAAGTGCAACTATTAACCTAGTAGGGCAAATTAATCTTCATTTTGAAAAGACCCTGGAAGATGGAGGGGGTTGTCTATGACTCATATGCAAAGTATTATCATCTTTGATTTAGCTCTAGTGATTTATTATGCTTGATAAATGTCTTGTAGGATACCACAAAGCTGAAGCAGACGGTTGTCCTTTGGTTTGCTGTACATTTAAATACTTACAGCTTCAAAACTGGATAGAGGAGTGAGACAACTTCATAAACACAGGAAAAATATTTAGCCTCTTGGACAAATCTCTTCCAGTGCAATCCATTGTAGGAATGTTCACTGGCTGTTTCCACAATGGAAAATGATTCAGTGCTACTTCCTCCATGGAAATGGATTCACTGCTGTCCTTCTGAAAAGTACATTTTCAACCTTTTCCAATGTGAAAAGGGGTTGGAAAAAAGTTAATGAAAAACACAAATGTACAGGATCATGGGTTTTATGAATCCCAAATAAATGTCAGCCCTGGAGTGTTCACTTCCTTTCCCTACAAGTACTTTGTGTGCTGCTCCGTGTTCCCGGGCCGTTATAGGGGTAAACGGTTGTGTCCTGGCTGCGGTTGGTCGCCCGGTTACGCCCCGGCCGCTTCATCTCGGAGAGACGAGGCTTGTGTTAAACACCTCTGCTTAATGCTTAACACGAGATCGGTAGG
Source organism: Triturus cristatus (assembly GCF_964204655.1). Classification (NCBI taxonomy): domain Eukaryota; kingdom Metazoa; phylum Chordata; class Amphibia; order Caudata; family Salamandridae; genus Triturus; species Triturus cristatus. The sequence goes on from NC_140594.1 coordinate 834,127,722, forward strand.
TAAGCACGCTTTGGAGATCTTTGATCTCCTTGTTAGAGAAAATCCACTTTGTCTCCTGCTGACATAAACTTGGTTGGGGAGACGTCCAATCCGGACATTATGGCGGAATTTCCTTCAGATTATAATATCTTTCGTCAAGATAGAGTGAAAGGCAGGGGAGGAGGGGTGGCGGTAGTAGTGAAAAAGTCAGCTACTTGTTTTATTTCTTCTTTGGATACCATTGCAGGAGCCGAATCCCTTGCCTTCACTATCAGATTGACCCCGCATCAAGCCTTGAAAGGGCTGTTGGTATATAGATCTCCCGGACCAGTGGGCTCATTTTTTGACGACCTTCAGGGGGCCATATCTGGCATGGCTTTGAGTGCGCAGCACTGTCTTCTGGCGGGAGATTTTAATTTTCATATGGATGCCGGCAATGATCCGGATGTGAAAAAACTGCTTGATATTACGGCCCCTCTTGGTCTTGTCCCTTTTTTGGTTGGTTCCACACACGACAAGGGACATACTTTAGATCAGGTTTTTTCCTCGGTCCCTCTCGTCGACGTTGAGCTCCTCCCGGTGCTTTGGACTGACCACAGGCTGGCCAGATTCTGTGTATTGGGTAGTGAAAAATTACCCAACAGCGCCCCTAGACAGCATGGCGCTGTTCGAAGGGCTCTGCATAGAGTCACGCCTGAGTTGCTGGCTCAGGCTGCTATGGACCATCCTTGCCCTCTTTCAGGGGATTTAGAGCACGATGTGGAGTCCTTGCAGGGGTGGCTGTTGGAGAGGTTGAATGATCTGGCCCCCGTAATGGCCCCTCGGGATATGGCTAAGAGGGTTTCAGCTCCGTGGTTCACCGAGGCATTGTGTGCCACCCGTGCCCAGTGTAAGGTGGCTGAGAGGGCATGGCGCCTCCACTATGATCCGGAGGCCAGATTGGCTTACAGGACAATGATCAAATCCTATCATCAGGATATTCTCCGGGAGAAAAAGGGTTATCTGGCCAGGAGGATTGAGGCGGCCTCTAACTCTTGTAAAGAGATCTTTACTGTGGTGAGGGAGTTTACGGCGCCCAGATCCAACGTGTCCCACAGTGTTCCATCGGAGCTTTGGGTTTGTGATCTTGCCAAATTTTTCACGGATAAGATAAAGTCTATCCAGGACTCTTTCCCAGTGAGGTCTGCGGAAGTGTGTTCTAGTCCGAAGGCCGGATTATTTTCCCCGTCCACGCAGGGTGCGGTTCTTGCTGAGTTTCCATCTGTCTCTGCCGATGTCTCCTTAGCTCTTCTGGCCAATCTTAAATCGGGCTCGCCATTAGATTCTTGCCCAGCCAAATTTTTGGCCAAGATGGCGGCCGTGGTTAACCCATTGGTCAACTCTTTGGTGAATCTGTCCTTGAGGGAGGGGAGAGTCCCGTTGCCCTGGAAAAGGGCTATGGTTATTCCCCTCCTCAAAAAGCCTGGGTTGGACGCTGAGGTTTTGGCCAACTATAGGCCGATTTCCCTTCTGCCGGCCTTGGCTAAGATCACGGAGAAGCATGTGCATGGCGTTCTCTCTAGCTTTCTCGTATCCAACGACTTGTTTCACCTATCGCAGTCCGGCTTCCGCCCTAACCTAAGTACGGAGACGGCACTTCTGGAAGTGTCTGAGATCATCAGGGAGACACTGGATTCTGGAGGAAGGGCCATGCTTGTCATGCTGGATCTGTCGGCGGCCTTTGACACCGTCCCCCATGAGGTGCTCCTCTCCAGACTTTACGACATCGGTCGGAGGGGGACGGTGTTTAATTGGTTTACATCTTTTCTCGAGGGCCGCCGACAAACGGTCTGGGCCTCCCCGAGCTCCGCCGAGATGCCGCCACTGGGAGTCGGTGTTCCACAGGGTTCTGTGTTGAGCCCGACTCTGTTCAACATCTTTATGACACCTTTGGCGGCACTGGTGGAGTCCTCTGGGGCCCAGATCGTATCCTACGTGGATGATACTCAACTGCTCTTCACGTGTGGGAAAGATCAGACTTTTGATGGAGAGAACATCCGGGGTTGCCTGGAGATGGTCTTTAGCTGGTTCCAGCGGAACAGCCTTAAAGCAAACACCAATAAATCGGAGGTGCTGTTCTTCGGTTGCTCTCTGGACCCTGATTGGCAGGCCTGGTGGCCATTAGGTATGTGTCCCCCCGCCCAGGCATCGCTTGTGGCAAAAAATCTGGGAGTGAAGGTTGATAATAATCTGTCGCTGAGATCACATATTCTTGGCCTGGTGGGCACCTGTTTTGGCATACTTAAGATGCTCCGGAAGTTCCTGCCTCTGCTTACAGAAGAGCACAGAAAGATCACTGTGCAAGCCTTAATAGGCTCCAGACTGGACTATGCGAACGTCCTCTATGTAGGTCTTCCGGAATATCTTGTTCAGCGGCTGCAGGTTGTGCAGAACTCCGCGGCCCGTGCTATTTTTGGTCTCCATAGGCGAGCGAGAGCTTCGGGTCTGGTACGATCGCTTCATTGGTTGCCCATCCGGAAGCGGATTATGTTTAAAGCACTGACCTTGGCGCATAAAGCGCTATTTGGCGCCGGAGCAAAGTACCTACAACGGAGACTGGCTTTCTACCGCCCAGCTAGATCTCTGCGGTCGGAATCTTTGTTTCTGGCTGTGGTTCCCCGAGTGAGGAAGGCTCGCATTGGGGGACGCTCTTTTAGTTTGAGGGCCCCTCAGCTGTGGAACTCCTTGCCTTTGGACCTACGGTCCTCTTCTACTCTCCTTCTGTTTACGAAGAGCCTTAAGACTTGGCTTTTTAACCTTTAGGATGTTTCTTTTTCTTCTGTTCGCTGTCTGTTTTATGATGTTATGTTTTATTGAGCTGCCCCGATAAAGCGCCGGGACACTCCTCTGGAGTAGCCGTGCGCTATAGAAATAAAGTGTTAACATAACATGTTAACATAATTCCTTTTGTGAGTGCACAGCCAACTTTAGTGGTTTACAAAAGTGGTTTTATGCTTACACGAAAAAGTATATGGATTGTACGCTATCATACATGCTTAAACAGCTTTGTAAATCAGGCCTCTAAAGCACAATTAGGATGGTGAAAAATTAGTCAGTATGGAAGATTTTTATTTATCGTAGTTTAAGGGTTGCACCCTTCAAAGAGGCTGAGGGGCTGACACTAATTAGTATTATTAAGCACCTACAAATAGTCACTTCATGGCGGTTAACAAACATTTCTAATGGAGTTGTCAGTATAATTTACACATGGAAAACAACTGCCAAACATGTTGGAGTGAGTGTGCATAAAGAGTTCAAATGAACCCATTCACTCCGAGATTTTCGAAGGATGTAGGGAATGAGTTTTTTCCAGAGCATAAGTATTTTTTTCCTGTGTAGTAAATGAGGTAGAGTTTTTAATGTGTAGATCTACAATCGAGCCACATTTAAGGACATATTTAGAGTTTAGTGGAGAAGGACACAACCCAATAAATGTAAAATGTCCCATCTACCATACTTAGAGGGCCAGTGACGTCATTGCACTCGCTAATATAACAGATGGGACATCTGTCATGTTTAGCTGATGTTCCATATACACATAACTCGAAATAAACTCCCTATTCAAGTATATTTTCTGCATAATTGTCCTATGGAGGAGCTCCTGAAAACTGATGATTGTCCCTAGACATCAATTTGCAAAAAGGGCCCTAAAGGTCCTCCACTGGCCCCCAGTTGAGCAGAGGGTCTGGTTTAAGGCCATCTGCATCCTGCACAGGTCACTCCACGAGAAAGGTCGTATTCTAATAAGACCACTTTCGTCTTCTTACATCCCTGAAAGGTCTCTCAGATTTTCCCAGAATACTTATTGCAGGTCCCCAAGTTCAGCAGCTCTCGTGGGCTGGCTGTTCATTTTCTCATCAGGCCCCCAAGCTGTGGAACATTCTCTCCCTGCAATTTCAACAGCTTTCCAAGGACCTCTCATTCCATGACGCCCTGAAAACATGGCTTTACAGTAATTGGTTCTATCTGAGAGCTGACTAGTATATTGACTGCTCTAGTGCTGGGAGGCCTTAGGATAGGTATGCGCTATATAAGATGCACATAATAGAATATAAGGATTACTGTAGGTTTCCAGGGTGTTGCTGGGATCGTTTGTAAATGTAAAAAAGTCAGAAATCTATAGCATACATAGCAGGAAACCCACAGGAGTATATTTCTGTCTTTCTGGAACACTATTGTCAATAAGGTCCTATTTTTATGCCTTTATTTCCGTACTGGAATTACTTGCTTTATTCCATGATGAGTAGCTATTTCACCATCTATCTGCTGTCACTGATTGTCTTTCCAATGTACACAAGTGCTGTTTCAATACGAAAGTCAAGACTACATTTTCCAAACGTGTTGGGATTAAAAGAAGTATTCCAGAAGTCTGAAAAATATGAAACCTGCTACATTGTGGTTTACATACGAAATTATACTTCTGTAATTCGATGATTTAAATGTTATAAATATAATTGTAAATAGATTTTGGTAGTATTGTTATTTTTGTTGATATTAAGGATTGCTTATTTATTTTGTAAGAAAGTGAATTATTAATTGAAGTGGATGGTAATTCAGCACAGGTAATAAAGGCACTAACCTGTTTGGTCAGTCAAAGATTTCAGTCATTTAAACCTGAGCTGAACTGCTGGTAGCTGTGGCACAGATCAAACACTCTTAGCTCAGAGGAAATGCCTAACCTCTTGTGCCTTAAGAGTGTTGGAACTAACCCTGGGCGTAGTTTGTGTAGTAGCGCTACGCTATGCGAAGTGAACTTCACACTACACAAGCTATGCGAGCTGCGTAGTGCGGTAGGGAAAATGCTGTTTGCAATGATTGCACAGTGCCGGATGCTTGTCCGCAATCTACAATCATTGCAAACGGCATCTTGCACAGTACAAGCAATGTTTTTCTGCTGCTCGAGTAGATTTGTACTCTATCGGCAGTTTTCTCAACGCAGACTGGTAGTTTCTCATCAGGAGCGGTCGCGAGTATACGCAACCACTCGCAATGAGAAACCTGACCTCCCGGCGTTGAGAATCTTACCGGGAGGTTTATTTTCCACGCTCGCGATCTGCAACTTTTTGCTGATCGCGAATAAGGAAAAAGTCTCGCCGGGATGTCATTTTGCTCGCTCGCGGTCACCAACTTGACGTTGAGGACCACGAGCAAGCAAAAAATGCCCGCTACTCGTTTTCGCACTGTGCTACGTGCAATTTGCGTAGTTGCGCAAACTACGCGTAGTTTCCTTAATTATTTTGATTCATAAGATATTCCAATTTTCTAAGTTTAGAGCACATAGATCCAGTTTACAGTTGTTACAAATATCACTCTAAGTGTACAGCAAGTGCTTTAGCAACTTAAGCGATTACCATCCCATCACTAGTTGATGCTTTTGTGCTGAGCTTGTCGGGCAGTTGTATTTTTATACTACTTCTCTAAACACCTTCATGCACTGCACGGTTAAATAAAGACCAACCACGTTGTGTTGTGTACAATTACAAATTTAGCACAGCACCAGATTCACCATGTGTTACACTGCGATAACATAATCCCTGATGCAAATATAAATAACACTGGGTTTGCTTGATGCTAAGTGTAATTTAGTGTTGCACAACAATGCAAAGGATATCGGGCAGTATCTTGCATTAACCGGGTGTACTTGAAGCATACACTTGAAAACAATTATCTGCACTAAGATAACTACCCAGAGGGACATTACACAGTGGGCCAGATGTCTGATAATTTGAATTTGTGAGTCTCTAATTGCGAGTTTTTGCGACTCGCAATTAGAGACTAGCAAAATCAAATGAACTAACGTGTCTCAGACACATTTAGCAATTCCCAGTGGGTCACAAACCGGCCTGCCTCATCAATATTCATGAGGCAGGTCGCAATTTGCGATCCATTGGGAATGGCTCCAATCACAGGGATGATGGCCTGCTGGGGTCACCTTACCATCACAGCTGTGATTGCTTTTTTAATGAAGCAATATATGTTTTTTTGGAATGCAGCCCATTTTCCCTAAAGGAAGATGGGCTGTATTACAAAAAAAAAATGACAAGTTTTTCATTTTTTAAGAGTAGGCAGTGGTCCGTGGTACCACTGCCTGCTCTTAAAAATGTTTTCACCCACATTCACAAAGGGAAAGATATCCCCAAGGGTCCCCTTCCCACTTGCGAATGGGATAACACCAACTTGAAGTTGGTGGCAACATACCAGTGTGACTCGCTATTAGGAAGGGATGCCCTTAACACATCCCTTTCAAATAGCAACTCGCAAACCCTATTTTGCGAGTCGATAATAGGTTACCGACTCGCACAATAGGGTTGGTACATGTTAAAAACCTTTTACAAGTCTTGAACGGCTCGATGGGCCATTTGCGAGTGTAACATGCTTCCTACATCTGGCCGAGTGTATGTTATTTTTGCAATCCTGACAATGATATGTTGGTCAGCCCTGATTTTTGTCCATTGTTTACACCTGCCTACATTTGCAACTAGAAATATTCACAAACCCAATTCATGTTCCTTTGCACATTTTTTTTAAAAAAAATATGTTTTTATTGTTTTTATCTTGCAAACATAATACAATACTCTGCGCTAACATTGCAGGTCGTATGCAAATACCCATAGGAGTAACTCTTACAAGTATAAACTCACCCGAAACAAGGAATGAATAAAAAGACAACAAATTTCCATCACATCTGTTTCGATATGTACAGTAATGTATAGAAACGTACAGCAATCAATCGTATCAAGAAAAAAACCATAAACATTGTGTCAGAACATTACCTTCCCCCTCCTCCCACCCCCCGAGCCACCTGTGGAGAAATCACTATCCTACGGGCACGTGATAGGCCAGATACTGAGTATGTGTGTGGATGGCTACACTTCGCTCAGGGCACGCGAGGACTGTGGGCCTGTTACTCCCTCAGAATCATCTCCTTCACTATTTTGTTCTGCCACCACTGGTGAAGCAAGGCCCACTTACGTCCGTAATCAGAGCATACCAAGCGATCGCATCTTCTTCCATTTTTTCATCTTTGCACACCTGCCTCAACCATATCAGCTCTGCCGTCACCCACTCCCGCAGATCCCCAGTCCACTGTGGCGCCTTGGGGGGCCTCGGACTCAGCCCTCTAATCCCAATCCTTCTCTTAGCTAAAACCAACCCCAGCTGGATAAATCTACGTGTAAGCTTTTTCCCTTTGGGTCTAGGAGTAATCCCAACAGTATTCCTCTAATAGTGTGGGGGTAATGACCACCCTGTCACTCGGTGTAGAGTCTCTAAAATTGACTCCCAAAAATCCTTTGCACATGTTTAGTAGATATGGGTGTACATTGATTGACTCCTGTGGATACTTGAGCAGTTCCTGTCCTTTAACTCGTACTTCACACATATTATCAGATGTTTGCCCTACTAAGCGTAAGACCATGGAGTATTTCGTTAGCAGAGGCTTTCGGCACCCAACATAAATTGAGCTTGAAAGTTGACCCTATTGTTCACATCACTTTGCGCTGTTCAAGGGCCACACAAAACTGCAGTAAACCAGGATCCCGAGGAAAATTCACAATGTGAACCATTTTACCAAGTATGTTTTATTTGGTTTCAGTCCACCTGATCCACCTGCTCTCAGATATTGACACTTGCTTTTGATATTTGAACCAGTGCATACCCTCTGATTACCTTTTTACGATCTTCTTGTAGTTTTGGACAAATCCGCAAAATACACATTGGAACACTTTTGTTTCCCTTTATTCCCTCTGTCGCTTGCCTGACCTACGCAACCAGAACCTAATCAAACGAACTGAAGCAAAACTTAAATCACTGCAGGAACACAATTACAGATCAGACCCTCTGCACATTTGAGAGGCAGAGAACAACCTACTCAAACAGATCCTTTGTTTGCATTTGGCTGATCACATTCTGGATGAATGTATGTTGCAAGCAAAAACTATTGCAGTTTTCTCTTTTTATCATGGTAAATTGTTATGACACCAAACTTGGTGAACTAATTATAACATTGTCCGTGGCATTCAAGAAATAATTCCAGTTATTTACACTGAAAAATTGTAACTCTATGAACCAAAACTGCGATTCATTTACCATGCACAGATAAATATAACACATTGGCAAGTAATGCAAAGCCCTTGACCCACGCTTTCATTTATACAACCATAACAGTGTAGTTTTTCCAGCATCCATTTTTCCAATCAGCATAATTCATTTGGATTACTTCAATGCAATTAGGTTGAAATTATTATGAGGAACCAGTCTTAGGCAGAGGATAATTCATTTTTTTGTAGTCCATTGAATGAACGGTTTTTAATAGTGTAATCAGAATGAGTCTTTCAATTCAGAGAATGTGAATTGCTTTGCAGAAGAGCGATGGCACAGAAAAACATTTTAGTTGATACAATTCAAGCGGTAGAATCAATTTTATGACAAATGAAACAATCTCCCCATATGGAAGTCAATAAATGTTGGGATTTGTTTTGTTTGCATCTGAAAAATGACATTCAGAGCTCTGTCATTCAGCGTTTTAATATTTGTAATGTTTGTAATGACGGTACGAGAACGGCACAGCATTATGAAGCCAGTTTTCATCATTTGTGGCATGCTGCCATCTCAAATCATGTTCAGTATTTGTACACAAAGGATCACATGGCAGTGCTTGTTATTATTTTGTTGTTGTTGTTGTGTAGCCTGCCCTGCACTATTTATCCACATTTAAAACTAGCCCTGAAACAAATAGCATTCAGTACTACACACAGAGGGCCATATACTCAAGGAGCTATCGCCAAGTCATCAGCACTTTATCGCAGCCAAAGTCATGATAAATTTACCGCCCCATTTGCAAGCCGGTGCAAACAGCCGATATCACCAGTTTTCCGGCGATAGCAACCTCAAAAAACATCACCACAGATGACCCCGGCAACTATCGCTAATGAGATGCAGAGTAGACGTTCCTATGCAAAAAGCCGAGACAACACCACACCGCAACATTCACAACGAGCAGCCAGATCTGCGATAAGATCACAAAACATGCGATAAGGCATTTTAGCACCACAAAACTAACACCTGCTCCGGCCTGGTGCAGTCGGACTACAAACTGCACCAGAAAAGAGAGCCCAGCACAGAGCCACACCTGAAGAACAACAGATGCCATGGAGCCTCTGAACATGTGTGCCGGACACACAAGAGGGCCACAACATCCACCGCCACCACCCCCAGGACCATACCCCACCCCCCCCGGGCCTCACCCGGGCATCCCCCACCTCCCCCGGACCAAAACACTGCACATCAATGGCACAAACATGAACAAAAGCACCCGCCTGATGTTGCACAATTGCAAAACTCAACATACATGTGAGCACCGAAATCCTGATTCATACATTCACAATTGAAAGAGCAAACAAAATGTCACATCCTAATTTGTCACCAAACAACTATTTTGAAGAGTCATGGTAGGGCATCCCTGGACAATCTGTGACTCACAGCCTGCAAGACAATATCCAAGATAAGAAGGTGTGTCAGGCACTCATCAAAGGACATGGAGAGAGAGAAAGAGAGAGAGAGAGAGAGAGAAAGAAAGAGAGCGAAAGAGAGACTGAATAAGGAGCATAAGGCCAATCGGGCCCTTGGCTCATGCAAACATGCCAACAGCTTTGTGTGTCTCGAAATCTGTGCACCCCAAATCACAGGCAAAGCATCAAAGTCAGCGCAAACTCCACATCACATACAAAAAACGCAAGCAGTAGTCCGACTGATATCAGGAATGAAAAGCCCCTGTGTCTCAACACACAAGGCGAAGGCCAACCGAACCCCCGACCTTGGTCCTGAATGCAGGTGGCACATGCTGCTTGAGATACCATACCAGCCTCCGATGACTCCCATACCACGAACTGCGCCAATGAAACACCAGCGTGCCCACACCCCACACACACTTGTATGACCTACACCTGCAAGGTATGCCATTGACACATAAGTTAAAAACTATCCATACATCCAAACGTCACACACACATACAACTCATTGCCCAGAGCTGTGGAATATCATCCACCGAACTTCCGCCGGTCTGAGGAGTGCCGGTGCTGGAGCGGGTGGTACAAAATTTTGTATACCCCCCATTCTGCATGTTTATATTAATCCGAATAATCAATTAATTGTAATGTTATTAATTAGTTTGAAGTGATAACTCACCAACTATATTAACAAGAGAAATACACGTGGGAATTGCACTTTGCATGGCTATATTAATTGTGAATTAACTAGTGTACGCATATTAATAGTAGAAAATTAGAATATTCTATGTTATAAGTTGCTTTAAGTGATGTATTTGTGATTTGTGCTTTATTTAGTAAGTATAAACCGCTCTGAGTGTTGCTTCTGCTAGATAAATACACACACATATGGGTATTAGTAAGGGGATAACATTTTATTAGTCATTTCCATCTTTTAATTACGTTTTTGTGTTTCTTTTGCTTAAGTTGACCATTTCGGCCTATACAAGATGGCTGAACGAGACGTTAAACGTGACTGCCTTGACAACACGAGGTTCTGGGTGAAGTGCGCATGCATCACCGCCAGCAACAGTGGTCTGGACCTGACCCCGGGAGAACATGTACCCTCCAAGGTCATTCCGGGAACCCGTCCAAGACTAAGAGACAATGCTCAATTTAAAAGCCGGAACAAGCAAGTTTGATGACTTCATCTTTTAACACCCTGAGAACTGCTCATTGCCAGTCGAAATTGACCAATAAGAACTCTCTAAACCCAATCTTGATACAATTTTGTTAGTATTTTCATTATAAAAGTAGGTAGGGAATTAGGGTAATGCGGCACGCTCTACTCCCCACTTCTGGACGCCCTCGTTCTTTGATGAACTCGATTTCCTGACATTATGCTGTTGGAGAGGAGGGTGACACTGCTGGACAGCTGTTATCCTGAATCTAGGAGAGACTGAACTGCGGCCTAAACTTTGCAGAAATGTTCTCTTTGACTGACTGACTTAAGAGGACAACGTTAGCCAGAATAGGTAAATATGATGCTCTGAAATGCTGATGATGATTTTAACATTTCCTTCAAATTTCTTAGATAAAGAATAATTGATTAATTGACAAATGTGTTGTGTCGATTATTTGAAGAAGAAGATTAAGAGAAAAGTAAAAGAGCAAAGGTAGATGAGTAAATCTCCAAGTACCAACTCAACTAAATAATCTTTCTCCGTATGGAAGGTTTATCTTAGATTTAATGTCAATGTGTTTAAGGTGAGGTAAAGGTATACCTCTCATGTCAGCGTTGTGAAGCGAATTTCCCTCAGAAAACAGGTCAACCGAGTGTAAGTATATTGGTGTTATGAGCCCCACCAATGAATGTATGTGAGTAAATTGGATGACGAGGTAGTTGGTCTGTGCCGAAGGGGGAATTTGACGTTCAGCGCTGCAACAGTTTTCTGGTAGCACGACGATAGTTTTTATTGTTTTGGTTTGGTGATTATTGCTTGTAAATAGCTTATTGATTATTGGTTATTGATATTGGTTTAGGTACCAACACTCTATGTTGAGTCGTGTTGAGTTTTATGTTGTTTGCACGGCTTCTGGGATGTAGGAAGTCGGAAGTTTGTAACGGTTCCGTAGTAGAGCAGAGGTAAGCGCTGCTCTCGGGAAAGACGGAATTGTTGTTATCCTGTAGGTACACAGGAGAAAACGTGTAACGATTGAAGTTGCACGACGCATTGTCTGGGTTCGATTCGGTAACATCGCCGTGTGTTACCATTAGAGACATTTTCTGTGTGAGAGAAGTGTGTATGATAGCGAAGGTTACCTGTGAAATTTTGGTCTTAGGTACCAGGGATCCAACTGGCATTCCGATAACGCTTATCACTGGAAAGGTAATAGGTAGTCACTGAGCTTGTTAGAAGGACAAAGGAGAGGTAAGCGCTGCTTTGTTAACGTGTGTCATAATTCTGTAGTAGGACAGACTGTTTGCTGTTCTCGGGAAAGACAGGATTCTGTGTGAATGTACTACCTTTTCATGTGTGAAAGTGCGTGAATGTAAAGGCATTCAGGTTAATTGCGAAACTCTGGGTTTATTTCTCAGGAGCATTGGGTCTCCAACTATGTGTCTTAAATACTAGAGAAACAGTTAGCTAATGCTTGTTAGAAGGGTGAAGTAGAGGGATGTGCTACTTTATCAACGGAAGTAACGATTCCGTAGTAGGGCAGAGGTAAGCGCTGCTCTTGGGATAGACGGAATTCTCGTGGGAAAGGTCTATTGCTATTCTTTGGTTAGCGAAGCGGACAATGGAGACGCTTTCATGTTTGTACTAACAGAATTGTAGAAATTGAAACAGAAACTTACTGAGCAGATTTGTAAAGGAGTGGTAGACAGGAGCAGAAGCTGCTGCAGCGGCTGCTGACGTCAGAACGACCGCGCTGGGATTGGACAGTCGGTCAGAAACATAAAACATTCCGGATTGGTGCGTTAGTGAGCGCCGCGCTAGGAGTGGAGAAATACAGGGTGCCGTAAAACGCTCCCTATTGGTGCGTTAGTGTGAGTCGCACTGGGATTTGAGAATTGTGACAGTGACGTACATGCTCCGGATTGGTGCGTTGGTGTGAGTCACGCTGCGATTGGACAGAATAGCGGTACAGTTTTAGGGAGAAACTAGTGAGACACGAAAAGAAAGGAAAATGTATTACGATCCACCAGAAAAAGAGAAAAAGTCATGGTTCGGAAAAATTAAGAAGTGGTTTAAGAAGGACAAACCGGTCAAAACTAGGGAAGGACAGTTACTTCCTCCACTGAAAACCCCTGCATCTTTAATGATTGCAAAATATGGATATCACACCTGTATTTGGTTAGACAACTGGGTTAAGTATACAAAGGAGGACGGAGTATTAGCTTTTCCAGAACATGGTTCATTTAATTTGGCTGATTTGAGAAATTTGAGAGAGAAAATGATGAATTTAGAACCGAGACCTAGACCGACTCAATTTGAAGCCTTGACGGAATGGGAAGACGAAATGCATGACCGAGAAAGACAGAGAAATGGTAGAGGATATAGGTACTTGTTTGGTAGATCGTACGGACATGAGACGCATGATGATCGAATGAGAAGGTGGCGGAATGCAAGTATGACTGAGGGTTTGTTTCCCATAAGAGCTGCAGGAGAGCATGTAGGACGAAAATGTGTAGAAAAGAGGCATAATGTGGAGACGAAAGGGTATGGAGTGAATGAGTCCGAGGATGATGTTCTTGATGATATGTTCTATAAGAATCCACCACCATACCGACCAGAACCAGAAATATTAACTCCAAGTGCCCCAATGAAAGAAACAGTATGAATCATAAAATCGGAATCAGAGTTCCAAGATTTGGGAAGAAATAATCATATTAGAGAGGTAGAAAAGAAGTCTGGAGGAAAATTGGATGGAGAAAATTCAGCAGAATTAGCCCAAACAACCCTAGAACTAACGGAGAAAATAAGAGAATTAACTAAGAATCTGGAAGCGGTAACTGTACCAGTAACGATAGGTCCAGTAATGCCTATTTTTGACAAACAAAAAGACAGTGAACATTGTTTGACAGTCCCTTATAAAAGTAATAAATCGGTTGAACAACCAAGAGTGAGTCAGAGTGAGAATCCATGGAGACAGACTATGAGTATGATTGAACCAAATACTTCAAACAACCCGTTTGTAGGTCAGAACTGTGCAGAGAAACATATGACAATGATAGAGACCATGTCAGGAACACAAAAAGATTTTGGACAAGGAAATGTAGAGAAGCCAGTAGGACCATCTACAGAGGAGTTGAGTGAATGGTTGAGAAGCTTGCAAACGAAAGACAAGGAATCTCAGTCAATAGATGTAGCTAAATTACGAATGGTATTGGAAGAATTAATAGTAGGAACTATCCCGACAGAGAAGTTAAAAACGTACCAAGATGAGGAATTGTTATTTCTGTGCAAAAGCGTAACATGGAGAGCGAAAAATCTTCATGAAAGATTAGGAGAAGTGGCAAATGAAATGGGCATTGATATTGAAAAGGTAAAAGCCTTACAGAAACCATATTGAGTAGATTTCACTGAAAAAGACATTGAAAACATAAATACTACAGGACGAATAGGTCGATTAAGGATATAATTATTTTGTTTAGAAAATGGGGAGATGTGGACAAATGAAAGAGCAGATGGTATCGTAAGCAAGACGAAGTTTCAGACAAAACATTTTCAGCATATCCTATGAGAGAAAAAGAGAAGGTTGTGACAGAATACCCTAAGAGAGAGATTCCAGGAGGAGGATATGTGCATGTCCCATGGACTAGACAGGACATTTTGTCATTTACGAATGACTTCCCTCGACTGCGTGAAAAGCCCGTCGAGTGGTATAGACAGGTAGACAGATTTGTGAAATTATCCAAAGTATTGTGGATTGATTTGAATAGCCTGTTTGATATAATTGTACCAGCCGATTTATGGACAGAATGCAAAATAGTAATAGATTGGCCAACACAGGAATACCCAAGGGATCCTAAGACAGGAGCTCCAGACCCTGAGGTAATGGAGAAATACGAACAGGTTATGGCATTTTTGAAGAACAAAGTACCCTAAGGAGACAGATTGGGTGAAAATTGACAGAACACATCAAGAAAGCAAAGAATCAGTACATGCCTATTATGAGAGGTTAATTTTAGCCTTTAAACAATTCAGTGGAGATGAGAATTTGATGAACAAGGATTTGAGTCATTTTGTATACAAGTTTGTATATGGTCTTCGTCCAGAAATTAGTGAAATGATAAAACAGCATGCGGTAGATTGGCAAAACAAGAAAATAGACGAAGTATTGAGACATGCAAAATATTTCAGTGATGAAATTGAAGCAAAACAGCGGAAACTAAAAGAGAAGGCAATGTGGGCACAGGTAAAAGTAGCAGAGAGACAGGAAGCACAATTAGTGGAACAAGCAGGGTCAAAACCGGGATTTAATCCTGGGAAAAATAAAGGGAATCTTGAGGAACCTAAAAAGAAATTTCCGTGTCATAATTGCGGTAGAATAGGGCATTGGAAATCCGAGTGTAAGAATCCACCAAGTACTAACGATGAAAATCCATCCTTGAATCCACAGGTGCAGAATGAGGTGAGTGGTCAACAGCAACGACAACAGCAGGGTGTAACACAACAGAATCAGGTGCCAAAACCACCTTTTCCACAGAACAAAAATTGCCAGAAGTATAGTAAGGAGAATGGATTCTACAACGAAGAACAGGTAAATAAGCCGCAACGCGCTAGCGCTGCTTCGCAGTATTGGCTGCAATGCAATTCAGAAGAGGGTTATTGACGGTGCCGAGGGGAGGAAGAAGAGTGCGTACTTGGTGCAACTCTAGAAGTAGTCCAGACAGGCCCATTTGTAGATGGGAAAGTTAATAATGAAAATATTACTTTCCTAGTTGATACTGGTGCTACTCGATCAACTGTTAGATCAGCTGATCTTAAGAATCTTCCTCTCTCGGATGAAATGATCCAAGTAGTTGGGGTCTCCAACAGACAGATTAAAACTTACCTTACAGAACCAGTGAAAGTTAGTATAGGGAAATTTTCTGAAATGCACCGATTCGTAGTGTGTGACACTAGTCCTGTGAACTGTTAGGTAGGTATTTATTGTGCAAGATGAATTGCACTATATTTTGTACTCCAGATGGAATAGCCTTTGAAACACCTGATGGTGATGTGTTGTTTAAAATGACATTGGCAAACAGAGAGAAAGAGGTTACGGGAACATATGCTGTATTCAACCCTGACGAACTACCAAAAGAATTGAAACAATCAGTAAAAGCAGAAGTTTGGGACTTCACAGGAGAAGATGTAGGATTGATGAGGAATATAGATCCAGTAAAGATAACTGTAAAAGAAGGAGTATGTTATCCAAATGACCCACAATATAAATTGACTCCTGAAATAATCGAAGGAGTTACTCCTGTGATTGAGAAAATGATAAGGCAAGGAATTCTGAGAGAAATAATGAGTAGCCCATGTAATTCACCGGTAATGGGACTGAAAAAGCCTAGTGGGAAGTTCAGAAGAGTGCAAGAACTGAGAAAGATAAACAAAATTGTTGTACCATGTTGTCCCATTGTACCTAATCCATCTGTGATTTTATATCAGATTCCACATGACGCAGAATGGTACACAGTGATTGATTTGTGCCATTCATTCTTTTCCATCCCATTACACCATGACAGCCAGCAAATTTTTGCATTTCGTTTCGGCGAGCGTATTTTGGCGTGGTGCCGAATTCCACAGGGGTATACAGAAAGCCCCTCAATATTTAATCAGCTCTTGAAGAAGTCTTTGGAGAGTCTAGAAATGCATGAAAATTCAGTACTAGTCCAGTATATTGATGACCTACTTGTGGCATCGAAAACTCGTGAAGCTTGTGAGGTAGACACAGTAGCTTTGTTAAATCATTTGGCAGATGGAGGGCTAAAAGTGTCACCATCTTAACTACAATTTTGTAAAAGAGAAGTCCAATATTTGGTACACAGCATTGAGAAAGGACACAGGAAAATAACCATAGACAGAATCAGGATCATAAAAAGAATGAGTCCACCAATGACCCAAAGAGAAGTGAGAATGATCCTGGGAATGGTTGGATATTGTCATCAATGGATAGGAAATTTTTCTTTGATTGCAAAACCTTTGGTACGACTGACAAGAAGGGATGTGAGAGATCCAATTGATTTGAACAAAGAGGAGTTGGCAGCATTCAAGAAATTGAGAGAAGGATTGTATGAAGCGCCTGCATTGGGTATGGCTGATTATGATAAGGAGTTTGAGTTGTATTGCAGTGAGAGAAATGGATGTGCGCTCTCTGTTCTAGTACAGAAGCATGGAAAACTGAGGAAACCAATTGCGTATTTTTCATCCATGTTGGACCCAGTAGCTGTAGCCCTTCCTGGGTGTCTGAAAACAGTAGCTGCTACATGTTGTAGTTTGGAACAGAGTGAAGGAATTGTGATGGGGTATCCTGTGAAAGTGTTTGTGCCTTATGATGTGGCGATTCTTTTAACAAGGAGTCGTACTCAGTATATGACACACAGCCGACTGACTAAGTATGAAAAGGTCATTCTGGGTGCAACAAATGTGAGACTTGTGAGATGCGTGAATGTGAATCCTTCAACATTGTTGCCCGATGTGGAGCATGTGGAGGTATGAGATGAAGCAGATCATGATTGTTTGGATGTACTTGATTTTTGTACAAAACCAAGGCCTGACATAAAAGATGACCCTTTACCAGAAAGTGATTATGTCATGTTTGTTGATGGATCCTGTTTGCAAACAGATGGAGTGCTAAGTGCAGCATATGCAGTATGTACAGTTGCAGCAGTGATGGAAGCATCCTATTTGAAAGGAGTAAGGTCGGCCCAAGTAGCTGAACTTATCGCCCTGACCAGAGCATGTAAGATTGGGAAAAGTGTGAGAGTTACTGTGATAACTGATAGCCGGTATGGCTACAGGGTGGTCCATTATTTCGGCCAAATTTGGCTGCAAAGAGGTTGCCTGACCTTAAGTGGGACTCCCATTAAGAATGCTGAAGTGGTTGGAAAGTTGCTGGAGGCAATACAGCTGCCCAGGCAATTGGCTGTGGTAAAATGTGCTGCTCATAGCCGCAGTGGTGATTACATTGCCACTGGAAACAAATTCGCCAATGACATGGCACAGTATTGTGCACGAAATCAGAATTCAATCAATCGGGCAAAGGAAAAAGAATTGGTTTTGTGTTTCCCAATGTTTACTAACACTGTGGGAACATGGGATGAGGTAAGATAATTGCAGGAAGAAGCAGGAGAGGAAGAAGTAAAACAGTGGGAAAAAGCAGGATGTGCACCAAGAGAGAAAGATCATGTGTGGGTCTATCGAGATGGAAGACCAGTAATACCTGATAGCATGATGTCTGCCATGGCACGGATGTATCATGGACAGGGACATATAGGGAGAGACGCCATGATTCGGTCCTTTAAACAAACTTGGTATAATGCCAAGTTCAGGCTTGTGGTGGAAAGTATCTGTCAAAGATGTCTAATTTGTCAGCAATACAATCCAGGAAGAAAGACAGTGGTGAGTCTAGGAATAATAGGCCGAGAGGGAGGGCCTTTTACCAGAATGCAAGTAGATTTCATTGAGATGTTTTGGTAATGGTATGCCTATTCTCTAGGTGGGTAGAGGCGTTCCCAACAAGAAGAAATGATGGAATGACAGTGGCAAAATTATTGTTGAGGGAATTTATACCTAGGTTTGGGTTCCCAATAACAATTGAATCAGACAGAGGAGGACTTTTCATAATGAGATCATAAAACTGATTTGTGAAGCATTGAATGTACGACAAAAACTGCATTGTGCCTACCGAACAGAGGCTTCTGGTGTAGTAGAACAAATGAATGGTACCATCAAAAACAGAATAGGGAAAATGTGTTTAGCCACAGGTATGAAATGGCCCGATGTCTTGCCTCTAGTACTCATGACTATTAGATCAATACCAGACAGAACTACTGGTTTGAGTCCTCATGAGATCCTCATGGGACGCGCAATGAGACATGTATTTATACCAGTCAACAAGCTGATGACAATAACTGATGCCATGGTATTGGAATACTGTAAAAGCCTGGCTGACACAGTTCATTCTGTGTTTCATCAGGTTGGAGCGGATGCCACCACTCTTGAAAAGAAGCCAGCTCATGATCTAAGCCCAGGGGACTGGATAAGGATAAAAGTACACAGAAGAAGAAACTGTTTGGTTCCCAGGTGGGGAAAACCAAGGCAAGTCATCTTGACTACAACAACAGCTGTGAAGTGCGCTGGATTGAAGAACTGGATCCATGCAAGTCATACTTTGAGAATTCCAAATCCAGTTGACTGTAAAGAAAAGGATTATTTTGATGAATCAGAATCCAGTACTGAGTCAGATGACGGAGAGCCAAAAGATAAAGAAGGAGAAAACTCTGATAGGGGGAGACAGATTAAAGGTTAACTTTGGTCCCCAGAAGTAACTCCCTAAGGAAAAGATTACAGATTTCTGAATCCAGTTCAGACTCAGAGACAGAACAAAGAGCCCATTCATCCAAGAAAGAACAAAAGAAGAACAAAGAAAAGGACAGTGGAGAAACAATAAATGAAATCTGTGAGAAGGAAGTAACGGATGAAAGATTGAGAGAAATTCCAACTGAAACAACACCTTTAGCTGGACAGGTGCCAGATACAGAGAGAGAGGGAAAGATTATTGCGGAAGACCCCCGAGGAGGTGTAGGGAACTCCAACATCCAGTTAGAAGCAGGGATAAGTAGTCAGCAGGAAGATTGTGTGATGGAGATTCGAGGAGGGACAGAAGTAGGGAAAACAAAAGAGGTGGAAAAGGAACTCGACGACGGTAAAAAGCAAGTTGAAACAGAATCTGAGGAAAGCGAAGATGAAATACGAGAAGGCCGAGTTCTGACAAAAGGGAGCTTGGAGAACTGAAAATAATGATAAAGGGAGTAAATTGAAAAGAGCGGCCAAAGCTGAAGTGTGGCCAAACAAAATAAAGAGACTGAGATATCGGCTGACACGTGTAAATTCGCCAAGAGCTGAACAGGTGAATGAAGTAACGAGTCAGGAGAAATCGAAAGAAGAAGAACAGACTGTAGTCACAGAAAGCAAAAGAACAAGAAAACCTAACCAGAAGTATAAATCACCGGAATGGACATATGTGGCCCTGCCTGAAGTAAAGGAAGAGGCGGATAGCCAAGGCAATCTAGAGATGGTTGTACCGGAAGTGGTTGAGGAAGACGAAGAATCGGAAATCCTGAGAGTTATCTTGTCCGATATTGGAGAAGAAGCGGATGTTCAGAACAACCTGTATGTTGAAAACGAAGGGAAGGTGAAAGATGATTAGATGCCAAACTGAAAGAGATAAGAAATTACAAATGGAAAGACAATAAAATACTGAAAAAGACAAAAACTGGTAGAATCACGTAGGTGCTTGGAAGCCTTGGGTTAGAAACTAGTTGTGAAGTAGAAGAGGCTAAGTCAAAAGACACGGCTCATTTTAGAAAAGATGGCAAACATAGAAAGTAGCAAAAGTAGATGTACCTTCCTTAGAAGATGGTGCAAAATGTGTTGTTGTTGTACAGGATTATTAATGCTTCTTTGGAGTATTCTTGCTCTACTCATTTCATTTAAAGTTAGTTGATACATTAGAAGGACATAGTGATAACATAACTAATATAGGGAAGGTTCAAAAGGTAGTTCCAACTAGAATAGATAAAAACTATTTACATAAAGATAGGTCAATAACAGATTTTTCTAACAATGTGTTTTCAAAGTTGTTGTATGAATATGTAAAAACTATGGACGTAAGGGATTGCTACGTTTGTATGCAATTACCTGCATCTGTATCATCACCTTCCTGTAACATATGGAATAACATGTAGTGTAATAGCTAGTTTGTTTTATCAAACAGGTAAATTAGAGTATTATTTTTCAGATGTAGATACTATATTTTCACAAGTACCAGCAATTAACAAGCTAAATAAAGTAAAACCTGCAAAAGTATTAGGTGAATTTTTCTTAGAGACAAATGAACTAACGTTAGAATATATATTTAGAAATAACTTGACTTGCAGTTTAAAGAAAGAGGAGAAGACATTTTTGGATATGGTTGAAGAAAGGAGATTGAAAATGCAAAGGAAGGTCTCAGAAGGGAAAGTGGAGAAAACGGTTTGGGATGTAGAAACGGAGAAACATTTAAGAGGAGAATTGAGTCCAACTATGGCTTTAGATTGGCCCCAGAAAGGGAAACTGTGTATAAGAAGGAATCAGACGGCATATGACAATTATTTTCTAGGGAATAGTGAGTGCCATGATACATACTGGATCATGGGAGGATGGGGATTTAAAGGTGGAAGAGATCCAGTCTTTCCAGGACTGTATTTCATTTGTGGGAACAGGGCATATTATCGTTTGCCAGACCATTGGTATGGCACATGTTATGTTGGCCTGGTTTTTCCAAAGATTTTTCACATGGATAGAGGAGAAGATGGTGTACATAGTTTAGGTAATCATTTAGCATGTAGTAAGAGAGAATCTTGGGCTGAAATTGTAGGTGACTGTTAGAAATGGGATTTCTGGTTGGCTAGGGCTTGCGCCAAAGCCAGGCAGAAACCACCACTCTAGTCAGGGCTGGGGAGTTACACGCCAAAGATAACCCCTGCTCACCCCCTTGGTAGCTTGGCATGAGCAGTCAGGCTTATCCCGGAGGCGATGTGTAAAGCGTTTGCGCGCGCACCCAGCAACAACACCCAAGGCCCACCACAAAGGAAACTCCACACAAGGTATTATATAAAAATAGCCTTTGTATTATACCGAAACATATTAGATAAAAACACACACTTTACAATGTGCCAACAGGCACGGGCAGAATTTACAAGGGATTATACGTACAGGGGACAGGGCCACATGGACCACTGTCAGGAATTAGCACTTTTAGAACTTAGCACTTAGAACATAGGGTATAAAATTACTGTAGCACAAAATAACACGTGTAGCACACAACCAGTAACTACTGGTAACAGGTAAGTACCACCTACGCAACCCTAACCACCTTAGGAAAATATTAGGGAGGGAATCAGGACCTCACTAGCACCACCTGTACTAGGAGAAAAACAACCACCTAAGTATCACAATACCTGGAGGGGTCTAAGCACATTACACATGATGCATCGCAACACATTCAGAGGTGTAGGGAAGGAAAACACATGATGCATAACATACATTCAGCGGTGTAAGGACAAGGCACATGACGCATAAAAACACATTCAGAGGTGCAGGAAAGGAAAACACATGATGCATAACATACATTCAGCGGTGTAAGGACAAGGCACATGACGCATAAAAACACATTCAGAGGTGCAGGAAAGGAAAACACATGATGCATAAAAACACATTCAGCGGTGTAAGAATAAGGCACATGACGCATAAAAACACATTCAGAGGTGCAGGAAAGGAAAACACGTGATGCATAAAAACACATTCAGCGGTGTAAGAATAAGGCACATGACGCATAAAAACACATTAGAGTCCAGGTCACGCCAGAACCTAAACGTAGCAGCTGCCCACTACTTGCTGGGCAGCTGGGGACAAGAACAGGGCCTAAACGCTGCAGCTGGCACTAAGTGCTGCGCAGCTGTGATGGAAAATAGTAGGCATGGGTTCTCACTAGCCCCTGAAACAATATCCACAACGTTGGAGCCACCTAGGCTCTAAAATAACATGTCCCCATGGAGCGCATGGGCTCCTGAAATAATTGTGTGCCAATATGCTGGAGCCCCCTTGGGCTCTGTAAACAACTATGCCCCTTTGGAGCCACGCAGGCTCTGGAAATCATTATGCTCACGTTGGAGCCACGGGTCTCTTAAAAAGACACATACCCCCGATGGAGCGGCCCTGATCTCACCTCCCCTCTTGGGGCGCACGGGAGCTTCAACCAATCATGCCCCTAATGGCGCGCACGGGCGCTTGTGCCTCGAACCGGCAAACAGGGAGCCCCCCTACTCACCGGGATTCTTCTTTAACACGGACTTCTCGGGACACAGCAGGCGGGAGCAGCCGCATTCTTCTCGTGGTGCGGGGCTTCCCCGCATTCCTGGGAGCCCCGCGCTGCCATCGTCCGCCTCGGTCGCCGGCTCCTCTCACTGGCGGGGCTTCCCTGCCCCTGCGAGGAAGCCCCGCCCACGGGAACAGTCTTTCCCTCCTTTCGGGTCGCACTGGGCAGCGGCCCGGAAGAGGTTCCATTGCGGCCCTGCCGCGGCGGTGATCCCCTATCCGATGTTGGCGGCAATGCGGGGTAGGCACCCGTGAGTCAAACTCAGATACCGGCGGGGTGGGCACCCGCCGGGACGGCCAGTGAACGGGGTAGGCACCCGCCAGGACGGACAACAAGCGGGGTGGGCACCCGCGAAAGGTACCAAGATGCGGGGTGGGCACCCGCCGAAAATCCAACAATAAAAATGCGACACCAAAGCGGGGTGGGCACCCGCGACACAAGGAAAAATGCAGGGTAGGCACCCGCCGCCATAATCACAACGGGGGAATCCCTACGATGGGGATTCCCTCCTAGAGGGGCTGCAGCACAGTGCTTCGCAGCCCCTAGGCTCTCCCTCTCCTCCAGGCAAAGCCAGGGCAAAGCGCTCACAGGGCGCAGAAGTCAGAAAAAAAGTCCTGAAGGTCCTTGGGGATAAGAAGGACAATGCAAAAGGGTTCCCAGAAGTCTTCCAGGTAGCCAGGGGCTGGGCAGGGCCCAGGGAGGCAAGCCTTCCCCAGGGCCCCAGCAGCAGCACGCCCCTGGTAGATTCGAGTCAGAGCAAGAACATTTTCATGAGGTCACAGCCCCTCTTTTATACACCAAATCCTTTTGTCTCAAGGGTGCAGGGAAGGGGCGAACCAGATACAACTGGTTCCTGAGCACTTTGTTTTGCTCAGCCCCTCTCCCTATTCACAGCACAGGCCAGGGACATCAGTCGCACCACAGGGGGCGGAGCCAGCATTGTGTGGGGAAAGCCCAGCCCTATTCAGGACCCAGGTGTACTCCTCCCACCCATCCAGCTGCTGATCTCCCTATTCACCACTGGGTGACTCCTCCTGACTCTGGGGATTCCCTAGCCCGTCACCTGACCTCAGCCAGCCAATCACCAGACAAGGCACTCATTTCACACTGCACACTTCTAGAAGTGGCACTTCCGCACTAGATACATGCACGCCACACACATCATCGTGCAGCATTTTATCACACGAGTCCGTACATACCAAACTCGCACCTGCACTCCCCACGCATCAGGAACTACTAGGGACACATACATTCCTCTATGCATTCCTATGGGAGGGCAGGCCAACCTCACTACATGCACGCACTTTACCCTGGGACACAGTGGTAAAGTGCGCAGAAACCAAAAATCACTAACACAAGTCACAGTTAAAAAGCAAAAAGTTTCAGGGGTTAACCTGCCAGAAGGGCCAAGTCCAACAGTGACATTTTTGGAGCACTGATACCCGCAGTGGGAATATCTCTGAATGCGAACAAAATTAGAAAATTTTCAACAGTAGTGGATCGCTTGTCAACAAGCACCGCTGGAGGATTCTTATTGGTAAATACTGAAATGGTTGCCATTCGTGCTATGGTAATGCAACATCGACTTGCCCTTGATATTTTATTGGCAAAAGATGGTGGAGTCTGTGGAATGCTGAAAGTTCAACATTGTTGTACTTACATTCCTGACGAAAGTAAAGATTTGAAAATTTATATTAAAAACATTACAGAATTGCATGACGAAATTGTACAACTGGAGGTTGAAGGTGTTTGGGAAAAGATTGGTAAGAAAATAACAGCTATTAAAGACTTTGTTGTAAAACTAGGTAGTACATTTATCAATCAATCAATCAAAGCTTTATTTCGACATGTGATGTCATAAAAGCACAGTAGTACATAAAACACAATTTCATAAAAAATACTTTTTAAAAACATGTCATAAAAGGATCTAATTGCCTTATATACAATAAATATTTAAAAATCTATTAAACTTAGCAGCTTTGGAAATAAAAGGGGAAATTAACTGGAGCTAATTAGCCTCTGCCTGATCAGCCATGCCCAACCTAAGAATTTGGCCACCCCGCAGACTATGATAGTATCTGTGGTCGTTTTAAGAATTCTCAGGGCGGCAAGGTAGTCCCTTGTCCCTAGCTGCAGACAAACGGGCCTGAGCCATTTCGTTCTTGGTGGCGCATAAGCTGGACAGACAAAAAAAAAGTGGGAGATGTTTTCAACAGCACCAGGGCAAGTTGAACAATCCGGGGGAGTCTTATGCGGGGGATTCCACTTACTGGTACGGTCACGGAGGGGAAGGGTCCCAAACCTAAACTGGATGAAAAGTGATCTATCCTTGGGCTTCGTGATGAAGTCCAGGTAAGGTTCTAAAAAGGGCGTGAGCTTGTGCTGACGGAATGCCTCTGTCAACCTACCAAGATTGGGATCTCTTAGCTCCAGGGCATCAACCCATACCCAAAAGGCTTTTTTAGTTTCCTCCTTCGATATTGGTGCCCCCAGATCCCGATCAAATGCGAGGCCTGTTGCGACCAAAAGCTTCTTGACGTTTGTGAGCCACTCGATTTCATGAGCTCCCCGCAAGTTCATAACCTCCCTTAGGCCATCGGCGTAGTTGGAAAGCTCAGGGGTGCGCCACAGCCGCGCCCAGTATAACAGAGGGCGGAGAGTGACTAGATCTCTAATAGAGCGCCTACCAAGGTCGCTCAATAGTGGTTTAGTCGGGGTACCCATTGGGAGCGATACAAGGTCTCTGAGGAACTTGTTTTCATTGGTCACTAGGGCATCTACGCAGCAGAAGACCCATAGTTCCGCGCCATAGAGGGCACTACCTACCGCCTTTGCAGCATAGATGTCCAAAACTGGAGCAATGGGTTTGGTGGTGGAGGCACGTAATTCCTTTCCCAGGGCTCCAGTTACCCGTCTATGGTTGAGCACCATTTTATCAATATGGGGCTGCCACTTGAGCCTGTCAGTGACTCTAATCCCCAAATAATCGAACTCCTTGACACGCTCAAGTGGTTTTCCATCTAAGGTCAAGGTGGAACCAAAAGATCTAGTTGGGTTGAAATAGAGGAGTTTGGTTTTGGAAGTATTAATGACAAGGCCTCTCAGTTCACAGAACAGAGAGAAGCGATCTAAAAGCTTCTCTAATCCTGCTGGTGTTTTTGAGATTAGAAGCGTGTCATCCGCAAAGAGAAGGGCGGGGACTTTGTCACCCGCCAGTGTGGGGACATCAGCTTCAACTTCGAGCAGGTGGGAGACTACGCCATTCACAAACAATGTGAAGAGCGTAGGTGCCAACACACAACCTTGGCGAACCCCTCTATTCACCGGGATTTTATCGTTTTTTTGTTCCTGAATCCCCCATCTGATGCGAGCAAAGTTATTTTCGTGCATCCGAATGAGAAGGTTCAGGATGTATGGAGGGATCCCCAGCTCCTCCAAGATCAACCACAGGTGATCACGGGGAACCAGATCGAAGGCGGTCTTAAGATCAATGAACGCCAAATATAGGGCGCCCTTGCCAATGGTGACCACCTTCCAGTAGAGAAGCACTAGCCTAAAGGCTTGGTCAATTGTACTGGTGCAGGCCCTAAAGCCTGCCTGGAACTTTGTCATGATGCCATTTTCATCCACCCAGGAGTGGATCCTCTCCAGGAGGACCCTACCGACCAATTTCTGTCCAGAATCTATGAGACTGATAGGGCGGTAGTTCGCTGGGTCTCCCCTAGAGCCCTTCTTGAAGATGGGAATTACTTCAGCTCCCCTCCAAGACTCAGGCACCAGTGAGCCATCCAACAAAGTGTTAATAAAGATCGCAAAATACGTTGCCCATCCGTCAATGTTGGCTTTGTATAGGTCACCCGGGATACCATCTGGTCCCGGGGCCTTTGCGGATACAATTTTATTAATGGCGGTCTCAACCTCTTTCTTCTCAATTCTGGCGAATAAGAAGTGATCAGAAAGTGTGGCTATGGGCCCCGATCGGGTGCAAAGGTCCTTCGCATGCTCCACCTCTACATATAGATTCCTAAAGTGGTCAAACCATTCCCTGTCCGTAAAATGGTTGGGGATTTGGTCCTGGTCGTGGTTAGTGGATCTTCTCACTATGGACCAAAAAAGCTCGCCATTTTTTGAGTGGCTCGCAGATTTTAAAGAATCCCAACGCTGCTCTTCCCAGTCCTTCCTGGCAGAAACAAGTGCCTGTCTGTAAAGCAACCTCGCTTGCCTGACCTCACCTGAATTGTTAGATTTGATTGCAAGGATCAGGCTGTTTTTTTTTAATCTACAGTCTTTATTGAACCACTTGTTTTCTGGCTTAGCTCTTGGGTTGGATTTTTTCCTGTGATCAAGGAACAGGATACCAATCGAATCCATAGTTTCCTCGAAGACTTTGGTATGACCAGACGTGTCCTTGGATGCTATGGAGAGCCTGGCGGTATGGTCGGCAAGGATTTTCTCCAGAGCAGCAAGTTTTGTATTGCACAGGATGAATTTAGACCATTTAAGGAATCTATTACAATTAGAGGGCTGGAGTATCTTAGTTATCATTTGCATTCCGTGAGAGGGGGTTTGATCTTGTCTATGCCACAACTCCCGCATGCTTAGAGACAAAGGGTTATGGTCGCTGTTGATTGATGGTATTACGATCATATCGACAACAAGTTTCCAACCTCTCCTGTCGATCAATATATAATCAATTCTGCTTTGACAGGCGACCCTATTAAAAGTGTTAGCGCCCACTGGGTCAGAGGTTGTACGCCCATTTGCAGCTCTTAGGCCGAATTCTAGTACTAGGGCATTTAATTGGATCACGACCGGGGACCATCTTTTTACGGGGTTAAGAGATAGTAAGGGAATACCCCATCTGGTGTCCTCATCGTGTGTTCCCAAAATATCATCTGTAGCAAGCAGTTCGAATGAACAATTAAGATCGCCAGCAACAAGTAGGAAGGAATCAGGAGGGCAAGTGGAAAGCATGCCTGAGAGGGCTGTGATGGTACAGGACTTGGCACCCCCTTGGGTTCCACGGGCATAAACATTGAAAAGTTCCCATGAATAGCCACTCTTAGTGCCTTTGATGGTAAGTCTCATTATGTCTGGCGTGGAGCAGCTATTAAGTGTAATCCTAAGATTGAGGTCTGCCCTAACCCAGACCATAAGTCCACCAGAGGAGCGGCCACGACCGATTGAGGTTGCTGGTACAAAAAAGCAACAAAACCCTGGCTTGTACAGTGGCTCAACACTCCAGGTTTCCTGGAACATACATCTATCATGTTCCTCAATTAGTTCACTCCAGTCTGGGAGAGTGAGCTTGCTACGTAGACCTGCCACATTCCAGGAGACAAGCTTAAAATGACTGGAGAGGTTTTCCCGGGGTGTGGAAGCACTTGGGGGGTGGTCTTGATGGTAATCAATGCTGATGGTGGACCTCTGGGATAAGTTTATTAAAGTAGGTGGGTCCAGACCCGGATGTTCTGATGGTGTAATGGAGTCTAATGTGCAGCAACCTAGGGGGATCGGGGAGGTGATTGATATACCTCCATTACCCTGCAGTCAATCAACAGCCTCTAGGCTGCTATAACGATTTTCCTGAGGATAAAATCTAGCGTCAGTGGGGGTATAGGCCAGCTCCCCTGCGGCAATCCCCTCCTGTTCCGGTGAACAAACGTCCACGCTTCAGTGAAGTGACCAGGAGGATAAAAATAGGTCAAGGGGAGGGCTACGATAGATGCTCCTGGGCTAGAGTATCTCCAGTTGCAAATATGCTCAACAGTTTTAGGGTCATTAAAATTAATTAGGATACAGTCCCCCCTTATATTCTTTGCCAGGTGACCTACCCATGGGACCCTTCTTACCATAAGTATTTTACTACTTTTATGCGTTGGCAGTGGTCTATTTTTGTTGAGCCAGTGTACCACCCTGTTCCTCAAGGTTGTGGGTGACTCAGCTTCATTTTTGCCCAATTCGGGGACCCCTGCTAGGATTACGACGTATGGGGCAGTTTCAGGTGGCAGGTTGGGGATATTTGCCCCACTTGGGGACCTGGGTGTAGGTATCCTAGCGACCTCTTTCGGCTGGGTTGTACTAAAGTGCTTGGATTTCCTGTAATCGGAAACTGGAGTGGGCTCATTAGTTACGATTGCTGGTTGGCATTCAGGGGGGACTACTGGTTGAACTTGGGGGACCACCAGGTCCTTTTCTACTCTTATATTGACCGGTGTACTCAAGGCCCCTGGTCGATAGATGTTATTTGGAGTGTTAGTCAAGACCCCAAGGCTGCGTTCAATCCTGGATAGGTGTTGTTCAATTCTAAGTATTCTATCCTCCACAGTATGAAGGAGAAGCCTGATTGCATCAAGTATATCATGTATATTCGATAAATCTGGGGACCCTCCCTTGTCTACTTCACTTGGCCCCCCAGTGACATCCTGACGCATTGTTCTAGTTGGTGATAAGTATGATTGAAGAGTAGCCTTGTCTGGCAATACCGCCAGTGAGGGCTGCTCATGGACAAGAGGTTTTTTTTTCAATTTTCCAATGTGGTTTGTCGATTTTTGCTCTCTTTAAGTAGTCTTGCACTTCCCACCATTAGATGGTGGGCACCCTTGTTTGTTTTTGGGGATTGCCCCAGGATTTCGCTCACGCAGCTGCCTAGTGCCAGACTCTGGGATTATACTAGTGGCAGTCGGCAACAAGCGAGGAGAAATTAACAAAGAGTCAAGGGCCATAGACTGGTCCTCCAAAGAAACAGCAGCAACTGTTCCACTGGATGGCAGGTCCTGGGCGGTGAGATCCACATCAGATCCAGTAGTGGTGACATGGTTGAAAATTTGCTGTACAGGAGAACGCACATTAGCGAGGTGGCCCATGGAGGACCTACTGGCTGCTGCAAGGTCCTGCGAAACACGGCGTTCCAGGAGCATAATTTCTTGGTCAATAACACAGTTGACCTTAGTGACAAATTGGTCCATCGTTCCAGTAAGGCGTTCATTAGCCGCTCTACCTTTGGAGTCTTTTGGTGGCATAATAGGGGCCAGGGGGTTGGTTGAAGGGAGACCGGGCACAGCAGAAGCAAACAAGTAACCGATCAAATGTACAGCTTCAAGTGACAGTATTCCTTGCAATAGACCTAATGGAATAAAAGGACAACAGTACCTTGGCACGTGCGATGAGCTTTAACCCTCCCCGGCGCTGCCTGGTGACGAAATTGGCAGGCGCCAGGGTGAGGGAATGATGGGAATTGTAGTTTTCGCTCGCTCCGCCGTTCCCCTCACGGCACCGCAAACACCAACACAGGAGTTCAGGAGTGAAGCGCCGTTCCCCTCACGGCTGGCAAGGTAAGGAGCACCTTCAAAGGAATACAACAAAGCGTCCCGCGCTGCGGGTCTCCTCCCGGAGCTTTAACCCTCCCCGGCGCTGCCTGGTGACGAAATTGGCAGGCGCCCGGGTGAGGGAATGATGGGAATTGTAGTTTTTGCTCGCTCCGCCGTTGCCCTCACGGCACCGCAAACACCAACACAGGAGTTCAGGAGTGAAGCGCCGTTCCCCTCACGGCTGGCAAGGTAAGGAGCACCTTCAAAGGAATACAACAAAGCGTCCCGCGCTGCGGGTCTCCTCCCGGAGCTTTAACCCTCCCCGGCGCTGCCTGGTGACGAAATTGGCAGGCGCCCGGGTGAGGGAATGATGGGAATTGTAGTTTTTGCTCGCTCCGCCGTTCCCCTCACGGCTCCGCAAACACCAACACAGGAGTTCAGGAGTGAAGCGCCGTTCCCCTCACGGCTGGCAAGGTAAGGAGCACCTTCAAAGGAATACAACAAAGCGTCATTTATAGATAAGATATTATTTCCATTAACTTGGGTGATTTCCTTAGTAGTAATAATCAGACTAGGTTGTATTTGTTGTAGAAAGAATAAAAACCAGAAAAGAATAAAAAGAGAAAACTTAAGGAGAAGGGATAAGAAACAAAAAAAGAATTTGAAGAAATAGAACTGGAAGAGTTAAAGGATAGCATGTATAAAACAGCAAAAAGAGAAGAAACGGGAAACTGAAATATGAATGAAACAAGAAATTAATTCGAAATTTCTGTAAAAAGAATACAACATTTTATGTTAGTGTGGGGATATAATCACCAAAGGGGCGATTGCTGGAGCGGGTAGTACAACATTTTGTATACCCCCCATTCTGCATGTTTATATTAATCCGAATAATCAATTAATTGTAATATTATTAATTTGTTTGAAGTGATAACTCACCAACTATATTAACAAGAGAAATACACGTGGGAATTGCACTTTGCATGGCTATATTAATTGTGAATTAACTAGTGTATGCATATTAATAGTAGAAAATATAATATGTTATAAGTTGCTTTAAGTGATGTATTTGTGATTTGTGCTTTATTTAGTAAGTATAAACCGCTCTGAGTGTTGCTTCTGCTAGATAAATACACACACATAAGGGTATTAGTAAGGGGATAACATTTTATTAGTCATTTCCATCTTTTAATTACGTTTTTGTGTTTCTTTTGCTTAAGTTGACCATTTCGGCATATACAAGATGGCTGAACGAGACGTTAAACGTGACTGCTTTGACAACACAAGGTTCTGGGTGAAGTGCGCATGCGTCACCGCCAGCAACAGTGGCCTGGACCTGACCCCGGGAGAATCATGTACCCTACAAGGTCATTCAGGGAACCCGTCTATGACTAAGAGACAATGCTCAATTTAAAAGCCGGGACAAGCAAGTTTGATGACTTCATCTTTCAACACCCTGAGAACTGCAGTCGAAATTGACCAATTAGAACTCTCTAAACCCAATCTTGATACAATTTTGTTAGTATTTTCATTATAAAAGTAGGTAGGGAATTAGGGTAGTGCAGCACGCCCTACTACCCACTTATAGACGCCCTCGTTCTTTGACGAACTCGATTTCCTGACATTATGCTGACGGAGACGACGATGACACTGCTGGACAGTTGTTATCCTGAATCTAGGAGAGACTGAATTGCAGCCTAAACTTTGCAGAAATTTTCTCTTTGACTGACTGACTTAGAGGACGACGTTAGCCAGAATAGGTAAATATGATGCTCTGAAATGCTGATGATGAATTTAACATTTCCTTCAAATTTCTTAGATAAAGAATAATTGATTAATTGACAAATGTGTTGTGTCGATTATTTGAAGAAGAAGATTAAGAGAAAAGTAAAAGAGCAAAGGTAGATGAGTAAATCATCAAGTACCAACTCAACTAAATGATCTATCTCCGTATGGGAGGGATATCTTAGGTTTAATGTCAATGTGTTTAAGGTGAGGTAAAGGTATTCCTCTCATGTCAGCGTTGTGAAGCGAATTTCCCTCAGACAACAGGTCAACCGAGTGTAAGTATATTAGTGTTATGGGCCCCACAAATGAATGTATGTGAGTAAATTGGATGACGAGGTAGTTGGTCTGTGCCGAAGGGGGAATTTGACGTTCAGTGCTGCAACACCGGTGCCACAAGCCCAACAAACGCATTGGCAGGCATTCCCGGGCACATGCACAACCCCTGTCACGTAGAACTATACCCTGCACGAATGCTGCATCTGCTGGGATCCCTGCCAATGGCAGTTTTGCAAATCATTTTCCGTCTGAGTTTCCATCTTGCCTACGTCACCTGCGTCCAGCCCTGGTTCCACTGTCGATCATGCACATTCGAGTGGCCCATGGAGGTCTGCCTATCCAACGCAAAGTAGCTGAATTGGATTATGACCTGACAGTGCACCCCCTGTTGGCCCACGAACAGGAGCGTCACCGGGATAGCCGTGCATGGGATGCACTGATCTCTGGTGTATGTGCTGGCAGCTGCGCATGGGAGATTGCACAACTCCTAGTGTGCAGTGACCA
Organism: Triturus cristatus; assembly: GCF_964204655.1. Taxonomy (NCBI): domain Eukaryota; kingdom Metazoa; phylum Chordata; class Amphibia; order Caudata; family Salamandridae; genus Triturus; species Triturus cristatus. The sequence goes on from NC_140594.1 coordinate 834,160,240, forward strand.
CATCGAGGTGCTCCCCTATTGGGCTGTATTGCGGATCGGGGAAACGGCATGGACTGAGAACATCTGCCCGGACATTTTAATGGATTGGCTTACCCTGCTGTTCCTTGAACCCGACAACGACGTACTATTGGAACACATTGCACATGAGGCTGCGCTGGCATTCATGGATGAGTAACTATGTTCCTGCAGCCACATCTGATTGTCACCCACAGCTCAGGTCCCAAAACCTTGTTGCATCATGGGGAATGCTCACATATCCCACCACTACAGAGCACATGTCTGCCTTCGTCTGGACTCTGAATGCATGTGCGTGGAACTATGCGTGTGTACACACACCAGTGCAAGGTGATGCAGTTCCATGGTCGAAGCAGCACAGCGTAGTTTGGCAACATTACCAATTCGGACACACTGCTGGGGGGAGAGCACAATCATGGCAATGTAGCACGACATGTGACCTTGTCGGACTCTTTCACCTGATCACTGTCAGCAGAGCAGACAGTCGGCGCAGTCCGGTGGCAGAGCACTATGCAGACCCCATGGGCTGTAAGTCATGCCCCCTCACACAAGGCAATGGGCAGATGCCAAACAACACATGACTCGTCCAGCAAGGCAAGGTGGGCTGAGACCGTTGCCATCTGTGATGATTGGTGTTCAGCTCTGCCTCCCCATTTCCTGCACCTTGAAAGGTTCCCATGCTGCGTGTGAGTGTCTTAAGCACGCCCCTGCCTATTGTGGCTGTTGCCTTGTCCTTACTGACATGCACATGCCAATAAAGTCTGCACAACTTCACTGGTGTCTAACTGTGATGAGTGTTGATTAGATTGACCACTCGTGTGCCAAAATGAGCATTGTCCCTACACAGGGAGGGTCTGACTGACGCATGTACAATGGGGGTGGGTCCCTTTTGATAGCTCCACCTCTGTGAGCCAGACATTGTTTTGGGATAGTTGCTGGCAGACCTGTGCACTTATGTGTCTTCAGCAATGTGAGTATGGTGTCCAACCTCTGACCATGTGGAGCAATGTCATATATCATAACAGAATGTGTCCACACAGATGTGTGTGAGTAGGTATGTGACATGAAGTTCTGTTGTCACATGTGATGTAGGACACCACTCTTGGCCTGCTACCGATTTGGTCATTCCTACACATTTTTAATACATGGAATTATGCCTACGTTGGGCGGTTGTGAGATTGCTGTTAATGTGCAAAGGGGACACAGCTAGTACTCACCTTCACAGTCCTCCAATTGCCCATGTGTCTCAGGGATAAACATACGCATTGATGTCATTCACCAGGGTGTACCCTCTTGTGCTATCATTGTCCCTACATCCAGCCATACTTTCATACATGAGTGAACATAGTCCTGACACATCTGGGTGATTTCTAATGTTTTATTCACATTCTGGTGAATGAATGAATGAATGAATGAAAGGAGTTTTTATAAAGCGCGATGGCTACCCTCAGGCGTCCCAGCGCTAAAAAGACCTGCGTATGCGTGAATAGATGGAGGGACCTAGTCTGTGGTGGTAAACAGCAGCGTTTTTAGATCCTTTCGAAAAGAAAGATGGTTAGATTCAGAGCGTAGATGGAGGGGGAGAGAGTTCCAGAGTTTTGAAGAATTTTAAGAGAACAGACGTCCACCAGCTCTGGTTCTCTTAATTTTTGGCACTGTGGTCAGGAACAAAGACGCTGACCTGAGATGTCTGGTTGGAAGGTGGGGGGAGATCAGGGAGTGGTTTATGGTGGCGCCAGTTTTCCAGAAAGCGCGATGGGCAATGCATAAACTCTTAAAGGAGATTCTTTCCCTGATTGGGAGCCAATGCAGTTTCTTTAGACCAGATTTTATTGAAACGTAGCAGGGAGCTTGTAGGAGCATTCGTGCTGCACAGTTCTGAATGACCTGAAGCTTATTGATAGTGGACTGGGGGGCCCCAAAGATAGAGGGCTTTTCCGTAGTCCAAACGAGACAGTATCAAGCCTTGGGTTATAATTTGTCTGGCTTTAAAGGGGAGTCGGGAAAGGATTTTTCTGATGAGCCTGAGCATTCCGACACAAGTGGCTGAAAGCTTAGCTGCCTGGTGAGAGAAGTTAAGAGACTTGTCCAGCCAAATACCCAAACTCTTAATTGAGTCCTTGGGAATAGGAGTAGGACCAAGGCAGGATGGCCAGAGGAAGTTATTGATGGTGTTCGATGAGTTGCCCAAGAGCATCATCTCTGTCTTATCTCCATTTAAATTAAGACAGGAGGAGGTCATCCAAGAAGCAACTGCTTCTAGTCAGTCCCTCAGGTTATTGTTAGTCTGTGTCTGGGTTTGATTTAGAGCGACTCCTAACTGCGTATCATCCGCGTAGGTTACAATTTATATCCCGAAAGGGCGGACGATCGCAGCCAGCGGGGTCATATAAATATTGAAAAGTGTTGGACTTAATGAAGAGCCCTGCGGTACTCCACACCCTAAGGGTTTACGAGAGGAGATGGCATCACTCTCGAAAACCTGGAAGGAGCGATTGGACAGGAAAGAATTAAACCAGTTGAGAACATGAGTGGAGACTCCCAGATTGGAGAGTCTCTGGAGAAGGATGCTGTGGTTCACACTGTCAAAAGCAGTGCTAAGATCAAGGAGGAGGATAGCGACGGTACCTCCTTGATCAATAATCCTCCTAGCCTCTTCCGTCACTGCAACCAGAGCAGTCTCAGTCCCATGCAGAGGCCGAAACCCAGTCTGGAAAGGATCTGACAGATGATGGGTCTCGAGAAACTCCGTCAGTGACTTATTGATATGTTTCTCTAAAATCTTACTGAGCCAAGGTAAGAGAGAGATTGGTCGATAGTTTGCTGGAGTGTTACTATCTAAGTTAGGTTTTTTTAGCATGGCTTTTACCATAGCCTGTTTCCAAGGGAGCGGGACTATGCCGGTGGTTAGGGAAGCATTAAGCAAATCCATGATAGTCGGCAGGATAAGTGGGCTGACCGAAATCAGAGATCGCGGGGGCGCGGGGTCATTGGGGGAGCCAGACTTGATCTGGAGCATCAAGGACTGTAAGATGGGCTGATTCAGAGGAGGGAGTTTTTCCAGTGTTGCACGAGGCGACACCTCTGTCCCAGCATCTTCAGCAGGCATTGTGAGAGTCTGGGTAGTAGGGAAGGTAGTGTAAATAGCTTGGATTTTTCCATGGAAGAACTCTGCCAGATCGTTGCAATGAAGTTGAGCATCAGCAGAGTTGGGAATTTTTTCTGGGAGTTTAAGAAGAGTTTTTGCAATGTTGTAAACTTCTTTGGGCTTGGAGGCAGATGCATTAATTTTATTTTCGAAAAAAAGCAGCTTGTGCTGTTATAATCTTTTTTTTGTAGGATTTTATGGCAGCTCTATAAGCCATTTTCCTGGAGGGTGAGAAATCTATACGCCATTTACTATCTAATTTTTTACAATAGCGCTTACTTTCTCGCAGATCTTGGGAATACCAAGGGGCAGTTTTAGTGCCACGTTTAGGTTTGCTGCATTCTAAAGGGAGTATAGCATCTAAAGAATTCAGGATCCAGTTGTTAAAATTAAGATTGGCCAGGGTGGGGTCAGAAGTAAAAGACGGTCTTGATGACTCGAGGGCCAGAGCCCAGTCCGCTCGAGAAAGTTTAGACCAATTCCGTTCTTTCCGAGTAGCTGTAGGTGGGGAGGAGGACTGTGTACAATAGATAGCTTAAAAGGGATCAGAAGGTGATCTGTCCAGGGTAGTGGGACAGGGTTTTCCACCAGAAGATCAGAGCAATTACTGAAGATAGGATCCAACAAATGACCCTTGCAGTGGGTGGGTTTCGTTACTAGCTGTAGAAGTTGTAATGCGGCAAGGTTCTCGGACAGATCTAGGGCATTATGATCATTAGAGTAATCAAAATGAATGTTGAAATCTCCCAACAGAGTGTAATTTGCCGAGCTACATACCGAATCGGCTAATGAAGGGGAGAGGGCGTGGAGAAATTGCCCTATAGGTCCCGGTGGGCGGTATATGAGTGTCCCTGAGAAGGTGTTAGTGGCAGAGAGATCAAGAGCAAAGGTTAAACTTTCGCAATCAGATAGAGAGTTGGTCAGGCTCCGACAATTATAACAGTCCTTATAAATAATGGCCAGTCCGCCTCCTCTTCTGGTGGGGCGATCTACCCGTAAGATCAAATAACCCTTGGGCAGTGCATTGATAATATCAGGGTCAGACTCAGAGTGGAGCCAGGTTTCCGTTAAAAATACGGCATCTGGTTTGTTTTCCTCTAGGAACAATGAGATCTCAGTGCAGTGTTTAGGGAGTGACCTACAGTTCAATAGGTACATACGAACTAAAGTAGTTTTAACCGTAGGATCACTAAGGAGTTGAAAGCCGCAGTGTGAACAGGTTACTCCTTGATCTATAGGATTGCAGGAAGGGACACACAGAGGAGAGACCTTCCCTCTAAGTAGAAAGAGGGCCTGGGAACTGTACCTCCGTATATTGGGGGACAGCGGAGCAGGGATCCTGGCCCCGTGCCCCGGTCGGCCACGGACGGGCGCAGACGGGCTTGCCTGTGGCGCGCCTTCGGCGTGCCACCGGCGCGCCTGCTGCACGCGCCCGCTGCACGCTTGCACCATGCCCCTCTTTGTAGCGTGTGGGGAGCAGATGCTAGACTGCTCCCCGCGCTACTTCCAAGATGGCGGCCGGGCGTGAAATGGAGTATTCAATGTACCTGGGAAGCAAGGTATTGAAGTGCCACAAAAGGTGGGTACCGGTTAAAAATGACAATGTTTAAAATACTTATTTAAAATCATCAAGATCGTCAAGGAGTAAAATAAACTTCAGGATTTAAAAGCTACCTTAAAAACAGTACTGGTATCGCTCCAGCCCCTCATGCAACACGCAAAACGCTACAGCGACTGTCTCCCGGCTCAAGCCTCAGGAGATTACGCCGCTGAGCGCTTGCACCATGCCCCTCTTTGTAGCGTGTGGGGAGCAGATGCTAGACTGCTCCCCGCGCTACTTCCAAGATGTCGGCCGGGCGTGAAATGGAGTATTCAATGTACCTGGGAAGCGAGGTATTGAAGTGCCACAAAAGGTGGGTACCGGTTGAATGATGGAGCTGGAGCCGTACAAGGTCATCCAAGCCCACATAACATGCATGAAAGCCCAGTGGTGGGCCAACCATAGTCCTTTGAGGATTGAAAAGTGATTGGGAACAGGGGGAGTGCAGTCTGCAGTAGGATTGCTGTGTAATTGTCAAGCAGTGAAGATGTGGCAGTCCATGTTGGGGTCTGGGTGGATGTCACAGACTAATCCTGGGGACAGTGGGAGGTGTTGTCCCAGGGCATGATGCATATGGCTAAACCAGGTACGAACAGGCCATCTGCTGGTGATGGATGCTACTACCTCCTTCCTCACACAGTAATTACCATCCACATCTAACTCCTCTGATACTTCATTGGTGTCCGGTGTGTGCGGTGTGTGTGGGGGTGTAATGGCTGCATCACTGGGTGCCACTAACACATTAGGGTGCGGAGGTGATGGGGCTGCATCACTGTGTGCCACTGACACCAGGGGTCGGAGATGTGTGTGTCGAAGTTCCGCTGCAGTTATCTGGTACTGGCTCAGTGGCAGCAATGGCAAGATGATGAACTGCAGGGCATGGAAGATCCCAGCTACATCTTGCTGGTGTTCAGCCGTGGCAGCCCTACTTCCAGCCTACATCTGCTGCTCCATGGTCTCCATTGTCCTCCGCATCTGTGCCAACTCTGTGCTGTCATAGCTGGTGCCTGTCTGACTTGACAGTTCCTGTATCCGAGTAATGGCCCCAGCGAGGTCAGCCAAGGATTGTCGGTGAGCATGGTGCGGACAGGGGTTGTCCGTAAGGGACTGTACGTGGTCCCTGATGGGACTCAGACACCCATGTTTGGCCTCGAGTTTGGCTGCCACGAGCTCAAAACCCACCCGCAGCTGATCCACCAACTTCACCTGGCAACCCAACACACGGCATTGAAATTCCATGCATTGTTCATGGCGGTCCTGGGAGACAGCCGTGGTGGTGTGTTTTTCCTGCTGTGTTGTCTGGGCAGGTGGTGGGGTCACATCAAGGAAGCAGGCCTGCCCTGCTCCTGGGCTGCAGAGGCTGTCAATTATCCATTGGAGGGTGTCTTGACATCTGTGCAGGTTGTCCTCTACATCATCAATGATGGGGATTGTGGTCTGCTCTGCAGTAAGTGTTGATTGTCCCTCTGCAATGTTAAGGGGAGATGCAGGTTAGCAGAGTTTCCCCTGTATGTTGACGCTTTGCAGATGTTTACATACAGACTGCATGACAATGCACATTGTGACTGTTTTGGTGGAGCTGGCTATTTGATGGCAGACAGTGAGATTTTCGACTACATGACGGATGTGTGGTAGTACCCGTACATTATCATCACACAATGTCAGTCAATGCCAGATATGAGTGGCCAGTTACTACGCACAAGTGGAACCTGTTGTGTCCTCTGTCCTGTGGTGTAGGTGTTGCACTTTGTACTTTGTACCACATTGCCATCATTGCTGATGTTCTGTGATTGCTATGTGTGTGGGCTGCATTGTGGGGGAGTCGCCCCTGCAGCTCTGATTTCATGTACCCTTATTCCTTTGAGGAGGTGTGCCTTTGAATTGTGTGCTTTTCGGGTGCTGAAATGTTTGCAACTTGGGTCATATGTGCTCTTGGACAGATTTTGTGGCCTTCTGCATTGTTCGTCTGCTGCGTGTATTGGACGGCATGGGTTGTGGGTGCACATGGGTTAGAGTGTGACCTGCACCTTTGTGGATGTGATCCGCACTGAGCCACCTCCATGTCGAATCATGCATTATGTCATGTATAGTGGCTGCTGCCATGCTATCGGTCATGCAGTCTCACTTGCATAGTCAGTGTGGCTCACACAGCCACTGCTTTTCTGTATTCATCACATGTGCATGGCTGGGTTGTGTCTTTGGTGATTTGGAGGGGGCCCATGTGTGCACATAGTGGACGGAGGTCTACTTGGAGTTCCTATGTGTGCTACAGTGTGCCAAGGGTATCAGGGACATGTTCCACAATCATTGTGGGTGTGCAGTGTGCTACACATAATTGTGCATGTGTTCCATTGTGCCCATTTCTCCCCATCCCCCCAGTCCCTGGTGGTTACTCACCCTGTTGCTGTTGGGTCAGGTCAAGCTGTGTCCATGCCCCCAAATCCTGCCACCATCTCCACACTGATGACTGTGGCCACCATTTGCTCCAGCTAATCCAGCTCCTCCTGTGGTGCAGGAGGCCCACCTCCAGTCACCCTTGCTACCTTCCTGTTGGCGGCGAGCTTCTCCTTGGTTTGGCTGTGCACTTCATGCCAGAGCCTCTTGAGCTCCTCCATTGACCTCCTTGACACTCCAACTGCATTGACGTTGGCGACGATGGACTGCCATATTTCCGTCTGGGTTGCCAGTGCCGAACAGTTGTTGATGGCGTTCTATCACCTCCGTGACGATGATCCGGTTTCCTGAGCACTGAACCCCGTCTTTCTCTTCCTCTTCTCCTTGCCCTTCCCCGAACATGAGGTTCTTGGATGGTCCTTCGTGGGGCTTGTGGGGCTTGGCTTGTCCTCTGCACTCGGTCTGGGTGCATCCATGGTGCTACACAGTTTGAATAGGTTTGGGTGTTTTTTTATTTTTGCTTTTATAGTGCATTTTTCTACTTGCCGCGTGGGAATTGCAGAACTGTCGCTGGTTTTCACTGATTTTCGTATCGCGCTTTGTGGCATCACAACTTTTTGAGCGATCGTGTTTCGCATTTTTTGTGTGTCGGGTTGGTTTTTACGCAGTCATTTGGCACATTATCATGCTGCTATCGCATGCTGCCGCCGGGTTGGGAATTGGACGTTAAGACGGTGTTGTTTTCTTACGCTAAATTGTGATATGCAAAGTTGCGTTAAGCTAAATTTGAGATGGTTATCACACGTTCTTGAGAATATACCACAGAGACTGAAGGGCGTTTGGCACAGAATAAACACAAATGTGAATTTGCAGAACATATAACACCTACTAGAACATAACAAAGAACGTGAAGGCGTACTGTGGTCTTCAAGTACTACTTGTTAAAACTAAACGATACAACCACAGCTACAGAGAAAGGTTGTGTGGTCACTAAGCCTGGGTGAATTATTAATTACGCCTGTGTAATTTTGGTAATTTTGCAGAACAAATGTACATGCCATTACTAAGATAATGGCATTATGCATCATTGAGTATTTTTTGTGAAACTTTTTAACCCGTGATGAACTGTTCAGGTAATTTTTGAACTTGAGGGACATTTCAGGCAGATTTTAACATTTTAACCTATTGGAATGTTCCGGTACTTTGAGTGCAAAACTACAAATCCAAATGCAAGCAACAGTGTTTTGAAAGAGTGCCACCAGAAATCAACTTGAAATAAACTTTTCAAGTTGAATTTTTACCTGAACAGAACATATGGGTAATTTTTTGAGTGCAAGATACATTTCACAGAATTATGCATAATATTGCAGAATTATGCTACAGCAAATTACGCAAGTTTTGTAGTTGAGCAAGGATTGGTAATTGCCTACTCCCACTCTTCTGTCGAGGATGCTGGCATTTCAAAGGCAAGGTAGAAAAACTAGTGCCACAGATATTGAAGATGCAGATTGGCTGCCAGTGGTCAGTAAAAGAGGGGAAACTGTGTGCAAGATTACCAAGAGGTAGGTTGTGGTATGCCACAGTGAGGTTTTTTGGGGTCTACTGGCCCTGCGCCCTAGGACTCTGGAGTGTCAAGGGCCACTGAGTGTTAAAGCCCAAGCTCTATGGAAGTAGCTATTTTCATACAAATTATCCATCAGCATGCAGTTTACAGAAGATTCTGGTTGTATTGGAAAACATTTGCTGGCCATCAGAAATACCTACCTTTGTATGCTTGGAAGGGAGCTTCCCCAGCAGAATGTTTTTAAAGCCTCAGCTAGCCATTGAGTTAACCATTGAATAAACCATAGCAACCAGGCCATGGAGATTAGTGTCCAGATTCACAAAGGTAAATTGAGTTATAAACTTAATTTACTAGCACATTTAGTTCTTTTTATTCCATGTCAGGCATCCACAAAGGAATTCCAGGCAATCGTAAATGTGATTCCGAATGTAGACCTCTCCGACACAGTTGTGTAGAAATCCCATTTACGGGGTGGGATATAGGCTTTCCAGATAGTGGTTGATCTTGGAAGTTTAGGAATACTCACAAATATTTACATTTGTGGGCATTCCAAAACTCCCCTCTGATTTATTCCTGGCTTGGATGTGGTCAGAGTCTTTCTCATCCAAAGTCTGCAGTGACTTCGCTTACAGGATGGCCTCTACTCCGGCCATTGCTCTAGCTATACCCGAGGGCTATCGAATTCTTAGGCGGGATAGAATAGGTAAAATGGGTGGGGGTATGGCCCTAATTTATAAACAGGAACTGACTGTTACTATTCTTGATCAGATGGGGACGGAATCATTTGAATGCATTGTCTTTAGATTGGATCTTTCTACATGCTGTATCTGGAAAGGCGCCCTAGTTTATAGACCGCCTGGATCCATATCAAATTTCACTAGCCTACTGCTTGAATTTATTTCTCCCTATTTAATCTCCACGTGGAAATTTCTCCTGATTGGTGATTTTAACATCCACAGTGAAGATGCCTCCAATCAAGATGCTAGATTGTGCTTACAAGATCTTGCTGCCAGTGGCCTAGAGATCATTAACACTGCGCCCACCCACATCGCCGGCCATACTTTGGATCTCATCCTTGCCAATTCTTCGGATATTAAATGTGGTGAAACTCTTCCGCTTACTTGGTCAGATCATTATATGATAAATTTCCAATTGCTGGGTTCTATTGACCATCCTTATACGATACATAACAAATCTGTTACTCGTCATTACAGACCTTGGCACAAATTAACGGCCAACCATCTCTCCCATATGTTTGCTGAGTGGGATTGGAATAATATGCAAGGGGATGTAGATCAGCTGCTTGAACATTTTGAGTCAAGAGTAGGTAATTTACTCGATAGAGTAATTCCTCTTAAGCCCCTCAGATATGCACCTAAAAGATCTGCCACTGGCTGGTATACGCCTGGATTACGTGTGGAGAAAAGTGCCTGTAAAAAACTGGAGCGGATTTGGCGTCGCTCACATAATGAGCAAGCTAAAAATACTTACAAAGCAGCTATGGCAACCTATCATTATAATGTTAAACTGACTCGTAAATCCCATATTGACGAAACCTTGGAACAGGCTGGCAACAATACTAGGAAGCTTTTTCAAATTGTACAAGATTTTACCAACCCTATATCCTGCCAGACCAGGGTTAGTTTTTCTCAGACATTATGTGATGATATTTCCTCCTTTTTTGAACAAAAAATTGAGAGAATTTATCAAAATATCATCCTCTCTAATACTCTTACCCCTACTTCCACGGAGCTCATACTGCAACCCAATAAGGAAGGACCCTGTCTGACTACATTTCCTGCTATCACTACCACAGAAGTGCAAACACTCCTGGAATGCACCACATCTGGATCTCCTCTGGACACTATTCCTGCTAAAATCTCCTCTAGATTTGCGGCGCTGTTGGCGCCCCCATTTTGTTCTATAATTAACACTTCTTTAAAATCTGCTTGCCTTCCTCAGAAGTGGAAACATGCGCAAATACTTCCCATCCGCAAAAACTCCAACATCTCTCCTGAGGTACTGTCAAACTACCGCCCGATTTCGCTGCTTCCCCTACAGAGCAAGATCACGGAGAAGCACATCAACAAGCACTTATCTGCTTTTCTTGAGTCTTCTGGTGCGTTGGATGTCTCGCAGTCAGGCTTCCGGCACCTAAAGAGGTAGCAAAAAATCTGGGCGTTAAGCTTGATAATAAACTCACTCTGCAGACCCATGTTAATACCATTGTTGGGTCTTGCTATCACATTCTAAGTTTACTTAGAAGAGTTTTTCCGCTGCTTCCATCCTCTACTAAGAAGACTCTAATTCAGGCCTTGCTCATGAGCAAGATTGATTATTGTAATGCTCTTCTCCTCTCTGCTCATGCTGCCTCTTTGGACAAATTACAGGTTATCCAAAATACAGCTGCTCGTCTGGTAACGGATTCCCCGGCCAGAACCCCCTCTTTACCTTTATTGCATGAATTACACTGGCTGCCTATTAGAAAAAGAGTACAATTCAAAACAGGCTGCTTGATTTTTAAAGCTCTACATGAGCTTAGCCCTTGCTATCTAACTAGGAAATTGAAGGTCTACAATCCTATATCCTCTCTGAGGTCAGGATCAAAAAAACTTCTCTCTGTTCCTAGAATATACAAAGCTCGTTCTGGTGGCAGGACTTTTTCGTACTTGTCTCCCTTGTTTTGGAACAGCCTTCCCCAATATCTTTGTACGGAAATGTCCTTTTTCCGTTTTAGAAAGCTGATGAAAACATTCCTCTTCCAGTTCTAGATAGTCCGCTGTTGCAAGCGCAGAGATACCCTTTTGGGTGATTCAGCGCTATATAAAATTATAAAATCAAATCAAAATCAAATTAAACAGCCATGTAGAGGAAGGGATTTGTAACTTTTATTTGGAATAACATATAGATTTTGGTGCTTACTGTTGTTTCCAGTGAGTCCCATGCCCTGGCTGAGTGCTTATGTGCATGAAATGTGATCTGTGTGTAGGATAATCCTTGACTCCATTTGTATCTGTTGCAAGGGTCAGAGAGAACCAACCCGGAGTTGCAACCTACAATGACTCCTGGTATGGGTTAGTGTTACCTAAATGCCTGAATCAAAAATGTAATCTAAATTATGACAATTTTTTTTTATCAGTTTATTAATCACTCACAAAAACCTGGATGTCCTGGCAAATACCAGCAGATTGGACCTGCTGACATTTAACATAGGATGCAAACTTTATCTCACTTGGGGGCATATGTATGAAACTCCCGTTTTGCGAATCCCAATCCCAATTTGTAATATTTTGCGATTAGCATGTAAAAAATGATTCGCAAATGTTTAGCGATTTCTTAATAATCGCAAAATATTCTCAGAAACTTCATTTGCGATTTCTTAATTGCGAAAATCGCAAATTAAGAAATCGCAAAAACGGGAATCTGCAATCCAGGTGCAGCCTGATGACATCACAAACAGGAAACTGGAGTGATTTCCTGCACCTGCTCACCTGAGCCACACCCAGAGGCTGCTTGGAGACTGTGAGGAGGCATCCCAGGAGAGAGCAAACAGCAATGGAGGCCAACAAACAACAGGAGGGCAAGGATGCAGAGAAGAGGAAGAGGAAACACAAGTTTTCAGAAAAGGAGCAGGAGGTCCTCATTGAGGAGATGGTGTGCAGCCATGAGCTCCTTTTTGGCAAGAAAGCACTGCGTGTCCCAGAGGCAAGGAAACGCAAAATCTGGCTGGACATCCAAAGTAAGGTTAATGCAGTGGGAGTGACCAATCGCACCATCGAAGTATTGCGCAAGCGATGGTATGATATGCGCCAGAGGTCGAAGGAGAGGGTGGCAGCCAGACTAAAGGACGCACACCAGACTGGGGGAGGACCATCCACAGCAGCCCAGCCAACACCCCACGAGGAGCTTGTGGAGTCCACTCTCCTGCCTGAGAGCGTTGGTGGTGTGGCTGACATTGACAGCTCCGACCCTGCATCCAGCAGCCAAGGTAAGATGCATGCAAAATCAATCTGCACTGATCCCCATCCCTTGCACACTTCCCCAAATGCGCTAAATATCCTCACAACATGTCATTCCAGTCCAAGTCTTACAGCACACCCAGCAATGCATCATGGGACTAGTAGTACTATGTCCGACAGTGTGTCCATGAGACAAAGGACATCTAATGCAACATGTGGGTTGGGGATATGTGAATGATACAGTGTCAGAGGTTAGCCGATACAAACTGTAGGAACTTTATTGATTGCCAATTGCAGACAAAGACACAAACTCATGTAGTCCCCTTTACATCCACAGCACAATCCAGGGCACGTGAAGACAGTGCAGAGGGAGAGGAGCCTGCACATCCTGAGGACTCCAGTGACGAGACAGAGCTCATACCAATCCAGCGCAGGAAGTGCACACATGGGACCCCACTGCCTCCATGTCAGGATGAAATACCGGCCACAGGGGAGGACAGTGTCAGGAGAGAGGGGAGTCAGGGTGTGTCACACATGCCCATTCAGGACACACCAAGGCCAAGGATTCCACCACAGGAGACACGCAGGTCAAGGCCCAGGAGCAGCACTGCCACTGAAGCCGAAGAAACCGTTTTTTCGGGCCTGGAACACAGCATGCTGCAGGAACAGCGCCTGCAAAGCAAATCACTCAGGTCAATAAATAGGCAGCTATGCCGTATCCACAAGGATCAGAAAAACATGGGGGAGGGCATCATGGCCATGGCAGGTTCCATCCGTGACCTATGTGACACTCTAAGGCACAACCAAGCCGCCAGTGAGAGGGCTGGTGGACGTGCCAATGCACGCCTTCACAACTATACCAAAGGCCGTGAACCGCCACCAGCACTCTCACACGCAGAAGCGTCACAATGCAGGTGGAAATGGTGCACTGCTGCCAGGACATAGCCAGAGGACTAGCATAGGTCACCAGTGCTGTGGAGCAGCTGCAGACGGCCAACGCAGGTGGCAGCACTCTCGTGGCCTCTGGCGAGAGTGAAGAAACCTCCAGTAGGAGCAGCATCACTCCTACATTGCCTGGAGAAAGACTGCGCAGTACCAGACAGGGAGCAGGACCCCGGAACACCATGGAGGGCACTCATCCTGGACGCAAAACACCACCAATGCGTCACCAAAGAAGGTGAACTGTCTGGTGACTATTAATCCTATAAGCGTGAAGTAACCCAACTAGGCAGATTGCACAGTTACTTGTGCCTTACCTGCACTGTGTGCATAACATGTGCTGGGTACAGCTACACGCTTAATGATTGTGAAGTGTGAATAAACACTGCACACATTATCAAGCTTTTTTGTCTCATGTCATCATTGCTCACCTAGAGGTAGTTTTGTGTGATCTCTGTCCGTCTCTGGTGTCCAGCAGATGCCCCGGCTCCTGACGCTGGTCTGGCAGGGGAAGCAGGGTGATCGTCATCCGATGTGTCTGTATCGGTCACATCAATTGTGGTGCCTTTCCTCATTGCCATGTTATGTAGCATTGCACAGCTTGCCATGATTTTACAGCAGGTCTCAGGGCTGTATTGCAGTGCGCCTCCACTTTTATGCAGGCACTGGAAGCGGCTCTTCAGGATTCCAAAGGTGCGCTCAATTACGCAGCGTGTAGATCTGTGTGCCCTGTTTTATCTCCTCTCACTTGCATTAGCTGGATCCAGATACGGGGTCAGGATGAAGTCCCGCACTGCATAGGCACTGTCACCTGCAGGGATAGACACAATCGGTAAGTCAATGTCCCCACCCTCCAGTGTTGTAGTGAATGTATGGATGTGTGCCATGTATTTACCTAGCAGGTATCCCTCCCCAAACTCTCCAGCACTCAGACGTCTGTGTATTCCACTGTGTCTAAAGATGAAAGAGTCATGTGTACTGCCGGGGTATTTGGGTACAATGTCAGTGATGATATACTTTGCATTGCACACAATCTGTATATTGAGGGAATGGTAGCATTTACGGTTTCTGTAGACATATTCAGTTGCTGATGGGGGTGTGATGGCCACATGGGTCCCATCGATGCAGCCAATGACGTGTGGGAAATGTGCAATCTGGCAGAAGTCCAGTTTTGCTTGGTGTAATGCCTGTTGGGTGTTTGGGAAGTATATGTGATGTGGGAGCCTCTGTAGCATTGCATCTAGAAAGGCATGGAAAAAGCGCGAAAGTGCACTCTGTGACACCCCACCAACCTCCGCTATTACCCGTTGAAAACTCCCTGATGCCAGGAGGTGCAGGGAGCACAGGGCCTGCACATGTGTGGGAATTGTTTGTGTCCTGCGTGTAGGGTGTTCCAAGTAGGGTTTCAGCTCCTCAATCAGGTCCATTATGGTCTGTGGGTGCAGCCTGTACTTGTCATAGATGTCCTCTTCAGTGTGCTGGAACAGAGTGATGCGCAGCCTGAATATACGTTCCTGTCTCCTTCTCCCCTGTGCAAGAGCCCGAATACGCAGCCTCCTGGCTATCACAAACAGTGCTGCCATTGTGGTTGGTTCTGTTGCATTGTGGGGTTGTTTAAGTACCTAGCAGCAGTTTACCACCTGCATGCAATTGGTGTTAATAGCGATTTCTTATTTTGCGAATTTTGTAAAATCGCAATTAGCGAGGTTTTCATACATTTGTTAGCGATTTCTTATTTTAAGGTATCCTCATTGCGATTTTCGCAATTTGAGAATATCGCAAAATAAGTAATCGCAAATGTATTCGCAATTTTTGTGTTTCGCAGCATTAGAAATCGCTAATTTAGCGATTTCTTATTTTTGACTAGGAATTTGTGTCATACATATCAATTAGCGAAATTTTTGTCGCAAACGCTGTTTTTTGCGATTCGCAGCCTTTGCGACTAAAATTTGCTTTCATACATATGCCCCCTAGTAATTTCCAGATGCAAAACACTTTGGGAATTTTATACTTGCGAGCCCTGCCAAAACAAGGACCACAACTTAAGAGGCCACTAGTGATGCAGCCCTGACAGAACGGTTCATGCTAGAGACAGACCTAGAGGGAGCAGCAAGAAAATGGCCTAGGATTAGGGAAAATAGCTGGACGGAAAGTACAACATGGAATGAGGAGAGAGGGCAGTATACTGAACATGGCTAAAAATAATTCATAAAATGTTGTGAAACTCACCTTTTAACTATAAATAATTAGGCTCAGTCCCCACTGCTTGGGAAACATGTTAACAGTAACTAAACAGGTTTTGACAGGTGCAAAGAGCTTCTAGTTTCCTATAAATCATCACTGCGGCTTGAGGGTGTGGCACGAATATGGTGTGCTAATTGATGAATGACGACACTTGTCTAAATCTAGAAATCAATAGAAAACAAACTGTCTGCCTGTTCATATATGATTGCCTGTGTTAGACAGTAATGCAGGGGCAGTCACTGTAATCACATTCCTGAACCCGTCAACATGAAGTATTTCAGCTCCTAAACATGCACGCTGGTAAAGACCACCAGCAACCACCTGCATAAATCTAACGCTGGGCTGTTCTGGGTAAAATATGTGACAACAGTGAGATAGAACTATTGAGGTACCCAGAGGATATAATAGATGGCACTTCTATTCAAAGGGAATTCGGGGATCTCAAGCGGGCTGCACCATTATTAGGAAAAGATCATTAGGTGAAAAATGCATATTTTTTTTAATGTATACCAAATCCAGCTCACGTTGGTCGTTCCTTTACATTTTCTTGGAGAAACAAAATTAAGGTATTTGTTGCCACAAGTGAGTACGTGAGCTACAAACAAGATATCCTAAAAAGGATCCACATTATAGAATATGATTTAGAAGGCAGGAAATAAAACACAGGCCAAGGATAGTTCCAACACAAAAGAAGAACAGAAAGGCAGATGGAATTTTAAATATCAAACAGAATACTCTAAATTGGTGTGACCAGAATGAACAGGTATAGCATATCTAAGGAAAGTGGGGAAAATCAATCCCAAATGAGTGATGAACTCATCAACAAAAATAGGTCCCAACAGTTGCAATGAAAGGTGCAGCATTGGACTACCTTAAATAGCCCTGAAACAATTCCAAATTAGAATAAGCTGACCATTTTGTAATACGTTTTGAGATATAGTAGTGCCCATTTCTGTACTAAGCATTTTATGATTGGTCAACATATGACAGGGCTTTACTACAGTACAGAAGTACCAGCAGATGATGACTCAGTTGAGATACTGCAAAACTCTACAGGCTTTGGTATAGACTTACCATTTTTGCATTCAAATATTTTTGACTTTGTGCAATCAGTCAGTTTGCCCCTCACATCTAGCTAGATTGTTCTGCCACCCTTCTGGGGAAAGTTGGTTGTGGATCAAATGCTGTTTCACTTATGTGGTGTGCGTCTCCATAGGTTATTGCTGTTGATCTCTTCCTTACCATTTTGTTGCTCGTATACGTTACTGTTGATTGCGCAGGGATTCTTGTACCTCAGTCTCGAGGTGAAATCATAAAATAACACCTGCAGTTGGTCGGATGGACCCTTGTTCGTCGACAAGAAGAATTGAGAACGAGCAATCATTTACATCATACGTCATAAACAATGAAGTCCAATTAGGGCTCAAAAAAAGTCAATAAAGAGAATTTGATTGAGTTAAAGTTTTATTGACAAATTCATTTGAATCTGTTAATTTGCTTAGTAATCATTACTTTATTGTAATTGCCATAATTACAAATTTAAATAATACATTTGTCGGTATTTCAATACAAGGTAAAATACCAAGTTAGTGAATCTTACAAATAATATAGAAATAATACAGCAAGCGTGTTCCAGAAAGGAATTCCCTTATCTAAAATAGGCAAGAGAATGGAAATTCATTCAATAAGCAAGAAAAGAGTAGCAGTTCAGAAATCCAAATAAACTGCCTAATGAGAGAATAGGAATAGTATAGCATAACGCCTTAGCATTTAAGCAATGAAGAATCTTGTAAGCTGGAAAGTATTCTGAGCTATAAATCAGCAGACATTGCTGGAAAAGAGAAGGACTCAAAGGGGATCTCTACTACTGAGAGGTAAACCTAAGAATCCCAGAAAGAGAGTTCTCACTTACTCTAGGAACACAAGCTAACATAAGTAAGCTGACGCACAGTTGGTTACATTTGATGCAATCCACGTACTCGAGATCCAATTAGATTTCAGCAAACTCTGGGAGCAGATAAACTCTTTAGTTTCTCACATCTTCCTAATAGGCCACAGAATCAAATTCTTGAAAAGATGCTTCATCCACATATTGCAGTTCAGACAGTTCTTCCCAAGAGTCATATTTCCTGCCATCTCTGCTCCTCCCTGTGAGAACCTCAATATCAGTTGTCTAATACATAACACATGCCTATTCCCTAGCTAACAGAAAGCTTCTACAGAGTTACAGCAACTGCAATAGAGGAGCAAAAACATCTTGGGTAAAACAACAGTTCAAAGATACCTAACTATGCCTTAGAAAGGCACCATCGTAGGACCACCGGGGTGGCACAACATTATGCCCATCCGCATGTATTGGGCACGAGGGGGCGTTTGAGGACTACCAGCAGTTTCATGGAGGAAGAAACTCCATGACACCGCTGGCGGTCCTGAAACTAGTAATATGCCTGGCTGTGCAGTTGCTGCACTGCCAGCATATTGTGAGTCCTTGACTGCTGCAGGACCACCAGGGAACGCAGTTCCCTGGCGTTAGATGTAGTCCAACCACATAAGTTGTAATACGGTGGACCCACAAGTCTGGCGGCTTCGGGTCACCAGACTCATAATCAGGCCCTTAGTATAATTACCTACCACAAAAATTGCATGTATTTTATGTTTGTTAATTAGCATAAACTTTTGCACTTTCCATTTAAATGTGGTTTTCTTTTTAAAATGAGGGAATTTACATTATTGCTGTCATGACTTACTGTTTTCTGTGTGTGTGAGTGTGCCTGTGTATGTCACTTCCTCATTTCAGTAGTGTATTCGGATTTGATCAATATTTGGTACATAGCCTCTAATAATGAGTCGAACATTGCAGTGCTTGTGTATTAATTTAGGTGATGAGGGTGCCTCTGTCTGGCAGGTTTACATTGAAGTGTGATTCTTTTTTCTGGAGTATTCTGGTGATAAAAGCTTCAAGTGTTTCCTATAACATGGTTTACTGTATGTTTCATTTTGATTATTCAGCTTGTCTGCATGTGTGTGTGTGTGTGTTTATGCTGGCATCACTTGTACGAGAGTGAGAGATGAGTGATCTGGGAGTTATTACACAGACTCTAATCATAAAGGTCTATAGATTCTGAAGAAACCTTGCAGCACATAAACGGCGTAGAGATCCTCTCAGCCGAGGATGGACGGATACTTCCCCCTTAATACTATTGCCCCACAAGCATCCCTTCTGGAGTCCAAGTGCCTCCGCAAAGGAAAGGGATGTTGTATACCACGCCTATGCACCACTCCTACGGGAGTGGGGAAGAGATAGACACCTTTTTTAATATAACCCTCACCCACTCTAATAGTGACATGCTTCATCATTGAGTTCACCTTGACTCCTAAATGTCAGGGTGGGATCGACCATGTTCTTATGAAGGTAGTTGAATAGGGTGTGTAACTTTAAAGATAAATATTCCTCATCCACTCCTGAGGTATCACTTAATTAGTGTGGTGGATGGGAAAGTTTAAATATATATCATGTAGGGCTTTAAAGATGCAATGATACTATGACCGTAATCACCAACATGTTTAAACCCTATACTCATGGCCTAAGACGGCCCTGGGCTTTCGTCAGGGTGGGTTCTTAATCGTATCACTCCCCCAATTACATATTTCACGTGTTTATCGTGTGGCATGCAAATACACTCAAAGCATGCAAAGACAGTGTAATACTTGCCACATTGTGTGTACCTGTAAATAAAAATATATGTGGCATGAGGATGATTGCCATAATTTGATTTCTCAAGGTCCGGCCGGAATCGTCTGCTTTCCTGAGAAATTGTATGATTGGAGGCAGTGCACATCTTGCTTAATAAGGTCACGGCTTACAGCTGAGTTGTACGGGGAGCAGGTAGAATATGCCCCTGTTTTAATTGTTGCTGTGGAGAAACAAGTGAAATCCTGGCACATCGCATTCGTCTGACCCTTTCTAGGGTTGGTGTGTGAGGATGCATGCACTGGCTCCGGAATCATGGGAGATGTAGTCTCCCTTCGCCTGTTAGTAAAACAAGCCATGTAGGGATCGAGGGGTTATGGCCCTTCATTTTGATAGTTGTTCATCTTAAGAACAGGGTGTTTAATCTAACAAAAAAAGAGGAAAATGAACTGGGAGTAAAAGTATAGGTATTATCCCCTGCTTGTGTGTTCTTGTCCAAGGGTAACGTGTGAAAATGTCAGCGCCGACCCAGGAATCATGGAAGATGTAGTCTCCCTTGGCCCATAGATGAATAAAGCTTTGTGGTGATAGAGAAGATGATGCCATTCGTTCAAATGGCTGCTTAATTTAAAGCCATTGTGTTCATTACAAAAAAGGTGGAAAATGAGCGGGGTGTAAACGGTATGGTCCCTTAGTACCCTTGCTACTCCAACAATGGCCCTGTGTATAGATGTGCTCCTTCTTTTTAAAAACAGATAAATTATCTCTGATTATGTCTAAAAATGGGTATGATAGACTGCCTTCGGTAGTGTGTGTACTGGTTTAGTGTGCTTCCTAAATCCTTTGTACGTATTTCAAGTCACTGGTGCATGCATGCCAACTCAGTGTGTGGCCCGAGGAAAGTCAACTGTGGTATTCAGGAGCTTGTTGTTGATTCCAATTTGAGTGGTGAGTTTCTCGATAATACACCAGCTTAAGTCTTTGTCTCTGTGGTTATTCTCAAAGACGCGTGCTGTCAGTTTCGTTGCTGCTTTTCTGCATCTGATGGTGCTTCTGTGTTCACTTATGCAGATTTTGATTTTTCTAGTAGTCATTCCTATCTAGCGAAGGCCCCATGGCAGGTAATGACATATATCACATTATTGCTGTTGCAATTTGTATATACCCTCTGCTCCCCGGGGGTGAGGAGGCCAAGATCAATCGTTTTGGATTGAGTTGTTGGAGGGCATACCAAGCAATTTCCATGAGGGAACTATCCCATCATCAGAAGAAGATTCCGCAGAGTGGTTTGGCGTTCAGAATTATTCTGACATATATTACTGTGTACCAGTCTGTCTCTTTTACTTCTATTCATGTTGAATGAGGAGTGGTTTGTTGAAGGTCAGCTGGTTGAAAGTGAGGATACACTAGTGTTTCTTTACGATTTTTTTGATGGTGTTGGAAGAGGAGTTATAAGTACTCACAAAAATGAGGGAATTGTTGTCCTGCTTTGTGTTGGTCTCCAGAAGGGCATCTCTAGAGACATGTTATGCTCTCTTCTGTGCCTTGGAGATAATCCTTTCTGGATATACTCTTTCCTTCAGTTTCAATGTGAGTTTCTTGGCTTCGTTATTGTACTCTTGGAAATTGGAACAGCTTTGTCTGTTCCGTAGAAACTGACCCACCATTAAATTCTCTCTAAGAGTATGGGGGAGAGCACTGTTAAAGTGTAACAGACTGTTGCGGTCAGTGGGTTTGGTGTACAGGGAACTACTGAGGTTCCTTGTCTTTTGACGTGATTTTGACATCTAGAAAGGTCACCTGAGTTCTATTGGTTGTCATTGTGGAGCTCAGGAACAGGCTTCTTTCATTCAGACACACATTACAAAGTTCAATGGTGGTGTCATCCCCATGCCAAATGACCAGGATGTCATTGATGTATCGCAGGCACAGCTGTATCTGGTCACTAAATGGATTGTTGGTCCAGATGTTCTCTTCTACAAACCAGCTCATGCGGAGGCAGGCAATGTTTGGAGCGAAAGTGCTCCCCATGGAAGTTCTATGGTGTTGTAAATTGATCTGATCTTCAAAGGCGAAATAATTCTCAGTCAATGCCAATTCCACCAGTTTAATTAGCAATTCACTTGGGGAAGCCAAAGTACATTCCAGTTCTAGCAGCAATTTTTAATCCCTAGCAGGCTCTCACCCTGCGGGATACTCGTATAGAGTGCCTCAACATCAAGGCATACCAGTATTCCTGTTGTAGGATCACATTCTTCCTAATATAAAGTCGGTTCAGCAGGTGTTTGCTGTCTTTGATGTAGGACCTTGTGTGGGTTACGAGGGGTCTCAAGAACCAATCCGTTTATTGCGAGTGTAATTCAAATACAGAACTCATACCCAACACTATAGGTCTGCCTGTTGGGGGCATCCTCCCCCTGTGAATCTTTGGAAGTGTTTAGAATTGGGGGATCCTAGGTTCAGTGGTGTTAAGAAAGTCTTGCTAGCTTTTGGTAATCCACCCATTGTCTGTGGCCTCATCTACTACTTTCCTAATTGCATCCTGAAGTCGACTCATCAAATCATTCTGGATGGTCACATAGTTCCTTTCATCATGCAGGAGGATCAGGCATGCCTCTCTGTACTATTCTTTTCTATGTATAAAAATGGCACCCCCTTGTTGAACGGTTTAATAAACAGATTGTTCTTCTTGCAGGATCGAGTGTCATACCCCATCAGAAACAATTATGGCAAATAATTGTAACTTGTCAGGCATGCATCAGTCAGTAAATGACATATTTGTGTGAGAGTGTTATCATGCTCCTTTTGTGTAGCTCTGAAAACCAATATGTCATTGCTATCGTTAAATGCATTCATAACTGGCTATATGGCACGTCAAATGATGTCTTGGAAATGTTCTGCAGCCGAGGACACACCAAAAGTGAGTCTTTTATATCGAAAAAGACAAACATGTGTTGAAAAGGTTGTTATATACCTGCAATCTTCTTCTAGTTCCAACTGATGATGTCTGCAATATTTGGACCTGGATGCCTTTCTCATTCATTTGCCTTGTTTGCTTGACCCATATCAACACATGTGCATACAGCTCCTTCAGTGTCCTTTTAGAGCACTACCACTAGGGAAAAACCCATGGCAACAGAGCAGTTGAAAGCTCAATAATGATATGATTATGTAATGATTCAAGTTCTTTTTCAACAGCCTTTTATAAATCAAAAGCAACTCGTCTATGTCTTTAGCTTTCCCAAACCATGAAACAATGAAGGAAATTGATTTACTATTTTGTGGTGAGCATTCAGATTGAAATCAGTCCCAAACCAGCAGCGTAACTGAAACTGTGCAAACAGGCAATAGCTGCTATAGGGGAACAACCTTTACAACGCAATTTTTACAACGCACTACACTTACAACGCAATTTTTACAACGCAACATCCACTACAACGCATTCCATTACATCGCATGACACTACAACGCATTTTTAAAAACTACCTTTACAACGCATTCCATTACATCGCATACTACCTTTACAACGCATACCATTACAACGCATAATATTACACTACACTATCCAACACTTACCCTACTGTTGCACCCCCTGGAGTTAGAATAGTAATTTTTACCCCTATACTATCCAACACTTACCCTACTGTTGCACCCCCTGGAGTTAGAATAGTAATTTTTACCCCTATACTATCCAACACTTACCCTACTGTTGCACCCCCTGGAGTTAGAATAGTAATTTTTACCCCTATACTATCCAACACTTACCCTACTGTTGCACCCCCTGGAGTTAGAATAGTAATTTTTACCCCTATACTATCCAACACTTACCCTACTGTTGCACCCCCTGGAGTAAGAATAGTAATTTTTACCCCTATACTATCCAACACTTACCCTACTGTTGCACCCCCTGGAGTTAGAATAGTAATTTTTACCCCTATACTATCCAACACTTACCCTACTGTTGCACCCCCTGGAGTAAGAATAGTAATTTTTACCCCTATACTATCCAACACTTACCCTACTGTTGCACCCCCTGGAGTAAGAATAGTATTTTTTACCCCTATACTATCCAACACTTACCCTACTGTTGCACCCCCTGGAGTAAGAATTGTAATTTTTACCCCTATACTATCCAATACTTACCCTACTGTTGCACCCCCTGGAGTAAGAATTGTAATTTTTACCCCTATACTATCCAACACTTACCCTACTGTTGCACCCCCTGGAGTTAGAATAGTAATTTTTACCCCTATACTATCCAACACTTACCCTACTGTTGCACCCCCTGGAGTAAGAATAGTAATTTGTACCCCTATACTATCCAACACTTACCCTACTGTTGCACCCCCTGGAGTAAGAATAGTAATTTTTACCCCTATACTATCCAACACTTACCCTACTGTTGCACCCCCTGGAGTAAGAATAGTATTTTTTACCCCTATACTATCCAACACTTACCCTACTGTTGCACCCCCTGGAGTAAGAGTTGTAATTTTTACCCCTATACTATCCAATACTTACCTTAAATGCAATGTAATATTATGCGTTGTAATGGTATGCGTTGTAAAGGTAGTATGCGATGTAATGGAATGGGTTGTAAAGGTAGTTTTTAAAAATGCGTTGTAGTGTCATGCTATGTAATGGAATGCGTTGTAGTGGATGTTGCGTTGTAAAAATTGCGTTGTAAGTGCATGCGTTGTAAAAGTATGCGTTGTAACGTCATACATCCGCTGCTATACCTTGAAGCACATGGATGGGTGCTTGCACCTTCGTTTTCTTGTGTTTCAATGTCGCTACAAATTAACCTTTACTTCTTATGGGCATCCATGCAGCCAAGTTTACACTTTGGATTTCAATGGCATAATTTGAGGCAATGGAGACAATTCATGGTATTCCTCTTCTGGCTTTATGTTTATTGACGCACCACTGTCGATTATGCAAGGTGTTGAGCTTTCATTCATTTTTAATGTCATTTTCAGACAATGTTTATATGACTTTGGTACTTTGGTATGTCAACTTTTCTTTGACTGATATTTTTCCTCCATGCAGTGAGTCTAACACGCGCTCGTTTCTCTGAGGTAAACATTGACATGGCACAACCGTCTTTCTCACTTTCCCTGGATGCTGAGGTGGGTAAATTGTTTGATGATGATTTAGATGACAATCAACTTCCTTCAGTGTTAATTTGCTTCAATTGATGTCACTGTTTGGCCCTGCGGAGGTACGTCAAAAGTTGCCTCTGGAATGTTCTGCTGGCTATTTTGTCTTTTCGCCATGATGCACTTGCATTTTCCTTCACTTTACAAACTGTCACAAAATGGTTCTCTTTCCCACAGCCTTTACACATCTGTCCAAAGGTAGGACATTTACCTTTGTGTGGAAATTCAAATCTAAAACATAACTTATTTTTACTTGTAGAAAGCACTTTGTGTCCTTCAGTCTTTTGCTTTGGCTTACATTTTATAATCATGCCTTATTCACTTTGGACGCCTCCACCCTCCATGTCAGTGGCTTGTCTTTCAGCATGAATCTGACAAGCATCTGTCAATAACCCTAAGTCACATATCTTTCTCATCATTGAATTCACTGAACTTACATTATTTGATGAGCGTATCAAGTCTCTCCACAAATTCATTAATGGTCTCACCAAGACTTTTGACTGAAAACATATCTTTCAATTCAGACTTTCTTTAATCTGACAAATAAAGTTTCTTTGTCAGTTAACTGCATTTTCTTTGACTTCTTTCACAACATCACCAGCAAGATTCTTGAGATACTTGATGATATGTGTGTTATCAGTCAAGTGCATCAATGAAATCATCAAATGCCTCTATCCACACAGACCATCTATTGCCAATATTTAGCTTTTTAATGGTAACCAAGGGTTGTGGCGGTTTCAAAAATGCAGCAGCATGGCAATTGATTATGGGAGAGGCTGACCTAGAGGGTGGAACTCTTTCTGCTACTGTCAACTGTTTATTTCAGCCTGTGTGATTCGCTTGGTTTCTGAAGTCTCATCATGGACAATCAGGGAAACCATCACTTTCTTCCCAGTCTCCATCAGATCCCTTCACTTACTGGAGACTTCTAGATTTGTTCTGAGCTGTCACCAGGCAGCTTTTGTGGTATGCCACTTCAGGTATCAGGCACCCTTGTGCTTCTTCTTGGGTATCATTGCCCACTACTGAGGTCGTAAAGCTCTGATTATCGAGGCTTTGGTGAGTGTGTTGACAATATGCTTCTTTCTTACTTATTCTGTCCATCCGCACTTCTTCCTGTATCAGTACTTGACCAAATTTTGCAGTATCACTCCATATAATGTACAACTTTATCTTGCGTGCGTGACAGTGCTGTACCTTTATGTATGGCTTCACTAACAGGTTCTCAACAATCAACGTGTAAATTCTTTGCAATGCTTTAGTTGTCTTCATTTGCTTTACAGCAGCTGGAGTTGCGCTTTGCCTCCACGTTCATGAAGCGTCAATTCCATTTTTCATCAGCAACACACGTGGCACTCACAAGCAGTTTGCTTGGACCACTGTATTCTATTCTATTCACATGTCTTGCAGAGCGCGTGGCTACCAGAAACGGGCTTCCCAGTGCCATAGGTTGTAGCTAGAGTGAAGATATTTAGCAATAGAGATACGTTTTCAAATGTTTTATGAAGCTCATTAAGTTGTCATCTAATCTCAGGCTGGTAGGTAATGAGTTCCCGAGTTTTGGTGCTAAGTATGTGAATGAATGACCTCCGCCTGTAGCCCTCCTGACTCTGGAGATGACGAGAAGCCCTGGATTATTAGACCTGAGATCTCTAATGGTTCAATGGGAATCTGACGGAGAATACATGGGCCCACTTTATGTGTTGATCGGTGTGTGATGCACAGTTCCTTAAATTGTATTCTACAATTTATTGGCAGCCAGTAAAGGGTTTTGAGCATTGCACGTGCTGATTGTGTTTTGGGAATGCCCAGCAGCATTCAAGCCACAGCCTCTCAGATGAACTTGCGTTTTTTAATGACAAACATTGAACTGCCCAAGTAAACTGAGTTGCCACAGTCAAGGCGAGAAAGACTTAATCACTGAATCACTGTCCTTCAGGCCTCCATAGGGAGCCATTTCAGAGTCTTCCTCAGAGCTCTAAAGAGGCCGAAGCAGCTGGCAGCAACCTTCTTTACTTGGAATATCATAGAGAGATGTTTATCCAGAGTAATCCCCAGACTTTTGTCTTCCTTCTTGGGTGATGGACGTTCCTTTAGGGATGGAGTCCAGTTAAGTGGGTCCCAAAGTGACGGATTGTTGCCAACTACCAAGACCTCCATTTTGTCTCTGTTTAGTTTTAAGCAGCTGACTACCATCCTCTTGGAAACCTTCTCAAGACTGCTATTAAGTCTTAAATTGTTGAATCCTACCTCAGAGGATAGAGAAACGATAATCTGTGTATCGTCTGCATAGGGTACCATAGTGAAGCCCAGTGAACAGATGATATCGGATAGAGGGTGGCGTATAGATTAAATACTGTAGGGCTCACTCAGGAGCACCTTGGCACTTCACATTTTAGCTGATGATATAGAGAAAGGCAGGGCCCCTCAATGACCTGAAAGCACTACTTCTCCAGAAATGACGCAAGCCATCTTAGGCTGCTGCCTGTAATGCCTGATTCTTCCAACCCGTAGAGTAAGGTGGGATGAGAAACCGTATCGAAAGCCGAAAGAATCAGTGCAGCTGACCCTCTATGGGCTAAGATCTTTTTGGGATCCTCCGTGGCCTTTAAAAGCATTGTTTCTGTACTGGAGCCTGTGCGGAATCCTCGTTGCACTGCAAACTCTTTTGAAGAGCAAGGTCATTCTTTGGGTTACTTATCCCCTTTCTCGTCACCATTTGTAGCATCTTTCCAGTGTGGGTGCCCTCCAATGACCATGCCACACACAGAGAATAGTATTACATGTCTTTATTCTGCTGCATGTAACTGCAAACTCTAAGTTCTAAAACAAGCTTCCATGGCATTGCACTCTGACACCTATGTCACAGCTCTATAGAGTCACAAGACACTACAATTACATCCCCTGCTAAAGTGCCTATTTTGTAAAAGAATAAGCTCAAGACCCCAGTGTTTTGCTCAGGAGCCTGTGGTCAGGGAAGTCGAATACCAAAGCTG
This sequence comes from Triturus cristatus, assembly GCF_964204655.1. Taxonomy (NCBI): domain Eukaryota; kingdom Metazoa; phylum Chordata; class Amphibia; order Caudata; family Salamandridae; genus Triturus; species Triturus cristatus. The sequence continues at coordinate 834,187,949 of NC_140594.1, forward strand.
CATTCTCTTGAGCCCACCTCATGAATCTTTCATCCAGCACCAGACACTCCCCACCCCTTTATTTCACTCTTCTTTTTAATCCTTGCTTTCTTTCTTTAACACTGTTTTTCCATCTTGCTCTGGTGACCGGGATGGGGATTTCCCCAGGTGCTTCATTCACTCTGCCCCTATGCATCAGACCTCCGAAGAGTAACGCAAAAGGCACAGGTTCAGATGTCCATGTGGGGCACAGTAATTGGACCAGCCTAATTCTAGCAGGGATGTCCAAAAATGTTGCCACACAGTCTTCCCGGATAATGGAACCTCCTCTGCTTAATTTGGTACGGTTGAATGACACAATAGAGGCAAGGGAAGGCCCGGTAGTAGCCAAAATACACTAAGTTCAGACCTTCCTGCTTTACATTATCTAATTAGGGGTTTCCACACTAATGCTAAGTACTGGGGCACTGAAAGCTTACCTGTTCACCTCGGACACCATTTTGCACCACATACTCCCCGGTCCACCACGGGTTTTCCCGATTGTTGTGGAGGGAGGCGCGGTTTCAGTAACTTCCAGGCTAGAGGTGAGGGGAGGCGGGGTGTTGCTAGTTGCCGATCACCTGATTAAGAGTATAAATTACTATGGTACGCGCTTCGAGCAAAGGCAAGCCCTTCTGCGCCCGTGCACGCCCGGCCGAGACCAGGGGCCACGACCCCTTCCCCTCTTCCTAAAAACATTAAGACCTATACTCAGAAATCACTACGAGAACTTCGCCACAGGCCTAAAGTGAAATGTAGACTCCTAACCCCAGATAATCAGGCCTCTAACTGTCATTCCTGCAGCTTCAACTTTGCTACTCAACCTTGGAGGGTACATGGTGATTTGACTGTTCACCCCTTGAAACCTAATCCACGGCGGCCTTCTTCTGAGAAATCTAAAACACCTCTCTCATAAGAATTCACCTTTTTCAGCCTAAACTGCAGATCCCTCCCCAAACATAAGGAAGATATATAGGACCTGCTAATAAAAACGCAGCCCAATGCCAATCTCCTAACTGAAACATGGCTAAATGAGAGCTCAGGGCCGGAGGTGGCAATTGCCCTACCTCCCAATTACACAATCCTTAGGAAAGACCGTATCAATAAAATCGGAGGAGGAATTGCACTTATTTTTAAAAACACTTACACTTGTAAATGGGAGGATTTATCCTGTATAGGCCGCGAAGCCAGCTCATTTAACCTGTCGCTCTCTTCCCAATTTAGTTTCACTGGGATCTTCATTTATCGACCTCCGGGTCCTGCGGGACCTTGGGCATCGTTGCTCCCAGAGTTCATTGCTCCCCTACTAATGGAAGCTACGAACTTCACCATTTTAGGAGATTTAAATAACCATTTTAATGACCCATTGTGCTCTATCAGCTCCACCTTGACTGCTGACTTAGCAGCCAGGAATGTATTATTTCACAACTCCGGGTCCACTCACCAGGCAGGACATTTGATCAACCCCATTTTTTTCTAATTTAACTAACATCACATGCCAGATAGCCCTCCCCTTCACTTGGTCAGATCACTTCCTGGTCGACTTTAGGGTAAAACTGGAAACACAGGGCAAAAATTATTCTTCCTTTCCTTCCAAAGCGGGTTTCGGAAATTGGAAAAAATTAGATTTTGATCAATTCAATAAAACATCTTCTAAACAATATCCCTGCTTCCCCCCAACAAAGATTGTGGAGGCTGAAAATATTCATACATGGTTAATGGCCTCAGTTGATGCATGTCTACCAATCTCCAACAAAAATATGAGCAATCATCGTCCACCTGCCCCATGGTTCTCTGACAAATTAAAAATAGTTAAAACCACATGTAAAGCTCTCAAAAGATGTTGGAGAAAAGACTATGCACCAGAGTCAAAACTCACCTATAAACGGGCAACAAAGGATTACCATGAACTATGTAAAGCAGCGCATGCGGAGCATGCAAATCGCACCATCACTCTAGCTCACTACAACCCTAAAGTCCTATTTAAAGTTGTAAAAGAGTTGTCAGGAGCATCCTGCCAACCCACGGCTCCAGAACTAAATGCAGCACAATGTGAAAACCTAGCGGAGTATTTCGTTCAAAATTTTTTAAAAATCTATGCAGAATGTAATTATATGCCTACAAATAAAGAACCGCTTCTAACGCCCATTGAACCCTCATTTGACAGTACCTTTTCTCCTATGACACAGTCCACCACCGCCACCCCCGGTGTGACTCTGGACAGCTGGCAGCCCTTAGATATTGCATCCTTTAGTCTCATTCTTACCGGTCTTAGAACTGGCTCCCCCAAAGATCCACTTCCCATCCCCATCCTTCAAAAACTAGAACTCCATTTACTTAATGTTATCATGGAACTGATTAATTCATCACTATGAGAAGCAATAGTACCAGCGGCGTGGAAACACGCCATGGTACTAGCCCTACTGAAAAAAGTGAATGCGGATTTAGCGGAACTTTCTAATTACCGCCCCATCTCCCTACTCCCAGCCTTTTCTAAAATCCTGGAGAAACATGTCAACCAGCAGTTTTCTCAGTTTGCTGACTCACAAAAAATCCTCCATGCTTCACAATCTGGCTTTAGAGCCGGCTTCTATAGGTCTACAAATTATAGCTGGCTGGAAGCTCTCCAATCGGTTAAAACTTAACGGCGGGAAAACTGAGGTTCTCATCCTCGGCAGAAACAAAGACCTTTGGGACCCCCAGCATTGGCCGCCGCAAATGGGAGATCTCCCTAAACCATCCTAATCAGTCCATAATCTTGGGACGACCAACTCTCTATGAAACAGCAAGCAGTCAAGGTCACTTCGTTCTGCTTTACCATATTAAGATGGCTGAAAAAAATATTGTAGATGCTACCAAAGCCCACACAAAGAACTGTCAAACAGGCCTTAATTGTATCAAGATTGGATTATGGCAATGTACTTGACTTGGGTGCCAACAAGGAAGTGATCCGTAAGCTGCAAGTCGTCCAAAAGTCTGCTGCTAGGTTATTGTGCCAATTACCCAGATTTGCATCCATCTCAGGAACCCTGCGCAAACTCCACTGGCTCAGGGTGGAAAATCGTACAAAGTTTAAAGCTCTTTGCTATATGCATAGGATAAAATCTGGAACAGCTTCACAGTACCTCAGAACTTGAGTCCCTTGCTCACTTTGCCACTGGATTAAAGCAAGCCTGGCTGAAGACGGCTGAAATGCCAGAAACCGGTCCTAGGAAGCTTGTTTTTGGTCCAGGGAAGGCATGGCTTCGCCGTTCGGGCTGGACTGTTCCCATGAGGCACAGGGTCAGACTGATTTGCATATGGCCATGTCTGAACTGGGGTGGCAGAGTGGGCTAAAGAACGGTGATGGATTAAACCCAGATCTGTTGACTGGGTGTGAGTGTTTGATTGGTTCTGATGCTCCGTCCATCACCACCCCCTTTTGTACTGCTTTGTTCGCCATAAGTTGGCATGGTATGCTCAGACGTTGAGTCTCTTGCTCGCTTTGCCACTGGATTCAAGCAAGCCTGGCTGAAGACGGCTGAAATGCCAGAAACCGGTCCTAGGAAGCTTGTTTCCGGTCCAGGGAAGGCATGGCTTGGCAGTTTGTGCTGGACTGTTCCCATGAGGCACAGGGTCAGACTGATTTGCATATGGCCAAGTCTGTACTGGGGTGGCAGAGTGGGCTAAAGAACGGTGATGGATTAACCCCAGATCTGTTGACTGGGTGTGAGTGTTTGATTGGTTCTGATGCTCCGTCCATCACCACCCCTTTTGTACCGCATCATCAACATATTGAGCGTCCTTGTCCCAAGTCACCTTGCTGCGCTGCCTTGTGTCACTGGGAAAAGGCAGGAATGTGCCGTATTTAAGCAATAGCTGAATTCTTGTCCTTTCCGCCTGTGCTGGTGCTGTTTCGACAGCCTAGTGCCAATGCAGACACACTTGCACCTTGGTGCAAGGGTGCCTGTGTTGTAGGCAGGACTGTTTTTGTACAGGAAGGAGCACCTTCCTGCACGAAAACAATCCATAGAGGCATTTTCCTCTTTCTATATGTGCAGAATGCAACACACATAAAAAGAAGAAAAAACGTGGAGAAAATCACATTTTTCCTTGTTACGCCTCACTTGGGGAGATGTATCGTTTTGATGCAAACCCAGGTTTATACGGTTTGGTAAATCTTCAAATGAGTTAAAAAACCATGAGATTTGTGTCAGAACACCCACTGCAAGGCCCATGGAACACCTCGCTTGTGCAGAGTAAGGCAACGCAGAGATTTGTGTTGCGTTGCCTTACAACATGTGTATGAAGCCATTCAAAGCCACAAAATGTGGCTTTGTATGGCTTCATAAATCAGTCTTAGAGGTTTGTGTCACACATGTACCACTTTTAGTGGGCAAACATGACACAGGCCTCTCATAAATATGCCTCACAATACTTTACTTCAGCACACTGTTATGTTATGTTAATAGGTTTGTAAAGTATGTGAATACCCATCAACGTCTTGGCGCTAGTGTCAGATATATGACACATGTAAGGCAGAGTGATAGACAGAATTAACCCAAGGAACCAAAAAGGCAGGTTTTTAATCGCTTCCTAAACTTAGAAGATTAGGCTGTCCTCTAAGACGGTCGAGCAGTATGTTCCACCAATTAACTGTAACAAGGGAGAACCTTTTTCCTCCCTAGTGAGCTTTTATGATTCTCTGAGTCACAATTCATCTAGCTACACTAGACCACAAGCTACGTGAAGGTAGAATCTATCTAAATATCTCTTGAAAGAAGAATGGTCCAGTCTAATGTAGAGTTTTATGAGCCCAGCATAAGGCTTTGCATTTAAATCAAGCCCTGACTGGTAGCCAATGCTGATCTCTAATGATTTAGAAAATAGAGCAGGACTTGGGAAGGTTCAACAGCACCCAGGCAGCCATGTTTTAAAGCATCTGCAGTTTGTTCAGCATGCGATTTTGAGAGCCAACAGATAAGGCATTACAGTGATCTAATTTAGAGATTACTAGGCATATGATGATAGTTTTTCTAAATTCCATTGAGAGGAAGGGGAGAACTATTTTTACTATCCTCAAAGTGAGCATGCGGGCGGATGTTACCCGATTGGTGTGGTCTATGACTACTAGTGTATCGTCAAAGAAGACCCCTAGGTGTCTGGCGTTCTGAACTTGGAGTGAAAGGTATCCCACATGAGGGGGCCACCAGGTGGAATCCAAAGAGAGGTGTCATTGCCAAACAACACCTCAGTTTACTCGAAGTTTAACTTAAAGCAATTCAAGTGTATCCAATGTGCAATGCTGCCCATACAGATCTTAAACTGGGAGGTGACTTTGTCAGGTTCAGAAGAGACCAACACAACTATTTGGTTTCTGTCGGCATATGAACATACTGAAAAGCTGCATAATCGAATGAGTTTAATCAAGGGAGAGATGTAAATATTAAAAAGGGTAGGGCTCAGTGAAGATCCATACAGGAGCCCTCACGGAAGAAAGAAGGGGGCGGAGGTGAAATCATCTAACGTGACCACTTGCTCCCTGTCAGACAAAAATTAACTGATCGGCGTTAATGCCACACCCTTGATGCCAATGCTATCCAAACATTTGACCAGAGTGGAATGGTCAACTTTGTCGAACGTGGCCGAGAGGTCAAACAAGATCAAGATTCCTTTGTCCCCTCCCATCCACGATGGTTCTCATTTCCTCTGTGGCTGCTACTTGAGCAGATACCATGCAGTGGTTCAATCTCAATCCATGCTGCCAGGGATTGAGGATGTTAGTAGATTCAAGAATGGCAATGATCTCTTGTTACAGGCTTTTTCAAGAATCTTTAGCTGGTAGTAGTAAGCATTTAATTGGTCTGTTGCTCTTGACCTCAAGAGATAATAATCTTTTTTTGAGGTGACATAGTACTTGACAAGGTTATACACATCGTTTTCCAGGCAGGCAATCATAAATGTACTTGTTTTATTTTCATGGCATTTCAGTGAGATCACATATTTTTTTAATATGGACTTCAAAGTCATCCAGTATGAGGTGGTCATGGGGTAAATATCCTGGGCAGAACCTTCAATTGCCTTAAATCACCACTGCAAATTACATTTGTATTGAAGATACCAATTAGATCAATCATGTCACTAAGTCAGACTTAAACAGACTCCTTTGGCTCGCATTGGCTCTGTGGATCAAGTGCAAAGTCCTCTGCACTGTGCAAAAAGACTCGGGGACAAATACACAGCAGCTTCAGACACTGTCATCCTACTACGCATTTAACAACAACCCACAGACAACAGCTGCCACTCAGTGAGGGTACACCTTTCTCAGTTTGTCACAGAATGAGGTGGGATGAGCAAGTATCACTGACCCCACTGCACTCTGTGCTTAATTGCAAAAGCACAGAGTTCGCAGGGGGCTCCCACAATGACGGTAAGACAAGGCATAGGACTCCGGACGAGTGAACTGTGCACACGCGACAAGGTGTAATAAGTGAATGATCACATCTGTGAAGACTTTCCAATACGTGTTCGCTTGTGTCGCCATTTGGATCCCCCCTTCTCCCTCGCGGAAATTTGCTTTGGATACAAAGAGAAGGTCGAACTGTACAAGTGTAGCCGAATTTCAAATTAGAACTTAGCCGACCGGACTGGTAGATGAAACTGCTTTTTAGTCTTCCTCGACGCTCCTGTTTCGGTTCTTTTATCTAGCACCTTCCTCTCTCCCCCATCCTTGCTGAACCCCCACCCCATCTCGGTTTGCATTCAAGCTCTCCACCTAGGTTTGTTCTGACATTGAGATCAGATGCTTCTGGGAACCTGTATTTTGTGCACAGCGTGGTTTCTTGATGCTCTTTGGCTAAGCTGATGTCAGTTATTTCTATTGCCGCATAGAAGCTTCTGGGCATTTTTGTGTGCATAATTGTGTGCACTGTTGTATACATTTTGGGGTATAGAGCAATGTCAGGTGTGATTTATTACATAATACACATACAATTATGATGTGCAGTGTTGTCATGATCACACTACTTTCTATATTAAAACAATTATTGGGAATCTCAATAGCATTCACTTTAAAGGCATGTTGTATGGTAATTGTGAAGCATTACAAGTAAATAGCATGGGATTGGATATGTATTTGTGTGTAAATAAAGATTTGCAGAATAATATTGGTATGGCTTAAACGTAAGGTGACAGTTGGACTGTCAAGCCAGACCTAAAAATCCATGAAGGTTAGTGACTGCCCTCCTCCCAGCTGCTCTGCTGCCAGAGAAAATCAAGATAATGTTTCTCTAACTCTAATAGCCTTACAATGTCATGTGTGTGCCTTTGAAATTTCAAGCTCAGGCAACTGGATAAATATACAAAATGGTCACACCTGTGTGGAGGGTAAGCACTTTTTGTGGAAGAACAGCACTTCTATCCATTCGAAACATGTACTCCTAACATGTAAGCGGAGCCAAAGACCATCTGCGCTGACAAGCCAGTCCATAATCAGCATGTGTCAGAAGCCACAAAACAACCAGTACTATGGCGGTCTAGCGAGGCCATCACCTATCCAGTGTCACTGGGCTGATCTCTTTCAAAATTGTCGACAGGCTTTGTGGATGGTTATACCGTTTCATTGTGATTGTGTCACTCCTCAGCATACAAACACACCTCACTAGAATACACTTCTTTGAAAACAGTTTCCTTGCCTGCAGGACATGATGGAAATTGTTCATGCGTCTTGGAAAATAATAAATATGTTTGGAATAAAAAAATAAAAAAATCAATTGTAACGTAATTAAAAAGATGAGCTGCTATCATTAGTAATTTAATGACTTTGTGTATGAAAAGTCATGTCTCAGGCATCCCTATTGTGCTTTACAGAACCCTATTCATGAAAAACATACCCTGTAAAATTATAGAAATGCACAATGAGAGAGGCTAAAGAGCAGATGGAAAGGATGAGAGAGGGAGACACAAATACCTTAAGGAGACAGGACATGTCACACCACTTTTAAAGTTCACCAGCCACCACTGCAATATACCAGTGTGAGACTTAGGGACATATTTATGGGGATTTGGCGCAGGGCAGCACAGCCCTGCCTTAAAGTGAAAGGCCAGGAATGCACCATATCTATGGAATTCAGCACAGTTCAGTCATTTCCCTCTGTGCAGGGACCATTTCGGAAGCCTTGCACCAATACAGGCACCTTTGTACCATGGTGCAAGGGTGCCTCCGGTGCATGTAGGATTCGTTTTGTGCTGGAAGGGGCAAATTCCTGCACAAAAATATTCCTGGGAAGCTTTTTAGAAAGAGGAACAAATGAAGAGAAATAAAGTTATTTCTCCTCATCGCACCACCCCTGGTTTTGCAGGGATTCTGCTCAGAAACAGAACTATGCCTGGTATCACGGGACATCAGAATGTAGGGACTCAGTCACTTTACCACATCAGTGCCCATGGGCCCAAATCCAGACTAACACATAGTGCTTTACCTGCCATCCTAACCTTCCACAGAGACAGGTGACACCCCAGAACACAACACTCTGAACTCTCTCAGGAGTCGTGGTAACAGGTCATCACCTTTTGTTTTCACTCTCACATGTACTCAATAAAAGAAAAGAGTCACAATGAAAGCTTACAATATTAATTGAAATTAATGTGCTCCAGTATGCAAAAACTGTACTGTAATTAAGAGACAAATACAAGTCAATAATATGATTAGCACAATTATTAAACTGTAACACAATTTAAAGCCCTGTCATAGCGAATGACAAATCAGTCTAAGCCTACTCTTACTTTATTAACAGAGTATTATACTGGAGATCTCAGGGATTAATCCTGGACCCCATACCTTAGAGCCAAAATCAGTTGGTCTACTTCTCAGTTGCATAGAACGTTCATCTCAGGATCCTGCCTCTGCAAGCCTCGTTTTACTCTGCTTTTAGAACAACAAGTGTTGGCTATACAATAAGACTTGCTCCGTTTGAAAAACAGCAGCTGGATCTCTTTACTATGTCTAGGTGTTAGACTATGACCACAGAGAAAAACCTGGCACAATAATGTTTGGCCTTACATGATGTACAGACTGAATCCCAGCAGGAAAGCAGAATAATAAAACATGTGCAGGGTATTTTGAAAATAACAATGTGGCATAAAAACAAGCGTGTTACTGTGTAAAATGTGAAAAGCAAAAGCGGCCTTTATATGTTTAATTAGGACAACCTAGGAAAAATTATAGTGGGCCCTATAGGGGACTCACAACAAAGGGAGGTGTGAGGTTTTGACTAGGGGTGGGCGGAATTTGCAAAAATTATCGCGAAAATGCTGAAAATCTCCGCAAACACGCCGGAAATATCGCGAAGACGCGGAAGTTTTTTTCACGCCTGTTTGAGGTATTTTTTGCGTGATCGCGGGTCGCCAACTTACCCATGCGGTTGCTCACGGGCACGGCCATCTTGTTTTCACTTGTCCCGCCCTCTCGCGATGCTTACTTCCTGTTCCGGGTCGCGCAATGCATGTTCGCATCCGTTCGCGGTCGATATTTCCTGTTCGCGACCGCTGTTACTTGATCGCGTTGCTTTTTGCTTGCTCGGGGAGAAAATATTGCGCGAACTTGCGCACGTGGTCGCAATGGGCGCGGCCATCTTGTTTTTCACTCTATTGCATGATTCTGGGGCCTGATTTTCAATCCTCCCAAAATCTTTTCAATCCTTTGTTTATAGCCACTTTTTTTGGATCTTTATCACTTATTATTTCTCTAACTATTTTCCTGCTTCTATATTTTTGGTTTTTGTCTACTTTTTTTTGTTTTTTAGCTACTTTTTCTCTTTCTATTGACTGCTATTTATTTCCTTTACTCCTTTATTTATTTTACCTTTTCTTTCCTGCCCCGTCCTCAGAACCATGTCCAAGGGTAGGGCTGTTCGCCGGCGCAGCCAGAGCCGCGACCGCCTTCCTTGCGGAAGGCGGCGCCCACAAGGGGTGCAGGCACGGGCCTTATTTGGGGAGGTGGAGTTGGCTGCACTAATTTTCTTTGTGCAGCGTCACCTCCCCTCAACCCTGGCAGCAGGTGGCAGGCCTGGGTCCGGGTCCGGCCTCCGGGAGCGTCGGCAGCGGTGGGGGAAGGTGCGCCGGGCAGTGTCGCGCATCTCTGGGGTCCGGCGCACCCAGGCGCAGCTGACGCACCGGTGGTCCGACATCCTGGACCGTGAGCAGGACCTGCGCGACCTGCTAGGAGTGGAGGTCCCGGGGCTTGGTGAGTACCTATTTAATTATTACAACTTTGTGTCTGTTCTTCTGCTCTGTGTTATATATTGCGAATATTTTTTTTTCCTTCCAACCAGCTAGAATGTTGCTGCTTACAATACATTCCAGGTTAATAACGTTTAAAAGTCTTCTGTGATTATGGTGCTCTTCTGAGCTACTACTAATCTTACTTGTTTGCAGCTTTGCGTTTGCGCTTGCTTAGCGTGATTTTTTACGAGTTTATTTTAGAGAAATTAAGTTACGTAATGCTACAGTGACTCTAGTACACTCCTTACTTTGTCCCGTCACTAATAGATAGGGGCGGATTGATGTTTAGGTACACTACTTTGTTTGAGCTTCTAATTTGTTAGTGGTATGTGTGATGCCCCCTCACTCAGTTACGTGACGTGCTGCTAGTACGGCAGTCTTTATTAGAACCTTTTCTAGTTTGTTCAATGAGTGGTGGTAGGCTTAGCAGTTACTTAGCAGTAGCAGATCAGCATTAATCAAACCAAAATTTGGTGTATACAAAAAATGTAGTCATGTTGATGTGTCTGTCCTCCATGATTTGACCATACGCATTGTTGAGGAATACAGTGGCAATGCATACTTAATGTACAATTGGCATGCCTGGAATAGGTGGGCTAGGTTGGGTGGTATGTTGTACTTAGGCTTAGTTGTAACTTAGTTTTCTGGAATCAGAATGGAAGACTGGATTACTGTTGATAAATAGTAACTTGAGTAGTCGAACTGCGAATCCCCCGATATTACTTGTTGACCAGATGAGATCGGTCAATTGAGTTATTGCAATTGTTGTTTACACAAGTGTTTTTTGACCGTTGTTGAAAAATATTGTATTCGACACCATCCATCAATGTTTGTCTCTTTCTTATATCTTTCCTGTTCATCAGCACCCAGGGGCAGACCGACAGGGACTGGGCAGTCGGCGGGACAGGCAGAACACCACCAGGAGGACACCGCTGAGGGCTCCTCTGCTGGCCCCAGTAAGTCTTTTTGTTTTTAATAATATTTCTTATTCCATAACTTTTGCTGCCCCATATTTTTCACGAACTATTGTTTGTTTCCAAATGCTATTTTTTTTACCACCAATTGTCCTTCGATCTGTACGGTTTCAAAAATCTTATCCCTGCCTCCGCTATGATGACTCTGAGTACTACTACTACTACATACTATCAGTCTGTCTGTACTGTAGTAGCTAGTCTTGCCCAGTTGGCCAGTGCCACTCTTTGTGAAAGGTTGTAATATAAAACTCATATTCACCAGTAGCTCGAGCCATTGAGTCCAATCCGTTGGGTCGTCGTCTTGTACTAATTTTACTCTTATTGATCTTGAGGCTTTGAAAATTCACAGCAACAACAGCCCTACCAGATTTATTACTATTTTGATATGATACCCTATAGGACATACTACTGTTGTAGGGATCTTGCACATACACAGACATTTGCACCAGAAAATAGGATGTTGGTAATGGTAGGTTGGACCTTCCTTGCACACCTCAATCAGAAATTCCGCACCCACCACAATTCCACTGCTTGACTATAGTACTGTCTTGTCATAACTATTAGGTCTCGGAACCCTCCCCCCAAGATACCCAACAAGTAGACAACCCAGAACATAACACACCCAACCTCTCAGTCGTGGAAGCAATTCACATGCACACCCTTACTTTAATTTGCTCACTCGTGTAAGTTAGTCCACACCAAATACCACCAAGTCTATGTAATTTCAAAATGTTTATTTCAATTTGAGAAGGTCTGTACACTGTTTTCTTATAAATGCAGCACCAACCGGAAAATCAATAACATTAAAACAATATACATTGTTACACTTATACAGTTGGGAATTAAATCATGATAACTGAATAGTGGTGGAAGGCAGCACCACCATCCCCTAGGAATTTAGTTTATATACATTTATAAATGAAGATGTGAGTGAAGTGACCCCTCACCTTAGAAGAACCTAGTACTGGTAGTTGTTGCATCATTCAGAAGCTCTGGTTCGTAGAAGGGAATCTTGCGTCTGTAATGCGAAAAATGAAATGGTGTGCGTTAGTATATTGCAACTTGCAAGCATTTCTCAGCCGTGCCAAAAAGTGTAGCATTTATGGATAAGCAATATGGACTAACAGTAACAGTAGTACACCAGTACTTCCTAAAAAAGTGGCTTGTTAATGTTTGTTGACCGCTTGTATGCAGCGCGTACACTAGAGTCTAGACAGTAGCAGTGTGAGGCAGGTCATGTGGGTTCAAAGGTGTCTTAAGAAGCTGCAAGGTAACGGCACATGTGCAAAAAGAAAAGACACAAAGGTAAAATGGTAGCATGGCTAGGGCTAATTAAGCAAAGGCTAAAATGATCATATATAACTATTAGTGTCTACTGTACTACTACCTGATTTGTACTAGTGATGTATGTTAGTATTAACTCATTTTTCAACCTTGCTACTGATCAATAGGGGGGAGGTGTATATGACGCCTAACAAATTTGTAATGTTTTCTAGGCGCACTACCGACCACCACTGCCGGGGCCAGCGAAGAAGGCGACGCGGAGGGTGAGGATGCGGCATTTGCTGCCGATACCGATGGAGCGGCAGGGGGAGTGGGAGCACCAGTGGCAGGCGGTGGTAAGTTAGATTCATAATCCTTAACTATTGTTGAACTTGACAGTACACTCACTGCAAGGGTGTACTGTATGTATATGTATACTGTACAGTTGTGACTTAGGGCCCCATTAGGATGGTGGGCGAATTGCCCCCGCCGGGCCGGCTGGAATTCACTGCAGACACCGCAGGGGCAAACCTCCCGCCATCCCTGTAGAAAATATTCAGACCCCCCACATGTCGACCAGGCAGAAAAGGGTTCAATATGCCGGTGGTGTCTCTCTGAACACACCGCCAGCCATATAATCTGCATTTTGGAATGGCTTTGCGTGGCGGCATTGCCGTCCGCCATGGAAAGGCATGCAGACATTGCAGAGTGTGCTTGGGGGACCCCATGGAGGGTACCTACCTATGCTATAGTACCCCCCGCCTTTCAAAGCAAAATGTGACAGGCTCCGTGCTGGGCCCCGTCATGTTGTGCTTGGAAAAGCAGCACAACATTTTAGCATTGCTTTCGGCAACGCCAACCAGAATGTAAAAAAAACAGGATGCGCCCGCCACTGTGCCGGGCGCATCATCCTAATTAATTGTTCCCACGGGACCCCCACCCTTTTTAGCATGAGGATGGCGGGCGGACAAAGTCCGCCCGCTATCCGATTTCGTAAGTAAGTATGAGTTGTTGGGGACGTTTGAAGAGTGAACTAGAAAACTAGAATTCCCTTTAATTGGCATAGGAGCGGGAGTATTGAGTAACCAATGGCCTCATCTATCTGATTTCAACTCCGCTTTGAAAGTTTTATGGAGAAGAGCACCTGGTGCACTGTTCAACTAAAAAGTGAAAGATGGGTGTAAGGAAGAAGGACGGGCGACATTTAAAATGTTATGTACTACTGTGCTTTATTTTATAGTGCTACTCTACCATGCCACTATGTGTATAAATAATTACCTTATCCTACTGTTTTTCTAAGAGTATATTTTACAATTGTCTTGTTTTTTTCTTTTTGATACACAGCTACTCGGAAACTCAACCGGAAGGAGTTGGCCGCCAAGGCACGGCGCCGGAAGCTGGAGGCAATCCAGTGGGAATACCGGCGGCTGGTGGTCCTAGCCGAGGAGGAGGAGGAGACTGCGGCAGCAATTATTCAAGCCTCCTCCAGTGCCCCGGGCCCCAGCCACCGCCCTCCAGTGGTACGGCGCCACCGTCTGGCGGCTGCCCGCCGCCACCGTGCCATCTCCGGTGCCCCCCCCACTGTGGCTGCAACTGCCACGCCCTTAGACGCCGCGTCGCCCGTTTAGAGGACGAGATGCGCCAGATGCGTGTCCTCCTTCAGTCCCGCCCCACCACTTAGTCCCTGTCATCCTGTTCTGCCCCTTTTTTAATTCTTGTTTGGGTGGGTGGGTGGGAACTTGTTTGGGTGTTACGGACTTCTATGGACATTGGTTGGGGTTAGGGAGGGGGGTGGGTCAGCTTTTGTGGGTTTAGTTTATTTTTGTTAGGGTAAATTAAATATATTTTTCTATGTTACATGCAATGTTGTTGATGTTTTGTAGGTGGGGTAACTGTTTTACATCACACTGTTTCCTTGCTGGTGCATGGCCGCCCATAGCCTGTGTTTGATTTCAATAATTGGCTGACTGTATAAGACACAAACAGATAGATGCGACACACCTCACTCATTGACTGGTCCTCGTAGTACTTTCAGTCTGTCCTCTAGTCTATGCATTCTTTGGAGTGGTGTGTGAAAATTAAATCATTGACAACATGTCCATTATTAATTCTGCCTCCCCCAAACTTCTCTCTTACCGGTGCTTGATGTTTATGTCCAACTGTGGCACAGCACTGGCTGCATGGTGAAGATGGTTTCCTTTTTCATACATGCCATGATTGGGGTGGTGGTGGTGGTGGTAGCATAGTAGTAGTAGTAGACACTGTCAGGGCGGCAGCATTTGCAAAAAAAGAAAAGGAGACAGTCAATCACCTTTGAGAGACTGTTAGAGGAGTAGTTGAATGAAGTACAGTCCAGAACTTACCGAGCATAATATGCTTAAATATTTGACAAAAAAACAGAATGGTGGTTAGGAGGATAGCCTACTAGACAGAGTTACAAACTATAGTTGTGTCGAGTCACTTGACTAGGCCTACAGCCTAACAGTTAGTGCTGTATATGAGGAATGACAACAAACAAATCCAATCAATGCCAGCAATTCATGCTGAGGTATATGTTCCTTTGTTAAAAAAAATAACCTCTGAAATATCCTACTCATGGGTGGCCAAGCAGAAGAAGATTGTCGCTCTGCCTTGAAATTGAAGTAGTGTTGCTTTCACCACATCCACCCCAGCAAGTGTGTGATTAAGTATTGGTGTACATTTAATTTAGTTACACCTCGACAATAAGTCACACAGCCCAGGGGAAGAGGGTTAGGGTTTGTTGAATGGATGGGAAGGGGGTTTTTGGGAAAGGTTTGACATAGAAAAACAGTATGCATACATAGACAAACAAACGACAATCATTGAAGACTACCATATCCATATGTTAAGGGAGAAAAAGGCAATGCATGCATGATGATGAGAGACCCGTATTACATACACTTCTAGTTCTTGTTCTGTTGTTCCGGCCTTAATACTTTAACAGATAGCAAATAGAAATTTTAAATATTGGTAGGGAAGAATCGTTAACACAGAGCAAACCTAATGATGATTGATAATAACAACTCCAAGAACACACTGTTGTAAAGATTGTATACAAGATATTAATCAAATTATTTAAAAGAAGATAAAAGGGGATACTGTTACTGTCTTATCCTGGTCAAAAATGTGGACTGGATTTTTGCATCTCGGCATTCCTCTTGCTCCTCTCGTCCATCAATCTTGGGTGTGTCGCCTCGCCACTCGCCACTGCCCGGCTGGAAAAAAAAGGTGATTGATTGGTAAGGTAGTTAATATGCATTGTAATGTTTTACAAAGTTTCGGGCAAGGCCCGGCCTGTAATTGTAGATTGAAAACCAAAGGGGATATTGAGAAAGAAAGTTAAAACAAATGCACAAGTGATGGTGTAGTGCAACAAGAACACTTTCCGAGGTGGCATCTATGCATCATCTCTACTCTAGTCTGTTTCCAGCCTTGACATTCAACAGTAACAGGAGAGAGCAGGCCCACAGTGCTTAGCATTAGCACATCCTACGTTAACACTTAAAATTATTATTTTTTCTCTCAAAGAGTTGGACAAACGCAAAGCACATTATCCATTCCAAACATAGCATTTTACAGTTTAAGTTAGTAAAATCAATGCACTGGAGTCATCCCACCGCTAGACTCTATTTAACTTCTACACAGACATTTGAGTCTGCTGTGGTTGTTGTTGTTGAAGTGTTTACCTTTTGGCTTTTCCGTTTTATGACACTCATGATGAAACGTCCTCCTGAGTCCTGACTTAATCATCATCATCTCTGATACTTTTACTGACTGACTGTGAAGATCTGCCTGCAGTATAAGTAAAATTTTTATCACAATCAATCAATCAATCAATCACGGAACTTATATCGCGCACTACTCACCCGTAAGGGTCTCAAGGCGCTTGGGGAAGGGGGTCTGCTACTGCTCGAACAGCCAGGTCTTGAGCTGTTTCCTGAAGGCCAGGTGGTCCTGTGTCATCCGCAGGTGGACGGGTAGGGAGTTCCAAGTCTTAGCTGCCAGGTAGGAGAATGACCTTCCTCCAGCGGTGGCTCTCTGGATGCGAGGGACAACGGCGAGGGCGAGGTTAGCGGAACGTAGCTGGCGGGTGGGCGTGTAGAAGGTGAGGCGGCTGTTGAGGTACCCTGGGCCTAGGTCGTGGAGGGACTTGTGTGCGTGGGTGAGGAGTCTGAACGTGATCCTCTTGTTGACAGGGAGCCAGTGCAGGTCTCTCAGGTGGCATGAGATGTGGCTGCGTCGGGGGACGTCCAGGATGAGTCGGGCGGAGGCGTTCTGGATACGCTGAAGTCTTTTCTGAAGCTTGGCTGTAGTACCGGCGTAGAGGGTGTTTCCGTAGTCTAGTCTGCTGGTGATGAGAGCCTGGGTGACCGTCTTCCTGGTCTCGGTCGGGATCCATCGGAAGATCTTTCGGAGCATGCGGAGGTTGTGGAAGCAAGCTGAGGAGACGGCGTTGACTTGTCTGGTCATCGATAGGGAGGAGTCCAGTATGACGCCCAAGTTGCGTGCGTGGTCCGTCGGTTCAGGTGCGGTGCCTAGTGCCGGGGGCCACCAGGAGTTGTCCCATGCGGAGGGTGATGGTCCCAGGATGAGGACTTCTGTCTTGTCCGTGTTCAGTTTCAGGCGGCTGGTGTTCATCCATTCAGCGACGTCTGTCATCCCTTCGTGCAGGCTGGCTTTGGCGGTGTCGGGGTCTCTGGAGAGGGAGAGAATCAGCTGGGTGTCATCGGCGTAGGAGATGATGTTGAGGTTGTGTTGGCGTGCGATGGCAGCGAGGGGTTTCATGTAGATGTTGAAGAGAGTGGGGCTGAGCGACGATCCTTGCGGGACGCCGCAGATGACTTCGGTGGCCTCGGAGCGGAACGGGGGGAGGCGTACTCTCTGTGTTCTGCCGGAGAGGTATGAGATGATCCATTCCAGAGCCTTCCCTTGGATGCCGGTGTCGTTGAGGCGTTGTATTAGCGTGCGGTGACAGACAGTGTCAAATGCTGCGGAGAGGTCTAGGAGGATGAGTGCCGCTGTTTCGCCGTTGTCAAGCAGGGCTCGGATGTCGTCGGTGGCTGCGATGAGGGCGGTCTCGGTGCTGTGGTTGGCTCTGAATCCGGACTGTGATGGGTCGAGGGATCCGTTCGCCTCGAGGAAGGCTGCCAGTTGCTTGTTGACGACCTTCTCGATGACTTTGGCGGGGAAAGGAAGGAGCGAGATGGGGCGGAAGTTCTTGAGGTTGGTCGGGTCCGCTGTTGGTTTCTTCAGCAGAGCGCTGAGTTCGGCGTGCTTCCAGCTCTCCGGGAAGGTTGCTGTGTTGAAGGAGGTGTTGATGATGTCTCGGAGGTGGGGTGCGATGGTAGAGGCTGCCTTGTTGAAGACATGATGGGGGCACGGGTCGGTCGGAGATCCGGAGTGGATGGTGTTCATCATGCGTGACGTGTCTTCGGGGGTCACCTCGGTCCATGTCAGAAGGGGGGTGGCGGCGGGGTGCGAAGGACACAACAAGAGTAGAAATATAAATATTACTGACTTGAGTCATTCTTTATTGTGTACAGAAAGATAGATTACTAGTACACTTTAATATCACTTTGTGCACAACAAACAAACAACGCAAACACAAACACCAATAACTTAGGTGTCCAATGCATGCCATTAAATGTCATCATTACCTGTTCCTTCTCATCTTAAGTTAACGGGACGTCTATTTCTCCATCATCATGATGGACGGTGCTGTTTTGTCAATCATACTCATTGCGCAGATTGAGTGAGTCCCCTTCCTGTATTGAATTAAAAGCAATGGGTCACCAAGCTGCAGGAGAAGTACCAATTTCTTATTTGCAAGAAGGGGGAAATTACTAGTGTTCTGTAGAAAGTTGATTAGTGGCAGTGCACAATTACATAAATTCATGCACAACAAACACAACAAAATCTAAATCATTCAGTCTGCGACTCTGCGTCCAATGCATGGCATCAATCATTACCTGTTCCTTCTCATCTTAAGTTAACGGGCCGTCTATTTCGCCATCATCATGATGGACGGTGCTGTTGTGTCAATCATACTCATTGCGCAGATTGAGTGAGTCCCCTTCCTGTATTGAATTAAAAGCAATGGGTCACCAAGCTGCAGGAGAAGTACCAATTTCTTATTTGCAAGAAGGGGGAAATTACTAGTGTTCTGTAGAAAGTTGATTAGTGGCAGTGCACAATTACATAAATTCATGCACAACAAACACAGCAAAATCTAAATCATTCAGTCTGCGACTCTGCGTCCAATGCATGGCATCAATCATTACCTGTTCCTTCTCATCTTAAGTTAACGGGCCGTCTATTTCGCCATCATCATGATGGACGGTGCTGTTGTGTCAATCATACTCATTGCGCAGATTGAGTGAGTCCCCTTCCTGTATTGAATTAAAAGCAATGGGTCACCAAGCTGCAGGAGAAGTACCAATTTCTTATTTGCAAGACGGGGGAAATTACTAGTGTTCTGTAGAAAGTTGATTAGTGGCAGTGCACAATTACATAAATTCATGCACAACAAACACAACAAAATCTAAATCATTCCATCTGGGACTCTGCGTCCAATGCATGGCATCAATCATTACCTGTTCCTTCTCATCTTAAGTTAACAGGACGTCTATTTCGCCATCATCATGATGGACGGTGCTGTTGTGTCAATCATACTCATTGCGCAGATTGAGTAAGTCCCCTTCCTGTATTGAATTAAAAGCAATGGGTCACCAAGCTGCAGGAGAAGTACCAATTTCTTATTTGCAAGAAGGGGGAAATTACTAGTGTTCTGTAGAAAGTTGATTAGTGGCAGTGCACAATTACATAAATTCATGCACAACAAACACAACAAAATCTAAATCATTCAGTCTGGGACTCTGCGTCCAATGCATGGCATCAATCATTACCTGTTCCTTCTCATCTTAAATTAACGGGCCGTCTATTTCGCCATCATCATGATGGACGGTGCTGTTGTGTCAATCATACTCATTGCGCAGATTGAGTGAGTCCCCTTCCTGTATTGAATTAAAAACAATGGGTCACCAAGCTGCAGGAGAAGTACCAATTTCTTATTTGCGAGAAGGGGGAAATTACTAGTGTTCTGTAGAAAGTTGATTAGTGGCAGTGCACAATTACATAAATTCATGCACAACAAACACAACAAAATCTAAATCATTCAGTCTGCGACTCTGCGTCCAATGCATGGCATCAATGATTACCTGTTCCATCTTATTTTCAGTTAATGGCCAGTCTCTCTTGGCTCTGAAAGGAGGATAGCTATAGTAGTCATCTGATTCATGGTCCACTTCTTTTGGAAGGACTAGGAAAGTTTGAATTTGTTGTTACCATCATCCAATCATCATTCATGAGGGAAATGGAATTGAGCAGGAGATTTAGTATGATGGAGCGGAGGAGCTGGATTCGGAGGACTGTACTGTCAAATAGCAGACACCTGAAGCTTGTATATTAAATTAGAAGAGTAGAAGACGGTGGTAATGGATTTGTTGTGATTCACAAGTTTATAACCGGAACGACAGACACATAAACAAAGGGGGAAAAAAGGGAGGAAGACAGTAAGTGCGAGCCTAATTGTCAGGGAAGTATAGCTCGTCCTCAAACTCTGGGGGTTCAGCCAGTAGAAGGTAATCATCCGTTGATTCATGTATTGTGTAATTCGGTGGTATGAAGTGCTGATTCATTTTGATCATTGTTAACCTCTCCACGTTTTTTGGAGATAGACTGGTCCTTCTCAATGTTACAATGGAACCAGCAGCACTGAAAACACGTTCGGAAGAGACACTTGCGACAGGGCAAGCCAGATAGCTTATCGCCAGCCTGCTGAGCTGTGGCCATTCAGACCTTTTCCTATACCAATACTGCAATGGGTTTTGATCAACGTACACCTCTGTTGGGTCGTCCAGATAGGCCTGGACCATCCGCTCAATGTTCAGGGTTGCTGCTGGTAAGCTTTTGTGCTGTTTTTTCTGTGCATCAGCACTGTGCTTACAATAGCCCATCTTTACATACCAATCCTGTAATGATAATGATTGTACTCGGCCTAATGATCCAGTTATTGTTTCTGTAGTCGATAGTGATGGTGAGTGTTGTGATTGTGATCCAACCGCACTGCCCTCAGCCGACGAAGTTGCACTTGATTCTGCATGGCCTGCTTCAGTATCAGTACTTGTTGTGGGTTGATCTTACGGGATTTTAATTAGCAGCCATTTGTTTTCCAACTTATTGGCTGCTTCAGCTATACAACTTTTGTAGCGGGCAACATCATTGTCGGAAAAAGCAAGGAATGTCTTCAGTAGTCCCAATTTTGCACGTGGATCCAGAATTGTGGCACAAATGTAATGTTCTTGTGACAAAATTTTATTTTGTAACCTTACATTTTCAGTTAAGCGCCGGGATAAGCTCTCCACCAAGTCATGGGCTTGCCTTCTGTCCTCTACACCTTTGTATGATTCAGACACATTATTCAGCTCATACTCTAGCATTTGCAATAATGGGATAGCTTGGCCCATTGTACAGTCCTCCTTGCTGACTTCACGTGTGAAGACCTTAAAAGGAGAAAGCATCTCAGTCAGGCATTTAATTAGGCTCCATTGCTCCATGTCAAGGATCATGCCTTTAACAGTAGCACTAGCATCCCCTCTTCTTTTCCAGACACATTCATGGACTGACCTGTGCTGTTTGTACAGACGATCAAGCATGTAATACGTTGAGTTCCAACGTGTTGCCACCTCCTGGATGAGTGCCTTGACTGACATTCTAAATTCACGTTGGATGATCCTCAGCTGCTTCCGAGCTTTAAAAGAATGGCTGAAATGAGTGCATATTCTTCGGCAGATGGCCAGTGTTAGATATGGGGGTCTCTAGTTGGCAGAGGTATACACCTTAGACTAAATAGGGACCCTTGCTTCTAGTCAGGGTACAGGGACACACACGGTAGATAACCCCTGCTCACCCTCTAGGTAGCTTGGCTCGAGCAGACAGGCTTATCCCCAAGGCAATGTGTAAGGTGTCTGCACATAGACACCACAATGATCCCCCCTCCGTACACCACAAACTTAGACCACACAGGTGCGTTATATCAAAAATATTATATCTTTATCTAGTTTCCGCAGTTAGAATCAAGCATCACAGATTTCCACAATATTCGCTTTCTTGGTTGGTCGGGATCGTGAGACGATAGTCTCTAGTCTCTTGCGTGATTCGATACTCACTGAGAGTGAATCAGTTCGTAGGCTCTTGATGTTTAGGCAGCCACGTTGCTCCGTCGGTGTCACTGCGCTCGTTGTTAAAAAACGCTCCTCTGGCTGTTCGGTGCAAGGTTTCCACAACTCCCTCGACGAGCCCCCAGTGACGATGTCGACGTCACCGGAGTCAGCCACTCACAGCGCGGCTTCGTAGAGCAGGGAAGTACGACACTCGATCTGCTTCGGGCCTCCGGGTCGCGGCAAGGCACGTGCCAATGAGCACGTCGGTCTTCTTGATGCGGAAACGGTGTCAGGCCCGGATCAGCGCGGTACTCTCCAGCAAGACAGAGAGCAGCCAGCCCACTTCACAGGCAGATGTTGAGAAGCTTGGTAGAAAAGTCCACGGTCCCTGCAGCACATAGCAGCGCAGGGGAGACACAGCAGAGTCTTGGGTTCTGGGCTACCTTTCTATCCCTGGGTTGCAAAACAGGAGGCCAGCTCTTCTCAGGCCCTTGGAGATTCGGTTTAAGACACAGCACACAGCAAAGTCTTGTTTGGTCAAGTGGGTAGAGTCAGCACACAGCAAGACCCCTTCTCCTCCTCAGCTTCAGTTGTACAGTAGAACAGGTCAGCCCTTAGAGCACACAGCAAGGCAATCTTCCTTTAGTTCTTCAGCGGTCCGTCTTTCAGCAGAGGTTCCTCTTGATGGTAGAATCTAAAAATCTGTTGTCAGGGGTCTTGTACTTATACCCCTAAAAGTCTTTGAAGTCTTTGTGCAAGTGGGTCCTGAGCCCGGTCTGATCCAGTTCTGGGTGTCGCTGGAGCACTTTGTTTTTCCTGGCTTCTCCTTTTCTTTCAGAGTGAGGGGCAGAGTCGTCAGCCGCCCAGCGGGAGGTGGAGCCAGTATTGTGGCAGGCAGGCACATCCCTATTCACTCCTAGGTGCTACCTCCTCCCTCCACTCTACTTGCAAATGCAGGTACTCAGCAAAGGGCTGACTCAGCCAACCTCCCGGGGGATCCCCAGCCCCTGTCACTCTCAAGCCAGACAGTCAATCCACAAGCGCGCCCAGGCACACAGAAGGGTCAGACAAGAGAACAGCCACTCTCTAAAAAGTACTGTCCTCCAACTCAGGATTTAGAAACAACCTCTCCTAAAAGATGTGTTATTAAATGCTGAGCTCAGGGATATCAAATACTCATGTCTTATCTTGTTCCTATGAGAAGATAGGCCGATAGCCATTGGCACCTGCCTCCCCCATGTTAGCCTATGGAGCAAGATAACCTTGCAGCAGTGAACACACAAAATGGCCGTTGTTCACTACCAGAACATGTTACCTGCACTAGTACATGCTCTACCTTTTACATACACTGCACCCTGCCCAGGGGGGTACCTTGGGCCTCCCATAGGGATGACTGACGTGTATAAAAAGGGAAGGGTTAGGCCCGGTCAGTGTGGACACTGGCCAGGAGGACATGGCAGTCCGGGGACTGCAGGCAGGCCTGCGGTGGCAGGCCTGAGACACCATTTTAGGGCTACACAGGTGGGTGGCGCAATCAGCGCTGCAGACCCACTAGTAGCATCTGTTATCACCAGCCCTGGCACACACAGTGCACTTTACTAGGGACTTCAGGGTGATACAGATATGCCAATCAGGTATATCCAATCAATATGATATTTTACACAGGGAGCACTTACACTCTGGCACTGGTTAGCAGTGGCAGGGTGTCCAAAGCATCTAAACCAGCAAAAACGAAATCCATCACAGCATCAAAAATCCAGGTAGCAGAGGCAAAAGATAGAGGAAAAACCCACGCCAAGGATGTCAGGTCTAACACGTGTCCCCTCCAGCTGAAAGTGGGGAGAACTACCCACCCTCTTGGGAGTTCTCATCACTAAGGCGGAAAAACCTGGACAGACCATCAGCATTGGCGTGCTCTGTACCGGGACGGTGTTCCACCGTAAAGTCCATTCCCTGTAGGGAGATGGACCACCTCAACAGTTTTGGATTCTCACCCCTCATCTGCATTAACCATCTGAGGGGCCTGTGGTCGGTCTGAACACGGAAGTGAGTCCCAAACAGGTAGGGCCTCAGCTTCTTCAGGGCCCAGACCACAGCAAATGCTTCCCTTTCAATAGCGCTCCACCTCTGTTCCCTGGGAAGTAGCCTCCTACTAATGAAAGCTACGGGTTGGTCCCCGCCCTCGTCGTCCATCTGTGAGAGTACTGCTCCCACGCCTTGCTCTGAAGCGTCTGTCTGCACTACGAACTCACTCGAAAAGTCAGGCGCCTTAAGCACCGGTGCTGTGCACATTGCAGTTTTCAGGGCATCAAAAGCAGTTTGACAGGCCTCGGTCCAATTCACTTTCCTGGGCTGATTTCTAGAGGTTAGTTCTGTCAAGGGGGCAACCATGGTGCCGTATCCCTTGATGAACCGTCTGTAATACCCGGTGAGTCCTAGAAAGGCTCTCACCTCTGTCTGCGTCTTGGGGGGTTCCCAAGCCAGAATGGTATCAATCTTCGCCTGTAGGGGCGCCACCTGGCCGCTCCCCACCTGGTGTCCCAAATACACCACCGATCCTTGCCCTATCTGGCACTTACTGGCCTTGATAGTGAGGCCTGCCTTTTGCAGCACCCTCAACACTTCACAGTGGTGTTGCAAGTGTTCCTCCCACGTGGAGCTGAACACAGCAATGTCATCCAGGTACGCGGCGCTGAATTGCTCCAGCCCGGTCAGTACCCGGTTGACCAGTCTCTGGAAGGTGGCATGGGCATTTTTCAATCCAAAGGGCATGACGCAAAACTGGAAGAGCCCCTCTGGTGTGGAAAATGCCGACCTCTCCTTTGCCCCTTCAGTTAAGGCAATCTGCCAGTACCCCAAAGTCAAATCGAAGGTGCTGAGATACCTGGCAGCTCCCAACCGATCCACGAGCTCATCAGCTCTGGGGATGGGGTGTGCGTCAGTCTTGGTGACCGCATTGAGCCCACGGTAGTCCACGCAAAACCGAAGTTCTGACGGGCCACCGGGTGTAGCAGATTTCTTGGGAACAAGGACCACTGGGCTAGCCCAGGGACTGCTAGAGGGCTCAATTACCCCTAACGCCAACATCTTGGAAACTTCTTCCTTGATGCTGGCCCTGACCTTGTCAGCTACTCTGTAAAACTTCTGTTTCACAGGCAGACTATCTCCAGTGTCCACATCATGGACGCACCAATTGGTGACACCTGGGGTCAGGGAGAACAGGGAGGCAAACTGACCCAACACCTGGCAACAGTCTCTCTGCTGTTCTGGGGTCAGGGTGGGCGAGAGGACCACACCATCCACTGACCCGTCTTGCTCCTTGGTTGCCAGGAGGTCAGGTAGAGGATCACTATCCTCCTCCCCACCGTCATCTGTAGCCATGAGCATCGTCACTTCAGACCTCTCGAAGTGGGGTTTGAGGCGGTTCACATGCAAGACTCTAAGGGGCTGCCTAGGAGTCTTCATGTTGATCAGGTAGGTCACCTCACTCTTGCGCTCTACCACCTCATATGGCCCGATCCACTTGTCACGGAGCGTGCAGGGTTCCACCGGTGCCATCACCCACACGTTCTGCCCAGGATGAAATTCAACCAGAGTGGTATTCTGGTCGTACCATCTTTTCATTTCTTCCTGGCTGGCTTCCAGGTTCTCTTGAGCGAGCTTCCTGAAGCGCTGCAGCTGGTTGCGGATGGCCAGCACATAGCTGAACACATCCTGGGGGGTTTTCCCACGGGACTTCTCCCACCCCTCCTTCACCAGTGTGAGAGGCCCTCTAACAGGGTGGCCATACAGCAGTTCAAAGGGGCTGAACCCTAAGGACTTCTGAGGCACCTCCCTGTAGGCAAACAACAGGCAAGGTAACCAGACGTCCCACTCCCGTCTCATGGGCTCCGCTAGGCCCATGATCATGCCTTTCAGGGTACGGTTGAACCTTTCAACCAACCCGTTTCCTTGAGGGTGGTAAGGAGTGGTGAACTTATAAGTTACCCCACACTCCTCCCACAGAGACTTCATATACCTAGAGATGAAGTTGGTACCCCGGTCGGAGACCACCTCTCGGGGGAACCCCACGCGGGAAAAGATCCCCATCAATGCACGGCCCACCACGGGTGCTGTGATTGTCCTGAGAGGGACTGCTTCCGGGTACCGAGTGGCGTGATCCACCAAGACCAGGATAAACCTGTTGCCTAAGGCGGTCTTGGGATCCAGGGGCCCTACGATATCAATGCCCACCCGCTCGAAAGGGGTGCTCACTACAGGAAACGGCTGGAGGGGCGCCACGCACATCCCTCCGCTCTTACCACTGGCTTGACAGGTTTGGCAAGACTTACAAAAGGTACCGATGTGCTTCTTCATCTGGGGCCGGTAGAAGTGGGTGACAAGCCTGTGATAGGTCTTGTCTTGCCCCAGATGTCCTGCGAGAGGCACGTCATGAGCCAGACCCAGTAAGAAGTTCCTGAAGCGCTCGGGTACCACCAGCACACGGGCTGCACCGGGCTCAGCAAACTTAGGCTCACTATAAAGTAAGTCATCCTCCCAGTAAATCAAATGTTCCTTGGACCCTAGGCCCGTTGCCTGGTCTGCAGCCTGCTGCCGCACACCAATGAGGGAAGGGCACTCCTTCTGAGCCTGGCAGAATTCCTCCCTGGAGGGACCACCCTCTTGCTGCCAATGGGTCAGCTCAGGCAATTCCCCCAGTTCGGCCACCTGTTCCCCTGTAGGTTCCAGGGCATCCCCCTCAGGTTCTGCTTCCTCCTGGACCGTGGGAACAGTGGGGGCCGGTTTCCCGCGCCCTCTGCCCCTTCCTCTCCTGACAGGTTCCTGGGCCATTGTTCCAGGCTCCGGTTCTACTAATCCACCCTTACTGGCTGTCATGGCACGTGTGGATACACAGATCCACGCTGGCAGTCCTAACATCTCCAAGTGAGTTCTGTGCTCTACGTCCTTCCATGGAGAACTCTCCAGGTCGTTACCCAACAGACAATCTACTGGCAAGGCATCACTGACACAGACTTCCAAGGTACCAGAGACTCCCCCCCATGTAAAGGGAACACGCGCCATCTTGCAAAGGCGCACTGAAGTGTCAGCTGCCACTACTGGGCGGAGCACATTGGGAATGACTTGCTCTTCAGACACCCACTGACACCTGACAGATGTCACACTAGCCCCGGTGTCTCTCAGAGCCTCTATCTCCCTCCCATTGATGATCACCTTTTGCCCGTATTTCTTAGTGTTAGCGGGTATCAAGGTATCCTGGACCATCTCTTGGTCTCCTAAAGAGACAAGGGTCATCATAGCTAATCCCTCCTCCCCACTGGAAATCAAATCCCCTCCCAAAGCTACCCTAGCTAGCCCTGGGACTGGAGCAGCAGCTGGTGCTGGGGGTTTCTTGGGACATTTAGGGGCGATGTGCCCCATTTCCCTACAAGCATAGCAAGTAGGTGGTGGTCTGTTGCCCTTAGGGGGCCAAGACCTCTTACGCTTGGGGGCTTGGGACTCCTTCTCCTGGGAACTGTTTTGGTGCCCTTTAGAGAACTCCTTACTGTTACCCTTGTCCTCCCCACCTTTCTGCTGGGGACCCTGTCCACCCTTGGCTGGCATACTTACCACCCCTTTGTTGAACCTGGTGCTAGTCCAGCGGTCTGCCTCTTTAGCAAGCTCACTGGGATCAGTTAACTTGCTGTCTAAAAGATGCTGGCGCAGCTCTGGAACACATAGACTACTCAAGTGCTCCCAACTAATCAAGTGAAACAACCCCACATAATCAGTAACTTTGCTGCCCTTTATCCAACCTTCCAGTGCACGCGTGTACATACTCACACACTCCAACCAAGTACTTGAATCAAGTTTCTTGAAGTTCCTAAACTTCTGGCGGTACTGTTCTGGTGTAAGCCCATACCTGAGGCATAAGGCCTCCTTCATAGTGGGGTAGGTTAAGGTCCCTGCTGCTTCTAAGGGTGCTAAGACATCCCTCACCAGAGGCCTCAAAATGCTTCCACAACCCCGCTCCCCAACTCTTCTCAGGCACTTCATTCATCTTCAAGGCAAGCTCATAGGATCTAAACCACGCATAGATATCCTCACCCCTCTGATAATTCTGTACCAAATCTTTCGGCATGTATACTTTACCCGCCTGTACTGGTTGTGCGCTGCCACCATTCGGACTGGACTCCACTTGTTTGGCTTTAATGTCCAGCTCCCTCATGCTCAACTCATGAGCCAACTGGAGTTTTCTCTCTTCCAAAGCGAGAGCATTCCTCCTCTCCTCCGCCTTCTTTTCACTGTCAAGGCGCAGTTTCCTCTCTTCTGCTTGAGCTTTGAGCTTAAAAAGTTCAATCTCATGGGCCCTAATCCTCTGATTTTCCTCCAGTTCCTCCGGAGAAAGGCCCCTACTGGAATGGGTGCTGCCAGCCCTAGATGCCGGTCTATTCACTGGCAGATCATCGGATCCAAATCCGTGCTCCGGTGTGCCATCCCCTCCAGTAGCTTCCTCGGTTGCGCCATTCTTGGCCTCCCACCAGGCCCTTAGAGCTTTCTGTAGCTCCGTCTTGTTGGCGCCGCCCTTCACTGGGCATCCAAGCTGCTTGCAGAATTGCTTTAGTTGCTCCTTCGTATATTCGAGCAACTTTTTCACTTCGAATTGCAATTCCGACTCCTCACCTACTCCATTCAGAGACATGATGCTTCGTCGATCCTCCAAGAATAGTCTTCGCAAAAACTTCGTGCAATGCAACTGCTTACTAGATTAGTGATGTATGAAGAATCACTGCAGGTCAAGTGCAAATACTGGTTCTAATCCGCACCGCTGACCACCAATGTTAGATCTGGGGGTCTCTAGTTGGCAGAGGTATACACCTTAGACCAAATAGGGACCCTTGCTTCTAGTCAGGGTACAGGGACACACACGGTAGATAACCCCTGCTCACCCTCTAGGTAGCTTGGCTCGAGCAGACAGGCTTATCCCCAAGGCAATGTGTAAGGTATTTGCACGTAGACACCACAATGATCCCCCCTCCGTACACCAAAAAATTAGACCACACAGGTGAGTTATATCAAAAATAATATATCTTTATCTAGTTTCCGCAGTTGAAATCAAGCATCACAGGTTTACACCATATTCGCTTTCTTGGTTGGTCGGGATCGTAAGACGATAGTCTCTAGTCTCTTGCGTGATTCGATACTCACTGAGAATGAATCAGTTCGTAGGCTCTTGTTGTTTAGGCAGCTACGTTGCTCCGTCGGTGTCACTGCGCTCGTTGTAAAAAAAACGCTCCTCTGGCTGTTCGGTGCAAGGTTTCCACAACTCCCTCGACGAGCCCTCAGTGACGATGTCGACGTCACCGGAGTCAGCCACTCACAGCGCGGCTTCGTAGAGCAGGGAAGTACGACTCTCGATCTGCTTCGGGCCTCCGCGTCGCGGCAAGGCACGTGCCGATGAGCACGTCGGTCTTCTTGATGCGGCAACCGGTGTCAGGCCCGGATCAGCGCGGTACTCTCCAGCAAGACAGAGAGCAGCCAGCCCACTTCACAGGCAGATGTTGAGAAGCTTGGTAGAACAGTCCACGGTCCCTGCAGCACACAGCAGCGCAGGGGGGACACAGCAGAGTCTTGGGTTCTGGGCAACCTTTCTATCCCTGGGTTGCAAAACAGGAGGCCAGCTCTTCTCAGGCCCTTGGAGATTCGGTTTAAGACACAGCACACAGCAAAGTCTTGTTTGGTCAAGTGGGTAGAGTCAGCACACAGCAAGACCCCTTCTCCTCCTCAGCTTCAGTTGTACAGTAGAACAGGTCAGCCCTTAGAGCACACAGCAAGGCAATCTTCCTTTAGTTCTTCAGCGGTCCGTCTTTCAGCAGAGGTTCCTCTTGATGGTAGAATCTAAAAATCTGTTGTCAGGGGTCTTGTACTTATACCCCTAAAAGTCTTTGAAGTCTTTGTGCAAGTGGGTCCTGAGCCCGGTCTGATCCAGTTCTGGGTGTCGCTGGAGCACTTTGTTTTTCCTGGCTTCTCCTTTTCTTTCAGAGTGAGGGGCAGAGTCGTCAGCCGCCCAGCGGGAGGTGGAGCCAGTATTGTGGCAGGCAGGCACATCCCTATTCACTCCTAGGTGCTACCTCCTCCCTCCACTCTACTTGCAAATGCAGGTACTCAGCAAAGGGCTGACTCAGCCAACCTCCCGGGGGATCCCCAGCCCCTGTCATCTCAAGCCAGACAGTCAATCCACAAGCGCGCCCAGGCACACAGAAGGGTCAGACAAGAGAACAGCCACTCTCTAAAAAGTACTGTCCTCCAACTCAGGATTTAGAAACAACCTCTCCTAAAAGATGTGTTATTAAATGCTGAGCTCAGGGATATCAAATACTCATGTCTTATCTTGTTCCTATGAGAAGATAGGCCGATAGCCATTGGCACCTGCCTCCCCCATGTTAGCCTATGGAGCAAGATAACCTTGCAGCAGTGAACACACAAAATGGCCGTTGTTCACTACCAGAACATGTTACCTGCACTAGTACATGCTCTACCTTTTACATACACTGCACCCTGCCCAGGGGGGTACCTTGGGCCACCCATAGGGATGACTGACGTGTATAAAAAGGGAAGGGTTAGGCCCGGTCAGTGTGGACACTGGCCAGGAGGACATGGCAGTCCGGGGACTGCAGGCAGGCCTGCGGTGGCAGGCCTGAGACACCATTTTAGGGCTACACAGGTGGGTGGCGCAATCAGCGCTGCAGACCCACTAGTAGCATCTGTTATCACCAGCCCTGGCATACACAGTGCACTTCACTAGGGACTTCAGGGTGATACAGATATGCCAATCAGGTATATCCAATCAATATGATATTTTACACAGGGAGCACTTACACTCTGGCACTGGTTAGCAGTGGCAGGGTGTCCAAAGCATCTAAACCAGCAAAAACGAAATCCATCACAGCATCAAAAATCCAGGTAGCAGAGGCAAAAGATAGGGGAAAAACCCACGCCAAGGATGTCAGGTCTAACAGCCAGTATATTGCTGACTATGGGTTCTTCTTTCAGAAAGTCTTGAACTATAATGTTTATGCAGTGCGCCAAACGCGGAACCCTGAAATAGGAACCAAGTTCCATGGCCTTAAGTACATTACTGCCATTGTCTGTGGCAACAAAACCAATACGAAGCCCTCTGGGCCGCAGCCATTCCAAAACCTTGGTGCGAAACTCGTGTAAAATGTTTTCAGCCGTATGAGATTTCTCCATGGCGAACATGGCTACAGTTGCATGTTTCCGAGTACCTTCAAAAATCGCAGCTGTGTCAACAACACCTCGTGCAGATAGTTTATCTTTAACCCCCACAAAAGAGATCCAGTGTGCAGTGTGCATGTAATCTGTGGCTTGGCAACTGCTCCACATGTCTGTTGTCAGGTGGATATTGTGCACAGCACTCTTCTGCAAAGCTTGTCCAACCAATTCCAGCACATCATGATGTAGTGCTGGAACAGCAATTCTTGCGAAATAGGACCGGCTGGGAACTTTCCATTTCGGGCAGATGGCAGACACAAATTCAAGGAAACCCACCCCTTCCACAAATGAAAAAGGAAGAAGGTCCAGCGCTAACATTTTAGCCAGCTTCGCATTGTACAATCGTGCCATTGGGTGGTTGCGTTCGAACTGCCCCTCCAACCTAAACATGTTCTCAATGGTAGGCTGGCTTACTTTCCTTAGTGGTGCTGTTTTCATTAACCCACTATGGCTCAACGACACAGATTGTCTCATTGAGGTACTCGCCGGTCGCCTTGGTGTCTCACACAGACTCTGAGTATGGCTCTTACTGCGGTGCCACTCTGATGTTACTGAGGAGGATGTGGGCGTTACCACCACTGCACTACTGGGGACAGGGCTAGAAATGCTTCCCTCTTCTTCACCTGCCACCACAATAATATCGCTCTCTGATTCATCCTGACCAACTTCAATGGGTTGACTTTTTCTACTTTCTTTTAACTTAAGTAGGTGATCCTCCCACACGATAGTGTGGTGTATTCTGAGATGACTTTCTTGTCCTCCGGTACCATAATTTGTACCAAGCTTACCACGCCGAACAACTTGCCGACAAATTGAGCATATAGCAACGTTCTCCTCCTTGGCGCTAACAGAAAAGAAGTCCCAAACTGGGGAGGAGAACTTTCTGGCACTGCTGGATGTGCCACTTTCAACACCAGATGAACTTGAATGGGTGTTTGAAAATGTGTGACCCTGTGCACCTACACTGTGACTTTTACTACCAATACCTACTGAGATGGTTGAGCTGGATGTAGGTCCCTGCCGGGCCTTGGAAAATATGGCAGCTGGAGGTAGTGGTGGTGTAACCTGTGTTGGTGAGATCCGTGCTACATCCCGCTCAGTAGCAGCCTTTCTGGATAGGGTGAGAATGTTGGTCTCCAATCCCTTTGGGGCGGGAGTAATGTGAGCGATGACTGGCTCGTCTTCATCAACATCATCACCCCCCTCTTCTACATCTACCTCCATAACTCTAAGTTTTTCTGGAACCTTCCTTTTCAGAAGCATTGTCTTGTGGTGTATATCACTCTCAGACCGAGCTGGTGGGACCCAAGTGTCATCACGATCATCAGAAGCGGGGCTTGAAGAAGAAGATGATGGACTAAGCCTCCTTTTCCTTGCTGGTGGTCTGGAAGACAATAGATCTTCTGAAACAGTGGTTTGACTTTGCTCCACTTTGTCTGCAGGAAGCTCGATTTCCTGAAATGCCCCTACGTCAGGAGCAACAACTACTATGGTGGGCTGTTGCGGCGGCTGCTGCTGTTCTTGTTGCGGCGGCTGCTGCTGTTCTTCTTGCGGCGGCTGCTGCTGTTCTTGTTGTGGCGGCTGCTGCTGTTCTTGTTCCGGCGGCTGCTGCTGTTCTTGTTGCGGCAGCTGCTGCTGTTCTTGTTGCGGCGGCTGCACACTGATCTGCTGAGTTTTCGCCTGCGTTGAACCTGATTGTGTACTACTTTGCGGTAATGACATTTCTTCAACATCGCTGCTCGTTAGTAGACTGGCTACCTCTGCGACACTAAAGCCCTTGGGCCTAGGTTGGTGTGGTTGGACCGCTGTGCTGCTCCCAGCTTGGTTCCCGGACAACGCTGCTGAAGGCGTAACTTTTTTGGTGCCAAAAAAAACATTGGCCGGCACACCACCAGTCGTGGTTAATGGCACTTCCTTTTTCTGTTCCTTCTTCTCACCGACAACTTTCTTGGTACTGGACCTGGTACCTTTCTTTGGGGCCATCTTCTTCAGATGTCAGGCGGAATGCAGATGCACAACAAGTTCTGGTCACACGTGGACGTGATGCGCAGCAGGACTGCTGCCTGGCTGGCAGTACAACGGGTAGCCGCCGGGTGATGCTGATGACACCAACTACTCTGTCTTTTGTGCACCTAAAAGCAAAGACAGGAGAAGAACATCAGTAAAATGTTGCATTTGTTGTTGTGGTTCAGTTACTTAGTACTTTACTAGTGAAAACAAAAGATAGTCTAGCCATATATGACTAGAGCTATGTTATACTACTGTGTACAGCCACACACTACACTCTCAGGAAGGATAGGAAAGTTAATAATAACCACCAAAATAAAAATGTAATGAAAGTGTGGTGGACCATTAAATTATTTGAGCATCTCAGCATCCATGGAGCTGCTGCTGGCAAAGGGGGTGGATGGATGGAAGCAGTAAGCCAAATAGCCAATAGGAAAACCATGCAGGCCTATGGCAAAAGCAGGACACTAATAACTCACAGTCCAAACACCAAAAAAGGCCACCACTCACATGGACACTCACAAATCACAAACAAGCCGGGGGCCTGGGAAACACCAGGAGCTGACAAAAGGCCTATAAAAGCCAGGTAAAGGATGCATGCTAAAGCACACTGCTCTGCCTTTTTAATGCAACAAAATGGAAATACGAACATTCACAGGCCCCAAAAAGGTAAACAGGGTGCATGCATTGCACACCAACACACCAGACACATCCAACAAAAGCATGTCTTTAAGACCACCAACATCAGAAAGGCCACCCCAAAAAACACACTTCCCCAACTCAATCCAATGCCATCCATGCCCTAAATGATGTCTAAAAATTCAACAGACCACACAGAAAACACTTGATTAATAAAGCTGTGGCTACCTGCTCTGATCCTAGTGGATGAAAAAGCAGGCCTGTTGGCAGACAAGGCCAGGCAAGCTTGCAGGCCTAGACTTCAAAATGGCCACCAGCCACATGGCCAGGCCCAACAACATCACAAAGGCCACCCCCAAAAAACACACTTCCCCAACTCAATCCAATGCCATCCATGCCCTAAATGATGTCTAAATTCAACAGATCACACAGAAAACACGTGATCAATAAAGCTGTGGCTACCTGCTCTGATCCTAGTGGATGAAAAAGGAGGCCTGTTCGCAGACAAGGCCAGGCAAGCTTGCAGGCCTAGGCTTCAAAATGGCCACCAGCCACATGGCCAGGCCCAACAACTTCACAAAGGCCACCCCAAAAAAAACACACTTCCCCAACTCAATCCAATGCCATCCATGCCCTAAATGATGTCTAAATTCAACAGATCACATAGAAAACACTTGATCAATAAAGCTGTGGCTACCTGCTGTGATCCTAGTGGATGAAAAAGCAGGCCTGTGGGCAGACAAGGCCAGGCAAGCTTGCAGGCCTAGGCTTCAAAATGGCCACCAGCCACATGGCCAGGCCCAACAACATCACAAAGGCCACCCCCAAAAAACACACTTCCCTAACTCAATCCAATGCCATCCATGCCCTAAATGATGTCTAAATTCAACAGATCACATAGAAAACACTTGATCAATAAAGCTGTGGCTACCAGCTCTGATCCTAGTGGATGAAAAAGCAGGCCTGTTGGCAGACAAGGCCAGGCAAGCTTGCAGGCCTAGGCTTCAAAATGACTACCAGCCACATGGCCAGGCCCAGCAACATCACAAAGGCCACCCCCAAAAAACACACTTCCCCAACTCAATCCAATGCCATCCATGCCCTAAATGATGTCTAAATTCAACAGATCACATAGAAAACACTTGATCAATAAAGCTGTGGCTACCTGCTCTGATCCTAGTGGATGAAAAAGCAGGCCTGTTGGCAGACAAGGCCAGGCAAGCTTGCAGGCCTAGACTTCAAAATGGCCACCAGCCACATGGCCAGGCCCAACAACATCACAAAGGCCACCCCCAAAAAACACACGTCCCCAACTCAATCCAATGCCATCCATGCCCTAAATGATGTCTAAATTCAACAGATCACACAGAAAACACTTGATTAATAAAGCTGTGGCTACCTGCTCTGATCCTAGTGGATGAAAAAGCAGGCCTGTTGGCAGACAAGGCCAGGCAAGCTTGCAGGCCTAGGCTTCAAAATGATCACCAGCCACATGGCCAGGCCCAACAACATCACAAAGGCCACCCCCAAAAAACACACTTTCCCAACTCAATCCAATGCCATCCCTGTCCTAAATGATGTTTAAATTCAACAGATCACACAGAAAACACTTGATTAATAAAGCTGTGGCTACCTGCTCTGATCCTAGTGGATGAAAAAGCAGGCCTGTTGGCAGACAAGGCCAGGCAAGCTTGCAGGCCTAGGCTTCAAAATGGCCACCAGCCACATGGCCAGGCCCAAAAACATCACAAAGGCCACCCCCAAAAAACACACTTCCCCAACTCAATCCAATGCCATCCATGCCCTAAATGATGTCTAAATTCAACAGATCACACAGAAAACACTTGATCAATAAAGCTGTGGCTACCTGCTCTGATCCTAGTGGATAAAAAAGGAGGCCTGTTCGCAGACAAGGCCAGGCAAGCTTGCAGGCCTAGGCTTCAAAATGGCCACCAGCCACATGGCCAGGCCCAACAACTTCTCAAAGGCCACCCCCAAAAAACACACTTCCCCAACTCAATCCAATGCAATCCATGCCCTAAATGATGTCTAAATTCAACAGATCACACAGAAAACACTTGATCAATAAAGCTGTGGCTACCTGCTCTGATCCTAGTGGATGAAAAAGCAGGCCTGTTGGCAGACAAGGCCAGGCAAGCTTGCAGGCCTAGGCTTCAAAATGGCCACCAGCCACATGGCCAGGCCCAACAACATCACAAAGGCCACCCCCAAAAAACACACTTCCCCAACTCAATCCAATGCCATCCATGCCCTAAATGATGTCTAAATTCAACAGATCACACAGAAAACACTTGATCAATAAACTGTGGCTACCTGCTCTGATCCTAGTGGATGAAAAAGCAGGCCTGTTGGCAGACAAGGCCAGGCAAGCTTGCAGGCCTAGGCTTCAAAATGGCCACCAGCCACATGGCCAGGCCCAACAACATCACAAAGGCCACCCCCAAAAAGCACACTTCCCCAACTCAATCCAATGCCATCCATGCCCTAAATGTGCTTGAAAATGAAATACATTAAAAAAACAACAAAAGGAACAGTTGCTTCATCATGCACACACCCATGAGGCCATGCCCATGGCTAACTCGGGCCTACTACTACTACCCACAAAATAAAAAATAAAAAAGGAATGATGATAATTAATTATCAAAAATAAATTGTAGTTACTTACAACAACTGCAATGCCCACAATCAAACAGACACAACAACCACTTACTTGTAAAATATCCTATTCCAAAAATCCTCAAATCCAATTGCAATGATGCAGCAGACAAAAAGAGTGATCTTTCCAGCTCCAAATCCAAAGGCAGAATGAGCAGGAGATGGACAAAGCACTGGGAGGAGCCTGCTGGACAGGAACAGGAAGTTGGAGATTCTGTGTCACTTCCTCCCTCTCTCCACCTTTTAAAAAAAGGACTCCTTGCACAAAAAAGGACAGCCAAATGTCAATGTAAGGAGTTGTTTTCATCCAAAATCAGCATTTGAAGAAGGTTTCATGCTGCTAGAGCTGATATTCCTCTCCAAATTGAAAATTTTACATGTTCGAGTTATCGAGCTTCACATTTCTTCCGCCGGCGTGTCGAAAATGACATGATCGCGTTCTCTTTGTCCCTGTCGCGTTGGATATGACGTGTTCGGGGTCTCTTTCTCCTGTTCACGTTCGATTAGACGTGCCCGCGTCCTCACCCTCTTGCTCGCGATGTAGAATGACGTTTTTCGAGATCTCAATCTTCTCATACTCGCGCGGTGCATGATCGTGAGAAGAAAGACGTGATCGCGCGACAAATGACGTGATCGCGCGACAAATGACGTGAATGCGGCCGCGAACTGTCACGAGACAGCGCAAAATGGCTACCAACATCCAACATCTCGTGGAGAACGCGACCGGGTCGGGAAAACTTGTCGGCGAACGCGGGGATTCAGGTAAGGCGATCGCGCGCACGCGAGAATGTATTTTTTTACAGCGCAAGCAAGAAACAAATTATCGCTAAGCTGCGTAATGCGGAAATTTTGACATTTTCGCGCTTTCCGCGGAACGCAAAAATGCCAAAATATCGCAATTTCCGCGAACGGAACGGAATTTTGGCCCAGGCCTAGTTTTGACACATCCCCAGGTTTACATGATCTTGTAAATCTGAGAATGTGTCAAAATACATGGGTTGTTGGAGAACACCTACCACAATGCCCATTGAATGCCTCCCTAGCTCAGAGTAAGGCAACGCAGCTATTTGCGTTTCCTTACCTTACTCAATATCTTTGAGGCCATTCAAAGCCATGCAAATGGGCTTTAAGTGGCGTCATAAATATGATTTGGTGGTTTGTGCCACAGTTGCATCACAAAACGTGATGTAATAGTGTTGCAAGAGGCTCATAAATATGCCCCTTGAGGTCCTACATTTACCAGCTATGTATGATGTTCTAACTAGGAGGGTACTGATGCTCACAGGCATGAAAGTGAGCCTTTACCATTCAATTGGAGCTGTAGTGCTGCGGAAAGAGATGTGGTGCCGCGATGAATCAGAGTTTTGATTTGTTATGAAATAAATTACGACTGCCATAACAGTATACATGCTGGTGCACTTAATTCAGATAATACTAGGTAGGACATGTTTTCCACAGAGAGCAGATGTGCTGGTGAGAAATGTTTTTTTCAATGTGCTCTGCCACCCACAGTTTCAGTTCTCCCGCTTCACATGAGGATAATTGCAGTTAACGTCTGTGCAAACATCAGAAAGCTGCATGCTCAAAAGAGGGAGTCAAGGACTTTTAAACTGAAAGTCATCAACGGTCTACTGTGAGGAAAAAGAGCGCAACTCCTTGCGTGGCTGGCAGAATCCACATTCTTATGACAATATGTTATTGATAAGTGGTTAGTGAGCCCATGAGAGGTACCTGGAAATAAAGAGAGAGAGGTTCTGGTTTCCAGTAGCGGCTCAATCAGGCAATAGGAGTGAGCTGTGGGGTGGGGTGGGGGCGGGCGGCGGTTGGGGTGGGGAGTATTGGAAGTCGACAGACGACAAGATAAGTAATATGAAATAAATAAATAAATCAAACCACTTACCTTGCGCCCACTGCATTGCGGAGTTGGTGATGCGGCGAGTGCCAGGTAAGTGTTTTTTTAAATTTATTTCATATTACTTATCCTGTCATCTTTCGACATCCACCACCCCTGCCCTGCCTCACCGCTCTTACCTCTGCGAACCACTACTGCCAGTTTCAAAGTATAAGAATGACTATGAATTGTTGGAAAATGCTAAAATCCAGCCATATGGAGCACGACACTGCAAGCCAAGCACATGTCTTGCTTTGAGGCTAAGATAGCTTTTTGGAACAGAGGCGTTTTCAAATTTCCGTAGCTGCACCTTTATGTAACATTACAAGCACCATACTGCAAAATGGATGCTAGTAATCCTCCTATCAAAATATTGTTACGTTGTTGCAGGTTTGCAAACTTTACGCGAGTGCAAACACCAAAGGCAGTTTAAAGCGATGAATACATAGTTGCAAAGTACAAAATAGTGAAAATGTAAATCCTGAACAAGAAACACAAAGGGGCATATTTACAAGGAGGCGATAATAAATTACCACCGCTTTAGCGCCCGTTTTCGGTCGAAAAGCGGCGATAATTTTATCGCCTAATTAGCAAGGTCACGCTAATGCGTGAAACCTTGCTTTAGCGTGGGGATTCCTAACGCCCAGCTTTGCATCTCTAATAAGATGCAAAGTGGCCGTTCCTGACATGACTGGAGAAATGTCGCTAAGCGACATTTCTCCTATCATCAAGCCCCACGCTATGAAGCATAGCGGCAGGAAAAGTAGCGATAACCCCTGTTATCGCTACTTTCCTTACGCCTGCTTCAGGACTGACTTAGCCATGATATCCTATGGAAGGTGGCTATCATCGCTAAGTTTGTGAGGCCCTATCAACAAGCTAACGTGAGATTATCGCTGGGTTTCCAGCGATAATCTGACGTTAGGCAGTTAGCGCTAGGATTTTTATCGCCTTTGAGATAAGCGTTGCTAATAGCACGCTATCTCAGCGATAAAAATCCACGCTAGCCGGCGATAATTATCCTAGCGCTAAGTGCGCTGAGCGATAATTATAGCCAGTTGTTTTTGATATGCCCCATAGTATCTTAGAGCCCTGACAGTGAAATAAAGTGCACAGGAAGATTAGCTGATTTCCTGGTTATGGTTAGAGGTGGGCAATCCCTTCAAATGGGAATATCTTGTGAACAGGGACCTGGTGACTTTAGGTGAAGGCTGGAGAGAATTTCAGGTACATTTTTAAACAGCATAATTTGCCTATTTTTTCGATTGCAGAGCAGAATTAGGGGGCATATCAACAACAACCGGCGATAATTATCTCTAAGCGCACTTAGCGCTAGGATAATTATCGCCGGCTAGCGTGAATTTTTATCGCTGAGATAGCGTGCTATTAGCAACGCTTATCTCAATAGCGTTAAAAATCCTCACGCTAACAGGCTAATGTGAGATTATAGCTGGAAACCCAGCGATAATCTCACGTTACCTTGTTGATAGGGACAGGCAAACTTAGCCATGATATCCTCCTTCCATAGGATATCATGGCTAAGTCTGAAAAATACCAGACGTAAAAAAGCAGCGTTAACCGCGGTTAGCACTGCTTTTTTTGTCTCTAACAGGGTTAGCGACATTCTTGATAATAGGAGAAATGTCGCTTAGCGACATTTCTCCTATTATTTTACTCTGGAACGTCCCCTTTGCATCTCATGAGAGATACAAGGGGAAGCGTAGAGTAAAAGGGTGCTAACATGCACATTTGCATGTTAGCACCCTATTGTTGATAGGGCGCTAGTTTTATCTCTCCTTTTTTGGCTTTTAAAGCCAAAAAAGCAGAGATAAAGCCCTTGTTGATATGCCCCTAGGTTACTCTTCAGGTGAAAAAACATCCAAGCCCAAAGTCTAACATGGTTGCTTTTAGAAGCATTATTAGGTGCCTGGGAGTTTAATTGCCCTAATGATAATGATAATTTTATTAAGATATACGCATTTCCTGTCCACTGATCATGCTCTTGAGGGCAACTTCACCAGCAGGGAACCTTTTGTGGGGTGTCTGCCCCTAGGGGATTCGGGCACTCTAATAGGCTGGAGGTCGCTGAACTCACCCTGCTGTGAAATTTGATGTCAAGAATCCTAATAGGCTGGGCAATGAAACTAATATCCAATTACTATTAAGGTTTTGGAGTATCAAGCTGTCTGCGCCACCGACCGGCTTCACACGTCCCCGAGCCGCCTGTGAAATATTGCTGGGGTTAGATGCAGGGTTGAGATCTGGGTATAACCAAATCCCAGTGCATGTAGTACAGACTGTACAAACAAATCTGATAGTGGAATGCGAATGTTTTTTACAGGCAGCTGAGGAAGTGTCTATAAATTGTCTTTTTGATGCAGTACAATCTAAGCCAACAATTGGTATAGACGCTGGTGCCGGTCTCCCCGCACCTCCCTGCCCACCCGAGTGTATGACCAGTCAGCTGTATCACCAACCTGAGTTATTTTGACATAAATGACATGCACCTTTCAGCGTCTTCGGAAACATAGACTTGGAATGCAGGGCTACGTTTATTACCTCCTACTTTGAGTTA
Organism: Triturus cristatus; assembly: GCF_964204655.1. Classification (NCBI taxonomy): domain Eukaryota; kingdom Metazoa; phylum Chordata; class Amphibia; order Caudata; family Salamandridae; genus Triturus; species Triturus cristatus. The sequence goes on from NC_140594.1 coordinate 834,228,764, forward strand.
CTGAGCAGCCGGGCCCACTTCTTCATGCCCATGATACCATGTGTTCGTTCTTGTCGCTCCTTAGCTGTTGAGGCCACCGACCCAATGAAGCTTCATCTAAGGCCTGCAAATTATGCATTTGGAGCGTCTTATCCTTGAAAAACATGATGATACACCCCAAGATCACTACCTTTCATGGAAACTAAGGTAGGACTGAGTGACAAGATGCTTTCACTGTAAAAGCAAAGAAGGACTCAACACTGAAATTCTTTCTTTGAAAGTAAAGAAGGACTCAACTCTTATGATTGGTCCCCCTTGCAGCTAATAATAGGGCCATTTTAGAATGGTCGAAATATGATCCCCTCCATAACCTCAACATTTTCCTTTGATAAATCCCTATCCATGAAGCCCCAAACTGGACTACCACCTTACTACCCTGCTTAAGTAGAAAACACAGGAACCAACAGCCAAGGGAATAATCATACCACTTTGACTATCCCCTCAACGGCGGAACACACACTCATGGGTACTTTTAATACACTTAAGGCACTCCCACCGGCCCAAACAATCTCACCCACAATGCCTGATAACCCACTTCCAAACAATGTTACATAACATATGCTCCTACCTGCCCAGATTACACATCCCTGCACTGTGTAGCAGGCACCAGGCGGTGGCTGCCACACAGTTCAGAGATGTTTAGAGGGCTCTATAGGGGCCGCTCAGGCCCCATAGCAGGGGGGCAAGAGGGGGACGTGGCCCTGCTTGGGGCCCCCAAAGTAATTTTCCTACAGTCTTTCCATGTTGGAAAGGCCGACATGGAAAGGCTGTCGGAAAATTACATCATAATCCCAACAGTGGTGCTGAGATTGGCTCCGCTGTCATTAAGGGATCATGAGCCTTTCCGATGCTCTGGCGGACTTCTTGAGGTCCCTCCACCCGATGCCTCTGCCTGCCGCATCATAATCTGGCGGGCGGACCGCAGGGGCAGATGATGGGTGGACCTAACCGACAGTCGGTCGGTTGCGGTCCACCCTACACCATAATCAGCCCCTATGTATCCCCTTAGTCTTGCATGCATGCTCGTATCTCACATGTTTTGGTGATGGTCGCTCTCTAGACTTCTATAATAACATGTTCCGCCTTCGAAAATAATGTTGTTCTGTATATCCTCTATCTTTTTAACCACTGTAAAGCGCTCTGATAACTATAACGGTCATTTTCATGCTATATAAAACTTTATAAATAAAGAATAAATATTAATGCAGCCATTCACCAGTCTCTGGTGAAGGGAAGACAGGGTTTCTTGTGGCTGTGTTTTCTTGTCTGGCGTCTATGGGCAAGCTGGAAACTTTCATGTAGGCACGTCATCTGCAGGGCAAGGCAGTAGAATTTCTCAAATGTGTCTGGCTTCTTCCTAGCGTTAAGGGGATGCACAGCTCTCGGTTTTATTTTCTGAGGCAGAAAAGCAGGATCCATTTATGCCTCTTTTCAGGATTCTCAGTGTGTGGCCCTGGATTGGAATGCTAGTTTATATGTTCTCAATCTTGGCAGTTGAGCAACAGCCCACTGCCAATAGGTTCAGCCTGTGCATTTTGGTACTCGGACATTTCCCCAGTGGACTGCACGTTAGGGGTTTGTGCACAAAGGAGTATGGACTGCCATGACCCATTCATGGCCCTATAGTTGCAGACTCGTCCAATGGGACTGGTTTGTGAAAGGGATGATTTTGATTTCTGGTCTGGCTCTAACAGCCAATCTGAGCATATGCATGTTTAAAGCTTGTAAATTCAACACACCAGGATTCTCACAAGGAACCCTCTTACTTTCTTTCCATAATGCAGTGTTGAGCAACGTGCCATACACCCTCCAATGAACAGCTCTGTAGCAACAGTTAATTGAGGCACAAGAAGCAGGAGAGGAATTAGAGATGGATGCAAACTCCATTTGTAGACATATTAAGATGTCCGCTTGGTTTACAAAAAAATTCCATTGGTGCATTCGCCAGGTAAGGTATCCAACTTTTGTGTGGTATGGAAATTTCCCAATGAGAATCGTACACATCATTTATGTGGAGTTACACGTTTTTTCTTCAAGGGAAAAACGTTTTCCTCTTAGATATATATACCCCTACAGCTCTACGAAGTTTGTGGCTGTTCTGTTTTCTTAGATCCAGGAACTGGCTTTACTTCCTCACTTAGCTGGGGCCGGTAATTGTCACTGTCCAAGATAGGAAACAGTCGGAGATCGCGTTCAGAATTCTCACAAACTGAATGGTTTATGGATTTCACAAACTCCCAAGCTAGATACGCCATGAACACCCATTGCTCACCTCTGAAGTGGGAGCTACGCCTGCACGATTGTACGCTATTACACAGAAATACGTTGCTTTACCACAGCTGAGAATTATTTTGATGACTACTAGAAGATGTAAATACAGCCATTTTTTGAAGGTAAACATACATTGATGAACAGAGAGGGCAACGTGATTGGGCCTGTCATATTTTCATATGTTTATCACACAGTAATCTGGTGTGTTTTTTGGGTAATTCGGACTTCTAAACCACTATTTTTATAATCGTTTCCCTAGAGTATTAGGACAGTCCCTAAATTGTTCATGTAATAAAGTCAGAGGGGAAACTTATCACATTCCCTCTTGTGTGGTTCCGGGTAAAAGAGCTTCTCTCATCAACTGACCAATGCTGACTTTCAACACCGCGTTTTTTTTATGTTTATAGGACTTTTATAGGCCCTAACAAGCCAGTGTGCATGACACCTTAAACAGAATATAATTTTTCCGTTTTATTCCCAGTTTTTCTCACTAGAAACATTATTTGAACTACATCTACTGAGAGTGTGTTAGTCGAAGCATCCCAAGCTGCCTTGACGAGTCACGTGCCTGCTTTTTTCTTCGCAGGAAGCTCAATTATGGAGACAGACGATTAATGATTGCGATGGCTTCTCTGACAGTATGAATGGCTCGTGATTCAGAAGAAAAACAAGTCTCTGAGAAAATGAAATGCGGCAGCTGAAGAAAATCCAACTGCAGAGTGGAATAATTGTTTTTGTTATAATAATAACACTTTCTTTAATCTGTAACATTGCATGAACATAATTCTGAATTCTTGCACTGAATTTGCGTTTACTGTCACAAAAATCATATTTTGTGACCTGAAGGCAAACAAAGGTTTCTGGGGCAGATTTATGAGGCCCTTGCGCCTCATTTACGCCGCCGTTGCATCACTTTTGTGATGCAGCGCCGGCGCAAATCCTGCGCCATGCTGCGGGGTATTTACAACGTGACGCATCTGGGAGATGCGTCACGTTGTAAAGCCCTGCGCCAGCAGTAGGCGTACCTGTGCAGGGGGGGGGCGTTCCGTCGCAGGAACGCCTCCTAAAAGTGGCTGAGTGAAATCTACAAGATTTCACTCAGTCACTTTTGAGCCCATGCTGCGTCTAAACCCTGCGCCTGCTTGAAGGAGGCGTAAGGATTGACGCAGCATTGTGAAGATAGGTCCCTCCAAAGAATTGCTGGAGCTGCGTCGCGCTTGCGACGCAACTCCAGCAATGCGCCACTTTTATGGCACAGATGCGTCACGCATCTGTGCCGTTTTTGCCCCATGGTGCGCCGCATTGTAAATGCGGCGCATCCATGGTGGCGGAGCTGTGGCGCACAATAACTGGCGCATCCCTGCTGATATGCAGGGATGCGCCAGTTATTATAAATCTGCCCCTCTGAGTTTAACTCATAATGTGATGGCGAATTGTAACTCTTTCGAGATTTAAACTTTATGGAAACTGTACACATTTTCTGGTGAGAAAGACAAGGCTGTGTAGTAGTCGTCTGCACAATTTAATTTAGGGACATAACTGAACCTCACAAAACCGGTTTGTTTCTAGTAATGACCTCAACCGTCGAACAAGAACTACACTGGTACATGGAAATGTTAGTGTGAAAATACAATTTGAGGGTGCTGCGCAGTGTCCAGTATTGCTTGCATGAAGCGCCATGCTTTCTTCAACTTTTCCTGCGCACTTTCTTTTTTAAATACACTCTTGGAGCACAGGCTCAATGATTATAGTTTTGAAATACGTATTTATTTCTGCTGCAGGCTTATGGCAGAAATATGGTCAACTGTGATTATTTAGAAAGCGAGAAAAACAAACCTGGTTACAGATCCATCTTTCTTTTAAACCTATTCACTTAGAAATGTGGCAGTTATGGAACTGTATACTTTAAGTACAAATTACAGAGCTCTATATACATTGGTATTCTCTGCACATTAGTGAACTGTATACTTCTCTCTAAGAGGATATTATTAATTAATCCCTGCTCCATCACTGTTTGTGTTTTGACTGAAAGGTGTTACAGAGGAACCCAAGTTCATACATATATATATATATATTATCTACTGGCGGTCGCCAGTAGATAGTTATAGTTAGGACCGTGTTTCCATAGGAAATCCGCAACATTCTATTTGGAATAACTTTGGCGCCGGTTGACGAATCCTCGCAAAATTTTCAAAATAGGTGGGGCGCTCCGCTCCGCTCCTACCCTGAAAGTCTCGGGGGGATTCGTCAAGCGGGGGCTGAGAAAAAAGGGGGGTCCCAAAACGCGTTTTCCCCATGCAATTTTCCATAGGGACCTTTAGTCCAAGGTACAGCCCGAACGGCTGAACAGAATAACTTTACATTTGGCAAAGAGGTAGTCCTCGGGTCAGGGATGTGCCTTTTGCAGGTCTGGTGTCAATCTGTTCAGTAGTTCCTGAGAAAATCAAAAGTAAAATCATATATATATGTGGGCGGAGCCTAACCACACATCTTATCCTGAGATCTGATTGGCTGTCAGCACTTCATCCAAGAAGTGTTGGCAGCCATCTTGGGACCAATATACATGATAGCACCTCATTAAAAAGCATTGCAGTTAATAGAAGGTTTTAAGACTTTAGTTACATTATAAATCATTTGTTGATGGTATCATACTCATTTTAGGAATTGTTGTATGTTCTAAGGTGATTTCACCATGTGAAAAAGCCTTCTGCTGGGATATCATGATTGAGAGAAAAATATTTTCTCATGCTTTTCCCACAGAGGTTTGGAAGGTGATCTATAAGCTAAACTGAGAGCTTATTTTCTGTAAATTCACATTATCTTTCTCAGTCATGTGAGAATGAAGTCTGACATTCTCAGTAAAACATGTACATCCAACAAGGGCAGAGACTGTCAGTTCATTCCTTTGTGTTCTACTGCAGCTTCCCAGAGTGTTCCAAAGAACAACTAGAGCGCTAACAGTCCTACTTATGATAAACGTATGAGACACCTGAAGCCATCTTGCTTGGATTAAAGTGGTAACTCTTAAAACATTTAATTTAAAAAGGAACAAAATGAGGGGGTTCATTTTTCCATAAAAGTATGATTAGTGCTGCAGAAAGAAAAATTAGGGCACATTTTGAGTGACTTCTCAAATCCTCTTCTATTTCATTAAAAAATTCTGACATGCAGACTGAAACATGCACTTTCAATACCAGCAGCAGTTTTCCCTGGTGAGCAGTAGCTTTACTACAGTGATCTGGGGCCAGATGTATCAAAGCATTTTACTCATTCTGTGTCTATGGGAAAATGTGTTCATACATACGGCCCCTGATGAGCAAAAAGAGTGCTAACATTCTGAATTTATGGCAAATGTGTGACACATCTGAATGCCTTCTTGATGGAATCAAAGTAAAAAACTGAAAGTATTTCCTACTGAGGAGACTGCAGTAAATGAGGAAATTCATAACAAATAAGTCTCCCAAGATGGCCACCAGAGACAAAAGAGCCCAAATGTAGCCCAAATATCACCCAGATGTAGCCCAAGTAGAGCCCAATGACAGAATGTCCCAGAGTGTTCTTAAAAACAACTAGAGCGCTTACTGTCTTCATTATGACAAAAGTATGGCACACCTGAAGCCATCTTGATTGGAATAAACTGGTAACACTTAAAACATTTAATTTAAAAAGGAACACAATGAGGGGTTTCATTTTGCCATAGAAATTATGATTAATGCTGAAGAAAGAAAATGAGGGCACATTTTGAGTGACTTCTCAAATCCTCTTCTATTTCATTAAAAAATTCTGGCATGCAGACTGAAACATGCACTTTTAATACCAGGAGCAGACTTCCATGGTGAACAGTAGTTTTACTACAGGGATCTAATGAGCAACTAGAGTGCTAACTTTCAGAATTTATGGCAAATGTGTGACATATCTGAATACCTTCATGATGGAATCAAAGTAAAAAACTGAAAGCATTTCCTACTGAGGAGACCTCAGTACATGAGGAAATTAGGAAACTTCATAACAAATAAATCTCCCAAGATGGCCACCGGAGACAAAAGAGCCCAAATGTAGCCCAAAATCACCCAGATGTAGCCCAAATATAGCCCAATGACAGAAGTGTGCAAAACACTTATTATTTTGTGTTTTTGCAGTGTTATATAACGCAGACTTGTCAGATATTGGAGTGCTTTACATGAGCACTGGTTACATCACACAAGAACAAATTCATTTTGGTTGTAGACATGGGGAGACTAAGTGATTTGACCAGAATCACAGAATGTCGAGCTGAAGCAGAAACTCCAACCTGGTTCCCCAGTTGCAAAGTCTGCAGTTCTGGAAGTAACACCACATCCTCTCCCTTAGGTGCAACATTTAATCAAGTGGTCAACTGGATAAAAAAACATAAAGATTACAAATAATTTAAAAGTGCTGTGTCCTTATTTTAGTCTTTTAGAGCACTAACCATAATTTTGATGCCAATAAGACCCTCTCATATATGTAATTTCTAAAGGAAATGCTCTAGGTATTACAGTTTTGATTACATCAAGATGACGTCAGGCGTTCCACACTTTTGTAATAAATATAGAATGTTAGCAATCTAGTTGTTCATTAGGATACTGTTGAGAGGCAGAGGCCAGGGGCACGGACTCTGAAAATTGAAGGCAGGTAGGAGGGTGCAAAGGCAACAATTTAACCACACTGAGCAGGCAGGAAGGGCCGTGGCAGCACAACAGACTATGGAGGGCAGTGGAAAGGGGGCAGGGGCAACAAACCAACAATACAGGACTTGCAAGAGAGGCTGTGGCAATGTAATAGACCATTGAGGGCCGAAGGAAGAGGCAATGGTAGTACATCCATACATGCAAACAGACCAGATTCAGCCAGGAAATGTCCAATGTTTTTAAGCTCAAATGGGCTTTATTTGATCTGTCTCCTGTCTACAATCTCCTCTTTTTCAATGTAACTCAAAGGGGAAAATCAATACCCCAGTTTTTTTTCAAAATATCCCGCTTACCAAGCTCAAAATGTTCGCAAGTATGGTACATCGGATCATGGAAGGAAATGGGGTAGGGACATGGACTTGGATAACAGAGGACAGGAGGGACATGGAGAGGTGCACCAAACTGACCCTGCAGGGCAGGCATCAGGGTTTGCAGCAGCACAATACACCACACAGGGCATGCGGGACGGGAGTGCAGCACAACAATTCATAGAAAGCAAGAGGGAGGGGACAGGACCATGCACATGGACAACAGAGAACAGAGGGGCAAGAGGCAATGGTAGCTAGCTGACCATAATGGACAGACAGGAGAGAAAGCTGCAGCATAACAGACCATAAAGGGCAGGAGGGATGGATCAGGGGCATTACAATGGAACAGACAAGCCAGGAGGGAGGGACTAGGGGTCTTCACATGTAAACAGAGGGCTGGGGGCAAGGGGGCAGGGCAGGAGCAGCAAGATAGCCATGGAGGTCAGGCAGGATTGGCACTAGAAACAAGACACACCATGAAGAGCAACAGTGAGACTGTGATGGCATACACACAGACCATGGAAGGAAGGTGGGAGGGGGTCAGGGGCAGCTAACTGACCACACAGGGAAGGTGGGAGGGGCCATGGCAGCACAGAAGACCATGCATGGCAAGTGGGAGGGTTAGTGGCAGCACAATGGCTATGATGGGCAAGAAGGAGGGTGCAGAGGCATGCACAAAGGACGATGGAGGATAGAAGGGAGGGTCAGGACCTGTGCACAGACAAGAAAGTTCAGGGGAAGGGGCCTCACAACAGACCACACGGGGCAGGCAGGAGGAGCAGTTGCAGCACAACAGACCAGGGAGGGCAGAAGGGTGTGGCAGTACAATGGACCATGTAGGACAGGAGGAAGAGGATAGGGGCATGGCATGTGGACAGGCAGGGTGGAGGTGGCAGGGACAGGTTACAGTCATCTGACAATGCTAGGCAGGTGGGAGGGGAGTGGCAGCTCAACAGAACACTCAGAGTAAATAGGAGTGGCAGGTCCATGGAACATGGTGGGCAAAAAGGATGGAGCAGGGGCATGCACAAAGACATCGGAGGGCAGGGGGAAGGAGAATAGGGGCAGCAAGCTAAGCACAGAGGTTAAGCAGGAGGTCAATGATGGGGCATAGAATTGGGCAATGGAGGGCAGGAGGAGTGGACTGGTACATCATACTAAATTGAGGGCAGTGGCAGCACATCAGACCATGCATGGCAGGAGGGAGGAGGCTAGTCCATGGATTCACAGAACAGAGGATAGGGAGGAGGGGGATGGGGCAGCAAGCTAACTGTTCAGAGAAGGCGGGTATTAGGAACTTTATTGTTTTTAAAACGTGTGTCTGTGCGAACTTCTTAAAATATGAACAAGTATGCAGCATAATCTCACTTTTATTCAGGAAGAAGAGGGCGTTTGTAACTGTGACTCCGGGCTCACTTGGCAGAAACACCCCCTGACCCTCCAACCCCTATCTCAAAATGTAATGCCCGTGAAAAGGGTAGGTGAACACAGTGTTATATAGAACATCGTCCTGAGAGCACGATTGAAAATTAAAACTAGATATAGTGTATGGTATAAACTATGCACCAAAAAGTGTGATATAAGATGAACCGGGCGTGAAATATAATATGCAATACATTGTGCGCAATGACAGATTCATTGGAGAGCGCGAGATAGCACAGGCACTAGCGCGTGCTATGCGATATGCACCTTGGAGTGTAATATGCACAGGGCAGTGTTGTGTAACCTAACTAGTCTCTAAAGTTGTAATATAAAATATGTGCTGGGGAGTGTAAAGTTGCATATGCACTGTGACAAAGATATGGATCCCAGATTGTAATATGTATGGCGTAGCACTGTGCGTTATAACATAGGCATCGAGGAAGGCACGTTAGATGGGGCAATATAACCCGTGCGAAGACAAGTGTGGCATGACATATTCACGGGGTGGTGTTACAGTGCACATGGGCCTAGAGAGTGTCATAGCATATGCACTAGCTGGTGGAATACATCACAGAGGTGTGTGGCACTCGGCAGGCAATGTTGGGTGTAACACAGCATTGGGCTCTGCCAGGAGCGCGCTGTGACTCTCAAGTGATGTTCGTCCCCTTTCCAGAGAGTAAAATAAAAAGTATTACACATCCGGCAGTGGATGTGTGTTTTATTAACCGTGAGGGGGGTTTCTTGCATAGTTTTGGTCGAATTCTTGTCGAATCCCCTTTGAATGGCTTGGTGTGCATGTGTATTAAATGTGCCCGTCAATAGCTACCCATGTTTGTATAAATAAACGACAAGGGTGTCTACCGGGATTAGGCACGGTAGGGCATCAGACATATCAGAGCTTCACTAGTGGTGTAAATACATTCCACGTGGATTCATTGCATGCATAGTCGCCTTTTAATGAATATCACGCAAATCGTCATGGTGATAGGTACGTACGGTTGTCCAGCATGTCCTAGGTGGGTCTATAAATATATATTTTTTTAAAATAATAAAAAACAGTGGCCGGCCCTGGGGATTGGGGTCAAAAAAATATAATTAGGAGACAGGCCCTGGGGGATGGGGTCATCAGGGCAAATAAATGAGAATAAGAAGGGGAACCACACAGCCCCCCTTCTTAAAAAAATAAAATAAATAAAAGACTGGCATCGTGCCGGAGGCCACGCCCCCTCCTTGCAGCACTCTGCAAATGCGCCCCCTGGCGAGTTGTAAGTTGGGGAATTAATTCCTCTTCAATACTGAGGGTCCCTGAGGGCCAACTAGCCCAACAGGCATCTCCAGTATGCGCCAGGGAGTTGCGCTGCAGAGAGGTGTTCTGAGGGCAAGCTCCTTTTTACACCTCTCTGCAACGCAACTCTGTGGCACTTACTGGAGGTACCTAGTGGTCTAGTTTGACCCTAGGGACCCTTAGGATTCAAGGGGACTTAATCTCTCAACTTAGAACAGCCACAGGGTGCGTTTACACAGTGGTGAAGGGAGGGGACGGGGCCTGAGGTGACGTGTGCAAACACGCACTATGGCACGTTTTAAATTGGGGATATAATTTCCCTTCAATACTGAGGGCCCCTGGGGGCTAACTAGCCCACCAAGTGCTTCCAGTAAGCGCCACTGAGCTGCATTGCAGAGAGGTGGTCCAGCCCGTGCCACTATTTACACCTCTCTGCAACGCAGCTCTGTGGCACTTACTGGAGGTACCTAGTGGGCTAGTTGGACCCTAGGGACCCTCAGGATTCAAATGAACTTAATTTCCCAACTAAAAACGGACACAGGGCGTGTTTACACAGTGGTGAAGGGATGGGACGGGGCCTGAGTTAACGTGTGCAAAAACGCCCTGTGGCCTGTTTTAAGAGGTAGTTTTAACCCCCCTGCCCTATTATATACTAGGGGCTTACAGAGGAGGTCATGCTAATCACAGGGGGACCCCAACGCATAATGTTCCCTAGTGTATGTAGGTGTTTTCACTGTATTCTAAGTGTCTTTTAACATAGCACTGGCTCTAGGACTGGTTAGTCAGACTCAGTTACCACCAGTATCCGTCTGAAAAAGTTGAGGGTACAGGATGATTTTGCAACAAGGATTCTTTCTGCTCTTCTTTTTGTTCTTTCTGCACGTTATCCTTCTTCCTGCACTTTTCTTCGTCTTTGAGGACTTCTGTTGCTTCTTTCTGCACTTCTTTTTTTTCTTTCTGTGCATTTTTTCTTCTTTCTTCACATGTCCTATCTCTGTAGGCATAGTTAGAAATTAGCATTTAAAAAACCTTTGAAATTCACAGAAAAAACCATAGGTTTCAGGCACGTTATAGTTAGGAATTAGCATTTAAAAATTCTCAGAAATTCACTGAAAAAACCATAGGTTTCAGAGGTGTTATAGTTAGCTGGACTTTTCACTTGTACAAAACCATTGAAATTCCCCCGTTATAGTTAGTTCAGCTAACTATAACTCGCGCGCCCGCAATGCACTGATGATGACGTCACATATTACATCACTCATGACATGGTCAGTGACATCACTCATGACATCAGTGATGACATCTCAAATGACATCACTGATGACATCACTGATGACATCATCCTTGTGATAGAGTGGCAGACCTCCTCTCACCCTAATATAACCTTTGATACACACATTCAAAAATAGAGACTAAAATGTTCAAAACAATGGACATACCAATACCAGTTACAACAACCTCTTCAGTAATTCTAAGATCCACATACACATCCACTCATTCACCAACAGCCCTATACAGTCACTCATACATGTACTCACTCATCATATGTACTCATACACATATACATCCTGTTACACAATGCCACTCATCCATAGAGTTACTCACACACATAGTCACTCATGCTAATAAAGAATCAAACATACATTTACTTGCATATACAGTTATACACACACCACCACACTTACTTCTACGGAAACTTACACATACTTAGTCTTGTAAACAATCACTTATAGAAACACATACTTATTCATACAGGAACTCTTTCAATCTCTCACTCTCATATATACTCACTTATATACACCAATAGTCACATATACTAGTTTAAAACATATGTAGTTACTCATAAAGACACTATTGAGACAGTCATTCACTCACTAACACACCCATACACACACTCATCCACCCATACAGTCCTGCACACATGCTGTCTTCAACACAGACAAACAGTGAGTCACTCATTCATGCACCTATGCACTACGTAATACCCCCCACCGAACCATGCAGACACTCAGACTGATACTCAAAAAACCAACTAATAACCTATATAGACACCCATGTAGCTACTCACCAACCCATGCAGCCACTTATACACAAAGTGAGAGACTGATACAGATATTTACATATTTAAACATTACTCAATAAGCCATGTATTCACTATGATACACTTAATCAGTCAGTTACACAATCAATTTTTCAAAAACAAATCATCCATTTAGACACTTATATACCCATTTATTCTTCCATCATTGTTTAGATATACATATATAAAACATATTTATTTTCTGAAAAACAGACATTCACTGGATGATGTCATCAGTGATGTCATCAGTGATATCATTTGAGATGTCATCAGTGATGTCATGAGTGATGTCACTGACCATGTCATGAGTGATGTAATATGTGACGTCATCAGCAGTGCATTGCGGGCGCGCGAGTTATAGTTAGCTGAACTAACTATAACGGGGGAATTTCAATGGTTTTGTACAAGTGAAAAGTCCAGCTAACTATAATACCCCTGAAACCTATGGTTTTTTCAGTGAATTTCTGAGGTTTTTTAAATGCTAATTCCTAACTATAACGTGCCTGAAACCTATGGTTTTTTCTGTGAATATATGTATATATATATTCACTGAAAAAAACAAAGGTTTCAGGGGCATTATAGTTAGGAATTGGCATTTAAAAAACCTTAGAACTTCACTGAAAAAACCATAGGTTTCAGGGGCGTTATAGTTGGCTGGACATTTCCCTTATACAAAACCCTAGAAATTCCCCTGTTATAGTTAGTTCAGCTAACTATAACTCGCACCCCCACAATGCACTGCTGATGACGTCACATATTACATCACTCATGACATGGTCAGTGACATCACTGATGACATCACGGATGACATCTCAAATGACATCACTGATGACGTCATCCATGTGATAAATTAGTGTATCTTCTCACACCCTAATATAACCTTTGATACACCGACTCAAAATTTCAGAAGGCCATTTTGAAAACCATAGATGCTCCAATACCAATAACTACTTTCCCACTCATTGACTCTTAGGTCTACATACACCTCCACTCACTCACCTGTACAGTCACTCATACTTACAGTCACTCCGTACAAGACTATCATATGCATTTATACACCTATATAGACACTCAGACACCGCCACTCATCCATTGAGGTACTGACACACTTAGTCAGTTGTGCAAATAATTAAACACAGTCCAATTTACTCACCTATACAGTTAAACACACTCAAGTTCACTTACTTATAAAAATACTAACAAATTCTGACACTCTTATACAATTACTAATACAAGCACACACTGATCCATACAGCCACTCCCGCAATCACACACTCTCACATATAGATAGTTATATACTCTTACACATATATACACTGTGTTTCACATGTGTAGTTACTGACACATGTACAACTGAGATATACATTCAAACACTAACACACTCAACCATACACTCACCCAACGATACAGTCCATCAGAGTTGCACTGTTAAAACAATGCACCCATAGAATCACCCACTCACACATCTATGCACAGAGTCACACACACCCTACCCACACAAACACTCAGGCACCCATACAGATACTCAGACAACCAATCAATAACCCATATAGACACTCATATAGCTATTCACAAAACCATGCAGCCCCTTATACACCAACACACAGACACATACAGACATTCACACAGTTTAGTCACTAGTCTGCAGTAAGATACATTTAATGACTCACTTATAGAGTTAGTTATGCACCTAAAAAATCACCCATTCACACACTTATACACCCACTCATTCTTCCATAGGCCTTTCACTATAAATATATAAAACATATTTAAACTTTTCAGAAAAACACACATTCACTGGATGATGTCATCAGTGATGTCATCAGTGATGTCATTTGAGATGTTGTCAGTGATGTCACTGACCATGTCATGAGTGATGTAATATGTGACGTCATCAGCAGTGCGTTGCGGGGGCGCGAGTTATAGTTAGCTGAACTAACTATAACAGGGGAATTTCTAGCGTTTTGTGCGAGGGAAATGTCCAGCTAACTATAACGCCCCTGAAACCTATGGTTTTTTCAGTGAATTTCTAAGGTTTTTTCAATGCAAATTCCTAACTATAACGCCCCTGAAACCTTTGGTTTTTTCAGTGAATTTCAAAGGTTTTTTTAAATGCCAATTCCTAACTATAACGTGCATGAAACCGATGGTTTTTTCAGTGAATTTCAAAGGTTTTTTAAATGCTAATGCCTATCTATAACTTATCTCGAAAGATATCATGTTTAATGATTTTGATTAGATTTCTATATTTTTCAAATTCAGTGTGTCAATTTCATTAATTATGTTTTTTTTCAGATACTTTTTTATCACCATTTTTTAAACCTATTTTTTCAATTAATTCTTTTAAAAATTAAAAAATATTATTTGAATTTAATGGGTTTTTCAAACATATTTTTTTATATTTTTCAAAATATTTTTTTAACTATATGTTCAAAACTTTATTTTATATATATTTTTCCATGTTTTTGGATCCGCGCACCCTATGCGCACCGTTCTCGATCCCTACGCGATAGCATCCGCGCATGGTATGCGTTGGGTACGTCTTTAGTGCGCGATCGCAATGCGACCGGTCCACGCCTCCCAGCCTATACGCGACATGCTTGATGTACGTAACGTGACGTTTACGCGCTTCCGCGATGCGTCATCTGCGTCTATGATGCGGTAGGTGCGCGGATCCCGCAAAATATTTAACATTTAAAAAAACATATATATGTATTTCATGTGAATATTAATTGAATACAAACTCTGAACTAGTCTTAAAAGTAATATATTTGTACATCTAATCCTATATTTCTTTTTAATTCAATTTCGCGGATGCACGCTGGGTGCGTGCTGCATATGCGCACGGTGCGCGGATCCCATGTGACCTGCAAAAAAAGAGATTTGATTGGTTCATTATACTTCCTGTTCTAACTATTGAAAGACCCCACCCAATTCAATCATTCTTCTTTGACCTTCTTTGGAGGAGCATCTCTTTGCAGAGAAGAAGATTTTTTTAGACTAAGTTTACACTTAGCTCTAACTTTTTTCTACCAAAAATGGCTTCAGGGCAGCAGGCATCACCTGCATCTCCTCATACATCTGAGGATTAATTTTTGGAGGAGACACCACGCCCACAACGTTTTTCTTCAGTGGTGTGGACATTTTTTACTTTTCCCGAGGGGCAAACAAAGATCAATGCCACCTTGGTCACGTGCAAGATTTGCAAAAGAGTTCTGTTGCAAGGGGATCCTAACAAGAAATACTCGTACGGCACGACAAGTATGATGAAACACCTAAGGACCCTTCATCCAAACAATGTTGCATGAGAAGAGTGAAAACGGATGAGAAACACTCCTGTTCTGTATCTGTAAAAAAGAATCACAAATAAATGTATATTAATAACTTTCAAATTTATACTATTCCATTACTGTACAAACACATTTTATATAAAAACTGACTAAGAAACTATAGCGCTGAACCACAAGTGTGACGATAGTTAAAACACTACATGCATAGTGCATACTACTTTGAAGCAGTTCCTGCCCTAAAGCCTACCTCATTAAAAGACTACATGCTAACTGACTGAATGATTACAGTACTATAAGGAGACACACTGGGTGAATGACAGGGTGTTTGCTAGAAGTGTATGAATACTGACTGGGGAATTGAAGGTGTGAAATACAACTGTGTAGGTGGTTAGAGGCCTGCATGCATAGTGAACTGGCATTTGAAGTAGTCTATGTGATAAGGCCTGGCTCACTGCATGAGTACTTGGGAACCAACAGAATGATTAGAGTACAGCAAAGAGAGTGCCTGGGTGAATTTATAAGTGGTTGGCTTTTGACACAGTGAATGGATTAGTACTTGGTACTGAATGGGTCACTAGAGGAGTGCAAAGGGAGTGACAGGATGTTAGCTGGACGGTATGGATACTGACTAGGGAATTGAAGATGTGAAAGACAAGTGTATAGTATGTTAGAAGACTGCATGCATACTGCATAGACATTTGAAGCAGTCTATGTGGTAATGTATGGTTCACAACATGAGTACTTGGAAACTGACTAAATCATCAGACTACTGCTAGGACAGTGCCTGGGTAAAACGTTTACATTTTCAGTTCTGGCACAGTGAAGAGAATAGTACATGGTACTGCACTTTAGTGTCAAACCCTGACTCATTTTATCAATGCATAAGTAAAGAATAGCTTCTAAAGCTACTAAAACTTGACAACATGACCGATTTTAAAACCGTTATCTGTCAGCAAATACACGATGTTACCAAATGCTTCTATCACAATCCTTACCCAAGTGTACACAGACTCACAGTGTGATTTTAGACAAGCAACACTATCCTAGAAGTCTACCAAAACTCATTCACTAGTCTAGAAGAGGTAAGGGTACTGCACACAATCTACATATTTAAGTACAGCATATTAGTGTCAAAGCATGACTCATTTAATCAACGCATAAGCAAAGACTGGCTTCTAATGCTACTAAAACTTGACAACATGACAGGTTTTAAAAGAGTTATCTGCCAGAAAATACACGATGTTACCAAATGCTTCTCTCACAGTGGTTCCCAAATGCACACAGACTTGCAGTGTGATTCTAGACAACAACCACTATACCTAAGAGTTTACCAAAAATCATTCACTACTGTGGAAGCGATAAGGGAACTGCACACAATCTACATATTTCAGGACTGCACTTTTGTGTCAAAGCCTGACTCATTTAATCAAAGCATAAGCAAAAACTGGCTTCTAATGCTACTAAAACTTGACAACAAGACAGGTTTTAAAACAATTATCTGTCAGCAAATACACGATGTTACCAAATGCTTCTCTCACAGTGGTTCCCAAATGCATACAGACTAACAGTGTGATTCTAGACAAGCACCACTATCCCTAGCAGCTTACCAAAAATCTTTCACTACTGTGCAAGGGGTAAGGAGAATACACACAATCTACATATTAAAGTACAGCACATTAGTGTCAAAGCATGAATCATTTTATCAATGCATAAGCAAAGACTGGCTTCTAATGCTACTAAAACTTGACAACAAGACAGGTTTTAAAACAGTTACCTGTCAGCAAATACACGATGTTACCACATACTTCTCTCACAGTGGTTCCCAAATGCACACAGACTCACAGTGTGATTCTAGACAAGCAACACTATCCCTAGCAGCTTACCAAAACTCATTCACTACTGTGCAAGGGGTAAGGAGACTACACACAATCTACATATTAAAGTACAGCACATTAGTGTCAAAGCATGACTTATTGTATCAATGCATAAGCAAAGACTGGCTTCTAATGCTACTAAAACTTGACAACATGACAGGTTTTAATACAGTTATCTGTCAGCAAATACACGATGTTACCAAATGCTTCTTTCACAGTGGTTCCCAAATGCACACATGCTCACTGTGTGATTCTAGACAAACAACACTATCCCTTGCACTATACCAAAACACATTTCTTCATCTAGGAGTACTACATTTTAGTATAGAAACCTAACTCATTTCACAAATTCATAAACAATGACTGGTTTCTAATTCTACCAAAATATAAGAGCAGCACAGTTATCTGTCTGCAAACACATGAAAAACACAAATGCTTATCACAGAATGGTTTCTACATGCACACACACTGTTAATAAGATTGTAGAGAAAAAAAGTACTCCCTACACTTTAGCAGGAGAAATACATTAGTCTGATTAAAATCAAAATAGTCTACATACATCCCCTCACAATTAAATAACTCACCTTTCAAGTTGTTTTGTAGATTAAGAAGTATATCAGTCACACACCAGATATCAGTGACACACCAGATTTTCTTTTACAGAATCTCTGCACTGTGCACCTCTCAGCAAAAACAAAGAATGGAAGTTTCCCTTTCATTTTCCACACATATACATGTAAACATCAAATCACAATCCTTCACACATAAATTCAAAAGCAAACACACATTTCTATTGGTTAAACATTTCAACCCTTTCCAAATGAAATACATTTCAACCCTTCCCTCAATCGGCCTTCTGCCTGTTACCATAGAAACAGGTCATGGAACACTGCACTGAGCACACAGGTCACAAGTTCAGCACACAATGTTGCTAAACAAGACAGCAAGTGTGCTTGACTTATCAACATATCAGCTTATCCTATATAATGTTCCTTACAATCAGTTTGTGTTAACCAATAAGAATCATGCCTTTAAAAAACAGAAATATACACCCTACCTTTCAGTGTAGAAAGTTGTCATACAACCAATGATTTCTTGTCTTTTTTCAATTTTTTTCCCCTCGGATCCGCGCACCCAACGCAACAGGATCCGTGCACCAAACGTGGTAGGATGCACGCACCGTGCGCGCCTTTTGCCGTTTAAAAAAAAAAAAAAAAAAGAGGGCCCAAGGGGGTCCTTCTGGGACCCCCTAAGCACCTCTACAAGGTCAGAGTATTTCCACTCTGCCCCCTTTATATGTTTTACACACTTATTCCCCTTGCTTCTTCAGCCTCTCTTCTGCCGAGGCAAAAATGGCCACCAACAATTCCTGGTTTCGAATGTAGACAGACACTCGACAGCCAATTAGCATTCAGCACGCGACCGGGAGGGTGCGCGCTCGGTTCGAGGAGGGTGCGCTTACAGTGCGGGTAGTGTGCGCGGATCCTCCCCGGCCATAGATATATATGTACTTTTAACTCTAATTTTCTCAGGAACTACTGAACGGATTCACACTATTTATGCAAAAGGCATGAGTCTGAACTGAGGACTACCTCTTTGCCAAATTTGGTGTCATTCCGTTCAGTGGTTCGGGCTGTAGCTGCGACAATAGATCCTACGGGAAATTGCATGGGAAAAACGCGTTTTGGGACACCCCTTTTTTCTTGGCCCCTGCTTGACAAATCACCACGAAACTTTCAGGGTAGGAGCAGAGCTGGCCAAAAGTTTGGAAAATTTCGCGAGGATTCATCAACCGGCGCCAGACTTATTGGGAATAGAATGTTGCGGATTTCCTATGGAAAATAGGTACTAACTATAACTATCTACTGGCGACCGATAACTGAAAAAACCATAGGTTTCAGGCACGTTATAATTAGGAATTAGCATTTAAAAAACCTTAAAAATTCACTGAAAAAACCATAGGTTTCAGGGGCGTTATAGTTAGCTGGACTTTTCACTCGTACAAAACCATTAAAATTCCCCCATTATAGTTAGTTCAGCTAACTATAACTCGCGCGCCCGTAATGCACTGCTGATGACGTCACATATTACATCACTCATGACATGGTCAGTGACATCACTCATGACATCACTCATGACATCTCAAATGACATCACTGATGACATCACTGTTGACATCATCCAGTGAATGTGTGTTTTTCTGAAAATTACATATGTTTTATATATGTATATCTCAAGGTCGATGGAAGAATAATTGGGTATATAAGTATCTAAATGGATGATTTGTTTTTGAAAAATTGATTGTATAACTAACTGATTAAGTGTATCTTAGTGAATACATGGCTTAGTGAGTAATGTTTAAATATGTAAATATCTGTATCAGTCTCTCACTTTGTGTATAAGTGGCTGCATGGATTGGTGAGTAGCTACAGGAGTGTCTATATAGGTTATTAGTTGGTTTTTTGAGTATCAGTATGAGTGTCTGAGTGTCTGCATGGTTCGGTGGGGGGTATTACGTAGTGCATAGGTGCATGAATGAGTGACTCACTGTTTGTATGTGTTGAGGACAGCATGTGTGCAGGGCTGTATGGGTGGATGAGTGTGTGCATGGGTGTGTTAGTGAGTGAATGACTGTCTCAATAGAGTCTTTATGAGTAACTACATATGTTTTAAACTAGTGTATGTGACTATTGGTGTATATAAGTGAGTATATGTGAGAGTGAGAGATGGAAAGAGTTCCTTATATGAATAAGTATGTGTTTTTATAAGTGATTGTTTAAAAGACTAAGTATGTGTAAGTTTCTGTAGAAGTAAGTGTGGTGGTGTGTGTATAACTGTATATGCAAGTAAATGGATGTTTGATTCTTTATTAGCATGAGTGACTATTTGTGTGAGTAACTCTATGGATGAGTGGCGTTGTGTAACAGGATGTACAGGTGTATGAATACATATGATGAGTGAATACATGTATGAGTGACTGTATAGGACTGTTGGTGAATGAGTGGATGTGTATGTGGATCTTAGAATTACTGAATAGGTTGTTGTAACTGGTATTGGTATGTCCATTGTTTTGAACATTTTAGTTTCTATTTTTGAATGTGTGTATCAAAGGTTATATTAGGGGGAGAGGAGGTCTGCCACTCTATCATTTGGATGATGTCATCACTGATGTCATCAGTGATGTCATTTGAGATGTCATCAGTGATGTCATGAGTGATGTCACTGACCATGTCATGAGTGATGTAATATGTGACGTCATCATCAGTGCATTGCGGGCGCGCAAGTTATAATTAGCTGAACTAACTATAACAGGGGAATTTCAATGATTTTGTACAAGTGACAAGTCCAGCTAACTATAACCCCCCTGAAACCTATGGTGTTTTCAGTGAATTTCTAAGGATTTTTTAATGCTAATTCCTAACTATAACGTGCATGAAACCTATGTTTTTTTCAGTGAATTTCAAAGGTTTTTTAAATGCTAATTTCTAACTATGCCTACAGAGATAGGACATGTGGAGAAAGAAGAAAAAACGCACAGAAAGAAAAAAAAGAAATGCAGAAAGAAGCAACAGAAGTCCTCAAAGACGAAGAAAAGTGCAGGAAGAAGGATAACGTGCAGAAAGAACAAACAGAAGAGCAGAAAGAAGCCTTGTTGCAAAATCATCCTGTACCCTCAACTTTTTCAGACGGATACTGGTGGTAACTGAGTCTGACTAACCAGTTCTAGAGCCAGTACTATGTTAAAAGACACTCAGAATACAGTGAAAACACCTACATACACTAGGGAACACTATGCGTTAGGGTCCCCCTGTGATTAGCATGGCCACCTCTGTAAGCCCCTAGTATATAATTGGGCAGGGGATTAAAACTACCTCTTAAAACGCGCCACAGGGCGTGTTTGCACACGTCACCTCAGGCCCGTCCCCTGCCTTCCCCACCGTGTAAACACACCCTGTGGCCATTTTAATTAGGGAGATTAAGTCCCCATGAATCCTGAGGGTCCCTAGGGTCCAACTAGACCACTAGGTACCTCCAGTAAGCGCCACAGAGCTGCGTTGCAGAGAGATGTAAAAAGGGGCACGGCCTAGACCACCCCTCTGCAATGCAGCTCAGTGCCGCTTACTGGAAGCACCTGTTGGGCTAGTTGGCCCCCAGGGTCCCTCAGGATTGAAGGGAAATTATTTTCCCAACTTAAAATGCGCCACAGGGCTTGTTTGCACACGTTAACTCCCCGTCCCCTCCCTTCACCACTGTGTAAACACGCCCTGTGGCCGTTTTTAGTTGGGAGATTAAGTTCATTTGAATGCTGAGGGTCCCTAGGGTCCAACTAGCCCACTAGGTACCTCCAGTAAGCGCCACAGAGCTGCATTGCAGATAGATGTAAACAGTGGCATGGCCTGGACCACCACTCTGCAACACAGCTCAGTGCCGCTTACTGGAAGCACCTGGTGGGCTAGTTAGCCCCCAGGGGCCCTCAGGATTGAAGGGGATTTATTTCCCCAACTTAAAACGCGCCATAGGGCGTGTTTGCACACGTCACGTCAGGCCCCGTCCTCTCCCTTCTCCACTATGTAAACATGCCCTGTGGCCGTTTTTTAAGTTGGGAGATTAAGTCCCCTTGAATCCTGAGGGTCCCCAGGCACAAAATAGCCCACTAGGTACGTCCAGTAAGCGCCATTGCAGAGAGGTGTAAAAAGGGGCACGGCCTGCACCACCGCTCTGCAACGCAGAGCAGGTGTGCTTACTGAAAGCACCTGGTGGGCTAGTTGGCCCCCAGGGTCCCTCAGGATTGAAAGGGAATTATTTCCCCAACTTAAAACGCACCACAAGGCGTGTTTGCACACGTCACCTCAGGCCCCGTCCCCTCCCTTCACCACTGTGTAAATGCGCCCTGTGGCCGTTCTAAGTTGAGAGATTAAGTCCCCTTGAATCCTAAGGGTCCCTAGGGTCAAACTAGCCCACTAGGTACCTCCAGTAAGCGCCACAGAGCTGCGTTGCATAGAGGTGTAAAAAGGGGCGGGGCCTCAGAACACCTGTCTGCAACGCAGCTCCCTGGCGCATACTGGAGATACCTGTTGGGCTAGTTGGCCCTCAGGGACCCTCAGTATTGCACTTTTTGGTGCATAGTTTATACCATATACTATATCTAGTTTTCATTTTCAATCATGCTCTCAGGACTATGTTCTATATAACACTGCGTCCACCTACCCTTTTCACGGGCATTACATTTTGCGATGGGGTGGAGGGTCAGGGGGTGATTCTGCCAAGTGAGTCCAGAGTCACAGTCACAAACGTCCTCTTCTTCCTGAATAAAACTGAGATTATGCAGCATACTTGTTCATATTTTAAGTAGTTCGCACAGATACACATTTTAAAAACAATAAAGTTCCTAGTACCCACCTTCTCTGAACCGCTAGCTTGCTGCCCCATCCACCTCCTCCCTATCCTCAGTGTTCTGAATCCATGGACTAGCCTCCTCCCTCCTGCCAATCATGGTCTGATGTGCTGCCACTGCCCTCCATTTAGCATGATGTACCAGTCCACTCCTCCTGCCCTCCATTGCCCAATTCTATGGCCCATCATTGACCTCCTGCTTAGCCTCTGTGCTTAGCTTGCTGCCCCTATTCTCCTTCCCCCTGCCCTCCGATGTCTTTGTGCATGCCCCTGCTCCATCCTTTTTGCCCACCATGTTCCATGCACCTGCCACTCCTATCTACTCTGAGTGTTCTGATGAGCTGCCACTCCCCTCCCACCTGCCTAGCATTGTCAGATGACTGTAACCTGTCCCTGCCACCGCCACCCTGCTTGTCCACATGCCATGCCCCTATCCCCTTCCTCCTAACCTCCATGGTCCATTTTAATTCCACACCCTTCTGCCCTCCCTGATCTGTTGTGCTGCAACTGCTCCTCCTGCCTGCCCCGCGTGGTCTGTTGTGAGGCCCCTTCTCCTGAACTCTCTTGTCTGTGCCCAGGTCCTGACCCTCCCTTCTATCCTCCATGGTCCTTTGTGCATGCCCCTGCACCCTCCTTCTTGCCCATCATAGCCATTGTGCTGCCACTAACCCTCCCGCTTGCCATGCATGGTCTTCTGTGCTGCCATGGCCCCTCCCACCTTCCCTGTGTGGTCAGTTAGCTGCCCCTGACGCCCTCCCACCTTCCCTCCATGGTCTGTGTGTATGCCACCATAGTCTCATTGTTCCTCTCCATGGTGTGTCTTGTTTCTAGTGCCCATCCTGCCTGACCTCCATGGTCACCTTGATGCTCCTGCCCTGCCACCTTCCCCCCAGCCCTCCGTTTCCATGTGCAGACCCCCTATTCCCTCCCTCCTGGCTTGTCTGTTCCATTGTAATGCCCCTGATCCGTCCCTCCTGGCCTTTATGGTCTGTTATGCTGCAGCTTTCTCTCCTGTCTGTCCATTATGGTCAGCTAGCTACCATTGTCTCTTTCCCATCTGTTCTCTGTTGTCCATGTGCATGGTCCTGTCCCCTCCCTATTGCTTTCTATGGATTGTTGTGCTGCACTCCCGTCCCGCATGCCCTGTGTGGTGTATTGTGCTGCTGCAAACCCTGATGCCTGCCCTGTAGGGTCAGTTTGGTGCACCTCTTCATGTCCCTCCTGTCCTCTGTTATCCAAGTCCATGTCCCTACCCCAATTCCTCCTGCCTACCATGATCCAATGTACCATACTTGCGAACATTTTGAACTTGGTAAGAGGGAGATTTTGGAAAAAAACTGGGGTATTGATTTTACCCCTTTGAGTTACATTGAAAAAGAGGAGATTGTAGACGGGAGACAGATCAAATAAAGCCCATTTGAGCTTAAAAACATTAGACGTTTCCTGGCTGAAACGGGTCTGTTGGCATATATGGTTGTACTACCACTGCCTCTTCCTTCTGCCCACAATGGTCTATTATATTGCCACACCCTCTCTTGCCAGTCCTGTATTGTTGGTTTTTTGCCCCTGCCCCCCTTTCCACTGCCCTCCATAGTCTGTTGTGCTGCCACTGCCCTTCCTGCCTGCCCAGTGTGGTCAAATTCTTGACTCTGCACTCTCCTACCTGCCTTCAATTTTCCGTCCGTGACCCTGGCTACTGCCTCTCAACAGTATCCCAATGAACAACTAGATTGCTAACATTCTATATTTATAACATATGTGTGGAACGCCTAATGTCATCTTGAGGTAATCAAAACTATAATACCTAGAGCAGTTCCTTTAGAAATTACAGATATGAGAAGGTCTTTTTTGCATCAAAACTATGGTTAGTGCTCTAAAAAACTAAATAGCGACAAATAACTTTTAAATTATTTGTAATCTTTATTTTTTTTTATCCAGTTGACCACTTGATTAAATTTTGCACCTAGGGGAGAGGATGTGGTGTTACTTCCAGAGCTGCAGACTTTGCAACTGGGGAACCAGGTTTGAGTTTCTGCTTCAGCTCAACATTCTGTGATTCTGGTCAAATCACTTAATCTCCCCATGTCTACAACCAAAATGGATTTGGTCTTGTGTGATGTAACCAATGCTCATGTAAAGCACTCCAATACCTGACAAGTCTGCACTATATAAAACTGCAAATACACAAAAAATAAGTGTTTTGCACACTTCTGTCATTGGGCTACATGTGGGCTACATCTGGGTGATATTTGTGCTGCATTTGGGCTCTTTTGTCTCTGGTGGCCATCTTGGGAGATTTATTTGTTATGAAGTTTCCTAATTTCCTCATTTACTGCAGTCTCCTCAGTAGGAAATGCTTTCAGTTTTTTACTTTGATTCCATCAAGAAGGTATTCAGATATCTCACACATTTGCCATAAATTCTGAATGTTAGCACTCTAGTTGCTCATTAGATCACTGTAGTAAAGCTACTGCTCACCACGGAAGTCTGCTGCTGGTATTAAAAGTGCATGTTTCAGTCTGCATATCAGAATTTGTTAATGAAATAGAAGAGGATTTGAGAAGTCACTCAAAATGTGCCCTAATTTTTCTTTCTTCAGCACTAATCATAATTTGTATGGCAAAATGAACCCCCTCATTGTGTTCCTTTTTAAATTAAATGTTTTAAGTGTTACCAGTTTATTCCAATCAAGATGGCTTCAGGTGTGCCATACTTTTATCATAAGTAGGCCTGGGCCAAA
The DNA here is from genome assembly GCF_964204655.1 of Triturus cristatus. Taxonomy (NCBI): domain Eukaryota; kingdom Metazoa; phylum Chordata; class Amphibia; order Caudata; family Salamandridae; genus Triturus; species Triturus cristatus. Next base: position 834,254,175 of record NC_140594.1, read on the forward strand.
ATCCCGTTCCGTTCGCGGAAATTGTGATAATTTGGCATTTTCGCGTTCCGCGGAAAGCGCGAAAATGTCAAAATTTCCGCATTCCGCAGCTTAGCGATAATTTGTTTCTTGCTCGCGAAGTAAAATAATACATTCTCGCATGCGCGCGATCGCCTTACCTGAATCCCCGTGTTCACCGACAAGTTTTCCCTATCCGGTCGCGTTCTCCACGAGATGTTGGATTGTTGGTAGCCATTTGCGCTGTCTCACGACAGTTCATGCCCGCAGTAACGGCATGCGTCACGCGGTCACGTCTTTCTTCTCGCGATCATGCACCGCGAGACAAGTGAAAACAAGATGGCCGCGCCCGCGAGCAACCGCATGGGTAAGTTGGCGAGCCGCGACCACGTAGAAAATACCGCGAATGGGCGGGAAAAAAACTTCCGCATCTTCGCGATATTTCCGCGTGTTTGCGGAGATTTTTAACATTTTAGCAATAATTTGCGAAAGTGAATTTCGCAAATTCCGCCCACCCCTAGACATAAGTAAGACAGTAAGCGCTCTAGTTGTTCTTAAAAACACTCTGGGACATTCTGTCTTTGGCTATACATGGGCTACATCTGGGTGATATTTGGGCTACATTTGGGCTCTTTTGGCTCTGGTGGCCATCTTGGGAGATTTATTTGTTATGAAGTTTCCTAATTTCCTCATTTACTGCAGTCTCCTCAGTAGGAAATACTTTCAGATTTTTTATTTTGGTTCCATCAAGAAGGCATTCAGATGTGTCACACATTTGCCATAAATTCTGAATGTTAGCACTCTAGTTGCTCATTAGATCACTGTAGTAAAGCTACTGCTCACCAGGGAAGTCTGCTGCAGGTATTCAAAGTGCATGTTTCAGTCTGCATGTCAGAATTTTTTTAGGAAATAGAAGAGGATTTGAGAAGTCAAAATGTGCCCTCATTTTTCTTTCGGCAGCACTAATCATAATTTCTGTGGCAAAATGAACCCCCTCATTTTGTTCCTTTGTAAATTAAATATATTAAGTGTTACCACTTTATTCCAATCAAGATGGCTTCAGGTGTGCCATACGTTTATCATAAGTAATACTGTTAGCGCACTAGTGTTTTGTTAGAACACTCTGGGACATTCTGTCATTGGGTTATACTTGGGCTACATCTGGGTGATATTTGGGCTACATTTGGGCTCGTTTGTCTCTGGTGGCCATCTTGGGAGATTTATTTGTTATGAAGTTTCCTAATTTCCTCATTTACTGCAGTCTCCTCAGTAAGAAATACTTTCAGTTTTTTACTTTGGTTCCATCAAGAAGGCATTCAGATGTGTCACATATTTGCCATAAATTCTGAATGTTAGCACTCTAGTTGCTCATTAGATCACTGTAGTAAAGCTACTGGTCACGAGGGAAGTCTGCTGCTGGTATTCAAAGTGCATATTTCAGTCTGCATGTCAGAATGTTTTTATGAAATAGAAGAGGACTTGAGAAGTCAAAATGTGCCCTAATGTTTCTTTCTGCAGCACTAATCATAATTTCTATGGTAAAATGAACCCCCTCAGTTTGTTCCTTTGTAAATTAAATGTTTTAAGTGTCCCTACTTTATTCCAAACAAGATGGTTTCAGGTGTGCCATACTTTTGTCATAAGTAAGACTGTTAGCGCTCTAGTTGTTCGTTAGAACACTCTGGGACATTCTGTCATTGGGCTATACTTGGGCTACATCTGGGTGATATTTGGGCTACATTTGGGCTCTTTTGTCTCTGGTGACTATTTTGGGAGACTTATTTGTTATGAAGTTTCCTAATTTCCTCATTTACTGCAGTCTCCTCAGTAGGAAATGCTTTCAGTTTTTTACTTTGATTCCATCAAGAAGGTATTCAGATATCTCACACATTTGCCATAAATTCTGAATGTTAGCACTCTAGTTGCTCATTAGATCACTGTAGTAAAGCTACTGCTCACCACGGAAGTCTGCTGCTGGTATTAAAAGTGCATGTTTCAGTCTGCATATCAGAATTTGTTAATGAAATAGAAGAGGATTTGAGAAGTCACTCAAAATGTGCCCTAATTTTTCTTTCTTCAGCACTAATCATAATTTGTATGGCAAAATGAACCCCCTCATTGTGTTCCTTTTTAAATTAAATGTTTTAAGTGTTACCAGTTTATTCCAATCAAGATGGCTTCAGGTGTGCCATACTTTTATCATAAGTAGGCCTGGGCCAAAATCCCGTTCCGTTCGCGGAAATTGTGATAATTTGGCATTTTCGCGTTCCGCGGAAAGCGCGAAAATGTCAAAATTTCCGCATTCCGCAGCTTAGCGATAATTTGTTTCTTGCTCGCGAAGTAAAATAATACATTCTCGCATGCGCGCGATCGCCTTACCTGAATCCCCGTGTTCACCGACAAGTTTTCCCTATCCGGTCGCGTTCTCCACGAGATGTTGGATTGTTGGTAGCCATTTGCGCTGTCTCACGACAGTTCATGCCCGCAGTAACGGCATGCGTCACGCGGTCACGTCTTTCTTCTCGCGATCATGCACCGCGAGACAAGTGAAAACAAGATGGCCGCGCCCGCGAGCAACCGCATGGGTAAGTTGGCGAGCCGCGACCACGTAGAAAATACCGCGAATGGGCGGGAAAAAAACTTCCGCATCTTCGCGATATTTCCGCGTGTTTGCGGAGATTTTTAACATTTTAGCAATAATTTGCGAAAGTGAATTTCGCAAATTCCGCCCACCCCTAGACATAAGTAAGACAGTAAGCGCTCTAGTTGTTCTTAAAAACACTCTGGGACATTCTGTCTTTGGCTATACATGGGCTACATCTGGGTGATATTTGGGCTACATTTGGGCTCTTTTGGCTCTGGTGGCCATCTTGGGAGATTTATTTGTTATGAAGTTTCCTAATTTCCTCATTTACTGCAGTCTCCTCAGTAGGAAATACTTTCAGATTTTTTATTTTGGTTCCATCAAGAAGGCATTCAGATGTGTCACACATTTGCCATAAATTCTGAATGTTAGCACTCTAGTTGCTCATTAGATCACTGTAGTAAAGCTACTGCTCACCAGGGAAGTCTGCTGCAGGTATTCAAAGTGCATGTTTCAGTCTGCATGTCAGAATTTTTTTAGGAAATAGAAGAGGATTTGAGAAGTCAAAATGTGCCCTCATTTTTCTTTCGGCAGCACTAATCATAATTTCTGTGGCAAAATGAACCCCCTCATTTTGTTCCTTTGTAAATTAAATATATTAAGTGTTACCACTTTATTCCAATCAAGATGGCTTCAGGTGTGCCATACGTTTGTCATAAGTAAGACTGTTAGCGCTCTAGTGTTTTGTTAGAACACTCTGGGACATTCTGTCATTGGGTTATACTTGGGCTACATCTGGGTGATATTTGGGCTACATTTGGGCTCGTTTGTCTCTGGTGGCCATCTTGGGAGATTTATTTGTTATGAAGTTTCCTAATTTCCTCATTTACTGCAGTCTCCTCAGTAAGAAATACTTTCAGTTTTTTACTTTGGTTCCATCAAGAAGGCATTCAGATGTGTCACATATTTGCCATAAATTCTGAATGTTAGCACTCTAGTTGCTCATTAGATCACTGTAGTAAAGCTACTGGTCACGAGGGAAGTCTGCTGCTGGTATTCAAAGTGCATATTTCAGTCTGCATGTCAGAATGTTTTTATGAAATAGAAGAGGATTTGAGAAGTCAAAATGTGCCCTAATGTTTCTTTCTGCAGCACTAATCATAATTTCTATGGTAAAATGAACCCCCTCAGTTTGTTCCTTTGTAAATTAAATGTTTTAAGTGTCCCTACTTTATTCCAAACAAGATGGTTTCAGGTGTGCCATACTTTTGTCATAAGTAAGACTGTTAGCGCTCTAGTTGTTCGTTAGAACACTCTGGGACATTCTGTCATTGGGCTATACTTGGGCTACATCTGGGTGATATTTGGGCTACATTTGGGCTCTTTTGTCTCTGGTGACTATTTTGGGAGACTTATTTGTTATGAAGTTTCCTAATTTCCTCATTTACTACAGTCTCCTCAGTAGGAAATACTTTCAGTTTTTTACTTTGATTCCATCAAGAAGGCATTCAGATGTGTCACACATTTGCCATAAATTCAGAATGTTAGCACTCTAGTTGCTTATTAGATCACTGTAGTAAAGCTACTGCTCACCAGGGAAGTCTGCTGCTGGTATTGAGAGTGCATGTTTCAGTCTGCATGTCAGAATTCTTTAATGAAATAAAAGAGGATTTGAGAAGTCACTCAAAATGTGCCCTAATTTTTCTTTCTGCAGCACTAATCATACTTTCTATGGCAAAATGAACCCCCTCATTTTGTTCCTTTTTAAATTAAATGTTTTAATAGTTACCACTTTATTTCAATCAAGATGGCTTCAGGTGTGCAATATGTTTGTCATAATTAGGACTGTTAGCACTCTAGTTGTTCTTTAGAACACTCTGGGAAGCTGCATTAGAACACAAAGGAATCAACTGACAGTCTCTGCCCTTGTTGGATGTACATGTTTTACTGAGAATGTCAGACTTCATTCTCACATGACTGAGACAGATAATGTGAATTTACAAAAAATATGCACTCAGTTTAGCTCATAGATCACCTTCCAAACCTCTGTGGGAAAAGCATGAGAAAATAGTTTTCTCTCAAACATGATTCATGATATCACAGCAGAAGGCTTTTTCACATGGTAAAATCACCTTAGAACGCACCACAATTCCTAAAATGTGTATGTTACCATCAACAAATGATTTATAATGTAACTAAAGTCTTAAAACCTTCTATTAACTGCAATGCCTTTTAATGAGGTGCTATAATGTATATTGGTCCCAAGATGGCTGCCAATACTTCTTGGATGAAGTACTGACAGCCAATCAGATCTCACGAAGAGATATGTGGTTAGGCTCCGCCCAGATATATCTATCTTTTTAACTCTAATTTTCTCAGGAATTACTGAACGGATTTACACCATTTAAGCAAAAGGCATGAGTCTGAACTGAGGACTACCTCTTTGCCAAATTTGGTGTAATTCCGTTCAGCAGTTCGGGCTGTAGCTGCGTCAACAGGTCCTATGGGAAAATGCATGGGGAAAACGCAATTTGGGACCCCCCTTTTTTCTCGGCCCCCTCTTGATGAATCACCGTGAAATTTTCAGGATAGGAGCGGACCGAAGCTGGCCAAAAGTTTGGAAAAGTTCACAAAGATTCGTCAATCGGCGCCAACGTTATTCCAAATAGAATGTTGCAGATTTCCAATGGAAAATAGGTCCTAACTATAACTACCTACTGGCGACCTCCAGTAGGTAATATATATATATATATATATTCACTGAAAAAAACATAGGTTACACACACGTTATAGTTAGGAATTAGCATTTAAAAAACCTTGCAAATTCACTGAAAAAACCATAGGTTTCACACATGTTATAGTTAGCTGGACATTTTGTTCGTAAAAAACCAATGAAATTCCCCTGTTAAAGTTAGTTCAGCTAACTATAACTCGCGCGCCCGCAATCCACTGCTGATGACGTCACATATTACATCACGCATGACATGGTCAGTGACATCACTCATGACATCACTGATGACATCTCAAATGACATCACTGATGACATCACTGATGACGTCATCCATGTGACAAATTACCTCATCTTTTCACACCCTAATATAACCTTTGATACACCGACTCCAAATTTCAGAGTTCCATTCTCAAAACCATAGATACTCCAATACCAATAACTACTAAATATGAAGAAGCTCCCTGCGCCACCAGTACGTTATGAAAAGTGACGTAGTGGTGGCACAGAGGCCTTGTTAATCTGCCCCAGAGATGTAATGGAAATTAAGGGTAAGACAGACAAAGGGAGACAGACAGAATCAGACACAGAGCGGAAGGGACTGAGAAGGTGTAAGGCAGTTAGAATGACTGAGACACATGGAGACAGGGAGAGATACATATTTGAAAAAGTAGTGATGGAGGCAGTAAACCTAAGGGAGTAGTAGAGAAGGAGCGAGGGAGTTACAAAACAGCAGTAAATGAAGAAGACAGAGAGAAGGGGAATGAGAAAAGCAGAGTGAGAAGAAGTGAAAAAAAGGGAGCATGAAAGTGAAGGGGTGAGTAATACAGATATTTGAAACTTACCTGACCAACAAAATAACTTAATTATAAATAAATGATTTTTATTAAATGCTAGAAAAAATGGATGAATTTTCCTAAATTTTCTTTCTCGATCTGAAAAAAAAGAAAAAAAGTATTAATATTTAACAATACATTTTAGAATACAGTACACATATTTTCATATTTAACAAAGACATTTTTTGCCCTTTTTTTGCTGTTTTCAGAATATATTGAATTTCACTGCAAATTGTGAAACCAATTGCATTCATCACTTAACAGCGGGCAAAAAAATTAACAATCTGAAAGATTGTTTAAAAAAAGCCCTGAATCTCTTCTCAGTAAAACATACCTTGATAGAAATGTAATATATATAATAAAAATATCATCTAACAACAATAACTATTTGCAAAAAATATTGTCTGTAAATCTTGTTGCTTAAGCTCATACACCCAAATAATATCTGTCAAAGAAGTCCACAAGAGAAATTTTTACCTTTCCATGAGGCCAAATGGTAATTTTTAAATTCTTTTTTGGTGAAATATCCAATGGTAATCCAATAAAATTGAAAAAATGGTTTGTTCAGATGCTGCAATTTGTATTTAAAATTTTGGTTTTAGAAAAATTAAGTAGGAATTTGGTAATTCTGCAGGCAAACGTTGCATGAAAATCAATTGTGAATCATTACACAGTGTCCAGCCTTTTTCACATTTTAGATAAACTGTGTAATGACCAGAAGTTATAGAAGGTCCGCCATGGAAAATTATTGCAACTGCAACAAAAGGTTTTCCAGATATTGATAATTGATGTCCTGTAAACTTCTTTATTAAAGTGTCCAATTTTGTACCATCAGCTTTACAACGTTGTATCATTAAAATTACATACTGTCCATATTTATTTAAAAATAACGTTGATAACATGTCTGATTTACATTGAGAACATTCCATATTGTGATTGGCATCTTTAACTAATTTCCTAAAAGTCACTGATTTACTCTCTGGTAATGTTAAATATATGAACCTTTCAGAATCAACATTAGAGCTGCATGTGTTCAAATAGTTTTCACAACTATGTTCCCATTTATAAGAGAGACAAAACTAACCCTGGGCGTAGTTCGCGAAGTAGCACTTCGCGAAGCTACGCAAAGTGCAGTTCGCACTACGCGAGCTACGCTTAGCACTTCGCGAACTGCGTAGTACCTTGTTCGCACTGTGCCAGATGTCGTTTTCAATGATTGCACAGTGCGGACAAGCAACCGGCACTGTGCAATCATTGAAAATGGCATCTTGCACAGTGCGAGCCGTAGTTTTCTGCTGCTCGAGTAGATTTTTACTGGTAGTTTCTCATCGCGAGCGGTTGCGAGCATACGCGACCACTCGCAATGAGAAACCTGACCTCCTCGCGTTGGGAATCTCGCCGGGAGGTTTATTTTCCATGCTCGCGATCGCCAACTTGATGTTGCTGATCGCGAACAAGAAAAAAAAAAAGTCTCGCCGGGATGTCATTTTGCTTGCTCGCGGTCGCCAACTTGACGTTGAGGACCGCGAGCAAGCAAAAAATGACCGCAGCACTACGCAACACTATGCTACGTGTGTTCGCACTGTGCTACGTGCAATTCACGTAGTGCGAAGTAGCACGAACTTCACAAACTACGCAAGCATAGCGTAGTGCTTTGCCCAGGCTTAGTCAAAACATATTTTCTATTGCTACCCCTTCATCTTCCAGTACCATAAGCTTATACATTAAAAATTCCTGTGCATCTTGCTGGACATTTTGAGTAAACTGTGTGCATCCTGAACACACATCTAAAAGTTTTCTAACATCAGAAGCACTTTCTATTTTAGTTTTATCATTACTCAGCTTCTCAAAAAGAAAACTCAGCAGAGAACAGAATCTTTTTACATGATTAAGTATTATCTGCTCTTGCAAACTTTCAAGATAAAATACAACATTCAGCACTACATTAGCATAGCAGTTGACACCAGAGCTATTTTCAAAATGACAACCAACAACCTCTTCAACACTGTCCTTTTTCTTTTTGCATGCAATCACATCACTCTCCTTTTGTTTTCTCTTCTGTACATCCTTATTACAGATATTCTCAATTCTCCTTTTCTGACAAACAGCACGTTTTTCAAACACAGGATACTGACCTAAATGAGGAGCATAGCTTCTTCTTAATCTATTATATTCCTTTACACAGTTTGCGTCAGCACTAACTTTTGAGTCATCAAAGTCTATCATGAATAAACCAGATAATTTTTTCACTCGTGACAAAGCAACATATGCCATACCTTCTTTAAACACAGTAGATCCAATGTTTACAAAGGCACTATCTACAGTTAATCCTTGAGATTTGTGAATAGTTACAGCATATGCTAGAGAAAATGGAAACTGCTTCCTACGTACATATAAGTCTTTCACAAGCAAGAAACGAACTGAACAACAACAAATGTCTTTAACCTCTTCAATCAGATCAAATTTTATTTTTAAAAATTCAATTCCAACTTTTTTCTGGTAATTTACAAAACCCACAACTTTACCCATAGCTCCATTCACTAAACCTTTCTCTACATCCAAATTACATCTTAAAATTACTCGACAATTCATACATACATAAAGATTCTTTTCTAAACCGGCTGTTTTCAAGATGTTTTTCTCTAGAGAATCCAATTTAGTTGTCAATTTGCTTGTCAATATAATTGTTATTCCCTCATGTTGTATTTTATCCATAGCTTCCAGTTTGACAATCTCTTCATTTTCCAATTTCAAAAGTTCTTGATTGAATATAGAGCACTCATGTAGTGTTGGCATTAAGCAGATTACAGTATTTTTCCAGCAATTTTCTTGTATATTTTCTCTGGAACAATTTGTTCTGTTGGGAACAAATTACATAGCAATCGACTCTGTAAAGCTTTTCTGCCATGTTCTGTGAGTAGTCCAATTCTGATATCTTTGAGAATACTTGCATAATCATCATCATTTGCCTGCCGCATATTGGTAATGAGTTCTTTATACTCAAAGTATGTCCAAATATTCACATTACCTATACTTCCTAACGACTTTTTAGTGTCTTCATGTGTAAGAGTTTGAAATACTGGTTGTCCTTTAACTGGAGTGAGCTGCAGAAGATCCCCAAAAACTATAACATGTTTTCCTCCAAATAGTACGTCATAGTTTGTCTTTAGAATTTGCTGCATTCTTAAATGCACAAAGGCAAGCATTAAGTTTGATACCATGCTTACCTGATCAATGATGAGAACTTTCATTTTTTTCAATACTCTTGCAACTTCAAAACATGCTTCTCCTGTTAGCTTGTGGTATTGTATTTTGTTTTCGTGCTCTACTGGTAACATAAGCAAACGATGGAGGGTAATTCCTTTTATGTTATATACTGCTAACCCAGTTGGAGCAGTAACAACACAAGACAAAGTTGAATCTGTTTTTTGCTGTAGGTAGCTTCTAATTACTTTAATCAAGAAACTTTTTCCAGTTCCGGCTTGTCCACTCACATACATTCTGATTGGTTCAAACGATGTGCATGAGCACTCTTTATTTTCATGTAGTAAACCATGATCAATTTGTTTTGTGACTTCCTCATACATTTGTTTTTGTTCATCATTCAGTTGCTGTTTCAAACTTGGTAAGTTTATTAAATCTTCCTGAGCTTGATTCATAGCCGTTTCCACTTCAGCCATGGCTATTGCAGCTTCATTTTCTACGATTGGTTGTCCTAGGGGATCTTGACTGAGCGTCCCAGAACTTTGACTGTCTTGAGAACTGTCTCTAGCTACTTCAGCTGCAATTGTTGCTTCTTGTTCGATTTCTTCACTTAACATTTCTACATAAGTTGTGAAAGTACTGCATTCGATGGTATCTTTGCATGCATTAAAGGAATCTTCATAGATTTGAAAATGTCCAAGTAATTCATCCTCTGAGCGCCATGGTTTGAACAACTGTAAAAGTGCTAAGTGGTAAAATTCCTTCTTGTCAGTAGTGTCGCAACTCAGCTTTCTGTGATTAATCAAACTTCCTTTTGTTTGCTTTACCAAACATCCTTCCTCACCAATGACTTTATATTTTCCATTGTTGATGTCTTCTGTGGCATTCCGTTTATAAATGTAGTTCTGCAGCACTTCATAGAGACACATGTTCTCAAGATGATGACTTCTCTTTGGGTAATATGTGTCCAACATGTTTGTTCTTAAAATGTCTGTACTTTCAGGTTCGAACTCTGCTAAATATTCAATTTCTCGAATAGATTTTAGTACCCGATTTCTCATTCCTGCTAGGCCTAAACTTATCCAAATTATTCTTCTGGATTTGGAGTACAGACTTGCAGATGATAACCTATCTGAGCATTCGTAGGATCCAATTTCTCGATGCGATAACATCTTTAAACTGAAACTGTATAGCTTTTTACTGACAGTCTTCTCGTGAGAAATCTCTTCCCACATTTCTTTCAATTCCGTTTTCTCAGATTTAGTGATGTAAGATGTGACATACCGAGCAACAGCAATAGAATTGTCAGCTACATACTGTATATCCATGTTAGCATTCCACATGGATAAAATGACTGGGTTGTAGTCATTTATATATTTTGACTCTTCTTTTCTTCTTAGGTTATAGGTATTCTTAGGTGATTTTCTTGTAATAGTATGTCGCACAGCTGACATAAAACTGTTTACTCTTCCTTTTGAAAGAACAGGTCGTGGAAATCCAAATCGACATTTTGTGTAGAATTTATCTTTACTCTTGTACTTTCTTCGACAGTATTTTCCACACCGATGACTTTGGAAACATAAAACTTGCTCTTTTAAGTTTTTTTCTTCTGTGCTTTTAGGTATAGCACATGTTGCATATCCTTCAATGAAAGATAAAACTGCATTATCAGAATCTGTTCCAAATTTTGGGGCATCCTTGATCCACAACAGCATATGAATCTGAGGAGCACCTCTTGCTTGGTACTCTTTTCTCCAAAAGAAATCCACAACTTCTCCAAGAGGTGGATTTTTTTTTAATGCAGATGAAGGACATCATAGCCTCAAATCTGTGATTGAAATATCTGCAAACATTAACCGGATCCAATGAGCACAATTCTCCTGCTGTCTTGTATTGGATGTTTTCAATATTTGAATTTGCCTCTCGAAGAAAATCCAGTAAATCATCCCACGCGTACTCTGCGCAGCTTAGGGTAAGGAACCATGTAGGAGTTCCTAAATTCCTTAACATACATTTCAATTCTCCATGGCGTCGGTACCAATATTCATTAGTCCCACGCTGACAAGCCATCAGATTTATTAATTGTGATTTCAAATGATCATCTCGCTGTTGCACTTTGTTCAGAAAATCCTTTGCAGACACATTATGTAGATGTACTCCTGTTTTCAAAATGTGATTTACTGCATAAGATAGTGCTGATAAGTCACTTTCAAATAAAAGATGGAACAAATAAGGAATACTTTGACGAAATCTTGGATCTTCTGCATATAACCTTGTAGTCCGATACTCAGAAGCAGGAATCTGTACTGGACATTCATCATATCGTCCACCTTTTCCTGTAGGAAACAGCTGGGGAAAACAGCGAGCTTCCAAGCTCTCCTCCCATACACTCACAGGAGTTCCTTTTGCTTTTTTCATCTGAAAGAGATCAATAGTGTTTCCCATAACTTCTTTAGAATGAAGAGGATGTATGCTGAAATGTTCATAAATTTCTTCTTCTTTTGACTTATCCACTTTTTCAATTTGCCCAGTTGGTATTCCTGAGTCTCCTAGTAAAACTTCTTCATCTTCTTCCAAATAAATTGATTCATACCATTTATTATTTCTTTTCAAATATAAATTTGCTCTTTGTACTTTTCGCACATCCACCAGCTCCTGCCAAATGTTCTTGTTCTTTGTAGGTACACCATTAACCAGAATAACTAATGGTTCAGTTTCCAAAGTATCTGCATCAATTGTTTCACTATTTGTTTTCAAATCTAATGGCAAATAGACAACTCTTCCTTTTAAACCTCTTTGTAAATCTGAAGGAGGTAATTTGCCTGTTTTGGGCTCCATACGAACTATAGTCTGAAACGGATGGACACATTGAATGAGTATAGACTCATACGTATTTAAATCACTAAGTTCTGCAGGAATATCAACCAATTCTAAATTATTATGTACAGCTCTTGCTGGCATTTTATTTTCTTCTAACTTGTTATAACAGTATTTACAAATACAGTGATATTCACCCAAATCAAAACAATTTTCCAGAAATAAATATGTAGCAAAATCCATCCACTTAGCATTATTTTCTTTTTCACTTTTTTTATAGAGATCAACATACCTTGTTTCATTTTTATAATGGCTTCTCCGGCAACAAATACAAGTAATATTTGGTCTTTCATTAGAGATGATAGTAAATTTTGGCATTTGATCTTCAAATGTTTTACTAACAGTGGGTTCTACATTCTCTTCCATATTTTCTTCAATAACTGTGTCATTTCCTGCACTTTCTTGCTCTGGACCAAAGTAACAAAACTCAATATCCTCACAAACCTTCTTCACATCTGTAACAGATCCACGGAACAGAGCATTATTCAACTCATTTAACTTTAAAGCTGGACTTTTAGCAAAATACAATCTTCTCACAAACTTTCTCATTTCAGTATGATGAACAGCCAGCATCCTAAAATGGTGAAAAACACTTTGACAAACTTTCCTAGAAAGACAAGCCAGAGAATGTCCTTGCAAACCAGTATTCTCTCTCACTATGCATGGATCTAGTCTTTGAAGCACCTTAATCTTCTGTTTAACACTTTTTTTTACTATATTCTCTTAGAAACTCACAAAATTTATCAATTGATTCCTGTCGTACATTACAAATACTACTACAATTCCAAGTGTACACTGGGGCTTTAGGACGTCTCCCCATAACCTCATCAGCTAACACTTCTTCCTCATTTCTTGGAACCATTTTCTCCTTTTCCATTACACAACCATCCTTAACTTCATAAGCTCGACCACTGGTGTCAACTGCATGCAGCAAACTATTACTTTGAAGATAACTCTCTTCGTTAAAAAATGGTTCACTACTTGAACTATGCTTCCATTCTCCTAAGAACACTTTACAAAAGTTTTTTTTTTCACTTCTCTTTTTCTTTTTCTTTTTGACTTCATTACATTTACTAATTTATCTAATGAACGGATCCTGTTCAAAATTAAAATGAATAGTTTTCTTTTTAATTCCAAAGCCTTGGCAACAACTGTTTCAATATGTTTCCTTTTCTTATAAAATGTGGTTTTCTTCCAATATTTTTTCACATCCTTCAACAAATTGAACATCACTCTTCTCTCAAACATTTTTCTATGAATGTTTTTAAAATCTATTTTTCTTTTTAATTCATTCTTTCTTACTTCTGTTTGTACATTAGCATTCAGTATATTCTGTCGATTGTCTAGTTGTTTTGTACTTGAAACACTATTTCCAGTGGATATTTTTGTCACATTTTTTCTTTGCATGAAGATATTTTTTTAAAAATCCTTAGTCTGCTTACCAGAAGGCTTTTTCTTCTTTCCAACATGAGGTTCTCCAACAAATTTTTGTTGTCCAGTTGTCTTCAAATATAGATGTTGTTGCTGTTCTTTTCTCTTTCTTGATTTTATAGGCATCTTTAATTTATTTCAGTCTTGTTCACAATACCTGAAAGAAACTAAACAAAAAAATACCTTTATTTTTGTTTTGTACCATTCCCTTGCACTTTGATTATTCTTGTTTAGTTAAATTGCAGTCAGACATAACATCTTTTATCTGGAACAACAAACAGGCAAGGATTTCTTGGAAAAAGCTTAGAAGGCGAAGGGACAAAGGGGGCTTGGCAGCCCCGGACTTGAAATTATATGCTTGGGCCTTCCAGTTAACTCATTCCCGCATGTTGTTAAAAATACCTACAGACTACGGGGTGGGTCTAATGTTTTCAGCCATGTTAGAAGGGGAAGAAGCTAGTCAATCAGCCTTTCTATTTAAATTCGGCAACCCCAAGTACTTCAAAAAGATCAAACTGAAGGTACTACAAGGCTTGGCAAAATTATGGGCCGAAGTCACAAGATCGATAAAAGTAAGCTACTTTTGTGAAAGAACGCCGCTATGGGGTCTCCCTGAAAACCCGGTTTGGCTTGAAGACATTTTAGCGGCTCCAATAAGAGACGCAGGCTTAGAGGTCTGGGGAGACCTTTTTTTTGACGGGGAGCTGCTTTCATGGGAACATCTTCTGGCTAAGATCGGCCCTAATCTGTCAAGACTTAAATACCTTCAAATACATAGTTGGACTCAGGCCTACAAATCTCAAGCCTTAGAAAGAAATAAGTTTCCACTTGGAGGATATAGCCTGCTCATAAACAACTTGATGAACAACCCCGTGGGAAAAAAGGAGACCTCACAGTGGTATAATCTTTTGTTGGAGGAAACGGATGGAGTCTTTGATCTGCCTGATTCACTTTGGAGCCCTTCAATCTCTGGCCCAAACTTACAAAATCTTTGGACAGACTCATTCGGCCTTTTGTGCAGCATAGTTAAGCCTACTTGGTTACGGAGGAACCACTTGCTAACACTGCACAGGGCATATTATTCTCCTCTTAGACTATCTAAATTTTCCGAGGGTAACTCAATTGCTTGTTCCAGATGTGGGTTTCTGGCGGCACCAGACACCCATATGTTCTTTGACTGCCCCAGTTTAGTGTCATACTGGGCAGCTATCAGTAACTTTCTAACTACTTCATTGGGTGTTAAAGTAAACATTGACTTACCTCTTGTGATCTTCGGGATTTTGGAAGGAGCTCAAGGTGCAGCCAAAAATTTAGTGTTCTATACGATTTTGTTGGCAAGAAGGGAGATCTGCAAGAAATGGAAGGACGTGTCCCCTCCTTCCTTCGGCGAATGGCAGGCCTCCGTCATATATACATCACGTATGGACCTGGCTAGGGCTGGTAATCAGAGCAAAAGAGCTTTTTGGTATTTGTTGCCATGGGTACACTGAAATAAACGTGGTTTTTTTTTTTTTTTTTTTCCCCGGGTCCGATGTTTACCCTATTATGGTGTTCTAGCCATTTGTACCATACCTGGTCCTAGCCCGGGCTGACTTGGTTGCCACTTACACCAAGGTGGTTTACAAGAAGGGAAATGCCTGGTTCTTCGCCTTCCAAGATTGAAACTGCAATTGCTGAGGGATATTTTCTACTCACTTCCTTGGTCATATATCCCTGCCAGTTCTTTTGAACTGAGACAGCTGACTGTAGGGTAATCTGGTATGGCACTGAAACCATGGTAGCAATGAGGACAAAAAAAAAAAAAAAAAAAAAAAAAATACCTTTATCAAATTTATATATATTACTATATTTTTTATGAGCTTTTCAAAACATATCATATGAGCTATCCCTTTCCTACGACTGCAAGTCTTACACAAAAAAAGCTACACAAATTAAATCTCTGACAACAAATTCCTGTGTGCACACAGACTCATAGAGTGATTCTAGGGAGAAATCAATTTTTCATTGGCAATTTCAAAGCACATTTTCAGCTGTGGTTTTGCATGTGATAATTACTGTAAGAGTCTGACACATTATAGTTTAGAGAGGCAGAAAAGAGCACATGTCCTAACAGCTACTTGAGAGCATGAGCATGTGAAACCTGGGTGAGTGATTAGACTAGAGCAATGGAAATGAGCCTTGATGACGTTGAATGTGTTAGCGTTACACACTGCTATCTGAAATACCACACAGTGCTGAATACTTAGCATGGGAGTGCAGGAGAAGCAACTGCCTGTGTACTAAGAGTGTGCTTCTGGAGACTGTGTATTTTCAGGTGCAAGAGAGATCTGCATGGACACTTGCAGAACTGCATGAAGACTGCACAGATGTATGTAAGAGTACATGTGGGGTAAGGGTTAATTGCAGTTTGGAACATGTAGGATCTACCTCACCCATTGCAGGTGTGGAAGGAAAATCGACCCTATTTTTTTCAAATGTGTTAGCATTTGCCTCTCATTTGTGAGATAGTGACTTCTGCTGAATGCAAACCATCACAGTTCAAGAAAACAAGCTGCCCCTTTCCTACGAATGCAAGTCTTACAGAACCAGACCAACACGAATTAAATCTCTGACAACAAATTCCTGTGTGCACACAGACTCATGGTGTGATTCTAGTCAGAAAACGATTTTTCTTTGGCAATTTCAAAGCACTTTTACCACTGTGGTTTTGCAAGTGATAAATACTGTAAGAGCCTGACACATTTTCCTTATAGTTTAGAGAGGCAGAAAAGAGCACATGTCATAACAGCTACTTGAGAGCATGAGCATGTGGAACCTGGGTGAGTGATTAGACTAGAGCATAGGAAATGAGCCTTGGTGACGTTGAATGTGTTAGTGTTACACACTGCTATCTGAAATACCACACAGTGCTGAATACTTAGCATGACAGTGCATGAGAAGCAACTACCTGTGTACTAAGAGCGTGCTTCTGGAGACTGTGTATTTTCAGGTGCAAGAGAGATCTGCATGGACACTTGCAGAACTGCATGAAGACTGCACAGATGTATGTATCAGTACATGTGGGGTAAGGGATATTTGCAGTTTGGAACATGTAGAATCTACCTCACCCATGGCAGGTGTGGAAGGAAAATCTACCCTGTTGTTTTCAAATGTGTTAGCATTTGCCTCTCATTTTTGAGATAGTGATTTCTGCTGAATGCAAACCATCACTGTTCAAGAAAACCAGCTGCCCCTTTCCTACGAATGCATGTCTTACAGAACCAGAGCAACACAAATTAAATCTCTTTCAACAAATTCCTGTGTGCACACAGACTCATGGTGTGATTCTAGGCAGAAAACGATTTTTCATTGGCAATTTCAAAGCACATTTTCAGCTGTGGTTTTGCATGTTATAATTACTGTAAGAGTCTGACACATTTTCCTTATAGTTTAGAGAGGCAGAAAAGAGCACATATCCAAACAGCTACTTGAGAGCATGAGCATGAGGAACCTGGGTGAGTGATTAGACTAGAGCAATGGAAATGAGCCTTGATGACATTGAATGTGTTAGCGTTACACACTGCTATCTGAAATACCACACAGTGCTGAATACTTAGTATGGGAGTGCAAGAGAAGCAACTGCCTGTGTTCTAAGAGCGTGCTTCTAGAGACTGTGTATTGTCAGGTGAAAGAGAGATCTGCATGGACACTTGCAGAACTGCATGAAGACTGCACAGATGTATGTAAGAGTACATGTGGGGTAAGGGTTAATTGCAGTTTGGAACATGTAGGATCTATCTCACCCATGGCAGGTGTGGAAGGAAACTCTACCCTGTTTTTTTCAAATGTGTTAGGATTTGCCTCTCATTTGTGAGATAGTGACTTCTGCTGAATGCAAACCATCACAGTTCAAGAAAACAAGCTGCCCCTTTCCTACGAATGCATGTCTTACAGTACAAGAGCAACACAAATTAAATCTCTGACAACAAATTCCTGTGTGCACACAGACTCATGGTGTGACTCTAGGCACAAAACGTTTTTTCATTGGCAATTTCAAAGCACATTTTCAGCTGTGGTTTTGCAAGAGATAATTACTGTAAGAGACTGACACATTTTCCTTATAGTTTATACAGGTAGAAAAGAGCACATGTCATAACAGCTACTTGAGAGCATGAGCATGTGGAACCTGGGTGAGTGATTAGACTACAGCAATGGAGATGAGCCTTGATGACGTTGAATGTTTTAGCGTTACACACTGCTATCTTAAATACCACACAGTGCTGAATACTTAGCATGGGAGTGCAAGAGAAGCAACTGCCTGTGTACTAAGAGCGTGCTTTTGGAGACTGTATTTTCAGGTGCAAAAGAGATGTGCATGGACGCTTGCAGAACTGCATGAAGACTGCACAGATGTATGTAACAGTACATGTGGGGTAAGGGTTAATTGCAGTTTGGAACATGTAGGATCTACCTCACCCATGGCAGGTTTGGAAGAAAAATATACCCTGTTGTTTTCAAATGTGTTAGCATTTGCCTCTCATTTGTGAGATAGTGATTTCTGCTGAATGCAAACCATCACAGTTAAAGAAAACAAGCTGCCCCTTTCCTACGAGAGCAAGTCTTACAGAACCAGAGCAACACAAATTAAATCTCTTTCAACAAATTTCTGTGTGCACACAGACTCATGGTGTGATTCTAGGCAGAAAACGATTTTTCATTGGCAATTTCAAAGCACATTTTCAGCTGTGGTTTTGCCTGTGATATATACTGTAAGAGTCTGACTCATTTTCCTTATACTTTACAGAGGTAGAAAAGAGCACATGTCCTAACAGCTACTTGAGAGCATGAGCATATGGAACCTGGGTGAGTGATTAGACTACAGCAAAGGAAATGAGCCTTAGAGACATTAAATGTGTTAGCGTTACACACTGCTATCTGAAATACCACACAGTGCAAACCATCACAGTTCAAGAAAACAAGCTGCCCCTTTCCAACGAATGCAAGTCTTACAGAACCAGACCACCACAAATTAAATCTCTGACAACAAATTCCTGTGTGCACACAGACTCATGGTGTGATTCTAGGCAGAAAACAGAATTCCTGGGTGATACCAGTACACCTTAACTTATGGTGAAGACATACTCTAAAATATCTGACAAGTTCAAGGCAGTTAAAATTCTTCCAAAACATAATATGTAAAACACAACTTTAAAAGAAGAATCACATTTACATTTTTTTTTTCAAAATGCACCACATACATCCCTTCTCAGATTCATAACTCACCTTCTAAATATGTTAGCGTTACACACTGCTATCTAAAATACCACACAGTGAAAAACAATACCAGTTCAAGAAAACAAGCTGCCCCTTTCCTACAAATGCAAGTCTCTCAGAACCAAACCACGACATATTAAATCTCTGACAACAAATTCCTCTCTGCATACAGACTCATGGTGTGATTCTAGGCATAAAACAATATTCCTGGTTGATACCAGTACACCTTGACTTATTTTGAAGACATACTCCATATTATCTGACAAGTTTATGACAGTTAAATTTCTTCCAAAACATAAAATTTAAAATACAACTTTAAAACAAGAATCACATTTACATTTTTTATATCAAAATGCACCACATACATCCCCTCTCAAATTCATAACTCACCTTTAAAAGTAGTTAGTTGAGAAAGAAATGTGGCACTCACACAGCAGATTATCACAGCCAGAATCTCTGAACTGTACACCTCTCAGCAGAACCAGTAAATGGCAATGTTTCCTTCTCTTTTTTTCACACATATACATGTTAATTTCAAATCACAGTGCTTCCCACATTTTTTCAAATGGAAACACACATTTCTATTGGTTGCAAATTTCAACCCTTTCCAAATGATCCCTACCCCCAACATGACTTCTGCCTGCTACCATAGCAACAGGTCATGGAACACTGGTGGGAGCAGAGAGGTCAGAAGTTCAGCACACAATGTTTCTAATCCAAAGAGCAAGAGTGCTTGACTTTTCAAACCTAACAGCAAATCTAAAGTAATGTTCTGTGGGTACACATTTTTCTGAACCAATACAAAACTTGCTTTTAAAAATTTAAACTTACAGCCTAGTTTTTTGTGTAGAAAGATCTGAAACAGCCAATGAGCTCTTTTTATTAAAAAAAAGTATGTTAGCCTCCATTTTACAACTATCTTTCTTTTCATATTGCCATTCTACTGAAAGGCACCTTCTGAGTGCATCCAGATCTCCTTGAAAGATGTTCACAGTGTGGATTGTAGGTCATAGCTATGTCTTCTGGAGTGAAAAGTATGCAGAAAAAAGAGGTATTTTCAAAGACCTTGCTTTGCCAAATGTAGATATTAAATGGATTGGTCAGAGAGGGTTAAAGTGGCACCAATTAATGCCCTTGGTGAAATCCTTTCTACATCTCCCACAGCCTGACCTTTTAATTGTGCACTGTGGTGGAAATGACCTAGGCACTTTAACTGGGGTAGGTCTGGAAATGCTAATTAAGGACACCTTTGTGCAATTGATGTCACTTTTTCCACAAACTACCTTTGTATATTCTAATATATGCCAAAGGCAAAAGTGGAACTGGTCCAACCATTATTGTCCACAGATTGACAAGGCAAGAAAGCATGTCAATAAGTCTGTTCCTGCTTTCCTCAGAGACTATGGTATGGGTTCTATATACCACAACAACTTGCGTTACAACATGCAAGGCATTTATAGAGGAGACGGTGTTCATTTAACAGATGAAGGCAACAGAGTCTTCCTCTTGAACTTTAGAATCTGCATCGGTACTTACTTGTAGGTACAAAAAAACACTCAATTAACACAACGGCTCTTTTTAGAGCCAACCAACATCTAAACACTTATACTTGATTTTTTAATCTATTTTTTTAATGTTTTTTTTTGCCTCCGTGCACGCACCGTGCGCGCACCCCGCGATATTTTTTAAATGTTTTTTTTTTTTTTGAGACCTAAAAGGTCTTTCATGGTCCCCCTGACAAGGCCTAGAGGGTCAGGGACTCTCTACCCTGCCCCCTTTTCATGTTCTCCACCTTTTTTTTTCCCTGTCACACACAAAACACACAAAATGGCGGCCGACACTTCCTGATTTCGACCGATTCGAATGTTGACTGTCATGAATCCACCAATCAGAATTACACTCGCACACGTTACGGTGCGCGCACCGTGCGCGTACGGTACGCGTACGGTGTCGAGTGAGGAGGTAACCCGTTTGTAAACAGCTTAAATCATTTTCTTTGTGTTACTCCACAGATGTATGGGTCACTTCAATCTTTTTTGTCGCTAATATATTCAGACGGACCTTGATATTCGTTTGAAACGTACGTCGGCTGCTCCTGTTCCGCGTTCTCTGAAAAGTGAAAATAAAATTAATGAAAAGAACCTGATTTAAGATTGTGCCTAGCTCTTAATTAAAAAGACTTTTGACTATTGGCTCAACTGGATCATTTGGTGTGGGAGAAAGAAAAAAATTCCTTTCTTTCTTTTTTTCGCTATTCTTCCTTGACTTCTGTATTGGATTAGAGACATAATGATTGGGTGTGTTCTAGTGTCTTGTGGTTCAATGTTGTTCTAGGCATGTGGTCCTAGGAAAAATATACCCTGGTGGGTACAGTAACACTATAGGAGCACCGTAAACAAATACTGTGGAATTGAATTACTTAGACTCAGTTTCTTCAATAGATGTGCAGATCAAGGACTGTTAACTTGATTAGGCCCATGTATGTGTGTGTAAATCTCCATCATGAGCGTGAGAAAATGAGTGTTACAAGGCATGATTAGGCTGGGACATTTGTAATCTCCTGCAAACATGTACATTTGTTGCCAATGGCAAACTCCTCTCATTCCCCTCGAAATGACAAGATTGTTTGCTCCAGCCAAGGGATAATATTAATGTTTACAAAGGGGAATAGATCATCCTGAGATTTAGTGGGGTGTATGGAAAGGGGTTCTCCGCAGAAAAAATATTTTTTACCAGGGAGAAAAAAACAATGTGTACTTTCCCATTGTACCATAGGTGTTTGGCCAAAATATTGACAAAAAAAATATTATTATACAAAAATATTGTGTCAAAAATATTGGGATGTCAACACAACAATATCGTCAACAAAAATATCAAAGATAAAAATATTGTTTCAGTGTCCTTTTTCATCTCTGTATATAAATATAGATTTAGAAAATATTTTTATATATAATATAGTTTGTGTTATTGTGTGTACAATTTATTTTAGTGTGTGTTGATTTAGTAAGATATTATTGAAAAATTGTACTTTTACTTGTATTAATGTGTAAAAATAATGCACATATACTTTTTTGGGTAGAGGAATGTTAGGTTTTTAGAAGAAAAGCCGCTACCCCCAAGATGCCTGTTAAAGCGGGGTTGATTTTTTTGTCCGCTCTGATTTCTGTCACCAAACTGTGGAGTGGTGCTGGCAGCTCCAGGAGCATATCCCGGCACCCCAGAAGCCTGGGGAAACTGTCTCTCTTTGGAACCTGCAACTTTGTGGATCCGATGGGAGAGCCAGACTTTTTCTTACTATAAAGACTTCAGGTTCAGGAACTGTTAACAACGTGGCAACCAGTGGCTGAGCCTGCACTGTCAGTTGTCTATGTTTTTCCTACTCAATGAGGTTTCACCTTCTCTCTTTAGTATAAGGGTCTTCCTCTCGGGTTGTCTTCACTAACCAAGGTCACTGTTATTGGGGCGGTGATATTGTCTTCTGACAACTGGATTTTCCTTTTAAAAGCCTGGGGGGGGGGTTAAGAAGTTTAGAAAGATGTCTCCTTCCCCCTTCTTTTTTCTTTTTTTTTGTCTCTCTAGCTTTATTTTCTCTTTCTCGTTCCTTTTTACCATAAAGAACACATATCATTTGTCTTTGTTTTCTGTCTAGGTTGCTGTTTTTCATTGCATTCCTTGGGGGGGGCTGACCTTGGCTATGAGTCTTAATAGATGGTAACACTAAGTGGGGGGGGGGGGTTATTGGCCCTTCTTTTTTTACGGCATAGCTTTGGGGGATTGGGTTGGTTCACCACTATGAAGACCAGGGAGCAGTAGGGGTCTGGGTGTTGTTGGTTTGGGATGGCTCTTGAATGCACTGGTTACACGGGTGAAAGATGTGTTATTTCGAGAAACCTGGCTTGTGGGGGGGGTCAATACTATTTATTAGTATCTGCTAATTTACTTATGGGGCACATCTTCAGCAAATTGTATGTTTGAGGGGTAGCTTGTGGAGTCTGAGCTACAATTTTAATGGCGGCTGATAGTAGCTGTCCGGCCAGCAACTACATTTTTTGTCCCGGAATTTTAATGGAGTCAAGTAGGCACATAAGCAGAAAATGGTATGGGAGGAGTTGAACACCCTCAAGCCACTATTGATTGGTATTCCAGAGACACAGCTGGCTTATGAAGAATGCTCGCTGCTAAAGGATTTTGGCGATAAAGTATAGCTCACTTCGTGGTTCACTTCGGCTCAGAGGTCTGTTGCATTACTGGCTCAGGACAGTAACTGGGGAGTGCTACGTCAGAGGGTAGATTCAGAGGGTCAATGGCTTTTCAGCGACTATCCAGAAGGATAGCATCTGTTTTACTATCTGTGTTACTTATGATCCAAATATTGACGATCCAAGAGCTTTGGATTTTCTGTTGTCTGAGCTCCATCTTTGGTCACCACCCTTTATTGTTTGTGGCGATTTCAACGTGATGCTATGCCACAATAGAGACTCTATGTTTCAGACTTCAGCCCTTGACCTGGTTAATTCTAGCTCAGTTCTTGGAGGTAAGTATTGACTTAGAGGTGCTCTGCAACAACTTATCTCATCTTATTCATTGACTTATCTCATCTTATTCATTGGTTGATCTTTGGCGTTTCAAGCATCCAGAAATTCTCTGTCACAGCTAGATATATTTTTAGTTAGTAGCACGTTCGTTTTAACTTTAAAGCTAGTATCAACCTGAGGGTAATATCCAACCACAATTCTCTATCTCTGTTCCTCCAACCCAGTGGGCCTATTGAGGCATTAGGGCTTTTGTCACTGGACATTTGAGTATAAACTTCTACACAACAAAGTCTATATCAATTACATGAACTCTCCTTTATGGGATTTTCTGAAGATTATTATCGACTCAGCACTGCTCTCTGTTGTCTGAGATGCATTAAGGCTTCCTGACGTGGTCAAATGCTCCAAATTGCTGCTCGCCAACAGAGGGTGGCTATGGTGGAGGAGACTCAGGCTCTTCTGATCATTAGCACCCTTGAGTTCAATCTGGGATATCGTATCATCACTAGGGATGGGCCATGGACTGAAGCAGTCCATCACTCTTCTGACATTTTTCAGGAAGCAAATCAGGTATCGAGCGGTCAAAAACTGCAGCCCAGGCAGATGTCCAGCTTTGAAAACAGAGAACAAATGGGGCGGATTCTCTCTTTCAGAATAAAGGATAGTTCTAGCGCTAACACCATTCATCAGATATGGAGAAAAATGGTGAAGCTGGTGGTTGATCCAGCTGCAATTAGAGATGCCTTCCGGTGGTTTTAGCAAGACCTCTATTGAGAAGACAGTTTCTACTCTGCTGATGAAATTCTCCTATTTATTGGGCTGTTATTTCCATCAAAACCTGAGCCATACCCAGCAATCGAAGCGAGAAGCACCTATAACTCTCACAGCTGTGGAAACTGCTATTGGTTCCCTGTCTAAAGGAAAGCCCCAGATGACACTGGTAGAGAAGTATCCAAGGAGGTGAAGGCTGAGCTGTATCTTGGACCCAATTTGGCTCTGAATGAAGGATGCTTTTGCTGACAAGGACACTCAGGTTTAGCCCATATTTTTCTTATTGTTTTCACCATGCTGCTCCCTCTATTATGTATCATGAATTTCCTATTTAGCTGTTGATTTTTTTGCTGCTTCCCATAGAATGCATTTTGCTAAAGATTTGTTCTCATTTAGTGCCAGGATCAAAAATGTGTTCTGTTCCTCAATTCTGGTGAATTTGTCTCCTAAAATAAAAAAAAAAAATAGATTGCAGTGGAAATAGTAAATGCCATCTCTTTTATGTCACTTTCTTTAAAATAGTTTACATTGGAGTGTGATTATTTTATTTTAGTTTATTTAATGTTGAAGGCATTGGAGTCTGACTCCTTATCCCCTGCTGCTGTAGTTGTGCCCATTCGCAGCATGGCATGCCTGTATGGCAGACGTCAAGTGCTGAGCATGTTGAGAGTTCATGGAGGAAGCTCATAGTGAATCATCTTCCAGTGGTCCCTTCTGTAGCCGGGATGGTCTCTCTTTGGCTCTTTGCTCCTGAGTTTCATCAACGCCCGCCAACATCCATGATGGGCACTTGGCTGTGCTAGGCTCCCTAGAAACATCTAGTGCAGGAGCACTAGTCCTGATTCGCGGTTTGTGACTCCTGCTTCTCACCCCACTGTTTCCACTGCTGTTTTCACCACCACCACTGTGCTCAGCTCTCCTGGGAACCAAATGAGTATGAGAGAGCAGCAGAGTGGCAGGTGACTTTTCACGGCATTAAGGGGTGGCTGTGGAGAGCCACGGCTGTTGAACTTGAAGTTTGTGGAGGTCACGGTGCTTGCTATAAAAGGAGTTTCGAACTGCCCTGCAAGAAAAGGAGATGTTATTTAGGTGCAGCGTGCCTTTACTCTGAGCTCTTCTGTGGGTTCAAGCCTGCTCCACCTTCAGAACATGAGATGCCTGAGGGCAGTAGAGTAAGTTCTTTGGTCTATACTTCAACCTATACCTCTGATTAGCTGTGAGTGGAGACAGTAGCAGCCACCGCTGAGGCAAACAGCCTAGAGGTGGAGGCAAGTGAGTGTCACCCAGCTGATGTTGCTGATGCCGCTGGTGCTGCCTGAGCACATTCTTTACAACTTAAACTGCAGATTACCTACTACTTACTTACTGTATCTGCACCAAATGCACCCTATGTACCATATGCTGAGATAAGCTGAGACTTTGGGGGTTTTGAGATACAGCACTTATTAAAGACTTAGTAGGAGTAGGTCTTGTCCCTAAAAATGAGGTATTAAACTTGCCCCCTGCAGCTTGTCCATATGTTTTGGTGCTGGCAGGTGTCCGCCCACCTTAGAAATGACCAGATAGAGACATGGGATGAGTTATACAATAGGACTGTAGACAGGCTTAGTAAACATAAACATTTCAACCCACGGAGCATAAACAAGATTTTAATGATGCAGAGAGTTATATAGGTGGGGCGTTCAAGTATCGACATAGTTGGGGACTGCTTTGTACATTTTCGAAAACCTTTTAATGCAAGAAACATATTGAAGATGCAAGAGGATAGTAACAGCAATGGTACCAGAATTTCCTCACTTCCCCTAGGTTTCTTTAACAAACCAAAAATGATGATTGCCGGAGTGGTCCACCTAACTGACCTAGCCTTGGGCCCCTTTGGTAAACCAGAACTGCTTTCTTGCTCTGAGTGGGGTCAAGGGGATAGATTGACTACATACTAGACCTATTGCTTTGAGTGAGAAATCAACCAACAGCCCTATAGTGAGCACACAGCCCACGTTGCAACCCTAATTCCTCCAGGTGAAGTAACAGACCCTGGTGATGACTTTGATCCCCAACCTATTCCTGGAAATATTTTCACTGGTAAAGATAGAAAGTAGCAGGCTGCACATAGCCATCTTGGAGCCTAGTATCATGGAACGTCACTGATTTAACCCCTTCGCTGATAGGCCTTTTCCCCTCCTGTGCTAAGCCTTTTTTGGACTATTTGGGGTAGTGCGCAATTAGGCCCCTGTAACTTTTTGACCACATTAGGTACCCACGCCAAATTTGCGTCCTTTTCTTCCAACGTCATGCGGATTCTAAAGGTACCCAGGGTTTGTGGATTATCCTAGCGGGTTCCCAGAAATTAGTCAAAATACAGCAAAATTTTGGTTTTTTTGTGAAAAATTGGGAAAAGTGGCTGCAAATGAAAGCGTCTGGGGTTTTCTCTGCAAATGATATCAAAAAAGGGTTTGTGGGGCTGAAATCACCATTTCTCCAGCTTTTAGGGAATGACAGATTTCTGGGACATACCCTATTTTTGCAATTTTTTTGTGCTTTCAACCTCCTTCCAGATAATGGTAGAAAGGGGTGGAAAAGCAATAATGGATCTTGGACAGCTATACATTTTTGAAAAGTAGACAAAATTCTGAATTCAGCAAGGGGTCATTTGTGTAGATCCATCAAGGTTTCTTTATAGAAACTAACAGTTAAATATAGGAAAAATTAAAAATTAGTTGAAAAAAGTAGCCTTTTGTGTCAACGTTTTCACCTGTAACTTCTTCTAATTATGACATCTCTTAGAAAGCAATGTACCGTTACATCCGCTGGACCTTCCTGGTTGTGGGGATATATAGGACTTGTAGGTTCACCAAGAGCCCAACGAACCCAGTGTAAAAAACTGAGCAGCTTTTTGTAATGGTATTTTTTTTAATTCTGGGTATATAGCAATTTTAGTTTGAAAATGTACACATGGAAAAATTAGTATGAAAGACACCTATGTATTTCTGAAATGGGAACAAATTACAGAGTTTAGAAACAGTGCATATTTGCACATTTTCGAAATTGGGAATACTCATACTTGCATGACAATTATTGGTCATTTTTCAAAATGACTTTTTTTTTACACAATGTCTTTCATTTGGAAGGGAGAAATGCATCAAAAATCAATAGGTAATAACAGTTGCTTTACAAATCTGAACTACCCTAAGTCTCCCGATAAAAATGGTACCTCACTTGTGTGGGTAGGCATAGTGCCCACGACAGGAAGTGGCTCAAACCCTAAGGTGAACACACCACATTTTCACACTGAAAATTTACACATTTTTTGCGAAGAGTCTAGCTGTAGTTTTTGAACCCTAGCTCTGCCGGCACCTAGGGAAACCTAGCAAACCTATATATTTTTGAAAACTAGACACTAAGGGGAATCCAGGATGGGGTGACTTGAGTGCCTCCCACCATGGTCTGTTACCCAGAATCCCTTGCAAACGTAAAATATTGACAAAAAAACACACATTTTCCCAACATTTCTGTGATGGAAAGTTCTGGAATCTGCGTGGATCCCCAAATTTCCACCCACCCCACGTTCCCCAAAGTCCTACGAGAAAAATGGCACCTCACTTGTGCAGGTCGGCATAGTTCCCGCGACAGGAAACGGCGCAAAACGCAACGTGGTCACACCTCAATTTTGCAGTGAAAAATGACCCTTTTTGGCAAAGTGACTAGCTGTAGTTTTTGAACCCTAGCCCTGCCGGCACCTAGGGAAACCTAGCAAACCTATACATTTTTCAAAACTAGACACCCAGGAGAATCCAGGATGGGGTGACTTGAGTTCCTCCCCCCATGGTCTGTTACCCAGGATCCCTTGCAAACATAAAAAATTGACAAAAAAAAACATTTTCCCCACATTTCTGTGATGGAAAGTTCTGGAATCTGCGTGGATCCACAAATTTCCACCCACCCCGCGTTCCCCAAAGTCCTACGAGAAAAATGGTACCTCACTTGTGCGGGTCGGCCTAGTGCCCGCGACAGGAAACGGCGCAAACCGCAACGTGGTCACACCTCAATTTTGCAGTGAAAAATGACCCTTTTTTGGCAAAGTGACTAGCTGTAGTTTTTGAACGCTAGCCCTGCCGGCACCTAGGGAAACCTAGCAAACCTATACATTTTTGAAAACTAGACACCCAGGGGAATCCAGGATGTGGTGACTTGAGGGCCTCCCCCCATGGTCTGTTACCCAGAATCCCTTGCAAACCTAAAAAATTGACAAAAAAAACACATTTTCCCCACTTTTCTGTGATGGAAATTTCCGGAATCTGCGTGGATCCACAAATTTCCACCCACCCCACGTTCCCCAAAGTCCTACGAGAAAAATGGTACCTTACTTGTGCGGGTGGGCCTAGTGCCCGCGACAGAAAACGGCGCAAAACGCAACGTGGTCACACCTCAATTTTGCAGTGAAAAATATCCCTTTTTTGGCAAAGTGACTAGCTGTAGTTTTAGAACCCTAGACCTGCCGGCACCTAGAGAAACCTAGCAAACCTATACATTTTTGAAAACTAGACACCCAGAGGAATCCAGGATGGGGTGACTTGAGTGCCTCCCACCATGATCTGTTACCCAGAATCCCTTGCAAACGTAAAAAATTGACAAAAAAAGACATCTTCCCCACATTTCTGTGATGGAAAGTTCCAGAATCTGCGTGGATCCACAAATTTCCACCCACCCCATGTTCCCCAACGTCCTACGAGAAAAATAGTACCTCACTTGTACGGGTCGGCCTAGTGCCCACGACAGGAAACGGCGCAAAACGCAACGTGGTCACACCTCAATTTTGCAGTGAAAAATTACCCTTTTTTGGCAAAGTGACTAGCTGTAGTTTTTGAACCATAGCCCTGCCGGCACCTAGGGAAACCTAGCAAACCTATACATTTTTGAAAACTAGACACCCAGGGGAATCCAGGATGGGGTGACTTGAGGGCCTCCCACCATGGTCTGTTACCCAGAATCCCTTGCAAACGTAAACAATTGACAAAAAAAACACATTTCCCCCACTTTTCTGTGATGGAAAGTTCCGGAATCTGCGTGGATCCACAAATTTCCACCCACCCCACGTTCCCCAAAGTCCTACGAGAAAAATGGTACCTTACTTGTGCGGGTGGGCCTAGTGCCCGCGACAGGAAACGGCGCAAAACGCAACGTGGTCACACCTCAATTTTGCAGTGAAAAATGACCCTTTTTTAGCAAAGTGACTAGCTGTAGTTTTAGAACCCTAGACCTGCCGGCACCTAGAGAAACCTAGCAAACCTATACATTTTTGAAAGCTAGACACCCAGGGGAATCCAGGATGGGGTGACTTGAGTGCCTCCCACCATGATCTGTTACCCAGAATCCCTTGCAAACGTAAAAAATTGACAAAAAAACACATTTTCCCCATATTTCTGTGATGGAAAGTTCCGGAATCTGCGTGGATCCACAAATTTCCACCCACCCCGCGTTCCCCAAAGTCCTACGAGAAAAATGGTACCTCACTTGTGCGGGTCGGCCTAGTGCCCGCGACAGGAAACGGCACAAAACGCAACGTGGTCACACCTCAATTTTGCAGTGAAAAATGACCCTTTTTTGGCAAAGTGACTAGCTGTAGTTTTTTAACACTAGCCCTGCACCTAGGGAAACCTAGCAAACCTATACATTTTTGAAAACTAGACACCCAGGGGAATCCAGGATGGGGTGACTTGAGTGCCTCCCACCATGGTCTGTTACCCAGAATCCCTTGCAAACGTCAAAAATTGACAAAAAAAACACATTTTCCCCACATTTCTGTAATGGAAAGTTCTGGAATCTGCATGGATCCACAAATTTCCACCCACCCCACGTTCCCCAAAGTCCTACGAGAAAAATGGTACCTCACTTGTGCGGGTCGGCCTAGTGCCCACGACAGGAAACGGCGCAAAACGCAACGTGGTCACACCTCAATTTTGCAGTGAAAAGTGACCCTTTTTTGGCAAAGTGACTAGCTGTAGTTTTTGAACCCTAGCCCTGCCGGCACCTAGGGAAACCTAGCAAACCTATACATTTGTGAAAACTAGACACCCAGGGGAATCCAGGATGGGGTGACTTGAGGGCCTCCCACCATGGTCTGTTACCCAGAATCCCTTGCAAACCTAAAAAATTGACAAAAAATACACATTTTCCCCACTTTTCTGTGATGGAAAGTTCCGGAATCTGCGTGGATCCACATATTTCCACCCACCCCACGTTCCCCAAAGTCCTACGAGAAAAATGGTACCTTACTTGTGCGGGTGGGCCTAGTGCCAGCGACAGAAAACGGCGCAAAACGCAACGTGGTCACACCTCAATTTTGCAGTGAAAAATGACCCTTTTTTGGCAAAGTGACTAGCTGTAGTTTTTGAACGCTAGCCCTGCCGGCACCTAGGGAAACCTAGCAAACCTATACATTTTTGAAAACTAGACACCCAGGGGAATCCAGGATGTGGTGACTTGAGTGCCTCCCCCTATGGTTTGTTACCCAGAATCCCTTGCAAACGTAAAAAATTGACAAAACAAAACATTTTCCCCACATTTCTGTGATGGAAAGTTCTAGAATATGCGTGGATCCACAAATTTCCACCCACCCCGCGTTCCCCAAAGTCCTACGAGAAAAATGGTACCTCACTTGTCCGGGTCGGCCTAGTGCCCGCGACAGGCGACGGCACAAAACGCAACGTGGTCACACCTCAATTTTGCAGTGAAAAATGACCCTTTTTTGGCAAAGTGACTAGCTGTAGTTTTTTAACACTAGCCCTGCCGGCACCTAGGGAAACCTAGCAAACCTATACATTTTTGAAAACTAGACACCCAGGGGAATCCAGGATGGGGTGACTTGAGTGCCTCCCACCATGGTCTGTTACCCAGAATCCCTTGCAAACGTAAAAAATTGACAAAAAAAATACATTTTCCCCACATTTCTGTGATGGAAAGTTCTTGAATCTGCATGGATCCACAAATTTCCACCCACCCCACGTTCCCCAAAGTCCTACGAGAAAAATGGTACCTCACTTGTGCGGGTGGGCCTAGTGCCCACGACAGGAAACGGCGCAAAACGCAACGTGGTCACACCTCAATTTTGCAGTGAAAAATTACCCTTTTTTGGCAAAGTGACTAGCTGTAGTTTTTGAACCATAGCCCTGCCGGCACCTAGGGAAACCTAGCAAACCTATACATTTTTGAAAACTAGACACCCAGGGGAATCCAGTATGGGGTGACTTGAGGGCCTCCCACCATGGTCTGTTACCCAGAATCCCTTGCAAACGTAAAAAATTGACAAAAAAAACACATTTCCCCCACTTTTCTGTGATAGAAAGTTCCGGAATCTGCGTGGATCCACAAATTTCCACCCACCCCACGTTCCCCAAAGTCCTACGAGAAAAATGGTACCTCACTTGTGCAGGTGGGCCTAGTGCCCGCGACAGGAAACGGCGCAAAACGCAACGTGGTCACACCTCAATTTTGCAGTGAAAAATGACCCTTTTTTAGCAAAGTGACTAGCTGTAGTTTTAGAACCCTAGACCTGCCGGCACCTAGAGAAACCTAGCAAACCTATACATTTTTGAAAGCTAGACACCCAGGGGAATCCAGGATGGGGTGACTTGAGTGCCTCCCACCATGATCTGTTACCCAGAATCCCTTGCAAACGTAAACAATTGACAAAAAAACACATTTTCCCCATATTTCTGTGATGGAAAGTTTCGGAATCTGCGTGGATCCACAAATTTCCACCCACCCCGCGTTCCCCAAAGTCCTACGAGAAAAATGGTACCTCACTTGTGCGGGTCGGCCTAGTGCCCGCGACAGGAAACGGCACAAAACGCAACGTGGTCACACCTCAATTTTGCAGTGAAAACTGACCCTTTTTTGGCAAAGTGACTAGCTGTAGTTTTTTAACACTAGCCCTGCACCTAGGGAAACCTAGCAAACCTATACATTTTTGAAAACTAGACACCCAGGGGAATCCAGGATGGGGTGACTTGAGTGCCTCCCACCATGGTCTGTTACCCAGAATCCCTTGCAAACGTCAAAAATTGACAAAAAAAACACATTTTCCCCACATTTCTGTAATGGAAAGTTCTGGAATCTGCATGGATCCACAAATTTCCACCCACCCCACGTTCCCCAAAGTCCTACGAGAAAAATGGTACCTCACTTGTGCGGGTCGGCCTAGTGCCCACGACAGGAAACGGCGCAAAACGCAACGTGGTCACACCTCAATTTTGCAGTGAAAAGTGACCCTTTTTTGGCAAAGTGACTAGCTGTAGTTTTTGAACCCTAGCCCTGCCGGCACCTAGGGAAACCTAGCAAACCTATACATTTGTGAAAACTAGACACCCAGGGGAATCCAGGATGGGGTGACTTGAGGGCCTCCCACCATGGTCTGTTACCCAGAATCCCTTGCAAACCTAAAAAATTGACAAAAAATACACATTTTCCCCACTTTTCTGTGATGGAAAGTTCCGGAATCTGCGTGGATCCACATATTTCCACCCACCCCACGTTCCCCAAAGTCCTACGAGAAAAATGGTACCTTACTTGTGCGGGTGGGCCTAGTGCCAGCGACAGAAAACGGCGCAAAACGCAACGTGGTCACACCTCAATTTTGCAGTGAAAAATGACCCTTTTTTGGCAAAGTGACTAGCTGTAGTTTTTGAACGCTAGCCCTGCCGGCACCTAGGGAAACCTAGCAAACCTATACATTTTTGAAAACTAGACACCCAGGGGAATCCAGGATGTGGTGACTTGAGTGCCTCCCCCTATGGTTTGTTACCCAGAATCCCTTGCAAACGTAAAAAATTGACAAAACAAAACATTTTCCCCACATTTCTGTGATGGAAAGTTCTAGAATATGCGTGGATCCACAAATTTCCACCCACCCCGCGTTCCCCAAAGTCCTACAAGAAAAATGGTACCTCACTTGTCCGGGTCGGCCTAGTGCCCGCGACAGGCGACGGCACAAAACGCAACGTGGTCACACCTCAATTTTGCAGTGAAAAATGACCCTTTTTTGGCAAAGTGACTAGCTGTAGTTTTTTAACACTAGCCCTGCCGGCACCTAGGGAAACCTAGCAAACCTATACATTTTTGAAAACTAGACACCCAGGGGAATCCAGGATGGGGTGACTTGAGTGCCTCCCACCATGGTCTGTTACCCAGAATCCCTTGCAAACGTAAAAAATTGACAAAAAAAATACATTTTCCCCACATTTCTGTGATGGAAAGTTCTTGAATCTGCATGGATCCACAAATTTCCACCCACCCCACGTTCCCCAAAGTCCTACGAGAAAAATGGTACCTCACTTGTGCGGGTGGGCCTAGTGCCCACGACAGGAAACGGCGCAAAACGCAACGTGGTCACACCTCAATTTTGCAGTGAAAAGTGACCCTTTTTTAGCAAAGTGACTAGCTGTAGTTTTTGAACCCTAGCCCTGCCGGCACCTAGGGAAACCTAGCAAAACTATACATTTGTGAAAACTAGACACCCAGGGGAATCCAGGATGGGGTGACTTGAGGGCCTCCCACCATGGTCTGTTACCCAGAATCCCTTGCAAACCTAAAAAATTGACAAAAAAAACAAATTTTCCCCACTTTTCTGTGATGGAAAGTTCCGGAATCTGCGTGGATCCACAAAATTCCACCCACCCCACGTTCCCCAAAGTCCTACGAGAAAAATGGTACCTTACTTGTGTGGGTGGGCCTAGTGCCCGTGACAGAAAACGGCACAAAACGCAACGTGGTCACACCTCAATTTTGCAGTGAAAAATGACCCTTTTTTGGCAAAGTGACTAGCTGTAGTTTTAGAACCCTAGACCTGCCGGCACCTAGAGAAACCTAGCAAACCTATACATTTTTGAAAGCTAGACACCCAGGGGAATCCAGGATGGGGTGACTTGAGTGCCTCCCACCATGATCTGTTACCCAGAATCCCTTGCAAATGTAAAAAATTGACAAAAAAACACATTTTCCCCACATTTCTGTGATGGAAAGTTCCAGAATCTGCGTGGATCCACAAATTTCCACCCACCCCATGTTCCCTAAAGTCCTACGAGAAAAATAGTACCTCACTTGTACGGGTCGGCCTAGTGCCCACGACAGGAAACGGCGCAAAACGCAACGTGGTCACACCTCAATTTTGCAGTGAAAAATTACCCTTTTTTGGCAAAGTGACTAGCTGTAGTTTTTGAACCCTAGCCCTGCCGGCACCTAGGGAAACCTAGCAAACCTATACATTTTGAAAACTAGACACCCAGGGGAATCCAGGATGGGGTGACTTGAGGGCCTCCCACCATGGTCTGTTACCCAGAATCCCTTGCAAACGTAAAAAATTGACAAAAAAAACACATTTTCCCCACATTTCTGTGATGGAAAGTTCCGGAATCTGCGTGGATCCACAAATTTCCACCCACCCCACATTCCCCAAAGTCCTACGAGAAAAATGGTACCTCACTTGTGCGGGTGGGCCTAGTGCCCGCGACAGGAAACGGCGCAAAACGCAACGTGGTCACACCTCAATTTTGCAGTGAAAAATGACCCTTTTTTAGCAAAGTGACTAGCTGTAGTTTTTGAACCCTAGCCCTGCCGGCACCTAGGGAAAACTAGCAAACCTATACATTTGTGAAAACTAGACACCCAGGGGAATCCAGGATGGGGTGACTTGAGGGCCTCCCACCATGGTCTGTTACCCAGAATCCCTTGCAAACCTACAAAATTGACAAAAAAAACACATTTTCCCCACTTTTCTGTGATGGAAAGTTCCGGAATCTGCGTGGATCCACATATTTCCACCCACCCCACGTTCCCCAAAGTCCTACGAGAAAAATGGTACCTTACTTGTGCGGGTGGGCCTAGTGCCCGTGACAGAAAACGGCGCAAAACGCAACGTGGTCACACCTCAATTTTGCAGTGAAAAATGACCCTTTTTTGGCAAAGTGACTAGCTGTAGTTTTTGAACGCTAGCCCTGCCGGCACCTAGGGAAACCTAGCAAACCTATACATTTTTGAAAACTAGACACCCAGGGGAATCCAGGATGTGGTGACTTGAGTGCCTCCCCCTATGGTTTGTTACCCAGAATTCCTTGCAAACGTAAAAAATTGACAAAACAAAACATTTTCCCCACATTTCTGTGATGGAAAGTTCTAGAATATGCGTGGATCCACAAATTTCCACCCACCCCGCGTTCCCCAAAGTCCTACGAGAAAAATGGTACCTCACTTGTGCGGGTCGGCCTAGTGCCCGCGACAGGAAACGGCACAAAACGCAACGTGGTCACACCTCAATTTTGCAGTGAAAAATGACCCTTTTTTGGCAAAGTGACTAGCTGTAGTTTTTTAACACTAGCCCTGCCGGCACCTAGGGAAACCTAGCAAACCTATACATTTTTGAAAACTAGACACCCAGGGGAATCCAGGATAGGGTGACTTGAGTGCCTCCCACCATGGTCTGTTACCCAGAATCCCTTGCAAACGTAAAAAATTGACAAAAAAAATACATTTTCCCCACATTTCTGTGATGGAAAGTTCTGGAATCTGCATGGATCCACAAATTTCCACCCACCCCACGTTCCCCAAAGTCCTACGAGAAAAATTGTACCTCACTTGTGCGGGTGGGCCTAGTGCCCACGACAGGAAACGGCGCAAAACGCTACGTGGTCACACCTCAATTTTGCAGTGAAAAGTGACCCTTTTTTGGCAAAGTGACTAGCTGTAGTTTTTTAACCCTAGCCCTGCCGGCACCTAGGGAAACCTAGCAAACCTATACATTTGTGAAAACTAGACACCCAGGGGAATCCAGGATGGGGTGACTTGAGGGCCTCCCACCATGGTCTGTTACCCAGAATCCCTTGCAAACCTAAAAAATTGACAAAAAAAACACATTTTCCCCACTTTTCTGTGATGGAAAGTTCCGGAATCTGCGTGGATCCACAAATTTCCACCCACCCCACGTTCCCCAAAGTCCTACGAGAAAAATGGTACCTTACTTGTGTGGGTGGGCCTAGTGCCCGTGACAGAAAACGGCGCAAAACGCAACGTGGTCACACCTCAATTTTGCAGTGAAAAATGACCCTTTTTTGGCAAAGTGACTAGCTGTAGTTTTAGAACCCTAGACCTGCCGGCACCTAGAGAAACCTAGCAAACCTATACATTTTTGAAAGCTAGACACCCAGGGGAATCCAGGATGGGGTGACTTGAGTGCCTCCCACCATGATCTGTTACCCAGAATCCCTTGCAAACGTAAAAAATTGACAAAAAAACACATTTTCCCCACATTTCTGTGATGGAAAGTTCCAGAATCTGCGTGGATCCACAAATTTCCGCCCACCCCATGTTCCCCAAAGTCCTACGAGAAAAATAGTACCTCACTTGTACGGGTCGGCCTAGTGCCCACGACAGGAAACGGCGCAAAACGCAACGTGGTCACACCTCAATTTTGCAGTGAAAAATTACCCTGTTTTGGCAAAGTGACTAGCTGTAGTTTTTGAACCCTAGCCCTGCCGGCACCTAGGGAAACCTAGCAAACCTATACATTTTGAAAACTAGACACCCAGGGGAATCCAGGATGGGGTGACTTGAGGGCCTCCCACCATGGTCTGTTACCCAGAATCCCTTGCAAACGTAAAAAATTGACAAAAAAAACACATTTCCCCCACTTTTCTGTGATGGAAAGTTCCGGAATCTGCGTGGATCCACAAATTTCCACCCACCCCACGTTCCCCAAAGTCCTACGAGAAAAATGGTACCTCACTTGTGCAGGTGGGCCTAGTGCCCGCGACAGGAAACGGCGCAAAACACAACGTGGTCACACCTCAATTTTGCAGTGAAAAGTGACCCTTTTTTGGCAAAGTGACTAGCTGTAGTTTTTGAACCCTAGCCCTGCCGGCACCTAGGGAAACCTAGCAAACCTATACATTTGTGAAAACTAGACACCCAGGGGAATCCAGGATGGGGTGACTTGAGGGCCTCCCACCATGGTCTGTTACCCAGAATCCCTTGCAAACCTAAAAAATTGACAAAAAATACACATTTTCCCCACTTTTCTGTGATGGAAAGTTCCGGAATCTGCGTGGATCCACATATTTCCACCCACCCCACGTTCCCCAAAGTCCTACGAGAAAAATGGTACCTTACTTGTGCGGGTGGGCCTAGTGCCAGCGACAGAAAACGGCGCAAAACGCAACGTGGTCACACCTCAATTTTGCAGTGAAAAATGACCCTTTTTTGGCAAAGTGACTAGCTGTAGTTTTTGAACGCTAGCCCTGCCGGCACCTAGGGAAACCTAGCAAACCTATACATTTTTGAAAACTAGACACCCAGGGGAATCCAGGATGTGGTGACTTGAGTGCCTCCCCCTATGGTTTGTTACCCAGAATCCCTTGCAAACGTAAAAAATTGACAAAACAAAACATTTTCCCCACATTTCTGTGATGGAAAGTTCTAGAATATGCGTGGATCCACAAATTTCCACCCACCCCGCGTTCCCCAAAGTCCTACGAGAAAAATGGTACCTCACTTGTCCGGGTCGGCCTAGTGCCCGCGACAGGCGACGGCACAAAACGCAACGTGGTCACACCTCAATTTTGCAGTGAAAAATGACCCTTTTTTGGCAAAGTGACTAGCTGTAGTTTTTTAACACTAGCCCTGCCGGCACCTAGGGAAACCTAGCAAACCTATACATTTTTGAAAACTAGACACCCAGGGGAATCCAGGATGGGGTGACTTGAGTGCCTCCCACCATGGTCTGTTACCCAGAATCCCTTGCAAACGTAAAAAATTGACAAAAAAAATACATTTTCCCCACATTTCTGTGATGGAAAGTTCTTGAATCTGCATGGATCCACAAATTTCCACCCACCCCACGTTCCCCAAAGTCCTACGAGAAAAATGGTACCTCACTTGTGCGGGTGGGCCTAGTGCCCACGACAGGAAACGGCGCAAAACGCAACGTGGTCACACCTCAATTTTGCAGTGAAAAGTGACCCTTTTTTAGCAAAGTGACTAGCTGTAGTTTTTGAACCCTAGCCCTGCCGGCACCTAGGGAAACCTAGCAAAACTATACATTTGTGAAAACTAGACACCCAGGGGAATCCAGGATGGGGTGACTTGAGGGCCTCCCACCATGGTCTGTTACCCAGAATCCCTTGCAAACCTAAAAAATTGACAAAAAAAACAAATTTTCCCCACTTTTCTGTGATGGAAAGTTCCGGAATCTGCGTGGATCCACAAATTTCAACCCACCCCACGTTCCCCAAAGTCCTACGAGAAAAATGGTACCTTACTTGTGTGGGTGGGCCTAGTGCCCGTGACAGAAAACGGCACAAAACGCAACGTGGTCACACCTCAATTTTGCAGTGAAAAATGACCCTTTTTTGGCAAAGTGACTAGCTGTAGTTTTAGAACCCTAGACCTGCCGGCACCTAGAGAAACCTAGCAAACCTATACATTTTTGAAAGCTAGACACCCAGGGGAATCCAGGATGGGGTGACTTGAGTGCCTCCCACCATGATCTGTTACCCAGAATCCCTTGCAAATGTAAAAAATTGACAAAAAAACACATTTTCCCCACATTTCGGTGATGGAATGTTCCAGAATCTGCGTGGATCCACAAATTTCCACCCACCCCATGTTCCCCAAAGTCCTACGAGAAAAATAGTACCTCACTTGTACGGGTCGGCCTAGTGCCCACGACAGGAAACGGCGCAAAACGCAACGTGGTCACACCTCAATTTTGCAGTGAAAAGTGACCCTTTTTTAGCAAAGTGACTAGCTGTAGTTTTTGAACCCTAGCCCTGCCGGCACCTAGGGAAACCTAGCAAAACTATACATTTGTGAAAACTAGACACCCAGGGGAATCCAGGATGGGGTGACTTGAGGGCCTCCCACCATGGTCTGTTACCCAGAATCCCTTGCAAACCTAAAAAATTGACAAAAAAAACAAATTTTCCCCACTTTTCTGTGATGGAAAGTTCCGGAATCTGCGTGGATCCACAAATTTCCACCCACCCCACGTTCCCCAAAGTCCTACGAGAAAAATGGTACCTTACTTGTGTGGGTGGGCCTAGTGCCCGTGACAGAAAACGGCACAAAACGCAACGTGGTCACACCTCAATTTTGCAGTGAAAAATGACCCTTTTTTGGCAAAGTGACTAGCTGTAGTTTTAGAACCCTAGACCTGCCGGCACCTAGAGAAACCTAGCAAACCTATACATTTTTGAAAGCTAGACACCCAGGGGAATCCAGGATGGGGTGACTTGAGTGCCTCCCACCATGATCTGTTACCCAGAATCCCTTGCAAATGTAAAAAATTGACAAAAAAACACATTTTCCCCACATTTCGGTGATGGAAAGTTCCAGAATCTGCGTGGATCCACAAATTTCCACCCACCCCATGTTCCCCAAAGTCCTACGAGAAAAATAGTACCTCACTTGTACGGGTCGGCCTAGTGCCCACGACAGGAAACGGTGCAAAACGCAACGTGGTCACACCTCAATTTTGCAGTGAAAAATTACCCTTTTTTGGCAAAGTGACTAGCTGTAGTTTTTGAACCCTAGCCCTGCCGGCACCTAGGGAAACCTAGCAAACCTATACATTTTGAAAACTAGACACCCAGGGGAATCCAGGATGGGGTGACTTGAGGGCCTCCCACCATGGTCTGTTACCCAGAATCCCTTGCAAACGTAAAAAATTGACAAAAAAAACACATTTTCCCCACATTTCTGTGATGGAAAGTTCCGGAATCTGCGTGGATCCACAAATTTCCACCCACCCCACATTCCCCAAAGTCCTACGAGAAAAATGGTACCTCACTTGTGCGGGTGGGCCTAGTGCCCGCGACAGGAAACGGCGCAAAACGCAACGTGGTCACACCTCAATTTTGCAGTGAAAAATGACCCTTTTTTAGCAAAGTGACTAGCTGTAGTTTTTGAACGCTAGCCCTGCCGGCACCTAGGGAAACCTAGCAAACCTATACATTTTTGAAAACTAGACACCCAGGGGAATCCAGGATGTGGTGACTTGAGTGCCTCCCCCTATGGTTTGTTACCCAGAATTCCTTGCAAACGTAAAAAATTGACAAAACAAAACATTTTCCCCACATTTCTGTGATGGAAAGTTCTAGAATATGCGTGGATCCACAAATTTCCACCCACCCCGCGTTCCCCAAAGTCCTACGAGAAAAATGGTACCTCACTTGTGCGGGTCGGCCTAGTGCCCGCGACAGGAAACGGCACAAAACGCAACGTGGTCACACCTCAATTTTGCAGTGAAAAATGACCCTTTTTTGGCAAAGTGACTAGCTGTAGTTTTTTAACACTAGCCCTGCCGGCACCTAGGGAAACCTAGCAAACCTATACATTTTTGAAAACTAGACACCCAGGGGAATCCAGGATAGGGTGACTTGAGTGCCTCCCACCATGGTCTGTTACCCAGAATCCCTTGCAAACGTAAAAAATTGACAAAAAAAATACATTTTCCCCACATTTCTGTGATGGAAAGTTCTGGAATCTGCATGGATCCACAAATTTCCACCCACCCCACGTTCCCCAAAGTCCTACGAGAAAAATGGTACCTCACTTGTGCGGGTGGGCCTAGTGCCCACGACAGGAAACGGCGCAAAACGCTACGTGGTCACACCTCAATTTTGCAGTGAAAAGTGACCCTTTTTTGGCAAAGTGACTAGCTGTAGTTTTTTAACCCTAGCCCTGCCGGCACCTAGGGAAACCTAGCAAACCTATACATTTGTGAAAACTAGACACCCAGGGGAATCCAGGATGGGGTGACTTGAGGGCCTCCCACCATGGTCTGTTACCCAGAATCCCTTGCAAACCTAAAAAATTGACAAAAAAAACACATTTTCCCCAATTTTCTGTGATGGAAAGTTCCGGAATCTGCGTGGATCCACAAATTTCCACCCACCCCACGTTCCCCAAAGTCCTACGAGAAAAATGGTACCTTACTTGTGTGGGTGGGCCTAGTGCCCGTGACAGAAAACGGCGCAAAACGCAACGTGGTCACACCTCAATTTTGCAGTGAAAAATGACCCTTTTTTGGCAAAGTGACTAGCTGTAGTTTTAGAACCCTAGACCTGCCGGCACCTAGAGAAACCTAGCAAACCTATACATTTTTGAAAGCTAGACACCCAGGGGAATCCAGGATGGGGTGACTTGAGTGCCTCCCACCATGATCTGTTACCCAGAATCCCTTGCAAACGTAAAAAATTGACAAAAAAACACATTTTCCCCACATTTCTGTGATGGAAAGTTCCAGAATCTGCGTGGATCCACAAATTTCCACCCACCCCATGTTCCCCAAAGTCCTACGAGAAAAATAGTACCTCACTTGTACGGGTCGGCCTAGTGCCCACGACAGGAAACGGCGCAAAACGCAACGTGGTCACACCTCAATTTTGCAGTGAAAAATTACCCTGTTTTGGCAAAGTGACTAGCTGTAGTTTTTGAACCCTAGCCCTGCCGGCACCTAGGGAAACCTAGCAAACCTATACATTTTGAAAACTAGACACCCAGGGGAATCCAGGATGGGGTGACTTGAGGGCCTCCCACCATGGTCTGTTACCCAGAATCCCTTGCAAACGTAAAAAATTGACAAAAAAAACACATTTCCCCCACTTTTCTGTGATGGAAAGTTCCGGAATCTGCGTGGATCCACAAATTTCCACCCACCCCACGTTCCCCAAAGTCCTACGAGAAAAATGGTACCTCACTTGTGCAGGTGGGCCTAGTGCCCGCGACAGGAAACGGCGCAAAACACAACGTGGTCACACCTCAATTTTGCAGTGAAAAGTGACCCTTTTTTGGCAAAGTGACTAGCTGTAGTTTTTGAACCCTAGCCCTGCCGGCACCTAGGGAAACCTAGCAAACCTATACATTTGTGAAAACTAGACACCCAGGGGAATCCAGGATGGGGTGACTTGAGGGCCTCCCACCATGGTCTGTTACCCAGAATCCCTTGCAAACCTAAAAAATTGACAAAAAATACACATTTTCCCCACTTTTCTGTGATGGAAAGTTCCGGAATCTGCGTGGATCCACATATTTCCACCCACCCCACGTTCCCCAAAGTCCTACGAGAAAAATGGTACCTTACTTGTGCGGGTGGGCCTAGTGCCAGCGACAGAAAACGGCGCAAAACGCAACGTGGTCACACCTCAATTTTGCAGTGAAAAATGACCCTTTTTTGGCAAAGTGACTAGCTGTAGTTTTTGAACGCTAGCCCTGCCGGCACCTAGGGAAACCTAGCAAACCTATACATTTTTGAAAACTAGACACCCAGGGGAATCCAGGATGTGGTGACTTGAGTGCCTCCCCCTATGGTTTGTTACCCAGAATCCCTTGCAAACGTAAAAAATTGACAAAACAAAACATTTTCCCCACATTTCTGTGATGGAAAGTTCTAGAATATGCGTGGATCCACAAATTTCCACCCACCCCGCGTTCCCCAAAGTCCTACGAGAAAAATGGTACCTCACTTGTCCGGGTCGGCCTAGTGCCCGCGACAGGCGACGGCACAAAACGCAACGTGGTCACACCTCAATTTTGCAGTGAAAAATGACCCTTTTTTGGCAAAGTGACTAGCTGTAGTTTTTTTAACACTAGCCCTGCCGGCACCTAGGGAAACCTAGCAAACCTATACATTTTTGAAAACTAGACACCCAGGGGAATCCAGGATGGGGTGACTTGAGTGCCTCCCACCATGGTCTGTTACCCAGAATCCCTTGCAAACGTAAAAAATTGACAAAAAAAATACATTTTCCCCACATTTCTGTGATGGAAAGTTCTTGAATCTGCATGGATCCACAAATTTCCACCCACCCCACGTTCCCCAAAGTCCTACGAGAAAAATGGTACCTCACTTGTGCGGGTGGGCCTAGTGTCCACGACAGGAAACGGCGCAAAACGCAACGTGGTCACACCTCAATTTTGCAGTGAAAAGTGACCCTTTTTTAGCAAAGTAACTAGCTGTAGTTTTTGAACCCTAGCCCTGCCGGCACCTAGGGAAACCTAGCAAAACTATACATTTGTGAAAACTAGACACCCAGGGGAATCCAGGATGGGGTGACTTGAGGGCCTCCCACCATGGTCTGTTACCCAGAATCCCTTGCAAACCTAAAAAATTGACAAAAAAAACAAATTTTCCCCACTTTTCTGTGATGGAAAGTTCCGGAATCTGCGTGGATCCACAAATTTCCACCCACCCCACGTTCCCCAAAGTCCTACGAGAAAAATGGTACCTTACTTGTGTGGGTGGGCCTAGTGCCCGTGACAGAAAACGGCACAAAACGCAACGTGGTCACACCTCAATTTTGCAGTGAAAAATGACCCTTTTTTGGCAAAGTGACTAGCTGTAGTTTTAGAACCCTAGACCTGCCGGCACCTAGAGAAACCTAGCAAACCTATACATTTTTGAAAGCTAGACACCCAGGGGAATCCAGGATGGGGTGACTTGAGTGCCTCCCACCATGATCTGTTACCCAGAATCCCTTGCAAATGTAAAAAATTGACAAAAAAACACATTTTCCCCACATTTCTGTGATGGAAAGTTCCAGAATCTGCGTGGATCCACAAATTTCCACCCACCCCATGTTCCCCAAAGTCCTACGAGAAAAATAGTACCTCACTTGTACGGGTCGGCCTAGTGCCCACGACAGGAAACGGCGCAAAACGCAACGTGGTCACACCTCAATTTTGCAGTGAAAAATTACCCTTTTTTGGCAAAGTGACTAGCTGTAGTTTTTGAACCCTAGCCCTGCCGGCACCTAGGGAAACCTAGCAAACCTATACATTTTGAAAACTAGACACCCAGGGGAATCCAGGATGGGGTGACTTGAGGGCCTCCCACCATGGTCTGTTACCCAGAATCCCTTGCAAACGTAAAAAATTGACAAAAAAAACACATTTTCCCCACATTTCTGTGATGGAAAGTTCCGGAATCTGCGTGGATCCACAAATTTCCACCCACCCCACATTCCCCAAAGTCCTACGAGAAAAATGGTACCTCACTTGTGCGGGTGGGCCTAGTGCCCGCGACAGGAAACGGCGCAAAACGCAACGTGGTCACACCTCAATTTTGCAGTGAAAAATGACCCTTTTTTAGCAAAGTGACTAGCTGTAGTTTTTGAACCCTAGCCCTGCCGGCACCTAGGGAAACCTAGCAAACCTATACATTTGTGAAAACTAGACACCCAGGGGAATCCAGGATGGGGTGACTTGAGGGCCTCCCACCATGGTCTGTTACCCAGAATCCCTTGCAAACCTAAAAAATTGACAAAAAAAACACATTTTCCCCACTTTTCTGTGATGGAAAGTTCCGGAATCTGCGTGGATCCACATATTTCCACCCACCCCACGTTCCCCAAAGTCCTACGAGAGAAATGGTACCTTACTTGTGCGGGTGGGCCTAGTGCACGTGACAGAAA
Source organism: Triturus cristatus (assembly GCF_964204655.1). Taxonomy (NCBI): domain Eukaryota; kingdom Metazoa; phylum Chordata; class Amphibia; order Caudata; family Salamandridae; genus Triturus; species Triturus cristatus. The sequence continues at coordinate 834,298,847 of NC_140594.1, forward strand.
ACGGCGCAAAACGCAACGTGGTCACACCTCAATTTTGCAGTGAAAAATGACCCTTTTTTGGCAAAGTGACTAGCTGTAGTTTTTGAACGCTAGCCCTGCCGGCACCTAGGGAAACCTAGCAAACCTATACATTTTTGAAAACTGGACACCCAGGGGAATCCAGGATGTGGTGACTTGAGTGCCTCCCCCTATGGTTTGTTACCCAGAATTCCTTGCAAACGTAAAAAATTGACAAAACAAAACATTTTCCCCAAATTTCTGTGATGGAAAGTTCTAGAATATGCGTGGATCCACAAATTTCCACCCACCCCGCGTTCCCCAAAGTCCTACGAGAAAAATGGTACCTCACTTGTGCGGGTCGGCCTAGTGCCCGCGACAGGAAACGGCACAAAACGCAACGTGGTCACACCTCAATTTTGCAGTGAAAAATGACCCTTTTTTGGCAAAGTGACTAGCTGTAGTTTTTTAACACTAGCCCTGCCGGCACCTAGGGAAACCTAGCAAACCTATACATTTTTGAAAACTAGACACCCAGGGGAATCCAGGATAGGGTGACTTGAGTGCCTCCCACCATGGTCTGTTACCCAGAATCCCTTGCAAACGTAAAAAATTGACAAAAAAAATACATTTTCCCCACATTTCTGTGATGGAAAGTTCTGGAATCTGCATGGATCCACAAATTTCCACCCACCCCACGTTCCCCAAAGTCCTACGAGAAAAATGGTACCTCACTTGTGCGGGTGGGCCTAGTGCCCACGACAGGAAACGGCGCAAAACGCTACGTGGTCACACCTCAATTTTGCAGTGAAAAGTGACCCTTTTTTGGCAAAGTGACTAGCTGTAGTTTTTTAACCCTAGCCCTGCCGGCACCTAGGGAAACCTAGCAAACCTATACATTTGTGAAAACTAGACACCCAGGGGAATCCAGGATGGGGTGACTTGAGGGCCTCCCACCATGGTCTGTTACCCAGAATCCCTTGCAAACCTAAAAAATTGACAAAAAAAAACACATTTTCCCCACTTTTCTGTGATGGAAAGTTCCGGAATCTGCGTGGATCCACAAATTTCCACCCACCCCACGTTCCCCAAAGTCCTACGAGAAAAATGGTACCTTACTTGTGTGGGTGGGCCTAGTGCCCGTGACAGAAAACGGCGCAAAACGCAACGTGGTCACACCTCAATTTTGCAGTGAAAAATGACCCTTTTTTGGCAAAGTGACTAGCTGTAGTTTTAGAACCCTAGACCTGCCGGCACCTAGAGAAACCTAGCAAACCTATACATTTTTGAAAGCTAGACACCCAGGGGAATCCAGGATGGGGTGACTTGAGTGCCTCCCACCATGATCTGTTACCCAGAATCCCTTGCAAACGTAAAAAATTGACAAAAAAACACATTTTCCCCACATTTCTGTGATGGAAAGTTCCAGAATCTGCGTGGATCCACAAATTTCCACCCACCCCATGTTCCCCAAAGTCCTACGAGAAAAATAGTACCTCACTTGTACGGGTCGGCCTAGTGCCCACGACAGGAAACGGCGCAAAACGCAACGTGGTCACACCTCAATTTTGCAGTGAAAAATTACCCTGTTTTGGCAAAGTGACTAGCTGTAGTTTTTGAACCCTAGCCCTGCCGGCACCTAGGGAAACCTAGCAAACCTATACATTTTGAAAACTAGACACCCAGGGGAATCCAGGATGGGGTGACTTGAGGGCCTCCCACCATGGTCTGTTACCCAGAATCCCTTGCAAACGTAAAAAATTGACAAAAAAAACACATTTCCCCCACTTTTCTGTGATGGAAAGTTCCGGAATCTGCGTGGATCCACAAATTTCCACCCACCCCACGTTCCCCAAAGTCCTACGAGAAAAATGGTACCTCACTTGTGCAGGTGGGCCTAGTGCCCGCGACAGGAAACGGCGCAAAACACAACGTGGTCACACCTCAATTTTGCAGTGAAAAATGACCCTTTTTTGGCAAAGTGACTAGCTGTAGTTTTTGAACCCTAGCCCTGCCGGCACCTAGGGAAACCTAGCAAACCTATACATTTTTAAAAACTAGACACCCAGGGGAATCCAGGATGGGGTGACTTGAGTGCCTCCCACCATGGTCTGTTACCCAGAATCCCTTGCAAACGTAAAAAATTGACAAAAAAACACATTTTCCCCACATTTCTGTGATGGAAAGTTCCGGAATCTGCGTGGATCCACAAATTTCCACCCACCCCACATTCCCCAAAGTCCTACGAGAAAAATGGTACCTCACTTGTGTGGGTGGGCCTAGTGCCCGCGACAGGAAACGGCGCAAAACGCAACGTGGTCACACCTCAATTTTGCAGTGAAAAATGAGCCTTTTTTAGCAAAGTGACTATCTGTAGTTTTAGAACCCTAGACCTGCCGGCACCTAGGGAAACCTAGCAAACCTAAACATTTTTGAAAACTAGACACCCAGGGGAATCCAGGATGGGGTGACTTGAGTGCCTCCCACCATGGTCTGTTACCCAGAATCCCTTGCAAACGTAAAAAATTGACAAAAAAACACATTTTCCCCACATTTCTGTGATGGAAAGTTCCGGAATCTGCGTGGATCCACAAATTTCCACCCACCCCGCGTTCCCCAAAGTCCTACGAGAAAAACGGTACATCACTTGTGCGGGTCGGCCTAGTGCCCGCGACAGGAAACGGCGCAAAATGCAACGTGGTCACACCTCAATTTTGCAGTGAAAAATGACCCTCTTTTGGAAAAGTGACTAGCTGTAGTTTTTGAACCCTAGCTCTGCCGGCACCTAGGGAAACCTAGCAAACCTATACATTTTTGAAAACTAGACACACAGGGGAATTCAGGATGGGGTGACTTGAGTGCCTCCCACCATGGTCTGTTACCCAGAATCCCTTGCAAACATAGGAAATTTACAAAAAAACCAAATTTTCCCCACATTTCTGTGATGGAATGTTCTGGAATCTGCGTGGATCCACAAATTTCCACCCACCCCGCGTTCCCCAAAGTCCTACGAGAAAAATGGTACCTCACTTGTGCGGGTCGGCCTAGTGCCCGCGACAGGAAACGGCGCAAAACGCAACATGGTCACACCTCAATTTTGCAATGAAAAATGACCCTTTTTTGGCAAAGTGACTAGCTGTAGTTTTTGAACCCTAGTTCTGCCGGCATATAGGGAAACCTACCAAACCCACACATTTCTGAAAACTAGACACCCGGCGGCTTCCAGGGAGGTATGGCTTGCGTGGATCCCCCAAAGTTTCCTTACCCAGAATCCCCTGCAAACCTCAATTTAGCTGAAAAAATCACTTTTTTCACACATTTTGGTGTGGGAAAGTTGTGGCATCACCGGGCTCACACAAATTTACCACCACCCAGCACTCCCCCAGGTCTCCCGGTAAAAATGGTGCCTCACTTGTGTGGGAGGCCCAAGTACCCGCGGCAGGAAAGGACCCAAAACGTAGTGATGCGACATCAAAATGGCCTATCGCAAAACCACCTGGTTTTGCAAGGAGGGTCACTTGGGTTTTTGGCCCGGTGCTCGGCGGCCATCTAGGGAAACCTACCAAACCCATGCATTTCTGAAAACTAGACACCCGGCGGCTTCCAGGGAGATATGGCTTGCATGGATCCCCCAACGTTTCCTTACCCAGAATCCCCTGTAAACCTCAATTTTAGCTGAAAAAAATCATTTTTTTCACACATTTTGGTGTGGGAAAGTTGTGGCATCACCGGGCTCACACAAATTTACTACCACCCCGCGTTCCCGCAGCTCTCCCGGTAAAAATGGTGCCTCACTTGTGTGGGAGGCCCAAGTACCCGCGACAGGCAAGGGCCCAAAACGTAGTGAGGTGACAGCAAAATGGCCTATCGCAAAACCACCTGGTTTTGCAAGGGGGGTCACTTGGGTTTTTGGCCCGGTGCTCGGCGGCCATCTAGGGAAACCTACCAGACCCATGCATTTCTGAAAACTAGACACCCGGCGGCTTCCAGGGAGGTATGGCTTGCGTGGATCCCCCAACGTTTCCTTACCCAGAATCCCCTGCAAACCTCAATTTTAGCTGAAAAAATCACTTTTTTCACACATTTTGGTGTGGGAAAGTTGTGGCATCACCGGGCTCACACAAATTTACCACCACCCAGCATTCCCCCAGGTCTCCCGGTAAAAATGGTGCCTCACTTGTGTGGGAGGCCCAAGTACCCACGGCAGCAAGGGCCCAAAACGTTGTGAGGCGAAATACACATTGCCTATCAAAAAAATGTTTGGGCCCTTGCCTGCCGTGGGTACTTGGGCCTCCCACACAAGTGAGGCACCATTTTTACGGGGAGACCTGTCGGAATGCTGGGTAGTGGTAAATTTGTCTGAGCCCGGTGATGCCACAACTTTCCCACACCAAAATGTGTGAAAAAAGTGATATTTTTTCAGCTAAAATTGAGGTTTGCAGGGGATTCTGGGTAAGGAAACGTTCGGGGATCCACGCAAGCCATACCTCCCTGGAAGCCGCCGGGTGTCTAGTTTTCAGAAATGCATAGGTTTGGTAGGTTTCCCTAGATGGCCACCAAGCACCGGGCCAAAAACCCAAGTGACCCCCTTGCAAAACCAGGTGGTTTTGCGATAGGCCATTTTGATGTCGCCTCACTACGTTTTGGGCCCTTGCCTGCCGCGAGTACTTGGGCCTCCCACACAAGTGAGGCTCCATTTTTACCAGGAGACCTGGGGGAACGCTGGGTGGTGGTAAATTTGTGTGAGCCCGGTGATGACACAACTTTCCCACACCAAAATGTGTTAAAAAAACTTTTTTTCCAGCAAAAATTGAGGTTTGCAGGGGATTCTGGGTAAGGAAACGTTGGGGGATCGACGCAAGCCATACCTCCCTGGAAGCCGCCGGGTGTCTAGTTTTCAGAAATGCGTGGGTTTGGTAGGTTTCCCTACATGGCCGCCGAGCACCGGGCCGAAAACCCAAGTTACCCCCCTTGCAAAACCAGGTGGTTTTGCGATTGGCCATTTTGATGTCGCCTCACTACGTTTTGGGCCCTTGCCTGCCGCGGGTACTTGGGCCTCCCACACAAGTGAGGCACAATTTTTACCGGGAGACCTGGGGGAATGCTGGGTGGTGGTAAATTTGTGTGAGCCCGGTGATGCCACAACTTTCCCACACCAAAATGTGTGAAAAAAGTGATTTTTCCAGCTAAAATTGAGGTTTGCAGGGGATTCTGGGTAAGGAAACGTTGGGGGATCCACGCAAGCCATACCTCACTGGAAGCCCCCAGGTGTTTAGTTTTCATAAATGTATGGGTTTGGTAGGTTTCCCTAGATGACCGCCGGGCAACGGGCCAAAAACCCAGGTGACCCCTCTTGCAAAACCAGGTGGTTTTGAGATAGGCAATTTTGATGTCGCCTCACTACGTTTTGGGCCCTCGCCTGTCGCTGGTACTTGGGCCTCCCACACAAGTGAGGCACCATTTTTACCACGACACCTGGGGGAAGGCTGGGTGGTGGTAAATTTGTGTGAGCCCGGTGATGCCACAACTTTCCTACACCAAAATGTGTGAAAAAGGTGATTTTTTCAGCTAAAATTGAGGTTTGCAGGGGATTCTGGGTAAGGAAACATTGGGGGATCCATGCAAGCCATACCACCCTGGAAGTCCCCGGGTGTCTAGTTTTCAGAAATGTATGGGTTTGGTAGATTTCCCTAGATGGCCACCGAGCACCGGGCCAAAAACCCAGGTGACCCCTCTTGCAAAACCAGGTGGTTTCGAGATAGGCAATTTTGATGTCGCCTCACTACGTTTTGTGTCCTTGCCTGTCGCTGGTACTTGGGCCTCCCACACAAGTGAGGCACCATTTTTACCACTAGACCTAGGGGAACACTGGGTGGTGGGAAATTTGTGTGAGCCCGGTGATGCCACAACTTTCCAACACAAAAATTTGTGAAAAAAGTGTTTTTTTTAGCTTAAATTGAGGTTTGCAGGGGATTCTGGGTAAGGAAACGTTGGGGGATCCACCCAAGCCATACCTCCCTGGAAGCCCCCGGGTGTCTAATTTTCAGAAATGTGTGGGTGTGGAGGTTTCCCTATGTGATGGCTGCGCTAGGGCCCTAAATCCACAGGTAGGCATATTGCTAAAAACAACTTTGTGCCTAGTTGACTTTCTGCCACCCGGGGGGTCATTGGGGGGGAGGGAAATGGCCTGATATGCCCCCAAGGGGGGCAGAAACACTGTGGCTATTTTTTGGGGGGTGGGAGCATTGGTATGCCCATTCTGGGCAGCCCCCACCCCCACACATAAAAAAAGCCAGCGTAATTGTTGGCGTCCAGTGGGCTTTTTGCCCCCCAAGGGGGGGGTCAGATTGAGGGCTACAGTCCCTATCTGCCCCCCCGGGGGGGCAGAAAGTCCACTAGATGCCAGGGATTTTTTGGGGCAAATTTTAATTAGGGTGGGGGCTGTTCAAAACGGGCGTGCCAATGCCCCCACCCTAAATAAAATTTGCCTAAAAAAATCCCTGGCGTCTAGTGGGCTTTTTGCCCCCCGGAGGGGCAGATTGGGGACTACTGCCCCATCTGTCCCCCAGGGGGGCAGGTAGGCTGTAATTTTTGCGTGGAGGGGGTGGGGGCATGGGCATGGCCATTTTGGGCAACCCCCACCCTAATTAAAATTTTCCTCAAAAAACTCCCTGGCGTCTAGTGGGCTTTTTGCCCCCGGTGGGGCAGATTGGGGGCTAATGCCCCCATCTGCCCCCCAGGGGAGGCAGAAAGTCCACTAGGCACCAGAGAGTTTTATGGGTAAATTTTAATTAGGGTGTGGGTTGCCCAAAACGGGCATGCCAATGCCCCCACCCTAATTAAAATTTTCCCCAAAAAATCTCTGGCGTCTAGTAGGCTTATTGCCCCACGGGGGGCAGATTGGGGGCTACTGCCCCATCTGTCCCCCACGGGGGGCAGGAAGGCTGTAACTTTTGCAGGGAGGGGGTGGGGGCATGGGCATGTCAGTTTTGGCCAACCCCCAAACTAATTAAAATTTGCCCCAAAATAATCCCTGGCATCTAGTGGGCTTTTTACCCCTCCAACAGGGCAGATTGGGGGCTGATGCCCCCATCTGCCCCCCAGAGGAGGCAGAAAGTCCACTAGACGCCAGGGAGTTTTTGGGGCAAATTTTAATTAGGGTGGGGGCTGCCCAAAACGGGTATGCCAATGCCCCCACCCTAATTAAAATTTGCCCCAAAAAATCCCTGGCATCTAGTGGGCATTTTGCACCCCGGGGTGGCAGACTGGGGGCTACTGTCCCATCTACCCCCCAGGGGGGCAGGAAGGCTGTAATTTTTGTGGGGGTGGGGGCATGGGCATGCCCTTTTTGGGACCCCCCACCCTAATACAAATTTGCCCCAAAAAAATCCCTGGCGTCAAGTGGGCTTTTTGCCCCCCCGGTGGGGCAGATTGGCGGCTAAAGCCCCCATCTGCCCCCAGGGGGAGCAGAAAGTCCATTAGATGCCAGGGAGGTTTTTGGGCAAATTTGTATTAGGTTGGGGACTGCCCAAAACGGGCATGCCAATGTCCCCACCCTAATTAAAATTTTCCTAAAAAATCCCTGGCGTCTAGTGGGCTTTTTGCCCCCCTGGTGGGGCAGATTGGGGGCTACGGCCCCATCTGCCCCACAGGGAAGCAGGAAGGATGTTATTTTTGCGGGGGAGGGGGGTGGTGGCATGGGCATGCCCGTTTTGGGAGCCCCCACCCTAATTTAAATTTGCCCCAAAAAAACTCCCTGGCGTCTATTGGTTTTTTTTCCCCCGGCGGGGCAGATTGGGGGCTAATGCCCCCATCTGCCCGCCAGGGGGGGCAGAAAGTCCACAACACACCAGGGAGATTTTTGGGCAAATTTTAATTAGGGTGGGGGCTGCCCAAAACGGGCATGCCAATGGCCCCACCCTAATTAAAATTTTGCTAAAAAATCCCTGGTGTCTACTGGGCTTTTCGCCCCCCGGGGGGGCAGATTTGGGACTAATGCCCCCATCTGCCCCCCGGGGGGGCAGAAAGGCTGTCATTTTTGTGGAGGGTGGGTGGGGGCATGTTCATGCCCATATTGGGCAGCCCCCACCACAAATTATAAGAAAAAGTTAATCCCTGGCGTATAGTGGGCTTTCTGCCCCCGGGGGGGGGGGGCAGATTAGGGGCTACTGCCCCCAACTGCCCCCCAGGGGGGGCAGAAAGGCTGTACATTATGCAGGGTGGGGGCATGGACATGCCCTTCATGGTCAGCCCCCACCCTAAAGAATGATGTGCGCAAAGTAAATATCCCTGGTGTCTAGTGGCCTTTTTGCCCCCCCAGGGGGGCAGATTGGGGGCTACTGCCCCATCTGCCCCCCAGGGGGGGCAAAAAGACTAAATGACACTAAAAATATTTGGGGGGAGCAAAAGCCTTTGCCTAAGGGGCCGCTCCCCCTTCCCTGGTGTCTAGTGGGTGGATCCCCAAGCAGGGATCCACTGTGGAGGGGTACCATTGGAAAGGGGAGATTCACCCCTTTCCAATGATACCTCTCCCGTCTTTCTACGTGCCCGGGGGGCTGAGATAGCCCCCTGAGCACATACAAAATGAAACTGAAATGAGCCTAAAGGCTCATTTCAGTTTCGTTTTCTGTGCAATGAAGACAGCGCGACCTGCACGCTGATCTTCTTTGCACAGAAACCAGGGAGGGGGCCTCGGAAGCTGGGGAAGCTCTTCCCCAGCTCCCAAGGTCAAAGGCATGAAATAGAAATACCTCTGCTGTCTGCAGCAGAGGGATTTCGTGCCCCTGGCCTCATGACGGAATGGTTCCGTCTTGAGCACAGGGGCACCGATGCTCATGATGGAACCATTCCGTCATGAGCATCGAAAGGGTTAAAAACAAAACTAGCTAACTCAGCATGGGGCTCTTTTATGGATGATTTTGAATACTGTATATTTCAAGAGACATGGGGTGTAGATCCTTATTGTAAATGTGGTTACTCAACTTTTTCTTCAGCTGCTGTTGCCCGGGAAAGAGGCTGCCCTTTTGGGGGCCTCGTTATGTGGGTAAAGAATTACCTAAACTTCAAGATCAAGAAGTTACCTGGCCATTTTCTTGATATACTTGGCCTCTGCATAAGTAAAGGAAATACCTGTGTATTTTGGTTAACATATAATAGACTCATTGGAGTGCATAAGAAATCAGCAACACTGAAATTACTTAATGAAATGTTGACTGCTCTACCACACAATACAGATATAGCAGTAGTGGGTGATCTAAATGTGTCATTCGAACCTCCTATTAATTGTAATGTGAACATGGCAGAGGAGGATGTCATCTGGCACATACCAAAACTAGGTATCTCTAAAGCAAACCAATTACTAGAAATAACACTACAACTAGGATTACATGCTTGTAATGGAAAGTCTTCATCAGAAATCATGAAGGGGCCTTTTCTTTGAAACATTTGAATTATGCCAGCAGAATAGACTATTTCCTATTATCTCTTAATATGTGGAAATTTATGAAGGATATGATAATCCTAGAAAGTCATGATAGTGACCATAATGCCCTTTAACTGGAGCTGATAGGCCATATAGGTTCTGAAGCTGAGATTCCTGAACTATCACTCCTGGGTGATCTGTCTGTAGCCAACAACAGAAATGCTCTAAAGTGGAAGTAAGTGGAAGCCCACTCTGATATATTGAGGCAGGCCTACACAAGAGGGGCTGAATCTTTGGGTAAAATGGAGTATTTGCAAGACCAAGAGGGTGCCCCGGAACCGATTGTTTCCCAACACGAGAACCTGCTTAATAAGCTAAGGGTTTCGATCCAAAGGGAACCCAAGAAAGCACTGAAAACCTTGAAAGCATCGCACTCTTGGTTCAGCATGAAGTGCAGAGAAGCAAAATGTTCCCTCATAAATGTAAAAACATCACAAGATTACTGTGCTACCTCAGGAGCTAGGAACTATTAGAAGAAGGTGCTCAAACAAACCAAAACGAGTTCGAAAACTAAAACTTGGGAAGACCTGGCCTTGGCTGAAAAAATAGGGGACGCAAGGGCATTCTGTTTTATCATTGCACATGGTGGCCAGTCCTTGGTATCTACAGTAGACATCAATGTACAACCGTAATGTTAGGTCGAGCATTTTGGGAAATTGCACACGGACCTTGCAAGGGCTGAGGTGGATGGAGGAGTACAGGCTCCAAAGATTTTTTGCCGACAAATTCTAGAGAAGCTGACATACTGGGCCTCAAAATAAATATCTTTTTAAAGCTACAGGCACTGTTTAGGCTGAAGACAAGCACCTTAGATCAGTTATTGAGGTTTTGTGCAATTCATTGGAAAACGGTACTGCTAGGGAAAGGCCATTTCTATGTAGTATTTGTAGATCTTAGAGCAGCATTCAACCTTATTTCCTGAAAAAACTTGTGGGAGGTTTTTGCCAATATGGGAGTACCTGACGGCATCTTAGATATTCTGATCAGACTCCACATTAGTAATCTAGCGTGTGTTAGGTACAGGAAGAGTGGGGAACAAATGGAATATTTTGAAATTAAAAGGGAAGTGAGGCAGATCTGCATTTTGGCCGCTGCCCACTTCTCTTTATACATCAATGATCTGGTGCAGGCAAATGACTTCCCAAGTAATGAAGCTCCCTAAATAGGCTTAGATAAGATGGCAATTCTCCTGTTCGTCAACTACATGTTACTTTTATCTAAAACTCCTTCAGGCCTCCAGGCTATTTTATATCACTTATTAAAGTTCTGTTCAGATGGGGGCCTGGAACTTAACGCCGGGAAAACCATGTTTATGGCCCTTAATCCATACAAGTTAAGTCAGGCAAACATTGTTTGGAAGCATGCCTCTTGATCAAGTGAAAGACTTTACCTACTTGGGAGTAAACTTTCCACATAATTTCAGCTGAAAGCATGAAGTGGGCCAAACACACTTAGGTTGACTTAAGAGATAGCAGCAATTCTTAAAATGGCAAAAGAAATGAAATCTAAAAGCTGGCTTCCAGCTCTAGAGATTTACAAGATCACAGCCAAAAATTCAGCACTTCATGGAGTGGAACTGTGGGGCCATGGGTCCATAAAAGAACACAAGGAACTCCTGCATACTCTGTACACGAGTAACTCGGGGTTAACTATATCACTGATTTAATTGCAGTTAAGCCTCTGCTTTGCTGGGCGAATGTTTGGTCCAATGAGGAGGCATCCTTTAACCAAGCAGAAATTCTAGACTGGCTCTCATTGGATCATGTTTTTAAAATTCTTGGTTAAGATATATTAAGGAAACATTCTGTGCCGATGTCCAGACGTGTGTAGATCCCACGCGTTGGAACTCCTCTGGCTGAGTTGTTCACCTTCGCCAGTGTGCGAGTGTCTTGGATGCCAAGATTTGGGTCTCCCCACATCCCTTTCTAGGTTTTTGCCAGAAGATAGACGGTGTTTTACACTCACTTCCACTTGCACCTTGGATTACGACAAGAGTCCTGAGCTTAGGGCACAGAATCTCACCTTCCGACCGTCCCTTTTAGAGTAGATGAGGATCCCCTGGTCCTGATGAAATGCCATTAATCCTTCTGGATATCTTAGGCATGAAATATGTAGATCATTTGACCATTTCCACCATTCACAAATCACTTTGAGCTGTAGCAGGTTTAATTTTCCTTGCCAGCCATGACTTTTACAGTCAATTGTTTTTTAACCATAGCTATTTTTAGATGGACTTTTTCTCCCAATTCTACTCATCTTACACACGGCCCCGCCCCCACATTTTGGGTGTCACAGCAGCAAACTGGGAAGACCTCCGGCAAAGAGCCCCCCTGCGGGGCCCGTTGTGCATTGCAGGACCGGCCCAACGAGGAGCTGCATACTACTTGTTTCACCTTCAGGAGGATCAGACAATTTTATTAACTATAACACAGTGAAGAGAGAGGATAAAACAATAATTAAAGATTTGTACTTTAAAATAGCTAGTGCTGAGTGTGAAGGCAAGGAGCTGAATAAGAGCACACGTTTTAGTTATATCAGTTCCGGGAATAGAGTCTTATTTTACCATTTCAACCAGTACCCATGACCGTTTTTTAATTACTCATTTTAGATTAAATATGTTTCATCACCTGGTATCCTCTCCTCCTGGCATCGGTGCACGAGCCGAGGATAAAGGGCCCTGTGGCTGTGGTAATGGGTCTCCAAAGGATATTTTACATTTTGTCTTTTTATGTAAATATTTATGCACCCCAGGCGACTGTATCTTAAACCTTAGTTAAAAGAAATGGGATTCAGGCACGCTCGTATTGCACTTTTGCACTTGCGACTTCCGCAGAATGAACGCACTTTATTTGTTGTTACACACCTTTTAAGAGCAATGATAAGATCAAGGAAATCCAGATATTATTGAGACAGAGAGGGACATTTGTGATCTGTTCTGTGACGAGATAAGGCTTTGTTGAATTGGTTATGTTTTACAGCCCTGTTTATGCCTCTGGGCTTTTTATATGACTGTATATTGTGCGATGTCATTCTAAACACGATTGAGAAAGATAGGGACATTTGCTATGTTTAATATGATAAAATATGTTTTTGGATGGTTTTGCTACTGTTTTTAATTTATTGTATCTTTTAGGGCTATGTTCACTGCTGAATAAAGATTGTTTATTAATAATTACTTTAACTATTTAACTATATGTGTGAAATGCTTTTTATAAATTACATTTTTATGTTTTTGGAGTAGTTTATGTCATTTAATTAGCATTGTTGGTATCTAGAAAGATAATTAAAAACATAGGGGGTATGCCCGCCGCCATAGGTGTGGCGGTCCCACTATGGAAATTAGGATGCCACCACCATGGTGGCGGTGGCATCTCACATATATTGCATTGTGGCAGGCGGTGCTATAAGCAGCACCCGCCACAATGCAATTTATGCATGACGTGCATTTGAATGCACAATGTGGCAGGCACCGCGCAGTGCCTGCCACATTGTGCATGCAAATGAAGGGGGTACCATGGGTACCCCCCAAGTGCGCCCCCAACCCCCCCAACGGGCCCCCGAAAGCAAACTCCGCCTGGCTTTCCATGGTGGGGTCTCCGCCATGGAAAGCCCTGCACCGCTGCCCATCCGAATATGGATGGCGGTGTCTTGCAGACACCGCCACCATATAGAAGCCAATTTCCACCCAGTCGCCTGTGGGACCGGCGGAAAACCGGCGGACGGTCTTTCTGTCCGCCAGGGTCCCCCCCGCCATCGTAATGTGGTGGGGGAAATGATAGGCAGGTGGAGGGAATTGGCGGGCGGATCGCCACCACCATACGGACGGTGGCGATCCGCCCGCCAACCTTATCATAGTTGCATATTTGTAATAAATTACATTATTATTTAAATATTATTATAAAATAAAGACCTGACCACACGTTTTTCAATTTTGAAATATTTTTCAAAGTGTATTTGATGTATATTTTTACATTTGTAAACATATATATTTCTAGTTAAAAACCATATAAATATTCATAAATAAAACAATTTTTAATATTTTTAATTATTAAATAAACAATGCAAATCACATTTAAATAGTATTGTATGGTGTACATTTTCTAGGTCTTTTTGGTACTGCTTAATATTTTTTTAACATTTGTTAAATTGTTTCATAGAAATATTTGTAACATCATTTCAACATCAGGTTTTTAGTATATATTCAATAATTATATATTCTTTATACTAGTACAAATGTATACTTTACAATTTTCTAACCTTGTTTTACAATATTTGTGATATGTTTTTTCATGTTTAATTCTTTTTTATATTTGTAATACATTTATTCAACATTTTATACTTATATTCCTGTTCATGTCTATGGGGAGATAGTCTTTTTAGTTTAGTTTTGGGTAGTAACCTCTGTGGCAGGGACATAAGTTGTGCTATCATTTGGTTTTTAATATCAAAGGCATTAAAAAAAGTCTGTCAGAAACCAACTTTGGAGGTCCCTAGCAGGCCCCCCATCATCCAGAGGTCTCTGTTTGGAGGCAATGGGGGTACCCAAGGGACCCCCATAGAACCATGCACAGTGTGACAGGCACCATGGGGTGTCCGCCACAGGGTGCAAGGCTTAGAGAAACCACTCCTTTTTTCAATGGGAGCCTGTGTTGTCGGTCAGAGCACAAGCTCCTGTTGAAGTCAATTGAAATCTTTCTGAATGGTGTTCGGAAGCATCATAATCGGTCGGTCAGAACATCCAATTGCCAGTCGGTCTGAACTGTTTCCGACAAGAAGTCGGTCAGAAACTTTACGACCAACATCGTAATCAGGCCCATGGTACAGACTGTTTGAGGTGTCTCCGTATGATTTGATTAAAATGGTAGTAAAAGCCTAGTATGGCTGTGTCGGGGTAACATTTTTAAAATGGTTTGAATCATGGCTTGTTCAAAGTCTATGATTATTTTTTGTGGGTAGTAGTTATTTGTTTTATATTTTATGTGGTTTAGGATTTCATAGTAAGTTGCATTTTGTATATTTGGTAGTAGGGCATATATAAAGGGATATTTGTGTTTTGATATTCAACATGTATGGTATATATCTGAGAAAACGGGTTGAAAACGGGTTGAAACACATTTAGAAAGTCCAATCTGTTTGGCAATCTCTTAGCTTTAGTAAGCTATCTGCTGAACTAAATATTAGGATTCACTTATTATTGTTTAGGCTGTCATAAAACAGGAAGGGTTCCTCATGATTATTTAAGGTATTCAGTTAGTTCTATATTTTGGTATCGTCTAGGGGGAGGAGAAGTATCGCTGGTGGCTTTTTTAGTTTTTATAATTAAACATTTAAAATTAGGCATAGGTGGCAGTTGGCCTGTGATGAGTTAGGGGACTTTCGGAAGCATATATTTTATTTTGGTTGTGGACTCCTTGGAGCTAGTGCTTGCCTCTCTTTTATCCTGCAATACTTCCATTTCTGTCACATTTGGAGGGTGATTGTGTTCCCTTAAGTTAATTAAAACATTATCTTTTGTAGTGGCCCTCCCGTAGCATGAATTAAAATAATATTGGTACATTTGCAATTCAGATTTTCCATTGATGTACATTCTTGGCTTTAGGTGTAGCTCATGTGACTTAGCAATTGCTTTCCTGTCTGAGATGTTATGAATCTTGCTCTTTCTGTCATTGTGTCTGAAAGTCGTGTAATAATACAAATAATTATAATTTTAAAATGTTTATGAGCTTGTGTTTAAATGTAAAATTATACAAATACTTTTATTATTTATGCCTACATTTATGGTCTTCTTAGATGTTTATACTTTTTTTCAGCTTTTCCGCTGGGGGTGCTGTAATGTAGAGCCGGCGCTTTCTTTTCTGTTGGAAGAAATAAAGAGTGTCAATTTTATTTGAAATTTTTGTTTGTTCGTTGTTTGTAGAGGTCGAGGTCATAATTTTAATTTTAATCCGTTTTGGGGAAAGTTTTCATTTTTTGATAATTTATACATACTCCCTTTTTATGTCACATTTCTGGTTTGTGATTGGTGTTGGCACTTTTTGAAGTTGTAGTATTTTATTTTAGTAAAGAGCTAGAAGTTGGAGAGTGTTTTGTTAATTATTTGCTATTTTACAATTTTAATTTTAATTGCAAGTGCATTTTAGTTTAAATATACATTTTACTAACTTTGAAAGGTAGTTTTCAAGATGTATATATTTCTTTTTTAAATATCTTGATAGAGAACCCGGCACAGTTCTTTGTCTTGCAGCTTTTGTTGATTTTGCAGTGTTAAGTTGATAACATGTGTGTGCCTTTTATATTGTTGAATTCATTGTTTGTGTGACTTCATTGGTTAAGTTTGTTTATAATTTGATTTTATTTGTTAGTTTATTTCTAGTTTGATTTATTTAGTGGTTATGTCTTTCCATGGTAAATGCTAATTTAGGTTTTATTTATAATGTTCAGTATGTAACTTTATAGTTTTGAATACATATATATGTCAATATTTAGACTGTTGTATAAATGTTTGTAGTTTATATAAATAATGTTTTAGCTTATTTTGATATGAATTAAGTTATTACATTATATGTTTGATTGAGCTGAACTAAAATTATTTTGATGATGTGATTTTTTTTATTCAAACGTGTATATATTGCCTAATGTTCATTGTAATTAATTGTAATTTATTGCTCAACGTAAAAAGTCATTTTTTATATTTATAAATGATAAAGTAAATATTTTGGTAATATTATAGTAGTCAATGTTATGTGAGGTGATATTTTTGACATATCATATGTAGGGGTGGGCGGAACTCATGGAGTTTTACTCCAAGAGTTCTAAAAGAGTTACATAAAAACTGTGCGTGATTCAGCCAAATTCTGCCCATCCCTAATTGTTCGTTATGCACTATCTTGGGGCTGTATGATTGTTCTATCAGGGGTCCTGGGACTCCTTCATCAGATAGGTGATTTCTGTATATATCATACTAGTCAACAGGTGATAGCAGTGCATAGGAATGAAGAGTGACCCACCTGGTGTGCAGTTCGAGGAGAAACTTCACCTTAAGGTTCGGACGATCACTTCCGGTGGCCAGACAGTATCTGTAGCTAGTTTTCCTCAGTGTATCTGCACTGCCTATCTGAGGAGGAAGCAGAAACTAGCAATCACGGTGCGAAAGTAGTGGCAGAAGGCAGGACGTTGTGTTTGATCACCATAGCAACTGTACCTGAGTGTAGCATGCGCGCACCACTCTTCTGGCATTCTACTATTGTGTCCGGGTTTCACCTTTGGAAGCTCATTGATTAGTAGGCGTGACTAATTCCTTACATCAGCCATATAGGAACATATATGTGTTATACAGAGCATGCACATTTTGCATGAACTTAACATTACATTTGCACATCATATAATTTGTGCTCGCTTCATAAGAAGCGCACCGAAACAGAGGCATGTCCGCAGTCCGCATGACACTTCAGTATCATTAGATAAGAAGAATCCTGATATCATGGTTTTGAATCAGCTTTATGACGGGTGTCGATGTCACAAACCCCAGCGCCTAGGGATGGTCCCTAGCCTACCAGCAAACAATAGCTTTGTGTCATTCCTAAACCTAAACACAGAAGAATCAAAACTTAAATTCCGAAGAGTTTACTATCTAATCTTTTGTTGTGAGGAAGCAGGCAGTAGAACCAAGTAAACCAAAGGAAGGAAACTGCGCAGCTCGGTGTCTTAAATTTTCATTACATTGTTGCCCATTTTTAGATTCCTTTTGCAACCCGGCTTTATTTAAGAATGGCAGTCGGCACCAGTAAACTTCATCATGCGGCGGTTGGGGGAGTTTTTGCTGAACTCCGCACTCTACTTGGTAAAACGCTGTGAACTCCGCTGGCTGAGCGGAGTTTACTACCACCCAACCCTAATCATATGAATATTTAAAGGTAAGGATATTTTTGTTTCTGATATTATTGTTTTCAATATAAGAAAAATTTATATTTTTACCAAAGATATTTGGTTACTCAATATGTGCGGTTTTATTAGTTAAGTACAGAAAGGCTTAAAGTTTGTGGACTATATTTATTTTCCGATATTTTTATGTTTCGATGTTGTGTGCATCAATATTATGTTAGTGATCTGTATCACATTCACTCTGTGCATAGTTCTCCACTATGTACATCTCATCACAATGGGAACAGGATCCCACTGGGAAAGTTACATGAACTTCCCAAGTATACTCATAAAACGCTGTAACAGGCACAACTTTTTATGTCGGTTCCTGGAAATATTTGTGAATTACTGATAGTAGTAAATCTACACTTATAAGTGGGTACAAATCTGTGAATGTAGATTTACTACTTCCTTTATGAATTGGGCCCTCACATGTGTGAAGGCGACATTACAAGAGAATGTTAGTGTGTGAATGACTACAGACATGTCATTTTGTGAGTACCCACAAACTCCTCTCTAACCCTTTCCCAAAGTGGAATTGGTCAGGAATAGCTAGAGTAAATCCATTTCTTTGATTGACAGTGGAACTGAACACCCCAAACATTAGTGGGTTTATAGGAAAGGGTTTCTTGATAGAAAATGTCAGGTTCTAGATAAAAAAGAAAAAATGTTTGTTTGCTAACAGGCCCTAGCTTCTTCCACTGTTAAACTGTACCGTGAATACAATTCCACAGTGTAAAAATGTATATATGTATGAGACTGGCTTAGCTTTTCAGACATACCCTGAGAAAATTTGATGGATTCTATAAATAATAAAAGTACCTTCAAATGGTATAGGAACTTTGAAGGACTGAGTGAGTTGGCATGACTTTGTTTCTGTAGCATTCTTGAATCACTCCAGAAGTCATGGCACAATCCAGGAATATTTAAAGAGTAAATCACAGCCCACTTTACGGAAATTGGCCCTACAATATACTGTTATATCTCTCAGACTTACTTTCTACCAGAAACTTTTGTGAACAAAATGTGCAGAAAAATTACATTTAAAAAAATGTCTCCAACAGCAAGAAGAGTACTAGAAAAAAACAGATTTATTCTTAGGTTGCCATACCCAGAGTTGAAAATCTTGAGACGTATGTTCTCCACGAACTCTCTGCCATTCCTCCTTTATTGGCTGCACATGGACATGGGCTAGCCACTGTCATCCGGTGGACCATAGAAGGGGTACTGAATTCACTTGTGGGATTGGTTATCCACTAATGCTTGCACCCCTGCTTTCTCGTCTTCTCAACTGCATCCTCAATGGAGGAGACCCTGGAAATGGCGTTTGGCTTCCAATGATTCATCCTGGCTGCTGTTTCTTGGATTCAGGTTGTCTTTGGTGTCCCGTTTCTCTACAGTTCCTCCAAATGTAGTGTAGCAACGACTTTGGTGTCCTTGCTCATCATTACCCTTGACATTGGTGTCCTCTTCATTATGCACATCTCCCTGTCTCTCTTCATCTAGGCAACACATGTTAGGCTTTTTCCTTTTTTAATGTTCTTGTTTTAACTTTTCTTTATCTCCTCTAAGCTGTTTTCCCTATTCTATTTCTATGTCCTTGGTTTGTCTTTTGTGACTAACCTTGGTTTCTTTAGATTTTCTACAAGAATATCTGGAGTGAGAAGCTGCACGCTGGGACCCCATTGCAATGATGCAGTATGTTTCAGTAATTTACTTCCTAAATACCTAGACATATAAAGGCACCAACACCTGACATGTGTGTACTAGAACATAAAATCATAGGTTGCATGATGTTACAATGAATGCCTTTACCATGCATATGTCATAAGTAGGACTGTCAGCGCTCCAGTTGTTCTTTAGAACACTCTGAGAAGCTGCAGTAGAAGACAAAGAAACCAACTGACAGTCTCTGCCCTTGTTGGATGTACATGTTTTACTGAGAATGTCAGACTTCATTCTCACATGACTGAGAAAGATAATGTGAATTTACATAAAATATGCTCTCAGTTTAGCTTATAGATCACCTTCCAAACCTCTGTGGGAAAAGCATGAGAAAATAGTTTTCTCTCAAACATGATTTATGATATCACAGCAGAAGGCTTTTTCACATGGTATATTCACCTTAGAACACACCATTATACGTTTTTGTAAATGAAGGATAGCAATGAGACTATGAAATGTAAGTGTGATTTTCAGCAAAACTATAGAAATTTGTTATAATTGTTATAATTGTGATTGGAGCAGTGGGGAGAAAATCCACAACTTTAACTATTGTAGTTAGCAATTATTTTAATACAATTAGAGGTGCAGACATTATATTCACTGTAAGGCCTGATTCACAAAGTCCAGTTAGGTAAGTTTCAATATTTGTGTGATTCATAAAGAATTGAAGGACTACTCCTGGAATTCTTGTAATTGTAAATTTGTACTCAAGAGTCACAATCTCAAACCATAAGCATTTTCCTGAACCTAGAAAATAAGCATGACTAAATTACATGGCAATGTGCATTTGCACATGTAAGACTCTTATGGTTTCATACTAAATATATTTGTATCTGTAAAGAGGTCTCTTCCTGAATGCTACAATTGAATATGAGGGTTTTTCTTTCCATTCCCTATACTGAAAGACACTTAGCAACACATTTATGAGGTTTTGGCTCAGGGCCCTGCGTCAAAAAAAAGAGGCACATACCTGTCCTTTTACAGGGCAAAAAATGGGCTGACATGCTCCAACACAGGCACCCTTGCACCATGGTGCAAGGGTGCCTGCATTGTGGGGCTGTGCACACAATGCACCTTACTGCACAAAATCAATCAATTCAGGTGATTTCATCTTTATATGTGTGCTGCAGAATGCAGCATATATCGAAAAAATAAAAAAAATAGGAGAAATGAAAACATTGCTCCTGGGTAACAACCATTACAATGCAGTCATTACAACACACTACCTTTACAACGCAGTCATTACAACGCAACGGCCTTAACATTGCATGCCATTACAACGGAGCCGTTAAAATGCATGTCACTACAACGCATGCCATTGCAATGCATTATATGGTAAGTAATAGGAAATAGTAATTTTTACCCCTACACTATCCAACACTTACCCTCCTGTTGCACTCACTGGAGTGGGAATAGTAAATGTTACCCCTACACTATCCAACAGTTACCCCACTGTTGCACTCAATGGAGTGGTAATAGTAATTTTTACCCCTACACTATCCAACACTTACCCTACTGTTGCCCTAAATGTATTATACATTATAATGGTAGCGTTGTAATGGTATGAGTTGTAATGGAATGAGCTGTAAATGCAATTTCTCAAAATGCGTTTTGATGGCATGTGTTGTAAAATCATGCATTGTAATGATATTCCGATGTAAAAAGCACGTTGTAAAGGCATCTGTTGTACATGTTTGTGTTGTAACATGTCCTATTCATTGCTCCTCGTTGCGCCTCCCTAATGCTACCCCTGGTGTTAGATTCTGATACATTCCCAGGTTTACGATTTCTCGTAAATCTGAGAATTTGTCAGATTCCATGTGTGTTGCGTGGGAACACCCACAGCAACACCCTTGGAATGCATTATTCTGCATGAAAGGGGCACATATTTTAAAGGCCATGAAAAACCACATAAAGTGGCTTTACGTGGTCTTGTAAATATGCTGTGGCACATCATGTCACCGGAACGTCAAAAAGTGACATTACGATGGCGCAAAAGTGCAGCAAGGAGCCTCATAATTGAGGCCCTGAGTGTTGCCTTCAACAGCAGTACATTGGATACAGTTCCAGTTTAGAAAACTAGCCTAGAAATAACCCTTTATTGTACCTACATCGTACAGCAGTAGGTGCAACTTACAATTGTACATTTCCCAAATCCTTATTTTTTAATTCAATATGAGTCATTTATGAAAGTATTTTATTCCTGCAAAAATAATTACTGAATATTGTACTTTATTTTTTTCAGATTAAAACTTTTGTATTTTCAGGATTAGCTATTTTTGAAAAAACTGGAACACAATTTCTTCATGAAATCTGAATTTAAGTTTCACATATGTTGTCTTATTTTAATTTCCACAAATTAAGGGCAGATATGTGCACGCCATAAAAAAGAGAAACTGATGAAGCAGGCTCAATAGACAGAATGCAAAATAATGATTGCAACCACTTGCATTGAAAAGCTCAGAAGACAAATTTAGTTATGTCTGGTTGATACATTCAAACTTGCTTCAACGCCTTCTATTTAGAAAATCCATCCTCACCACTTTTTAATATTTTAAACTGAAGCATCAGAAATTATGTAGAACATGGCAACCAACATGTTGTATTGCATTGGTGCTAGGTTATTCTACAATGTTAATGGCTTATTCTTTTTGTATGAAGACAAATTTAGTTATGTCTGGTTGATACATTCAAACTTGTTTCGAACGCCTTCTATTTAGAAAATCCATCCTCACCACTTTTTAATATATTAAATTGAAGCATCAGAAATTATATAGAACATGGCAACCAACATATCGTTTTGCATTGGTGCTAGGTTATTCTACAATGTTAATGGCTTATGAAGTTTTTACTCAATTAGATTAATTCTTGTTGTACTTTGAATAAAACTTTAACAAACCGCTAATGCAGACACAACCCTTGTTTAACCAAGGGATTGTGTGTTTTCTTTAATAAATACTGACAATACACCCCAAGTGGGTATTGCAACACCTACCTAACGTGTGAATATCATTCCTATCTTCAAATAACAGATGTCAACATTCGCTCCAAAGGATTCAGCCCCAGTGGGCAAGTTCAAACCACAGTCTACTCAAGTCTATCTTAACTTAGTGCCTAACCTGTGAAACAATAAATAAAAAAAAAATAATCAACAAAAAAAGAGTTAAAACCTCATTTCTAGAGGGTGCATTTTTTTTCTCTCTTTTTCTTACAGTTAGCATTTTTTCTTTTTTCTGTGTACCTAGAGAAGATTTTACAAATGTGTAATTAAATCTTCTTCCATGTTTAGTCCCATAGGGGCTCTTGTATTTAGTTCTACTATATAGCATGACTCCAGTCTCCTAAGCTTTTTTTCACGATTGCCTCCCGAATGTTGGGTGAAACGCAATGAATCCTTTGGAACCAATGTTGTCATCTGGGTATTTGAAGATAGGAATGATATTCACACGTTAGGTAGGTGTTGCAATACCCATTAGGGTTGTATTGTCAGTATTTATTAAAGAAAACAAGGGTTGTGTCCGCAATAAGGGTTTGATAAAGTTGTATTCAAAGTACAAAAAGAATGAATATAATTGAGTTAAAACTTTTAACTAAAAAATTCCGTATGAAGGAATTGATGTATTAATACCTACTTCAAAGAAAACGTATGAATTATTTGAAAAGATGATTACCTGCAAAACGGACCATTTTGCTTTCTAAGAACTACAAGTCTTTTGTCTAATACACTGTTGTCATAGTCATATCACATGAGAAGTTCTCCATACACTGTGGTTAAAATGGCCGATTTATGAACAGTTAAACTATTGGTGAACATGCCTGCTGGGCAGGCAAAGCGCATTTTTTTCAGCTTTCCTAATAAATTATTTGGCCAGGACAGAGCGTCGTCAATCATTGCCCATGGGAGTGAAGGAGCGTGATATTACGGACGGAACCTGTGTGGTCCCCATTTGTTGACGACGCACCCATTGGTTTGGAGTGTGGTGGCTGTACCGAGGTGAAGAGGAGTATAAATATATATATATATATTTCCTGGTTTCGCGGGTTGCTGATGTATGAGTGAAATGTCCAACTAACTATAACATCCCTGAAAACTTTGCTTTTTTTCAGTGAATATCAAAGGTTTTTTAAATGCTAATTTCTGACTATAACGTCTCTGAAACCTGTGGTTGTTTCATTGAATTTCCAAGGTTTTTTAAATGCTAATTTCTAACTATAACGTCCCTGAAACCTATGTTTTTTTCAGTGAATTTCCAAGGTGTTATTAATGCTAATTTCTAACTATAACATCCCTGACACCTATGGTTTTTTCAGTGAATTTTCCAAGGTTTTATAAAATGCTAATTTCTAACTATAAAGTAGTAGTCGCGTTTGCAGAGTGGTACAGAAAGGGTCCTGGGACTCCGACCAGCGGTCAGGGATTCCACTGTATAGGACTTACAGGAGGTACCAGAAAGGCTACTTTGCCACCAAAGTGCCTCAGGAGTATAGTGGACTTCATCCTCCAACCAGTACTGTGCCAGGAGGTGCGTTTGCAGAGTGGTGGACAAAGGTGAGCATGGCCTACGTAGAGTGCATAGCAATCCCACTGTGTGGGACTTACTGGCGGTAGCAGGAGGGATACTTGGCCCCCAAAGTCAATCTTGGGGGCCAGCCACCACTCCTATTACCTCCAGTAAGTCCCACAAAGCAGGATTGCTAAGTTATCATAGCAGGCCATGCCCCCTTTCCTCACCACTCTGCAAACGCACTTCCTGGCGTGCTCTTGAATGCGGATTAAAGTCCCCTTTGCTGCTGGTGGTCCTTAGGGGCGAACTAGCCTACCTGATACCTCCAGTATGTCCCAGATAGTGGGATTGCTGACAGGTAGACACAGGCCACGCCCCCTTTCTCCACCACTTTGCAAACCATCTCCTGGCACGTTCTGGGTTGGGGGATTAAGTCCCCTTGAATCCTGTGGGTCCCTGGGAGCCAACTAGCCCACCAGGTAACTCCAGTAAGCCCCTCACAGCTGGATTGCTGAGAGTGGTCCGAGGCCACACACCCTTTTTACACCACTCTGAAAATGTGCATCCTGGCACACTGCTGACCAGGAGATAAAGTCCACTTCAGTTCTGAGGTCCTCAGAACACAAGAGGACCTCTTCGCCCAACCAGCAATGCGCCAAGAGGCGTGTTTGCAGAGTGGTGTAAAAAGGGGCAGGGCCTCAGACCACCTCCTAGCAATCCCACTGTGTGGGGCCTACTGGAGGTACCTGGTGGGCTAGTTAGCCCTCAGGATTCAAGAGGACCTAATCCCCCAACTTGGAACACGCCAGGAGGCATGTTTACAGAGTAGTGCAGGGAGGGGGCAGGGCCTCTGGTGGGATGACGGCTTTTCTTTTTTTTTTGTGAGTACCTCTATGGATGAGTGGCGGTGTCTGAGTTTCTATATAGGTGTATGAGTGCATATGATAGTCCTGTACTGAGTGACCATAAGTATGAGTGACTGAGTAGATGTGTGTGTAAACCTAAGAATCAGTGAGTGAGTATGTAGTTATTGGTGTTGGAGTATCTATGGTTTTGAGAATGGCAGTCTGTAATTTAGAGTGGGTGTATCAAAGGTTATATTAGGGTGTGAGAAGATGCATCAAATTATCACATGGATGATGTCATCAGTGATGTCATTTGAGATGTCATCAGTGATGTCTTGAGTGATGTCACTGACCATATCATGAGTGATGTAATATGTGACATCAACAGCAGTGCATTGCGGGGGCGCGAGTTCTAGTTAGCTGAACTAACTATAATGGGGGAATTTCTATGGTTTGGTTTTGTACGAGTGAAATGTCCAACTAACTATAACTTTCCCTAAAACCTATGGTTTTTTCAGTGAATTTCAAAGGTTTTTTAAATGCTAATTTCTAACTATGCCTACAGAGGTAGGACATGTGATGAAAGAAGAAACAACGCACAGAAAGAAACAAAAGAAATGCAGAAAAAAGCAACAGAAGTCCACAAAGACAAAGAAAAGTGCAGGAAGAAGAAGAGATGTGCAGAAAGAACCAACAGAGGAGCAGAAAGTCCTCCTGTGCACACAACTTTTTCAGACGGGTACTGGTGGTAACTGACTCTGACTAACCAGGCCTAGAGCCAGGGCTATCCTAAAAGACACTTAGAATACAGTGACAACACCTACATACACTAGGGAACACTATGCGTTGGGGTACCCCTGTGATTAGCATGACCTCCTCTGTAAGACCCTAGTACATAATAGGGCAGGGGGATTAAAACGACCTCTTAAAATGCGCCACGGGGCGCGTTTGCACACTGGTGAAGGGAAGGGGGGGGGGGGGCCTGAGG
Organism: Triturus cristatus; assembly: GCF_964204655.1. Lineage (NCBI taxonomy): Eukaryota > Metazoa > Chordata > Amphibia > Caudata > Salamandridae > Triturus > Triturus cristatus. The sequence continues at coordinate 834,324,308 of NC_140594.1, forward strand.
TGAAATGTGTGCAAACACGCCCTGTGGTCGTTTTAAGTTGGTGGATAAAGTCCCCTTGAATACTTAGGGTCCCTGGGGTCCAACTAGCCCACCAGGTACCTCCAGTAAGCGACACAGAGCTGCGTTTATGTCACTAGTATTGACACAAAGGCTTCCATTTTGGGCTAATTCTAAAAAGAAGTGAAAGGGTCAAAACACAATAACTATTCAGAAATGCAGTTACAACAATGAAATATGAAAATAATGTTTTTATTCGCTGACTTTTGCAGTATCAGGAATGCAAAGTTCAGAAGGTTGCCATTTATAGTTGCTTTGTATAGGAGTGATATACCGTTCTTGTGCTGAGTTTTTACAAACCCTGAGAATATTGCATCCATCTAGAAGAGAAAAAAAGTGATTTTACTAACAAGCTCAATATTCTTTGAACGCAAAAACAAATAATTAATAAGAAAGATAATGATGTCATATTGTGATAAAAGATTTTCAAATATATAAGTATTTAAAAAAGAAAGGATGATATATAGTTGAAATTGTAAGTGTTTTTACATGTCTATTAATAGGTAACTAAGATATAGTTTGTCTCAGGTGCAGACTAGATGTCTGACAAGATAGTTTAGAATGTGTTTCCATGGAGGTGTATATTGCACTTGTATTCCCTTTCTCTATTCTGTAAGTGGTAGAAGAAAAGAGTGCACAGTAATGGTTAAACGCATGTGTAATAATGTAGTATAAGATGTCAAAGTATTATATGTGTATATATGATGTGCAGCTTATTATTAATGTTTTAGTGAATTCTGGGATTTGCAGTCTTATTTGTTCCATTGTAAAAGAGGGCTGTAACACTCATAATTGAAAGTGGAAAGTATGCACGGTATCTTTGTTTCAATTATGAATCTCTCAAAGTTGATAGCTATGAGTTACATACTCTTTAGTGTAGGTGTTGGATAATCACAGGGTATATTTGTATGTTCTTTAATTGTATTCAGATTGAGATAGGTAATTTAACACTGCTAGGCACTGTTATGCCAAGCACTATGTAAAGTATTGCACCTACGATGCATGTGACATATATATGTAGAAATTAAAGAGGAGCTCACCCACTCATGGATCAAGAGAAGCATTTATATATTCACTAAGATACTAACAAAGTAGATACATGTGTAGCAATATCAAAAAGGCAGTTAGAGATATGTTTCAAATTCACAATATAGGTACTGAAGTATTTATTGAGCAATGTACATTGATATTTCTAGAGCGTTCAAAACAGATAGTCAGATACTGGTATATTTTTTAAAACATGTTATGGGACTGCTAGGTAGGACATAGCGCAGGGTGCTATGTGGCTAATATGTAAGATATGTCCTTTGAATATTTGAGTGAGCTATATGTACTTATAAAGATTTTTGTTCTGAAGTGTACATGCACTGTGCCATCCACATTTTAATGTGACATACCAAAGCAGAAACCTATACATTATGTGGTGGATGTGGTGTAATTGGCCTGTGCATGCAGTTTTACTGTTAGGGCTGTCTTCTTACTTAGAAATCCTACACAAGGTGTATACTGCTCTTTAAGAACATTTGAGTCCATACTAAGGACGTGTGTAGCTAGTCCACACTGTAGGGAGCTATTTGCTTAAAACTTAAGACTTCTACTCTGAAGATTTACTGAGGTATGTGCACTCCAGCCTACACCCACACTTAAATATGACATACCTGATTAGAAAAGCAGACAGACACTGAAACACCCAGTTAGGTAGTTAGAGAAGCATGCAAACATTCACTCAGACAGACAGGTACAACTGATATGTATCTTGCGCTAATAGAGGCAGTTTCACAAACACTTAAATAATTCAATATTCACGAATACGCCCAGGAGGCAATCTATACAGGCCTTACAGACACATTAAGCAAACCATATATCTCACAAAGAGAGGCAGTGATTTACTAACAAATGTACATACACATGGAATCACAGCCCTAGATAGGAACTGAAACCCTAATTCAAATATCTTCTAAACAATTGATACTTTCCATTTTCCCATGCAGAAGTAGCCCTTGGATTATGTATTAGACCTGGTAAACTTTAGCTTGGGAATGTAGTTTTCCTGCTAGGGCTGTCTTATCACTAAAAACTGCTACAGAAGGTCTAGGCTAATTTTGGACCACATATAACTGAACAATGAGGTAGGATGTAGCTAGGCCATAGTGAAAGGAGCCATGCACTTAAAAAAAATGATGCACCCTGACATTTCAGTGAGCTATATGCACTTCCGAAGACCTATGCGCCCATTATACATCCAGCCTACACCCAGACTTAAATCTGAAACACATAAACCTTAACTGACACAGACAGGCACAGCTGATATGTATTTTGTGCTAATGGAGTCAGTTTCACACCCAGTTAAATAACCCAATACTCACTAATACACACACGAGGCAATATATGCAGGCCCTTACAGACATATTTAGAGAACAATATATCGAACAAAAGAGAGGCAGTGATTTAGTAATAAATTTACATACACATGGAATCACAGCTCTCGATAGAAACAGAAACAGTCATTCAGGTATATACTATACAACTATGGGGATCCTTATGATGGCGGAAGGACCCCTACCGCCGGGCCGGTGGTGACGGTTCTTCCGCAATCACACAGGAAATTCCCACCGCCAAATTAGGATGGCAGTGGGAATCCCAATGTGTCCATGGTGGACGGAAAGTCTGTCCGCCACGGTTCTGCAAGGAGGTCCTTTTCCACCCACCTTCCGGCACCAGGACAGCATGGGGATTATGGTTTTACACGTCTTTTAGCAGCGGTTATCCTGCCGCAAAAAGACAGGCAGAGACTGGATTCGGGGGCCAGTTGTGGGCCCCCTCTATGTGTGTGTGGGGGGGTGTACTGGGGGTACCCATGGTACCCCCCTGCATTTCTATGCACCAAGTGGTAGGCACTGCGTGGTGCCTGCCACCTAGAGCAGGGAAATGCTGTGCATGCACTTTTGACATTGCATACGGTGCTGCAGCCAGCAGCACCGTCCGCAATGTTAAAAGCCCAGGATGCGCCCACCAGTATGGCGGGTGCATCCTAATATATGTGGTGGGACCACCGCACGACTTGTGGGCAGTCCCAGCACCGCTACGATGGCGGGCGGGTAATGAGTCCCTAAGTCTTTCAAGTTTACCATGTAGAGAAGTAGCCCTTGGATAATGTTTTACAGCTAGGCCAACCTTCACATTTAAAAGTCCTAGTGAATGCATAAACTTCTCTTATACCATGTATAACTCACCACTAAGATAGGCTACAGGTATGTAATATTGTAGGGTGTTATATGCTTAAAAAGGTACACATATACACTGAGATTTTAGCGAGCTATATGCAGTCCTAGAGACCCATATGTACAATGATATATCCACCCTGCTAGTGGCACTTCAATCTGATATACCTAAGTAGAAAAGTAGACAGAGACTAAAACAGCCACAGAGACTGTGACAGAAGAATGTAAGCATTCACTTACACAGACATACACAACTGGTATGTATCTAGCGCTGATAGAAGTAGCTGCATACACACTTAAATAACCCAGAAGCAGCCCTTGCATCATGTCTCTGGCTCGGTGAACTTGAGCCTGTGCATGCAGTTTTATGGCTAGGCCAACCTTTAAATGTAAAAGTCCTAGGGAAGATGTAAAGTGGTCTTTTATCATATATAAGGTACCACTGACATAGGATGCAGCTAGGTCATAGGTTAGGGTGGTATATGCTTTAAATGTTGGATATACACTTTCTAGTTTAGTGAGGTATATGCACTTCAACACACTTCTGTGTCCAATTATATACCCACCCTGCTAGACAGACTTCAATCTGAGATACCTAAGTAGATTAGCAGTGACACACTAAAACACCTAGTGAGGTAGTTAGAGAGCCACCTAAGTACTCATTCACACAGACAGGCTGAACTAATATGTATTTGGTGGTTAAGGAGGCAGCTACACACATTTAAAAAAAACACTCACTAACACACCCAGGGGGCAATCCATGCAGCCCCTTACAGACACATTTTGAGAATCATACATGTCACAAAGAGAGGCAATGATTTAGCAACAGACTTATATAAACATTCAATCATAGCCCCAAACAGGAAATAACACATATTTAGAAAAGGACTGACAGTTTTAACTCTACTCTGCAGAGAAGTAGGCTTTGCATCATGTCTTGGGCTTCTACACTTGAGCAGGTACACTTTTTTTGCTAGGTGAATTTTCGCATTGAAAAGTCCCACAAAAGGTATAAAGTACTCTTTTAACATGTATAACTCTCCAGGGAGATAGGTTGCAGGTAGGCCTTAAGGCAGGTTGGTATGTGCTTACAATGAATGAAATGCACTGCAAAGTTTAAGTGAGCTATAAGCACTCCTAGAGGTCCATGTGCCAAATTATACATCCGCCTTGCGTCCCAGACTTTAATCTGACATATGAAAGTCGAAAAGCAGATATACACTAAAACACCCAGTGAGATAGCAATAGAAGCATGTGTACATTCACAGACAGGCAGAACTGAAATGTATTTAGTGGTAATGGAGGCAGTTGTACACACACAGTTAAATAACCCAATAATCAGTAACAAACCAAAAGGGAAAACCATGCAGCACCTTACAGACACATTTAAAGAAGCATATATGTCACAAAGATAGCCAGTTATTTACTAACAAACTTACATAGACATGTAATCACAGTTCCGGATAGAAATTGATACACTCATTTAGATATCTGCTAAACAACTGACTGTTTGAAGTCTTTCATGCAGAGAAGGCCAGCTAACCTTGAGCCTGTGCATGCAGTTTTACTGCTAGGCCTGTCTTGTCACTTAAAACTCCTACACAAGGTGTAAACTGGTCTTCTACCACATAGAACTGAGCACTAAGATGGGCCGTAGCTAGAGCATAGTGCAGTGAGCTATGTGCTTAAAAGGTAAGACATGTTCTGAGACGTTTCTGTGAGCTTTATGGACGCCTAGAGATCCATGTGCCAAATTATATGCCCACTGTGCCATTCAGACTTCAATTTGACATACCAAACTACTAAAGCAGACAGACAGTAAAACACCCAGTGAGATAGTAAGAGAACCACCTACACATTCACTCTCAGAGAGAGGCAGAAGTCATATGTATGCAACGCTAATGGAGGCAGTTGAACACACACTTAAATAATCCAACACTCTATCACATATTCAGGAGGCAATCCATTTAGCCTCGTATAGACACAGTTAGAGAACCATAGATGTCAGAAAGTGAGGTAGCTATTTACCAAACAATGCATGCAATGGCAGTCCCAGATAGGAACTGGCATACTTATTCAGATATCTGCTAAAGAAGTGACACTTTCTAATCCAACATGAGGCAAGTAGCTCTTACTTCATGTCTTGGGCCTGTTAAACCTGGACCTGTGCATTAACTTTTACTGCTAGGCTAACCTTCACTTTTAATAATCATAGAAAAGACATAAACTGCTATTCAGCTGAGTATAAGTCAGCACTGAGGTAGGATGCAGCTAAACCATAGGACATGGTGTTATGTGCTTAAAAGTTAATACATGTACTTTGAAAATTCATTGAGTTAGATGCACTCTTACAGACCCATGTACCTCATAGTCATCCAGTCTGCCTTCGAGACTTTAATCTAGCACACATAAGTTGAAAAGCTGACAGACAGTAAAAGACCCAGTGACATAGTGACAGAATCACCTAAACATTCATTCAAATAAACAGTGGCAATTGGTATGTATCTAGTAATAATGGAAGTAGTTGCACACACACTGAAAAAACCCAAAGCTTACAAACACACCAGGAGGCAATCTATGCAGCCTTTTACAGACACATTTAGAGAACCGTATTTGTATTTTGTATTTGTATTTGTAGAGCGCAACTTTCCTCCCGGAGGACATTACGGCGCTAGGACAACATACATTGCAGTGTGGGAAAGGAGAGTATTTGATTGCAGCGCAAATTAATCTAAATGACTTAGAATCTGGGTAACAAGAAGGTTTTTAGCTTTTTTCTAAAAAGCAAATATTCATCTGTCAGGCGTAGGTCAAGAGGGAGGTAATTCCACTGAACAGAAGCTAACTTCGAAAAGGAGCGATCTCCCATCCTGACTTTAGTAGTACGTTTTACTTTGGGCCAGGGCCTGATGGCGAGATCTCAAATTGCGTGAGGCGGCGTGGAATTCCAATGTCTCTTGCAGAATGTGTGGGCCTTTTTGTGTAAGCTTCTATGATCATAGCATAGGAGCTTAAATTTGCCTCTTTAGCGCACTGGCAGCCAGCGTAGTTCCTTCATGCGGTTGGATGCTGAACTGTATCTGCTTTTATTACAGATCAACCTAGCAGCAGCATTTTGGACTACTTGAAGACGAGAGAAAAGATAGTTGGCCATACCCACATAAAGTGCATTTCCATAGTCCAGTCCGCTCTGAAATATAGCCTGCAGGACCGTTTTCCAGCAATTCAATGGAATCCAGGAAAAGAGTCTGCGGAAGAGTTTCAATATGGCGGACCTTATTACACATAACGTGCGTACTTGGTCCTGCATGGATAGTGCATCATCAAATAGGATGCCCAGATTTTTTGCAACACGTTTGTGTTCCAGGGAGGTTCCCAGCACAAGGGGCCACCAACTGCTGTCCCAGATTGAGTGTGCACCCCGAAGAGCAAAATCTCTGACTTTCCGGCATTTAACTTTTGACAGTGATCTGTCATCCAAGATGCGATTTCAGTGAGGCAGTTAATAAGGTTGCTCTTAGTGTCAACACTACACAGTGCTAGCAATTCTGTCATCCAGGGGGATCAGTAGTTGTGTGTCATCCACATATGATCAGATATCAAAGCCCCATTTCCTGCTGATGGCTGCTAAGGATGAGACATATGCATTAAAGAGGGTTGGGCTAAGAGAGGCTCCCTGTGGGGCGCCATATTTGATGCTTTTGGGGGTAGAGGAGCAAGATCCTATTTGAATTTTTTGAGTTCTGTTTTCCAGGAAGGATGCAAACCATGAGAGGGCTTTTGAATCTAACCCTTTCTCATGGAGGACTCTTAGTAAGTTGTTATGAGATATGGTATCAAAAACCTCAGAAAGGTCTAAGAGTATCAGTGCTACGGCTTTGCCTTGATCCACCAATGATCTGATGTTATCAAATACTGCAAGTAGCGTAGCCTCAGTACTATTGTTGGCCCTAAAGCCAGTCTGGGAGGGGTCCAATAAGTTGTTGGTTTCCAGAAAAGTGGTAAGTTGCCTATTAACCAGTCTCTCCAGGACCTTAGCTAGGTATGGTAGCTGCAAGATCGTCAATAGTTTGCTGGATCATAAATTTCCAAGCCTGTTTGTTTAATACAGGAAAGACAACTGTTTCCTTCCATATGTCTGGCACCAAGGCTTGCTCGAGAGATTGATTAAAAAATGTTGTGACATGGGGGCATAGAACTGGCATTAGCCGGGAGAAGATGAAGTGTGGGCAGGGATCAAGTGGCGATCCTGCCTTAACCTCAGTCATGGTTTTGGCTACCTGCTCTTCTGAGAAGGCGGCCAGAGTGGCCAGATGGACCTGAGAATGGGGATGGGGTGCCATAGCTTCCCAGTCTATGTTGTTTCTCCCGGCTTATTGTTGAATGCTGCATAGATTTTGATCACTTTATCTATAAAGAAGTTGATACGTAGTTTGTAGTTTTTGATAGTAGGTGCCATATTTTGAGATAAGCTAAAGGGTTTGTAAAGTTCTTGGATTACATTATAAAGTTCTTTAGATGAATTGCCATTGTCTTCAATTCTTTTTGTGTAGTAGTTTTTTTTTGCATTTTTTAAGGCGCAATGATAGTTTTTCAGTTCACCTAGGTTACTCTGTATGTCCATGGTGTCCTTTGAGAGTCTCCATTTGTGCTCCCAGGCTCGACACTTTCTTTTCATTGGTTTTAGTTCTAATGAATGCCATTTTTCCAATCGTGTTTTGTTGTTAGATTTTCTGTTTTGTTTGGGAATGCACTGATCAAGTGCTTTCTTTATTTCAGTTTGTAAGTGTTCGGCTTCTGCTTGAACAGAAATGTGATGACACGTGTCGGGTTAAAATGGGGTAAGTGTGAGGAAGACGAGTCAGGAGTGATTTGGTTCCAAACTCTTTTCCCTGATTGAAACTCTTTTTTGCCTGTACTGGTTTTTCTGGTAGGCTGAAGGAGAAGGAGATTAGGGAGTGATCAGTCCAGGGCAGTGACTTGATGTTTTGGATGTTGATTGAGTTAATGTTGGAGAACAGCAGATCTAATGTATGTCCAGTCGTATGGGTTGGTTTTTTGATCCATTGGGCTAATTTCATTATTGCATGTTATCTTCCAGGTGTTTGGCTCCTGGATTGGTGGAATTTTCATAGTGGATTGAAATCGCCTATAGCTAAGAACTGATTTTGTTTTAGGCAGAAAAGGAGGAGTTGTGATAGCAGATTAGCTCTAAAACCAAGGTGATGTCCGGTCGGGTTGTATATAATGGCCCCTACGAATAGTTTGTGCTCATCCTTGAGCACTGAGAAAGCTAAGATCTCATGTGTGCCTGTTCAAGTGACTGCCTCAGGGATGCAGGTTAGATGCTCTTTAAATATAATGGCTGTGCCCCTTCCCTTCTTCCCCTTTCTATCTTGTTTTAGTCGTTTGTAGCCAGATGGTAATGCTAGTACGATATCGAGGGTGTTGTTGTCATCTAGCCATGTCTTGGTAATGAATGCTAGGTCTGGTTTGAGGTCATCTAAGGTTTCCCAGATCTCAATACCATGTTTAGGAAATGACCTGGAGCTAAAATAGATACAGTTGAGAAATAGGCTGTTGGGCTTGATATCTTTCTTTGTGTCTTGGGCAAATGCCGCTTGGCAGCCCCACTTACAGTGATAGCAGGAGAATGGGCCTTCCAGCTCATTTTGGGAAGTGTTTACACAGCGCATGTTTAGTTTTTGTGTGTCTACCTGGTCAAGAAGCATATCTCTTGAGTAGGTATAAAGTGTTATTTGGCATTAGAGGTTCAAGGTTCCTAGCCCCTGGGCCCGTTCAGGCGCGGACGGATGCAGGTGGGTTAGCCTTAGGCGCGCCAGTGGCACGCCCGCTGAGCGTGGCTGCTGTGCGGCCATGCCACGGCCCCGTTTTTTGTACTGTGGCATGATTAGAGTTGTAGCTCCTCCACCAGTGCTGCTTCCGGTGACTTCCGGTTTGGCGCTGTAGCTACGTGCCAGTTTTTGTGCCCTCCTGATACTGGTAGGTGCAATTGATTTCAATTTCAATTTCAACAGGACAGTACAGTACAATTTCAGCAAGTGCAATTTCTGAAAAATGCTTTTAAAATGTGCAAAACGGTGCAGGTAAGAGCTGGTTAAAATCTATTCTAAACGGTGCAGTTTAAAACTGATCAAATCTATCTAGCAACTTCGTTAGCGTGAAACAAATGATGTTGTCCTTTAATGTCACAAAGAGAGGCAGCCATTACGAACAAACTGTCATAGACATGCAATGGCAGCCCCAGATAGGGACTGAGACACTCATTTAGATGTCTGCTAAAGAACTGACACTTTCAAGTCTAACATGCAGAGAAGTAGCTTTTGCATCATGTCTCAGGCCTGCTACTCTTGAGGTTGCCAAATGCAGTTTTACTACTAGCTCAACCTTCATATTTAAAACTCCTAGAGAAGGCATAAACTGTTGTTGTACCATGCAAAGAAAAACAAGGGGGGGAGTAGAGAGGTTCCACTCAACGAGTGGTGGAGGTGGATACTTCCTCCCAACAAAGCGTACTTAAACAAAGGGATCCACCCGCATGTATAATATATCAAGAGACTCCCGTACATACCATGTGTGTCCCACGGTCGTGGAGAATACACATCAGTTGTTAAAATACCCCTCACACACCAAAAGGGCCCTTGGTGTCATGCTTCATCATAGGGGTCTTCCCGCCCCTCTACGGGACGGGGCGTGCTACGACCAGCGTATACGTGGGAGCACTGTTCTTGGTAGGACTACTATGTGTAGTGCAGGGGTGTGCAAGGAAGGGTCAGGAGTGAGTGGAGAGTGATTTTAAAAAATACCTGGCTCACTGGACTAGGAAAAAAATTTTATTCTGCCATCTAAGCTGGTATTAGTAAAAATGTGGGGGATGGAGGGTGTATGCCTCAATGAGCTTAACCTCCTGGTGTCGACATGTTTCGAAGCTTACCCCAAGCTTCTTCGTCAGGACCTAAGAAGATCCCTTCCAACGATGCACTGTGATGTGGTGAAAAATAGTGGGTGAAAAAATAATAAACATAGGAGGTAAATAGCCTCCAAAAGTTGGTACCGCCCCACTGGGTCTTACATACTCCTCGTAACCTAAATGGAGAAAATGGTATGAAATGAGAGATACACAAGACATTACTGTTATAAGGATAGACGTTCATTCCGTCGTGTTTAAAACAGTGATCTGAAAAGGAAGTGAGCGATGATCGTCTTCTAACGCTATCACGTGATCTGTGATAAATATAGTGTGACATACTACATTAAAAACACACACTAACAAAACAACAGAAAACACACACTCTACTCAGAAAGGAAACGAGGTTCCTGTAGGGCGAAAATGTCATTTGTGGTTGTTTGCATGCCCAACAAAGCAGAGAGAAAAAAACAACACATACTTGCTGCAAAGAGGATAATTTCCTCATGAGCTCTTTTACCGGGTGGTTGAAGTGCCAAATAGGCTACCTAAACAGCGGGAGAGGGAAATGTAATCCAATCGTCATTTTTGAAGGTAGACCTTCCACCTGCCGGCTGTGCCGTACTTACGCCTCCTAGGATCAGTGTCCCGCTCAAAAAACCACCCCGGTCGGCTCCGTCGATAAATTCAGATCGGAGATATTGTACTTTAAATACCCCCACCAATCAGGGAATAAGTGCCAAAACGCCCCGTTTGACGGACCAATAGAAGGCACCTGCTCACAAAGTGAGCTGAAGCACGCAGGCGCTGCTACACGGGACCCGGAGCCGGAAGTTAGAGGCGGCCGGGTCATCGTGATGAGACTGTAAGGACCCCCAGAGGGAAAGTGGTGTCTAAGTCGGATGCCTGATGGAGCGCTATCGAAACCCATAATTGAAGGGTGAAAGATGTTAAAAAAATGCGTGTAATAGGCAGTCCACATGACCTAAAATTGAGGTTATGAAAACAACAAATATATCAACTGGGAAGGTATCACTAGGTGTCCATATACTTTGCCTGCATAACGTATGGGGTTAAGGATGTTAATATTGAAAGACTAATATAAAAATAAATGTAAAAAAAGGTAGGAAAAAATGCCCCAACCATGCCTAGTAGAAACACTCAGCTGGTATATGGCTAAACCAAGAGGTGTGTATATGCATCGGATAGGTACACTAGAGGGCTAATCCAGGGGGGCCTTTGCTGTGGTCAAGGGGTATTCGACAAGTACATGAAAAAACGATAGAAAAATAACACAAAGGTCCTAGAGTGGTACTACACTGGTTCTGGGCCGATACGAGGGGCAAAAAAAGGAAAAGAAGACAAACTTGAAAGGATTAATCTCGTCAGGTGGAGAACCGGTAATTGGACAGTACTCAGTTAGGTATGATGATGGTTATACTCGGAACTGATTCCATGGTATATCTTCATTTAATCCATGGATGTGTGTTTTGAGACGGAACACCCATCGTTGTTCCTTCTCTAGGAGGCTGTGTTCGTTACTCAATTGTTCTATCACTGTCCACTGTAAATCATCTATACAATGGCTTTTGGAAATATAGTGATTGGACATCTTGGTAGTGCTCCTACCGCATCTGACATTACTGCGATGTTCGCCAATACGTACCTTAATTGGTCTGGATGTCATCCCCACATACTCAAGGCCACACGGACAAGTGATTAGATATACAACATTTTTGCTATTACAATTCGTGAAGCTTCTCTGGTCCCACTCATCGCCATTCCGGAACGTGATGTGTGTACTTTTTCTCGTCAGGTGACAAGTGCTGCAGTTCCCACAAGGATGATGCCCTTGTACTGGGGGTAGTAGGCCGACAGGTCTTGGTTGAGATATGTTCTTTGGTCTTGTGTGAACAAGCATGTCTCTTAAGTTGCGTCCCCGCTTGTGAGCAAACATAGGTTTCGTTATGTTCAATCCGCAGGAATTGAGTAGACGCCAGTGTTTATTCACTATCTTAGTGATCTGGTTAGAATGTGTATTGTAAGTTGTTACACATATCGGTCTCTCATCGATCTGGTTTTCCACTTTGTCTTCCAAAAGAGCCTCTCTGTTATTATTCCTTGCTCTTTTTAAGGCTTTGTCAACGATTTTCTCAGGGTAATTGCGTTTTATCAGTTTGGTACGCAGTTCAGATGCTTGTTGTTTGAAGTCACTAATTTCAGTACAGTTTCTCCGCAGACGCAGGAACTGGCCGTACGGTAAGTTTTCCCTCAGGTGACGGGGGTGAAAACTGTCAAACAAAAGTAAACAGTTCTTAGCTGTTGCCTTAAAGTGTGTTGTGGTTTTGAGTTTCCCCTGTTCAGGGTAGATATTCAGGTCCAAGAACACCAGGTTTTCCGCCGACACACTATGTGTAAATTTCAGAAATGCATTCTGTTGATTCAGCCATAGCATGAATGCCTCTGTTGATTCGACGTCACCCTCCCACACGACCAAGACATCGTCAATATACCTTTTCCATACTTTGATGTGAGCAAGGTATGGGTTCATCGTGTGTAGGATCCTGTTAGTTTCCAGATGGTGTACATACAGCCCTGCTAGACTTGGAGCAAAGGTACTCCCCATGCTGGTACCGTGACGTTGTTCATATATGTCTTCAGCATACATAAAGAAATTGCGGGTGAGAGCCAGTGAAACACATTCCATCACCAGACTACGAGGTGTGTGGTACTCCCAGGGAGTAGAGAATAGAACCTCCTCAATGATTAGCAGTGTTTCGTCGTGTGGGAGACTGGTATATAGGCTCTCCACGTCTAATCCCATGAGTAAATTTTTGGTGGGGTCAAAGTCGATATCCTGCAGAATTTGCAGGACGTTCTTGGTATCCCGTAGGTAGGTGCTGGTGCTTTGAACCAATGGTCGAAGGAACGCATCCGCGAACCTTGACAGAGGTTCCAAAATGGAATTCACACCAGAGACGATGGGTCTACCAGGTGGTGAGACCAGGTTCTTATGGATTTTAGGTATGGTGTAGAAGTAGGGGATCCTGGGATTGGTATTAACCAGAAATTCAGCCTCCTTCTTGGAGATCCAGTCGTTTGCTAAGGCCTCCTCTACCATTGTGACAATCCTGACCCTGATTGACTCAGTAGGATCTGCCCGAAGGATTCCATAGTTCCTGCGGTCATCCAGCAGTTTCCTACATTCAATGTCATAGTTGACAGTGGTTTGTAAAACAATGGCTCCCCCTTTATCTGCAGGTTTGATGGTAATATCCTGGTTTGTTGATAGTTCATGTATAGCCACCTTCTCTTCCCTTGATGTATTGTGAAAGGTGTGACCACATCCTGCCGTGATGTCTTGGATTTCACCCATCACCGCTTTCTCAAATGCAAGCATCTCCACCGGTAGGGTGGAGTTAGGGGGAACAAAAGTGGATTTATTACGGAGGCCAGTATCTTGTCTTACCACCTCAGTGGTGGATGGGTTGTTTTCAAAGAAAACCTTCAATTTCAATTTACGTATGAATTCGGTGATCTCAGTGAGGATCTTGAATTTGTCCAACCGATTAGTGGGTACAAAACCCAGTCCTCTCTCAAGGACCCTCTTTTGTGTTGGTGTAAGGACCACATCGGTGAGATTGACCACCAGATTTACTTCCGGCTCGTTGATGGTTGAGGAGGTATGTTGTTGGTCATACTCCTGGTTGACATTCGTGGGGTCTCGGTCTCGGGTGTAGACCAGTGGACGTTGTATCCTCCTCTGTTGCGGGCCCTCCGTGGGCCTTGGCGTGCCCCTAAAAAAGGTTGTGGGTTGTAGTTGTATTCATACTCTTGAGGAGGAGGTATCCATTGTGGAAATGGTCCCATCATAGGTGGACCATAAGCGTATGGGGGATACATCGGGGGGCCTTGATAGCCATCCCATCTCCCTCCCCTCTGGTACGGAGGGCGCTGGTTGTGATTGGCCCTCCCTCTATAGAAACGTTTACCACTGCCCCTGCTGGAGTTAGAGTTATCTGAACCGGTGTCAGAGGAGTCACCATCCTCACTCTGATCCTGGTTCTTAGGAACATAGTCATCTCGTATATAGGGATATACTCGTTCGTGACTGAACCGTGAAGTGTCCTTCTTTAGTTTGTTATATTTGCTTTGTTTTAAAGTCATTTCGAACTCTGTCATCTCTTGATTGAGTTCCTCCAAACGTTTTTTGAGTACACTGGGGGATATATAGGCCTTCAAACGGACTTCTAGATTGACGATCTCGACTTTGAGTTCTTGTGTAAGTCTGGTGGCTGTTTTTATAATTAGGACTAACCAGTCCCGAGTGCAATGCCACGAGATTAGTGACCAATCACGTTTGAAAGTCTTATCCTGTTGGAAAATAAAGGGCTCATTGCGGACAATCAAACCTTGGGGGGCTGCATTGGCCCGCAGGTATTCCGTCATTAATAGACCATGCAGAGCAGTTCTGATCTGGTTTCTCCTTAAGTTAGCTAGCTCATCCCAATCAGCATGATTGGGACCTGGATCGGTATTGCTTAATCCTTCAAAGGGGTTGATAGCTGCCAGGATCCTTTCTACTTCGTCGTCAGCGAAGGTTAGACCCATGTTGTCTGCCATCTTGGTGAACCGGAGATGTAAGTGTAGCAGTACTAGATAGAGTGTGTGTGTCAGCTAGGAAAGTTATGTGACAGATGTTAGTAATATAGTAGTCTACAAACAAGTATGTGTAACAGAGGTAAATAGCCTCTGATCTCAGAGGAAGGGGGATATAATGCTATCATTTATAGCACTGATATCACAACACCCAGAATTTGGGCGAAAACAAAAAACTCCCACAGCTGTACGCTGTCTATCATAGAAAGAAAAACAAGGGGGGGAGTAGAGAGGTTCCACTCAACGAGTGGTGGAGGTGGATACTTCCTCCCAACAAAGCGTACTTAAACAAAGGGATCCACCCGCATGTATAATATATCAAGAGACTCCCGTACATACCATGTGTGTCCCACGGTCGTACCAAGAACAGTGCTCCCACGTATACGCTGGTCGTAGCACGCCCCGTCCCGTAGAGGGGCGGGAAGACCCCTATGATGAAGCATGACACCAAGGGCCCTTTTGGTGTGTGAGGGGTATTTTAACAACTGATGTGTATTCTCCACGACCGTGGGACACACATGGTATGTACGGGAGTCTCTTGATATATTATACATGCGGGTGGATCCCTTTGTTTAAGTTGTACCATGCATACCACACCATTGAGAAAGGCTATAGGTAGGCCATAGGGTAGGCTGGTCTTTGCTTAAAAGGTTACAAAAGTACTCTGAAGATTAAGTGAGTTATATGTGCTCATAGAAACATATGTGCTCAAATATATATCCATTGTGCCACCCAGACTTCGATCTGACACACCTAAGTAGAAAAGCAGACAGGCATTAAAACATCCAGTGAAATAGTGACAGAACCTGCTACATATTCACTCACATAGACAGGTACATCTAATATGTATCTCGTGCTAAAAAAAAGTAGTTTCACACATACGTATATAATCCAATACACTATAACACACCTAGGAGGCAATTCACGCAGCCCCTTACATACACATTTAGTGAACTATAGAGGTCACAAAGAGAGGTAGTCATTTCCCAACAAACTTACATACTCATGGAATGTCAGCCCCTGACAGGGACAGTCATTCAGATATCTACGAAAAAACTGACACTTTCAAGTCTAACATGTAAAGCCCTTCTCAAGCCTTAACCTACTCACCAACTCTTCTACCACATATGACTGTCCCCTGAGGTAGACTGTAGTCAGGCAATAGGGTATGCTACTATGAGTTAGTGTCTGTCTAAGTAGGTGTACGGGTGAGTGAGAGGGTGTGTGAGTAACTCTATGGGTGAGGGAGTTTGTGTGTGAGTGGCTGTATGAGCACCCTTTCACTCACCCACAAACATAACTGAGCAGTATGGTAGGCTTTGGATAGTTAATAGGAGGGGGTGCTACACACTTAAAAGGTAACACATGTAATCTGAGCTATATATGCTCATGTAAACTAAATGTTTAAATGGTTAAAAAATGTAATGTGAAACTATGTACTTAAGTGATGAATGTACTTCTCTATTTTTGTTTTCAGACCTCAATATCTGGTTATCTACAGAGAAATACCATGCCAACAAACACTCAGAGAAGAAAGAAGCAGTTGTAAATGAAGCATCCCCTTAGAACTGAGAAACAAAAGGGGCAAAATGTAGAAAAGATGGTCATGAAAGAAAAGGCCTGCTTGTAAGAGGACCAAGACATTTCTTAAAATTGTTTGTGCACAACCCGAAAAAGTTCAATAGAAGTAAAGAAAAACAAAACTATAACACCAAGTATCAAAGCACAAAAAGTCTCTGATATAAAAAGAAAGCAGTTATTGAAAAAAGGAGAGATTTTAAGCAGAAGGCAGAGGCAGTTAAAGGAAATCAGAGGTAGAATATATCACAACTTGTAAATCTATGAAGAAGTATAAAAGAAGAACACAAGCAATCACACAAAAGGAATATGCTGAATGTGTAGTTCATAAGGCGTTTGCTGTGGAGAAGAAACTATCTTGATTTTAAACAGAATGAAGACTGGAAAAATAGCGTTGTCTTTGAGGAGACAGAGTTAAAAGAAAAGACTTGTTAATAGGAGTAACTTTTGCAACCTTTTTAGTGATGAATGGATACATGCTTCGGGGCATATTCTCAAGGAGATATCACCGAGTTATCGGCACTTTATCGCAGCCAAAGTCGCGATAAATTTACCGCCCCATTCACAAGCTGGTGCAAACAGCCGATATCACCAGTTTTCCAGCGATTGCAGCCTCAAAAAACATCACCACAGATGGACCCCAGCAATTATCGCTAATGAGATGCAGAGTAGGCATTCCCATGCAAAAAGCTGCGACAACACCACACCTCAACATTCTCAATGACCAGCTTGATCTGCGATAAGATCACAAAACAAGCGATAAGGCGCGTTAGCACCAGGAAACTAACACATGCTCTGACCTGGTGCAAAGTCGGAGTACAACGTGCACCAGAAAAGAAAGCCGAGCCTAGAGCCACACCTGAAGAACACGCGTGCCAGACACCCAAGAGGGCCACAACACCCAGCGCCACCACCCCCAGGACCCGAGGCCCACCCTAGGCACCCCCCACCTCCCCCGGACCAGGACACTGTATATCAACGGCACAAAAACATGAACAAAAGAACCCGCATGATGTCGCACAATTACAACAATCAACATAAATGTGAGTACTGAAATCCTGATTCATACATTCACCATTGAAAGACCAAACAAAATGTCACATCCTAATTTGTCACCAAACAACTATTTTGAAGAGTCATGGCGGGGCATCCCTGGACAATCTGTGACTCACAGCCTGCAAGACAATATCCAAGATTAGAGGGTGTGTCAGCCACTCATCAAAGGACAGGGAGAGAGAATGAGAGAGAGAGAGAGAGAGAGAGAGAGAGAGAAAAAAAGAAAGAGAGAGAGAGAAAGAAAGAGACTGAACAAGGAGCACAAGGCCAATCAGGCCCTTGGCTCATGCAAACATGCCTACAGCTGCGTGTGTCTCGAAATCTGTGAACCCCAACTCACAGGCCTGGCATCAAAGTCAGCGCAAGTCCACATCACATTCAAGAAATGCAAGCAGTAGTCAGACTGATATCAGGAATGAAAGCCCCTTTGTCTCAACACACAATGCTGAAGGCCAACCAAACCCCTGACCTTGTTCCTGAATGCAGCAGGAACACCCTGCGTGAGATACCATACCAGCCTCTGACGACTCCCACACAACAAACTGTGCTAATGAAACACCAACGTGCCTACACCCCACACACACTTGTCCCTGCACGACCTACACATGCAAGGGATGCCCTTGACACATAAGTTAAAAACTACCCATACGTCCAAACGTCGCACACACATAAGACTCATTGCCCAGAGCTGTGGCCTATCGTCCACCGAACTTCCGGCGGTTTGAGGAGTGCCGGTGCCACGAGCCCAACAAACGCAATGGCAGGCATTCCCGGGCACATGCACAACCCCTGTCACGTGGAACTGTACCGTGCATGAATGCTGCATCTGTTGGGATCCCTGCCAATGGCAGTGTTGCAAATCAATTTCTGTCTTGCCTACGTCACCTGCGTCCAGCCCTGGTTCCACTTTCGATCATGCACATTCGAGTGGCCCATGCAGGTCTGCCTATCCAACACAACGGTAGCTGAATTGGATTATGACTTGACAGTGTGCCCCCTGTAGGCCCAGGAACAGGAGTGTCACTGGGATAGCTGTGCATGGGATGCACTGATCTTTGGCATATGTGCTGGCAGTTGCGCATGGGAGATTGCACAACTCCTCATGTGCAGTGACCACATCGAGGCACTCCCCTATTGGGCTGTGTTCCGGATTGGGGAAACGGCGTGGACTGAGCACATCTGCCCGGACCACTTAATGGATTGGCTCACCCTGGTGTTCTTGAACCCGACAACGACGTACTATTGGAACACATTGCACATGAGGCTGCGCTGGCATTCATGGACGAGTAACTACATTTCTGCAGCCACATCGGATTGTCACCCAGAGCACAGGTCCCAACACCTTGTTGCATTGTGGGTAATGCTTACATATCCCACCACAACAGAGGACATGTCTGCCTTTGTCTGGACTCTGAATGCATGAGCGTTGGTGGAACTACGCATGTGTAAACACACCTGTGCAAGGTGATGCAGTTCCATGGTCGGAGCAGCACAGCGTCATTTGGCAACGTTACCAATTCGGACACATTGCTGGGGGAGAGCACATACATGGCAATGTAGCACGACATGTGACCTTGTCGGACCCTTTCACCTGATCACTTTCAGCAGAGCCGACAGTCGGCACAGTCCGGTGGAAGAGCACTATGCAGACCCCATGGGCTGTAAGTCATGCCCCCTCACACGGGGAAATGGGCAGACGCCAAACAACACATGACTCGTCCAGCAAGGCAAGGTGGGCTGAGACTGTTGCCATCTGTGATGATTGGTGTTCAGCTCTGCCTCCCCATTTCCTGCACCTCAAAAGGATCCCATGCTGCGTGCAAGTGTCTTAAGCATGTCCCTGCCTATTGTGGCCGTTACCTTGTCTGTACTGACACGCACATGCCAATAAAGTCTACGCAACTTCACTGGTGTCTAACCCCACCTGCGAGACATCATCAACACCTCCTTCGACACCGCTACCTTCCCGGAGAGCTGGAAGCACGCCGAACTCAGCGCTCTACTAAAGAAGCCATCAGCCGACCCCACCGACCTCAAGAACTACCGCCCCATCTCGCTACTCCCGTTTCCAGCAAAAGTCATCGAGAAGACTGTCAACAAGCAGCTGTCCGCCTTCCTCGAGACGAATGGATACCTCGACCTCTCGCAGTCTGGCTTCCGAGCCAACCACAGCACCGAGACCGCCCTGATCGCAGCCACCGATGACATCCGAACCCTGCTCGACAACGGAGAAACAGCGGCCCTCATCCTCCTAGACCTCTCCGCAGCCTTCGACACGGTCTGCCACCGTACCCTAGTGCAGCGCCTCAACAACGTCGGAATCCAGGAGAAGGCACTGGAGTGGATCATCTCCTTCCTCACCGGAAGGACACAGAGAGTCCGCCTCCCACCGTTCAGATCAGAAGCCACCGAAGTCATCTGCGGCGTTCCTCAAGGCTCCTTGCTTAGCCCAACCCTCTTCAACGTCTACATGAGCCCCCTCGCAGCCATCGCACGCCAGCACAACCTCAACATCATCTCCTACGCCGACGACACCCAGCTGATCCTCTCCCTCACCAACGACCCCGACACCGCCAGAGCCAACCTACACGAAGGGATGAAAGAGGTAGCCGAATGGATGAAGAACAGCCGCCTGAAACTGAACTCGGACAAGACGGAAGTCCTCATCCTGGGTTCCTCACCCTCTGCCTGGGACGACTCCTGGTGGCCCCCCGCCCTAGGCAACGCACCCAAACCAACAGACCATGCTCGCAACCTGGGCTTCATCCTGGACGCCTCCCTCTCCATGACCAGACAAGTCAACGCCGTCTCCTCGGCGTGCTTCAACATCCTGCGCATGCTACGTAAGATCTTCCGGTGGATCCCCACCGAGACCAGGAAAACGGTCACCCAGGCCCTCGTCACCAGCCGTCTGGACTACGGCAACTCCCTCTACGCCGGAACCACCGCCAAACTCCAGAAGAGACTCCAGCGGATCCAGAACGCCTCTGCACGTCTCATTCTGGACATCCCCCGCCGCAACCTCATCTCCGGACACCTGAGAGACCTGCACTGGCTCCCGGTCAACAAGAGAATCACCTTCCGTCTCCTCACCCACGCACACAAAGCCCTACAGAACCAAGGCCCAGGATACCTCAACAGCCGCCTCAACTTCTATGCTCCCAAACGCCAGCTTCGATCGACCAGCCACGCCCTCGCCGCCGTCCCCCGCATCCGAAGAGCCACCACAGGAGGAAGGTCCTTCTCCTACCTCGCCGCCAAGACCTGGAACTCCCTCCCGACCCACCTCCGCCTTACCCAGGACCACCTCCCCTTCAGGAAGCAGCTCAAGACCTGGCTGTTCGAGCAGTAGCGGACCCCCTCCCCTAGCGCCTTGAGACCCTCCGGGTGAGTAGTGCGCTATACAAATGCTTTGATTGATTGATTGATTGAGTGTTGATTAGATTGACCACTCGTGTGCCACAATGAACATTGTCCCTACACAGGGAGGGTCTGACTGACGAATGTACAATGGGGGTGGGTCCCTTTTGACAGCTCCACCTCTGTGAGCCAGATAATGTTTTGGGATAGTTGCTGGCAGACCTGTGCACTTACGTGTCTTCAGCAATGTGAGTATGGTGTCCAACCTCTGACCATGTGGAGCAATGTCATAAATCAGAACAGAATGTGTCCACACAGATGTGAGTGAGTAGGTATGCGACGTGAAGTTCTGTTGTCACATGTGATGTAGGACATCATTTCTGTTCTGCTACCGATTTGGTAATTCCTACATTTAGCCCTATTCAATACATGGACATGTGCCTATGTTGGGGGGTTGTGAGATTGCTGTTAATGTGCAATGGAGACACAGCTAGTACTCACCTTCACAGTCATCCAATTGCCCATGTGTCTCAGGGATAAACATGGGCATTGATGTCATTCACCAGGGTGTACCTTCTTGCGCAATCAATGTCCCTACATCCAGCCATACTTTCATTCATGAGTGAACATAGTCATGACACATCTGTGTGATTTCGAATGTTTTATTCACATTCTGGTGAATGATGGAGCTGGAGCTGTACATGGTCATCCAAGCCCACATAACATGGAAGCCCAGTGATGGGCCATCCATAATCCTTTGGGGATTGAAAAGTGATTGGGAAGAGGGAGAGTGCAGTCCGCAGCAGGATTGCTGTGTAATTGTCAAGTAGTGAAGATGTGGCAGTCCATGTCGGGGTCCGGGTGGATGTCGCAGAGTATTCCGGGGGACAGTGGGAGGTGTTGTCCCAGGGCATGATGCATAGGGCTGAACCAGGCAGGAACATGCCATCTGGCGGTGACGGATGCTATTACCTCCTTCCTTACACAGTTATTACCATCCACATCTTAATCCGCTGATACTTCATCTGTGTCCGGTGTGTCCGGTGTGTGTGACGGTGTAATGGCTGCATCACTGGGTGCCACTGACATATCAGGGTGTGAAGGTGATGGGGCTGCATCACTGGGTGCCATTGACACATCAGGGTTGGAAGGTGATGGGGCTGCGTCACTGGGTGCCACTGACACATCAGGGGGCGAAGGTGATGGGGCTGCATCACTGTGTGCCACTGACACATCAGGGGTTGGAGATGTGTGTGTCAAAGTTCCTGCTGCAGTTATGTGGGACTGGCTCAGTGGCAGCAATGGCAAGATGATGAACTGCAGGGCATGGAAGATCCCAGCTATATCTCGCTGGTGTTCAGCAGTGGCACCCATACTTACAGCCTGCATCTGCTCCATGGTCTCCATTGTCCTCCGCATCTATGCCAACTCTGTGCTGTCATCGCTGGTGCCTGTCTGACTGGACAGTTCCTGTATCCGAGTAATGGCCCCAGCAACGTCAGCCAAGGATTGTCGGTGAGCATGGTGCGGACAGGGGGTGTCCGTAAGGGACTGTATGTGGCACCTGGCACCTGGCAACCCAACACACGGTATTGAAATTCCATGTATTGTTCGTGGGGGTCCTGGGAGACAGCTGTGGTTGTGTGTGTTTGCTGCTGTGTGGTCTGTTCAGGTGGTGGGGTCACCTCGAGGCAGCTGGTCTGCCCTGCTCCATGGGGTGGGCTGCGGTGGCTGTCCATTATCCATTGGAGGGTGCCTTAACATGTGCAGGTTGTCCTCTACATCATCAATGATGGGGTTTGTGGTCTGCTCTGCAGTAAGTGTTGATTGTCCCTCTGCAATGTTAAGGGGGGATGCAGGTTAACGGAGTTTCC
Organism: Triturus cristatus; assembly: GCF_964204655.1. Classification (NCBI taxonomy): domain Eukaryota; kingdom Metazoa; phylum Chordata; class Amphibia; order Caudata; family Salamandridae; genus Triturus; species Triturus cristatus. Next base: position 834,347,041 of record NC_140594.1, read on the forward strand.
CCTGTATGTTGACGCTTTGCAGATGTTTACATACAGACTGCATTACAATGCCCATTGTGACTGTTTTGGTGGAGCTTGCTATTGGATGGCAGACAGTGGGATTTTCGACTACATGACGAATGTGTGGTAGTACCCGTACATTATCATCACACAGTGTCAGTCAATGCCAGATGTGAGTGGCCAGTTACTACGCTCAAGCGGAACCTGTTGTGTCCTCTGTCCTGTGGTGTAGGTAGTGTAGGTGTTGCACTTTAAACCACAATGCCATCATTGTTGATGTTCTGTGATTGCTATGTGTGTGTGCTGCATTGTGGGGGAGTTGCCACTGCAGCTCTGATTTCGTGTACCCTTATCCCTTTGAGGCAGTGTGCCTTTGAATTGTGTGCCTTTCAGGGGCTGAAATGTTTGCGACTTGGGTCATATGTGCTCTTGGACAGATTTTGTGGCCTTGTGCATTGTTTGTCTGCTGCGTGGGTTGGGGGTGCACATGGACATGTCAGAGTGTGACCTGCTCCTTTACAGATGTGATCCGCTCTGGGCCACCTCCATGTCGAATCGTGCACCATGTCATGTATTTTTGCTGCTGCCAAGCTATCGGTCATGCAGTTTCACTTGCATAGACAGTGTGGCTCACACAGCCACTGCTTTTCTGTATTCATCACATGTACATGGCTGGGTTGTGTCGTTGGTGATTTGGAGGGGGCCCATATGTGCACATAGTGGACGGGGCCTACTTGGTGTTCCTATGTGTGCTGCAGTGTGCCAAGGGTACATGTTCCACAATCATTGTGGGTGTGCAGTGTGCTACACATAATTGTGCATGTGTTCCATTGTGCCCATCTCCCCCGTCCCCCCAGTCCCTGGTGGTTACTCACCCTATTGCTGTTGGGTCAGGTCATGTCAAGCTGTGTCCAGGCCCCCAACTCCTGCCACCGTCTCCACACTGATGACTCAGGCCACCATTTGCTCCAGCTCATCCAGCTCCTCCTGTGGCGCAGGAGGCCCACCTCCTGTCACCCTTGCTGCCTTCCTGTTGGCGGCAAGCTTCTCCTTGGTTTGGCTGTGCACTTCATGCCAGTGCCTCTTGACCTCCTCCAGTGACCTCCTCGACACTCCGACTGCATCGAAGTTGGTGAAGATGGACTGCCATATTTCCATTTGGGTTGCCAGGGCCGCAGTGGAGGTGATGAACAGTTGTTGATGGTGTTCTATCACCTCTGTGACGATGATCCGGTCTTCCTGAGTACTGAACCCAGTCTTCCTCTTCCCCTTCTCCTTGCCCTTCCCCGAACACGGGGTTCCTGGCTGGTCCTCCATGGGGCATGTGGAGTTCGTGTTGTCCTCTGCACCCGGTCCGGGTCTATCCATGGTGCTACGCAGTTTGAATAGTTTTTTTGGGTGCTTTTATAGTGCATTTTCCCGCATGACGCGTGGGAATTGTAGGCGTGTCGCTGGTTTTCACTGATTTTCGTATCGCGCTTTGTGGCATCACAACTGTTTGGGCGTTCGTGTTTTGCATTTTTTGTTTGTCGCGTTGGTTTTTACGCGGTCATTTGGCTCGTTATCATGCTGCTATCGCATGGTGCGGCTGGGTAGGGAATTGGACGTTAAGACGTGTTATTTTCTCATGATGGACTGCGATATGCAAAGTTGCGTTAAGCTAAATTTTCGATGGTCATCACACGTTCTTGAGAATATCCCCCTTTGAGTGTTGAGCCTTTCTTTAATGAAGGAGGCTACTTGCAAGAAAACACATTAGTGCCTGCAGTTGATGAATCTGGACTATGTTATGAAATGAAAAATGGAACTCCTTTTCCAAAAGAAGTAATAATACCTAGAAATGTTGAGGAAGTGATTGCTGAAGAGGTGCAAGGAATGCGTAGACAGGCTCCTGTGTACAAATGGAACTGTAGTAGTGTTTGTAGTATACAAGAGTCAATTGCTATATTGAGAAATTTCCTCCATATGTTTGCTTGCAGAAGTTTGAAACAGAAAGCATACTAATTTACAAGGACACTCATTAGCTTGTCTGTCAAAAAAAGTGTGTCAAAGCAGCTTTTATCATTTCAGAATGTTAGAGGTACACCACTTTCTAAATGAGAACTTTTGTTAGAAGGATTCACTCTATAAAACCTCCTGCTGTATGTTTAGGAAAAATGAATAGATCTTGTTTGCATGGTAGTATAGTAGAAGTAGGATAGGTTTGTGATAATGTGCAATTTTGTTATTTTAACGAAACAGGAGTGTAGGAAAAATTAAGAGTTGGTTACAACAGGAGTGGGGGAACAGAGTAGAGGTATTCGTGTTGGTAATTTTGAAAAATATATTAGAAATTTTAACGCAGTTTGTTTAGAACAACCAAACGATGTTTGTATATGTTGTCAACGCGCTGACTACTAAAGTAAAACTTGTAATGTTGATTTGTACATTAAAACTGAAAAAGAGAATAATGATAAGTGGAGTGAATTTTCTGGTTACTTATTTGTAGAGGGACAATTTGACTTGTCCACCCGCCAAGTTATATGTAAGTACTGCTATAATACGTTAGAGGAAAACAAAATGCCTGCTAGATCAGTACACAACAACTTAGAAATAGTACCTGTTCCAGAAGTACTTAAAGGTTTGAATGTTTATCAATCCATATTAATATAGTCTATACAGACAAAGGCAGGGAAGTTACTTTCAACTGAGCTCCAGAAAAGTCTCAAAGGAAGAGCTGGATACTTATCATTAGATTTTAAGGAAAATATTGAAACTATAGGGGCACAGAGAAAGACGGAATTTTAGTAAATGGTATCCTGACTAAGAGTAAAAAATATGGCAAGAGTCAGTAGATGTTAGTAAAGTTAAAAAGGCAACTTCATATCTGGTACAAAATAACATATATTATAACAATGCAGAAAATACTCACGATATCACGTACCTGGAGGACAATATATCAGCATTACCAGGTCAGATAGAAAAAGTGAATCGATGCAGAGTCGAAGAAATTTATTATGATTACAGCATCTATACCCTATGTTCTAAATAAATTGTTGGTGATGGCTATTGATCTATATCAACTAAAAGATGCAGAAGGAACTACTTTAAGTGTATGGGAAAAAGGTTTAGGAGCTCGCTGTTTCCCTCATCTCTTTCCGACAGGAGTAGGTGGTAGGTCTGATGATCTGTCTGTACAAATACCGGCGGCCGAGTACAGATTGATTAGCCTTTATTCAGAGGACCATAGATTTTGTCATTGTATCTCTTATATGTTTCATGTATTATTTGAAAGTAATTTGTCAGCATTGTCTTATGCCATAAATCACATTTTGAAAACAGAAGTATATCTGCAAAATCTATCTGCAAGAGAATTTGTTGAGAAATTTCACGGAAAAGATGAACTAGCATATCAATGTGGGACCAATGAATATTGGTATCGTCGTCACGGCGAACCAAAATGCATTTTGAAACATTTAGGAGAGCCTAGATGGTTTCTAACACTCAGTTGTGCTGAGTATGCATGGGATGGCTTGCTTAAATTCTTGCGCGAGGCAAAGTCAAATATAAAAAAAGACATAAATCTAAAGAAACCTGGATAACTCTGCTCATTGGACCCTGCAAATGTTTGCAGATATTTTAACCACAGATTTCAATCCATGATTTCTTTTATCTGCAATAAAACAAATCCACTTCTTGGTGAAGTGACTGATTTCTTTTGACGCAAATAATACCAAGCCAGAGGCGGTCCACACATTCACATGCTATAATGGGTAAAAGATGTGCCAAAGTTTGGAACAGACACTGATTAGTCTCTGTTCTCTTTCATAGAGCAGTATGTAACTTGCATCATTCCAAAGGAGACTGTTGACAAAATGTTAAGACATCAAGTTCTACTATTCAAAACCATAGGTGTGGAAAATACGTTCACCGAAAATATACATTGAAAGGAAAATTTTATATGAGATGTCAATTTGGATTTCCACGACCTGTGATCTCAGAAGGAAGAGTTGTCAGCTTTTTGTTTGCAGTCAGGCAGACTCTCATACAGAAATCACCAAAGAACGTATACAACCTCAGAAGAGCAGAACCTTCCAAATATATCAAGGACTAGAATCCTGTCATTTTGAAGATGTGGAATGTGAACATGGATCTAAAGTTTGTTGCAAATAATTCAATTGCTCTTGCTCAGTACGACAACTCTTATATAACAAAGTCAGAGAAAACCGAGACGAAGGAGATGTGAGAGAAGATTTCAGCAGAAAAGACTTGTACAAAGAAATTGTGCAGTTTTAGTTTGAAAATGCTTTCTCACAGAGAGATTGGCTCTTGTGAATGTGCAGACCGGTTAAGCTCAGCTAGTTTGTTTTCTAAATCTAGAGGAGTTCTATGGTTGAGTTTAGCGTTTGCTACTACTCCTAACAGAGTACTGAAGTATTTTCCTGAAATCGAATATCTTGCCTAATTTGAGCCACACATTACAGATATTCTGAAGACTAACATGCTGGATAAGTACTATACAAGAAGGAGTCCGCATCTAGAAAGGATGTGTCTGTATGAAATACTTTAATATTATTTATACAGAAATAATGTCAGTGAAAACATAGAGGAAGGAACATTTTCTGTCAATGCATTTGCAGGATGTTTGGTCAGACATAACAAAGGAAATTCAATCAACCATCAAATGCTAAGTTGACAAACTCCAGACAAAAGTGAGTTTTTCTATTTAGCCCTGATGCAGTGGTTCAAGCCATGGTGAACTGAAAGTGAGATAGTTGAAGAATTTGACTGTTATGAAAACTCATTCAATGCTGTGAAAGACACCATTGAGGGCTCTGTGTTTCCAGTATATCTTCAAATGTTGAGAGATGAGATTGAACAAGAGAAACTATTGCTGCCGAGAATTAGCAAAAGAGAGTTTTTAGAGCAGTCAAAGTTCAATACCTGGAAGTCAAGATCCTCTTGGACAGCCAATCATTCAAAATGAAGCTGCAATAGCCATGGCTGAAGTGGAGAAGGCAATGCAGCAAGCAAGACAGGAAATTCTGGATCTAGAAAAAAAAATACAGCAATTGAACAGAAATCAGAAATACATTTTTAATGAAGTTAAAGGTAAAATAGAACATGGATTTCTGCATGAGAAAAAAGAGTGTGCATGCTCTACATATAAACCAGTTCTACTGTATATAAGTGGTCAAGCTGAAACTGAAAAAAACGTCTTGATTAAAGCACTGACAAGTTATCTACAGAAGACAACAGATTCCAATTTGTTATGTGTTGTTACTCCACCAACAGGCTTAGCTGCACATAATATTGAAGGAGTTACCCTTCATCAATTATTAATGCTGCATGATGAACAGAACAACAGATTAGAATACAACAAATTATCTGGTGATGCTTGCCATGAAGTGGCAAGAGTATTAAAGAAATTATAGCTACTAATTATTGATGAAATCAGCATTTTGTCTAACCTAATGCTAGCTTTTATACATTTCAGAATGCAGCAAACATTAAAAACTATGAGGTGCTTTTTGAAGGAAACCACTAAATAGTCTTTGGAGACATGCTACAAAGAACTCCAGTCGAAGGACAACCTGTATTTCAGACACTACTACATATTAAAACTAAGACTTATCTAGGAAGTATTGGAAATGTAAACATTTGGGAAAACCTTTAATACAAATAGTTAATAAGAAATATCTGCGAAGCATCATAAATGCAATATGGAGATATACTAATGGACATAAGAGTGGGATCCCTCACAAAAGAAGGAAAGAGAGAGTTACAAACCTGTCTCATCAAAAATCTGTTTCCAACTAATGTTTCAGCTGCAGAAGTAATGTATAATTGTGTTGAGGAAGATACATCTATTGTTTGTTTGATGCCAACCCTTGAGGAGTGTAGTAAATTCATTGAACAATTACTGCAACTGGAAAAAGAAGAGATCATTAAAATTGAAGCAAATGATAAAATGGAACGTCAAGGAGTTACAGTGTTAATAGAAGAAAATCTGCAATGAAAATGAGATAGTTTAGAAAAGTCTGTGTGGATAACTGCAGGATTAGAAAAACAGTTACACATCTCTAAAAATGATCGTGTAATCTTGTTTCTCAATTTAAATGTTGAAGAAGGGCTACTGAATGGTGCAATGGGTAAAGTTATGAAATGTATTAATCATTGAAAAAGAAACAAAGTGGAATACTTAGCCATAAAATGTTATGATGGTGGTGAAGTTAAGTAGATATGGTAGATGTGTTGTACATTTCATGCTCATGAAGGATTTGTATGTCCAGCGAAAGCAGTTCTCATTGTATGTATGCAGTAACTATCCACAAATTGGAAGGTTTAAGTGTAGAAACAGCTCTTGTTAATATTGGTAGAAATGTATTCAAACATGGAATGTCATATGTAGCTTTGCCACAAATTAGAACATTGTCTTGTTTATTTCTCATTGATTTTGATGAGAAGAAAGTAAGTGCTGACAGCAGCTGTATAAGGGAGTATAATCAGTTAAGAGGTCAATATCCTCCTCATTTAGGCCGGTATCCTGTGTTTGAAAATACGATAATGTGGCCAAAGCATAAAATAGCAAAGCAATCTAGCAGAGCTGAACAGAAAGATGAAGAAAAGGAAAAAAAACAAGGTCCTAAAAAAAGTCACTTCGATAATAAATCTGGAGGGAACTGTTATACAAAAATAGTGTTAAATGGACTGTACCATATTCCACATTTTACAAATTCTATTAAAGAAAAAGTAGGTAAAAGATTGTCTTCACAATTATGTAGTTTACTTGAAGAGTTAAGAAGTGACATAACTCTAATACATTCTGCTCTGGAATAGGAAAACTTACAGATAAGTGTACTTGATCAGTAGTATTTTCTCAAAATATTCAGCAGGATGCTCAATAATGTTTAATGGTAATGTTAGGGCTATTAGAGGAAGAAGATGTTAACAATGAATTATTTGGTTTAACGTCGAAATGGAACCATAACTGTGAACATTGTGAATTCACCTCTAGCACTGAAATGAATTTGGAACGATTCCTCCACTTGACGTTACCAGATTGTGAAACTGTGCCTTTTAAAGTGTTAACTAAAAACGCCCATTAAGATATGAGCTGTCCAAACTGAAGATCAGAAGTTAGGTCTACATTGTTACTACAGAGGTATGGAAAATATGTCATAGTCATGCTACAATGGTGCAGAGTGTATGGTACTAAATTAAAAATTGAAATTACAAACTTTGTTGCTGGACACATTTTCGTTTCAAAAATAACTTTCACAACTATTGAAATCATATTTTATGAAGGAGTTAAGAGAACCACTGGACACTACACAATATATTCAAGATGTCAAACAGGATGGACAGAGAGCAAAGACATACAAATGACATTCAAATCAAGACTACCTAAAAAGTTACAAAAACAAATATCTACTAATTTTACTACCAAAGATCTAAAGAGACAATTTAGGATACCAAAATGTGGTATTGTGTTGACATGAATATGGATTATATGTTTCTGATACATTATTCGGTCTATTAGGGGTATTGTCTACAGTAAGCTGTTAGAAATGAAAGACTCTTTTTAACTGCAGAATGTTTTTTATAATACATTCCAGGACAACATTCTGTCACTACAGATAATAACTAAATGGAGGTACTATAATACTAACAGCCTTAAGTTCCATCTCAGAAGTATCTTCACCACTTAAAAAAATGACCCCTTTTGTTTCTGCTTCAGCAACTTTTACATAGTACTGTGTGTTATGTTTTTTGTACATGGATCAAGAACATTTTAGACATCATTTGGCTGAGATGATGTTTACAAAAGGATATCCAAAAATGAAGACTGCCTCATAATTGTTGAACAATTTTTGTACCAGATATTAAAGTATCAGAAACAGTGTTAACACATAGTTGTTTTTATTATGGTAGTAACCTATTAGCGAGCCAATATTGACAAACTTTTGGTGAGTGGAATAAACAGTATCACATATTTGTAATGAAGGACTGTGCACATTTCTTATTTTTTTTATAATTCATTGATTATTTTTCCCCACTATTTGATGATGATGCTTCATACAGACCACTGTTGAAAAAGAAGAAGTATGAAAGCTGAAAACAGTAAAAAAAAACAGTAAAACATTTTACTATGTTGTATTACATTTTTAGAGAAAAAATATTGTATCTTGTTTTGGTTGTTGAAAAGGAAATTCTAGTACATTTTTTCACAGTGGTTGCAGATCGAGATATATATAACATGCGTCAAATCACTAATCTAGTGATGGATTAATCGAGTCACTATTCATTTACTCATCTCATCATCCACAAACTACATTTGCACACATGCAATGACCCAGGTAGTACCCATATACTAAACCATTTACTCACAAAAAACCTATGCACTTATCCAAATACCCAGCACTACTGATGTATTCATACAATCACCCAGCACAACCCATACAGTCATCCAAACACTCAGAAACTATTCATGCACTTATATAATCACTGAGGCAGTACCCATGCAGTCATCAAATCACCCAGGCACTACACTTGCTCTCATCCAATCACCCAGGCACTACCAATGCACTCATCCAATCAACCAGGCACTACCCATACAGTCATAAAATTACCCAGGCTCTACCCATGCACACATCCAATCATCCAGGCACAACTGAGGCACTTATCCAATCACCCTGGCCCTACCCACACACTCATGCAATCACCCAGGTAGTACCCATGTAGTCATCCAACCACCTAAAAACTACCCATGCACTCATCCAATCACCCAGGCTCTACCCATGCACTCATCCAATCGACATGGCATTACCCATACATTCATCCAGGTACCCAAGCACTACCCATGCACTCATGCAATCACCCAGGTACTACTCAGACACTGATACAATCACTCAACCACAATCCATGCACTCATCCAATTACCCAGGCACTATCCATGCTGTCAGACAATTATCCAGGCACTACCAATGCACTCATTCAATCATCCAGATACAAACCATGCAGTCATCCACTCACTGAACCACTGCACATGCACTCATTCAATCACCATGGCACTACCCATACACACATCCAATTACCAAGGCACTACCAATACACTTATCCAATCACCAAGGCAATACCATGCACTCATGTAATTACCCAGGCACTACTCATGTACTCATACAATAATCCAGGCACTACCCATGCACTTGTACAATCCCCCATGTACTACCTTTGCACTCATTCAAACACTCAGGCACTTCCCATGCACTAATCCAATCACCTTGCCACTACCCATATGCTCATTCAATCACCCAGACACTACCCAAGCACTCATCCAAACAATCAGGTACTACATATGCAGTCATACAATTACCCAGCCACTACCCTTGCTCTCATCCAATCATCCTAGTACTACTCATACACTCATCTAATCACCCAGGCACTCATTCAATCACACAGGCACTCATCCAATTAAACAAGCACTACCCATGCAGTCATACAATTACCCAGGCTCTACCCATGCAAAATCCAATCACCCAGGCACTACTCAGGCAACCATCCAATCACCCTGGCACTACCCATACACTCATGAAATCAACCAGGCAGTCATCCAATCACCTAAACACTACCCATGCACTCATCCAATCACCCAGGCTCTACCCATGCACACAGCCATTCACCCAAGCACTATTCAGGCACTAAACCAATCACTCAACCAATATCCAAGCACTCATCCAATCACCCATACACTATCCATGCTCTCATCTAATTAGCCTGGCACTACCCATGCAGCAAGACAATTAGCCAGGTGCTACCCATGCACTCATCCAATCATCCAGATACAACCCATGCAGTCATCCAATCACCCAACCACTACCCACGCACTCATCCAATCACCATGGCACTATTTATACACTTATCCAATCACCCAGGCACTACCCATGAACTCATTTAATCACCAGGCACTACTTATGCACTCATAAAATCACCCAGGCTCTACCCATGCACTTGTACAATCACACACACACTACCCTTGCACTCATTAAATCACTCAGGAACTTCCCATCCACTAATCCAATTACCCTGCTAATACACATGCACTCGTTCAATCACTTAGGCACTCGTAAAACAACTATGCACTACCTATGCATTCATACAATTACACAGGCTCTACACATGTACTCATGCAATCACCCAGACACTAATGATGCTCTCATGCAATCACCTAGGCACTACTTATGCACTCACACAATCACCCAGGCACTACACATACACTCATTTAATCACCTAGGCACTAGCCATGCATTCATGCAATAACCCAGGCACTACCCAGGCACTTATACAACCACCCAGGCACTACCCATGCTGTCATCCAATCACCCAGACACTAATGATGCTCTCATGCAATCACCTAGGCACTACTTATGCACTCACACAATCACCCAGGCACTACACATACACTCATCTAATCACCTAGGCACTAGCCATGCATCCATGCAATCACCCAAGCACTACCCATGCACTCAGACAATCACCCAGGCATCACTCTTTCACTCATTCTAACATCCACACACAACATATGCACTCATTTAGTCATCCATGCACCACACATGTACTCATTCTAACATACATACACCACTCATGCACTCAATCATTCATTCAACATATCTTTTTTTAACCATAAAAGGCAGTTCTAAAAATATTTCTTTTTTTCTTTTTTCAGAACTGATGGGTTTTTTTTCTTCATTTTTTTAACTTTTTGTTGTGACCTCTGGTGTCGCCGTGAACAAGGAATATGCATTTTTGATGTAGTTTTTTTCAACAAATGAATACAAAGGGAAAAGTTAAACTAATATATTACAAAAGTGGTAGACTCAGACTTTCTGTAAAGCATGTCTATGTATGTATGTTTAACATTTTGACAAAAACACGCAGTATTTGCGACTACTGACATCATTGCGACCTCCGGTGTTTCCGCGAACAAGGAAAATGCATTTTAGATGTAATTTTTTCAGAAAATGAACACAAAGGGGAAAGTTAAATTAATATCTTAGTAGACAGCTAGACTCCAAATTTATGTAAAACATGTTGATATATGTGTCAAAAACATGCGGTGTTCACGACTACCGACGTCATCGCAACTTCCAGTGTTGCCGTGAACAAGGAAAATGCATTTTTGATGTCGTTTTTTTAGAAAATGAATATTAAGGGGAAAGTTAGATTAATATTTTACTAAACAGCTAGACTGAAACCTTATGTGAAACATGTTTATATATGTGTTTAACACTTTGTTTTTGAAAATACATTGCTATACCGTATCTGTAGATAAATGAAACACTCAATTTTCCGTTTCTCCGACTCGGTTATTTTACTGAAGCATTCACTTTACATAATAGGTTTGCATTGGAACAGATCATGTGCGTAATTTGTAAAACAGAAAGGGCCAAAAGATTTTCATAGGAGCCTTTCACCAGTGTTGCAAATGTCAGGGATCCAAAATTCAAAGAATCTCATGTGCACTTCACACATACTGTGCATGTCTTCTTTTTTATCTGTCTCACCATTTTTTTAAGCCTCCGTTCTCCATTTTGCTGATGTTTCTCTTTGTCCTTCTTTGCTATTTCTTGTCTTTCTCTTGGTCAAAATACGATGATAAAATGAATTCTTAGTCATCAAAATGAGTGCAACCACTGGCACAAATTAAGCATTGATGCTCACCTCTGCATAAATCACTTGAGGAACGCTCATATGTTCCGACAAGTAGTTTCTGGCCAAAACCACCTTCTTCTACTGTCCTCTCCATGCCCATTCCGTTGCGGGGAAATACCAAGTTGAGGACAGAGAGATGCCTTCTGTCACTTCAGATAAAAGGTGTAATATTACAGACAGTTAACTGCAGCGTCACTCGGAAAATGACAGCTCGCCAGGCCCACTGTCTGCCATCTGACCCAGAAACTGCACACGCCAATTTCCAGGCTGGGCCTGGCGCTGCAGCTGTTCTATCAACCCCAGCGACTGAAAACAAGCTTGGCCAGGGCTGGGTTATTTTTCGTAGCGCTGCTTGGCTGCACTCCACCGAAACAGGCATGATCTAGCTAATCGCCATCGAGATGAAATCCAGCCGTGGCGCACAATTTTCACCAGAGCAGAAATATTTAGTCCTATGTAAGAGTTGTGAGGGAAGAGACCTGCATAGTGATGGAAAGCATTCTCAAGCCGTTTATTTCTTCAAATGTTGCAGGAAAGCAATTTGTGCCTGCACTAGGAGAAACTCATTAAAGAAAATAGTGCCTACAAACTAAAAAAGGCCTACCGTGTAACAACAAAAGTAAAAGGGCCAGTCGCCATGGGAGGGTACTAAGAAGGAACTAAAAAGCCTATTAATGAATCAGAAGGAATAAGGATAATGACACGGTGAAGTCCCTTCACCATGACTGCTACCAAGATTGGGCAATTCTTTTACTCCTCCCCTCCATGAAAGATTTACTCCATCACTTTGCAGGAGCAACTCTATCACTAATTGCAATCTGGAAAAAGGTTGGAAATTAGTTTGTGAGCACAGATAAACTCATAAGGGTAATCTCACCATGAGTCTCCCAGCCCATGTGTCTCCTGTTCCTGCATAATTGTATGCAATCTTGGATTACAATTATTCTCCAGTTTATGTATTTATGGTTGCTATGCCATCTTTTGTAAATACAGAACAGTGGTAAATCCTGACATTTGCTCTTGTACACTTGAGCTATGGGTGAGCATGGCTTTGTGAATTAGGTCTAAAACATTTATCAAGTGACTGCTCAGAGATAGAAACATAACAATTTCTAACCAAAACAGGACAATATACAGCCACTAATGTGGCTATAGAATTATACTTGTAGTGATGCAGTTGGCATGCATTTCATTGTGTGAAGATGTTTTTCTGGTCTTGGCAGTTGTAGTACATACTGACGTACCAAGGACATTATTATCATTTCCTAAAATTGAAAGCAAGTCCAACAGCCAGTGAAAACCAAGTCATGAAACTAAGAAATATTAGATAGTACTGCATGCCAGATATCTTAGGAATCTGTATTTGAGAACAGTTTGAACTGTTGCTACAAGCCTTACGTTTCATGCAACAGTAAAATCCACCTTCTTCTGGTTTGTGGCTGCTTAGTGTATGTTGTGTGACTGAGTTGTGACTCAGGTTGTCCCTAAGAGAGCTGCTCCTTCTGAAAGTGATCTGAGGATTGTCATGTTCAAACTTGGTCAAAATTTCACCCGTTTTAAAGATGTGCCTGTGTTTGTTCAGTATCTGCCTGATGTTAAAAGCCTGGTTCGAGAGGTGATGAATCTTACATTGTCTGACTTATCCTTATGTTTATCATTAGGTTGTGATAGTTGTGTTCTGGGAACCAGGTCTACTCTGGAGCTAGCCTGATTGACCTCTCTTTCCCTTTTGAAGTTCGCACTGGTTCTGCAATGATGCTTGACCCGTAGAAGTTCTCCAAAAGAGATACTGTAAATCAGGTGAGTGGGGTGTGCACTGTTTGCAAACAACAGGCTGGTCCCCGCTGTTTCCTTGTGAAACCGTCTTGTCTCTAGTTTTCTCTACTGTACCAAAATATAAGCATCTAGGAGCTCAATCTTGGATGTACCCATTTGCCCAGTGAAATACAGATTATACTCATTTGTTTCAGTTCTGGAATGAATTTCCCAGCTGATTTTTCAGCCCCTCTCCTGATGACGAAAATGCAGTCTATAAACCTGGTCCATAGTACCACTCCGGTCTCAAAACTGTTCAAAATGCTGCTCTCCTATTCCTCCCACCAGTCCATGAACAAGTTTGCGTAGCTGTTGGCAAAACAGGTACCCATAGCAGCCCCTCTGACTGCCTAAACAGTTGATTGTCAACAAGGAAAAATATATATCTTAAGTAGTACTGTACCATGTCAATTATCATTTCAGCATTTAGTAGGAGAAGGCAGATGGAGCTGGCTCTCAGCAAGAGTGTGCATGCTTGAATGCCTAGATCATGCCTGATGCTGGTGTACAGGCTACTCACATCAAGTATTATCAAGGTAAAATCCCTCCTCCCAGTGTATTCCATCTATGATTGTGAGAAAGTGAGTGGTGTCTTTAAAGAAGGCCAGAAGAGCAGATACACGTGGCCTGAGGTAGTGGTTTATATACTTGGTTCTTACGTAACCCTAGTTTGAGGTTGCAGCTGTTTGCCTATTATGCTGAGTATTGTTGGTTATTCATTATAAGTCTTCTGTCCGCCTGGTTGAGGGTGCAGGGTTTTCCTTCTTGATTCAGTGTGGCCTCCACTGGGATCCTCCTTCTCTTTGCCTGCCTTGGGAATTACCTCCCTTCTGTTACCATGGGGTTTGCTTATCTGTGGCTTGCTATGGTGCTGATTCTTCTAATTGCTGTCTAATGCTTTAGTATCCCTCATAACAAAGGATTGCTACAAGGTAGAGGGATATAAAGGTCATGCCCTAATTTTTTAGACAGTAATCCTCATTACTTATTAATCTTAATCCTGTGTTTCCCCTCACAGGCCAGGCTCCTTTCTTTCTGACCTTTAGGATTGGCTTGGAAGTTACAAGAAGATGCAGAGAATGCCATTCCTATTTTCGCACCCAGATATGGGAGGCATGCATCTACAGCTTTTTAATGGGAATATCCAATCTAACCTCCTAAGTATGAACTGTGGGAGGAAGAGTAGAATTAAGACTAATGAAGATCACCATTCATCCTTCGATTTTAGTTCATTACTATCATGAATAATTTTCTCTCATGAAAAGGAATGGTGTTTACACTCCTTTCTAGCTGCAATATGTGGCACTTTCCACCAGGGGCACTGGAACTAAGGGTGTGGGAGGTGCTGTAGCACCCACAGAATAACCTTCCAGGGACTGTATTATACATACAGTGCATTTTCTTTGTTTGCGCTGTGCACCTCTATTAAAAGGTGCACCCAGCGCAAACAAGGAAAATGCGCCATATTAGGATGAAAGCATTGCCTCCAGGGCAGCACATTCATTCATGTGAAAAACAGAACAGTTGTTTGAAGCTGCTTTGTGTTTCAGAGTGCAGGTGGCAACCCGCCTGCAATTGTAGGGGCGATTACAGATCCACATGCAGGTGGGTGCAGTGAGTAACTGCACCTGCCTGCAAGACGATGTCTGGGGTTCCATGGAACCCCATTTCCCCCATCCATAGGGCTGCCATCAGGGGGCACACTCACAGTGCACCTCCATACAGCTTCTTGTTCTCTGTGCCCACATCTGTAATACAACTCGGACACAGAGGCAAAGGGATTCCCTCATTTGCATGGGGCTACGCCCTGAGGTAAATGAGGAAATGCCATCTGATGGTGCTGGTGCTTTGTGTGCCAGTGCTATCGGTAATACAGAAGGGGATGCACCAGCATCTGTTGCACCTGCTGTAATACCAAAATATCCCGGGGGCTCACAATGTGGGTAAAAACTCCTGCTGCACCCCTCTGGCAATTCCATAATATGGCCCTTGGAGTTTAAAAAGAGAATGATCAATTAAGAGGTCTTTCATTGTATTTTTGTCTTGCAACGTTTGCTGTGCATTCAAAGACAGGTCAAATGGCAGGCAATGTCTTCAGATACATTTCTACTTATTCTCTTTTTTTAACATGGAAATTGGAATTTACTTTCCCTACTTTAACTGCAAAGTGAGTGAAAATTCCGACCAAGCAGGAGGCCTCCTTGGGTAGAGTGCACAAGGGCAAAGCTGCAGTATGTCATATCTTTACTAACACACAACAAAATTGAAATACTTGTAAATTAATTTCAAACATATTTCAAAATATATGATGTGTGAAGATATTGGAAGATTATACATTTTCAAATGAAGTATATTATTATTTTTTGTAATTCTGAAGTGTGACGAAACAAAGATTTTTATAGTATGAAAATAAAACAATGTTGTTTACAGGTGTTATAAATATGCAGAGAATCCAAATGTCCGCACCTTATTTTATGTGTGGTTAACAGTCAGAATATCAAGTAGGAAATGTCAATGTGCAAAATATCGAGATACCGAAATATCGACTTCAAGAATATCGTGGTCAAGAATATCGAGTTTAAGATAAGAAATATCGTTTTCCAAAATATCAAAGTCAATAATATTGTTTGCAAAAATATAGTTGTTAAAAATATCGTTTTTTTAGTTAGTGTTATGTATTTTAGTATGTATTTTAAATCTATGTGCTTTTTTGTCTAAGTATTGCATTTTTTTTTAATATATGTGTTACATTTTTTGAAGTTATTAATTGTATTTTAATTAAATTTTGCGTTTTAGCTCCATAGCGGGTTATGGGTTTATAGGGGAATAGGGTGGGAAGTAATTTAATTATAATAAATTGAATATTCATTTTATTTTAATAAAATGTTGTGTTTTAGTTCCGTAGCGGGGTGTGGGTTTACAGAGAAATAAAGTGGAAAGTGATTTAATTATAATACATTGAATATTCATTTTTATTTATTAGTATTTATTTAATTTAGATTTTATAGTGTTAATTGTGGTAATTCATTCATTATTAATTATTTAATAATTGACTGTTAATTTTTATTGATTAATTAATTGGTAAATATGTTGATTGTGTAATTTTTTGAGGAGCGGGATGTGGGTTTTTAGGGGAATAGGGTGGGAAGTAATTTAATTATAATTAAAATATTAATTGTTTTTAATAATTCATATTTACTCATTTAATATTTTATATTGTTAATTTAAGGACATATTTTTTTTAATTATTTATTAATTTGTTATTAACTATTATTAATTAATTGTAATTATGTTAATTGTGTCATCTTTTAGGAGCAGGTTGTTGGTTGATAGGGGAGTAGGGTGGGAATTAACTTAACTTTATTATATTGAGTAATATTTTTTATATAATATTTATTTATTTTTATTATATACTGTTGTGTGAATTAATGTATTGAAATAATTTATATTTTGATTGTTAAATATTCTTAATTAATTAATTCATTGTTAATTAATTATGTTAATCGTGTCATGTTTTACGAAATTGGTGGTGGCATTTATAGGGGAATATGGTGGGCGGCCATTTATTTTTAATTAGTTAATTATTTGTTAATTGATGCAGATTAATTATTTACATTTTAAATATGCCAATTGTGTAATAATTTTGATGTGTGAGTTGTGGTGTTTACAGTGGTAAATGGTGGGAAGTAAAGTTTTTTAAAATTAATGATTGATTTGTTGTTCATTGACATCAATTTATTAATGTAAAATTAGTTATGTAAATTATGTAAATATTTTTAGGTGTGTTTTTTGGTGTTCATTGGGGTAGATGGTGGAAAGTAATTTAGTTTACATTAATGAATCATCACTTGATCATTAATATTTATTTATCATTTGATAAATATTTTTGGTAATTGTTTATTGTTTTTTTTTGTTTGGGGATTTATGTTCTTTAGTTGTAATGTTTGGTTAGTACAATAATATTTATCTTTTTAAATATCCTTTTTAATTATTAATATTTTTTAAATTGATAATTAATTGTGTTCATTAAGGAGGTACACTTTTTTATTTAATTTATATGTGTGTTGTATATTGGGTGGTGTTATAGGGTAGGAAAAATAAATATTACATTTATGTAATAATTTTTTTTAGATTAAATTTAAATTCTATTTAAAAAATTTAAGTTTTTTGTTAAAATTAAAAAACCTTTTTATGTACATTTTATTTTTTTATACATTATAATATGTTTCTATGTTTTGTAAAAATTTATATTATATACGTTTTGTTTTCGGCTTTTTTTTAGTGTATTTTGTATAGTAGTTTAGATTTTTTGTGAAAGTTTTTTTTTGTCCTCATACCACCCTAGTTTGCAAAGTCTAGCCTGACATCCAACCTGTACCGCTCCAGGCTATTTGCAGTACCAGCCCTCCTAGTCTCCTGGTTGCTAGTTCCATGCAGGTGTAATCATAGGACACGTGGGATTAAGTTCTTATAGTACCATTCCAGTTCAAAAATTCATCCCAGATGTTAGAATGTGTACCGGTCTCGAGCCCTATGTCCATTTTGCAAATAGTTTTAACCACCTGGAGTCATTCCGACCCTTGAGGCGGAATAGCGTCTGTCCATTTTTTACAAATTTCTTTCCTAGCGCGAAGAATCAGATAAAAGAGTAGTGCCCGCCTGTTCGTCGATAGGGGCAAAGTTCGCTGATCCTCCAACCCTATCATGATCAGTGTTAAGCTTATTTTTATATTGGTACAAAAAATGTCGTTTATTACTTTCTCAACTGAAGACCAATAGTCATGTAACAGGGGGCATTCAGAAAACATATGCCGATCATCCGCACTTAACATACAACATCTGTGACATCTTGGGGCTACAGCTGTTACGAATTTTGCCGATTTGTTTGGTGTCCAATATAGCCTATTAACTGTAAAGAAATGGTTTCTTTTCAATTTAAAAGATAGTTGCCACATTCTCTGTGGCTCTGTCATCTGAATGGCACCATCCCAAATCTCATGTGCTGCTTTCAACTTCTTTTCTTCGGAGAACACCAGGGTTCGGTACCAGTCACTAACTAACTTCCTTTTCGGGGCCTCATTCTGTAATTTCTTTTCAACTCCCAAGTTCCTCCTCTGATATCTCTCCGATTTGCCTCCCCCCAGGATAACAGCTGCAAATATTTACACCTTGAGAGGGACCCCCCTGTCTTTGCCGTCAAGATTTCCCATGGCATCACCTCTTTCATCACCAAGAGATCCCCCCATAGTTCAATTACCACCCTCTTTAATGGAATGCTTAGCTGGTCTTGCAAACATTCTGGCGTACCTGGTGAACCCCATATTGGTGCACCATCCGAAAAGTACCCCATTCCCAGTATGTTCCTTATTCCTACCCAAAAAATAAGTGCTGCCTTAAGCGTCTTCATTCTGACTTTTTTGATGAATTTGTTTTGCCCCAAATTTGTAGAGAAACCCTTTCGTGCCCCATTCCTTAACCATCTCCTCCAACAGCCCGACCCACGCCCTGGGCCCTGGTGTACCTAAGAGAGCTCTTCAGTTCTTGAACTGAAATGCCATGCAGTATAGTCTTAGATCCGGAAGTGCCAACCCACCTTCTTCCAATTTACGCCACAATTGTTTCCAGGACATCCGTGTTCCACTGGCTGCCCAGACGAAACTGTCTAATTTGCCCTGTATTTTATCAAGCAGGCCTTTGGGGAAAGTAAGAGAGAAACAGTTAAAAAGAAATGTCAACTTAAGAAGTAGCACCATTTTAATTAAATGTACTCTTCCATATAATGACAGCGGGAGGTTCTCCCATCTAGTAAGGGGCCGATTCCGATTCCGGCCGCAAAATGAACCCGACCGACATGGATCCGGACCGAACACCGGCCGACACGGACCAGCGCCGTACGACCTGTGCAGTACGATGCAACGCGTGTGAATTACAACCAACACGTACGAAATACAAGCCGTACGACTGAGCCTTAGGGAAAATAGTGATCCGACCGAAAAACCGACGCGAATATCACCGACCGACACAAACTCGGAATGAAGCTGACCGACTCGTACCCGCGATGTACGATTTGTGCAGTACGATGCAATGCGTGCAAAACCAGACCAACTCGCACGGAGAACAAGCCGCATGACCGACACGCACAGACAACCCGGCACACAAGCAATAGAGACCGCCGCGAACGACGCGTACCAAAGACAGAACACAGGCAGTGTGAACGAGGCGGAGAAGCCCGAACGAGGCAACAGCAGCGTCTGTTTCCGTCACATGAACATCTCCTTCATGCCTACAAAACACAAAGGAAAAAAGACAAAAAAAGGACCAAAAAAGCAACGACAAAGCCAATAAAAAAAAAAAACATGGGACAAAGACACACCCACCCCTCCAACTATATAAAGGACTACAATCATTACCATCATCCCTTGCAAACAGGAGACAGAGCCAGCAGCAAACAGCAGTACACAGCAACCACAAACACACTCACAACTCACCCATCACACAACTCACACACCATCAGCACCTCATACAAAAGCACACACACATAGATCCAACAAAACCAAAACCAACCCACCATCACCTGCACCCTCCCACACACATACCTAACCACCACCACTCATCACCATGCCTCCAAAGAAGAATCCAAAGTTCATAGATAGTGAGTTAGAAGTGCTGGTAGACGAGATCATCAGAGTAGAGCCACATTTGTTTGGTACATTGGTCCAAAGGACCACCATCTCACAGAAAACCAAGATGTGGGCGAGGATTGTGGACAAGGTGAACGCCCAAGCACCAGCAAGGTGCACAAAGGATGACATCCAGAACAGGTGGTATGACATGCGCAGGAGGGTGAAGAAACTCATCGAAAAAGATCACGCTTTGCGTCAGTGCACCGGCAGTGGCCCTCCTGCCAAACCAGTCTACTTCAGGACCTGGGAGGAGAAGGTGCGGGACATCCTACCACCATAGAGCATCCATGGCCTAACAGACATCCCAGAGCCTGGTGAGTACACAAACAACATACCCAGGATTGTGTGGCAAGGGGACAGTGAAGCCATGCACCTCAAGCAAAGCTACACTAACCAATAGATAATCAGCCCAAGATGTGTATGCCAGTCAGACAACCACAATACCTGCCATCTCATAGTGACTGGGAACTGTGTCATGACATGCACCAACCTACAAACAAATAGAGCAAGCCAGTGGCTCTAAGCCAAATACGCTCTGCCAGACAGTTTGACGCCACAAACACACCACCTCACAGTGCAGCTGACTGTCAGGAAGGAATAGTGGGGATGCAGGTGAAGTAAGTGTAGACAAAAGCATGATGGGGCCGGTAGTCACAGATAATACTCCCCCTCCTGATTGGCCCATCAAGACCTCTCTGAAACATGCCCACATCACAGGGAGTTTAAAATGACTGACAAGATGGCTGACACTGGGTCCTGCTGTGGGGAGCACAAGGCCCTGCTAGGGCCTGTGTGTAAATCAGAAGCAGGACACTACTGACTGACATCCTGAAAGACAACTTGCACACCCTACAATGGAAGCACGTTTCATGATGGGAAGGAGGACTGACAGCCCTGACCATACTAATCAGCATGGGGAGACACCCCCCCTCAACACAAACTCCACACAACTCACCGGGTACAATGCATTGACACACACCTCATTGAAATATCATCAAAAGATACCCCGTACTGGGTGCTGCTGTGTGAAGCACAGGGGCTCACTTGGGACTTGTAGCCTAACAAACACCAGGATTTCACAGTCAGCCATCTTGCCATTGCTGTCACACCCCCGCACAGGGAAGAAGAGTCAAGAGGGAGGAAGTTTGGGCATGCTGGGAAGGGGGGTGTAGCTAAGAGTATGATGGGGATCGCAGTCACAGACAACCTACACCCACCCACATGGCCCAGCAAGATCAAACTCAACCATACTCGCCTCACAGGGAGTGGGTAGGGACTGATAAGATGTCTGACACTGGGCACTGTTGTGGGGAGCACAAGGCCTTGACAAGCTGGGAAAAGCAGTGTACAGGCAGGCATCTGTTTGAAAAGTAGAAAATGTCATGTTTGTGAACCAACAATGCATGTAGAAACATAAATCACATTGTGTGTCTCTTCCAAACACAGGTGGTGCCGGGCACCCAGCACCAAATGATGAGGATACCCAGTCCCAGACTCTGGTGGACACTGAGCTCCCTGGTCTGAGTCTTTGACTGTCTTCTTCGGATGACGACGATCAACCTGGCCCCTCCGGTGTGAGCCATCATGCAGCACCAGCAGCATCAACATCTGCACCCCCTGTACCCACGCCTCCAGCATCTGGACACTGACAGGGCACCCCTGCCAACACGAACAGACCACGGACAATCAACAACCACAGCACAGGGACACAGGACTCCCCGGAAGCTACAGCCAACACCACCAGCAACACCGCCCAAGGGGTTCCAGTGCCACCTGTGCGTCCTGCTGCTGGTCCTGTCCGTGTGAAGAGGGGTGCTGGGAGGGGTGGGAGGCACAGGGCACGCCTTGCAGAGGGGTCTGGACTGCATGATGACCCCCACCTAACACGCATCATAGATGCGTACCAGGATAGCACCGGAGGATTTGGCCAGGTAGTGGGGATCCTCAAGGACATGTAACACGAGCAGGTCGCCCACCATGCCCGCATGGAGTCCAAGTGGGATGACATCACTGCGGTGCATCAGAACATACTACAATGCCTCCGCCAGATCAATACCAACGTGTCCACACCCCCCTGTGTGCCCACAACATCTGTTGCAACACCATCTGCCAGTGCCACAGGGAGGGAGGAGGAGGACTCTGGCGGAGAGTCCCCTGCACCGCAGAGGCCTTCACATGAGGATCCCCCCACCGGAAGAAGAGGGGTCCTCCGAAGAAGGACATGTGAGAGGCAGATGTCCCAGCACATCCCCCAGGGCCTCTAAACCTGTTCTGGACAATGTTCTTTGTGCGCAACCCGTTCACCTTGTCCAATTGCACACAACTCGCCCATATGACATGGAGGGTTCATGTTGAGCCAATGTATCAGATGACTGTGGACTTTACTCTGGGCATTTCATCTACCAGCACTTCCAACTCCAATGTGAACTTTGGATTCCCAAACCACTGTACAGCACCCACCATCCTGTGCACTTCCCTCACACATGTTTGTAAATAAACTCACCAGTACACCATACTTGCCTCTGTTGTGATTCCAACTTGTCATTTTCAGGGAGATGTCGATCTGCTACACAACACAGTGCATGCCAAATACTGCAACAATGTGACCAACGTAAGGTGAGTCATGGGGATGTGACACATGTGAGGGAGACACACCACTATGGCAACACAAAACATACTCACCATGGCCATGATACTCATCACACACAATGATGTTGACCTGAAACACATTGGCATGCACAGACACAACACCAAGACCAGTCAGTGGTAACAAGTCCACTGGTGAGATAAGCAGATGTCACGCAGATGTGGGAAGACAGACAATGCACATAACAAAGCATAGAACAGGTTCATTACACATCAGCAACACGTTTATTCCACACTAGTTGCACGGTAATTCTACGTAGCAGTGGACACATGCTCCCAATGTGTTAGAGAATGGAAGTCCAGGGATGTGTGGGACATTAGCTGATGGGAATTGTCAACTTCCACACTGGTGTTGGCTTCTGGGTTTTTGGGGTCAGAGTTGACCACACAACAGGTAAAGTACCCTGGGAAGGACAGACAAGATACAGTCAAAAGCACAGAAAAACAGGAGAGAAATGCAATACACATGCACAAAACATGTTGCAAGACACATACACAAACACTAGTTAGCAGTACTACCCTATTTTGGAGTACACACCACCTGAATGAACACAACACAGGACGCATAAAGTCAAGTGGCACACAGACACACTCAGACAGCAACAGAGCTGGCACAACACATTCCAGGCTACCTCCATACATTCACATAACAACCCTAGAAACTTACATTCCGGTGAAGAAGTGAAGCAGGGTTTCACAGTCAGCCATCTTGCCATTGATGTCACACCCCCTCACAGGGAAGAAGAGTCAAGAGGGAGGAAGCATGGGCATGCTGGGAAGGGGGGTGTAGCCAAGAGTATGATGGGGCTCGCAGTAACAGACAACCTACACCCACCCACATGGCCCAGCAAGATCAAACTCAACCATACTCGCCTCACAGGGAGTGGGTAGGGACTGACAAGATGTCTGACACTGGGCACTGTTGTGGGGAGCACAAGGCTGTGACAAGCTGGGAAAAGCAGTGTACAGGCAGGCATCTGATTGAAAAGTAGAAAATGTCATGTTTGTGAACCAACAATGCATGTAGAAACATAAATCACATTGTGTGTCTCTTCCAAACACAGGTGGTGCCGGGCACCCAGCACCAAATGATGAGGATACCCAGTCCCAGACACTGGTGGACACTGAGCTCTCTGGTCTGACTCTTTCACTGTCTTCTTCGGATGACGACGACCAACCTGGCCCCTCCGGTGTTAGCCATCAAGCAGCACCAGCAGCATCAACATTGGCACCCCCTGTACCAATGCCTCCAACATCTGGACACCGACAGGGCACCCCTGCCAACACGGACAGACCAAGGACAATCAACACCCACAGCACAGGGACACAGGACCCCCCAGAAGCTACAGCCAACACCACCAGCAACACCACCCAAGGGGTTCCAGTGTCACCTGTGGGTCCTGCCGCTGGTCCTGTCCGTGTAGAGAGGGGTGCTGGGAGGGGTGGGAGGCACAGGGCGCACCTTGCA
Organism: Triturus cristatus; assembly: GCF_964204655.1. Lineage (NCBI taxonomy): Eukaryota > Metazoa > Chordata > Amphibia > Caudata > Salamandridae > Triturus > Triturus cristatus. Next base: position 834,371,344 of record NC_140594.1, read on the forward strand.
GAGGGGTCTGGACTGCATGATGACCCCCACCTAACATGATGCGTACCAGGATAGCACCGGAGGATTTGGCCAGGTAGTGGGGATCCTCAAGGACATGTAACACAAGCAGGTCGCCCACCATGCCCGCATGGAGTCCAAGTGGGATGACATCACTGCGGTGCATCGGGACATACTACAATGCCTCCGCCAGATCAACACCAACGTGTCCATACCCCCCTGTGTGCCCACAACATCTGTTGCAACACCATCTGCCAGTGCCACAGGGAGGGAGGAGGACTCTGGCGGAGAGTCCCCTGCACTGCAGAGGCCTTCACATGAGGATCCCCCCCCCCCCGAAGAAGAGGGGTCGTCCGAAGAAGGACATGTGAGAGGCAGATGTCCCAGCACATCCCCCAGGGCCTCAAACCTGTTCTGGATAAGGTTCTTTGTGCGCAACCCGTTCACCTTGTCCAATCGCACACAACTCGCCCATATGACATGGAGGGTTCATGTTGGGCCAATTTATCAGATGACTGTGGACTTTACTCTGGACATTTCATCTACCAGCACTTCCAACTCCAACGTTAACTTTGGATTCCCAAACCACTGTACAGCACCCACCATCCGAGTTACGAGTGAGTGTGGATGTATCGAGAGAGTCCTGAGGCGGAAGCCGGGACGGAGCTTTTTTAAAAACCTGTTATATTTGATTTGAGCACTGATTGTTATCGCATTGCTTTTTTTTAAATTGTCAAACGATACTGTGTGTAGCGGAGTGCGGGATCGCTCTGAAAGACTTGACTAATGTTAGAGCCTTAGAGCCTCCTTACCTGTGCCTCCTTAGCCCCATAGCAGCCGAGTAGGCGCTGCCTGGGGACCCGCCATCTTGGATAGGGCGAGCAGACGATAGTTTGGCCCCTCCCCGACATCACGTTACCAACGGGATAAAAATAGCTGACAGATACTCCCCTGCTGATTACGAGTGAGTGTGGATGTATCGAGAGAGTCCTGAGGCGGAAGCCGGGACGGAGCTTTTTTAAAAACCTGTTATATTTGATTTGAGCACTGATTGTTATCGCGTTGCTTTTTTTTTAATTGTCAAACGATACTGTGTGTAGCGGAGTGCGGGATCGCTCTGAAAGACTTGACTAATGTTAGAGCCTTAGAGCCTCCTTACCTGTGCCTCCTTAGCCCCATAGCAGCCGAGTAGTCGCTGCCTGGGGACCCGCCATCTTGGATAGGGCGAGAAGACGATAGTTTGGCCCCTCCCCAACATCACGTTACCAACGGGATAAAATTACGCATTCTCCCGGGGAGCGCAGCGAACGGGCGCAGCGGAGCGCCGAAGGTGCGCCAAAGGTAAGCCCGTCTGCGCCCGTCCGTGCCTCGCCCGGGCCCAGGGCCACACCCCCTGGCCGACTCCTTCAATATTCCAGGGATACCCTGCTAAGATTACAGACTAAAACATCCAGCTGTATACCTTCACAGAACATGGAAAACGGGGCACAACCTTGGTGCTGCAATCTGGGTACGAACAGTTCTGGCGACACTCCAATAAAGAGCCCCCTAAGGGCCAACAAAATGGGAAACCTACTTTGTGGGCTTGTTAATGTCAGGTCCATGGCTAAGCATGCCCAACACATCTTTGACCTAATCCTGGAAAGGGAGCTGGACTGTCTCTTTATGACAGAAACCTGGCTAACTCTAAATAGCAATCCAGACATGACAACTGCTCTTCCGCAGGGGTATCTTATTACCAGACAAGATAGACCCCTCCAGAGGGGAGGAGGAATAGCAATTGTCCATAGAGACTCTCTGAGCTGCACGACCTTTCCTATCCCAGGTATCAAGGGTGCGGAAAGCATAGGCTTCGCCCTACGAATTCACGACTCTTTCACCTTCTCAGGAATACTAATTTATCGACCTCCAGGAACACCTACTGATTTTTTGAGTAGCTTAGGAGAAATAACAGGAGATCTAGCCCTAAAATCTGCTAATTTTACAATCTTAGGAGACACAAATATACACCTTGACTCCTGTTCAGATCATACTACCCTAGGTTTTACGGAAATAATGAAGGTCCTTGGCCTCAAAATACTTACTACCATGCCCACACATAATGCAGGTCATATCCTTGACTGCATTTGCTCAAACTTGGACACACTTCTCGTAAAACCCCCTCAAGAATTAACCTGGTCAGATCACTGCTACATCCTTTTCGAACTCCTAGGAATTATGAAACATAGACAACGGACGAAGCCCTGCATCCCTCAGGGTGGGCCTCACTGGAAGAACCTGATAGAAAACCCGGGTTTTCTAACCAAGGCACTTGAAACTAGACCATCAGTAGTTGGGAACCCCGAGAAGGACAGTCAGTCCTTCAGGAAATGGATGGATGCTCTAGCTATGGAAAATGATAAAATAAAACCAAGGGAAAGACGTAATAAGAAGCATAGAACCTTTGCTCCTTGGTTCTCTCAAAGACTAAAGGAAGAACAGAGGAAAGTTAGAGCTTTGGAACGGACCTGGCGCACAAAATATAATATAACTGACCAGGCCAAGTACAAAATGGCCCGCCGACACTACCATGGGATGATAAAAACAGCCAAAAAGGTCTTTTTTACCGATGCCATAATTAACAGTAAAAATAAACAAAAAGATATCTTTAATATTGTCAATTCTTTTATAAATCCAAAGAACATGCAAAGAGATATTCCCCCCTCGCAAACCCTATGTAATAATATCGCGGACTATTTCCACGAGAAAATACAAACGATCATCAAAGACTTCCCAGATCCCCTCCCCCTGAATGAGTTACAGAATAAAAATAATCACACAATAAGCCAGTTATCTTTCTTTCAGGAAGTCAGCCTGGAAGAATCCAAGAGACAAATTCTTAAAATCAAATCTGGTTCTCCCTTTGATCCCTGCCCCCCCTACATCCTCCACACCATGGTGGAGATCGTAAATCCGACCATTAATAATATCATTAACTCCTCACTTTCCCAGGGAGTAGTCCCGGAAGATTGGAAAGTTGCAGCAGTGAGACCCCTACAGAAAAAGCCATTACCAGACCCCTCCATTCTCACCAATCTACGACCGATCTCACTACTCCCTACCTTCTGTAAACTTACAGAAAAGGAAGTAAATAAACAGCTCACTTCTTTTTTAGAGGCAAATAACATCTGGCACCCGAACCAAGCTGGTTTCAGAGCAAAACATTCGACTGAATCGGCTCTAAATTTCTCCGTGGAAACACTTAGAACAGCACTAGACCAGGGAAAAAAAGCTGTCCTCATACTTTTAGACCTATCCGCGGCCTTCGACACGGTGTCTCATACCATCTTGATAGACCGATTAACCGCGGCAGGAATAACGGGCAAGGTACTGAGCTGGCTAAAGAGTTTTTTGACAAACAGACGACAAGTGGTCACCTTGGGCCAATTTAGATCAGCAGAAATCCCACTGAACTCAGGTGTGCCACAGGGCTCGTGTTTGAGTCCGACACTTTTCAATGTATATATGGCTCCCCTGATTGCCCTCATATCATCCTTCAGCATAGCTACCATCGCATATGCAGATGATACACAACTCATCTTAGTGATGGAGGATGAATCCAGCCAAGCAGAAGCTAGACTTCAGAACTGTATGAAGGCTACTTTCCACTGGATGAGCACAAATCATCTTAAATGCAATTCAGGGAAAACTGAGATTCTACCTGTTGGAAAAAACAACTCCTTCAACCCAACTCTATGGTGGCCAGAAGACGCCACCGTCCCTCCCAATACAGCAAATGCAGTCCGTAACCTGGGAATAAAATTTGACCCTTCTCTGAGCTTTAAACAACAAGCAAATGCCGTGGCAGAGAATTGCTTCGGCATAATAAAGGGACTTAGGAAATTTTTCGATCTGATCCCTCTTGCAGCAAGAAAGACGGTGGCGGTTGCCCTCATTACTTCCCGCATTGACTACTGCAATAGTATATATGCGGGAACAAATAGGACAGTATGCCATAAACTGCAAATTGTACAACATGCAGCGGCCAGATTAGTGTTGGGTTGGAAAAGAAGGACCTCAGCTTCAACAGCTCTGAACATACTGCACTGGCTGCCAATACATAAAAGGGTGCTGTTTAAAATCCTGCTAATTACCTTTAGGGCATTTAACAAAACAGGACCCAAATACATTGAAAACATGTTCCAACACTATGCCCCTGCACGATGTTTGAGATCTCAAAATGAGAATCTTCTCACTATCCCTAAGTTCAGACTTAAAACCAAAGGAGGCAAGGCCCTGGCAGTTTTGGGGTCCAAAGCCTGGAACTCTCTGCCGTCTTCCCTTCGGCAAATTTCCACAGAAATTTCTTTCAGAAACACCCTCAAAACTTGGATTTATACTTTATCCGACACACAATGTAAAAATCTGATATAACACTCCATCTCCGAAACATCATAAGAATCTTTTCATCTGATCCTTCTTTTCTTACTCAGAAGCGCAAAGATGCTCCATGGAGTGCAACCAGCGCTATACAAAACCTAATTACATTACATTACATTACATCCTGTGCACTTCCCTCACACATGTTTGTAAATAAACTCAATCACATAAACGGTTCAAAGCCAGGGGGTCCTAGGGAAAACTTTAAAGACCGCACAGGGTTTATTCCCCAACGTTCAGATCAAAAACAGTACGAAACCCTGAGGTCTAATAGTACAAAAAACGAATCAAATAATATGGTGAAGTGTAGAAACAGACTAAGCCCGAAGGATACTTCTTGGGGCAATCCCTTTTTAGGACGTAATCCCTCACTCACCAAAAGGTGACATGCTTCATCATTTGGGATTCTCCTCCCAGAGGAAAAATCTAGTTCCTCTGGGGGCTACAACCCCCTCTCTGAGAGGGAGGAGCTCAGGGATGTTTTAATGGAGGATAGACTAAATCCACAAATGATGAGCTGATAATGTAAGTGAGGAGTGCAGTGCTGAACAGAAAACAGTTAAGTGAAAAAAGTGTAATTAAAACTAGTTCAAGGACGGCAAACACAGGAACGAAGTAGTCAATAACAGCCGTAGATGACCAGGATTAAAATAGTGTACACCACCAGTCAAAAGGTCATAGACTGTGGTGAATAATTAACAAATATTGGACCAATATGTGGACACATGCTCCCAATGTGTTAGAGAATGGAAGTCCAGGGATGTGTGGGACATCAGCTGATGGGATTGTTAACTTCCACACTGGTGTTGGCTTCTGGGTTTTGGGGGTAAGAGTTGACCACACAAAAGGTAAAGTACCCTGGGAAGGACAGACAAGATACAGTCAAAAGCACAGAAGAACAGGAGAGAAATGCAATACACATGCACAAAACATGTTGCAAGACACATACACAAACACTAGTTAGCAGTACTACCCTATTGTGGAGTACACACCACCTGAATGGACACATCACAGCACGCATAAAGTCAAGTGGCACACAGACACACTCAGACAGCAACAGAGCTGGCACAACACATTCCAGGCTACCTCCATACATTCACATAACAACCCTAGAAACTTACATTCAGGTGAAGAAGTTGTTGTTGAGCTGGGAGCAGACGTCACCATCATCTTCATCATCACCGGCATCTTGGCCCAGGCCGGGATCCTCCACAGGTGCCGGACGTTGGTCGTCGTCATCGTCATCCTGGATGAGAGGCACCTCCTTCCGCACCGCCATGTTGTGTAGCATGCAGCAGACAAGGATTATTTTGCACAACTTTGCAGGCTCATATGGGAGGGCCCCTCCGGTCTTGTCCAGGCAGCGAAAGCGGCTTTTCAGGAGGCCGAATGTCCGCTCAATCACCCTCCTGCTCCGACCATGTGCCTCATTGTAGCGCAGCTTGGCTGGTGTCACAGGGTTCCTGAGGGGTGTCAGCAACCACGGCATGTTGGGGTATCCGGAGTCACCTACACACACAAAAATGGACAAATAGCTGAGTTTTGTCAGAGTGCGGAATACAACATTGACAAACACACACAATGAGAAACAGTCAGTACACACTGACAAGCCAGGCCACACTGACAAGCCAGGCATGCTGAGCTGGCATCTGTGACATCAGCATTGCAATGCGACTACTCCTCATAATGTAGGAATCGTGCGAAGAACCAGGGAACCGTGTACACACGTGTGATCGACATGTCAGCAAGACAGACCACCAGAGCATTGATTGAATGGTAGTGCTTCCTGTTCCGGTATGCCTGCTCATATGCCTGTGGTGGTATCAGGGCTAGGCCTGGGTCAAAATTCCGTTCCGTTCGCGGAAAATGCGATAATTTGGCATTTCCGCGTTCCACGGAAAGCGCGAAAATGTAAAAATTTCCGCATACCGCAGCTTAGCGATAATTTGTTTCTTGCTCGCGCTGCAAAAAAATACATTCTTACGTGTGCGCGATCGCCTAACCTGAATCCCCGCGTTTGCTGACAAGTTTTCCCGACCCGGTCGTGTTCTCCACGAGATATTGGATTGTTGTCGCAACAGTTCGCGCTCGGATTGTGGCGCGATCACGTCATTTGTCGCGCAATCACGCTATTCTTCTCACGATCATGCACCGCGCGAGTATCAGAAGATTGAGATCTCGAACACGTCATTCTACACCGCAAGCGAGAGGGTGAGGACGCGGGCACGTCTAATCGAACGCGAAAAGGAGAAAGAGACCCCGAACACGTCATATCCAACGCGACACGGAGCGAGAGAACGCGATCATGTCATTTTCGACACGCCATCGACATCCGGCGGAAGTAATGTGAAGCTCGAGAACTCGAACATGTAAAATTTTCAATTTGGAGAAGAATATCAGCTCTAGCAGCATGAAACCTTCTGCAAATGCTGATTTTGGATGAAAACAACTCCTCAGATTGACATTTGGCTGTCCTTTTTTGTGCAAGGAGTCCTTTTTTTAAAAGGTGGGTTGTGGGAGGAAGTGACACAGAATCTCCAACTTCCTGTTACTGTCCAGCAGGCTCCTCCCAGTGCTTTGTCCATCTCCTGCTCATTCTGCCTTTGGATTTGGAGCTGGAAAGATCACTCTTTTTAACTACTGCATCATTGCAATTGGATTTGAGGATTTTTTTAATAGGATATTTTACAAGTAAGTGGTTGTTGTGTCCGTTTGATTGTGGGCATTGCAGTTGTAACTACAATTTTTTTTTGATAACTATCATCATTCCTTTTTTAAAAAAAATGTTGTGGGTAGTAGTCGTAGGCCCGAGCTAGTCATGGGCATGGCCTCATGGGTGTGTGCATGATGAAGCAACTGTTCCATTGGTGTTTTTTGAATGTATTTCATTTTCAAGCATCATTTAGGGCATGGATGGCATTGGATTGAGTTGGGGAAGTGTGTTTTTTTGGGGTGGGCTTTCTGATGTTGTTGGGCCTGGCAATGTGGCTGGTGGCCATTTTGAAGCCTAGGCCTGCAAGCTTGCCTGGCCTTGTCTGCCAACAGGCCTGCTTTCATCCACTAGGATCAGAGCAGGTAGCCACAGCTTTATTAATCAAGAGTTTTCTGTGTGGTCTGTTGAATTTAGACATCATTTAGGGCATGGATGGCATTGGATTGATTTGGGGAAGTGTGTTTTTTGGGGTGGGCTTTCTGATGTTGTTGGGCCTGGCCATGTGGCTAGTGGCCATTTTGAAGCCTAGGCCTGCAAGCTTGCCTGGCCTTGTCTGCCAACAGGCCTGCTTTCATCCACTAGGATCAGAGCAGGTAGCCACAGCTTTATTAATCAAGTGTTTTCTGTGTGGTCTGTTGAATTTAGACATCATTTAGGGCATGATGGCATTGGATTGAGTTGGGGAAGTGTGTTTTTTTGGGGTGGGCTTTCTGATGTTGTTGGGCCTGGCCATGTGGCTGGTGGCCATTTTGAAGCCTAGGCCTGCAAGCTTGCCTGGCCTTGTCTGCCAACAGGCCTACTTTCATCCACTAGGATCAGAGCAGATAGCCACAGCTTTATTAATCAAGTGTTTTCTGTGTGGCCTGTTGAATTTAGACATCATCATTTAGGGCATGGATGGCATTGGATTGAGTTGGGGAAGTGTGTTTTTTGGGGGTGGGCTTTCTGATGTTGTTGGGCCTGGCCATGTGGCTGGTGGCCATTTTGAAGCCTAGGCCTGCAAGCTTGCCTGGCCTTGTCTGCCAACAGGCCTGCTTTCATCCACTAGGATCAGAGCAGGTAGCCACAGCTTTATTAATCAAGTGTTTTCTGTGTGTTCTGTTGAATTTAGACCTCATCATTTAGGGCATGGATGGCATTGGATTGATTTGGGGAAGTGTGTTTTTTTGGGGTGGGCTTTCTGATGTTGTTGGGCCTGGCCATGTGGCTAGTGGCCATTTTGAAGCCTAGGCCTGCAAGCTTGCCTGGCCTTCTCTGCCAACAGGCCTGCTTTCATCCACTAGGATCAGAGCAGGTAGCCACAGCTTTATTAATCAAGTGTTTTCTGTGTGGTCTGTTGAATTTAGACATCATTTAGGGCATGGATGGCATTGGAATGAGTTGGGAAGTGTGTTTTTTTGGGGTGGGCTTTCTGATGTTGTTGGGCCTGGCCATGTGGCTGGTGGCCATTTTGAAGCCTAGGCCTGCAAGCTTGCCTGGCCTTGTCTGCCAACAGGCCTGCTTTCATCCACTAGGATCAGAGCAGGTAGCCACAGCTTTATTAATCAAGTGTTTTCTGTGTGGTCTGTTGAATTTAGACATCATCATTTAGGGCATGGATGCATTGGATTGAGTTGGGGAAGTGTGTTTTTTTGGGGTGGGCTTTCTGATGTTGTTGGGTCTGGCCATGTGGCTGGTGGCCATTTTGAAGCCTAGGCCTGCAAGCTTGCCTGGCCTTGTCTTCCAACAGGCCTGCTTTCATCCACTAGGATCAGAGCAGGTAGCCACAGCTTTATTAATCAAGTGTTTTCTGTGTGGTCTGTTGAATTTAGACATCATCATTTAGGGCATGGATGGCATTGGATTGAGTTGGGGAAGTGTGTTTTTTTTGGGGTGGGCTTTCTGATGTTGTTGGGCCTGGCCATGTGGCTGGTGGCCATTTTGAAGCCTAGGCCTGCAAGCTTGCCTGGCCTTGTCTGCCAACAGGCCTGCCTTCATACACTAGGCTCAGAGTAGGTAGCCACAGCTTTATTAATCAAGTGTTTTCTGTGTGGTCTGTTGAATTTAGACATCATTTAGGGCATGGATGGCATTGGATTGAGTTGGGGAAGTGTGTTTTTTTGGGGGGGGCTTTCTGATGTTGGTTGTCTTAAAGACATGCTTTTGTTGTATGTGTCTGGTGTGTTGGTGTGCAATGTATGCACCCTGCAGACCTTTTTGGGGCCTGTGAATGTTCGTATTTCCATTTTGTTGCAATAAAAAGGCAGAGCAGTGTGCTTTAGCATGCATCCTTTACGTGGCTTTTATAGGCCATTTGTCAGCTCCTGGTGTTTCCCAGGCCCCCAGCTTGTTTGTGATTTGTAAGTGTCCATGTGGGTGGTGGCCTTTTTTTGTGTTTGGACTGGGAGTTATTAGTGTCCTGCTTTTGCCATAGGCCTGCATGGTTTTCCTATTGGCTATTTGGCTTACTGCTTCCATCCATCCACCCCCTTTGCCAGCAGCAGCTCCATGGATGCTGAGATGCTCATATAATTTAATGGCAAATAGGGTCCACCCCACTTCCATTACATTTTTATTTCGGTGGTTATTATTAACTTTCCTATCCTTGCTGAGAGTGTAGTGTGTGACTGTACACAGTAGTATAACATAGCCCTAGTAAAACAAAAAAATCATAAATGGCTAGACTATCTTTTGTTTGCACTAGTACAGTACTAAGTAACTGAACCACAACAACAAATGCAACATTTCACTGATGTTCTTCTCCTGGCTTATTTGCTTTTAGGTGCACAGAAGACAGAGTAGGAGGTGTCATCAGCATCACCCGGCTACCCGTTGTACTGACAGCCAGACAGAAGTCCTGCTGCGCATCACATCCACGTGTGACCAGAACTTGTTGTGCATCTGCATCCTGCCTGACATCTGAAGAAGATGGCCCCAAAGAAAGGTACCAGGTCCAGTACCAAGAAAGTTGCCAGTGAGAAGAAGGAACAGAAAAAGGAAGTGCCATTAACCACGACTGGTGGTGTGCCGGCCAATGTTTTTTTTGGCACCAAAAAAGTTACGCCTGCAGCAGCGTTGTCCAGGAACCAAGCTGGGAGCAGCACAGCGGTCCAACCCCACCAACCTAGGCCAAAGGGCTTTAGTGTCGCAGAGGTAGCCAGTCTACTAACGAGCAGCGATGTTGAAGAAATGTCATTACCGCAAAGTAGTACACAATCAAGTTCAACTCAGGCGCAAACTCAGCAGACCAGTGTGCAGCCGCAACAAGAACAGCAGCAGCCGCAGCAAGAACAGCAGCAGCTGCAACAAGAACAGCAGCAGCCGCAACAAGAACAGCAGCAGAAGCAACAAGAACAGCAGCGGCTGCAACAAGAACAGCAGCGGCCGCATCAGCCCACCATAGTAGTGGTTGCTCCTGACGTAGGGGCATTTCAGGAAATCGAGCTTCCTGCAGACAAAGTGGAGCAAAGTCAAACCACTGTTTCAGAAGATCTATTGTCTTCCAGACCACCAGCAAGGAAAAGGAGGCTTAGTCCATCATCTTCTTCTTCAAGCCCCGCTTCAGATGATCGTGATGCCACTTGGCTCCCACCAGCTCAGTCTGAGAGTGATATACGCCACAAGACAATGCTTCTGAAAAGGAAGGTCCCAGAAAAACTTAGAGTTATAGAGGTAGATGTAGAAGAGGGGGGTGAGGATGATGTTGATGAAGATGAGCCAGTCATCACACACATTACTCCCGCCCCAAAGGGATTGGAGACCAACATTCTCACCCTATCCAGAAAGGCTGCTACTGAGCGGGATGTAGCACGGATATCACCAACACAGGTTACACCACCACTACCTCCAGCTGCCATATTTTCCAAGGCCCGGCAGGGACCTACATCCAGCTCAACCATTTCAGTAGGTAGTGGTAGTAAAAGTCACAGTCTAGGTGCACAGGTTCACATTTCAAGCACACTCTCCAGTTCATCTGGTATTGAAAGTGGCACATCCAGCAGTGCCAGAAAGTTCTCCTCCCCAGTTTGGGACTTCTTTTCTGTTAGCGCCAAGGAGGAGAACGTTGTTATATGCTCAATTTGTCGGCAAGGTGTTCGGCGTGCTAAGCTTGGTACAAACTATGGTACCGGAGGACAAGCAAGTCATCTCAGAATACACCACACTATCGTGTGGGAGGATCACCTACTTAAGTTAAAAGAAAGTAGAAAAACTTAACCCATTGAAGTTGATCAGGATGAATCAGGGAGCGATATTATTGCGGTGGCAGGTGAAGAAGAGGGAGGCATTTCTAGCCCTGTCCCCAGTAGTGCAGTGGGAACGACCACATTCTCCTCAGTAACATCAGAGTGGCACCGCAGTAAGAGCCATACTCTGAGTCAGGCTGAGAGTGAGACACCAAGGCGTCCGAGTACCGCAATGAGACAATCTGTGTCGTTGAGCCTTAGTGGGTTAATGAAAACAGCACCACAAAGGAAAGTAATCCAGCCTACCATTGAGAGCATGTTTAGGTTGGAGGGGCAGTTCCAACGCAACCACCCAACGGCACGATTGTACAATGCGAAGCTGGCTAAAATGTTAGCGCTGGACCTTCTTCCTTTTTCATTTGTGGAAGGGGTGGGTTCCCTTGAATTTGTGTCTGCCATCTGCCCTAAATGGAAGGTTCCCAGCCGGTCCTATTTTGCAAGAATTGCTGTTCCGGCACTACATCATGATGTGCTGGAATTGGTTGGACAAGCTTTGCAGCAGAGTGCTGTGCACAATATCCACCTGACAACAGACATGTGGACCAGTTGCCAAGCCACAGATTACATGTGCATCACTGCACACTGGATCTCTTTTGTGGGGGTTAGAGATAAGCTATCTGCACGAGGTGCTGTTGACACAGCTGCGATTTTTGAAGGTACTCGGAAACATGCAACTGTAGCCATGTTCGCCATGGAGAAATCTCATACGGCTGAAAACATTTTACACGAGTTTCGCAGCAAGGTTTTGGAATGGCTGTGGCCAAGAGGACTTGGTATTGGTTTTGTTGCCACACACAATGGCTGTAATGTACTTAAGGCCATGGAACTTGGTTCCTATTTCAGGGTTCCGTGTTTGGCGCACTGCATAAACATTATAGTTCAAGACTTTCTGAAAAAAGAACCCATAGTCAGCAATTTACTGGCCACCTGCCGAAGAATATGCACTCATTTCAGCCATTCTTTTAAAGCTCGGAAGCAGCTGAGGATCATCCAACCTGAACATAGGATGCCAGTCAAGGCACTCATCCAGGAGGTGGCAACACATTGGAACTCAACGTATTACATGCTTGATCGTCTGTATGAGCAATACAGGTCACTCCATGAATATGTCTGGAACAGAAGCGGGGATGCTACTGTTAAAGGCATGAACCTTGAGATGGATCAATGGAGCCCAATTAAATGCCTGACTGAGATGCTGTGTCCTTTTGAGGTCTTCACACGTGAAGTCAGCAAGGAGGACTGTACAATGGGCCAAGCTATCCCATTATTGCAAATGCTAGAGCATCAGCTGAATAATGTGTCTGAATCATACAAAGGTGTAGAGGACAAAAGGCAAGCCCATGACTTGGTGGAGAGCTTATCCCGGCGCTTAGCTGAAAATGTAAGGATAAAAAATTAAATTTTGTCGCAAGAACATTACATTTGTGCCACAATTCTGGATCCACGTGCAAAACTTGGACTGAAGACATTCTTTGCTTTTTCCGAGATTGATGTTGCCCGCTACAAAAGTTGTATAGCTGAAGCAGCCAGTAAGTTGGAAAATGAACGGCTGCTAATTAATAGCCCGCAAGATCAACCCACAAGAAGTACTGAAGCAGGCCATGCAGGATCAAGTGCAACTTCGTCGGCTGAGGGCAGTGCGTTTGGATCACAACACTCACCATCACTATCGACCACAGAAACAATAACTGGATCATTAGGCCGAGTACAATCATTACACAATTGGTATGTAAAGTTAGGCATTAATAAGCACAGTGCTGATGCACAGAAAAAACAGCACGAAAGCTTACTAGCAGCAATCCTGAACATTGAGCGGGTGGTCCAGGCCTATCTGGATGACCCAACAGAGGTGTACATTGATCAAAACCCATTGCAGTATTGGTATAGGAAAAGGTCTGAATGGCCACAGCTCAGCAGGCTGGCGATAAGCTATCTGGCTTGCCCTGTCGCAAGTGTCTCTTCCGAACGTGTTTTCAGTGCTGCTGGTTCCATTGTAACATTGAGAAGGACCAGTCTCTCGCCCAAAAACGTGGAGAGGTTAACAATGATCAAAATGAATCAGCGCTTCATACCACGAATTACACAATACATGAAGCAATGGAGGAAGATGAGGACAGCGTCTCAGGTGATGGAAGTATGTGTCACCTGATGATTACCTACTACTGGCTGACCCCCCAGAGTTTGAGGACGAGCTATACTTCCCTGACAATTAGGCTTGCACTTACTGTCTTCCTCCCTTTTTTCCCACCGTTGTTTGTGTGTCTGTCGTTCCGGTTACAAACTTGTGAATCACAACAAAACCATTACCACCGTCTTCTACTCTTCTTATTCGATATACAATTTTCAGGTGTCTGCAATTTGACAGTACAGTCCTCCAAATCCAGCTCCTCCGCTCCATCATACTGAATCTCCCACCCAAATCCATTGCCCTTATGAATGATGATTGGATGATGGTAAAATACTACAAGGAAAGAATCAAACTTTCCTAGTCCTGCCAAAAGAAGTGGAGCATGAATCAGATGACTACTATAGCTATCCTCCTTTTAAGAGCCGAGAGAGACTGGCCATTAACTGAAAATAAGATGGAACAGGTAATGATTGATGCCATGCATTGGACGCAGAGTCGCAGACTGAATGATTTTGTTGTGTTTGTTGTGCATGAATTTATGAAATTGTGCACTGCCACTAATCAACTTTCTACAGAACACACTAAACTTAACTCAAGGTGAATTCAATTTTCCCCTTCTTGCAAATAAGAAATTGCTTTTAATTCAATACAGGAAGGGGACACACTATATCTACGCAATGAGTATGATGACACAACAGCACCGCCCATCATGATGATGGCGAAATAGACGGCCCGTTAACTTAAGATGAGAAAGAACAGGTAATGACAATTAATGGCATACATTGGACACCTGACTCTGAGCGATTGGTCTTTGTGTTTTTGTTGTTTGTTTGTTGTGCACAAAGTGAAGTCAAAGTGTACTAGTAATCTATCTTTCTGTACACACTAAAGACTGACTCAAGTCAATAAGATTTCTACTCTACAATTTTACTTCTACTGCAGGCCGATCTTCACAGTCAGTCAGTAAAAGTATCGGAGATGATGATGAAGTCAGGAGGACGTTTCATGAGTGGCATAAACTTAAAAGCCTAAAGGTAAACACGTCAACAACAAACAGAGCAGACCCAAATGTCTGTAGAAGTGGAATAGAGTGTAGCGGTGGGATGACTGCGGTGCATTGATTTACTAACTTAAACTGTAAAATGCTATGTTTGGAATGGATAATGTGCTTTGCCTTTGTCCAACTCTTTAAAAAAAAAAAAAAGTACTCTAAAGTCTTAACGTAGGATGTGCTACTGCTAAGCACTGTGGGCCTGCTCTCTCCTGTTATTGTTGAAGGTCACTGCTGGAAACAGACTAGAGTAGAGATGATGCATACATGCCACCTCGGAAAGTGTTCTTGTTGCACTGCACCATAACTTGTGCATTTGTTTCAACTTTGTTTCTCAATATCCCCTTTGGTTTTCCATCTACAATTACAGGCCGGGCCTTGCCCTATACTTTGGAAAACACTACAATGCACACTTACCTTACCAATAAATCGACATTGTTGTTTCCAGCCGGGCAGTGGCGAGTGGCGAGGCGACACACCCAAGATTGATGGATGAGAGGAGGACCAAGAGGAATGCTGAGATGCAAATCCAGTCCACATTTTTTACCAGGATAACACAGTAACAGTATCCACTTTTATCTTCTTTTAAATAATTTGATTAATATTTACAATCTTTACAACAGTGTGTTCTTGGAGTTGTTATTATCATCATTAGGTTTGCTCTCTGTCTACGATTCTTCCCTACCAATATTTAAAATTTCTATTTGCTATCTGTAAAAGTATTAAGGCCGTAACAACAGAACAAGAACTAGAAGTGTATGTAATCCGGGTCTCTCATCATCATGCATGCATTTCCTTTTTCTCCCTTAACATATGGATATGGTAGTCTTCAATGATTGTCGTTTGTTTGTCCATGCATACTGTTTTTCTATGTCAAACCTTTCCCAAAAACCACCTTCCCATCCATTCAAAAAACCCTAACCCTCTTCCCCCGGGCTGTGTGACTTATTGTCGAGGTGTGACTAAATGAAATGTACACCAATACTTAATCACACACTTGCTGGGGAAGATGTGGCGAAAGCAACAGTACTTCAATTTCAAGGCAGAGCGATGATCTTCTTCTGCTTGCCAACCCATGAGTAGGATATTTTAGGTTATTTTTTTTTTTTAACAAAGGAACACATACCTCAGCATGAATTGCCGGCATTGATTGGATTTGTTTGTTGTCATTCCTCATATACAGCACTAACTGTTGGGCTGTAGGCCTAGTCAAGTGACTCGACACAACTATAGTTTGTAACTCTGTCTAGTAGGCTATCCCAACCGCCATTATGTTTTGTTGTGTAATATTTGAACATATTATTGTTGCTCGGTAAGTTCTGAACTGTACTTCATTCTACTACTCCTCTAACAGTCTCTCAAAGGCGATTGACTGTCCCATTTTTGTTTTTTGCAAATGCTGCCGCCCTGCCAGTGTCTACTACTACTACTACTAATATACTACCACCACCACCACCCCAATCATGGCATGTTAGAAAAAGGAAACCATCTTCACCATGCAGCCATTGCTGTGCCACAGTTGGACATAAACATCAAGCACAGGTAAGAGAGAAGTTTGGGGGAGGCAGAATTAATAATGGACATGTTGTCAATGATTTCAATTCCACAAACCAGTCCAGATAAAGAATGCATAGACTAGAGGACAGACTGAAAGTACTAGAAGGACAAGTCAATCAGTGAGGTGTGTCGCATCTATCTGTTTGTGTCTTACACAGTCAGCCAATTATTTAAATCAAACACAGGCTATGGGCGGCCGTGCCCCAGCAAGGAAACAGTGTGATGTAAAACAGTTACCCCACCTACAAAACATTAACAACATTGCATGTAACATAGAAAAATATATTTAATTTTCCCTAACAAAAATAAACTAAACCCACAAAAGCTGACCCACCCCCTCCCTAACCCCAACCAATGTCCAATTGTCCATAGGAGAAAGTCCGTAAAGAAAAAATCCCAGACCCAACGCCCAAACAAGTTCCCACCCACCCAAACAAGAATTAAAAAAGGGGCAGAACTTAATGACAGGGACTAAGGTGTGGGGCGGGACTCAAGGAGGACACGCATTTGGTGCTCTAGGCGGGCGACGCGGTGTCTTAGGGTGCGGCAGTTGCAGCCACAGTGGGGGGGGCACTGGAGATGGCACTACGGTGGCGGCGGGCAGCCGCCAGACGGTGGCGCCATACTGCTGGAGCTCGGGGCACTGGAGGAGGCTTGAATTGCTGCCGCAGTCTCCTCCTCCTCCTCGGCCTCCTAAGACCACCAGCCGCCGGTATTCCCGCTGGATTGCCTCCAGCTTCCGGCGCCGTGCCTTGGCGGCCAACTCCTTGCGGTTTAGTTTAGGAGTAGCTGTGTATCAAAAAGAAAAAAACAAGACAATTGTAAAATATACTCTTATAAAAACAGTAAGACAAGTTAATTATTTATACACATAGTGGCATGGTAGAGTAGCACTATAAAGCACAGTAGTACATAACATTTTAAATCTCGCCCGTCCTTCTTACTTCCACCCGTCTTTCACTTTTTAGTTGAACAGTGCACCAGGTGCTCTTCTCATAAAACTTTCAAAGCGGAGTTGAAATCAGATAGATGAGGCCATTGGTTACTCAATACTCCCGCTCCTATGCAAATTAAAGGGATTGTAGTCTTCTAGTTCACTCTTCAAACGTCCCCAACAACTCATACTTACTTACGACATCGGATGGCGGCCGGACTTTGTCCGCTCACCATGCTAAAAAGGGTGGGGGTCCCGTGGGGACAATTAATTAGGATGATGCGCCTGGCACAGTGGCGGACGCATCCTGTTTTTTTTACATTCTGGTTGGCGGTGCCGAAAGCAATGCTAAAAATACATGTTGTGCTGCTTTTCCAAGCACAACATGATGGGCCCCGCACGGAGCCTGTCACGTTTTGCTTTGAAAGGCAGGGGGGGTACCATAGCATAGGTAGGTCTCCTCCATGGGGGCCCCCAAGCATACTCTGCAATGTCTGCATGCCTTTCCGTGGCGGACGGCAATGCCGCCACGCAAAGGCATTCCAAAATGCAGATTATACGGCTGGCGGTGTGTTCAGAGAGACACCACCGCCATATTAAACCCTTTTCCGCCTGGTCGACATATGGGGGGGGGGTCTGACTCTTTTCTACAGGGATGGCGGTAGGTTTGCCCCTGTGGTGTCGGCGGTGAATACCGCCGTCCCGGCGGGGGCAATACGCCCGCCATCCTAATGGGGCCCTAATTCTCAACAGTACAGTATACATATACATAGAGTACACCCTTGCAGTGAGTGTACTGTCAAGTTCAACAATAGTTAAGGATTATGAATCTAACTTACCACCGCCCGCCACTGGTGCTGCTACTCCCCCTACCGCTCCGTTGCTATCTGCAGCAACTGCCGCATCCTCACCCTCCGCGTCGCCTTCGCTGGCCCCGGCAATGGTGGTCGGTAGTGCGCCTAGAAAACATTACACATTGATTAGGCGTCATATACACCGCCCCCCTATTGATCATTAGCAAGGTTGAAAAATGAGTTAATACTAACATACATCACTAGTACAAATCAGGTAGTAGTAGAGTAGACACTAATAGTTATATATGGTCATTATTGTAGCCTTTGCTTAATTAGCCCGAGCCATGCTACCATTTTGATTTTACCTTTGTGTTTTTTATTTTTGCACATATGACGTTACCTTGCAGCTTCTTGTATAAGACACCTTTGAGGCCACATGACCTGCCTCACACTGCTACTGTCTAGTCTACGCACTGCTTACAAGCGGTCAGCAAAAACATTAACAAGCCACTTTTTTAGGAAGTACTGGTGTACTGTTAGTTACTAGTCCATATTGCTTATCCATAAATGCTACACTTTTTGGCACGGCTGAGAAATGCTTGCAAGTTGCAATATACTAACGCACACCATTTCATTTTTCGCATTGCAGACGGAAGATTCCCTTCTACGAACCAGAGCTTTGCAGAGCTTCTGAATGATGCAACAACTACCAGTACTAGGATCTCCTAAGGTAAGGGGTCCCTTCACTCACATCTTCATTTATAAATTTATATAAAGTAAATTCCTAGGGGATGGTGGTGCTGCCTTCCACCACTGTTCAGTTATCATGATTTAATTCCCAACTGTATAAGTGTAACAATGTTTATTGTTTTAATGGTATTGATTTTCCAAGTTGGTGCTGCATTTTATAATAAAACAATGTACAGAGCTTCTCAATTCAAAATAAACATTTTGAACTTACATAGACTTGGTGGTATTTGGTGTGGACTACCTTACACGAGTGAGCAAATTAAAGTAAGGGTGTGCATGTGCATTGCTTCCACGACTGAGAGGTTGGGTGTGTTATGTTTTGCGGGTCCCTCGCCACTGTCTCGTTGGCGGCCATATTGGGTGAGGGGTGAGCCACATCGCGGTCTAGTCCTCATTCAGGAGGCTCGACCAGCATAAATAGTAGCCATGCCTACGCGCAGCGTCATCGCGCAGCGGGATCGCCGGATTTCCGCCGGAGTCACGCCTGAGTTCAGCCCGTCTGCGCCCGTCCGCGCTGAGGACGTGCTGCAGGGCGGGCCGGACTCGGCTGGCACCCCCCCTCCACTCTATGAGGTGCCTAGGCAATACTCTATGTCGGAACTCATGGCCCTTAGACCTTCGGTGCAACGATGTTTTCATCGCCTCTCGCCTGATGATATCCTGTATTCCCAGCGATGCATGACATGTAAGGCTTTCCTTCGTCGCGCTGCTCCTAGTTCTACTAGAATCCATTCGCGTTTGGGATGCCTTTCTGCTTCTTTGCCTAACACCGGTTTTTTAATTAATGCGCGATCGCTGATCAAGCATAATGTTGCTTTCCATGAATTTGTCGAAGAAAGACAGCCAGATTGGGTTTTTATCACGGAGACTTGGGCTTCGGATTCCTCAGGTCACGATCTACTCCTGGCCATCCCCGATGGCTATTTTCTTCATAGGCAGGATAGACCTCTGCGTAGAGGTGGAGGAATCGCTATTCTTTTTAAATCTTCCTTTTCCTGCTCCATTAAATCTCTATCTATGCCTGGAGATAGCTTTGAGGCACTTTATTTCTGCATTTTATGTGCCCCATCTGTCTCTTTCACTGGGATACTTATATATAGGCCACCTGGCCCTAGGGCTAGTTTTTCTTCAGATCTCCTTAGAATCCTAGAACCTTATTTTGGAAAATCTTATCTGTCCATCTTGTGTGATTTTAATTTTCACCTTGATGATATTAATTCAAAGGATACCTTGACATTAATTGAGTCACTCGGAGCCTGTGATCTTGTTCAGTTGGTGAGCAGCCCAACACACAAGGCTGGCCATATCCTTGATGGGGTTTTCTCTAGTGATTCTAGGTTATCTACGGGCTCGCCTTTGCCGCTGGTCTGGACAGATCATTTTGCAGTACCTCTTGAATTTGTCCTCCCTGCCCGGCCCCTAGTTAAGCATGTCGCCACTTCATTTACCCTTAGGAGAAATCTTAGAAATATTACAGATGAAACTATTGCTTCTCATATCCGGTTCTCGGAATCTTTTTCCTCGAAGACTGCGGATGATGCAGCCCAAGAACTCATTTACTCTATTACCAGTGCCGTGGAAGAGCTTGCCCCCGCCTCCCGGCGATATGTAGCTCGTCAGAAGCCCACTGCTCCCTGGTTTTCTGAGCATCTGAGACTCCTAAGGCAGGGCTGTAGGAATAGCGAGAGAAGATGGAGGAAGTCCTGGGATCCGAAAGATCGAGTCGCTCACAAGTCCGCTTTATGGGACTATAAACAGAGAGTTGTAGTGGAAAAGCAGGAATATTTCTCCAATCTTACAAGTTCCCTAACTTCATCTAGGGAGCTTTTTAAAATTGCTGATTCACTATGCTCTCTTCAACTTCCTGATCCTGTAGTGAGCTCCCAGGACCTTTGTGATAACATCTCGGACTTCTTCCACAACAAAATCTCGGATATTCACCTAGCCCTAGAAGTCCACTGCCACTCTTTGGTGAAGGATATTCCATCTGCTATAGCCAGGTCAGATACTCTGGGTAAAGAGCCTTCCAAACTATTGAGGGAATTTCCCTTATTGTCTTTGGAAGGACTAAATCTCCTACTTGATAGGACTAAATCTTCCTCTCCTATGGATCCCTTACCTCTAAAAACTTTGAAGGAGTGCAGAAGTAGTATTCTGCCGCCTATGTTGGAAGTTATGAATAAGTCTATTGTCCAGGGTTCTTTTCCATCAGTATGGAAGAAGGCTATTGTAAAGCCTCTCCTTAAGAAACCATCTTTGGACCCTGGCCTTCTTAAAAACTTTAGACAAATTTCTCTGCTTCCTGCTCCTGCAAAAATATTGGAGGCACACCTCAACTCTCATCTCTCCACTTTTCTTGAGACCAGTGAGTACCTTGATAACACACAGCACGGATTCAGAAAACATCATAGTACTGAATCCGCACTCACTGTTGTAGCTGATAACATCTGACGTAAAGTGGATAGTGGCCAAACTACAATACTGGTCCTATTAGATCTCACAGCCGCATTCGACACCCTATCTCCCGCCATTTTAACATCTCGGCTTAGTGAGGCAGGGGTGACTGGACCGGCCTTGAATCTTCTTGACTCCTTTCTCCATGGCAGAGAACAGAGAGTAAAGCTTGGAAATTTCCTCTCCCCTGCCAAGTCATTACAATGTGGGGTGCCACAGGGGTCGGCTCTTAGTCCGACCCTGTTTAACATCTATGTGGCTCCCCTTGCTAGACTAGTAAGATCGCAGGGGATGGAGGTGGTGTCCTACGCCGACGACACCCAGATCATGGTGTCACTGGCCCATTCCTCTGTCCATACATCTGCCACTAGCTTTAAGTCATGCATGCAGCATGTTGCAGACTGGATGATCATCAATTCCCTAAAGTTAAATGGCGATAAGACAGAGGTCTTGGTCTTTGGGAAAGACCAAGATGTTTGGTCGAGCGAGTGGTGGCCTATATCTCTTGGCATCTGCCCCACCCCCTCCCTATCAGCCAGAAAACTCGGCGTGGTTTTTGACACCTCACTTTCTATGACGCTCCAAGCAAATAGGACCGTGGCCTCTTGTTGGGGTGTTATTAGGATCCTAAATAGGATTCGGAGCTATCTTTCTCTCCAGGCCCGTAAGCATATTGCAGTCGCTCTTGTTGGCTCTAGGCTCGATTATTGTAACTCCTTATATGCCGAGTCCAACAAGGGCCTTATCCATAGACTGCAAATCGTGCAGAATGCTACTGCTGCACGTTTTATTCTGGATCTTCCCTTGGCATCCTCAGCTACGATTGCTAGGAGAGACCTTCACTGGCTTCCTGTTCAACATAGAGTCTTTTTTAAGATTCCATGTCTTACTTACAGAGCTCTTGCGGCTGGCTCGGAAGATGCACTTGGGTCCTTGCTTACCCGCTACAGTCCATCCAGATCTCTTCGATCTGCTGGATTATTTCAACTGGTAGTCCCCCGTATAAGACTAGCTAGATGGGGAGCGAGAGCTTTCTCTGTTGTCGCCCCTAAGCTTTGGAATTCCCTTCCAATTGAGTTCAAAACCCTTCCTTCTTTGGATTTGTTTAAAAAGGCCCTTAAAACTTGGTACTTTACCAAAGCTTACCAATAAGAGATTGCTGGTTTAGATTGACGAGCTGTTTTATTTGAGTTAGGCGCCTTGACGCCCATTGGGCAAAGTTCGCGCATAATAAGATTTATTTCATTCATTCATGTTCTGGGTTGTCTACTTGTTGGGTATCTTGGGTGGTGGGTTCGGAGACCTAATAGTTATTATGACAAGACAGTACTATAGTCGAGCAGTGGAATTGTGGTGGGTGCTGAATTTCTGATTGTGGTGTGTGAGGAAGGTCCAACCTACCATCACCAACATCCTATTTTCTTGTGCAAAGGTCTGTGTATGTGCAAGATCCCTACAACAGTAGTAGTATGTCCTATAGCCTATCATATAAAAATAGTAATACATCTGTTTGGGCTTTTGTTGCTGTGAATTTTCAAAGTCTCAAGATTAACAAAGATCAATAAGACTAGAAGTAGTACAAGACGACGACCCAAAGGATTGGACTCAATGGCTAGAGCTACTGGTGAATATGAGTTTTATATTACAACCTTTCACATAAAGAGTGGCACTGGCCAACTGAGCAAGACTAGCTACTACAGTACAAACAGACTGTTAGTATTAGTAGTAGTAGTACTGAGAGTCATCATAGCAGAGGCAGGGATAAGATTTTTGAAACCGTACAGATCGAAGGATAATTGTTGGTAAAAAAACAGCATTTGGAAACTGAAACAATAGTTCGTGAAAAATATGGTGCAGTAAAAGTTATGGAATAAGAAATATTATTAAAAACAAGAAGACTTACTGGGGCCAGCAGAGGAGCCCTCATTGGTGTCCTCCTGGTGCTGTTCGGACTGTTGTCCCGCCGAACCCCCACTCCCTGTCTGTCTGCCCCTGGGTGCTGATGAACAGGAAAGATATAAGCAAGAGACAAACATTGATGGATGGTGTCAAACAAATACAATATTTTTCAACAACGGTCAAAAAACACTTATGTAAACAACAATTGCAATAACTAAATTGACCGATCTCATCTGGTCAACAAGTAGTATTGGGGGATTCGCGGATCGACTACTTAAGTTACTATTTATCAACAGTAATCCTGTCTTCCATTCTGATTCCAGAATACTAAGTTACAACTAAGCCTAAGTATGACGTACCACCCAACCTAGCCCACCTATTCCAGGCATGCCAATTGTACATTAAGTATGCATTTCCACTTCTTTTATTCCTCAACAATGCATATGGTCAAATGGAGGACACATGACTAAATTTTTTGTATACACCAAATTTTGGGTTGATTGATTGATGCTGATGTTCTGCTAGTGCTAAACCAATTACCACCACTCATTGAACAAACTAGAAAAGGTTCTAATAAAGACTGCCGTAGTCATACTAGCAGCACATCACGTAACTGAGGGGGCATCACGCATACCACTAACAAATTAGAAACTCATACAAAGTACCTAAACCTAAGTATCAATCCGCCCCTATCTATTAGTGACAGGACAAAGTAAGGAGTGGACTAGAGTCACTGTAGCATTACGTAACTTAATTTCTCTAAAATAAACTCATACAAAATCACGCTAAGCGAGTGCAAACGCAAAGTTGCAAACAAGTAAGATTAGTAGTAGCGCAGAAGAGCACCTGTGTCATAAAAAATCACAGAAGGCTTTTAAACTTAATTAACCTGGAATGTAAGCAGCAACATTCTAGCTGGTTGGAAGAAAAAAAAGATATTTGCAATATATAACACAGAGCAGAAGAACAGACACAAAGTAGTAATAATCAAATAGGTACTCTCCAAGCCCCGGGACCTCCACTCCTAGCAGGTCCAGCAGGTCCTGCTCACGGTCCAGGATGTCGGACCACCGGTGCGTCAGCTGCGCCTGGGTGCGCCGGACTCCAGAGAAGCGCGACACTGCCCGGCGCACCTTCCCCCACCACAGCCGACGCTCCCGGAGGCCGTACCCAGACCCAGGCCTGCCACCTGCTGCCAGGGTTGAGGGGAGGTGGCACTGCACAAAGAAAATTAGTGCAGCCAACTCCACCTCCCCAAATAAGGCCCGTGCCTGCACCCCTTGTGGGCGCCGCCTTCCGCAAGGAAGGCGGTTGCAGCTCTGGCTGCGACGGCAACCAGCCCTACCCTTAGACATGGTTCTGGGGTAAGAAAAGGTAATAAAATTAAAGAAGTAAAGGAAATAAATAATAGCAGGCAATAGAAAGAGAAAAAGTAGCTAAAAACAAAAAAAGGAGACAAAAAAGAAAAATATAGAAGCTGGAAAATAGTAAGAGAAATAATAAATAAGAAAGATAAAAAAAAAGTGGGTTGAAACAAAGGATTGAAAAGATTTGGAGAGGATTGAAAATCAGGCCCCAGAACCGTGCAATAAAGTGAAAAACAAGATGGCCACGCCCATTGCGACCACGTGCGCAAGTTCGCGCAATATTTTCTCCCCGAGCACGCAAAAAGCAACGCGATCAAGTAAAAGCGGTCGCGAACAGGAAATATCTACCTCAAATGGGCGCGAACATGCATTGCGCAACCCGGAACAGGAAGTAAGCATCGCGAGAGGGCGGGACAAGTAAAAACAAGATGGCCGCGCCCATGAGCAACCGCATGAGTAAGTTGGCGACCCGCGATCACGCAAAAAATACCGCGAACAGGCGGGAAAAAAACTTCCGCGTCTTCCCGATATTTCCGGCATGTTTGCAGAGATTTTTTGCATTTTCGAGATAATTTGCGAAAGTAAATTCCGCCCACCCCTAATCAGGGCAACAATTGTCCCATCAATAGATCCGATGACGTTTGGCATCCTCCCCAGTGTATAAAAGGCATCCTTTATTTCAGGGAGATTAGCTGGGCTCGGGAACTTCATATACAGGTCGAGTAATTGCAACTTCCCCTCCAAGACATCGCGTAGCACCCGACTAAACATCGTTTTCGACATCCCACCAGAAGTAGCCAAAGTGTACTGGAAGGCACCAGTAGCAAAGAAGTGCAGGGCTGCCATCACCTTCACCTCTGGGGTCAGTGCTGTAGGGAGTGTCCGGTCAGGTAGCAGATGTGGCGCCAACTGCTCCGCCAACTCTGCAATCAGTGGCCTGGTGAAGCGGTACCGTCTGATGCAGTCACGTTCCTGCATGGTTGCAATGTCTGGGAACGGACGATGGACAGCTGGTGCCCTGCAGTACAGAGATGCACAAAAGAAGATTTTCAGTTCATCCACCCATGTCGCCATGACCACGATCACTATCACATGCTAGTTCATGACATTACACAATGTACTGAGGTGTATGCTGTTGGGCATGGACACATATGTCACCAACAAGACCACCACCTCACATCTCAATTCCACATGTCCACATGAGTCCCATGTAGTGCAATGGCCAATCATCTGGCTGTCTCACCCAACCTATGTGCCGCTGCAACATTCCAAAAACACACCACAGTGACAATTGAGGCCTCAAACTCCCAGGCAACACAGATTTTTGCCATGCAGAAACCCAGGCTCCCTGTATTGTCACATCAACACAGCAATGGACATGGCGTAGCACGTACACGCCACAAGGCAAGCGTAAGTCCCGCAGGTAGTGGGCACTGCTGTTCCTGCCGGCCCTATATGTACGTCTCATAGACACACACCCTATCAAGGTTGATGCATATTTCACATGGATGTGGAGACTGTCACCCATTGGTAACATTTGATCAGACACATCTGAGACACAACATGCACACAGACTGTGGGTGCACATCAGTATTGTGGCTACAGGTCTCACTGTGACGTGCATGCCATCACCCCCAGGACTCAGGGTGTATGTGACCAGTCCTAAACATATCCAACCTGACACTGTGTCCACGACTCATGGCCATTACTGTCCAATTGCACATCACAGTGGTAATGTGCACAACACACAAAGGATTCTGCTCCCATGTACACGTGCACAGCCTGGTTAGTGGCTGCACAAAGTGGCAGCCAAAAAACAGATGTGGCCCCCCAAACACCCAAGGAATGCAGCCTTACATGCCATGGGACACTGTGTGGCCAATGCTGTTGTGTGGTAGGTGTGCACAGGTGTCCCTGGCCAGTATGTGTGTGTTGTATCCATATAATAGTCCCACTAATGAGGTCCGACGCGGGTGACAATGCATACGCATTGTACGGGTCATGTGCGAGCCGTGCGTACGCTTTGTCATTGAATGCAATGAGGTCCAACGCGGGTGACAATGCGTACGCATTGCACGGGTCATGTCCGAGCCGTACGTACGCTTTGTCATTGAATGCAATGAGGTCCAACGCGGGTGACAATATGTACGCATTGCACGGTCATGTCCGAGCCGTGCTGAAGTACTGGGTATTTTAGACCCAGCGGTGCAGGGGCACACACCCTATGACTTCGGGGTTTCACCCTGTTCCGGACCTACAGAAACACAGAGTCTTCTGGGTGAAGTCAAAGAATCGTTTATTGGCTGCAGACCAATGACAGATATCCTAGAAGTACAACAGCGTGTATGTTCTCAGGAGACTGCTGAAAATCATAGGAACGGACTTCTCCTTAAGTACAAAATATCATGCTCCAGGCACACATTCCTTGGTTTACGATATGGTCATATAAAGGCATACACTACAAACGAAAAAGCAGAGTCATGATGACCATCCCACATTCCAGTTCGGCCAGCCCACAATGATTTACACAGGAAGGTTCAGATCCCATGTTTGAAGTAAATAGACCCCCCAATAAACATGAGCATCTCCTGTTTTGGGAAACAAGTCATAAAGCAAGAACAAGCAGGTGTAGAAGAGATTAGCCGGGGGATTGTGTAGAATGAAAGGGTTTTATGACGGGTCAAGCCCTGATACGAATCACAGGTGGAGAGAGGAAGGGGAGCTCGTGAGACCGGTTTGACCCGGGGCAGCAGAGCCAGCTGCCCAGGTCACAGAGAAATCAGAGGGGAAGCCCATGTACTGTGAGGCCCGTATTAACTCCATCATAGCCTATGTGAGGGCAATGACAAGATGGCCACTGCTTCCAAAATGGAACCCGCGTAGTTGAGCAGAATACGTGTACACAGTGCATTCGTAGCTAGAACGACACATAAAGCACTCGTACGTGCCGCATTTACCATTTGCGGTTCGCTAATACCAAGATAGACAGAGGTAGGACCCTGTCCCCTACGCGGTTCCGAATACCAAAGTACGACAGACCCTCCTTTTGCCCTTACATAGGCAATCACTATATTCATCTTAATCCGAGTCTAGGTCAATGTTCACGAAGTCATGGAGATGTTGCTGTAGCATCATCCTATTACTTAGCTCGTCCCTCGATACAGGTTTCCTGACACATAAGGTAGCACAGAGGCCACATATCGCAGGAGCACACTGTATGCATAGACAGAACAGGAAAAGAATGGCTAAGATCATTCCAATGACCATCAGAACTTTCCAACCCCAGGCAGATATCATTTCCCAGAACCATCCCATCAGTGACCAATCTCCCTTATCCACGTGTATGGCTTCAGATATTTTATGGAGTTTGGAGATGGCTTGATACACTGTTGGAGCATTATCTGGTATGAAAATGCAGCAACTGGATTGGATGACCTTGCATACCCCACCGCGGTCTGCAAGAATAACGTCTAGAACCATGCGGTTCTGCAGAGTCATAAGGCGATCCGCTTGGAGCTCAGCTGTCAGATTACTAAGGGCACCAGCCGTTACATTGACGGTGGATTCAACCACACGAGTCAGCTGTCTCAGGTTCCTACTATTGACCATCGGTCCCCAAAACGGCAGGAAACCCAAGAAGAAGTCTCCTGCTTCCTGACCGGCAGTGTCCTCCTTACTAATCACACCTCTCACAACTCTGGTCTTGTGATAGTCAGAGGCGGCAGTAAATGTCGGCGGTAGCAAGTTCGCAATATAACATGTGCCCGAGAAATCAGGGGGCAACCATGTATATGCTCGGTCATGACAGATGAAATATGTGCCCTTAGCAGCCAAAAACGCAGGGGAAAACTGTGACGGAAAAGTGTACGTTTCAGTACAGTCACTTCTTCCCAGTTGAGCCCTAGGGTTCTGACCATTACCCTGTAAGCAGAACCGACCCATGTGGGGTACGACCCAGATTGGAGATGAGATTTTTCGCTGTCTTTCACCCAGACTAATACTATACCCCGTCGCGTTCCATCCTACATAAGGTCTCAGCTCTTCTTTGGGAATGGATGAGTATGCATTAATATCTCTACTCATATCGGCAACTCCTTTCATCAAAGCCTTATTATTGGTGATGGGTCTGATGGAACGCGGTGGGCGAGGGGAGTACGTATCTAGAGCATAAAGAAACATGGTCTGGAATGCCCATGACGATCCATTGTAACTGTACGGTAGCACCAGGTAGGGAATACCCTTGTTAATGGTATGTGGCATTAACCCACAGACCCAGCAATTGGTCGTATTCATTACCAGTTGGTGCTGGTGCAAGAGTTGGATAAACGAGTTATTTACAAACTCTGATCGTCTGGTCTGTTCGTGCTCAGGCAAAGGGTGAAAAGAGTGAGAGGAGGCAGTAGAAAGAGATATAGGCTGTTGAGTGGGTGCAATGGGTTTTGGAGCAGAGAAAAACACACATCCTACAATAAACATCATGATACTACACAGTGTAAAAAAGCACAAAAAGACAAAACATTTACTTTTGACAATTCCACACATCCTTGTTTGAAAGTTCATTTCCTCAATCGGTCTCTCCATCCTACAAAACTCCATCCTCTACTCGGGCCGCTCGCGGTGGATGAGTTTCTTCTGCTAAGGAGTACGCCTGTCAGTCCAGGGAAACGCCCTAGACCAACCAGAACCGTTGACCTAGCGTCTTCGGCCTGTACCCCAAAGTCTTGGCACCGCGACCCTGCGGCAGAACCCGGATGGTGGTTCGAAAAACAAAAAATCAAGAAAGTCCTTCAGATGGGAGAGCAAAAAATGTCAAAAAGGGAAATAATGAGGAAATCTTTATTTGTCCATGGGCCTAGGTCTCAAGTTATAGCGGAGACAGCCAGGTGCCGTTTGGTCTTGAAAAAGAAGTTCAGGCTCAGTGGTGTCCAGTTGACTTGATGGCGGCACAGCTTCCTGCAGAATATTGTCACTCTCTTGGACTGAAGCTGTGTCTCTTAGGCGTGCGTCACTGAATGGTACAAAGCGAGGTACAATGTCTGTCTCTGAGTCGGCGATACCCTCTTTGACCCACTGGTCATATGGCAGAGGCAAGGGAACTACCTTGCAGTGAGTACCATGAATCCAGTGCTTCTTCCCTTTCACTCGCACTGCTGATCTTGTCGAAAGAAGAACAAGATGAGGGCCGATCCAGCGAGGTTCGTCGTTGCCCTTGCGCTGGAAATTCCGTATCAGGACCCACGAACCAGGGTTGATGGGGTGTCCAGGAGGTTCAGAGGCTTGGGGAAGAGTATCATGTACCTGTTGGTGCAAAACACGCAGTTTAACAGTCAAATCATACAAGTAATCGAGCAGTACTGGATGCTCTATTTCACTGAACTTCGTAGGCCTTGGCACACCCCATACGTTGGCCGGGCGGCCAAAGACTACTTCATAAGGACTAAGTCCCACTCGTGAGTGTATCGTCATTCTGGTGGACAAGAGTGCTAGGGGCAGAGCGTCAGGCCATTTAAGACCAGTGCTCGCCTGGATTTTGGCCAACTTGAGCTTTAAGGCTCCATTGTAGCGTTCAACCAGTTCAGCCGATTGGGGGTGATTTGCAGCGTGGAATTTCTGCCTTATGCCTAAACCTTCACATACATTCTTCATCACTTTACCCACAAACTCACTTCCATTATCACACCATACCATTCTCGGCATCCCAAACCTGGGGAAAAACTCCTTCACAAGGGCTTTGGCTGTGGATAGGGCAGTGTTATCTTTCAGAGGATAAGCCTCTACCCATTTGGAGAAAGCACAAACAACCACCAATACATATTTTAGGTTGTTGCATCTTTCCATGTGAATAAAGTCCAGCTGCAAAACTTCGAATGGACATGATGGGGGTGCAAAGTGACCGGCCGGAGTTGGGGTTCCCCTACCAGGGTTGTACTTCAAGCATACCATACAATTCTTGACCACATTCTCTGCACACTTGGGAATCCCAACATTCTGCCATACTGGAGCCAACAACTTACAGATACCTTTCGTACTGATATGTGCCATTCCATGCGCCATAGTAACCACTGGAAGCACATATGCATCAGGCAACAACCATCGCCTATGTTCTGTCAGGTCAATCCAACAACCATTCTCATCCAACTTACCCATACTCTCTCTCCACTTGCTTAACTCTTCTTCTGTAGCTTCAGCCTGAAGCGACTTCACACTCTCTATTGTGTTCTCACACATTCCCACATCATTAACCCATCTTGCGGGGCCTGCAACATACATTCTAGTCTTCACTTTCTGTGCGGTTTCTCTCGCGGTCTCATCAGCAAACGCATTCCCGCGTCCAACATCATCCGTGACTTTCCTGTGCGCACTGCATTTCATGATCGCAACTTGCAAAGGTAGGGTCAGTGACTCAAGGAGATCATTCACCAACTTGCCATTCTGAATTTTAGCTCCATGCGACGTCAGGAACCCACGCTCTTTCCACAAACGCCCAAAATTATGAGCCACGCCAAAGGCGTACTGGCTATCTGTGTATATGTTCACTCTCATTCCTTCAGACAACACACATGCTCTCGTGAGGGCGATTAATTCTGCTGCTTGGGCCGAATTATGTGGCACTCGTGCAGTTTCCACGACCGTGTGCAAAGTCGTGATAGCATATGCAGCAGTCGTGTCACCATTAGGGAGCTTGAAACATGACCCATCTACCCATAAAGTGCCATCACATTCAGTCAGGGGAGTATCCTTGAGATCTACTCTCCCTTTCGTCTCTTCTTCTGTTCTGAACAGACAGTCATGTTGCTCAATCTCATCTGAGTCTGCTGGAATCGGCAATAATGTGGCTGGATTCAGCGTATTGCATCTTTTTATGTGTATGTGATTCGCTAACAGTGTGAGTTCATACCCTGATAATCGCGCACTAGTCAAGTGTTGTGTCTTGGTTCTATTTAATAATGTGTCTACAGCGTGTGGAACCATGACAATCAATGTGTTGTCCATTACCAGACCAGCAGATTGTCGGATAGACATCGCTGCAGCAGCTGTCGCTCTCAGACAGCTTGGCAATGCCCTCGCTACAGGGTCCAAGGTGGATGAAAAATATGCGCATGGGCGCGGTCTGTCACCAAAAGGCTGTGTTAACACTGACAACGCACATCCATCTTTCTCATGAACATACAATGTAAAAGGCTTGCTATAGTCAGGAGTGCCCAACACAGGAGCTGAACACAACGCATTGCGCAATTCCACAAAACTTTTCTGGCACTCTTCAGACCATGGGATAGGATTCGGTGTGTCTTTGCATGTTAATGCTAATAAAGGTTTTGCCAACAAAGAAAAACTAGGGATCCAATGCCTACAGTATGAGGTAATGCCCAAGAAAGCACGCACTTCTCTCTGTGTCTTTGGCACACTCAACTGTGCAATGGCTTGAATTCTTTCTGGGGTCAGTCTCCTTCCCTCCTTCGATAAGAGATGACCTAAGTAGGTCACTTCTTGTCGACAATATTGCAGCTTAGAGAGAGACACTTTGTGATGGTAAGCGGATAAATGGCGCAACAGTGACAATGTGGCTTCTTTACAGATCTTCTCAGTATCCGCGGCGATCAGTAAATCGTCAACGTACTGGATCAGGATAGCGCCACTAGGTAAAACAAGTGCATCAAGCTGCGCTTTCAAAGCTTGACTGTATATGGATGGACTCTCGCAGTAGCCCTGGGGAGCGCGTTTGAAGCGGAAGCTTCGGCCTCCCAGACTAAAACCAAAAATGTCTCTGCTCTCTTCTGCAATTGGGATACTAAAGAAAGCATTCTTTAAATCGATCACTGAAAACCATGCAGCAGAGGCTGGAATCATCGTTAACAAGGCAGTTATATCGGGGACAACCGGAAACTGAGGCACAACAATCTTATTAACCTCTCTAAGATCAATCACAAATCTGTAAACAGGTGGCTGTGAAGGGTCCGTTCGTTTTAAGACAGGTAAAATCGGACTATTGCAAACGTTGCCTCTTGTCTCTTCTATCACACCCTTATGAATCAAGTCGCTGACAATGTCTAACAATGCTTTCTGCCCTTCATTAGAGATCTTGTACTGGGGAATACGTGGCAGTCTGACATTAGCCTTTAGAGTCACCACATATGGTGGTATTTCCAAGAGGCCCACATCATTGGGACCAGTAGCCCAAAGGGCATCCGGAAGGGATGACAATTCAGGTGGCATCGTGTTTTTGGACAAATACATTGGGGAAACCACTTTCTTGCCTAATGTAAGTTGTACTCCTGAAGGAGAACAATACAGTGTAGCGTGCAATCTTTTCAACAAATCTAATCCCAGCAAATTCTCACCACAACCTGTTGTCAGGATCAGGGGCGCTTTCAGCTCACAAGGTCCAACAGAAAGTGACACGGGACTGGAAATCGGGTTCCTAACTGGGGCGCCAGAAAAACCTACTGAAACATTTATTTCGCCAGACAAAGGTGCGCCAGGGAGTTTTGAATGCATGATTGAACTCTTTGCAGCACCAGTGTCTAGCAGAAAAGGCTCCGTTACATTTGCTGTAGTCACCTCAACATACGGTCCACTCTGATCCACTGGCACTGAAACAACTCCCTCTATCTGTCTATGGCTGTCCTAGTAACCATTATTTTCTGCATCACCATCCTCCACATAATAATCATTATTGTAATACTGTGCCGTATTACCAGTCGCGTTAGCTTGCTGATCAAAACTATTAATTGCACTTTGGGGCGGAAGAGGACGCGCGTTTTGGGGAACACTTCCACGCCCTCTGCCTCTAGGAGCTTGCTGACCACCTCTACCTCTGGCGCCATACGTATTACCGTTCCGTTGCATTAATTTAGGGCAACTATATTTAAAATGACCTTCCTCTTTGCAGTATGAACATTGGTTGGGACCTACAGGGACACGTGGTTGATAATACCCATTCATTTGCTGATTAGTCTGAAATTGTTGGGGTTGGTGATAGACACCTTGGGGTTGTCTATAATTATTACCACCTCCACGTGGTGGATAGGCCTGCTGTAAAAGGACCTTTGTCTTTAGTTCCTTCGTTTTCTTCTCCGTTCTATCTTTCTCGTCTTTATCTCTCTTTTCATAATACTGTGCAGTAGCCAGTATTTGCGCTGAAGAGGAAACGGCCCAAGAACTCTCTGAATCTTTCAACTTTTTACACAGGTCAGGGAGTAAATTCTGCACAAACTTATCCACAAACAACCGTTGGCCACCCTCAGTACTCATATCTTGCCCACTGTGGTCAATAAACGTTTCCTCAA
Source organism: Triturus cristatus (assembly GCF_964204655.1). Taxonomy (NCBI): domain Eukaryota; kingdom Metazoa; phylum Chordata; class Amphibia; order Caudata; family Salamandridae; genus Triturus; species Triturus cristatus. Next base: position 834,404,917 of record NC_140594.1, read on the forward strand.
ACCTAGTAAAGAAGTCTGACACTGTCTCATCTTTCTTCTGCTTACATGCAGATAACTTGTCCCAATTTACGCGCATCGCAGGCATTATTGTCTTCATATACGTGATGATTCTACCAGGCAATTCAGCTACTAAAGGTTCTGGTTTCGCACCACCCGTTTGTCTAGCATCAGCAGCGACAATGTTAGCCCATGTATCCCCTAGTTCTGCATTGTGATCTACATTACGAATTGATCCCCATAGAGGCTGTGGAACAACATTACCAAACAACATGTCTATGTCGGCCAGATTCATAATGCATGACCCTGCCGTCTGTGACAACTCTTTATAATAACCTGCAGGGTTTTTACGGGGATCAGGCAATGTCTGCTTAAGTGCTAACACCTCAGAGCGCTTCCATGGAACATGCACCCAAACACGTTGGAAATGCGCTGGCACAGCGGGGTTATTGCCGACAGCTGCAACTGCTTCTTTCCATACCGGGGGAACTTCTCTCATAGGGTATTGTCGCGCTTTTGCCTTTTTCCCCACAAGGACCTCTTGTTCAAACAATGACTGCTGGCAATCGTCATTCCTTAAGGACAATACAACCGCAACTGCTTTATCTACTTCGCGGTCCACAATTATACCGGTTCCAAAATCGCACCTCACTCTACACAATTCCTGCGGGTTCGGATTTCTACCACTATCTTCCAATTCTTCACAGAGAATTTCGCACATTTTCTCAAATACATATCTCTGTTTCGGGGCATCCCATTGATGGAAAGTGTTAACAACCGATTCCACATCATACAGTGAAGAAAAAACGATCCATCTACGCGCCATGTGATCTATTACCTTTTTCTCATCGGGGTTAGGCAATTGGCTGCGCAACTGCTTACGCTGTACACCAGGAGTTGCACCAGATGACCCAAAGAGAGGAGACATTAATGTAGTAACCACATTAGCTAAATGCTGTCGCGCTGAAGGAGAAGCTGAGGCGAGAACAGGGGGAAAAACAGAGGGAAGAAAAGAGGATGTAGAGACAGGTACTGGAGTGGTGGAAGGAAGAGTGTTAGGGGAGGCAGTTACTGGATTAAGCAAAGTCGCAGGAAGTGCGGGGGCAGTTGGAAGCACTACTGGAGGCGCTTGAGAGGACTGCGCTACAGGAATAGGAACTGGTTGCAAAGCAACTGGCGGTTGCGGCAAGGCTTGCAGTATATGCACTGGAGGCGGCATATTTACAAGCTGGGGAGGCGCCGTGGCAGTTTGAGCATACGGGGGTGGCGAACTCAACAAATGTGACATCAAGGGATCTTTCTCCTTTTCTTCTGACTCATCCTGCTTAGAATATGGCAAAGCTGGGTAACATTTGTCAATCCCTAACTTACGCTGCCTGTGCAATTGCTCATTCATTTGCTCCTCTTCATTGTCTTTAAATTGTACAGCTGCTTGCATTACTGACATACCTCTCTCTCTCTTATTCTTTTTCGCTAGCTTAATTTCCTTCTGTTTGGCTTCCTTTCGCCATAAGCGGAAAGAGTCAAACATCGCCGGCCGGGCTTTCTTCTTAAACAATTTAATTTCCAGATTATCTAAAATATCGGTATCAAAACTACCATTTTGGGGCCATTTTAAAACACCATCTCTCCTGGTGTAGTGGATCCACACTTCGTTATATGCAATGGGGCCTACGCCATGTTTCACATAGAGCTCATAAGTTGGAGTTCCAACCGGAGGAACCGGACATGATTCCTCTAGCTGGAAATCTTTTCCACAACCCAAACAGAATAATCTACCAAATAGTCCAGAACCAGGCATCTTCGCTCACTAGTCTAGATCCAAACGTCAAAGGATTATCGATTACGATATTCTCGTGAATACACGAGTCCTCTGGCTTTGGGGTTTGCAAACACCAAATCACCAATTACCAAATCAAACCAAACGATCCCGAGGGATACCAAAACAAATGGGAGACGCTCCACTTATACTTAACTGAATATTGCTGATCGATGACGTCACCAGAAGACTCTCTCGATTGTTTCGCTCTCTCAAACTCGTCAAGGGTCCAAAACAGGTCGATTAATCAGGGCAGCAGTCCTTCGTAGCCGTCGGGACGCGGAGAACCTCGCAGAAAAGACTTTCGGACCACGTCGACATGCAGGGGTCGATGAAGTGGCGGCCTTCCTCCGGAATTTCCACACGAAGCTCCTCACGAACCTCTGGCTTGGACTGGTACCGCTGAAATCGGCCCGAGTTGGGCGCCAAACTGAAGTACTGGGTATTTTAGACCCAGCGGTGCAGGGGCACACACCCTATGACTTCGGGGTTTCACCCTGTTCCGGACCTACAGAAACACAGAGTCTTCTGGGTGAAGTCAAAGAATCGTTTATTGGCTGCAGACCAATGACAGATATCCTAGAAGTACAACAGCGTGTATGTTCTCAGGAGACTGCTGAAAATCATAGGAACGGACTTCTCCTTAAGTACAAAATATCATGCTCCAGGCACACATTCCTTGGTTTACGATATGGTCATATAAAGGCATACACTACAAACGAAAAAGCAGAGTCATGATGACCATCCCACATTCCAGTTCGGCCAGCCCACAATGATTTACACAGGAAGGTTCAGATCCCATGTTTGAAGTAAATAGACCCCCCAATAAACATGAGCATCTCCTGTTTTGGGAAACAAGTCATAAAGCAAGAACAAGCAGGTGTAGAAGAGATTAGCCGGGGGATTGTGTAGAATGAAAGGGTTTTATGACGGGTCAAGCCCTGATACGAATCACAGGTGGAGAGAGGAAGGGGAGCTCGTGAGACCGGTTTGACCCGGGGCAGCAGAGCCAGCTGCCCAGGTCACAGAGAAGTCAGAGGGGAAGCCCATGTACTGTGAGGCCCGTATTAACTCCATCATAGCCTATGTGAGGGCAATGACAAGATGGCCACTGCTTCCAAAATGGAACCCGCGTAGTTGAGCAGAATACGTGTACACAGTGCATTCGTAGCTAGAACGACACATAAAGCACTCGTACGTGCCGCATTTACCATTTGCGGTTCGCTAATACCAAGATAGACAGAGGTAGGACCCTGTCCCCTACGCGGTTCCGAATACCAAAGTACGACAGTGCGTACGCTTTGTCATTGAATGCAATGAGGTCCGACGCGGGTGACAATGCGTACGCATTGCAAGGGTCATGTCCGAACCGTGCATATGCTTTATCATTGAATGCAATGAGGTCCGACGCGGGTGACAATGTGTACGCATTGCACGGGTTATGTCCGAGCCGTGCATATGCTTAGTCATTGAATGCAATGAGGTCCGACGCGGGGGACAACGCGTATGCATTGAACGGTTCATGACCAAGCCGTGCGTACGCTTTGCCATTGTCTGCAATGAGGTTCGACGCGGGTGACTATCATGCATACGCGTCGGACAGGCACGGTCCGAGACAGGCGTACGCCTTGGCCATTGAATCGTATGGAGACGGGTGCATGTGTATATTCCAAATACGCGTTGTACAGTCAGTTGAACGAGCTGGGTGCACCCATTGGCTCAGGACTGTCATGGAGACGGATGCAGATTCAAAACTTGTAAGAGTTGTGCACTGGAAATTCAGTTGGATGCCTAAAACAATGTTGCAATTTCACGTGTTCCATGAAGGTGAAGATTTGAACGGTGCGGAAGGCGTGTACGAGTCGTACTTTTGAATGGATTGGCCAGATTCATAGAATGCAACCATGTTAGACCTATCACTTGTGACACATGGCACAGAGTTTGCCTCTGCAGCACAGATATAAGGCTGGCTGGCCCCCAGGGAGCTCACTTACCTGCACTACATGCTACTGGACAACATCCTCGCTACCACTGTTGCTGTCTCTGCATCCTTTGGCTCCTGCTATGGCACGTACTCTGGAGAGGGCCCCAGCCTTCACTGAGGAGGAAAACCAGGCCCTGCTGGACGGGCTCCTTCCAGAGTCCAGAAAGCTCTATGGGATACCAGGAGAGCAGGTGAATGTGCAGTCCACTGCCTTCCTAATTATGCATGTTGTCTGACTAGCAGTACTAGCAGTGTGTACACCAGTGGCAAGCATTCTCACTGACTACTTTCATCCCCCAAAGTGTGTAGTTACAAGTAATGAATAGTTTTCCTGCTGCTAAAGTGCATTATTGCAAGGTTAAACTATCCAGGCATTGTTAATATGTCAGACATGCATGTGATGTTTCCTTCCCCATGGTTGCACTACCTGTATAATTTATTTCCCTTTGTGATGATGACATGTATATCCAAATGTGTGCTCCACAAATCTGGGGCATGTGTGTTAATGTACTTTTCACTTTGTCCTCCTCACAGGTTGATGCCCACCAGAAGTAGGAGATCTGGCTGACCATCGCCCGGGCTGTTTGTTCTGTAGGGGTCTACAAGCGTCGGATCCGCAATTGCCAGAAGAGGTGGCAGGACCTTCGGGGCTGGACCCGGAGGATAGCTAGAGTCCAGCTGAAGCTGTCACCTCCACGCAGGAGGGGTGGACACCGGACCCTGACTCCCCACATGATCCGTTTCCTGGCGGTGGTCTTCTCGGACCTGGATAGGCAGCTGAAGTCCAGACAGCAGCAGGAAGGGGGTGAGTCCATGTCTGATCTGTGTACTATGTCTGACATGCAAATAGCAGTCTTTTGTCCTGGTCACACTTCCACATTACGTAGGTCTTGTAGTCCCAAACTCAGGTCCCTCATTTGTGTGATGCACCCTCCTCATCTGTTCAACAGGTGTGGCCCCTCCAGTCTGTTGCTTGTCTCACTAGGTAAAATGTGTAAATTCGACAATATCTCAGCAGGATATATTGGAATTATTTAAAATGGTATGTACAAGACATTACAAAAAACAAAAACAAAAGAGAGGAGACTTTAGAATTGTTTTTTCAAAGCGCCAATAGGCGTCATATATTTAGAAGATCAAAAGAATTTCAAATAGTAGTAGTAAGAGCACAACAGGGTATGAATACTCAGGCAACCCTAGTGGAGAAGGTGTACAAAGTGCTTGTGCTAGTGAAACAACGGCGCAAGTGACAACGTGAAAAAAACACAGCAAGCGGCGCAGAAGAAGCAATATATACAATAAAAAGGTTCATATAACAATTTACTCAATGGTATAATTGGTATTTTTCATTATTTCAATGAACCAAGTTTGTATGCGCCAAAGACGTTTGGGCTGGTGGATGGTGGTCGACGGCGTTTCGATCCTGTTAATTTAGGATCATCATTACGACCTGGGTCGCCTAATTTGGGAGTGCTCTGTAAAAAACAATTTCCAGATCAGAGCGGCGGACAGAAGGGAAAAGGAAAAGGAGGCTGGGGCGGAAAAGAAAGGGGGGTTAGAAGAAAAACGGAAAAATAGGAAAGGGGGGGAGAGGGGGGTGTGATGGGGGAAGGGGGAAAAAAAGGACGATGGGGGAAGACAAGGGGTGGGTTCTATTTTAGTAAGGGGGAGAGGGGTGGGGGGGTGGTTAGGGGGCAAAAAGATAGAGAGAAGAAAGAGAAGGAAGGAGTCATGGTAGGGCAGGCAATGATTAGAAGCCTACCTTGCGCACGAAGAGAAGGCGCTGGCGATAGAACGGGGAATTCAGCTGTGAGAGGATTACACAGTGACGTGCGAAGGGAGGGAATTCTCTCCCTTGGGGTTCTGTGGAAAACGAGGGGGGGGGAAATGAGAAGTGATTATGGAAAGGAACACAAGGGAAAAGGAAAGACGACAAGGGATACGGAGACTCACCCGTGTAAATTGAATTGACGAAACTTCACAGGGAGGTCAACCGGTACAGGGGTCCGGAGAGGGGGAGGAACGGTACACAGCCTGGGGACAAAAGGGCAGGAGGTTACCGGCTGTAAACGCGGGGTAATGGCTGGAGCGCACAAGGACAAGGTGTAGCTTACCCGATAATTAATGGAGCAGGAGTAAGGCTGCGGTCGCGGTGTCAATGGGAGATCAGCAGCGGATCAGAGAATGAATCCAGAACGGAACAAATCCAGCGGGACGAGAGGAGCCACGGACGTGTGCAACCTTCGAACGATCAGTGACTGTGTGGTGAACCACAGTACCTGTTATATGAGGGAGGAGTTAGCGTAACGCGGTGAGGCAGTCCATAGGACGCAGGGGACGGAAGGAGGGGTATGTGTCAGCAAGCTGGTAACCGGGGGTGTGAGAACGCGCAGTGGTTGCTAAGGACGCTCAGTGAACCGGGAAAGGAAAGGGAAGAGTTATACGGGGCTGCGGGGATCGAACCGACGGATACAGGATTGGAAAAGGAAGGAAGGGCAGGAGGGAGGACGGGGGAAGGGCGTGGAGCGGAGGGCATAAATAAAGGGGAAGCCAAGGCAGGTCGGAGGGGGAAAAAAGGAGGGGGGCACGGAAGGGGGACAAGAAGAAAAGAGAAGGGGGAGGGGAGGGGGGGGGAAAAGAGAGAAAGAAGGGGGAAGCCACAGACGGCAGGCGGTAGACCAAGGTGAGGGGACAATTTCAACAATACGAACAATTCAATTGTGGTAAACAATAACAGTGTTATGTGGAGAAATAAGCATGAACTGACATCTGGGAGAAATTAACAATTGAATTGTGGAAGAACAACAATGTTATAAATTGGAGTACGCATGAACTGACATTTTTAGGAAAAATGGGTAAGGATATCCGGGTCTGTCAGGACATTTAGGTGAGAATACATGTTGGCAAAATCAAAGGGGCTGGAAAGGACAAAACATCAGGTGGTGTAATGAATGGTACTGTTCCACTCATCAATCGTGTTCAGGCCATGGTGTACAGAGTTGCAACGAGTTATCCATTTGCATTCACTCTTGTCAAGGAGAGCTTGAAGATTCCCACCTCTGGGAGGCAGGCGAGGCTGATCAATGACTTGCCATTTCATGTCCAGAACATCGTGTTTTTGTTCCAGAAAATGTGAGACCAAAGGTGCTGTAATGGTCCTGCAGTTTATTCTGCTCTCATGCTGAATGATTCTTTGTTTAATCATCTGTGTAGTTTGCCCAATATAGATGAGATGGCAAGGGCACTCGATGGCATAGATCACATTCTGTGAGCGGCAGTTAGTAAATGTGTTCAGGACATGTGATTGGTTATTGAATTTAAAATCCTTGGTGTTGGTTGTTAGTTCACAAACGCTGCATGATTGACATTTGTAATGACCCAGTATGGGCGGTAAACCCCAACTCGAGGTGATAGTATTAGTTGTGGTCGATTTGTTGGGCCAAGTGATGGCATGGACCAGATGGTTAGATAAATTGTTGCCACGCTTGTATGAAAAAAGGGGCGGTTCTTGAAAGGATTTGTTCGTCCGTAGAAGTGTCCAATTTCGAGTAATGATTTTCTTGACCTGGTTACTATTCGGACTGAACTGGGAGACAAATGGAATCCGAGAATTGGTTTTCTTAGGCTGGGGTGTAAGTAAGTGATCATGATGGCAGTACCATGCCCTCTTTCGAGCCCGTGAAACCAATCTACGTGGGTAGCCTCTGTCTGTGAGTTTTTTGCATAGGACTTCTGATTCTTTGAAATAGTCTTTGCGCCACTTACAGTTTCTCCGAATCCGAAGGAATTGACCGTAAGGTAACCCATCTTTGAGCCCACGTGGATGGTAGCTTGAGTAATGCAGCAGTGTGTTTCTCTCGGTTGGCTTCCGGTATAGTGATGTTCCGATCAATCCTTCCTCAGCATGTATGGTCAGATCTAGGAACGGCAAGTCATTAGTAGTATGTTCACATGTGAATTTCAGATGGATTTGGGAGTTGTTCAACCAATTGACAAAACAGTTTAAAGTGGCGGCGCATCCTTTCCAGAGTAGAAGGACATCGTCGATATATCTGCGCCATAAGGAAATTTGATGTCGAAATGGGTTGGTGGGTGAGAGTATAAGGGAGGTTTGCCCCCTAACCACCCCCCCACCCCTCTCCCCCTCCCCCTTACTAAAATAGAACCCCCCTTGTCTTCCCCCATCGTCCTTTTTTCCCCCTTCCCCCATCACACCCCCCTCTTCCCCCCTTTCCTATTTTTCCGTTTTTCTTCTAACCCCCCTTTCTTTTCCGCCCCAGCCTCCTTTTCCTTTTCCCTTCTGTCTGCCGCTCTGATCTGGAAATTGTTTTTTACAGAGCACTCCCAAATTAGGCGACCCAGGTCCTGATGATGATCCTAAATTAACAGGATCGAAACGCCGTCGACCACCATCCACCAGCCCAAACGTCTTTGGCACATACAAACTTGGTTCATTGAAATAATGAAAAATACCAATTATACCATTGAGTAAATTGTTATATGAACCTTTTTATTGTATATATTGCTTCTTCTGCGCCGCTTGCTGTGGTTTTTTCACGTTGTCACTTGCGCCGTTGTTTCACTAGCACGAGCACTTTGTACACCTTCTCCACTAGGGTTGCCTGAGTATTCATACCCTGTTGTGCTCTTACTACTACTATTTGAAATTCTTTTGATCTTCTAAATATATGACGCCTATTGGCGCTTTGAAAAAAACATTCTAAAGTCTCCTCTCTTTTGTTTTTGTTTTTTGTAATGTCTTGTACATACCATTTTAAATAATTCCAATATATCCTGCTGAGATATTGTCGAATTTACACAGTATTTACCCAATCTCAGTTGGGTCTACGGGTATTACTCCTGTGATTGTTCTAGCTTGTCTCACTAGGGCACTGTGTCCCTGCAGTCAGCTATGCTTCAGGTACCGGTCAGCATCAGTTCCTGTGAATCTGTTGTGTGTTTCATGGGTGGGTCAATTGTCTACACAATGCCTGAGATCTGACATGTGATCTGTGTGTGCCCTTGAGATGTGTACCAATTGCTGGTCTGACTCGCAACTTGTGGCTGGGGTATTCCAAACAAACCCATGCAGCAGGGGACTCCAATTTTTGGGCCTCAGCAGTATGTATATCAAGTATGTCACACTTGCTTAGTCACATGACTACTGTCCAGGGCCAAACACTGTTTCACTTAGTCCTGGCCAGTCCTGCCCCCTCAAGGGCATTTAGAAACACTCTGTAATCCCACTCCTGTGCATGAAATTGCAGGTTGTGCTTAGTGACATGTGCCCTCAGATGTTTGCCTCTTTGTCATTAGGGTGTGGCTTGTTGCTACGTACAACTGGGGTGTCCCTGATTCAGAGGGTCAGCATGACATCTGCGATGTGAATGTGAGAGACAAGACCTGTGTGACATATAGGTGTGTGATCATCTGACAGTGCACAATGGTGTATGCAACTGTGTCCTTCATGCAGCTGGGTTACATGCATGGCAGACTGTGATGTATTAATGTACAGGGATTTGTTTTTGCTGAGACTCATATGTATGATTTGCATGATGTGGGGTCTTCTGGGTCCTGGATATGTTGTTTGCATGGGATGGGCAAGTGCGCCGGTCATCTGCAGAGTTAGCTTTACCCCTGAGCTAGGATTGTGAGTCAGTGCATATTGTTGTTGTCTGGATGCCCTGCCCCTGTGACAGGAGACAGTGTTGACTGACTTTCAGGGCATCCCAGTGCCATGGCATTTAACTTGCTTTGAGTGATCCTGCATTGTGTTCAAGTGTGCACCATGTACCCCATTGTGGCATTGCCCATCAGGACATGAGTACATCATAGTGTGTTTTGCTGGCATGCATCCCAAACATGTGAAATGAGTCTCTGCCCATCCCTTCATCCGGACACCTGTACTGAGTCAGTAGCAAGAGATGTGCTGTGTGTATAGTGACATACTCCTTCATGTTCACGTGCATGTACAACTAATGTGGGGGTGGTGCATGTTGGCACATTGGGGTGTTAGCGTCCAACATGCAACAGACATATGTGTGAAATTCAAGGAGGGATATGTGTGCCATGGTTGATGTTGAGAATGACAATTGTCTTATCCTAAACAGTGTTGGCACTTTGAGCTGTGTTCAGCTGATGATGCCAGGGCATGCCCTGTGATGTGATGTACTCCCTGTGATGTGTGCAGTTGGTGCAGGTGACTGATGTTGTTCTCTTACTTCCTATTCCTATCCAGATACATGCACTGCCACAGGAGGGGACAGCTCCATGGACCAGGAGGAGCCACAGAGCCTTACAGGGACAGAAGGAGAGGAGTCGGGTAGACCCAGTGGCACGGAAGGCGAGTGGAGCCTCACAGTGGAGTCGTCAGCACCATCCCACACAGCAGCTCTGAGGATGACTCCCTTGTGGAGGTGGGTGTCAGCAGCCACCAAACCCCAACTAGTGAGGCTGTCCCCGATTCCGCCACCGCCTCCACCACCACCACCACCCCCCTCCCATCGGCTCCCATCCCAGAGGTTCCTGTGGGCTCCCGTGTTCGTAAGTATGTCTCCTTTGTGCCAGGCACCGCAACCCCTGCCCCTGTGTCCCCTGCTGCCCTGAGTGAGGAGCCTGTGGACTTACTATGACAGATCCATGTAGGGCAGACGTCGATGCTGAAGGTCCTCCATGCACACACAGGTCTGTTGACACAACTGGTGTCATTCATGGAGGGCATTTCCTCGGGCATATCTGCCCTACAGAGGACCAATCAGTCCGTGGCCTCCTCCCTGATGGCAGAAGTGTCCCTCCTCCAACAGTCCCACACCCCTCTTACCCCTGCACCACCCACAATTCCTAGCACCCTATCTGTACCAAGCACAGAAACGCCCAAACCAAGGTCTAGACAAGCAAGTGCAGGGGACTGATTCCACAATCACAGGGGCTGTGTTGCAGACACACACACAGTCATCCACAACCACTCTGCAGTCCTCCGAGACCTCTCCCTCCCAGCCCCCTTCCCTTGCCTCACCTGCAACCCCATCCCCCCAGAAGCTCTTCCTCTGTGACCATGGCCTCTTCCCCACTGACCCTGCAGATCCTGATTACAAGGGGAAGAGGAAGTCCCCACACACAGAAGGGAATGCCCCTCACACCCGGACACCCTCCCCCAGGTGCAGTCAGACAGAGACCCCCACCTGCAAGTCCCCCGACGCCAAAAGAGCAAGACCCCCCCGCCACCACACAGCTCCAAGGCAAAGTCTCCGTCCTCCATCCCCCAGGCCACCACTCCAGAGGTTCCCCGACCATCCCTGCCCCGGGTTCCCCCACCCACAGATACACCATTCTCAAAATGCTAAGGCCATCCCCCCCTAGCACTTGCTCCTCCACACCTGGTCAGATAGTTAGTGCCACTGATGTGGGGACCGTGTCCCCCCCCGCCCTGCCGACCTCACCTGTCCCCCTTTCTGCTCCCATGGATGTAGGCACTGCTTTGGAGTCCACGACCACCCCATCTGACTTGGGCACTGCAGTGGTGAGCCAATCCACTCTATCTGACCTGCCCACTGGAGTTGTGCCAGCACCCCCACCATCTGAATTGTGCCCCACAGTTGTGACAGCACCCACCACTTCAGTCAGCTCCACTGCAGTTGCAAGAGTCTCGCCTACATCCCCCACCTCTTCACTGGCTCCTTCTGCTGCGCCCTGATCCTGTCCCTGCGGTGCCTGACCTGCCCCCATGTATGCCCCTCCGAAGGGTTGACCCCGGTCCTTAGCAGTGCAGGCATGCAACGTGTGACAGTTGTCACTCTACTTCACTCCTTGGCATTTGGACATGGACTGGCCATTGGCCTTTTGTTTGCACAGACATTTAACTTTTAAAATGCTGAATAAAGCTTTTTTCTTTCTCCCTGGGAACTAGATTTCGCTGTACATTATGTTGATGCTGTTTAACATGCCCTTGCACCTGTGATGCTTTGTTTACAATGTTGAATTCGGATGTGTTGCTATGAGGTACTCCCTGTGGTCCATGAGATATGTATACTATTCTGGTGGGTATCCATGTCATCCTTTGCAGCTACCTGGGTGTGTCAGGATCTACTATTTGTGGACATCTCTCTGTGAGCATTTCATTTGCATGGTCACATCTGTGGCTTGCACCCCTGCACATATGATGTGCTTCACATTGTCCAGTTTGTCACTTCCACATACTTTGTGCTCACCACCACTGGACCTACAGGTGTGGGCATCATTGTAATAGGAGCAACTGGGGCCTCTGTGCAACTTGGTAGACATATGTTGTGGGTATGTGCAGATGAGTTAGGGGAGACTCACGTACACAGGCTGTTGTGACCAGAGCCTTCATTGTGTGGTAACTGATGGCTGACTGACCAAGTGTTCTGCAGACATGATTGGGACTTGCGGTGAATATATTTGGCACAGCTGGGCTCCCACAGGAGTTGGGTCCCCTCAAGTAAGTTTATTGTCCAGTGACATGTCCTGGGGCCATGGTGTGTGTTGAATGAGCATGTGTGTGTGTCCACATCCCTGTTCATACACAGACAGTGTTCCCTTGATATGTTCCTGTTGTTGATGCTTGCTGAGTGGCACTGGGTTCATCCCACTACTTTTCTAATGGGCTACCAGATGTGTGGGTGCATGACACACTACTGTTAATTGGTGTATCATCATTGGCATTTGTCAGTTCTGAGTGGTGATGATGTTGTCAGACACAGATGGGACACAGTCAGGGTTCCTCAAGGCACCTGTTTATTTGCTAAATCATGTAGTTGTCCCTAGGTGGTAGTTTTCAGTGATTGAGACATTTGTATGTGTGTGTGACTGCTTCCACTTGTCGGGTTCATGGCTGCCATGTTGGCAGGTGTCAGCATGTGTGCCTTGTGGTTCTCCAAGGCATCTGCATTGTCCTGGGACTGTGGCAAGGATTCTGAAGGTTACATGAGCTTTGAGGTCATGGCCATGAACCGCATACTGTGCAGTATGTCTGTCATTCCCCAGGGTTGTGAACTGTCCTTGTGTGATGTGTCTGTGCACCTTAGTTCCTCCCAACATTCCTGTGTTTGTCATGGGTGCATGTGCAATGTCACCTGTCCATGGGGGCTTCACAGATACACATTGTTGCAGTTTAGGGTGTGTGGTGTTGAGCGTGTACTGATGTGAATGTTTGCATGGGTGGTCCCCTAGCTCCCATTTGTCCATGGATGAGGGGCCATGCTGAGTGATTTGTGTTTGTGTATGTGTGATGTACGTTTGTGGCTCAAGACACATGTCTGGGTTTCCCAGTTTGTACGACATCTGCCTTTGTCATCACAGTGGAGGAGTCATGCATGCTTGTGTCACACCAATGTCTTGTCCCTGGGGGTAGTGGTGTTCTGTGTCAGTGTCTTGCTGTGTTAGTTGGTGTTCATTCCAGCTTGTGTCACATGTGTCTGTTGTGCTCCCTCTCACCTCCCAATGCCTGATTTCCCACTGAGGGTGTCCCAATGATGTTTTACTTTTGTGTGGCACTGTGTCCACATCTGTGTCACTGTGTTCAGCACCCCTCATGTGTTGTGTTGTGTAGTCGCCTGGGGATACTGTGACACACACACACACATACACATGCTGTGTCTTATGTGCAGTGTGAGTTTGCCTGTTTGTGTTTGTGCATCTGCACCAGTGCATTGGTATTGCTGTTGTGAGCCTTTGTCTGGATGCTGCTTCTGTGATTTTGCATGCTGTCCCTGTGAGTCATATCACATCATTGTGCACATTCATCCTGTTTGTTAGGTACCATTGTTGGCATGGCATGTGAGTTTGGGATATGACACCTACAGTCTACACATGTTGTTTTGATTGGTGTGTCTATTTTCGAGATGCATGCTTGGGGATGGTCACTTCTGCTGTTGTGTCATTGTACGCTGTATGCATTGTCAGCCCCCATGTGTGGTGCTTGTCTGCACATGGCCGAGAGTGTGTTATGTTTTCACAGCACTGTTGGCCTCACCATATCTCTGTGTGTATGCGGCACAACCACTAGTTTGTCCCAGAAGTGTTTGATGTGTTGGGAGCAGGGATCATACATGCTGTTTGTTATTTGCAGCTTTGACCATGATGACACTTACCTTTTGGTCACTGTGATGAGGGGGGTTTAGTCCCCATCACCACAATGCTCAACATCTGCTGCATTTTGGAAGCCCCCACTTAACTTCTGTTCTACACAGTGAGGGGGTGTTCTTTTTACATTGCCACAGTGCTATGGTGATGGTTGCCTTGTGTATGTCACACTCATGTGTCGGTCACACATGTGCTGTTACTTACATTGTATGCTCGTAGCCATAATCACTGTTGTGGTCATTTGTCACAGACTACACAGTTGACATGATTTTAGGGGGAATGTATTTTGCGGACATACCTGATGTTGGAGTATGCTGGATGTGTTGCGCACCACCCATCCTATGGGTGGGGGTGGCAGGGGTGATGGGCAGCAGGTCCCCTGTGAGTGTGGGTGGCAGGGGTGATGGGCAACATCAGCCATATGGGTGGGGGAGGCAGGGGTGATGGGCAACAGGTCCCCTATGGGTGGGGGAGGCTGTAGAAATGGGCAACATGAGCCCTATGGCTGGGGGTCGCAGTAGTGATGGACAACATGAGACATATGGGTGGGGGTTGCAGGGGTGATGGGCAACATAAGCCCTATGACTGGGGGTGGCTGTAGTGATGGGCAACATTAGCCCTATGGCTGGGAGTGGCAGGGGTGATGGGCAAATTCAGCCATATGGGTGGGGGTGGCAGTAGTGATGGGCAATAGGTCCCCTGTGAGTGGGGGTGGCAGGGGTGATGAGCAACATCAGCCATATGGGTGGGGGTGGCAGGGGTGATGGGCAACAGGTCCCCTATGGCTGGGGGTGGCAGTAGTGATGGGCAACATGAGCCCTATGGCTGGGGGTGGCAGGGGTGATGGGCAACATCAGCACTATGGCTGAGTGTGTTAGTGGTGCTGGCCATGCAACCCCTATGGTGGGCTGTTGTTAGCGGCCAGGATGTGGATCCCCTGTGTGTGTGTGCCATTTTGCGGGTAGGTGTTGTTTGTTTATGTGGTAGGTGTCTGACTTACCGTCTGAGCCGTCCGCGTCGGTTCCTGAGCCGGTCATAGATGTAGAGTACTGGTATGACCTGCGCGATGGGATTCATGATGTGTTCGTGTTGTACACGCTGCTTGTTGCCCCGTCTCATACCCGCTGCAAGCTGGTCCGTCTCGTAGCTGTGTATTGTGTTGTGGCATGAATCGAAGCTGATATGCTTGTTTTCCGGATGCTGTGATGTGCCGTTCATGACGACCCGTCCTGCGCGTAGGAAGTATGCATTGTACTTGTCATGCCGGAAACTGCTATGGAAACTGCTTCCGGGCGACTCGGTTCAGCGTTAAGAGTTACGGCTCAGACGGAGAATGGAGCTTGAATCACAGCCTACGTGTCGGTTGTGTTTTTGGCAGTTATGCTCATCACATTTACTCTACAGGATGGACCGGCTGCGGGTACGTGTCGGTCGCACAGTAAGGCTATGGACAGCTGTCCGACCGGCTATCAGAATCGGCCCCTCAGTGTTTCCTTGATGTCCTTTACTACCCTCTCTAGATTGTGCTGGGGAATTCTCTCTAATGAATTAATAATACCTATTCCAAGGTACCTGATCTCTCTCTGGACACGTCCCCTCCAGTTTGAAATATTTCAGCACATTACCCCAGTTTTCTCATTATTTACCGAATATCCTGAGAAAGCTCCATATTCTTTCGCTAATAGCTCCACCCTTGGGATTGCAACAGCCGGATCTGCTGTATAAATTATCATCCGCGTATAACTCGATTTTCTTTTCATATGCTGCTGCTAGGAAAGCAATAACTTGTTCATCCTGTTGAAGCATCTGGGCGAATGGATCGATATATATGTCAAACAATAATGGGGAAATGGGGCACCCCTGTCTCGTCCCTCTAAGAATCGAGTGAGAGACCCATTAAGAAGAATCCTAGCTGTCGATCGACGATATAAAACTTTTAGTTTTTTTATAAAATGTGGCCCAAACCCCATGATCTCCAATACTGCCCATAAATAGTCCCAGCACACACGATCAAAGGCCTTGGCGGCGTCCAATGTGACCGCTGCCAAGGGTACCGACCTTGATGTAGCTATGTCAATACACCCTATCAACTGCTGGGTCAATTCGTGCATCTGCCTCCCGGGGATAAAACCCTTTTGATCTTCATGTATAAGCTGAGGGGCAATTTGGGTCAACCTCCCTGCTAAAATGCTAAGAAAGATCCTATAGTCTGCATTTAGCAGGGATATCGGTCGATATGACTCTGCTTTCTCTGCTTTCTCCTTGACGTGTTCCTGCATAGCATCCCAACTATCAAGCACCTCCCCCGAATCACCCCTCAGCTCCTTTATCTCATTTCTAGTTCTTTCGACCCAAGCCTTTCAGGCCAGCAATGCCCCCGCTTTTTCTCCATACTCAAATTCCTTCACATTTGCAGCTTGCCATCTTGCTTTACACTTTGACTCCAGCCTAATTTTAAATTTTAGTTGGACCTCTTCTAACCACCTTTCCAACCTCTCCCACGTTTATAGAATACAAAGCTTTCTCAAGGATTCCTACTTCTTTTTCTATGTTTATTAATTCTGCCCTTTCTCCTCTACTTTTTGCGCAGGCAAGACTTTTCAAGACCCCGTGAATTTATGCCTTAAAGGCATCCCATACTATTCCAGGGGAAGCAGTATCTTTATTGTTTATGAAGTATTCTACTGCAGCCTTTTTCAAAGCTATATCAACTCCCCCTTCTAGAAGAAGGGCACTCTTTAACATCCACCTCTTGCATGGCTGCAGTCCTGGAGCTTATAAAGTAATTATAACTGCTGAATGATACAAAATATGAGCTGGGAGGTGCTCAATCGTTTTAATATTAATTGCAAGGCATCTATCAACTAAGAAATAGTCTAATCTTGAAAATTGATGGTATTTTTTACTGTGATATGTGTACCCTGTCACCTTCCCTCTCAGATGTCTCCACACATCTAGTAAATCCAAATCCTGTATCGTACCCTTCAACGCATTCCTCATTCGAGGTACAGAAGCACGCTCCCTACGCGTTGAATGGTCCAATACAGGATCTAGCAGTATATTAAAATCCACGCCCACAATTGCAGGAGCTGAATTATCCGCAAATCTCAACTCCAGTTCTATAATGTACTGCGGATCATCCTCATTGGGTCCATAAAACCCGACACATATGAAATTGCTATCGGACATCTTATTCGAGCTAGAGCCCATCTACCAGAGCTGTCTGTACTCGACGACTTAAGCTCGATCCCCCTGCCACTTCTTATTAAAATTGCGACCCCCTTACAACATTGTGCTTGATCAGAAGCAATGAAATTTTGGACCCATCCAAACCTACCAAACAACTCCTTGCTTTCACTTGCTAGCAAGTGTGTCTCCTGCAAAATCATATTTTGTGCCTGTCTATCTTCTAGATACTTAATTACTTTCCTCTGTCTAGATTTAGACCTAAGACTATTCACATTCCATGTGAGTATATCGATACTTGGAATTCTGGTCATGATACTCCCTTACGTATTACACCTCCTGCTTCGTTAGTGATTTATTTAGATTCTCCTGCATAGGAGGTTCTGAGGACTTTTTAATGTTTTTTTAACCCACTACACCCCACCCGTGCCCACACCCCCATCTGTTTCCTAACTCTCACTGCCTCTGTTCTGTGGCTTTACATAGATCCGACCTAACTAGCAGTGAATACCCGATTACTAAGTATGGACAGTTTTTTAAGGTCCTACGTAGAGGCCCATTAGCGGTGCTGGGACCGGCCGCCAGTGGTGCGGCGAGCCTGCACCAGCGATTAGGATGCCACCGCCACCGTGGCGGTTGCATCCTCCATTCCCAGTATTGTGGTGGGCGGTGCAGTGAGCACCGCCCGCCACAATGCTGGGAATGCACTGCGTGCCTTGTCATGCACAAGGTAACAGGCACCGCGAGGTGCCTGCCACCATGTCCATGACAATGCATAGGTACCCCCGTGCACCCCCCACACCCTCAATACCCTGGGGGCCCACAACGGGCCCCCGGAAGAGAATTCTGCATGCCGTTCCGTGGCGGCAACGCCGCCTTGGAAAGGCATATTTCTGCACCCATGCTAATATGGATGGCGCCCCCATATTAAACCCTTTACCGCTCAACTTGTCGACCGGGCAGAAAAGCGGCGGACGGTCTTCCCGTCCACTGCGGATGGGTGGCGGGCAGGGAAGGATGTAGGGCGGATCGCCTCTGCCATGAGGGAGGAGGCGATCCGCCCTACATCCCAATGGGCCTCCTAGTATCTCTTCTTTGATGGTATATGAGAGAAGGTTCACAAGAATCTTCCTAGGTTTAGCTCTCTGAGGATTGTGACGAAAAGTTTCTCTGTGCACTCTTTGTACTTCATGTTGAAGATTGATCTCTTCCTTGCCCTTCAGGATCGTATTCCATAATTATTACTTCGGGAATGGTTCTCGACTCTCTCGATATCTTACCTTAAGGTTTGGTTTTGACTTTCTAGCTTGGAGATCTCAGAGGCATTCTTCTCCACACCCTGCTTTACTATGACCACCTCTTCCTCTAACTTCTGTATGAAGAGTTATGTCATCCAATTTTGTGTTAGCTCTAAGCATAATGTTTGCATGCCTAACTAATTTGCTTCCGAGACCTCGAAGTGATTCTTGATGTCATTTTTCAGTCCCAATAGGATACTTGCCAATAAAGCTTCTGAGGCTTCATGGTTCTCCTGACTCACTTCAAGCATTCCCACATCCGGACAGCTCTGTCTGCTTTGACTTTGAGCTTGAGCAGGAGCTCCTAGACCGTCGGGTGGTGCAAGGACAGTAAACCTATTACTCACAGGAATTGTTATAGCGTCTCTTTGAAATGGCGTAGTATCACCGCTTAACTCATTCATTTTTGAAAGGCCACCGGCCCTATTTACACCCTTTTTTGTGTTAATTGCAGTTTCCTCTGAATTAGCAGTATTCCCAGATACGTCTGATGTGTCTACTTCCGAATTGAAGCCTGCGCCACCTGCACCATCTTTCTGCATACTCGGGAGGACTCAAAAAAATGATTTAAGTAAGGAAGTTATTTTTACTTTGGTATGCACGGTTATAATTTTGCCTTTATTTTCACCTCAATGGTTTTTCTTGATACCAATGGTTTTCCTACTCCCCTACTCTGGAGACTCCCTCCTTGCTGCCCCCACTTTGCCTTGACAATTACTTTTACTCCTTGCGTCAATTCGGGCAGTGTAGCCAACAAAAGAGGAAGTGAATTTGCCTTACCTCCGGTGTTCCTGGTCCTCAAAGTGTACCTTGAGGGTGCCTCACCTTCCTTGATAGTACCTGTCTCCATATGTGAGGGCTGCCCCACTCTCTCAAACAGTTCTCCTCTCTTCCACTCTCCTACTGTGTTCTTCCGGTCCCCGGCCGTCTCCCTCACTTCCTCAGAGTACTGCTGTGAAGCTCGACTTGTTCTGTCTCTTCCCCTCGTCCTAACACCGGCCTCCCACTGCTGCCTCTCTCCAACGCGTCCCCGGGAAACCAGGTATCGACCTCCGGCCCCCTGCAGGCCCACTCGGCCCGCATGTCTGCAGCATTCCACAATTATGGTAGGTTTTGGATACCGATTCCCTCTGACTGCGACTAAATTGGCCCGCGGCCGTGAGCATCTAGCTTGCAGCCGCCATGTTCCCCGGACATCGGAATCTACATTATGATGTTGTATAGTAGTTGATATTTTGTTTGTTTTTAAATTTGAATTTACTTAAGTTTGAATAGTAATTTTTACCCCTTTGCTATCCAACACTTTTCCTACTGTTGCACTTGCTGGAGTGGGAATAGTATTTTTTATCCTTTTGGTAACCAACACTTTCCCTACTGTTTCACTTGTTGGAGTGGGATTAGTAGTTTTTTCCCCTCCGCTATCCAACATTTTCCCTACTGTTGCACTCATTGGAGTGGGAATATTAAATTATTCCCCTCCGCTATCCAACACTTTCCCTACTGTTGCACTTATTGGAGTTGGAATAGTAAATTATTCTCCTCCGCTATACAACACTTTCCCTACTGTTGCACTCACTGGAGTGGGAATAGTAATTTTTTCTCCTCCACTATCCAACACTTTCCCACTGTTGCAGTCAAAGTAGGGTAAAACGTAGGTTTACAAACTATTATATATTTTGATTGATAATTTATTTATTTTTAAATTAGTTTTATGTTACAGGTGTACGTATATATATTTATTAATAATTTTGAATCTATTTCTAACATTTTATAATTAATTAAAATGATTGTTTATGAATTATTATTTTTTAAATATATATATATTACATTTTAAAATATGTATGTTTACTTTATTTTTATAATAGATTTATTACTTATAATTGTTACAACATACAAATAAACCAAAATATTTAAGTTAAATGTATTATTTAAATTTATTTTACATTATTTTTTATACATACAAAAAAAACGATATTTTCTACTTCGATATTTTAACAATGATATTTTTTTTGATATTTTTGTACTTGCCATTATAAAGATAGGAGGTCGATATTTTTGTCACAATATTTCTGTAGGTCGATATTACTGTTGTTGATATTCTGTCAGTGATCTGTGAATAAACGAGGACCCTATCTTCACATCCATTTAAAAACGTACAAATCAAATTTTGTTAGACAGAGAATGAAATGAGGTTGAAACAGATTTACCTTCAGTTGCGGCTCTTCGTGGAAGTACTGTGGGGTGGTGGAGCGGGGCGGGGTAGGGGCAGGGTGGAGGGTAGGTATTTCAGGCATAAGGCCGAATGGATTTCAGTTAATAAATAAATAAATAAAACAAATTTCAATGTGCGCGCTGCAATGCAGCGATGAAATGCAGCGCTCGCAATGAAATTCATTTTATTTAGTTATTTATTAACTGAACTCCGTTCGGCCTTATGCCGGAGTTTACTACCCCCACCCCACTGTCTGGCAGCACTCCCACAAGGTGCAGCAACTGTTTACCTTTAAAGATGACAATGATAAAATGCTACTGATATCAGTCGAGATAACATTAACTTTACAGTGAAAAAGGGGCAAACATCCTCTGATGTGAATAAGTTAGTCACAAAAGTATATATTTGATCCAACCAATCAGTACCTAATGCTATTTGCGCCAATTGACCTGTGCAAAAATTACATTTGTTCCAAGCGGCCATTGCATGATTAGCATTTTCATTTGTTGGACTGTCATTTTTGCATTAGTTGGTTGGTGCAGATTTTGAACTAAGCCAAAGTTACTTCACTGGACTAGGTCAAAGGGAGAGAGAAAAATAGTGCTATATCTGTTAAGGATATTGTGATGCTTTTTTCTAACACAGCGCTTGCGCAGTTCAGGCTGCCACACAACAATACACACACGCTTGTAGTGCAAAGGTGTGCACAGTGTTTTTTGAGCCCATGGTTACAGGTGGGGCCCACTGGCACTCATGTGCTGGGGCCAGCACTTTGTGTCCCTCATCAGACTTTGACCCAGTGCAAGCATGAGAAATACACAAAAGGGGGACAGATGAAGAAAAAGAAAAACTGAAAAACAGTGACAAAACGACACAACCTTTGTATTCAAGCCCCTGCTGCAGGTTTCTGAGTAAAACTTTGGTCCCGGTATCTATCCTTTCACAAATTAAGCACTGGTGTATTAGTGTTCCGTCTAGCATATGTTTGTATTAAAATAGTACTATTACATTTAAAAAAAACTATCCTTTGACATAGTTTAATACTTTTCCTTCTTTCTTTCTATGTGCACTGTACAGTGCAGCAAACATGCAGAGTTTGAAAAGGGTGGAGGCTTTTAAAACTTTCTCCACTGTTACACCTGCTTTGAGGAGGTGTCATTTTTGGGTGGGAAACCTTGTCTACAAATGTTAGTACATAGGGATTTGTGTGAAACCCCACAGGCTGTTGCTTGGGAATGCCATTGTAGCACAGAAGGGATACCTGCTTAATGCAAAGTAGCTCAAAGTAGCACATAGCTCTACTTTGAGTTGCTATAGGCAACTTTATGATGCAACACTTTGGGGCCAATTCCCATTCCGGCCGCAAAACGAACCAACCGACATGGGCCCGGACCGAATACCGACCGACACGGACCAGCGCCGTACGACCCGTGCAGTACGATGCAACGCGAGTGAATTACAACCAACACGTAAGGAATACAAGCCGTACGACCGAGCCGTAGGGAAAATAGTGATCCGGCCGGAAAACCAACGCGATTTTCACCGACCGACACGAACCCGGAATGAACCCGACCGACCCGTACCTGCGATGTCCGATCCACGCAGTACGATGCAATGCATGTAAAACCAGACCGACTCACACGGAGACCAAGCCGCATGACCAACACGCACAGACAACCAGGCCCACAAGCAATAGAGATCTTCATGACCGGCGCGAATGAAACACAGAAGATAGGCAGCGTGAACGAGGCGGAGAAGCCCGCACGAGTTAACAGCAGAGTCCGTTTCCGTCACATGAACGTCTCCTTCATGCCTACAAAACACAAAGGAAAAAAGACAAAAAAATGGACCAAACAAGCAATGACAAAGGCAATAAATATAAAAAAAAAAGTGGGACTAAGACATACCCACAACTCCAACTATATAAAGGACTACTATCACTACCATCATCCCTTGCAAACAGGAGACACAGACAGCAGCAAACACCAGTACACAGCAACCACAGACACTCTCACAACTCACCCATCACACAACCCACACACCAACAAAACCAACACCAACCCACCCTCTCTTGCACCCTCGCACACACATCCCTCACCACCACCACCCATCACCATGTCCCCAAAGAAGAATCCAAAGTTCACAGATAGTGAGTCAGAAGTGCTGGTAGACGGGATCATCAGAGTAGAGCCACATTTGTTTGGTACATTTGTCCAAAGGACCCTCATGTCACAGAAAACCAAGATGTGGGCGAGGATTGTGGACAAGGTGAATGCTCAAGCACCAGCAAGGCACACAAAGGGTGATATCCAAACCAGGTGGTATGGCGTGCGCAAAAGGGTCAAGAAACTCATCGAAAAAGATCACGCCCTGAGTCAGTGCACCGGCGGTGGCGCTCCTGCCAAACCAGTCTACTTCAGGACCTGAAAGGAGAAGGTGCGGGACATCCTACCACCAGAGAGCGTCCATGGGCTAACAGACGTACCAGAGCCTGGTGAGTACACAAACAACATACCCAAGATTGTGTGGCAATGGGACAGTGAAACCATGAACCGCAAGCAAAGCTACACTAACCAATAGATAATCATACCAAGATGTGTATGCCAGTCAGACAAACACAATACCTGCCATCTCATAGTGACTTGAAACTGTGTCATGACATGCACCAACCTACAAACAAATAGAGCAAGCCATTGGCACAACGCTAAAAAGACACTGCCAGACAGGTTGCCACCACAAACACACTACCTCACAGTGCAGCTGACTGACAGGAAGGAATAGTGGGGATGCAGGTGAAGTGAGTTTATCTAAAAGCATGATGGGGCCTGTAGTCACAGATAATGCGCCACCTCCTGATTGGCCCATCAAGATCTCTCTGAAACATGCCCACATCACAGGGAGTGGAAAATGACTGACAAGTTGGCTAACAATGGGTCCTGCTGTGGGGAGCACAAGGCCCTGCTAGGGGTTGTGTGGAAATCAGAAGCAGGACACCACTGACTGACATCTTGAAATACAACTTGCATGCCCTACAATGGAAGCACATTTCATGATGGGAAGGAGGACTGACAGCCCTGACCATACTTACCAGCATGTGGAGACACCACCCCCACAAACACAAACTCCACACAACTCACGGGTAGAATGCATTGACACACACCTCAGTGAAATATCAGCAAAAGATACCCCGTACTGGGTGCTGCTGTGTGAAGCACAGGGGCTCTCTTTGGACTTGTAGCCAAACAAACACCAGGATTTCACGGTCAGCCATCTTGCCATTTCTGTCACACTCCCTCACAGGGAAGCAGAGTCAAGAGAAAGGAAGTATGTGCATGCTGGGAAGGGGGGTGTAGCCAAGAGAATAATGGGAGTTGCAGTCACAAACAATCAACACCCACCCACATGGCCCAGCAAGCTCACACTAAACCATACTCGTCCCACAGGGAGTGTGAAGGGACTGACAAGATGTCTGACACTGGGCTCTGTTGTGGGGAGCACAAGGCCCTGCAGGGAAATGGCCAACAACAAACACAAGGACTTCACAGTCAGCTATCTTGCCATTGCTGTCACAGGGAAGCAGAGTCAAGAGGAAGGATGTATGGGCATGCTGGGAAGGGGGGTGTAGCCAAGAGTATGATGGGAGTTCCAGTCACAGACAATCTACACTGACCCACATGGGCCAGCAAGTTCTAACTGAACCATAATTGCCCAACAGGGAGTATGAAGGGACTGACAAGATGTCTGGCACTGGGCTTTGTTGTGGGGAGCACAAGGCCATGCTGGGAAATGGCAAACAACAATATCAAACTCTGTCCGTGACAAGCTGGGAAAAAGCAGTGTATATGCAGGCATCTGCTCGATAAGTAGAAAATGTCATGTTTGTGAACTATCGATGCATGTAGAAACATAACTCACATCGTGTGTCTCTTCGGATGTATGATGATACAACGCGTACCATCACAACGCGGTATGTTACATCGCGGTCTTGACAACGCAAGTCATTACATCGACTTGCGTTAGAGGGCGCTGGATTCAGGAATAGTGTGAATTACTAATCCAACTCCAGTCTACGTACAGTAGGGAAGGTGTTGGAATAGTAATTCACACTATTCCTTAGTCTAGAGCGCCCTCCAGTGCAAGTCGGTGTAACGACTTACGTTGTCAAAACCACGATGTAACCATACCGCGTTGTAATGGTTGCGTGGTAAAGGATGTTTCCCGTCTCTTCCAAACACAGGTGGTGTTGGGCACCCAGCACCAAATGATGAGGATCCCCAGTCCCAGACTCTGGCAGACGCTGAGCT
This sequence comes from Triturus cristatus, assembly GCF_964204655.1. NCBI lineage: Eukaryota > Metazoa > Chordata > Amphibia > Caudata > Salamandridae > Triturus > Triturus cristatus. The sequence continues at coordinate 834,429,818 of NC_140594.1, forward strand.
CTCTGGTCTGACTCTGTCTCTGTCCTCTTCGGATGACAACAACCAACCTGGCCCCTCTGGTGTGAGGCATCATGCAGCACCAGCAGCATCATCATCTGCACCCCCTGTACCCACGCCTTCAGCATCTGGAAACCGACAGGGCACCCCCGCCAACACAGACAGACCAAGGCCAATGAACACACACAGCACAGGGACACAGGACCCCCCGGAAGCTACAGCAAACACCACCAGCAACACCACCCAAGGGGTCCCAGTGTCACCTGTGCGTCCCGCCGCTGGTCCTGCCCATGTGGATAGGGGTGCTGGGAGGGGTGGGAGGCAGAGGGTGTGCCTTGCAGAGGGGTCTGGACTGCATGATGACCCCCACCTGGCACACATCATAGATGCATATGTGGTAAATAAAAATACCGGACTGAATTTCATACGGGATCTTAAATAAAGTAAAATAGCTCAAAATAACAAGAGGCAGAATCCGTGGTATAAGAGGTTTTCTAATGGGCTTTATTCCATTCAAAATGGCCGACTCGAGTCGCGGCCTTCAGGTTCCGTCACCACGAGGGTTCAGGAAGTGAAGTACAATATTTTATTGACAGACATGTATTTTTATAATAAATGCATTACAATGAAACGAATGTAGAAGGCGTAACATTTGATAAGAAAAGTGACGTGACAGTGACATAATCGAAACTAGGCGTAATAAGGAATAAAAGAAACATGATTGGTTAGGATTATCAGACATAGGTGGATCTATAAGATAATACTTGGCATAGATGCGCGCGCAGCAGCATGACGTGTGAGTGACGTGCAACTAGGGGGTGAAGGGGACTTGACATTTAGCTCTACATGTGGAGACGAGAAGTCTGGGGGTCAAGTCAACCTAATCCCAAATCATATCTAACATCCTATGTTTAAAGAACTATGTTATCCACAAGGAAGAGACTCTCGGACAGAATCTATTCTATACTGACTGTGTGCGTGTACAAGCGTCTAAGTGTCTATATGAGATGCGAGGGATAGAAAACTTTCCATGGCAACAGGGCTATGAATCACTTGCAGGAGGACGGAAAGGCTGAGTCCCTTGCTTGTGAGCTAAAGGAAATGTTTACCTAAATCACTAGACAGGAATGCATCGGCTGGAGAGCAAAATAGATAATTCGAAGGTGAAATACAGCTTCTTGGCAGACAGGCGAAAACTGGCCGAGGCAGGCACCGTTAGCTGCACAGGGAGTAGGACAAAGTTCATGGATACAGATGCGAGCTCAAGCTGAAGCTGTCAGAGACAGAGAGCAGGGAAAGGCTTGAGGACAGAATCGGGCCTACTTGCCTGAACTGTAAAAATGAAGTAACTTAGCCATATAAAGTCGGTGGCCTTTCATACTTAGGAATCGAATATCCAGCCCTGTGATGGCGGATCTGACAGAGAACATGTCGACGGTAGACACACATATGTTTGCGTCTTAAAAACTGGAACTGGAGGGAACATACATGTACTTGTAACATGCATATAGAACCGTTGGGGTCCAAGATAGGGGACATAACTGATCAGGAAAATCCACATTTCCACATTCCCTCCTTGTCCCCTTCTTGCCCTTCACGAGACATCAATCTTCATCATTCCATTGATTTGCTCATGGAGCATCATTTCTTCTTCCTTCCGGCATTCTGAACGAGACCTGTGATATGGAATGCATGATGTGGCACACAGACCACAAATCGCTGGTCCATTTTGCAGGCATAAACAACAACTGAAGAGCATAAGAAGGCCAATACCTAGGAAGGATAAAACTCTCCATCCCCAGGCTGATATCACACTCCAAAACCACCCGGACCACGTCCAAGTGCCTGGATTTTCGTGTATCTGGCTTACAATCTTATGAAGGCGTGTTATAGCTTTATATACAGATGGCGAATTTTCTGGTATGAATATGCAGCAGCTGGATCCGATGACCCTGCAAGCTCCGCCCCTATCGGCCAGGATGACGTCAAGGACAAGACGATTCTGGAGAACAACAATTCTCATCACTGATTGTTCCTCTGTCAGATTGCCTAGGGCGGCTATAGTCTCGTTTACTACAGCTTCAAGAGTCTTGGTGAGTCTGCGTATCAGCTTACTATTTGATATGGTACCTATATAGGGAAAGATACCTTTATTGAAATCTACATACTTGTCCCATGCCGTCTCAGTATAATCGACAACTGGGAGATCTCTTCGCTCTCTATTGTGTACTAAATGAACATTTCGATAATAATCAGGGGGAGCTAGGAAAACAGGTGGCAAAAGGAATGCTATGTAACAGGTACCATCCCAATCTAGAGGCAGACGCATATATGCCGTCTGACCACATATAAAGTAAGAATGGCGAGAAGCTCTAAATGAAGATTTACCTTGATCACTATATTCTATTGTAGTAACGCATTGGCTATGGCCCATATGTATGGAACCAACTTTTCTTACACATAATTCACCCTTAACTGGAAATACTGACATAGTGGGCAGAATTAGTTCAACTTCGGATTTGACATTCAGAATCATAAGATTAGGCGTAAAATTACCTAATTTATACACTTCATTCTCTAAATCAGTTCCTGTTCTACTGGGGTGACCCTCCTTATTAGGGTGACAGACTTTGAATAAAACTAGATTCAGATTTCCCCATATCCAATGTTGTTGATAAACTGCTGTGTCTGGGTCTATGGAATTTAATAAACTAAACCATGCTCCACAGGAGCCATTGTGTGTGAATGGATGTGGAAAGAAAGGCAGAACTCCTTTGTTATTCTGATAGGGAGGGAGTCGGCCACACACCCAACAATTGGTGGCATTACTAGTCTGATGGGAATGATGTAACATACTAATGAATGTGTTATTGCGCAGCGCAAGTCTATAGGACAACTCATGTGGCGGTAGGTCACTAAAAGAATGTTCACCAGTTATATTGAAAGTACGTTTAGAAACAGGATAATACATATGCAACAATATACTTGCAGTAACTATTAAAAAACTCAAGGAAAACAAAATTAATAAAGTCACAATACAGTGGCTACGCAGTGATTTACAATAAGCATGTCGTTTCATTATGATTCTGGACTCTACATGATTCAGACCTAAGGGATACATGTCGGGACAGATTCAACCGCTTCACCTTGGAGAGGACTTAAACAATCAAATCGTCCGACAGTTTAGATCTGGACCTGAGTTTCTGTTTATAGAGTTCGGTGCTACTGGCCTCAGCCAAAGGTAGCTTTGAGTCAATGGGGGAAGACACACGGGAAGTACTGTTTGTGTCAGGAGGAAGTCCATTAAAAATTTTTTTATATGGCTGGAATGCACCCATCCTTTTCTTCCTTCGATCTTCACAGCTGTTCTGGTCGTCAGCAGGACCAACTTAGGAAGCCTCCACCTTGGCTCCAGTTGGGTTTTCCGATCAAAATTTCTGATGAGAACATAATCACCGGGAATTACATCATGAGGTTTCACCTCGGTGTTGTCGGGAAAAGCTGCGACTACCTGTGAACGACAAGATTGTAGTGCAGACATCAAGGAAGCCAGGTAATCTGTCAGCATATTACAGTCAACATCAGTTATTTTACGGGGTATAGGCGTCCCCCACATATTCGGTGGTCTACCAAAGATCACTTCATAAGGGGATAGCCCTGTTCGAGAGTGTGCTACCATTCTCATGTAGAATAGCGCAACTGGTAAGGCTACTATCCAGTCCACACCTTTTTCCTGACATATTTTAGACAGTCTGATTTTCAGTGTCTGGTTATGTCTTTCTACGAGACCTGCTGCCTCGGGGTGTCGGACACAGTGGAATTTCCACTGATATCCCAACAAGAGTGAGACATGTTTCATTAATTCGGATGAGAAAGGCTGACCGTTATCTGAATATACAACACGTGGTAAACCGTACCGTGGGAAGAATTCTCGAACTAGCTGCTTGGCAGTAGTCGGGGCAGTGTAATCTGATACGGGATACGCCTCTGTCCAACGGGAGAGAGCGCAGACAACTACGAGGACATATTTGAATCCTCGACAACGTTCCATCTGAATATAATCCATCTGGAGGACTTCAAAAGGATGGTCAGGAGGCTGAAATCCACCCTGCTCTACGGGAACACTCTTTCCTGGATTAAACTGACAACATATCATACAGGTACGAACTTTTTGTTTAGCTGCTGCTCGTAAATGTTTATTGAACCAAATGTGCTGAATGCTGTCTAGCATAGCCTTCTCTCCTAAATGTGCTGGACTGTGAACTGTAGCTATAATGGCTTGAACCATGGAATCAGGGAGAAACCATACAGATTTCTCCTTCGTCATCCACCCTTGATCTGTCTGGATCCCTCCTAGTTCAGTCCACTTCTTTATTTCTTCTGCTGTGGCATGTGTCTGTATGTCAATTACGTCAAGTGCGGGATCCTTAATTGTCATACACTGTGTTGGTGTCTGAACTATTGGCTTTGTCATGTCTAATGTGCGATTCTGAGCAGTCTGTTTAGCTGTTTTGTCAGCTAAATCATTGCCTTGAGAAATGGTATCAGTAACCTTCGTGTGTGCTTTACATTTCATAATCGATATAGCAGTGGGTAGATGTATTGCATCTAACAAAGCATGAATGAGGGGCCCGTGCTGAATGTGGGCACCATGGGAGGTTAAATAACCTCTCTCTCGCCACAGCACGCCGAAGTCGTGTACAACTCCGAATGCATAACGTGAGTCAGTGTATACATTAACTTTCTTATTTGTGGCTTGAATACAGGCTTGCGTTAGAGCAATAAGTTCTGCTGCTTGGGCTGACAAAGTATCTATACAATGTGTCTCAATAACTTCAGTGTCTGTTGTGACTGCATACGCGGCCACTAAATCTCCTGTACTTGTTCTCATGCACGATCCGTCTACATACAACGTCAGGTCTGGATCTAACAATGGAACGTCTGTCAAGTCTTGTCTAGGTTTCGTCTTTATTTCAATAATTTCAACACAATCATGAGCTAGTGGGTCTGTTCCAATTACAGGTAATAGTGTAGCAGGATTCAATGTATTACACCGTCGGATCTCTATGTGTGGTTGAAACAATGTCAGTTCATAACCGGTAAGTCTTGCTATGGTCAAGTGTTGTGTTTGTGTTCGGTTCACAAGAACCTCTACTGCATGTGGTACTTGAACTGTCAATGGGTGTCCTAATACTATGGCATCGCTTTGTCTGATTGCTAAAGCTGTCGCTGCCACTGATTTCAGGCATGCAGGCAAAGCCTGAGCTACGGGATCTAATGTACTGGAAAAATAAGCACATGGCTTGCGTGATCCTGCTTGATCCTGAGTGAGTACTGACAAGGCAGTACCTTCGCGTTCTGTAACAAAGAGTGTAAAATGTTTGCTATAACATGGTGTTGCTAAAACAGGTGCTTGACATAAAGCTTCCTTTAGGCTTTCAAAAGCTTGTGTATGTTCCTGAGTCCAAGGGAGAACAGTCGATGTGGCTGCCTCCTGTGTGGTTAACTGAATGAGTGGTTTTGCTAGAAATGCGTACTGAGGGATCCACTGCCTACAATATGAAGTGAGGCCTATGAAAGCTCGCACCTCCTTTTGTGTCTGGGGTATTGACATGTTAGCAATTAACTGGATGCGATCTGGTGTAAGCTGCCTTCCCTCCTTGGACAGCGAGTGACCAAGATAAATAACTCGCTGAACACAGAATTGCAGCTTAGAAGGGGACACCTTGTGCCCCTTGTCGGCTAGGAAATGTAAAACTGTCAGAGAAGCTTTTTCACATTCTGACTCGCTTCTCGCGGTGATCAGCAGATCATCGACATATTGAAGCAGTGCAGTATTGACTGGCATGTGGATACTGTCAAGTTCTCGTTTCAATGCTTGGCTGTAGATGCTGGGGCTTTCTGTGAATCCTTGGGGAGCGCGTGAGAATTTAAAGCTGCGCCCATTTAAACTGAATCCGAACAAGTATTGGCTTTCCGGATCTATTGGGACGCTGAAAAAGGCATTCTTGAGATCAATTACAGTAAAGAATGTTGCTTCGGAATCAATTGCTGTCAACAATGATGATATATCAGGGACCACAGGGAATTGTGGTACAATACACTTGTTTAGTTCACGCAAATCAATAACCAATCGGTATACTGGCGGAGCAGTAGGATCAGTTCGTTTAAGAATCGGAATTATCGGTGAATTACATACATTGGAGTCTGTTTCTACAACTACTCCCTGGGCAATCAGCTCATCAATGATTTTCAGCAAAGCCACTACAGCATCATGCGGTAACTTGTATTGTCGCATTCGTGGTAGTACCACTCCTGCTTTCAATGTAACTCGATAGGGTGTAATGTTCATGCAGCCAACATCCGTAGGGCCTTGTGCCCATAGATGTACTGGTAAAGTCTGTAGTCGGGGATCCATGTCTCTAGACACATAGTGACCTTTAAAATCACGCAAAAACAACCTTACTCCTTCCGGAGAACAACATATTATGGCTCCTAGTGCTTTCAGAGTTTTAATTCCTAACAGATTTTCTGGGCATGATTTAGTAAGTAATAAGTCTGTAGTTCGTGTCAAAGGTCCTATCGTAAGTGGTAGAGGCTGTGATACTTCATTAACAATAGGTTTTCCCGAAAAACCAAGGGAAACATTTTGAGAGCCTGAGAGGGGTGCCCCTGGAACTTCACTACGTTTTATGGTTGTTCGACTTGCCCCTGTATCGAGTAAGAATTTTCTATCTTGACCTAATAATTCACTATGTACATAAGGTCCTTCTTGATCTACAGGAATCTCGATAAGCGGTAAGTCAACTTCCCTCTCTAGGCTTGTTCATGCGTAACGCTGATACTCAGGGTATTCATACTGTGCAGTCTGATACATTTGTCGTGTTGTGGTTTGTGTGGCAGTAGCAGGCAACAGTGGTGCAGCTGGCACAAACTGTATGGGTTGCTGTGAGGCTGGCATGGACTGTTGCTGAACTGGCATGGACTGTCCATGCTGCATAGCTCCTTGTTCATTCTGATCTTGTCTAACTAATCGTGGTCTCTCTTTTGCAATACCTGTAGCTATATTACGTTTCAGGACTGGACAATCATGTACATAATGGCCTAGTTGTTTACAGTAATTGCAGGTTCCTTTTACAGGAACTGCAGAATCACCAGAATGTGTCACACCCTTTTTGTGACCATCTGCTGGTACTGTCTGAGAAACTAGCATTTTCATTTTTGTATCCTTCATGCGTCTATGCTCGTGTTCTTGTTCATCCCTAATTCTATTGTGATGATACTGTAACATTTGTAGCATTTGCGACGGAGTGTTACTTTGCCAGGTACTCTCGAATTTCAATATTCTATTCTTTACTGGAGGCAATGCATTTTCCACTAATTTTGTCACAAATAAATGTGGATATGAGTCACTACTTGCTTTTATACCACTATTTATACCAAAACATTTTTCAAATCGAGCATAATAATCGCTTGTGTCTTCATCTTGCTTTTGTTTACAGGCTGTGATTGCACCCCAATCTTCCTTTTTTGTAGTTAATAAACGTGGCAGTACCTGTACTAGTAAACCTGGTAACAGTTTAACTTTATCCCCGAGCCCTGAACCTGCAGCTCGGCCCCTTTCTTCCTCTGCTAATGCTGTCCAGTCTATCTTTTGGTCTCCTACTTCCCACTCTTTTTCTTTCAGTTTTTCATAAATGCCAGCAGGCAAAAGCACCTTTAATATCGTCATAATATCAGGAAAGGTGTACTCTCCCATCAGTAACATGTCTTTAATTTCTCGGTGGAAACCCGCTGGGTCTTTGTCATGACTAGGTACTACTTTTTTCATTTCTAATAATTCCATTTTTGATATGGGTGTGTAAACAAATACACGGTGAAACTCATTGTCTTCGCCTTTTATTGGGTGCACTTCTCGTAGGGGATTTTGTCTATCCATATAGTACGGCGCTCTTTCTCTGCGGGGCAGCGAGAGAGGATCCGGACTTACAAAAAGGACATACTGCTTACGTGACACTAATATCTCTTTAATTAGCTTGTTACTAGAACCTCTCCATCTGTTCGTGAGTAGTTCCGTTAATATATCAGGTAAAGGACCAGGGTCAGCATGTTGGCTCTTATATAATATGAGGAGTTGTTGAATCATATATATTCCAGCTAAACGTTGTTCATCTGTACTGAGATTAAAAAACGTGTGTGCTACGGTCTCATCACCGTATTTTTCAGGACTGTCAATCCAGTGAACGGCTGATCTGGCTAATTCTTGCTCATCCATGGAATCGAGGAGGTGGTAACCTCTTCGTTCTCGTAGTATTTTATCTGCGGCTTGAAACGAATGTTCAGGAGATTTCAGATTTATTACAGGCGTCGGATACGTTCTGCTATTATTTGGACATACAGAGTGTATGGGATCAGAAAAACATCTAGTATTTTCACAGGGTCTTCCTCTGCCTACATAGGCTATGGTCTCTGACTGTCTTGCGGAATTCCCTGATTCGGACACTTCATCTTGCTCAAACTCGTCTGTTCCCAATCTTTCTTCATGAATACGCTCTATTTCTTTACGTATTTTTCGGCACATGGCTATTATACAATTTTGCTTATCGTGTCTCCCTTCTGATATATTCTGACTCCATCTTGTAAGAATAAGCATTGCATTCGGGTCTACCCCTGGACGATCTTGATTTCTGATTACACAGTTTATGAGGAAACGTAACAGTTCCCCCTGTATCTCTACTTTCTGGAATTCCATAGCTCTGTTAATACATCCTGGATCTCGTCCTGTTTGAACAAAATGATATATGTTATCTAGATGCGTAATCATCCCTGGTAACCTCGCTAAATACTCTGCGGCTCGCCTGATACGTAATGATGCCAGGACCATTTCGTCCTCTTTACCAACCACTGGGTCATATCTACAATTTACAAGGAGTTCCTTAAGCGTACGTTCACTTACGAATTTAGGTGTACGTGAATGCGCTGACTCTTGAAAAACAAGTTTATTTATTCTGGGTGGTGTAAAGGTACTGCTAGCACCTCCCGTGGCCCCATCTGGGGCGTCGGGTGTGAATGGATTCGTTGAACGTGACACAGCAACTATGGGTGTCGATACCCCTATAGGATCGACTGCGGAGACAGATGCGGAAACAGATGTGCTTGCCGAAGCTTGTATCGGGACTTGCTGTTGCACGGGGACAGATACCTGATCCTGACGTTGAACCCCTCCGCCAGACGGTCTATGTGGTGTGGCGTTAGCATACTCCGGAGCTGCGTCGTCTAGATATGAGGAAAGAAAAACATCTTCTGCGGTTCTGGGATGCCCTTTTGGATGTACCTTAATTGGAAATAATGGGGGTGGCAAGTCTTTTGGCATCTCTGGAGCAGCCTTAGGTAGTCCTTTGGCTAGAAGGGGATACATACCATTCATAAGAGCATTTCTTTGTCTATTCACTTGTTCTGATTTCACTCGGATACCTTCCTCAATTAATAGATTTTCTTGAACTTTATTTGAACTTTCTTTACTCCTCTCTTCTTGTCTACGTGCTTTTTCTGTTCGTCTATGAGATTCTTTACGCCATAACTCAACAGCGTCTTTCTGTGACTGTCTGACCTTTCTTTTCCATAACTCTTCCTCCACTTTCATGATGCACTCTGCATCCCAGGTTCCCGCTACGGGCCACCTTTGACTTTCCGGCAATCCCTTGGTATAATCTACCCATAGATCAAGAAACAATATGGCATCTAAGCCATGTTTATGGTACATAAAATGCCCTGGAGTGTCCCTAGGAGGAATAGGAACTGCTTCTTCAAGCACCCCTTTTCTAGTAGTAATCTGTCTTAACTTCAAGAAGAGCGGCATATTTACAACTGATCTGATACTTACTCTTGAATTTTCTTAATACGAAAAACACAATAAATGAACAGTGAACAATGAACAGTCATTCATACCACAATATGCAAGACATTTCTGAATACTTTAAACATTAAACATTAAACATTATAACAATGATCGACAATGATGACAGTCTGCCTAACTAATCACCACGCTGAATTCTTGACAATAACTGAATACTTCGGAATACTTGATATACTGCTAAACAGTACATATACACTGCTAAACAGTGCAGACCGGATTTGTGTACCCAAATCCGTCTTGACCGGCACAACCTATGTGCGCGTCAACACGCCTCCCCGGCGATGGTACTCACCGAGTAGCTCCTTGAAACGGAAGGCCTCAGAGAATGGACAGGACTCGATAACTGCGGACAGCGGACCCTCTGGACGTCGGGATTTCGGAAAACCTGGTGGGCCTCAGTATACCTCGGATCTTGCTCTCTCAGCTAGGCTCTGGTCGGGATACTTCGCACTTCTCACCGCCTCGTCTGGGTTGATCGCAGCCTCAGTCGCCCCCGCTTGACCGGAGGGAGCTTACAGGAAATCCTGTTGGTACGCGTTTATGGTCCGTCCAGCTGTGGCAGGAGACCGGGCCTGCAACGCACCGCCGGCGCGTGAGATGAGAAAGTGTCCCTGTTCGGGCGCCATTATGTGGTAAATAAAAATACCGGACTGAATTTCATACGGGATCTTAAATAAAGTAAAATAGCTCAAAATAACAAGAGGCAGAATCCGTGGTATAAGAGGTTTTCTAATGGGCTTTATTCCATTCAAAATGGCCGACTCGAGTCGCGGCCTTCAGGTTCCGTCACCACGAGGGTTCAGGAAGTGAAGTACAATATTTTATTGACAGACATGTATTTTTATAATAAATGCATTACAATGAAACGAATGTAGAAGGCGTAACATTTGATAAGAAAAGTGACGTGACAGTGACATAATCGAAACTAGGCGTAATAAGGAATAAAAGAAACATGATTGGTTAGGATTATCAGACATAGGTGGATCTATAAGATAATACTTGGCATAGATGCGCGCGCAGCAGCATGACGTGTGAGTGACGTGCAACTAGGGGGTGAAGGGGACTTGACATTTAGCTCTACATGTGGAGACGAGAAGTCTGGGGGTCAAGTCAACCTAATCCCAAATCATATCTAACATCCTATGTTTAAAGAACTATGTTATCCACAAGGAAGAGACTCTCGGACAGAATCTATTCTATACTGACTGTGTGCGTGTACAAGCGTCTAAGTGTCTATATGAGATGCGAGGGATAGAAAACTTTCCATGGCAACAGGGCTATGAATCACTTGCAGGAGGACGGAAAGGCTGAGTCCCTTGCTTGTGAGCTAAAGGAAATGTTTACCTAAATCACTAGACAGGAATGCATCGGCTGGAGAGCAAAATAGATAATTCGAAGGTGAAATACAGCTTCTTGGCAGACAGGCGAAAACTGGCCGAGGCAGGCACCGTTAGCTGCACAGGGAGTAGGACAAAGTTCATGGATACAGATGCGAGCTCAAGCTGAAGCTGTCAGAGACAGAGAGCAGGGAAAGGCTTGAGGACAGAATCGGGCCTACTTGCCTGAACTGTAAAAATGAAGTAACTTAGCCATATAAAGTCGGTGGCCTTTCATACTTAGGAATCGAATATCCAGCCCTGTGATGGCGGATCTGACAGAGAACATGTCGACGGTAGACACACATATGTTTGCGTCTTAAAAACTGGAACTGGAGGGAACATACATGTACTTGTAACATGCATATAGAACCGTTGGGGTCCAAGATAGGGGACATAACTGATCAGGAAAATCCACATTTCCACACATACCAGGATAGCACCGGAGGATTTGGCCAGGTAGTGGGGATCCTCAAGGACATGCAACAGGAGCAGGTCGCCCACCATGCCTGCATGGAGGCCAAGTGGGATGCCCTTACTGCGGTGCATCGGGACATCTCCAATGCCTCCGCCAGATCAACACAAACCTGTCCACACCTCCCTGTGTGGCCACAACATCTTTCGCAACACCATCTGCAAGCGTCACAGGGAGGGAGGAGGACTCTGGCGGAGAGTCCCCTGCACCGCAGAGGCCTGCACCTGAGGATTCCTCCCCCGGAAGAAGAGGGGTCATCCGAAGAAGGACATGTGAGAGGCACATGTCCCAGCACATCACCCAGGGCTTCTAAACCTGTTCTGGACAATGTTCTTTGTGCACAACCCGTTCACCTTGTCCAATCGCACATAGCTCTCCCACATGACACGAAGGGTTCATGTTGGGCCAATGTAGCAGATGACTGTGGACTTTACTCTGTATATTTCATCTACCAGCACTTCCAACTCAACTGTGAACTTTGGATTCCGAAACCAATGTACAGCACCCACCATCCTGTGCACTTCCCTCACAGATGTTTGAAAATAAACTCACCAGTACACCATACTTGCCTCTGTTGTGATTCCAACTTGTCATGTGTCTGGGAGATGTTAATCTGCTACACAACACAGTGCATGCCAAATACTGCAACAATGTGACCAACGTAAGGTGAGTCATGGTGATGTGACACATGTGAGGGAGACACACCACTATGGCACCACAACACATACTCACCATGGCCATGTTACTCATCCCACACAATGATGTTGACCTGAAACACATTGGCATGCACAGACACAACATCAACCCCAGTCAGTGGTAACAAGTCCACAGGTGAGGTAAGCAGATGTCAGTCAGATGTGGGAAGACAGACAACGCACATAACAAAGCGTAGCACAGGTTCATTACACATCAGCAACACGTTTATTCCACAATAGTTGCACGGTAATTCTACGTAACAGTGGACACACGCTCACAAATATTTGGACAATTGAAGTCCAGGGATGTGTGGTACATCAGTCGATGGGAATTGACAATTTCCACACTGGTGTTGGATTCTGGGTGTTGGGGGTCAGTGTTGACCAAACAACAGGCAAAGTACCCTGGGAAGGACAGACACAAGACACAGTCAAAAGCACAACAGAACAGGAGAGAAATGCAATACACATGCACAAAACATGTCGCAAGAAACCTACACAAAAGGTTAGCAGTACTACCACATGAATGGACACATCATTGCACGCATCCAGTCAAGAGGCACACAGACACACTCAGACAGCAACAGAGCTGCCACAACACATTCCAGGCTAACTCCCTACATTGACATAACAACCCTTTGAAACTCACATTCAGGTGAAGAAGTTATTGATGAGCTGTGAGCAGACATCACCCTCATCCTCATCATCACTGGCATCTTGGCCCAGGCCAAGATCCTCCACAGGTGCCTGAGGTTGGTCATTGTCATCGTCATCCTGGATGACAGGCACCACCTTCCGCACTGCCATGTTGTGTAGCATGCAGCAGACAAGGATTATTTTGCACACCTTTGCAAGCTCATATGGGAGGGCCCCTCTGGTCTTGTCCAGGCAGCGAAAGCAGCTTTTCAGGAGGCTGAATGTCCGCTCAATCACCCTCCTGCTCTCACCATGTGCCTCATTGTAGCGCAGCTCGGCTGGTGTCATAGGGTTCCTGAGGGGTGTCAGCAACCACGGCATGTTGGGGTATCCAGAGTCACCTACACACACAAAAATGAACAAGTAACTGAGTTTTGTAGGAGTGCGGAATACAACATAGACAAACACACACAATGAGAAACAGTCAGTACACACCGACAAGCCAGGCATGCTGAGCTGGCATCTGTGACATCATCGTTGCAATGCAACTACTCCTCATAATCTAGGCATCATGCGCAGAACCAGGGAACCATGCACACACATGTGTGATAGACATGTCAGCAAGAAATACCACAAGAGCATTGATGGAGTGGTAGTGCTTCCTGTGGTGGTATCAGGGCCACATGTGTCCCATCAATAGATCCGATGACGTTCAACATCCTCCCCAGTGTATAAAAGGCATCCTTTAATTCAGGGAGTTCAGCTGGGCTAGGGAACTTTATGTACAGGTCTAGGAAATGCAACATCCCCTCCAAGACATCGCATAGCACCCGACTAAACATCGTTTGCGACATACCACCAGCAGTAGCCACAGTGTATTGGAAGGTACCAGTAGCAAAGAAGTGCAGGGCTGCCATCACCTTCACCTCTGGGGTCAGTGCTGTAGGGTATGACTGGCCAGGTAGCAGATGTGGTGCCAACTGCTCCGCCAACTCCTCAATCAGTGGCCTGGTGAAGCAGTACCGTCTGATGCAGTCACGTTCTTGCATGGTTGCAAGGTCTGGGAACGGTCTATGGACAGCTGGTGCCCTGCAGTACAGAGATGCACGAAGGAAGATTGTCAGTTCATCCACCCACGTGGCCATGACCAGGCTCAATATCACATGATAGATCATGACATTACACAATATACTGAGGTGTGTGCTGTTGGGCATGGACACATATGTCACCTACATGACCACCACCTCCCATCTCAATTCCACATGTGCACATGAGTCCCATGTAGTGCAATGGCCAATCATCTGGCTGTGTCACCCAACCTATGTACTGCTGAGATGCTCCAAACACACACACAGTGACAAGTGAGGCCTGATGTCTCCCAGGCATCACAGATATTTGCCATGCAGAAACCCAGGGTCCCTGTATTTCCACATCGACACTGGCATGGACATAGCGTATCACGTACACACCGCAAGGCAAGCGTAAGTTCCACAGGTAGTGGCCACTGTTGTACCTGCCAGCCCTACATGCACGTCTCTTCGACACACACACCATCAAGGTTGATGCATCTACCACATGGATGTGGAGACTGTCACCCATTGGGAACATTTGATCAGACACATCTGAGACACAACATGCACACAGACTGTGGTTGCACATCAGTATTGTGGCTACAGGTCTCACTGTGACGTACATGCCATCACCCCCTGGACTCAGGGTGTATGTGACATGCCCAAAACATATCCAACATGAAACTGTGTCCGTGACTCATGCCCATTACTGTACAATTGCACATCACAGTGATAATGTGCACAACACACAAATGATTCTGCCCCCATGTACACGTGCACAGCCTCAGAGTGGCTGCACAATAGTGCCACCCAAAAAACAAGATGTGCCCCCCCCAAACACCCAAGGAATGCAGCCTTACATGCCATGGGACACTGTATGGGCAATGCTGTAGTGTGGTAGGTGTGCACAGGTGTCCCTGGCTAGTAAATGTGTGTTGAATCCATAGAATGTCACACCAATGGGGTCTGACATGACAATGTGTACGCATTGCACGGTTCATGACCAAGCCGTGCGTACGCTTTGTCATTGAATGCAATGGGGTCCGACGCGGCTGACAATGCGTACGCATTGCACGGTTCATGACCGAGCCATGCGTACGCTTTGTTATTGAATGCAATGGGGTCCGACACGGGTGACAATGCGTACGCATTGCACGGTTCATGACTGTGCCGTGCGTACGCTTTATTATTGAATGCAATGGGGTCCGACGCGGGTGACAATGCGTACGCATTATACGGTTCATGACCGAGCCGTGCGTATGCTTTGTCATTGAATGCAATGGGGTCTGACGCGGGTGACTATCATGCATACGCGTCGGGCAGGCATGGTCCAAGACAGGCGTACGCCTTGGCCATTGAATCGTATGGAGACGGGTGCATGTGTATTTTCAAAATAGGCGTTGTATAGTCAGTTGCCCAAGCCGGGCGCACCCATTGGCTCCGGACTGTCATGGAGACGGATGTGGATTCAAAACTTGTACGAGTTGTGCACTGGAAATTCAGTTGGATGCCTACAACAATGTTGCAATTTCAAGTGTTTCATGAAGGTGAAGATTTGAACTATGTGGAAGGCGTGTACGAGTCATACATTTAAATGGATTGGCAAGATTCATAGAATGCAACCGTGTTGGACCTATAACTTGGGACACATGGCACAGATTCTGCCTCAAAGAATCAATAGAGAGTGGACCACTTGTCCTGTGTCGCAAGGGTCTATTTGCTCTTGGTTCCGTCATAAAAGAACCCTCACAACTGTACACAGGCGCGAAGGCGGTATATACTGGGTCACCGCTTGTGTGTACTAGTACAGCATCATCATAGGGTCTTTTTTAGTATGTATGCTGTCCTCCGCCAGGAGGAAGACCAACTGGTAAAACAGTAGCGCCCAGACATGAATATGAGGGAGGGAGGGTGTGAAAAGTGCTCTTGATAAAGTGAGGTTAAAATTCTCTTGATCACTTTTTCTAATGAGACTTTATTGAGAGAATATTGAAAAAGAGAAAAATAAAATATTGAAGTAAGGATATAGACCGAGTTACTGGTCTACCGTACTTTCTAGATGTCGAGGGTCAGGGTCAACATGTTTCAGCCTTCTGTAAGAGTCTAAAGGCTTTCGTCAGGACCGATCTAAAGGAAGGCGCATTGTGGCTCCTTTTTGTTTTTACAGATTCTGCCTCTGCAGCACAGATATAAGGCTGGCTGTCCCCCAGGGAGCTCACTTGCCTGCACTACATGCTACTGGACCACATCCCTGCTACCACTGCTGCTGTCTCTGCATCCTCTGGCTCCTGTTATGGCACGTACTCTGGAGAGGGCCCCAGCCTTCACTGAGGAGGAGAATCAGGCCCTGCTGAATGGGCTCCTTCCACAGTACAGCAAGCTCTATGGGAAACCAGGGGAGCAGGTGAGTGTGCAGTCCACTGATTCCTAATTATGCATGTTGTCTGACTAGCAGTACTAGCAGTGTGTACACCAGTGGCAAGCATTCTCACTGAGTACTTTCATCCCCCAAAGTGTGTAGGTACATGTAATGAACAGGTGTCTTGCTGCTAAAGTGCATTAGTGCAAGCTTAAACTATCCAGGCATTGTTAACATGTCAGACATGCTGGTGATTTGTCCTTCCCCATGGTTGCACTACCTGTGTAACTCATTTTCCTTTGTGATGATGACATGTATATCCAAATGTGTGCTGCACAAATATGGGGCATGTGTGTTAATGTACTTTTCACTTAGTCATCCTCACAGGTTGATGCCCACCAGAAGCAGGAGATATGGCTGACCATCGCCCGGGCTGTTCATTCGGTGGGGGTCTACAAGCGCCAGATCCGCATCTGCCAGAATAGGTTGCAGGACCTTCGGGCTGGACCCGGAGGATAGCTAGAGTCCAGCTGAAGCTGTCACCTATGCGCAGGAGGGGCGGACACCGGACCCTGACCCCCCACATGCTCTGGATATTGGCGGTGGTCTTCCCGGACCTGGATAGGCAGCTGAAGGCCAGACAGCAGCAGGAAGGGGGTCAGTCCATGCCTAATCTGTGTACTATGTCTGACATGCTAATTGCAGTCTTTTGGCCTGGTCACACTTCCACATTACGTAGGTCTTGTAGTCCAATACTCATGTCCCTCAATTGTGTGATGCACCCTCCTCATCTGTTCCACAGGTGTGGCCCCTACAGTCTGTTGCTTGTGTCACTAGGGCACTGTGTCCCTGCAATCAGCTATGCTTCAGCTACCGGACAGTATCTGTTCCCGTGACTGTGTTGTGTGTTTCATGGGTGGGTCAATTGTTTGCACAATGCCCGAGATCTGACATGTGATCTGTGTGTGCCCTTGAGACGTGTTCCAATTGCTGGTCTGACTCGCCACATGTGGCTGGGATATTCCAAACAAACCCATGCAGCAGGGGACTCCAAATTTGGGGCCTCAGGAGTATGTATATCAAGTATGTGACACTTGCTTCGCCACCTGACTACTGTCCAGGGCCAAACACTATTTCATATAGACCTGGTCAGTCGTGCCTTCTCAAGGGCATTTATAAACACTCTGTAATCCACTCCTGTGTATCAAATTACAGGTTGTGCTTAGTGACATGTGACCTCAGGTGTCTGCCTCTGTGTCATTAGGGTGTGGCTTGCTGTTACGTACAACTGGGGTGTCCATGATTCAGAGGGTCAGCATGACATCTGAGATGTGACTGTGAGAGACAAGACCTCTGTAACATACAGGTGTGTGATCATCGGACTGACAGCACAATGGTGCATGCAACTGTGTCCTTCATGCAGCTGGGTTACATGCATGGCAGACTGTGATGTGTTAATGTACAGGGAGTTAAGTTTGCAGAGACTCATATGTCTGAATTGCATGATGTGGGGTCTCTGGGTCATGTATATGTTGTTTGCAGGGGATGGGCAAGTGTGCCGGTCATATGCAGAGTTAGTTTTACCCCTGAGCTAGGATTGTGAGTCAGTGCATATTGTTGTTGTCTGTATGCCCTGCCCCTGTGACAGGAGACAGTGTTGACTGACTTTCAGGGCATCCCAGTGCCATGGCATTTAACTTGCTATGAGTGATCCTGCATTGTGTTCAAGTGTGTACCATGCACCCCATTGTGGCATTGCCCATCAGGACATGAGAACATCACAGAGTGTGTTGCTGGCATGCATATCAAGCATGTGAAATGAGTCTCTGCCCATCCCTTCATCCAGACACCTGTACTGAGTCAGTAGCAAGAGATGTTCTGTGTGTATAGTGACATACTCCTACATGTTCATTTGCATGTCCAAATGAGGTGTGGATGATGCATGTCGGCACAGTTGGGTATTAGAATCCAACATGCAATAGACATATGTGTGCATATCAAGGAGGGATATGTGTGCCATGGTTCATGTTGAGAATGACAATTGGCTTATTCTGAACAGTGTTGGAACTTTGAGCTGTGTTCCGCTGATGATGCCAGGGCTTGCCCTGTGATGTGATGTACTCACTGTGGTGTGTGCAGTCGGTGCAGGTGACTGATGTTGTTCTCTTACTTCCTATTCTTATCCAGATACATCCACGGCCACAGGAGGGGACAGCTCCATGGATCAGGAGGAGCCACAGAGCCTGACATGGACAGAAGGAGAGGAGTCAGGGGGACCCAGTGGCACGGAGGGCGAGTGGAGCCACACAGAGGAGTAGTCAGCACCATCACCCCCAGCTGAGGGCCACAGCAGCTCTGAGGATGACTCCCTTGTGGAGGCGGGTGTCAGCAGCCATCAAACCACAGCTAGTGAGGCTGTCCCAGCCACCGCCACCACCACCCTCTCATCGGCTCCCATCCCAGAGGTCCCTATAGCCTCCCATGTTCATGAGCATGACTCCTTTATGCCAGGCACCGCACCCCCTGCCCCTGTGTCCCCTGCTGCCCTGAGTGAGGAGTCTGTGGACTTACTTAGTCAGATCCATGGGGGCAGACATCAATGCTGAAGGTCCTTCATGCACACACAAGTCTGTTGACACAACTGGTGTCGTTCATTCATGGAGGGCATTTCCTCAGGCATGTCTGCCCTACAGAGGACCAATCGGTCCATGGCCTCCTCCCTGACGGCAGCAGTGTCCCTCCTCCAACAGTTCCGCCCCCTCATACCCCTGCACCACCCACGATTCCTAGCAGCCAACCTGTTTCCAAGCACACAAACACCCAAACCAAGGGCTAGACGTGCAGACAAGCAAGCGCAGGGGACTGATGCCACACTCACAGGGGCTGGTTTCCAGACACACACACAGTCATCCACAACCACTCCGCAGTCCTCCAAGACCTCTCCCTCCCAGCCCCCTTCCCTTGCCTCACCTGCAACCCCATCTCCCCAGAAGCTCTTCCTCTGTGACCTTGGCCTCTTCCCCACTGACCCTGCAGATCCTGATTACAAGGGGAAGAGGAAGTCCCCACACACAGAGAGGAGTGCCCCTCATACTCGGACACCCTCCCCCAGGCACAGTCAGACTGAGACCCCCACCCGCAAGTCCCCCCGGAGCCAGAAGAGCAAGACCCCCCACCACCAAACAGCTCCAAGGCAAAGTCTCCGTTCTCTATCCCCCAGGCCACCACTCCAGAGGTACCCCCGCCACTCCCTGCCCTGGGTTCCCCCACCCACAGATGCACCATCCCCAAAATGCTAAGGCCCTCCCCCCCTACCACTTGCTCCTCCACAGCTGGTCAGACGGTTTGTGCAACTGATGTGGGGAGCTTGTCCCCCCTCTGGTATGCCGACCTCACCTGCCCCCCATTCCGCTCCCATGGATGTAGGCACTGTAGTGGAGTCCACGACCACCCCGTCTGACTTGGGCACTGCAGTGGGGACCCAATCCACTTCATCTGACCTGCCCACTGGAGTTGTGCCGGCACCCACCCCATCTGACTTGTGTCCCACAATTGTGACAGCACCCACCACTTTGGTCAGCTCCACTGCAGTTGCAAGTGTCTCGCCTGCATCCACCACCTCTTCACTGCCTCCTTCTGCTGTGCCCTGATCCTGTCCTGCTCCCATGTATTCCCCTCCAAGGGGATGACCCCTGTCCTTAGCAGTGCAGGCAAGCAAGGTGTTACAGTTGTCACTCTAGTTCACTCCTTGGCATTTGGACATGGACTGGCCATTGGCCTTTTGTTTGAAAGGACGTTTAACTTTTAATATGCTGAATAAAGCTTTTTTTCTTTTTCCCTGTGAACTTGATTTAGCTGTACATTATGCTGATGATGTTTAACATGCCCTTGCACCTGTAATGCTTGGTTTCCAATATTGAATACTGATGTGTTGCTGTGAGTTACTCCATGTGGTCCATGAGATATGTATCCTATTCTGGTGGGTATCCATGTCATCCTTTGCTGCTACCTGGGTGTGTCATGATCAACTATGTGTGGACATCTCTGTGACCATTTCATTTGCATGGTCACATCTCTGGCTTGCACCCATGCACATATGGTGTACTTCCCATTGTCCAATTGGTCTATTCCACGGACTTTGTGCGCATCACCACTGGACCTACAGGTTAGGGCATCATTGGTATAGGAGCAACTGGGTCCTCTGTGCAACTTGCTAGACATATGTTTTGAGTATGTGCAGGTGACTTAGGGGAGACACACGTACCCAGGCTGTTGTGACCAGAGCCTTCATTGGGTGGTAACTGATGGCTGAGTGCCCAAGTGTTCTGCAGACATGAGTGAGACGTGCTGTCAATATGTTTGGCACAGCTGGGCTTCCACAGGAGTTGGGTCCCCCCAAGTAAGTGTGTTGTCCCGTGACATAGCCTGGGCCCATGGTGTGTGTTGTATGAGCATGTGTGTATGTCCACATCCCTGTTCATACACAGGCAATGTTCCCTTGATATGTTCCTGTTGTTGATGCATGCTGAGTGGTACTGTGTTCATCCCACAACTTTCCCATGGGCTACCAGATGTGTGGGTGCATGACACTCTACTGTTAATTGGTGTATCATCATTGGGATTTGTCAGTTCTGAGTGGTGATGATGTTGTCAGACACAGATGGGACACAGTCAGGGTTCCACAAGGCACTTGTTTATTTGCAAAAACATGTAGTTGTCCCTAGGTGGTACCTTTCAGTGACTGAGACATTTGTATGTGTGTGTGACTGCTCCCACTTGTCGGGTTCATAGCTGCAATGTTGGCAGGTGTCAGCATGTGTGCCTTGTGGTTCTCCTTGGCTTCTGCATTGTCCTGGGACTGTGGGAGGGTTTCTGAAGGTTTTGTGAGCTTTGACGTCATGGCCATGTACCACATACTGTGCAGTATGTCTGTCATTCCCCAGGGCTGTAAACTGTCCTTGTGTGATGTGTCTGTGCACCTTAGTCCCTCCCAACATTCCTGTGTTTGTCATCGGTGCATGTGCAATGTCACCTGTCCATGTGGGCTTCACAGATGCACATTGGTGCAGTTCAGGATGCGTGGTGTTGAGGCTGGACTGGTGTAAATGTTTGCATGGATGGTCCCCTAGCTCCCGTTTGTACATGGATGAGGGGCCATGGTGAGTGATTTGTGTTTGTGTATGTGTGATGTACATTTGTGGAACAGGACACATGTCTGGGTTTCCCGGTGTGTACGACATCTGCCTTTGTCATCACAGTGGAGGTGTCATGCATGCTTATGTCACCCCAATGTCTGGTGCCTGGGGGTAGTGCTGTTGTGTGTCAGTCTCTTGCTGTGTTAGCTGGTGTTCATTTAAGCTTGTGTCACTTGCGTCTGTTGGGCTCCCTCTCATCTCACAATGCCTGATTGTCCATTAAGGGTGTCCCAATGATGGTTTACTTTTGTATGGCACTGTGTCCACATCTGTGTCACTGTGGTTCAGCCCCCCTCATGTGTTGTGTAGTTGCCTGGGGATACTGAGACACACACACACATGCTGTGTCAGATGTGCAGTGTGAGGTTGCCTGCTAGTGTTTGTGCATCTGCAGCAGTGCATTGGTATTGCTGTTGTGGGCCTTTGTCTGGATGCTGTTTCGGTGACTTTCCCTGCTGTCCCTGTGAGTCATATCACATCATTGGGCAAATTATTCTTGGTTGTTAGGTGCCATTGCTGGCATGGAATGGGAGTTTGTGAGCTGACACCTACAGTCTACAGAGGTTTTTTTGATTAGTGTGTCTATTTTCGAGATGTGTGTATGCTTGGTGATGGTCTCTTCTGCTCTTGTGTCATTGTACAGTGTATGCATTGTCAGCCCCCATGTGTGGTGCTTGTCTGCACATGGCCGAGAGTGTGTTAGGTTTTCACAGCACTGTTAGCCTCACCACATCTCTGTGGGAATGGGACACAGCCACTAGTTTGCCCCAGAAGTGTTTAATGTGTTGGGAGGAGGGATCATACATGCTGTTTGTTATTTGCAGCTTTGCCCATGATGACACTTACCTTTTGGTCACTGTGATGAGGGGGGGTTTAGACCCCATCACCACAATGCTCAACATCTGCTGCAGTTTGGAAGCCAACACTTAACTTTTGTTCTACACAGTGAGGGGGGGGGGTTACATTGACACAGTGCTATGGTGATGCTTGCCTTGTGTAGGGCATACTCATTTGCTGGTCACACATGTGCTGTTAGTTACATTTTATGTTCAAAGTCATAATCCCTGTTGTGGGTATTTGTCACAGAATACACACTGTTGTCATGATATTAGGGGGGATGTATTTTGCTGACATGCCTAATGTTGGAGTATGATGGATGTGTGGCATATCACGCATCCTATGAGTGGGGGTGGCAGGGGTGATGGGCAACAGGGCCACTATGGGTGGGGGTGGCAGGGGTGATGAGCAACAGGTCCCCTATGACTGGGGGTGGCAGGAGTTCTGCGGAACATAAGCCCTATGGATGGGGGTGGCAGGGGTGCTGGGAATCATAAGCCCTATGATTGGGGGTGGCAGGGATGATGGGCAACAGGTCCCCTATGGCTGGGGGTGGCAGGAGTGCTGGGGAACATAAGCCCTATGAGTGGGGGTGGCAGTAGTGCTGGGCAACAGGTCCCCCATGGCTGGGGGTGGCAGGAGTGCTGGGGAACATAAGCCCTATGGCTGGGGGTGGCAGGGGTGATGGGCAACAAGAGCCCTATGAGTGGGGGTGGCAGGGGTGATGGGCAACAGTTCCCCTATGGCTGGGGGTGGCAGGAGGGCTGGGGAACATAAGCCCTATGAGTGGGGGTGGCAGTAGTGCTGGGCAACAGGTCCCCTATGGCTGGGGGTGGCAGGAGTGCTATGGAACATAAGCCCTATGGGTGTGGGTGGCAGTAGTGATGGACAACAGGTCCCCTGTGGCTGGGGATGGCAGGAGTGCTGGGGAACATGAGCCCTATGGGTGGGGGTGGCAGGGGTGATGGGTAACAGGTCCCCTATGGCTGGGGGTGGCAGGAGTGCTGGGGAACATAAGCCCTGTGGGTGGGGTGGAAGGGGTGATGGACAACTTAAGCCCTATGAGTGGGGGTGGCAGGGGTTATGGGCAACAGGTCCCCTATGGCTGGGGGTGGCAGGAGTGCTGGGGAACATAAGCCCTATGGCTGGAGGTGGCAGGGGTGATGGGCAACAAGAGCCCTATGAGTGGGGGTGGCAGGGGTGATGGGCAACAGTTCCCCTATGGCTGGGGGTGGCAGGAGGGCTGGGGAACATGAGCCCTATGTGTGGGGGTGGCAGGGGTGATGGGCAACAGGTCCCCTATGGCTGGGGGTGGCAGGAGTGCTGGGGAACATAAGCCCTATGAGTGGGGGTGGCAGTAGTGCTGGGCAACAGGTCCCCTATGGCTGGGGGTGGCAGGAGTGCTGGGGAACATAAGCCCTATGGGTGGGGGTGGCAGGGGTGATGGGCAACAGGTCCCCTATGGCTGGGGTTAGCAGGAGTGCTGGGGAACATAAGACCTATGGGTGGGGGTGGCAGGGGTGATGGGTAATATAAGCCCTATGAGTGGGGGTGGCAGGGGTGATGGGCAACAGGTCCCCTATGGCTGGGGGTGGCAGGAGTGCTGGGGAACATAAGACCTATGGCTGGGGGTGGCAGGGGTGATGGGCAACAGGTCCCCTATGGCTGTGGGTGGCAGGAGTTCTGCGGAACATAAGCCCTATGGATGGGGGTGGCAGGGGTGCTGGGAAACATAAGCCCTATGATTGGGGGTGGCAGGGATGATGGGCAACAGGTCCCCTATGGCTGGGGGTGGCAGGAGTGCTGGGGAACATAAGCCCTATGAGTGGGGGTGGCAGTAGTGCTGGGCAACAGTTCCCCCATGGCTGGGGGTGGCAGGAGTGCTATGGAACATAAGCCCTATGGGTGTGGGTGGCAGTAGTGATGGACAACAGGTCCCCTGTGGCTGGGGATGGCAGGAGTGCTGGGGAACATGAGCCCTATGGGTGGGGGTGGCAGGGGTGATGGGTAACAGGTCCCCTATGGCTGGGGGTGGCAGGAGTGCTGGGGAACATAAGCCCTGTGAGTGGGGTGGAAGGGGTGATGGACAACTTAAGCCCTATGAGTGGGGGTGGCAGGGGTTATGGGCAACAGGTCCCCTATGGCTGGGGGTGGCAGGAGTGCTGGGGAACATAAGCCCTATGGCTGGGGGTGGCAGGGGTGATGGGCAACAAGAGCCCTATGAGTGGGGGTGGCAGGGGTGATGGGCAACAGTTCCCCTATGGCTGGGGGTGGCAGGAGGGCTGGGGAACATGAGCCCTATGTGTGGGGGTGGCAGGGGTGATGGGCAACAGGTCCCCTATGGCTGGGGGTGGCAGGAGTGCTGGGGAACATAAGCCCTATGGCTGGGGGTGGCAGGGGTGATGGGCAACATGAACCCTATGAGTGGGGGTGGCAGGGGTGATGGGCAACAGGTTCTTATGGCTGGGGCTGGCAGGAGTGCTGGGGAACATGAGCCCTATGGGTGGGGGTGGCAGGGGTGATGGGCAACATGAACCCTATGAGTGGGGGTGGCAGGGGTGATGGGCAACAGGTTCTTATGGCTGGGGGTGGCAGGAGTGCTGGGGAACATGAGCCCTATGGGTGGGGGTGGCAGGGGTGATGGGCAACAAGTCCCCAATGGCTGGGGGTGGCATGAGTGCTGGGGAACATAAGCCCTATGAGTGGGGGTGGCAGTAATGATGGGCAACAGGTCCCCCATGGCTGGGGGTGGCAGGGGTGATGGGCAACAGGTCCCCTATGGCTGGGGGTGGCAGGAGTGCTGGGAAACATAAGCCCTATGGGTGGGGGGGCAGGGGTGATGGGCAAAATGAGCCCTATGAGTGGGGGTGGCAGGGGTGCTGGCCATACAACCCCTATGGTGGCCTGTTGTTTGTGGCCAGGATGTGGATCCCCTGTGTGTGTGTGCTATTTTGCGGGTACGTGTTGTTTTTTTGTGTGGTAGGTGTCTGACTTACCGTCTTTGCCGTCGGTTCCTGATCCGGTCATAGATGTAGAGTACTGGTATGACCTGCGTGATGGGATTCATTATGTGTTTGTGTCATACACGCTGCTGTGGATTGAATTGTGGCGTGAATCGTAGCTGATATGCTTTTCCGGATGCTGTGACGTGCCGTACGCATCGTACTTGTCAGGCCGGAAACTGCTATGGATACTGCTTCCGGGCGACTCGGTTCGGCGTTAGGAGTTACGGCTCAGACGGAGAATGTTGCTTTACTCACAGCCTACGTGCCGGTCGTGTTTTTGGCAGTTGTGCATCGTACGTCCTCTGCAGGACGGACTGGCTACGGGTATGTGTCGGTCGCACAGTAAGGCTTCAAACAGCTCTTGGGATCTGTCCGACCCAGTATCAGAATTGAACCCTTTGCGTTAAGTGTCCATCCCTTTTTGTGATGTAACCCTGGTGCAACAAGATATTAAATTTCTCTCGTTGTTGCATAATTTCACTGCATGGGACAATGTTTCATAATCTATCCCCCGATGCATTTAATTGTAAATGTAACTTTTTGCATCATTGTAAAATATAAGGCAATCTAATGCAGCACCTTCGCTGAGGCGTTTGCTTAAGAAGAAAAGTTTTGCTTAAAATGAGGCACAGGGTCAAGACTGATTTGCATATGGCCATGTCTGAACTGGGGTGGTGTAGTGGGCAAAAGAACGATGGATTTAACCCAGATCTCTTGACTGGGGGAGAATGTATGCATTGTCAGCATTCCGTCCATCATTTGTTTGTTGTAACGCTTTTCGCCCTAAGTGGGATGGGTATTCCCAGACGTGGGACCCGTGCTCACTACGCCACTGGAGTCAAGCTATCCTGGCTGATGACGGCTGATAGCCAGAAACCGGTCCTAGGATGCTTGATTCCGGTCCAAGGAAGACATGGCTTGGCAGTTCGGGCTGGACTGTTCCCATGAGGCACAGGGTCAAGACTGATTTGCATATGGCCATGTCTGAACTGGGGTGGTGTAGTGGGCAAAAGAACGATGGATTTAACCCAGATCTCTTGACTGGGGGAGAATGTATGCATTGTCAGCATTCCGTCCATCATTTGTTTGTTGTAACGCTTTTCGCCCTAAGTGGGATGGGTATTCCCAGACGTGGGACCCGTGCTCACTACGCCACTGGAGTCAAGCTATCCTGGCTGATGACGGCTGATAGCCAGAAACCGGTCCTAGGATGCTTGATTCCGGTCCAAGGAAGACATGGCTTGGCAGTTCGGGCTGGACTGTTCCCATGAGGCACAGGGTCAAGACTGATTTGCATATGGCCATGTCTGAACTGGGGTGGTGTAGTGGGCAAAAGAACGATGGATTTAACCCAGATCTCTTGACTGGGGGAGAATGTATGCATTGTCAGCATTCCGTCCATCATTTGTTTGTTGTAACGCTTTTCGCCCTAAGTGGGATGGGTATTCCCAGACGTGGGACCCGTGCTCACTACGCCACTGGAGTCAAGCTATCCTGGCTGATGACGGCTGATAGCCAGAAACCGGTCCTAGGATGCTTGATTCCGGTCCAAGGAAGACATGGCTTGGCAGTTCGGGCTGGACTGTTCCCATGAGGCACAGGGTCAAGACTGATTTGCATATGGCCATGTCTGAACTGGGGTGGTGTAGTGGGCAAAAGAACGATGGATTTAACCCAGATCTCTTGACTGGGGGAGAATGTATGCATTGTCAGCATTCCGTCCATCATTTGTTTGTTGTAACGCTTTTCGCCCTAAGTGGGATGGGTATTCCCAGACGTGGGACCCGTGCTCACTACGCCACTGGAGTCAAGCTATCCTGGCTGATGACGGCTGATAGCCAGAAACCGGTCCTAGGATGCTTGATTCCGGTCCAAGGAAGACATGGCTTGGCAGTTCGGGCTGGACTGTTCCCATGAGGCACAGGGTCAAGACTGATTTGCATATGGCCATGTCTGAACTGGGGTGGTGTAGTGGGCAAAAGAACGATGGATTTAACCCAGATCTCTTGACTGGGGGAGAATGTATGCATTGTCAGCATTCCGTCCATCATTTGTTTGTTGTAACGCTTTTCGCCCTAAGTGGGATGGGTATTCCCAGACGTGGGACCCGTGCTCACTACGCCACTGGAGTCAAGCTATCCTGGCTGATGACGGCTGATAGCCAGAAACCGGTCCTAGGATGCTTGATTCCGGTCCAAGGAAGACATGGCTTGGCAGTTCGGGCTGGACTGTTCCCATGAGGCACAGGGTCAAGACTGATTTGCATATGGCCATGTCTGAACTGGGGTGGTGTAGTGGGCAAAAGAACGATGGATTTAACCCAGATCTCTTGACTGGGGGAGAATGTATGCATTGTCAGCATTCCGTCCATCATTTGTTTGTTGTAACGCTTTTCGCCCTAAGTGGGATGGGTATTCCCAGACGTGGGACCCGTGCTCACTACGCCACTGGAGTCAAGCTATCCTGGCTGATGACGGCTGATAGCCAGAAACCGGTCCTAGGATGCTTGATTCCGGTCCAAGGAAGACATGGCTTGGCAGTTCGGGCTGGACTGTTCCCATGAGGCACAGGGTCAAGACTGATTTGCATATGGCCATGTCTGAACTGGGGTGGTGTAGTGGGCAAAAGAACGATGGATTTAACCCAGATCTCTTGACTGGGGGAGAATGTATGCATTGTCAGCATTCCGTCCATCATTTGTTTGTTGTAACGCTTTTCGCCCTAAGTGGGATGGGTATTCCCAGACGTGGGACCCGTGCTCACTACGCCACTGGAGTCAAGCTATCCTGGCTGATGACGGCTGATAGCCAGAAACCGGTCCTAGGATGCTTGATTCCGGTCCAAGGAAGACATGGCTTGGCAGTTCGGGCTGGACTGTTCCCATGAGGCACAGGGTCAAGACTGATTTGCATATGGCCATGTCTGAACTGGGGTGGTGTAGTGGGCAAAAGAACGATGGATTTAACCCAGATCTCTTGACTGGGGGAGAATGTATGCATTGTCAGCATTCCGTCCATCATTTGTTTGTTGTAACGCTTTTCGCCCTAAGTGGGATGGGTATTCCCAGACGTGGGACCCGTGCTCACTACGCCACTGGAGTCAAGCTATCCTGGCTGATGACGGCTGATAGCCAGAAACCGGTCCTAGGATGCTTGATTCCGGTCCAAGGAAGACATGGCTTGGCAGTTCGGGCTGGACTGTTCCCATGAGGCACAGGGTCAAGACTGATTTGCATATGGCCATGTCTGAACTGGGGTGGTGTAGTGGGCAAAAGAACGATGGATTTAACCCAGATCTCTTGACTGGGGGAGAATGTATGCATTGTCAGCATTCCGTCCATCATTTGTTTGTTGTAACGCTTTTCGCCCTAAGTGGGATGGGTATTCCCAGACGTGGGACCCGTGCTCACTACGCCACTGGAGTCAAGCTATCCTGGCTGATGACGGCTGATAGCCAGAAACCGGTCCTAGGATGCTTGATTCCGGTCCAAGGAAGACATGGCTTGGCAGTTCGGGCTGGACTGTTCCCATGAGGCACAGGGTCAAGACTGATTTGCATATGGCCATGTCTGAACTGGGGTGGTGTAGTGGGCAAAAGAACGATGGATTTAACCCAGATCTCTTGACTGGGGGAGAATGTATGCATTGTCAGCATTCCGTCCATCATTTGTTTGTTGTAACGCTTTTCGCCCTAAGTGGGATGGGTATTCCCAGACGTGGGACCCGTGCTCACTACGCCACTGGAGTCAAGCTATCCTGGCTGATGACGGCTGATAGCCAGAAACCGGTCCTAGGATGCTTGATTCCGGTCCAAGGAAGACATGGCTTGGCAGTTCGGGCTGGACTGTTCCCATGAGGCACAGGGTCAAGACTGATTTGCATATGGCCATGTCTGAACTGGGGTGGTGTAGTGGGCAAAAGAACGATGGATTTAACCCAGATCTCTTGACTGGGGGAGAATGTATGCATTGTCAGCATTCCGTCCATCATTTGTTTGTTGTAACGCTTTTCGCCCTAAGTGGGATGGGTATTCCCAGACGTGGGACCCGTGCTCACTACGCCACTGGAGTCAAGCTATCCTGGCTGATGACGGCTGATAGCCAGAAACCGGTCCTAGGATGCTTGATTCCGGTCCAAGGAAGACATGGCTTGGCAGTTCGGGCTGGACTGTTCCCATGAGGCACAGGGTCAAGACTGATTTGCATATGGCCATGTCTGAACTGGGGTGGTGTAGTGGGCAAAAGAACGATGGATTTAACCCAGATCTCTTGACTGGGGGAGAATGTATGCATTGTCAGCATTCCGTCCATCATTTGTTTGTTGTAAGAAGAAAAGGGAGCATTTTTTTGTCTCAGCCTTTCAAATGTGAGCGATGCAACTACACTTTCAGCAAATCAGTTTGTTCAGTTTCATATTATGTAAGAAGAAGAATAACATAGTCAGTTTACTACATTTTAAAAACGCCGGTAGGTACCTACCCATGATGAATTTCGGTGTCACTATCAAAGATCTTTATTTCGGCCACTAAGGCCATAAAAGCACAAGTAAAATAAATACATTACATACAAATTGCTGGTGATATCCTTTTTCTGAGAATTTGTGTTGGCGAGGTCAACTCCTCTTGTCGCTAGCTTAGAAAGGATTGTACAATAATCACACAGCATATGGCCTTTACATTAGCCGCAAAGTAAAAATCAATAAAGTGTATATGCATGAACAATGGGGTGATTTTAAGAAAAAGATCAATTTCATTCAGATATGGTCACTGAAAAAGGAACAAAAAGAATGCCTTTGGGTAGCAAGGTATCAGATTGTGATGAATAAAAAGACAATTACATAAAAAAAGACAGTGACAATGTCAGTATAAAAATGTGGGCATAGCATTTTTAAAAAGATACATTAAATCCAGGAGCCCGCCGCCTTGTCTTGCAATTCCTGGGAGCGAGTAGATGCGCAAGCAGATCTTCGTCTATAATAGGATTTTAGCTTGCAATCAGGGCCATGCATGCTAGACAGGACTCAGGTCGGACAGGGGCTGGTGTGTTTACAAGGAAAAAAGGCCTAGACTGTTTACAACAATTGGTATGAAAAGAAAAAAAAGAAAAAAAAAGTATCAATTTTAAAAGAAGAACAGCAATTCATAAAACATTAGATTTATGAGCCCCTTGCGCCACTTTTGCGTCACTTTTAACATGGGAAAAGTGACGCAAAAGTGGCGCAAGGGGCTCATAAATCTGCCCCCTATAGTCGTTTAAAATAGCGCTAAACATAGGGAACGACAATTTATTTTATTCATTTTAAGAGGGAAAGTACAGGACCAGATTGGCATGATGTGCAGTGCTGAACTGGGGTTGGCCTATGAGCTCTTCTTTAAGATAGCTCTACGAGTACACCACATAGAATACAAAAAGTGCGAGATGGAGAACACAATGGGCATATCGGTATCGTACATAAATAACCTATACACCTTGTGACAGTGTCTGGACCCCAGGTTCCTGCACAACTGTAGCAGCCAACGAGACCTTGAGCTCCTATAACCATGGCAGAAGAATATCACATGAATGTCAGTTTCCTCTGCATTCTCGCACGCTAGGCAAACCAGACTGGGCTCACCCGCCCACTTGTTGGTAAATGATCGGAGCGGGATGAATTTCCCAAGTAAATTATTTCCCAACAATGAATCATTTTCAAAATATATCACAGCTGGTTAGGTGTGTCAGTGGGTTGCATGGGTTAAGTGCATGGAAAATAACAGTACCTATTACTTATGATGACACGCAAATGAGGCAAAGAAATAGTAAGGGTAGGATTAAAAACGAAGAATTTCTTTTTCGACAATAGTAAGGGTAGAATTAAAAACAAAGAATTTGCTTTTCGCAATGGTTTCCCAATGATGTTCCTCTTTTTTGCCCTTGTGCAATAGCTTCACCTTATGTGTATTAACTCAAAATGATTATTCTACATGCTGTCTTGGGTAATCAGCAGGCATTATGCAAAATTAATGTGCTCTGTCTTTTTGGGATCATTGGAAAGCTTATCAAATTTGCCACGTGATAGTTGAAACCTACATGCTTGTTGCATCCGGGTGGAAGCGCCTGCATTGACCAGGTGGAAAGGCTTCGGAACTCGATGCCTGTTCGAATAAGAATTTACAATCACTTCAGCTTCCTGACGGCCTAAAAATCTGGCTATCCTTTTCACAAAAGGGCAGGTGATAATATGTATTAATGGTAGGCAGTTATGTGAACGTGAGTCTACTCACACACTCCACAATACTTCATACATGTATGTAGTGACGCATCGCACTAGGGGCCTGGTTTACAGTCTGGTGGATGGGCACTCTACCACAAAAGTGACTGATCTCCCGGACAGGATATTTGTCACATTTGTGACAGAGTACCCATCTGCCAAATTCTAGACCCTTAGTTGCAATCTTTGGACCTCACTTACTTTTAAAAAAATTCTCATATATGTCATGGTGCATCCAACCAGGGCAAAACTGGGATCTCAAACCAGCCCTGGCAATAAGGTCCGACTGGCCCCGGGAGGGGATGGGGAACTGGCGCTTCACACGCTTTTGTTACAAAGGCCCTATTTTGCAACACTGCTGCAAAACCAACCCCCAGTAAAACAAGCATTGGCATAGCCAATAGTCAAGTCAAGTCAAAAACACTTTATTCGATTATTAAAAATCATAAAAGTATACTATACAAATAAATAATTTTAAAAATTCCAGAGCATATCATAAATACATAAAAGCCAGTAACATATACATAAAGATCAGTTCAAGTATACACTGAGGTTTTATATTAACAAATATTTCATAATTCATAACCCTGGTATTTCATATAATACAGGAAAATTAATTTATATTATAGAATTAGAATTTAAAGAAGTATTTACTGTATCAACACCTATAATCATCCGGAGTCTCTTCCCTCTGGCACGGATTGAAGCAATCAGAAAATTAGCTACACCAAACATCACTAGAGGGGTCTCCAATAACTGAAGATAATACAATGCAGGTTTATACTTTACAAACCCCTTTTCCCTTAACAGTGGTTTGATGAACTTTTTCCTACTTTCCTCATAAAAAGAACAGAAAAACACAAAATGTGTCTGATCTTGATCGGAGAAATTGTCACATTCACAAGGCACATTCTCCCTTGGATTACACCATTTATCGTAAATACCCAACAGGAAATGTGCCTGGTTAAATCTGAATTTTGTTAGAAGCCATCGATGGTAAGGTCTAGTAACAATGGTCAGATAAGGTTGGATTGACAGTGTCGAAATCAACAAGTAGTGTGACCTAACTGTTGGCTTAATAATTTCCCTTGCTTCTCGATCTAATTCTCGTGTTTTCATAAAGTGAGTTTTTACCCAAGTAATATCTTCCTTGGTCAGATTTTCCGGATGCAGGTATAGTTCAGGGCGACCCAAAAGTGCTGCAGATGTTTTAATAAATGTCAACCACAAAATATCTGCCGCTTTGTCGCGCCCCATACAATCCTTAATAATCTCATGGTTTAAAGTAAGGTTGGGGTTCAACCAAATTCTAATCCATAATAAAAGCGGTGCCATATTTAACATATCTGTAATATACCCTATCCCTATTTCCAAATGCACTGCAAAGGAAGATGTAGATTGAGGGAGCCCCAAGACAGATCGCAAGAATTTGTTTTCTTCTCTTTGTAACGGTGCTAGGTCTTTATAGCCCCAAATTGCTGCCCCATGCCTTGCTATGGCTAGAGTTTTTGACCTGTAGATCTTTAGTATGGCCTCAGCTGGTTTGCCCCCTAGTCTTTTCGCGAAGCCTAATATAGCTGCCGCAGATCTTTTCACGGCTACTACTTTATTAGCAACTTGGTGTACCCAAGACCCAATGTCATCAAACACTACGCCAAGATAGGTGAAAACTTTCACACTCGATATTACTTGGCCATTACAAGTGAGAGTTTTCATGTTGTTCCTGCATTTCCCCATAGCCATGACATGCGATTTCTCTACATTTATCACAAGGTCCAGATTTTGCATAAAATCCCCAAAATAATTTAACAGATGTTGTAGACCCACAGGGGTCCTTGACAGCAACACCGTGTCATCAGCATACAATAAAACAGGCACTGGGACTCCCCCCATGCGCGGGACATCAGCAGATGCTGCCGCCAAGGTAGAACCCAGTGAGTTTATGTATAAAGAAAATAACATTGGGGCCAGGATACACCCCTGGCGGACTCCCCTGCCGGAATTGAGACCAGCAGTACACTTCCCGTCTTGTGATATACGAATAACCGCAGTCAGATCTCTATGGAGCTCTGCCAAGAAATTCACCAAGGCCCGATCTAAACCCAGCTCCAGGAGCATTGTCCACAGTTTCGATCTGTTAACTAGATCGAAAGCCGTGGCCAAGTCCATGAAGGCCAGGTATATTGCCCCTTTTGTCGCAACAGTATATTTACTGACTATTAGATGTAAATTCAGGCACTGGTCTTCGGTGCCTCGACCACTTCTAAAGCCATACTGTGCATTACACAGGATATCGTTATTAGATGCCCATGCGGAAATTTTGGACAGAATAACCTTTCCCAGTATTTTAAAGGAGGAGTCCAATAATGATATGGGCCGATAACATCTAGGGTCCCCCCTCTGGCCCTTCTTAAAGATCGGGACAATAATAGCCCGTGACCAGGATGTAGGGAATCTGCTATTGTCAATAGAAACCACATTAAAAACATTAGTAAGGACTATTGACCATATTTCAGGATGTGCTTTAAACATATCAGCAGGTACCCCATCTGGGCCAGGGGCCTTATGACTAACCGTCTCCTCTATAGCCTTTTGTGTTTCTTTGATCGTAAATCTCAATGGGGGCTCTGATTCCACGCTTACATAGCCAATAGGTCTCGCCTTTGGGACCTTATATCTGTTTAGTTATCCAGGACAATATCCTTGGTGCAGCAACATCAACTGTTGCATGGCTTAACACTTATAAGGTCCCAAAGGCAACACCTATTGGCTATGCCAATGCTTGTTTCATTTTTGGGTTGCTGTGTTTGGGTTTAGACGAGGTTATCTGGTAGCTCAGCTCAGAAGAAATTCATTCATTTCAGTGATCTGTGTTTGACCCCAAGGTCACAGGTTTGAATCTCATCAGGTCTGCCTCAGTTTGTCATTACTGAGAGGCAGAAAAATACCCCTTTTATTAGGTCTCGCCTACACAGCGCGCATGCGCTGCAAAGGAGAGAGACCTAATGCCATCGGCACAGCTTTGGGGGAAAAAACGTGCACGCGATGCATTGCTTGCAATGGTAACGCGTGCACGTCTGGCGATTTCCTTGTGGGAGCGCGCAGCGCCATATGGTGGCACCATATGGTCGCACGCTCCCACAAGGGAATTTCTCAGGCCCCCTCCCCTGCGCGATTATACTTTAAGCATTGGCATAGCCAATAGGTCTCGCTTTTGGGACCATATAAGTATGTTTACTTTTGCTATAATCGCTGCACGTAAAGCGCGGGAGCCGTGATTATAGCAAAAGTACAGAAATAAATGTATTTTTCTATTTCTTTACCTTTGCTATAATCGCGGCAACCGTGCGATTATAGCAAAAGTAAATATACATATAAGGTCCCAAAAGCGAGTCCTATTGGCTATGCCAATGCTTGTTATGATTGAACTGTTAAGTAGATTTTTAAATAATGGCTCATATTGGTTAGTGGAATAATACGAGGTGACCAATTCTGCCAGGGATCTTTGTAATTTACTTAATTTACGGTTGCGTCTACTGTTGGACTTTGCAATTTTTTTGCCTGCTCAGAAGTGTCTGAGCTGCTGGACTTCATCGTTTGACAGTTATATAGCTTTGGTGCTGTGTTAGGCACATGTGGTACAGTGTAGCAAACATAGGGGCATATTATCAAGAAACGGCGTTAAGATTATCGCCGCTTTAGCAACAGAAAACTGCCGCTAAAGCGGCGATAATGGGCTTGATAATATGCCGCAGAGAATTCCCATAGAAACCCATGCTCTGGTGTCAACATGGGCTTCTATTGGAATTCTCTGCGGCATATTATCAAGCCCATTATCGCCATTTTAGCGGCAGATTTCTGCCACTAAAGCGGCGATAATTTTAATGCTGTCAGGTTTTGTGGAGTGTAATGTTGCGCAGTTTTGCCATCTTTATGGGATCGAATCCACATTGTGAGTGAAATGCTTTTCTCTTGGAGTGGATAGATGACGAGCAGCAACAGCAAAAAGCACTGACAAAACCAGAAGGCGAGGCGTGGTGGTTATGCCAATGATTGTTTTAAAATGACAAGGAACATAGCCAAAATATTTGAATCCGTTTTTGTTTCGTTTACGCCAGGTCATAGAGCTTCAACATATACATTTTCATATTCAATTTGTGAAGTCTAATAGACTTTTACTTTTTTTCTAAATGCTTGACAAATATATTAATGCTGGGCAGAGATGGTAAAAGTCATTATCAAGGCTCTGAGTGCAGCAAGTCACCCTAATTGTATAGGTATTACCAGTCACTTGTTTGTATTGCATATTTGAAACAGTTGTCTAGCTGTTTTCTAGAAACTAGTGACATCTTTGAACCACTCACAAACAGAACAACTACCTTAGGGCTAGGAAGCCTACTTTGTTTCAGTAGTCAATGGGACAGGATGTGAAAGAGCAGTAAGTGAAATAAGACATGGCATAGAAGGAAGGGAACGCAACTGCGTCCGGAGTCTGGTGCGAAGAAAGCAATTGATTACCAAGGCATAACAAGGTTGAGGAGCAATGACAGAAAGCGGAGCTATGTGACAAAAGAGCTAGTGACCTGGAGAAGAACGAGGACATGGACTGAAGTGAAGACAGTAATCAAGGTAAAGGAAGTGATGATGGAGGCAGGAGAGATGGCAGAGTGGGGAGCGGTGGGACAACTGAGCAGGAAAGGCAAAAAGGTGAGATCGAGGAATGAAGACGTGGAGCCAGGAAATCCCCGGGAAGCCTTGGCAATCCTGCTGCTTGCGTTTGCACGACACTGGTGGCGAAGGCGTTGCTTCAGAAAGGGGACAGCTTTCAACTGTTTAGCTGTAGAAAATCGGTATTAAAACAGGGCTTATACCTTGCAAGGCTGAAGCATCCAATATGAGTAACGGCTGTTGGTTTCCATGGAAATGGCCCGGCAATCATGTGACTATTGCCTATTGATTAGTAGTTAGGATACTGTTATACGTAATTTAGCCGTAAAATAATGAAATGGTAAAGACCATCTACTCCCTTACCTATCCAACCTTACTTTGGATTATTTGTCAAGAAATCGAACAATATTGTTTGCAAAATGTATCCAACGATAACATTAACAAGAGTGCGCGGAAGCAGGGGGAGGGGAGAGAGGAGGGGGCCTGCGCTGGATTCCCTTGCGGGAGCGAGCAGCAAGGTGCGATAATTGGTAACATATGGCACCGCTGCTCGCTCCTGCAAGGGAATTGCCAAACGTGCACACGTTGCCATTGAAAGCAATGCAATGCATGCACGTTTTTGGCCTCAAAACTGACTTGATTGCTAAAGGTCTTTTTCCTACGTAGCGCATGCGTGTTCCATAAGCGAGACCTAAAAACGGCTCCCACGCTTCCAGCATGCCGGGGAAACGCCTGGTGCCCTCTACCGCCAGTCTGGCCCTACATCCAAGAACAGTCCAACCACACATTCTTAAAGAGCTTTCAGGAAGTCAATTGAATCCGAACCATATCGTTGCTTTTTCAGGGGTATGTATCTATATTTATTGCTTCTGTATAATACAAGCATAATGTCAGAAAAACAAATTGAAATGTTAACGTTGCAACAACTGCTGGATTAACTTTTCAATACGCCTTGGTCAAAACCGTGTTGTAATGGTGGGCTGAGGTTGAAAGTGAAATTTGGCAAACATTTTCTGTGTCGCTCCTGCACAGTGTCATCTTAAGGATTTTGGCCTGGGGAAAGAAATGCATTGATGCCCCTGAGCGGAACATTTCTGAATTTTATTACCCATCTGCTAATTCATGTCCCATGATACCAAACAATATTGAATGATATGTTAGATGTTAACATAGAGAAATAGACGGAAGGTCCACGGGGCACCTTCAGAGGAGGAAATGCTTTAAAATAAATTATCGGAACTATGAAACTGCATGTAATGGCAGCAGGGGCAGTGAGCGTGGAGGCAGGATCAAAAGTGTGGCTAAAAAAATAAACATTCGGTGAGTTTTTTTGCCTTAAAAAAAAACAAATCGTTTCCATCACAAAGCTTCAAGTGATTTCGTAATTAAAGAAAGTACTGGCTCCAAAGAACCTTTTATTGTTTTCAGATTGACCAGTTGCATATTTACATTTCTTTCAGGCAAGCTGGCACCCTGGCAAGGCGGCTTGTTTAGCTGCCTGCCCCTCCCTGGGTTTCACAGCACAGAAGCCTTCTTGCCTTACACTTTGGCTGAAGCATTTCAACGGTCGGAATTAGCCGTTCCAGGACTGTTGTCTTTTCACAAACGTTTTTGCATAAATTGAAAAAAAGGATTGGCGCATCGTGCCCCTCTGATCCCGCCCTCTTGGAACTCTGGGCACCTTGGAAGGTGGGGACCCGGGGCAATTGCCCATTTTGCCTATGCCTTATTTTTTCTCTCCTCCTGTGCTGAAAAATACTTACCCCCTTCAGGCTTCTATCATAAACTCACTACATTTAAACACCGCTTGAAATTTGAGGCACATTTGTATATGGTTATTACAAAAGCAATTGGAGGAATACAAGAACATGAAAACTCAAAAATTTGACAGAGGTCTCGAAAATGTATCATTGTCATATGCATCACAATTTATCGCTATTCATTCATCAATTCTGCCTTTTTGTTCAGTATGTGATTTAAGACTCGCAACCTCTGACCTTTTTTCTATCCACTATATTATACTATAAATGCTTTTTATGCACCTGCAAAATGGGCAACTGATATATAATTTGTATTAAAGTGCTGAGTGGTATTTTAGCATCTATTTATAATTTTTGGGGATATTTTGAGATTTTGTTCAAATTTACAGGCTACAGATTGAGCAAAGGTCTAACAATACCAATACATAACCATCACAGTCACGCCTAGCATTCATGAAGGCCTACATTAATGTGCATATTAAACAGCTAGAGAATTTTGGGTCGTAACGTCATTGGTATCGTGTGACCTTCTGTCATGTTTTGCCCGCCCAGGAAGGAGGGGAGTAAAGTTTTTGATTGGCCACTAATAATGTCCTTTAGGACCCTGGACCCAAAAATATCTCCCATTGTTTGATCTGGATATATAAGAACCTGGAATGAGTATGTGCCCCTGATTTCTTTGATAGCTGTTTTGTTGAAAACAGCCCTTGTTCAAAGTTTGCTCAAAGGGATCTTTTTGCATTAGCCTTTTATTGTTTTACTTCTGCCACACATTCAAGTATCTGAGAAAACAAATACTACCAGTGTTTCAGCACAAATCCCATATCAGCCAACAGCTTCACTTGTCCATTGATTAATGGGTGTTATGCTCTTCTTATCTGTATAAACATGGCAGGGTCTTCCATGAATCCATTCTGGCATTACCTCTGTCGCTCAGTCCATGACACTTGTTAAGATAATTCAGATCATTAAAAGACTCCGCAAACCTCGGCTGTTGACGTGTTCGTTGATAATTCCCAGAAAAACTTTCCCTGCAATCTTTTAGAAATCCTCCCTGCTCATCCTGAAAGCTTGGTTAACTGTGTGATGAACACATCCGTCACTTTCAATCCTAAATTGACTTTCTGTTGTGGCTGCTGCGAGATCCTCGAGTACTCTAACTGTTCAGCGCGTGCCATCGACGAAGACAGTGATTGGCTTATCAAAGAGGCTCTGTTGATGAATGGATGTTATCGGTTTCTAGAAATAAGCACGCAGACAGATAGCCCACGTGACAGGCGATGCTGCCTCCCGTCAGTGTGAAGATTAAGTGCTAACCGCGCTATGTTGGACTAGTTGTTTTAGTTTTTTGATTGTAAAACACATCTCTAATTAAATGCTTTTAAAATCAATTGTTACACACCTCAGATTCATTTGTCCTGCTTTCATTTTAAAAGACGGGTGTAATTAATGAGTCTTGTTAAAACGTGGCTTTCTTTCATCAGCTGCCGATTCTGGTATCTTTGAATGTCCTGCATACCAAGGTTCTCCTCAATTAAAAAAAAGAAATAAGCTACTGCCAGGAGATGTCAATCAAGCAGCTGCATACATTACACAGGTGGTCAGTGTGTAGCAAGGGTGCACACTGGCTCTAATGCAAGTAAGGAAAACCGTCCTCCTGCTTACAGGTTGGGTTGTCAAATGCAGCCATCTTATGTTGCAATGGGCCCCTAACAACCCTGGGCACTAGTTCCACTGCACAGGCTCCACCAATGATAGCTATGCGCCTGAGCGTGGTCAGGTTTTCTAACGCTCTTACAGCCGCCATTGCATGCTGCTCGTTTAGAGATGAATTAGCCTTCGATACATTTTTGTAAGATGACTCCATGTCAACAGGAATGCAGTTTACCGATTTCGACGTTTGATTTAACAGCAAAGCAATTCTGAGTGTTTTATCACTTCGGTTGACCCTGACAACAATGATCTGTATACACTGCAGGTGCATTGTCCGTCTGCGCCCATACACACCTGGACCGTGCCCAGCGCCAGAACCCCTGGCCCCCGCGAACGCAACAACGCCCGTCTCCGCTACGATGCCAGCACCCTCCACACACTCAACACTGGACGATCACACACCTGCTTCCTGGCTGCCCCGAAGCGCATCCAAGGACCCTTCTCCTGCCGGAGCTGCAGCTTCACCAGCCTCCGATCTACCAAACCACCCACTGAGAAAGGACGCAACAACCTCAGATGCATTCTACTGAACACCTGCTCCGCCAGGAAACACTCCATCGAACTCTGGGACCTACTCAACTCCACCTCCCCAGACGGCGCCTTTCTGACGGAGACCTGGTTGAACCCCTCCTCAGCACCCGACATCGCCATAGCCATCACTGATGGCTACAAGATCACCCGCAGGGACCGCACCAACGTAACAGGAGGAGGAATCGTCATTGTCCACAGGAACACCCTCAGAGTCTCGACCAGCGCTGACGACACCCTCAGCACCGCCGAACACCTGCTCTTCCAGATCCACACTGATTCAAACACCACCCTCAGAGGAACCCTCATCTACAGACCCCCTGGACCACAGCCACAGTTCAGCGATGCCATCACCGACTTCGTCAGCATGCACTCCCTCGCCTCCACAAACTACATCCTCCTCGGGGACCTGAACCTCCACCTCGATAACAACAACGACACCAGCTCCACCACCTTGATTGACAATCTCGCCAACCTCGGACTCAGACAGCTCGTCACAACACCCACCCACTCAGCTGGCCACACGCTTGACCCCATCTTCTCTGCATCCTCCCACGTCTCCTTCAGTCACACCACCGAACTCCACTGGACCGACCATCGCTGCATCCACTTCACCTTCCGGAAACCCACCATGCAACACCGCACTCAACAGATCCCTTGCTGATGCTGGAGCAAAGTCACCGAAGACCAGCTAAACACCACCCTCGCCCGAAGCCCACCCGTCGACCCCGCCGACCCCGACACTGCCGCCCGCAACCTTAGACAGTGGATCGATGACTGCGCCAACACCCTCACCCCGCTCAAGAAACCCTCCAACAGACACACCAACAAGAAAGCCAGTTGGTTCACCACTGAACTCCAGGCAAACCTGCCGAAAACTAGAAAAGAAATGGCACCACGAACAGACACAGACAGCTACGCAGCCCACAAGAACGCCATCCGCAGACACCATCACCTCATCAGATCCGCCAAAAGGACCTCCTTCAAAGACCGCCTAGATAACAACACACACAACAGCAAAGAGCTCTTCAACATCGTGAAGGAACTCTCCAACCCCAGCTCCAACACCAACGACATCCCACCTTCACAAGACCTATGGGACGCCTTCATCACCTTCTTCCATCGCAAGATCACAGACATCCATGAGAGCTTTAACACCCAGACCGCCCCGACAATCACCAAGACCTCCGACCTCACAGCAACCACCCCCACCGATCCCCTGCTCACCTGGTTCAACATAAACGACAACGACACCATCATAATCATGAACACCATCCACTCCGGCTCTCCGTCAGACCCATGCCCACACAACAGCTTCAACAAAGCCAGCTCCACCATCGCACCCCATCTCTGCAAGGCCATCAACATCTCCTTCGAGACCGCGACCTTACCGGAAAGCTGGAAGCACGCCGAGATCAACGCCCTACTCAAAAAACGCAAGGCGGATCCCAAGGACCTCAAGAACTTCCAACCCATCTCCCTGCTCCCGTTCCCAGCGAAGGTCATCGAGAAGACCATCAACAGACAACTGAAACGCTAGCTCGAGGAGAACAGCATCCTGGATCCGTCCCAGTCGGGGTTCCGCAGCAACCACAGCACCGAAACCACCCTCACCGCTGCCACTGATGACATCAGGATCCTACTGGACAACGGCAAAAACACGGCCCTCATCCTCCTAGACCTGTCAGCTGCCTTCGACACCTTCTACCACCGCACCCTAAGCACATGCCTCCACAACGCTGGGATCCGAGAAAAAACCCTGGACTGGACCACCTACTTCCTCTCCAGCAGAACCCAGAGCGTCCGCATCCCCCTTTCTGATCCAAAGCCTCCGAGATCATCTGCAGCGTACCCCAAGGATCATCCCTCAGCCCGACATTGTTCAACATCTACATGGTACCACTCGCTCACGTCGCCCAACTGCACAACCTCAACATCATCTCCTATGCCGACAACACCCAGCTGATCCTCTCCCTCACCAAGGACCCCCTCACCGCCCAAACCAACCTTCACGAAGGAATGAAAGCCGTCGCCGAGTGGATGAAGTTCAGCTGCCTGAAGCTGAACTCAGACAAGACGGAAGTCCACTCCCTCGGTGTGGGATGACTCCTGGTGGCCGACCGCACTGGGAGCAGCACCTACATCACTGACCATGCACGCAACCTAGGGTCCATCCTTGACTCAACACTCTCCATGACCAAGCAAGTCAACGCCGTCTCGTCCTCCTACTTCAACACCCTCTGCATGCTCCGCAAGATCTGCAGGTGGATCCCCACCGAAACAAGAAGAACGGTCACACAGGCCCTCGTCAGCAGCAGGCTAGACTATGGCAACGCCCTCTACGCAGGAGCCTCCGCCAAACTCCTGAAACAGCTACAACGCACACAGAACCCCTCCGCATGCTTGATCCTCAACATCCCTCGCCACAGCCACATCACACCCCACCTAAAATACCTGCACTGGCTTCCCATCAACAAGATGATCACCTTCAAGCTCCTCACCCACGCACACAAAGCACTCCACAACACCAGACCAATATACCTCAACAGACGACTCACCTTCTACACCCCAAACCGCCAGCTCCGCTCCGCCGACCTCGCCCTCGCCACCGTCCCCCGCATCCGTAGAGCGAACACCGGCGGCAGATCGTTCTCCCACCTCGCCGCCAAAACCTGGAACACCCTCCTCATCTTTCTACGGCAGACCCAGGACCTACTCACCTTCAGGAGACTACTCAAGACCTGGCTATTCGAGCAGTAGCAGCACCCCTCCCCTCAGCGCCTTGAGACCCTCACGGGTGAGTAGTGCACTTTACAAATGTTTGCTTGATTGATTTGTGACAGGGAATCCACTAGTAACTTTTCCCTTTTGTGAAATCCTGACAAAGCTCGTAGTTACTGTCATAGGTTGGCATTCAAAGAAGCATCCTGGATATTGCGTTTTTAGCCCTTTTAGGAGCTTTCTTTAATATTTGTCTTCTACTGTTACATGGCCGTCCTACAGGCGAAGCTGGGTTGATTGGAGGCATGCCACATTAGATAATAATATGCAGATATAGATCCCCTATGGGTCAGTGGCGTAACGATAGGCCCCGAAGCCTTAGCGGTGCCAGGGGCCACAAGCTCCAGGAGGCCCCCTATGGCACTCTGAATGGGTCCGGAGCCTGGGGGGCCCTCTCTATGTAACTTGCAAGGTCCCCTCCTCCCTCAAGTTTGGTTATGCTACTGCTATGGGTACTATTTGTGCATTTCCAGTAGAACTAGGGAGAGAGCACTTCAAAGGTAATTCTCCTTAGACCCCACATAACCTGGCCGTGTATGCAAAACTCTACCAGTATGGCAGTTTCTATTGGACCAGTTCCCAGGTAATTCAGTTGTAACAGAACATACACACCTTTACATATTGTGGGTGATAGTTCATCTGTACATGTCAAACCCTTGTTACACACAGGACAACATTTACTATGTTTTACACAGTGCAGCACAGCAACCAAAGTTGCTGCACTGAATTGTTTGAAAGGGAGAGACCAGGACACCACCATATGTAATAAAATATCACACTCCTAATCTATCCCCTAAAGCTGGCACCCCTTAGGCTGACTTGTGCGAGACACAAACGCTTGTAAGGGCAT
The DNA here is from genome assembly GCF_964204655.1 of Triturus cristatus. NCBI lineage: Eukaryota > Metazoa > Chordata > Amphibia > Caudata > Salamandridae > Triturus > Triturus cristatus. Next base: position 834,473,927 of record NC_140594.1, read on the forward strand.
GCGAGTGATGTCTAATATATATGATATGCTTTGTATATTACAGCACACATGCAAAGATAGAAACGTTTTGAAAAAAGAAGTGGCAGATTTACACAATTAATTTGCTTTCGGACAACTGATGCAAACTGTTGAATTGGTATTTACTTACCAATCCAAACCTTTATTTGCACTGGAAAGTAACCCTTAATAACTCAAAATAGCGCTAGCACTGCTTTGTGTCAAGGGGGCGTCCCATGGAACCACTCATGTTTCCTTTACAAAAAGCCATATCTACAAATTCTTGCAGACAGGGCTTTGCACTAAAAAATAATGCCTATTCAAGGTGGGCATTAACTTGGAGATTATAGATTTATACAGTCCAAAAATATATGAGGTTCAATGCAATACAATTTTATTGTTTGATTAGTTAAAAGCATTACAATTCCCCCCCCCAATGTACATAGAAATCATAATAGAAATTACATTACGTTTATAAAATACACCTGGATTTCGCTCAATACCGCTATTATAAAAAAAGGTGCAGTTGATTTACGTTAAAAAGAAAAAAAACGTGCTGCCTATTTAGCTTCACAGTTACACTCCGATGGAGGGTACAATTTAAAATTAAACGGCATGAATGAAAATATAGGGACCCCTTGAAAGAGCGAAATGTATTGATGCTGCCCCAATGTTCAAGACTTTGCTGGTCTTTGCTGTCTATTTGTCTATTTGCGGCCGGCAACTGGACGTCGATTAGCTTGCTGTCCTCTTAGTTATTATAATGGATAGACTATAAGGAGGTGACTTCGATCCAAGTTGCTCACCGTAAACTTGATGTAAGAGTCTTCTGACCATTGGCATATATTTGACCCCACTGCAGGCCAAGATGATGGACGCGCCCTCCAGCCAGCGTATCACCGCTAGCCTGCTTGAGCGAATGTTCAGGGCATTAAAAATAATTTTTAAGTACTGTCTCCTCTGGGGCAAAACTGCTGGGCAGGCACATAATAGGTGGATTAAGGATTCTGATTTATAACCACATAGTCAACAGGTCTCAGATAGGAAAGGCTTTTTCCAGATTGGATACAGGTCCTTTGAGTCATGCACACCCATTCTAAAGTTTGTAAAAATCTTTTTTAGCTGCAAGCTGAAGTGAGCAGATAAATAAGCCTTGAGGCCTTAGGGTTTTATACGAGTTAATGACAGTCCACCCGTGCCGGCGCTTGCTGAGTTCTTTTTTGTCAGCAAGCAAGGATTTCCTTTTTGCTGCAGCATTTGCAGCTTTGCTGAAACTTTCTTTGTCGTCCCCGTTTTCCCATGCAGTTTGTAATTCCAGCACGTCCAAAGATGTTTTCAGGAAGCTGCCCCATGAGATCGGTATTTCAGAATTCATCTGGTCCCTAATTTCGTCCCAGCGTAATATGTTCATAGAGGCTGGGTTAGAGGAGCGAAATTTATGACACAGTTTGATAAAGCCGCTCATTCCCTGGAATTTTTGGTGCTGAAGACCGAATTCTAAACGGACCTGAGAGGGAGAGGCAGTTTTTGGCAGCTCGAAGACGGCCTTGTAAATCCTTGTCTGGAGCTCGTTTAGTGTGTTCGCTTCCTTGCCGCACCAGGTGGCTAATCCATACGATAGGCTGGGCTGGATTTGTGCGGCCATAATTTTTAGCAAATGAATGTAGTTCGGGCAGTCAATTTTTTTACGTAGAAGTCTGTACGCGTAAATTAGTGATTGGGCTTTAGCTTTTAATGCCAGGTTATGGTCTTTATAAGAGGTTTTTTGCCCGATTATTACGCCGAGATATTTGAATGAACGCTGTACTTCCACTATTGCCCCATTTGCCGACCATTTGAATTCTGTTTTTTTTTGTGATCCACTAAACAAATAATTTTTGTTTTTTCTTTATTTAACTCAAGTTGTTCCTGCTCCAAGTAGGTTGCTAGATTATTTATAGATCTCTGTAAGCCAATTGGGGTTTGGCTCAGCAATACAATATCGTCTGCGTATTGTAAAATGGCGACTGACTCATTGGCCATATTAGGTGGATGGCAATCGGCTTTTTCAAGGTGTGATGCAATGTCTGAAAGAAACACATTAACGCATCCTTGTTTCAGGCCTCGCTGCGTGTGGATACTTGGGGTTGTGCTGTATCCGTTGCCCAACTTAACTCTAGCCCAGGTATCCGAGTATGGGGTGGTTATGGCGTTAAGCATTATACTTGGCAAACCCCAAGCCTAGAGTTTCATCCAAAGATGACCCCTGTTTACTCGATCGAAAGCAGATTTAATGTCCACAAAGCATGCGAATAATCGTGATTTCTTTTTTTTGCGCTTTTTCAGTTAAAAGTGCTAGAATGGCCAAGTTGGTTATGGTGCCCATCCCTTGCCTGAAACCCGTCTGGAACTTGGGGATTTTGTTCTTCTCCTCCATCCAATCTTGAAGCTGGACTAACAGGCAAGAAGCATAGAGCTTGGCCTCCACGTCTATCAATGAGATCAATCTATAGTTGCCCGGTTTGCGGTGGTCACCCTTTTTTTATTATGGGGTGGATAATGTTTCCTTTCCAGGAAACCGGGACGTTGGGTCGTATATAGATCTCATTGAAGACGGGGGTAAGGTGGGAGGACCAAAAGACTGGATCGCTCTTAAAGATAGCGTTTGGAAGGCCATTAGGACCTGCCGCTCCCTCGGTCTTAAGTTTTAATATAAAGCCTCTTAGCTCCTTTGCATTGGTTAGTTCATGGCTAAATTCCTCTGAACTTACTGCGCTGACTTCAGCATGATGCAGGTCGGGAACCGATTGTTTTGCCTCTTGTTCAAGATGCTGCCCACTAGGCTGGTCTGCGACGCCTGTTACTGTGTTGCTTTACAGGGTTTTCACGTGGTGAACCCACGTTTCTTGAACGATTCCCACTTCTTGCTGTAATATTGGACCCGATGATAATTTATTTATAATGCCCCAGAAGTCTCTGCTGTTGGACTTTTTGCTTGCGGTCACTAAGTGTGTCCAGATACCCCTCTTGTGTGCTAACTTTGCGCTCCCCAGGTTTCTCCTGTAATTGCTCCTCAGTTGGCACAGCTTCCGCTTGTCTGTTTTCCAACCCGCTTTTACTGCTCATGATTGTGATCGCACCTCTCGTGCAAGCCCTCTTTTTTGTTCTCTTAGCTCGTAGTTGAACCAGGGCTCTCTTTTAATAACTGTCCTTGAGGTGCAACCCCTTGTGGCAGGGAAGCTTAAGACTAATAACTCGACCAGCTGTTTCCACGTTTCAACGCAGTCGGCTTCAGACTGCGTGACCTGCTTGCTCAAAAATTCCCTAGCTGTCTTCTGTATAATTTGTGGTGCCACTCCCCGCCATTTAAGTTTTCGAAGATTGAACTTTTCAGGGTAATGCACTGTGGACTTGAATTTTTGAGCGAGCTTTACTTTGATGATCATTCTTACGGTAAGAGGAAGATGATCACTTTTGACTCGTTGTGTAAATTTGAAGGTGTCGACTTGTGAGAGCAAATTATTGCTAAAGATAACAAAATCAAACGTTGAAGAGACTTTTCCACTAAGAAATGTGACTGCCGCTGGGATGTCGCCTGGAATTTTCCCGTTCAGGATTGTCAGACCGAGAGATTCAAGTTGTTTAGTTAGCATTCTGGCTCCCTGTTTGTCCTGCCTTTTACTTTCATGCAGGGTGCTGGCTATTAGATTGCAATTGAAGTCACCAGAAATACCCATTTGGCAGAACTGATGACTTTTCTGCAATGCTGTTATTAGATTAGTTAGTGTTGTATATTTTTCGTTCTGCTTTTTCCTTTTGGGATGGATGTAGATGTTAATTACTAAAAGTTGCCACTTACGTTCCTCGGGCGAATGTCTACCACTTAGTTTGGTCACTTGGGCCCATGTGGCCCCCGTATCCAATTCTTCAGTTGACCCATCCAGTTTTTGTGTTACGAAAGTTGAAAGGCCCCCTCTTGGGTGCCCAAAGCTTGAGAATCTTTCAACCAGGATGTGGAATTCTGTAAATCCTGGGATGGAAATTGGTGACATATTCCAGGTTTCCTGGAGCAGGATAATATCTTGATGGGTGAGGAAAGTTAATGTTTCGTGGTCCTGCCCCATATCTTTAAAACCATGGACATTCCATGAGCAGAACGCAATGTTGACTGGACAGACTTCTTCCGAGCTGGAGACCGGCCTCCCTTCTCCTGTTAAGTTTATGAAGTTCAACAGCATCTGTATGATCACATGAAGGGCATATGAAAAAGGCCTACACTTTCATTAAAAAAAGTTTCTGCTCAATACAATAAGGTTTATATAATAATTTGAACTGTTACAGTCATAGACCAGCAGTTCTAAAAATGTTATACCCCCTGTCAAATGCTATAGAAATTTCTTCTATACCTATGTCAAAACCTAAGTTTCTCAGACCGGTTATTAGCGAAACGTTCTATTTTGTCTTCTACAGTGCTACTGAAAATATAATGCAAATTAAAGCATTGTAGAAAACTGTTTTTGTGAATCAGTGGTTAAAACAGACATACGTTGAGTTCTAGCCACCCAATAATAGGACCTAAAATCAGGGAGTGCAAAGCACCACTTCAAATGAGCAGTTTCATAATGCGAATATCTCACCTTGCCTTGTATTAGCCCATAAAGAGCTACCAATAGCAGATTCAATGCATCAAAAAATGTAGTGGAAATAAGCAAAGTGATTGATCAATATACATACAACAGCTTTGTCAGAATATACGTTGGTATTGTATATACGCATTGACCCTGCAAACTAATAGGGAGTTGGTTTCTGTTACAAAGTTATAAAACATATGTATCAAGAAAGGTTTCATAATTGATTTTAACAATCTTATTTATGAACTGCTAATCTTAATTCCAAGATATGTTGCTACTTGACCCACATGGATCATTAAGCACCAAACATATATTTAGAAATAATTGGCATCTTATCAGAATTTATTTTGTGGCTAGAGAATTCTCCAAATGTCTCTGCCACAAGCTCTGTCACCCGAATAGCTTCAACTGGATTAACTGAACACACTGCAACATAATCAGCATATGCTGAACTCTTAATGCTAACTAATATGGTCCCAAATACAGGCCAAACAAAAAAAGGAGATACTGGACTCACTAGTTGCGTACCTTGAGATATGGAAAATGCATAAGATGGTTTCCCCACGCCCACAGCTCTGGCAACTGGATATGTGTATAGTGCTTGAATGCTGTGAGCAAATCTCTAACTTGAACCCCATCTTCTTCATAACCTCATAACCAGGGAAAGACATTTCCAAGATGCCTGGTCAAAAGCTTTTCCAGCATCAAGTAGGGTCATGCCAGCTTGTTTGTGGCAAATTCAGACAGCATCAAACATGATTTGTTATGTTTTTAACACATATTTTATTACGTTTTCAGGTTTGCAAGTAAATTATGCATTCCTGCATGGCTTTTAAGGTATTTTACATAACCAGTGTACATTGACTATTATATTTCCATAGATATAGTAATCGTGCAATCAATAGTATCGTATTTTGCTCTCAGCTAAGACAGATATGTACCTACAAACCAGTTCTCATGGTTCAGTATACATGGCTATATCTTTAAAAAACTTTTTACCCTCACTGCAAACAATATTCCCCTAAATCCTCCCTCAATACAACCCATCCAAAAAGCGTTCCATTGAATTTTGCCGCAGTAATCCAATCACCCCTGTCCAGACATGATGTCCTTCGGGGTCATCATTTTGATACTGGAGGAGAGGACAAGGGAAGGGGAGGGGGAGGACAGGGGGAAGGGAAGGGAGATGGAGAGGAAAAGAAGGGGACAAACATACATTTGCAAGTCACAAGACAGCTGGAAATCAGGCACTGTCTGTATGATCAATCAGTGTGTTCTGGGGACCCTCTTTCTCCTCACCCATTTCTGCTTTAAACTGTTCTAACAGCTGGGCCCAATCTAGGAAGATCAGTTTCTTCCTTAATCCTCTATATTCCTCACGCCGAAGCGCTAATCCCTGAGCCATGGCCCATCTAATGACCTCCTCCCTCCATTTGCCTTCACGTGGCGCTGTGCGGGATTTACAGCGCTGTTTATTTAGTCTTTTAGCAGGCATCAGAGCTAACCCCACAAAGCTGTGCAGCAAAGTCGCTTTCTTTGGGAGAGGGAAAAGGCCCAGAAGACAAGCCTCTATAGTATTCAAAGGAGAGCGCCCTGTCAGTAGAGATAACCCCATGTGACCTCCGACCAAAACTTACCCAATGTAGGGCAAGTTCATAACATGTGAGTTAAGTCAGCGAGTTGATGAGAACATCTTGGGCGTTCAGCAGTAGCAGTGGGGTACATTTTCTGTATTGTCAATGGTGTGAGGTAGGCCCTGTGTAATATTAATAGCTGTATTGTTTTTAGTCGAAAGTACCACTTCTAATTTCTGCTGAAAGGATAGTAGTGGAGTATTCAGATGCTCCCTCAGTCCGCGGTACAGCCTTCTAACAAGGTGGCGCCTGTGACCCATTGTGTGGATGGCCTGCAGTAATTCAAATGTAGGGGGCTCTTTCTGGTCCACCAGCCAGTATCTCTGAATAAAGTGTGTAATCGCCATGTGTGTGAGAAATAAAGCATCTGGCACTGCGTTGGAACGCACAAACTCATCATGAGTCATCAAATTACCATCTAAAAATAGGTCCCCAACTGTCTCCGTTCCTGCCAGTGTCCAGCTCCGCAACCTAGTATTTGACATATTGCACGATGGGTGGGTAGGCCACAGAGAGGAATATTTGGAACATATGGGGTATGAATCTTTGCATATTTTAACACCTATTTCCAATAATGCCGTGCAATAAACAAAAGAAAGGGGGGATCTCACATCCTGTCAGTTCTGGGGCACAGCAATGCCTGTAGTGTTCCTCACTGTAATCGTTCAGGAGAATAGTCTATTTCAAATAAATTATGGCCAGATAACCAATATGTCATCTATTGCATCTGCAAACAATGCAATATGCCTTAAAATCAAGACAGCCCTCACACCGCCTGTGGTGCTCGGAAGTTGGATTTTGGCCAAGGATAATCTATGCCGCCCCGTTCCCCATAATAAGGATGACAACACCGTATCCAGTGTTTTAAAAATCCAAGTCAGGAGGACAACAGGAAGGTTCACAAAGTGATATAGGAGTCTGGGTAGCTTGAACATTTTAAACACAGCCAATCGGCTGCCATCGTTAACGGCAAGGTAGTCCAGAACGACACCTGTGACCGAAGAGAATTAATAGCCCTAACCACATTCCCATCTATAGTGTCTGCACTGGTTCTGTAGATGTGTATCCCTAGGTACTTGAAGGTCGTGGGTTTTACTTTGAACTGTAACTGGCAAAACTGTAAGTGGGGTCTTACATAAGAATCATAAAAGGAGTACGCCACAGACTTTAAGGCATTAAGACAAAGACCATATATTTCCCCGAACTGTGAAAACACTGCTGCTGTGGGTTGCATGTCCATATTCAGATCTTTAAAATACAGTAAAATGTCGTCGGCGTAAAGTGATGCAGAGTGGGTTGTCGCACCCGTTGGGATGCCATATGGGACCATAATACGACATAAATATTGTTCAAGGGGTTCTAACGCTAATACAAACAATAGCGGTGACAAGAGGCATCCCTGATGAGTTCCACGGTAAATATGATATGCAGGAGAGATAGTTGCACCTGTTTTAGCACGGGCTGTGGGGTTGGTGTAAAGCAATTTTACCCAATTGCAATATTCTGGGGGGAAACCCAAACTTAGCCAACCAGGGCTAGCATATATGGCCAACTCAAAGTACCGAACACTTGACATACATCTAATGACAAGCATCCCGCTAGTGGCACTGACTCAGAAACTGCATGTATCAGGGCATGTAGATGACGAATATTTTGTGAGGGGCTGCGTTTGGGTATGAACCCACATTAGTCCCGGGTGTATTAATTTGGGAAGTAAGGGGAGTAGTCTTGACGCTAACATTTTACTAAGTATTTTGTATTCGGTACTGAGAACTGATAATGTGAGATCAGTTGGGGCCTTATCCGGTTTCAGTAAAGACATGACTATTGCCTCTCTGGTAGTGGGAGGCAGTGTGCCTTCTGTAAGTGAGGTGGTATAAAGCTAGAATAGTTTTGGAGTCAATAACACTGCAAAAGTTGAATAAAATTCAATAGGGAGCCCATCTGATCCCGGATACTTATTACGGGCCAGCGCCTTCATTGCAGTGCGGATCTCCGCTGAGGTAAGTGGGGCTGCCAATTCCTTAGCGTTCAGATCTGTTATAGAGGGGAGTTAAATCTCCTGGAGAAAGCGCACAGTTACTTCTGTTACATATTACATAAAGGGGGGGTAGCCGTATAAAGATTTGTATAATGTTCTGGAAAAGTCCTATTTATTTCGGCTTGAGAAGTAACCAACGTGTGCTGGGAATTATATATCCCTGGAATGGGAGTGGGAGTTGCGTAGGGTTTGATCAGTTGCGCTAATAATGTGCTAGCCCTATCTGCTTCAGCGTGAGTGCATAGTGTAGAAGAGCTCAAGTCAATCGTTCTTAATCGTTCCAATAATTCAGCAAATTTTATCCTAGCTTCTTGAAGACTTTCGGCTCCTGTCGCATCTGCTTGAGCTGCTACTTTCAGTGCTTGCAAAATGTCCTCTAACTTAGTTATATCTCTAACTACCTCCCTTCTAGCTCCTACCAAGGACCCCATGGACACTCCCTGTTTCGTCACTTTAAAAGCCTCCCACTCTAAAGACCTAGTCGTGGCTGTGCCTTCATTTTCTTTGAAATATGTGGATATGGTTGTGGCTAATGTGGTGCGGCACACTTGATCCTCTAAGTGCTGTAGCTGCCATGTTGAGATAGACACGGGGACTCGGCCCCAGTTTAACATCAATTCTATAGGATTGTGATCAGTTGTGGTTTTAGCCAAATAGGTACTCTGGTTAATGGTCGGGAATAAATCTGGTGCACAGAGAAAGTGATCTAACTGGGTATTCAAATTATGCGGGTGGGAATAGAAGGAATATTCCCGCATATTCCTGTGTTGTGATCTCCAAACGTCAAAGAGATTCCACCCTTGTGCCCATCGAGTCAGGGTAGCAGCTTTTGTTGTAGCATTAGTGTTCAGTAAGGGAGGATGGGATCAGTCCAGATGCACATCAAACACCGCATTAAAGTCTCCACCTAGTACCCATGGGTATTGAGACCAGTCTGAAAGAGCCCGAGATACCCCCGATAGGAAAGCATCCTGCTCCACATTTGGAGGGTAAATGGAGCCTAATACCAGTTGTTTACAGTCTAGGGCCCCCCATATAAACACATACCTGCCTTGCTCGTCTATGTTACTCTCATTGAGGGAAAAGGGGACTTCAGCCTGTATCCAAATTGCGGCCCATCTAGTAATGGCGGAATACGCTGTTGCAAAAAGTTGGCCTCTCCAACATTTCTGCAATTTACTGGTCTCTGATGGTATCAAATGCGTCTCTTGGAGATATACTATTTGGGCTTTACAGTGGTGAAGTTGCACAGCTATTCTGTGACGTCTGTGGATCGATCCCATCCCCCGAACATTCCATGATATAACTGTCAGGCTCCTCCTTACAGAATCCTCGGGACTGTGCTGATGCTCAAGGGGGTCCACCTCTTGACTGCCCCAAGTCCAGAATATAAGTACATATGGACTGGTGGGATAGTCAAGCGGGGGAAGAAAAGGGTAGGAACAGCGTGGAGGGAGACCTGAGGATGACACAGTAACACAACATAAGTCTTTTGGGTGAGTAGACGGGTAATACAGCTTAAGGCAGCGTTGACACATGCATAACAATAAGGTCTGTAACACACAACCTGTAAAATAAGAAGGTGAGAGAATGATGCCAGAAGACAGAAGAGGGAGGCTGCAAGTTCCCAACACGTAACTACTAGGAAGAGAGAACAAACATCGGAAACAATTCCTACACCAACATAGCATTCGACACTCTTCTACCACAAGAGAAGATTCACTCCACACCGACCAAAAGTCACACGTGGAGTAGCCTGATATGCAAGGCAGAGTCCGTCTGCGCACCCTCTCTGATCCCTCTCTCCTAGGAAATGAGAAGATAATAACAACCAAATGTGAAGAAGCAACAAAGGGTCCTGGATACAATTTATGCCTTGTACCTGCCTACTACTAAAAGGTGCTCAGGTTTATTAGGTATCACATTACCCTGAGCCAATCTCGTACTATTCAGTTCTTTAATGTCTAGACCTCTGTGCGATCCACAACCCACAGTCGATATGAACCTCCTGTGTATGAACCTGGTCTCTGAGGACGTTTCCTGAAAGATACCAATGTTCCACCAACAATGACTATGATACTTTACACGCTGTGTCTGCCCCTCAAACAGGTTACGAGAATACCCTTGAAGATCCAAGGTGAGGGTTCAATGTACAGCCCTAGTGAGGAGAAGTAGCCACTCAGGAAAGAGCGGTTTGAGTACTCACGCTAGGCTGCCGGGTTCGGTCGGATAGACTTCTTTAATCCTCTCCGCGTGGGACCTCAGCAGGGGCCAGTCTTTCCAACAGGGAGATATCAGGCAAAAATGCCCCAGTGAGAAGCAAACGTGCTCTTCTGCAAGAGAGCACCCGATAGCGGCTCTCGGCCAGCAGAGGAGGGAGAGAGAACGCTAGTGGGGTAACTACCACACCAGTCTCCACAAACACGAGGCAGATGGTCTGGAACAGTGCAGGATGCATTCTAACTGCCTGTGGTCTAAGAAACCTAAAAAATGCTGCTGTGGAAATCTGCCAGGATAATCAGCAGCATTTGGTGTCTCCGCCGCCCTATACCAGGTATCCGGCGTTGCGCCCGAGTCACGTGGGGCATGACTCGCGCGTTGCTCACCCAGAGTTGTAGTTTAAAGATAGTTCGGTACTTACTGGTTCACGCACTATGAGCAGTCAGTGCGCAACCGGTGGCCAGTCCCTGATAATGACAGTGTAAGATTTGATAATCGACATCATCTGCAATTATTTGTAAGAAAAAAACACCCCATCCCCCCGGACCCATTCCCCCCAGATCATCATCAGAAAGTGTGGTATAAATATGAACGATATAACCTTATCCCAATACTGACTCCAACGATTTAAATTCGCCCGACCAAGCTGTGCAAAAAAGATCAACATAGTACACTTAAAATTCTTTCTTTCGCCTGTGGGGTTAGCTACATATGCAGTTTTTCAACGAAAACATTATACGATGAGTGGAAGTGCCCAGGACAGGCCAGGCCAGGCCACAGAACTTATCATACCACCTCCTTCATATGTTCCAGACATTATATCCTAATTATTGTATAATATAAGCTTCTTTTTTTTTACAGGGTTTTATATAGCGCGAACTTGACCTCAATCAGGTATCAGAGCGCTTCACAGAGCACCAGTTGCGTTACATGAGGACACATTAGTTTTTGTTAGGCACAGGGAGATTAAGTGATTTGCCCAGAATCACAGGATGTTCAGCGTCATTGCCAAGACTTGAACCCAGTTCCCCAGATTCGAGGTCAACCACCCTAGCTGTTAGGCCAACTCCTCTCCCTGGCTAAAGAGTCACCGGGGCCAGTTATAACCTATCTGTAGGGCCGATTTAACTTGTTCAAGCTATGCAGAGTCACAGTTCTTCCTTATTCATTGTCAGATCAGCCCAAGGTGTCATGGCTGAGCTGCATAGATTCTGATGACCTTTTCTGCACATCCGGGGCCCAAGTTGTGATTTCGGCTGTGTTTTCTCCAGACATCTGGCAGGTAACGCATCAGGGAAGTTCCTGTCTAGCCAATCACATGCAATGTCTGGCCTATCAAAGAATAGAGAACACTGGTTGTAATTGATTTTCAGTTTGGCTGGGAAAAGGAATGCAAATGTAAGGCCCCCTGCCCGGACCCGTGCTTTGACCTCCAATAATGAAAAGCATTTGCGCTGAACTGCCAGTGTGTAGTCTGGGTATATGGATCTTCTTGCATTATCTACCTGTAGTGGGCCATTGTCCTTTGCCGCCTCCAACACATGCTCTCGAGCTCTATAATTTAAAATCCTGGCTAATATTGGACGGGGGTTTGCACCAGGTATTGGTTGACATGTGGGGGCTCAGTGGGCTCATTCAACAGTAAAATGTGTGGATAAACCTGTAGGGGCCACAGTAGATTTGAGCCATTCTTCTATGTAGATTGTTGGGTTGGGGCCCTCCGTTTCCTCAGGAAGGCCCACGATCCTGAGATTATTGCATCTAGCCTGACCCTCTGCATCGTCCGCACGGGTTTGCAAGGGTTCCATTTGTGGAGCATTTGTTTCAATTGTACATCATGCTCTTTCATTTGGGGCACCACCGTTTCCAATGTTTGCTCTGTAGTCTTGACTTTATTCGACAATTTTCTGTGATCGTCTTTAAGCAGATTATGTTCTACTGAGATCGTGTCAAAAAATAAAGGAGAGGGGTCCCACTACACCAAGGGGAACAGGACACCAAATCAAGACACTATGTCAAAAAAGCAAGATCGTGCCCAATTGATTTTCAATCGCGGATCGGGAATTGCAAATTTTCGTTCAGGATCATCTTCAGTTTATCTGCTGGGGGATTAAATGTGGCCCCCTCCTCCATCGACCAAGAACGTCCGGAAGAGGCGGCGGCGAAATCCAGCCCTCCCGGACCTTGAGGTTGTTCTAGTCTTCCCTCTGCCCATGATTACTGGCGGTCAGGTTGGTTATATATTCTGAACTAAAATATTGGGTCATCACACTAACCTAATCACTGCATAAATGTGTCCTCACCATTATGCAAACCCCATTTATGTTACAGCTGCTTGGGGTTCCGTCTGAGTAGTACTTCACCGTTTCACCATTGATCAGGCCCCATCTACACTTGACAACGTTGTTGGATCCACACAGCAGAATGATCTCTCAGCCAGGCCATACTCCAAACCCAGCGTTTTGGGCTCCTTACAGTGGCTTAGCAATGTATTCCTCTACACCCCTGCCGGTACACCTGGTATGTTGTAAGGCTCTCAAAGCTTTTAGGGGCAATATAATACAGGACCGCGTCCGGTCGCTCCAGGAGCTCACCTTCAAAAGAACACTATATCCGGGCGGGAAGGGGAGTGCGGGGGGGAAGGGGAGGGCAGGCGGGGGAGAGAATGATGGCCCCACGACCGGCCCACTGACCTACCACTGTCCCCAGACAGTACCACTGTTGCAGTCCCAGCTTCACCGAGGACGTCTCTATGTCCAAATGTCGCAGTCTTCAACTAGGCGTCCCCAGCAGGCCCCGCATCTGTTGCAGCTCCCGGGGCCCAGCGTGGAGGCATTACAATGCCATCCGCCTCATTCCAGTCGGGACAGCCAGCTCGGGGAGGATCTCCCACAACTTGCGGAGTCCACTAGTAAGGGAGCCCCCCTTCCAATGGATGTCAGGCTATGGCCTCAGGGGCCATGTCCCCTGATTATTAATACCACACCCAAAGGGGGGGCAGGCAGAGGGGAGCAAGAAATGGCTTCGCGGATGCTGCAAAGGACTGCCCGAACGTCCAACCAGGTCTCCGCTAATGCTACTGCTCCATGAGGGACAACTCCATGTAGGTCAGGTCGACCTTAATCAGTCCAGGAAACTCCCAACAGGCCCCACATTGGCCACAGTTCTCGGAGCCCACTGTGGCTGGAACACGGCCCGTCCGTCTCGCGCCTGACCAGGGGGGCACTCACCACCTGCAGGGGGATCGTTCATGAAGCCAAGTTCCCTTTTTTTGGCACTCAATCACCACCTCAGGAGCATGTCTCTGGTGCTGCAACTCCAGACCCAGTGAAGGGAGGCCGGCAGGGGGAAAGAGACAGCTCCAAGCCGAACCAGTGGGAAAGCCACCACCACTCAAGCATGTCTCCTCCGGCTTCACAGTATTGCTGGGGGTGATACGATCCGCATCCAGTATCGTGGATCACACCTGGATGATGTCGGGCTCCTCCTGTCGCCACAGCCATGTGTGCACCTCTAGGCCTGGATCCGGGGCCTTGTGTGTATGCGCACACCATCCTAGGCTCTCCTCTGTCGGTCAGGTCAGAGAAAAATCCACTGTGCCAAAGACCACTCCCACGCCTCAGGCAACTGGGATTCACCTCGGGCCAAACTCGGGCTACTGTCTACCACAGCTCCTCAGCACTCCCTTGTTGCAGTCCTCCTGCATTCCGCTATGCCTGGTGCCTCTGCTATAAACCCGATCACGAAGGGATTGCGGATAATTAAGCGGATTAAGCACCCAGGCCCGGAGTTCGTCGCTTTTGCGACCTCCATCTTGGGCTACAAGCCACGCCCCCACCAGGGTCAAACATGATTATTTCTTTACTAACACTCAGGAATAAAGACATGTTGTTTTGATAAGACTAATTAACTCATTGTAATCGTTTTGCTAACACCATTGCATAGTTTTGGGCAGTGCTAGTGATCAGTGAGATTGGTTGATAAGATTTCCAATCATCAGGGAGTTTGTTCTTTTACAGAAATATCACTGTATTTGTTGCATTCCATTAATATGGGACTCATGCACCCTGGTCAATTTCTATCACCACCATCAACATTACAGGTGGCAGAGCTTCTGCAAAAGTGGCTTTCACACTAGGCAGGACTTGTACTGCATGTTTTATTTCCTGTAGATTAATTATGTGCCCTAGCATCTCCAAATCATCCTTCCTTAATTGTTATGTACAAGTGTGCATTTTAGATACATCCTGATATTTGTCTGCTGTGGATAGTTTCTTGTAAAACCTTTGGAATTCTTCTAAAATAACATGAGAATAACATGACTATCGCTGAAGATCCAACCTGTCTCATCCTTAATTTCTGGTATAGGTGAAGCACGGCATTTCTAATTTTGTAACCTAAAATACATCCAACTGATTCTCCATATTCTATCGCCTGACCTCTACTTGTCAGATAGCCTGCAGTAGATTGTTCCATTAAAAAGAAAGCAATTTTATGCCTTCACACAGTCTAATGCCTATCAATATCTTGTTTATTATAGTAAACATTCCTAATATTCCTAATATGTGTAGCTGACCTGGATCAATTTCATTATCTTCCATTCTAACCCTGTTCTGGGTAGAAACATAGTATATAGCTGTTCCTCAGATGTAAGCTTTTAATGCATCCCAAACCACCATGGGGAGTGCACTATTACGATGTATTTCCACCAAAAATAATCATTTATACTGTGAGAAACATATTGGCTGTAAGACTGCTCACCCTAAAGAGCTCATTCAAAACTCCATCCTAAAAGACTATCTTTGCAGCGGCCAAAGTCCATCAGCTATAATAATGGGCTGTGATTGGATGCAATCATGAGACATATCTCAATTTCTGGTTTTGTCAATCAAACTTGTTGACATAATTGACACACCATTTCAAAAGTATTGCCAGTGAGAATGTGAAAAATAAATAAATTAAGTTTCATCATCTTTTAACATTCTTCCAAGGTCTCTGGGCCAGTATGCTTGTGAGAAAATTATAATAGCACTGCAATTTCTAATACCCGTGGAGTCTAGCACATAGTCCATAAGGCAGTTAAAATCACCCATCGGTATCATGTTACCAAGCCAGCTGTCTAGTTCTATTGGAAGAAAATCTTTGCAGGTCATCTGTATTCACCCATAACATCTACCTTTTGCTTCAACATCCTTTGATTGTAAAGTGTGAGTTCTTAAGCACTGGATACCTGCTTTCAAAGCACCAAGGTTTGTAGCTCTTCTAATTGCCATATGTTCGGCAGTGCATGCTAGTACATCAAAATCCAGTTGCGTCAATACTTTGCTAGCTTTATATCTAATATGTGTTTGTAAGAGCCATGCAATCGACGCTTTGAATACTCAGTGTTTCTTGGACTAACCTCCATGTATGGGTGTTTTTTAAAAGTGCACACTACAGCACTCTAAAGTTAAATGATGTAGTTTCAGTATGGTTCTTTCTATTTTTTCCCCTGATGGCAAATGATTCACCACAGCAAAAACTAAAATTTTAATACTTACTTTTGTCTTTGTTTGCTGCCTCCTTTTTTCACCACAGTTGTGTGTTGCACCCAATATAATAACCACCCTATGATACTCCCTTATTGTGTACCTAATTTCCACATCTATACTAAGTGTGATAAGCCCAACCCCCTTGAGAAAATCAGCTATTGCTGTGATAAGATAGCACTTCAGAGAAATTTTATCCCAAAGAACTGCCTTTCCAAGCATGTCTCTTAATAGGATATATATAATTTCATCATACTCAAATGTATATACTTGCCCTCTACTCCCTTTACTCACATCATTCCATCCTCAAGTTTACCAGCTCCTTACAAACTATATTCACATAATCATGTTGCTGCATCATAAACTTCTTCCTGAGTTACAGATACAAATTTGACCTCATAATGCTAAATTCCAATTGATTGAATCCCTCAATTATTCAACAATCAAAGTGCCACTAGTGCAACACTAAAATCACTATTTTGGTGTGCCTGAGCATTCTGGCTAGATTTAGACTCATTAGATCATATCAAGATCAGTTTTAATGGGCCTAATTTTCCTCATCGCAAAAGTATGCTTGTCTACATCAAGTTACTTTCAGCCTCTATGGTTCTTGCAGTTAAACCTGTGCACCCATTTCCTTCATCACTGTGAAACATTTCCTCAATCTTCAATGATATTCGAGAAGTGGCAAAAATAAGACTTTGAATGGAATTTAGGCCCTGATTTAATAACACATTGCATTGGGTTTACTTTTGTAACCCAAACCCAATCCAACATATTGCTGTGGTACTAACTTTTCAAGTCAGGATTTGCATTGGAAAGTTGGTCAAAGTAAGTAAATTAGAGCAAGGTACTACTTGGTGCTACTTTGAATCAAGGAGTCATTCGATGGGTGGTACCATGCAATCCCCATTGGTTTTGACACAAATCCCTGTGTACTAACATTGATGGACAGGGTTTCCACGAAAAATGCATGCGTCCTCTAAGCAGGTAGAACGGTGGAGCATGTTTTCTCCACATTATCCAATTTTGCATGTGTGCTGAACTGACCAGTACACATACACAGTGGTAAAAGTATTAAAGCATTTTTTTGTACTGGTGGAAGGGCCTCATTCCAGTATAAAACCTATGCTTGAGAGAACCCACAGACACCCCTTCAGCATGGTGCATTGGTGTGTGCATTGGCGCATGGTAGTGTAGTTCACAAAATGAAGTAAAGCAAATTTGGATGTTGCACTTTGTTGCAAGAAAAGTGACTTAATCTGCCCCTCAATCTCCCTGATGGAGATAAGTGGTAGTAGTTCGCTCCAGGCTCTGAAAAGTGTTTATTGATGTAAAATGAAGTTACCTGCATATATCAGGATGGGGCTAGCTTGTCCCCCATATGATGGGTTCCTGCAGAAAGAAAATCTATGTATCCACTGGAATTGTGAGTCCCAGTCTTATAAACCTTGATATGCTCATCTGAAAAAGTCAACTATGAACAAACATGTGTCCCTGCCTTCAGTGCCCTCCTTAATGCCAAGGATTTGAAGGTTATTCAATATTGTTGGTTCTCTAAATCTTCAACTTTCCTTTTCACATCTTACACCATTTGACCTTGGTTTTCTATACCTTCTTGAATTTGTATATTAATGTCTTTGGTTGCAGACATTTTTTCTCCAGTTCTGTGTTTCAATCAATGATCACAACAATGTTATCAGCAATTGATTGCACAGCCTTCTGAATTTGTGTTTGATCAGCCTGCAGCTCTGTATAATGAGATTGTGTTTACTCTCTATGATGTTGTATAAGGTGATATACCTCAGCAACAGTAGGCTCACATGGACTAAGGCTTTGTTTAATGCCACTCATATCTTGTGTCATCATTACTGATAGTTCTGGGGGTCATCTGTGGGATGACTTAGTACACATCAAATAATCTCCTTATTTACTATTGTACATCGATCCATTCCAGAAGTTTGGGGACAACTACCTTTATTTTGATGTTTACTTTCTCGCTACGGTTTTTCTTTACTGGATTTAAGCACTTTGTTGGTCAAGGGTTGCTTCTAAATCTTTCACCACAGTGTTCACCAAAATTGCTCTGATCAAGATAACAAGAAGATTTAATAAACCACCAATCCAAGCCACGATTCCTGTGCTTTCTATTTACAGCCTTTATCCTTTTTCAGTTGCTTGTGTTCACCATTTTGGCTTTTTCTCAATAAGTTTGTGGCCTTTTTAGCTAGTGTACCTAGATGGCGCTTAGTTCAGTGGAAGGATTAAACTGAAAATATCACAATAATTCCAAGTGAGTTGTGTTCCGATCGCCGTATCGCTGGGGGCAATAGGGCTAACGCGACCTAGAGATCCAGGGCACATGGGACGGGGGAAAGAGAAACCACCTTCACGCAGTGCTTTAGTCGGAAGTCCTGCCCCCGAGCGGGCCGCCTCCCTTTATTGGTTCCCCGCAGGCCATGCCTGGCCTGCGGATGTAGGGGTGTGTGTTCAGTGGGGCTACAACAACTAGACCGCAGTCGTTACATCCCTTCCAAAACCCCGGGGTTTCTTTTCTTCCTCCAGCAACAACATTCTAGAATAAGTATAACAGCCTAATATGCATAACAATCATTTTACACAGTCTTTGGGTACTTGCGTTTTCCCATGATGTCGGTGGTTGGGTCTCAGCAGGCACGCAAAGTCTCTCAGTCTTTGACTGGGCTGGGGATTCGGCCTCAACTCATACCTCCCCGAGCGGGGTCCCCCGCTCGGAATCAAAACCCGAGGGCTACCAGTGGCTGTCACGGGCGTGGGTGACGCCACAGTCTCTCTTCGGGTGGCTGTCGTATTTTCTACAGTGGTCTCCTCTTCGTTTTCCAGCGCGACCTCCTCTTGGAGCAACCCTTCCTCGGTACCACCTCCACCATCCACCGGTGGGGCTGCTCTGAACCAGGAAGCATTCCTCGTCACTGTTTCCCCTCCCTTCCTGGCGGTGATCATGGTCCCGACGATCCAGAGACCGGGTACGAACCGGGTTTGAAACTTGCCCCCAGGTCGTCTATTCCTTATAATCACCTGCATTCCGGGTGGGGGTATCTTGGACACGGCCCTCCGGCGGTGACTGGCCCGTCGATTGCTTTGTTCACGCCTCTCTTGGGTCCCTTCCGGGTCGGCGGGCACAGGTGTCCATTCTGGGCTACTGGGGAGGAGGTCCCTCCTGGTTCCCTGGAACATGAGGCTCCACGGGCTCCTTTGGGTGGTGCAATGTGGCGTGCTCCTATATTCCCTCAGGAATTCATGAAGTCGCTGCTCCGGGTCAGCCTGCTCCACCATGGCTATGCGGAATGTCTTGTTTAGTGTACGCATAAACCGTTCTACGTCTCCGTTGGCTTGGGGCCATTGGGGTGTGATGCGTCTGTGTCGACTCCCTCTTTGGCTGAGGTAGGTGGCAAATTCAGCGCCCTGAAACGGTGGACCATTATCGCTGCGGAGTTCCTTGGGATAGCCAAACATGGAGAATATTTTCTCAAGGGCGGGCCACACCTGTCCAAAGGCCGTGGATGTCACTTTCTCTGCCACGGGGTACTTGGAGTACGCATCTACCACTACTAGAGTGTGTCCCCCGCCGGGGAAACTCCCAAAGTCCACGCTAACTCTTTCCCAGGGTACTAGGCAGGCATCCTCCGTAATGACGGGCTGGGGTCGGTCCGGCTCGCCAGTGAGTTGGCAGGCCAAACAGCCTCGGACATGTTCCTCCACCATCTGTTCCAGCCCCGGGAACCACATTTTCTCTCGAATTCTGGCCTTCATTTTGGTGGTCCCTTGGTGTCCCCGTGGGCAAGTTGGATCGCCCGCTGTCTCAGGGTCGACGGGAGGACTAACCGTGGGCCCCATAGTAGTATGCCATCTTCTGTGGCACTTAATTCGTGCCGGATGCGCCACATCTGAGTGAGTGCTTCTTTGCCTCCTTGCGCCCATGAGTTTGCTTGGTGTAGGTATCCAGTCCACGATCCTTCTTGAACCGCTTTCAAGGTCTGTACGTATACTGAATCCGTCTCCCCCCCTCTTTAATGTCATCCAGCATCATGTTTTGTGGGCATGCAGTGAAGGCAACCCACTGAGTGAACTCATCGCAATCTTCATCTGTCCCCGTCTGATCTGGGACCGGTGGGTGACGGGATAGAAAGTCTGCTGGGTTCTTGGCCCCCGGGCGATACACTACTTCCATCTCGTACGGCTGCAGCTGGACCGCCCATCTCTCTATCCGCGGGGGCGGATGGGGTGAGGTTCCCTTGAACAGGGGCATAAGTGGCTGGTGGTCGGTGACCATTACAAAGGGATGCCCTCGTAGGTATAAATGGAAATGGCTGCACACCCATTTAATGGCAAGCGCCTCCCGTTCAATTTGGGCGTACCTCGCCTCGGTTGGGGTGAGGGCCTTGCTGGCAAAACTTAGTGCAGTCCATTGGCCCGGCCCTTGTTCTTGGGTCAGTACCGCACCCAGCCCTACGGGGCTTGCGTCGACTAGTACTTCTGTCCGCTTTTTAGGGTCGAAGTAGGCCAGCGTGGTCTTCTCCAGTAGTGCCGTCTTGATCCCCTGGAACGCTTCTTCCTCTTCCGATCCCCACTTCCACGGGGTGTCTGTTCTCGTCAGGGCGCGGAGCGGTTCGCTCCACGTGGCCAAACCCGGGATGAACCGCCCACAATAGGTGGCCATGCCAAGAAAACTCCTGACCTCCGTGGGTGACGTCGGGGCAGGAGCGTCCTTAATGGCTTTGGATTTTTGGGGGTCCACCAGAATCCCTTCCTGACTGAATACATAGCCGAAGAACTCGATCTTTGGCTGAAAGAATTGGCACTTGTCTTTGTGTAACGTCGCACCATGAGCACTCAGTCTCCCGAGGGTGTCTCGCAGGTGTTTGTGATGTTCGGCCGCCGTTGCCGAGTGAATGAGGATGTCATCGCTGACATTGATGACTCCCGGCAACCCGGACAACAGCTCCCTGATGGTATTTTGAAACACCTCGGCCGCCGAGGAGATCCCAAAGTTAAGTCTTTTGTACCGCCGGAGCCCTAGGTGGGTGCTAAATGTGGTTATGAATCTGCTGTCCTCGGCCAGGGGCAGGGGCAGCTGGTGATAGCCGGCGTTCAGGTCAATCTTTGAAAACCACCGTGATCCGTTTACATCGGCAATGATGTTGTCCATCGTTGGGGTCAGGTGACGTTCCCTCTTGATGGCTCGATTTGGCAACCTCATGTCGATACACAACCTAATGGCTCCGGGTTGGTGCGGTTTTTCTACAATCACCATGGGGGATACCCAAGGGGTGGGCCCCGAGACTTTTTCGATGACCCCCAGGCTTTCCAGGTTCTCCATTTCTTTTTCCACCAGAGGTCTCAAATGGAATGGGATCCTGCGATGCCTCAACGCAGTTGGCTTGATCGTCTTGTCAATGTGCAATCGTATCGGGTCACATTTGATGCACCCCAGGCCCTTGAAGAGTTCCGGGAACTGAGCCAATAGTTCATCCACTTGGTGTGTTCGGACCCGATGTGCAAACGCTATTAGCTTCAGATCCTCTGCCATGTGACTACTCAGTAGAGTTTCTGCCTCCCTGTCGATGATGTGGACTGTTGCTATTACCTCAACTTTATCAGCTTTGATAGGCACAATCATCTTTCCTTTCAGTGGGAGGGGGGTGTGGGCCCCATACGCAAAAATCCTTGTCCTAGATGGTACTATCTGTAGCCTGAGTCGTAGTCGATTGAATTGCTGTAGTCCCATTACGTTCACTGTGGCCCCGGTGTCAATTATGGCTTTTACCTCATTTCCTCCCA
Source organism: Triturus cristatus (assembly GCF_964204655.1). Classification (NCBI taxonomy): domain Eukaryota; kingdom Metazoa; phylum Chordata; class Amphibia; order Caudata; family Salamandridae; genus Triturus; species Triturus cristatus. Next base: position 834,495,777 of record NC_140594.1, read on the forward strand.
GTTGGACGGTGCACGTAGGTTGTGGCCGCCTCTTACGCTTCAGTTCCTGCGCGAAGGAGATAATATGTACTTCTTCGTCCTCGGAGTCGGAGTACTCGTCCATGGTTGGTAAGTATCTTCCTTGGGCGGCCTTGGCCCCTTCCGAGGGCGTCGGGTCATCTATAGATAGTTGCCGCACTGCTTTCGGCAACGACTGGAATTTCTTCTGCCCTTTTGTGTGAGTTCGCCGTCGACAGACAGACGCGAAATGGTTCGGGATCCCACAGTTCATGCACATTTTCCCTTGTGCAGGGCAATCCTTGGCTGCATGCGGTTCATATCCACAATATCCGCATTTGGTCCGTGAACCTTCCTTCCTGGTGTCCTTGTGGTATCTATTCTTTTGCGTCGTCTTCACCGCATCCACTTTTTCCACCTTTATGTTGTCGCTTTTCCCTGAATGTTTGTTCAGGGCTTGATCCATGACGGTGGCCCTCACCGCTGACAGGTCATGCGACCGGGCTAATATTAGTATATCTTCAAGCGAGATGCCTGGCTTTCTCAAGATCAAACCCCTTAGCGTCTTGTCCCTACATCCTTGAATGATCTGTCTTCGTATAGCTTTGGGTTGGTCTTTGTTGGTGCATGTACTTGCGAGTTCCCTCACCCGGGCGTAGAAGCGGTCCATGGATTCTCCTTCCCGCTGCCGTGCCTGCCCCAGCTTGAATACCTCGAAATCCAAGTTCAACTGTGGATCAAAATAACCATTGATGGCCCGAACAGCCGCATCATAGTCGTCCACCATGCCAGTGTTGGGTAAGTGCTTGAATAGTTTGAAGATTTCATCCCCTGCATAATGGAGTAGCAAGGATCTCTTGATCGCCCCATCCGTTTCTCTGGACGCCACAAAGTAGTTTTCTAGGCGCTCCAGCCAGATCTTCCACCTGGGGGACGCAGTTGATGGATCTTCGACCTCGCTAAAAGGTGGTAGAACTCCAGATGCAGCATGCTGGTATGGGGTGCGGGCAGGTGCTGCCGGTTCGTCATCGGCCATGGCTTGACTACCCCTGAATCACTCCAGTGCCTTCCTCCTGAGTCTCTTGGGGTTATTGTTGTTGTACTCCTTCCACTTGGCTCCCTGCTCCTCTGGGGCCCGAGGTTAGGGTTGTTTTGCCCCTTCTGGGTGGGGCGTGGGTGCCCCCCCTTTTTCACCGGCTCGTGTTTGCCTGTAGTGTCTCTTGCGTTTGGGGTGATTGAGCAAAATCAGGAGGTGGCAGCAGTTTGTGTTGGCCAATGCTTGCTAGTGGACCCTCTGGGGCGCTTGCTGGCTCCTTGCAGCCCTGGGGGTGTTTCCCCGTTGTCGCGCGCTACTTCTTCCTCTTTTCGCGCCTTCCCCTGCCTCGTGAAGGCTGGTCTTCCTGCTCGCGCTGCTCACGCGTGTACGGGTAGGCCGTCTGTTACTGCGCATGCGCGCAGGGCTCCTTTGCGTGTGGGCCTTGCTCCACGCGGTGGCTCCGCTCTCTCCTGCTGCGTTACTTCTTCCCCCCGCCTCGCCTGCAGCCTCTGGTCCCTCCGCTGCTCACTGGGGTCAGGCCGTGTGGTCTTCGGCCTCGGTCGCTTCTCACCGGTGTTCAACGTCGTGGTGATCACCAATACCACCCCGAGCTCCTCAGTTTGCCGTGGTCGGGTGGATGGGCATGAGACCGGATCCCACCCTCGTCGCCAGTGTTCCAATCGCCGTATCGCTGGGGGCAATAGGGCTAACGCGACCTAGAGATCCAGGGCACATGGGACGGGGGAAAGAGAAACCACCTTCACGCAGTGCTTTAGTCGGAAGTCCTGCCCCCGAGCGGGCCGCCTCCCTTTATTGGTTCCCCGCAGGCCACGCCTGGCCTGCGGATGTAGGGGTGTATGTTCAGTGGGGCTACAACAACTAGACCGCAGTCATTACAAGTTGGTTCTCTTATCTTTCCATACAATTTATGCTTGAGTTTATAGTGACTATGTACAATGTAGCACCCGTGGTTTACCCACTAGGGAAGCTCATACTCACAGAACAAACCTGAGGCTCTCTTAACTATATTAAACTGAACACCTCTCTTTAGAAGCTAAAGATGTTACTATGCCAAAATTGGTTAATAAATATCTCCAAAAGAGCGCATGTGATGGGTTTTTCCATCTCTTCTCACTTCTAATGATAAAGCCTGTAATTATATGCACTATGGTGCACACTGACTGCAAATACACTGAACATGTCTTTTGTCCAGTAGGTATGAAATTGTTTAACATGTTAAACATTTAGTGCTCAATGTGATGTGCCTAATTTTTTACTGACTTACTATGCAAACATGGATCAGTATTCACATCTAAAAAGATGCACGCAAAAAGTTTATCGTTCTTGTCTCCTCTTTTCATCATAAGGAAAGCAACACACCACATGCACTAGGGTGAGCATTACCTTTCAGTATACCTATTATGGTGCCCATCCCATTCACTAGGATGAGTGCTATTATGAATGTACCCAATATGCCGTCCATCCCATAATAAGGGAATTGCACAATATTTCCATTTGCTTAAACTGTTGAATTTGCTGCACTATATGTTCATCTGCTTATATTGTGGGATTTATGCAAAAAGAGTCTGGATGACAGTGTGCCAATACGGCACCAATTCAGAAATTAGGAAATTGCATAAAGGGCCTAGGTTCATATACCATGTGATTTATGAGAAAGTATTTCAGATAGATGACGGCTAGTTTAACAACCTGGCTGCACCCCTCTCAACCCTTGTGCTCAGAATCGATTAGTTGATGTCAACAATTATAAAATGAAAAGAGTGTAGATTCATGAATGTGTTAAGGTAATATTGATCTATATAATCAAAGTCTGTGTATAATTAGAAATCATTGGAATAAGGATAATATACACATTACTGATGTTTTGCTAGTTGTTTATGAATAAAGTATTTACTTTCATGTTCCATCTCACTTTTCTTCAAACATATTCCTTTTTTAAGATAACATTTTGAAAATATGACCAATATGAAGTACATTTTGCCTACCTCACTGTAAGGAGACTTTGTGCACATAGTATATCCACTATGATACACATGATTTTTATTCCATGCTGGGAATTTGAAGATTTTATAGGTTGTATGCCACACACAGTTGGAGTTACTGTAACTTAATTTTACTTGTGAAACAGGTTGTAACCATTTGAGGAAGTACTTGAGTTATTGGATATGCCAATAGAGTCCTTATACATGCACTGATACAAAAACTATGGATATGACTGGCAAGAATTAGGAAGGGATTGATGATGAAATTGCTGTAACATATTTTTGTTTCTTTTAAGGAGTTCCTTTGCCCATATCAGCAATAGTAACTATAACCAAAAAGTATGTTAAATATATAATAATCACAATTCTCTCATACTCCTGTCTGACATCATTGCAGTTAATTCATGATACTGTTTGAAAATGTATGTAATGTAAGTGTTTTAACAATACAATTATATACACAATTCTTTTGGGTGGAAAATGCAATAGGTACAAAGAAAGACTATTGAGTATACGCTTAAATATAAATACGTTTTCAAATGCTTTTAAATGAGATTAAACTCATGTACATATGTGGACATTTTTTGCCATCAGAAATTCTACATAGTGATGAAATATGTAGGCTGGCAAAGAATTTAGGAGCTGATTATGAATTTTGCGGTGCTGTGCCGGCTTTGTTCCGGCACAGCACCGCCAAAGCTGTGCATGGCCCGCCCTCTAGATTACAAGTACAACACGTGTCTGGCAGGCTTTTCTTTTGGCGTTCCCACAGCGGTGCCCTGAAAATGGGCACTGCAATGGGAATGCAAAAGAAGTTCCAGCCCGGCATGGACTCTGAAGTCCATGCCATGCTAGAACTTGGAATGCATGCAAACAGGGGGGCACAAGTTGTACCCCCCTGAATGCATCCCCATGGCGGTGGGGGCATGAGTAAGGGCCCGCTCTTTACCAACCACCAGCTCTTTCATGGTAGGCTCACTGCCATGAAAAGGTTGGCGGTGGGGAAACTCATAATATGCTCAGTGGCACGTAGCAGTCCCGCCTTGCATACTGGATAGCCCTGTCTGCTGCACCACCACAAGTGAACGGCGGTTCCCTGGCACAGCCAGCACATCGGTGGCGGTCAAAATGGCCGCATCAGAATAGGGCGGCAGCAGGAGTGCCACAGCAATTCCGGCAGCCAAAGACCACCAAACTAGTAATCGTCCCCTTACTTGAATGGATACATTTTACTATTCGTATTTAAGATCAATATGACAAACAGAGCATTTGAAATTGAACAGCATGTCTACCTCTCACTTATGTGTTAACAGACTGACGTAATCTTGAAAGAAAAAATACATTTTGTTTTGAAACTTCAGATTACTGAGTGCCTTATGTTGAAAGGAATGGCCTCTGTAGTGGCTGTTAGTAAATGCCCCAGTAAATTACAGTAGGCACCAACACTGAGTGCAGGATCAAAAAGATTACTAGCTGCTATTGTATACCAAGATCAGTGCTGTCAGGTCTGGTGCTACATTAATATTACTATTTGTATTGGCAACCACCGGCCTATTTATGGGAAAGTCACACAGAACAGCAAGTCACATTGCTGCGCTGCACTGAGTGTCAAGGAAAGGGCAGGAATGTGCTGTATTTAAGGCGATACCGTGCATTCCTGTCCTTTTCCCTGTGCTGGCTCCCTTTTGGCTGCCTAGCGTCAATGTTAGGTTGTTTTTGTGCAGGAAGGGACACCTGGAAGGCATTTTCCCCTTTCTATATGTGTTGCAGAATACAGCACACCTAGAAAGTGGAAGAAGCGAGAAGAAATGTAGATATTTCTCCTTGTTTCACCTCCCCTGGGAAGGTTTAAAATTTTGGCACATTCCCAGATTTACACATTCTTGTAAATCTGGGAATGTTTCAAAAACCATGGGAGTTGCATGGGAAGACCCACACAACGCCCATGAAATGCCTTTACAGGGCAGAGTAGCGCAAAGCAGTGATTTGCCCTGCATTGCGTTACTCCAGATATTTGGAGCCATGCAGAGCCAAGCAAAATGACTATGCATGTCTTAAAAAAATCTGTCTTATGGGTTGCATCGCTCTTGCACCGCTTTGCGTGGTGCAAGAGTGACAAAAGGGACCTCATGATTAGGCCCCTATATCTTTATACTAGCGATGCATATTGCTATTGAGCTCCAGTACAGATGTGATACCAATATTTTTAATTTTCTATGGGGCTAAAGCTTTATGGGTTACGTTCATGTACTTGTGGGGTCCTTCACCTGCCCTATTGATTTCATTTGACGTATGTTGCTCAGATATTTCAAATATCTAACGAACTGGGAATGAAGTATGTGCCTCACAATCCCCTTTTCTCTGCCATTTGGGGAATGCTGCTAACAGTAATACGTCCTGCATTTTCACCGTATGTTAAATTATCCTTATGTGTACTGTGAAAGTTAATGCTGGTGGCTCCTATATCATCTTTGATGTTGTTGCTGTCATTTGAAATACATTTCATAGAACTTACTGTAACATTTTCAATTGCCTCCTCTTGTTGCAAGTTAGCCTTGTTTTATTAAAGATCCTAAATTCTCCCAAAGCTTACAAAGGGCACATGGTTATGCTGCCAATAGTCTTCAATGTTGTCTTAGGTATTATCAATACTAGTGTCAGATACAACCATACTCTCCTGATTGGGAAACTGACATTAAATTATGCTGCCATCAGGAGCAGTGTCACTGCAGGTACAGATGCTACCAATCTCAACCTGAGACTGATATGTTTGGGACCTGTGAGTTCAGTCTGGAGCAGAACCAGAGGATCCCACGCAATCTCCTTCATTGTGCCCATCAGAGCTTCACGGTTGTGCTGATCTAATTTCCAGCTTGAGACCAAGTTGACCGGCAGCTGCCAATAAACCCATTCTGTTAGTAAGTACAATCTGCTATGTCAATATTTGCCTGAAGGTGCTGTGGTATTAGGTAGTTTTACACCCTTGTATGAGATTTGCTTCTAAGGTGGCCTTTTGTTTGCATAAGGGCTAAGATAATTTTCCACCCACAATGTTCCCTGACCTGGGGGATAATCAGGAGGGTGCCACAGACACTTGATGACGGATGGGCATGTCTACTCTATCTGTAACCCATTTGGGAATTATAAGGCACAGGTTGTTACTTTCAGTTCTGCCAAAAGAATAGGGTAAAGATGCATATATTTCAATATCAAACAGGTGTTGCAGTTGGCCATTGCCAGGACATTTGAGGACTCGGGGTTCCACTACCGTCTGGTGCCCAGTGACATTCTTCTTGGTGCATAGCCACTTCCTGGGCTGAAATAAAGGGGGAGCTCTTAGCGTCAAGCATGTAGGGAAGCAGCTTGTTGCTCTCAGCTCGCTATTTAGATACTTTGCTATTTGGATGTGCTCTCCCTTCATGAAGTATTTTTGGGGGTTTATAACGGTCTTTTATTTCTTCCTCTATTATGAAGTAGGTATTCTGTTGTCTGTCTGTGTCTTCTTTCATGGCTTTCTGGTGGGGGTTCCTGCCTTGGAGGCTTGCCTTCTGCTGGCTGTTTACTCAGATATTAAGAATTTTGACTGATAATGAGGTAATTCCCTGATTATCTACTACCATCTTAATTGCTGCAGAGCAGGTCTTCCTATCACCAGGCATACATACCTACTATCCTTCTTATGCTTGATTCTTCAGTTTTACCAGATGTGACATGATAATAAGGAGGACAACTGCTACAGAAAATGGAAAAACAGACGAAATAGTGCCACCCTAGGATCTGAGCTGAGTTGTCTTTTTTTAAATACATTTCAAGCATGTGAGCCAAAAGACTGGAGTAAGGAAGACCTTGACGTGGACTAATGAAGATAGCCAAGACATGGAGCAGATCAAATGACATTGTGGGCAAGGTTTCTCATAGTGTTGTGTTCCATGGGTGGAACATGGGTGTTCCCATGCATCCATCTATGGATTTTGGTGCATTCCTGGATTTACCATGAGTGGGATATGTGGGAATGTGGCAAAATGCAACACCTTCCAAGGGGGGCGTAAAGAGGAGAAATATGTTTATTTCTCCTCGTTTTTCCTCTTTCAACATGTGTAGCATTCTGCAGCACACATAGAAAGACAGAAATTTCTCAGAGGATCGTTTTTGTGCAGGACAATGTCCCTTCCTGCACAAACCCAATCCTGCAAACAATACAGGCATCCTTGCACTACCGCTCAAGGGTGTCTGCATTGCTGCAAACCAGCACATTGTTTGCCAGTGTAAGTAGAGGACAGGAATGTGCCATGTTAATATGCACTGTGTATACAAGTTGACAATGTCACTGCTCTGTTGCATACTAATGTGGCTAGCCAAGATGGAACTATGCAGTCTCAGTGTCCATCCTTCACTTGTGCACAGCCCAGTGGACTAGGAGCCAGTGCTGTCTTGCTGACAAGTTGGAGTATGTTGTGGCTCATTTAATGGATATACAGGAACCTGGCACGCAGAGTTATAGTGGGCAACATTGCACAATGAGTCCACATGCAATCACTAAAATAATCCTATCGTCTTGGAATATGCTTCAGAGGAAATATGGAGAATGAACATTAGTCTAACTCAGGTTTACTAGTGCAGGTGGCCAATTTAAAGTTGTTTTTACAGTATGCAGCATAGTAGGAATTAAATAGAAGTGACCAAAACTATTCCTGAAAGCAAGTTTAAGGGATTTTCAATCTGTAAATTCCTATGATTCCGCTTTATTGCTACACGTCTATTTTTAAAAAAAAGCTTAGCAGAGCTTAGGAAACATACACATTATTTTATTTGAGGATTGAAAATTCCACCATCCACCTGCCAGGCTTTAAAAAGGTACCAACATAATGGGAACAATAAAAAAGGCACCATGAATTTTCCAGAATGTTATGAAGCATTTAAACATCTGTAACCTTTGAAATACTGCCAGCTACAAATGACATGAAGTTAGACTGCTACATACTATGCTGTCATAATTACATCTTAGTTTCTTTGCTATCTGGTCATCTGGTCATGGCACCTGCATTTGTTTACACAGTGTTTTTTCTTGGCGTCTACATGCTCTTCCTACTGGCAATTAATTTGACTTCCGGTCATAAAATAGATTTTAATCAATAGTAAGGAATCATATGGTTCCCTTACGTGAATGTGTTTTGCTGGTTATGAGTTGTCCATTGCGCCTTCTTAATAATTTACCTTCAGAGCCCTGGGCACTTTTTTTCTAACACAAATGTTTCAAAAACTACTAAACTGATTTACATCAAAAGTAGAAAAGTCACAGCTTTGATTAAAGTTTTAATTTCATGTGGCGTTTCGTGTACCGGGGGGCATTTTTTTTAGAGGCTACAAGTACATAATCCGTGCATGTTGAATGCAAAACACACTTTAGTTGATCTCTCCTTTAAAATTTACCCGGGATGGATCTGGCTCAGAGGTTTATTTGGCCTATCATTCGCCTTTAGGTTGTGTATTTTGTACAAAGTGCACTTGCATGCTAATGGGTTTGCAATCAGAAAGACATTCAACTGCTCTGAATATTAAAACGAACAAGCATGTGAACGAACCGTGGAAAGGTTCCACTGAAATAGCTCTGGAAATGAGAGAAAATTGCACCTTCCTCGAAATATATAAGAAGTAGGTTGTATACTGGAGAACCCGCGAAAAAACGAGACTATGCTTTATCAATGGCAAAATGGCCAATTTGGAGAATACTAATAATAATGATGTGTTTACATGAATTTAGGTAGATGTAGCTTAATGTTGGGGAAAATTAGACCTAAATATACCATATGGTTAGAGCTTGAAAACTAGACTGTAACTGCCCTTGACAACAAGCCGATGTTTGAGTTGATGGAGGTAGATTTGAATTGTTTGAGCTTCGAAATAGGACAACGGGCACGTACATAAAACCAGAGTAGAACAGACTGCAATATTAATATGTCAGCTGAAATGGATCAATTGTTTTGGCCTCTGGAATAGCTTGAGTCTCCAGAACAACTCAGACCACTCCCGGCCCTGACAATGGAATCAGAAAATGGCAACTGGTGACCACTGGCAGAGCAGTGGGCTTTGTGGAAGGACCCAGGGGAATCTGAAGCTATAACATGTCAGATCAAGAACATGTGCACAGTTGTTATCTCATTCTGCCTCATGCATAGCTTTAGAATGTTCCCACTTTGCACATGGAATGTTATATATATTTTTTTTTCAGAGTTTTATATAGTGCAAACTTGTCCCGAATGTTTCAGAGTGCTTTACATGAGCACCCGTTGTGTTAAAGACAGACATATTCATTTTTATTGGGCACGGGGAGATTAAGGGCCAGATGTGCGACCTGCAAAATAGCACCTCGCAAATTGCGACTCATTTGCGACTCGCAATTTACGACATGTACAACAGTGTGTTTAACACTGCGATTCCCAATGGGCTCGCAAATTGCGAGGCTCATGAATATTAATGAGCCTCTCGCAATTTGCAAGCCTATTGGGAATGACAGGCCCTCCTAGTGATGGTGGCCTGCTTGACTCAGCAGACCACTATGTCTGGGACTGCTTTTAAATAAAGCAGTTTTTTTTTAATGTAGCACATTTTCTTTAAAGGAAAACCGGATGCATTTAAAAAAAAATACGAATCGTTTTTGTTTCATTTTTTAAGGGCAGGTAGTGGACCTGGGACCACTGCCTGCCCTTAAAAAATATTTTTAGAGACAGTCACAAAGAGGAGGGGGTCCCCTGGGGACACCTTCCAAATTGTGACTGCATTACCGCCCTCTTGAAGAGGGTGGTAATTTGCAAGTGCTTTGCGACCGCAATCGGGGTCACAAAACATCCATACATTGCTTTGCGGATGCAATTAGGAAGGGAATGCCCCTTCCTAATAGCGACTCGCAAATCCTAAAAGTGAGTCGCAAATAAATTGCGACTCGCTATTTAGGAATTGTACATGGCCCTGGGCCATCCGCATGCAATTTAGGGTCGTACATGTGGCCCTTAGTGATTTGCCCAGAATGACAGGATATTGAGCGTCCCTGCTGAGACTCGAACCCGGTTCCCCAGATCCGAGGTTGACCGCTCTAGCCGTATTCGATGACTGTGGCAGTTCTTGTAATCCTCTGGCTGCACCATATATATCACTTCTACTAATGAACTCTTGTTTCAAACTCACCTCACACCGCATTTGTCATCATTGGACTAGCACCGAGTTGCAATTGTTGGGGCTCTGAATTTACACTGTGGTTGGTGATGTAAGGAGTTATTACCAGAGGAGTGTCTCAGCAATGCAGGTAAATTGACAGTGCGGTGGAGAAACATCTACTCATGTGTGACCGAGACTTTAGTCTTTGTCTTTCTTTGCACTGAGGTCAGACTGCAACCAAGATGTGGTAGTGAATGAGAGTTGATTTTTCTTTGCCATACTAACAGCATGCTCACTCAGTAAATAAAACAGCTATCTAAGAGAGACTTAAATGCCATTCACGTCATGTCAATCCTCGTTCCGCAGTGGTGACCATTTTGATATGAGATTTAAGGTAAATTTTAAAATCTTGCATTGCGCTGTTATGGGATGTATTATTCACATCTGCAATGCCCACACAGATTAATAAAAATATACAAGTCAATATGGATCTTTGATCAGAAAATCACACCGGTGGAAGCTTGCACATTCACATATCCTTTTTAAATCATTTTGATGTGCACACTTATATAAGACTCTCCAATGTATAAGGGCACTCCACAGCAAGTATAAAAAATGAGGAACTATTTTTTGTGCAAATATCAGCACTACACATTATTGGAGTAAGCTTGTGCACTTGCATTTTCTATGTCTCACTGAGATGTGCACCAATATCTCACTACTGTGCTATTAGCTACAGGTCTCTCTACTAGTCTCATCATTCTTGTACGCACACTAGCCTCAGGTTGGCAAGGCGGGCAATCGGGCATAGGCCGATGGGCCTGTGTCTGAGAACAGTCGGTGAGCCTTTGTTTGGTGGTGTAAGTAGCCTCACCCGCCTGGGCCGTCTCCACTGCAATCACACTCTATACTTATAATAGCACAGCCGGGTAATTGTCAGAGACAAAGAGACAATGGCTGCTCCTGGTCTTCCCAGCATGAGGTGTCCCTGCCTCCTGGCTATTTCCAGGTGTGACAGAGGCCTCAAGGAGCTGCTCATGGGAAGTCATTAGCACTTGCTGTGAAGAGGACTCGGACAGGGAAGTGCACTGGCCAATCGGAGTGGTGGGGGTTGGTGAGGTCAACTGGGAGCTCCTCAGTTTATCTATTCCCCCTCACTTCCATGGAACAGACAAAGATAAATAAGCCTCTTCTGCTCCCCTTTGCCTGCCCGATATCAGTTACTGCAGTCGAGAGAAGTTGTGGCCTTAGCGACTTTGAAACTGATGAACCAGTTCAAGTTCCAGCGTCAGCTCAACATCCTGTGATTTTGGGCAAATCACATATTCACCAGAGCCTAAAAAAACATGAATATGACCTTTTGTAAATTTATCTGGTGCTCATGCTAAGCGCTCCAATCCCTCTAGGTCAAGTTTGTGCTATATAAAACTGCATGTATGTGAGGAAAGTGACACTCATTTTACTTTTGCATTTGCACGTTAGCATCATTACCTTTGTACTAATTTATATGTAATGCTAGCAGCAAATAAAACTAAATAACCAGATGCACCTTTCACCAGTCTCTTAGATTAGAGTACTTTTTTCGAATATTGTTAAAAAAATGCGGTGGATATCTTAAAAACTCACAGTGAGTGTAAAAGGCAGCCTAGATTTGTGGCATGTCCTGTTTTCCAGCGGAATGGAATACAAATATACACAGCACTCCACATCTACAGGATAAAAAAGCAATTAAAAGTGAGTTCTTCGTTTTTTGGATAATTTTTAAATTCAAAGACATTTTATTGATTTTCTTTACAAACACAAAATACATAAAAGACAGGGCAAAGTATTGTGCTTTTTTGATAATTTTAAGCTCCAAACATATATTCTTTTCCAGTGGAATTCTCCTTTACAATTTAAGTCCCTTTCACACGTTTCTTTAACAAATCTTTGCATATATTATTGAAGTACTTTTTCGTGAAAATCTGAAAATTTTCTCTGAATGAAAGTATATATTTAATTATGTTTTTTAAATGAAATAAATAGTATGGACAGCTATAGAATGAAACAAAGTCAGAAGTGAGTTGCAAAAATATACCGATAAGAAGATACCTCTGAAAAGGTCCTTAGGAACGAGAGAGGTGGACTCACATCAGCATTATATACTTGTGCCTTCCCCTTCATACCAGATTTTCATATCCCACATTTCACCAAATGTACTTTAAAATACATATGTTGGGCCCAAGATGGCCAAGTGCTGGAGCACATTATGATGTTTGAGTACTCTGACCAGACTCCTCCTCCTTTTCAGGCCAGAAGCCGCTTTAGGTCCAATAGCGGGCGGGGAATGCTCTCCCTGAGGTCTGCTAGAGGATTCTACCTCAAGAGGTTTCCATTCCCGATATCAGCTAGAAACGTGAGAAATACAACGTCTGTGAACCGAGCAACATCAAGATTGCAGCACCAGCACTCCTGGGCCCTAGCAGTGGGAATGCTGCCCAAAGTGGGCATTGCCGAGGACCTCCATTGCAGCCCTGCTGATTTAAAAGTGACCCACACCAAGAATTAAGAGCAGCAGTGTACCAAAATCGCACACCAGCTCCTCCCAATGGATGAATAGCACTGTGGCGAAAGACCGGAGAAGTGAGAGAGGGCCTAAGTGTAGGGGTGTCCCAGGGGAGAGTGAATGAATGTCACTGCTTGACAGCTGGTCCTGGAGGCCTTCGAGACCTGCATTTAGAGAGACCTGTAGCACTGCACTTGCCATGCCTTCAAAAGAAACAAAAATAAAAGCAAGAAAGATCCATTTGACTTTTGATCTTCCCCAATGCCCTCCGAGTAGTGATAGGGAGAGGATGGACGCTGCTATTTAGGATGATGGTTGGAAGTCCTCAAGGGAATCTAATCTTGTCAGCCCTAAGAGACCTGCAGTGAGCTCAGATATCAAAAAGGCAGTTGCTTTACACATGAAAATGGCCTTATTCACCAGCAGCAAGGCTAAACAGAGGGGACAGTACAGGATAACAAGATAGAGATTGGCTAGCTGAAGGCCTCCGTGACAGCACTGCAAGATGATAACAAGAGCTCAAGGAAATAGAGGACTCTGCCAATCCAGTTCTGGTTCAAATGGAGTTACAAAGTGAATGCCTGGAAGACCAGATCTGTGCAGCCACCATCTAAGTTCTGGAAGTTCTGAGACATCTGGTGTGGAAACGATAAAGACTAGAATCAAGAGGATTGTGAACTCCAAGGGCATTCCTTTGGAGGATGACTCAAGAGTTATAGTAAGGAAGGCATATCGAAACTCCACAAAGAAATTAAGGAGGTACTAAGGACTTCAGTGAAACTGTCATAGCCAAACTTTGAGTCCCACAAGAAAGAACATATTTCCAGACTGGCATCCAGTCACCAGCGGCTTTGGATTGGGAAGGCGGGCAGTCCAGCATTAGCCGAAGGGCTGATGCCTTAGGGACCGGGTTTTCAAGGGCATGATCTGCTACATTCCTGCCCTGACCTGCTAGGCCATCACAATTCAGGCTATGATGGGCAGGCAAGGGTGGTAAGTGTAACATTCGGCCTCACTTGGGGCCAAGTGTTGCTCCATTTGTTGGGCCATTCTTACCTCGGCCCTGTGGGTCGGACTTGGCCCAGAAGCAATGTCTTGCCCCTGACCCATCCCCTGGCAGGCCATCACATTCAGGCAATGGAGGGTGGGAGTATGCAGAAACCTCGCTGGGGGGGGCCTGGGTTTTCTGGCTATGGCCCATCTACAGCTCAGCCCCCGCTAGAGCAGCAGTAGCTGTGCCTTTTTTCTTGACTTCTTCACTGCAAGGCCATCGCACTGAAGCTATGGAGGGCCGGGGAGGTAGTGAAGTAAGAGAAGCCTTCCTGGAGGATGCTTGTGTGTACTTGCACGGGCCTCGCTGTGAGGCAACCTTTGTTAAGCTGCTATTAAACTAGAGAGTTGGTGGCCTTACAGCCAACCCTGGTGATTTTAGAAGTGGCAAACCAGGTTCCAGTCCCTGTGTCGGCTCAACATTCTGTGATTCTGGGCAAATCATTTAATCCCCGAGTATCTGAGGTAAAAATTAATTTGATCCCAAGTTCACCCTATGTAAAACCACAAAAAAGCAATTAGAAAAATCTGCAATTTATTCATGTTATCAGATTCTACAAGGGCCAGAGCATGATAATTAGAGAGCACTCTTTATATTAATGTAGCCATATTATTTTTTTACATGGCTTTTCTGTCTTTGTTTAGTTTAGCTATTAGTCATTGATGAATATAGCAGCTTTAGAAAACATTTTAAAGTGCTTTCACCTTACATTGATTGTTTAAAATAGAAATTGATTAGAAGAAAAAAATATGGACTTTCTGTGATTTTATTTTTGCACCGTCCAGGGTATTAAAGTACAGGTCATATTGGTTGCAATCCTAGCCAGATCAAGTATTGATTGATGCCCTTGGCACATTTTATTTCACCTCACCCATCTGGCCAAAATGCTGTGCTTCTCATTTTCACCAAGCTTACTGAATCTATAGGCTTTAAAATGCGTAGGTCACTAAACATTTCTCAAAATATTAGTCCAATGAGACAAACCAAATGATGTGTCATGTTAAGGCATAATCCGCAATGGGGGCCAATTTTTGGGGGGACTGCCCGGACCAAATTGCAATCCCAATCCGACCCTGAAGCACACATACTGTGATCTATTGTTTCCAGTTGAGCAGTAAAACAATCCTAGGTAATCCTTGTATACAATTCGTCATTGATTTCACTTTACCTTGCATCATTGTACAGGTCAGATATGTAGAACCAGGTGGCTTTTTACCTGTGCAATAGGAAGTATGAAATATGCATGGAACCTACTGTACGGTCTCAAAGTAATCTTTTATCATTCCTGCCTGTAATTATTACTCAATTTCAAGAACATGCACCAGTCCTGCATGCTTTCTTCAAACACCAGGTGAACCCAAAAAGAAGTGATAAAACTGTAGAGCCTATAGAAATCACCTAACAACAGAAGAGTGTTACACAACACTGGACAAATAACGTTTGCAATTTTGTTCCATATCCTATGAAGTGGAGGACAAAACGTTTTTGATTACCATCCTGATTGTATATGAAGATGAAATAGTCAAATTTGATATATATATGAATATCAATACTAAGTTTACAAAATCATATTGTGCCTTCCCGAGTATTGTGGTGGAAAGGAGAAAATGGATGTATGACGTTACAACGCATGCTGTTACAATGCATGCTGTTATAACGAAAGTTTTACAACGCGAGTGCATTGACAACACAGGACATTACAACGCAAGTCTTTACATCGACTTGCACTAGATGGCGTGCTAACATTAAAAAAGTGTAATTTACTATTCCAACTCCAGTCCACGTAACAGTAGGGAAGGTGTTGGGATAGTAAACTACACTATTTTTAATGTTAGCACGCCATCTAGTGCAAGTCGATGTAAAGACTTGCGTTGTAATGTCCTGCGTTGTCAATGCACTTGCGTTGTAACAGTTTCGTTGTAATGGTAGTGCGTTGTAAAAGTTGCGTTGTAAAGGTTGTTCCCCGGAGAAAATTGTTGATGAGGTTTCAACAAGTGCATGAATCACCTGAGAAGTTTATAGTTGCTTTGCATATCCTAGCTGCAAATTGTGAAAACAAGAAGTTTATTGAACACATGACTAGAGGTCAAGTCGTGTGTCACTGCTACAATAAAAAGTGCAGGAAAGACTGTTAGCATGCAGAGCTGAAAATGGCAACAGTCAAGGGGATGGTACAATCTCTGCCACCCTCAAAGGCTTTAAACCAGCAAGAAAGTGAAGCTGGCCACAGTTCAGCTAATGTAATCAATCGAGAGAGGAGAAGAAACAACTCATAAATAGAGGGAAAGGAATTGAAAAAGTATGGGAGAACTGAGGGGCATTTCGCAAAAGTAGAAAACATCAAATAAGAATTTTCATAGGGTTGATTACACTATTGATGGTAAAGCAAATTTAGAGAACTTGGGGGCATATTATCAATGGCCAGCGATAAGTATCGCTGGCCGTGTTTGGCGATAAATTTCTTATCGCAGGCTATCTCTGGGATTTATCGCCCTGGTAGCGCGTTATTGACAACGCGTTTCTCCAGGGCGATAAAAATTCCAGAGATAGCGAGGTTTTCGCCGTTTTGCATGGAACATCGCTGGGTTTCCATCGACGTTCCCTGCAAAACGTCGATAACCTTGCTGATACGACCCTGTGGTCGTATCAACATAATCCACCCCCTATGTCAAACATAGGTAAATCAGGATTTTAGCAGACGTTAGATTTTGGCGAAAACTCACGTTTTCGCCAAAATCTAACGTCTGCTAAAATCCTGTGGGCTGCCTTGTAAATATCGCGATGTGAACTTCAGCGATATTTGCAAGGTAGTCCATCCGGGTACGCCCAGTGACGCCCACTTTGCATCTCATTAGAGATGCAAAGGGAGGTGCTGGGAAAAAGGGTGCTAACATGCGATTATGCATGTTTGCACCCTCTTGTAAATAGGGCGATAGATTTATCTCTGCTTTTTTGGCTTTTTAAGCCAAAAAAGCGGAGATAAAGCCCTTGTTAACATGCCCCTTGTTTTTATTCGTAAAGAATAACCACTGACAAACCAAAGTGCATGTTGATAATTCAGAATTGGACAGTGCATGCCAGATCCAGGTTGACATTCACCGTTATCAAATGGGCAGTATTCAAGAAAGAATGGCCTAATATTAACTTTAAAAAATCAAAAGGCAGACCTGGCACTTACAGCATTATACTTGGTGGGTACTTTGGGCCAAAATTGTTTCTCAAGAGGGAACTGCTATGCGAAACGTTTATGTCGTTGAAGACAGAAAAAATGTTCTAGGAAGACAACATTTAAATGCACCAAAATTAAATTTGATACATTTTCAGATCCCTATGTGTTAGTTGTAGGCATACAGAACTCAATTGTTGAAATAATAGAAAACTGCAATGAAGTGAAAAATTAGCAAACTAAAAAGGTTCCTCCACGTTATCAATCAACAATCGATGCTATTACTGTCATACATAGGACAAGAAGTTGCAGAAAGCTAAAAAGAAAATGTGCCATGAAGCGATTAAAGAACTTACTAAAGCATCACAATGGCTATCTGTAGCACATAAAGAGAAGGCGGGAGGTCAGGGTATGCACTGATCTTTGGAGCCTGAATATAAATATATGGGTTGACTGACAATTCTTTAAGTCAAAGAGGTTATTGCCTCATTACTCAATGCACAGGTGTGCAGCACTCTTGATATGAAGTGAGCCTATCATCAAACAGAGTTAAAAAAGCATTTCCAGGAATGAACTGCTTTTATTACACATGAAGGTGCATTCTGCTTTAGGTGGAGGCCCTTTGATCTCGCATCAGTGATGGTTGTTTCTAAGTGGTTAATGCTTCTACTATAGAGGGTATGAAAGCATAACTGGATTCTTGGATGCCATACTTATGTTTGATTCAAATGAGATTATTCAAGATAGAGCCCTGGAGAGTGCACTTAAAATGTTGAAAGAGATAAAAAAACACAATAGATATGAGGAAGCAAGTTGAATTCTTGGGACATAAATCTTGAGGATGGGATTTCACACAAGTCTAATTTAGTTGAAGGTATTGCGCAGGCTCCTCCATTATGTATAAACGAGCAAATAATGTTCTTTCTAGGTCTTTGCAAATATTTTGCTAAATTCATTAGGAATTTTGCACACAAAACTGAAGTTCGTGGGCAAGTTTGTAATGTGAATATTACATTTAAATTGAGTGAAGTAAGACATGGATGTTTAGACAACTTTCAGCATACACTAGAGAATAAGGTATAGGAGCCACGTTGAAACAAACTAAAGGCCAGACACAAATTATTATCGCCTTTGTATCTAGGACTGTTCGATCAGCAGAGCTCAAATATTAAATAACACATGAGCAATCACTAAAGTGCCATTTATAAGAGATCACATATTCAAATTGCAAAGAAACCACAAAATGCTAATTCTAGTTCCGTCAGGCAGTCGCCATTCCTAAGGGCCTGACTACTATGGACTACTGAACCCATGGTGAAGGTGCGGTGGTGGTCAGGACCCTCCACATTAGCGGTCAGAACCCCTTATTACAACTACGGCTGCCGGACTGTTTTGGGACCACTGCAAACATCAGGGATCCACGATTTCTGGTGGTCTTGCGGCAATCTGCTCAGCTGTGCCGCTACCAGCACTGCCAAGTATATTAGGAGTTTCACCACCCCCAGCCTTTCCATGGCTGTGAGACGCTGTGAAAAGGCTGCCAGTGGGAAAATTAAGGGGGCCCCAAAGAACTCCCTGTATCCCCTGTACATGGGGATGAATGCAGTGGGGAACATTTTGTGCCCCCCTGTCTGCATGCACCCCCTTTCCTGCGTGGCATGGATGGCAAAGTCCATGCCATGGGGAAACAACCTTAGGTGCTTCCATTGTGGTGCCTTTCCAGCAGGCACCGCAATGGGACTGCCGCACCACACGCTTGCCACACAACGAGGATATCTAGCGGACAGGCAGCAGTCGACTTTGGCAGTATGGGAGCAGGGCGCTGGCATGGCAGCCTGGTCCCAGACCGCCAAATTCGTAATCAGGCCCTTAGTATTTTGATGATTAACAATTAATCAATCAATCAATCAATTCATTAGTAAAGCGCACTACTCACCCGTGAGGGTCTCAAGGCGCTGGGGGTGAGGGGTGCTGCTATTGCTCGAATAGCCAAGTCTTGAGAAGCCTCCTGAAGGTTAGTAGGTCCTGGGTCTGCCATAGGAGGATGGGGAGTGTGTTCCAGGTCTTGGCGGCGAGGTTGGAGAATGATCTGCCACCGGTGGTCACTCTTCAGATGTGGGGGACGATGGCGAGGGCGAGGTCGGTGGAGTGGAGCTGTTGGTTCGGGGTGTAGAAGGTGAGTCGTCTGTTGAGGTATGTGGCCGTGGCGTGGGATGTTGAGGATCAGGCGAGCAGAGGCATTCTGTATGTGTTGTAGTCATTTCAGGAGTTTGGCCGAGGCTCCTGCGTAGAGGGCGTTTCCGTAGTCCAGCCTGCTGCTGACGAGGGCCTGGGTGACCGTTCTTCTTGTTTTGGTGGGGATCCACCTGTAGATCTTGCGGAGCATGCGGAGGGTGTTGAAGCAGGAGGACAAGACGGCGTTGACTTGCTTGCTCATGGAGAGTGTTGAGTCGAGGATGAACCCCAGGTTGCGTGCGTGGTCGGTGGGTGTTGGTGCTGCTCCCAGTGTGGAAAGCCACCAGGAGTCGTCCCAAGCTGAGGGGGTGGAGCCGAGGATGAGGACCTCTGTCATGTCCGAGATCAGCTTCAGGTGGCTATTCATCATCCACTCGGCGACGGCTTTCATTCCTTCCTGGAGGTTGCTTTTGGGGGTGAGGGGGTCCTTGGTGAGGGAGAGGATCATCTGGGTGTCCTTGGCGTAGGAGATGGTGTTGAGGTCGTGCAGTCGGGCGACGTGGGCGAGCGGAGCCATGTATACGTTGAACAGTGTCGGGCAGAGGGATGATACTTGGGGTACGCCGCTGATGATCTCAGAGTCTTCAGAACGGAAAGAGGGGAGGAGGACGCTCTGGGTTTTGTCGGAGAGGAAGGAGGTGGTCCATTCCAGAGCCTTGTCTCAGATCCCTGCGTTGTGGAGACGTAAGAGGAAGGAGGTGGTCCATTCCAGAGCCTTGTCTCAGATCTCTGCATTGTGGAGATGTGTGCATAGGGTGCAGTGACAGACCGTGTCGAAGGCGGCTGATAGGTCCACGAGGATGAGGGCCGCGGTATCGCCGTTGTCCAGCAGGGTCCTAATGTTATCGACGGCGGCGATGAGGGCAGTCTCGGTACTGTGGTTGCTGCGGAACCCGGACTGAGATGGGTCCAGGATGTTGTTCTTCTCGAGGTAGCGGGTCAGCTGTCTGTTGACGGTCTTCTCGATGACCTTCGCCGGGAATGGAAGCAGGGAGATGGGCTGGAAGTTCTTGAGGTCCCTCGGATCCACCTTGGGTTTCTTCATTAAGGCAATGATCTCGGCGTGCTTCCAGCTCTCCGGGAAGGTTGTGGTCTCGAAGGAGATGTCGATGGCCCCGCGGAGATGAGGTGTAATGGTGGCGCTAGCCTTGTTGAAGATGTGGTGTGGGCATGGGTCTGACGGAGAGCTGGAGTGGATGGTGTTCATGATTTTGATGGTCTCGTCGTCGTTTTTGTTGGTCCATGTGAACAGGGGATTGATGTGGGTGGTGGCCGCGGGGTCGGAGGTATCGGTGGTTGTTGGGGTGGTCAGGTTGTTGAAGCTGTCGTGGATGTCTGCGATCTTGTGATGGAAGAAGGTGGTGAGGGAGTCGCACAGGTCTTGCGATGGTGGGATGTCGTTGGTGTTGGAGCTGGGGTTGGAGAGTTCCTTCATGATGTTGAAGAGCTCTTTGCTGTTGTGTGCGTTGTTGTTGAGTCGGTCCTTGAAGGAGGCCCTTTTGGCGGATTTCATGAGGTGCTGCAGGTTTGCTTGGAGGCCTGGAGGTCTGCGTTGAACCAGCTGGCTTTCTTGTTAGTGTGTCTGTTGGAGGGTTTCATGATCAGAGTGAGAGTGTTGGTGCAGTTGTCGATCCAACGTCTGATGTTGCGGGCAGCGGTGTCAGCGTTGGTAGGGTCGGCGGGTGGGCTTCGGGCAAGGGTGGTGTTTAGCTGGTCTTCGGTGATTTTGCTCCAGCTGCGGCGGGGGATCTGTTGAGTGTGGTGGTGCGTGGTGGGTTTCCGAAAGGTGAAGTGGATGCAGCGATGGTTGGTCCAATGGAGCTCGGTGGTGTGGCTGAAGGTGATGTGGGTGCTTGCTGAGAAGATGGGATCAAGCGTGTGGCCGGCGGAGTGGGTGGGCGTTGTGATGAGCTGTCTGAGTCTGAGGTTGGCGAGGTTGTCAATCAGGGTGGTGGAGTATGTAGTCCGTGGAGGCGAGGGCGTGCGTGCTGACGAAGTCGGCAATGGAGTCGCTGAACTGAGGCCGAGGTCCGGGGGGTCTGTAGACGAGTGTCCTTCTGAGGGTGGTGTTGGGATCGGTGTGGATCTGGAAGTGCAGGTGTTCGGCGGTGCTGAGGGTGTTCTCGGTGCTGGTCGAGACCCTGAGGGTGTTCTTGTGGATGATGGCGATTCCACCTCCTACTCCATTGGGGCGGACCCTGCGGGTGATCTTGTAGCCGTCCGGGATGGCAATGGCGATGTTGGTACAGAGGAGGTGTTCATCTAGGTTTCTGTCAGGAAGGCGATGTCCGGGGAAGATGTGTCGAGCAGGTCCCAGAGTTCGACGGCGTGTTTGCGTGCTGAGCGGGTGTTCAGTAGTATGCATCTGAGGTGGTTGCGTCCTGTCACGGTGGGCAGCTTGGATGCTGGTGAAGTTGCAGCTCCGGCAGGAGAAGGGTCCTTTTGTGTGCTTCGGGGGCCCAGGAAGCAGGTGTGAGGTCGTCCGGTGTTGAGTGCGTGGAGGGTGTTGGCATCGTAGCAGCATCATGTGTCGTGGCGTTTGCGGGGGCCAGGGCATCTGGCACTGGGCGCGGTCCAGGCATGGACGGACACAGACGGGCTTACCTTTGGCATGCCAGCGATGCGGCTGCATAGCGGCCGCCATTATAAGGGGAGGTGGAAGGGAGGAGCAGCTGGGAGGAGGGAGCAGTATGACGAATGGGCGAGCAGGGGGGCGTGGCCGCAGGTGATGCAGCAGCGGGAAAAAACAGGCAAAAATCAGAGGCACAGAAGACAAGGGGAAACAATAGCAACAAATATCACGGACGGCAAAAACAGGATACAGAATACAAACCAGGGGCACAGAGGCTAGAAGGGAGACAACTACAACAATATATCACGGAAGCAACACGGCTAGTGACGCGCAGAAATGAATGCCAATTTGAGAAACATTCCTGGTAAAAAAACAAATGCTTTTGCTAATTGCCTTGCATGATTACCACTAGAAAACAAAAAAGTCATTAAACCCTACAATTTATTGCCAATATTAATATAGAGGAAGGAACAGAGGAGAAAATTGAATAGCAATATTTGGTGAAGGAAATGTCTGAATCTGTTATAATAGCAATTTTCTGTTGTATTAAGGAAGGTTGGCCCATAGAAAATGGTTTATCTTATGATTTACAACCGTTTCTGAAAGGTAAGATTGAAGTATCTATTGAGGATAACTTGTTGTGTAGAAACTACAAACTGAATTGCCCAACAATTTACGATATCAGTTAATTAGAACATACTGGACACATAGGAAGAATGTTAAAAATAGACTCTGACAAGCATTCTGGCTGCCCGGCATGAACTCAGAAGTAAATATTTTTATACAGTCTTGTGTTGTATGCTTTAATGCAGACAAAAACCTATAACGCTCCTGTTTCGATGGTCTCACAGAGCCCGTCGGAAGAGGAGCAGAATCTCCTTGTGGTTTTTCCTCCGACTGCAGTAATCAAAATACGGTGGTCGGAGGGAATGCTCAGGATGTCGGGCAGAGAGCCTCTAACCATTGGTTGCAGGCTCTCTGCCCGACACGCTAATCAGGCCCTACATATATTAAAAAGTAACAGTGATGTAATATAAATTAGATTAACGTAATTATTTTAAAAACATATATAACTATTATACTTATAAAAAAAATGAAACTATACATATGTATTATTATATACATTTATTTACATATATTTCATTTAAAAATATTATTACATTAATATATTATAAATGACTGTTGTTTAAATGTAATTATATAACAAATGTGTGTGTAATTTTTTAAAACATACCAATTTAATTACAAATAGAAAAGTAAACGCTATAAAAAAAATTATTTACAAAAAATCCACTACATATTGAAAACATTTCTAGATAAGAATATTATAGTTTTAACTACACAAAACATATTATAAATGTGATTAATATAAACTAAACTATACATTTATACAACTGTAGAGAAAGTGCTGGACTTAGGAGAAGTACAAATTACTATTCCCACTACAATACATACAACAGTAGGGAAAGAGTTGGATTGTGTAGGGGTAATAAAATACTATTCCCACTCCAGTCATTACAACAGTAGGGAAAGTGTTGGATAGAGGAGGGTTAAGAATTTACTATTCCCACTCCTGTCAGTGTAACAGTAAGGAAAGTGTTAAATTGCAGAGGGGTAAAATTAGCTATTACCCCTCCAGTCAGTGCAGCAGTAAGGAAAGTGATGTATGGCTGAGGTGTGAAATTTACTATTCCCAGTCCACTCTATATAAAAGTAAGGAAAGTGGTGGATTGTGGAGGGGTAAAATTGACTATTTCCACTCCATTCAGTGCAACATTAGGGAAAGTGTTGGATTGCGGAGGGTAAAATTTACTATTCCCACTCCTTTCAGTGCAGCAGTAGAGAAAGTGTTGGATTGTGGAGGGGTAAACTTTAGTATTCCCACTCCAGTCAGTGCAACAGTAGGGGAAGTGTTGGATTGTGGAAGGGTACAACTTACTATTCCTACTCCACTCAGTAAAACAGCAGGGAAAATGTTGGATTGTGTATGGGTAAACATTATTATTCCCACTCCAGTCAGTGCAACAGTAGGGAAAGTGTTGGATTGTGGAGGGGCACAATGTACTATACCCACTACACTCTGGGGCCAATTCCGATTCCGGCTGCAAAATGAACTGACCGACACGGCCCCGGACCGAATACAGACCGACACGGACCAGCGCCATACGACCCGTGCAGTACGATGCAACGCGACAGAATTAAAACCGACACATACGGAATACAATCCGCACGACCGAGCAGTAGGGAAAATAGTGATCCGGCCAGAAAACCGACGCGATTTTCACCGACCAACATGAACCCGGAATGAACCCGACCGACCCGTACCCGCGATGTACGATTAGCGCAGTACGATGCAATGCATGTAAAACGAGACTGACTCGCACAGAGACCAAGCCGCACGACCGACACGCACACAGACAACCCGGCACACAAGCATTAGAGACCGCTGCGACCGACGCGTACCAAACACAGAAGATAGGCAGCGTGAACGAGGCGGAGAAGCCTGCACGAGACAACAGCAGCGTCTGTTTCCATCACATGAACGTCTCCTTCATGCCTACAAAACCCAAAGAAAAAAAGACAAAAAAAGGACCAAACAAGCAATGACAAAGCCAATAAATACCAAAGAAAAAAACATGGGACAAAGACACACCCACAATTCCAACTATATAGAGGACTATAATCACTACCATCATCCCTTGCAAACAGGAGACACAGCTAGCAGCAAACACCAGTACACAGCAACCACAGACACACTCACATCTCACCCACCACACAACTCACACACCATCAGCACCTCATACAAAAGCACACACACATACACCCAGCAAAACCAACACCAAACCACCCTCACTTGCACCCTCACACACACATCCCTCACCACCACCACTCATCACCATGCCCCCAAAGAAGAATCCAAAGTTCACAAATAGTGAGTTAGAAGTGCTGGTAGACGAGATCATCAGACTAGAGCCACATTTGTTTGGTACATTGGTCCAAAGGACCCCCATTTCACAGAAAACCAAGATGTGGGCGAGGATTGTGGACAAGGTGAACGCTCAAGCACCAGCAAGGCGCACAAAGGACAATATCCAGAACAGGTGGTATGACGTGCGCAGGAGGGTCAAGAAACTCATTGAAAAAGATCATGCCCTGAGTGAGTGCACCGGTGGTGGCCCTCCTGTCAAACCAGTCTACTTCAGGACCTGGGAAGAGAAGGTGCGGGACATCCTACCACCAGAGAGCATCCATGGCCTAACAGACATCCCAGAGCCTGGTGAGTACACAAACAACATACCCAAGATTGTGTGGCAAGGGGATAGTGAAACCATGCACCGCAAGCAGAGTTATACTAACCAATAGATAATCATACCACAATGTGTATGCCAGTCAGACAAACACAATACCTGCTCTCTCATAGTGACTTGGAACTGTGTCATGACATGCACTAACCTACAAACAAATAGAGCAAGCCAGTGGCACAAAGCCAAATAGACCCTGCCAGACAGTTTGCCACCAAAAACACACCACCTCACAGTGCAGCTGACTGTCAAGAAGCAATAGTGGGGATGCAGGTGAAGTGAGTGTAACCAAAAGCATGATAGGGCCTGTAGTCACAGATAATGCTCCCCCTCCTGATTGGCCCATCAAGACCTCTCTGAAACATGCCCACATCACAGGGAGTGGAAAATGACTGACAAGATGGCTGACACTGGGTCCTGCTGTGGGGAGCACAAGGCCCTGCTAGGGATTGTGTGCAAATCAGAATCAGGACACAGCTGACTGACATCCTGAAAGACAACTTGCACGCCCTACAATGTAAGCACGTTTCATGATGGGAAGGAGGACTGACAGCCCTGACCATACTTACCAGCATGTGGAGACACCCCCCCTCAACACAAACTCCACACAACCCACCGGGTACAATGCATTGACACACACCTCATTGAAATATCCGCAAAAGATACCCCGGACTGGGTGCTGCTGTGTGAAACATAGGGGCTCACTTTGGACTTGTAGCCAAACAAACACTAGGATTTCACAGTCAGCCATCTTGCCATTGCTGTCACACCCCCTCACAGGGAAGCAGAGTCAAGAGGGAGGAAGTATGGGCATGCTGGGAAGGGGGTGTAGCTAAGAGCATGATGGGAGTCGCATTCACACACAATCTACACCCACCCACAAGGCCCAGCAAGCTCACACTGAACAATACTCGCCTCACAGGGAGTGGGAAGGGACTGACAAGATGTCTGACACTGGGCTCTGTCGTGGGGAGCACAAGGCCATGCTGGGAAATGGCCAACAACAATATCAAACTCTGTCCGTGGCAAGCAGGGAAAAAGCAGTGTACATACAGGCATCTGTTCGCAAAGTAGAAAATGTCATGTTTGTGAACCATCGATGCATGTAGAAATATAACTCACATTGTGTGTCTCTTCCAAACACAGGTGGTGCTGGGCACCCAGCACCAAATGATGAGGATACCTAGTCCCAGACTCTGGCGGACACTGAGCTCGCTGGTCTGACTCTCTCTCTGTCGTCTTCGGATGACGATGACCAACCTTGGCCCTTCCGGTGTGAGCCATCATGCAGCACCAGCAGCATCAACATCTGCACCCCCTGTACCCACGCCTCCAGCATCTGGACACTGACAGGGCACCCCCGCCAACACGGACAGACCAAGGCCAATCAACACCCACAGCACAGGGACACAAGACCCCCCGGAAGCTACAGAAAAACACCAACAGCAACAACACCCAAGGAGTCCCAGTGTCACCTGTGCGTCCCGCCGCTGGTCCTGCCCGTGTTGAGAGGGGTGCTGGGAGGGGTGAGAGGCACAGGGCGCGCCTTGCAGAGGGGTCTGGACTGCATGATGACCCCCACCTGGCACTCATCTTAGATGCGTACCAGGATAGCACCGGAGGATTTGGCCAGGTACTGGGGATACTCAAGGACATGCAACATGAGCAGGTCGCCCACCATGTCCGCATGGAGGCCAAGTGGGATGACATTACTGTGGTGCATCGGGACATACTCCAATGCCTACGCCAGATCAACACCAACCTGTCCACACCCCCCTGTGTGGCCACATCATCTGTCACAAGACCACCTGCCAGCACCACAGGGAGGGAGGAGGACTCTGGCGGAGAGTCCCCTGCACCGCAGAGGCCTGCATATGAGGATATCCCCCCCGGAAGAAGAGGGGTCGTCCGAAGAAGGACATGTGAGAGGCAGATGAACCAGCACACCCCCCAGGGCCTCTAAACCTGTTCTGGACAAGATCCTTTTTTTTGCGCAACCCGTTCACCTTGTCCAATCGCACACAACTCGCCCACATGACATGGAGGGTTCATGTTGGGCCAATGTAGCAGATAACTGTGGACTTTACTCTGGACATTTCATCTACCAGCACTTCCAACTCCAATGTGAACTTTAGATTCCCAAACCAATGTACAGCACCCACCATCCTGTACACTTCCCTCACACATGTTTGTAAATAAACTCCCCAGTACACCATACTTGCCTCTGTTGTGATTCCAAATTGTCATGTTCAGGGAGATGTCGATCTGCTACACAACACAGTTCATGCCAAATACTGCAGCAATGTGACCAACGTAAGGTGAGTCATGGTGATGTGACACATGTGAGGAAGACACACCACTATGGCAACACAAAACATTTTCACCATGGCCATGTTGCTCATCACACACAATGATGTTGACCTGAAACACATTGGCATGCACAGACACAACACCAACCCCAGTCAGTGGTAACAAGTCCACAGGTGAGGTAAGCAGATGTCACTCAGATGTGGGAAGACAGACAACACACATGAGAAAGCATAGCACAAGTTCATTACACATCAGCAACACGTTTATTCCACAATAGTTGACCGGTAATTCTACGTAACAGTGGACACACGCACACAATGTGTTGGAGAATGGAAGTCCAGGGATGTGTGGTACATCAGTTGATGGGAATTGTCAACTTCCACACTGGTGTTGGCTTCTGTGTGTTGGGGGTCAGTGTTGACCACACAACAGGCAAAGTACCCTGGGAAGGACAGACACAAGACACAGTCAAAAGCACAGAAGAACAGGAGAGAAATGCAATACACATGCGCAAAACATGTTGCAAGACACCTACACAAACACTAGTTAGCAGTACTACCATATTGTGGAGTACACACCACCTGAATGGACACATCACAGCACGCATCCAGTCAAGTGGCACACAGACAAACTCAGACAGCAACAGAGCTGGTACAACACATTCCAGGCTATCTACATACATTCACATAACAACCCTGGCAACTCACATTCAGGTGAAGAAGTTGTTGATGAGCTGTGAGCGGACGTCACCCTCATCCTCATCATCACTGGCATCTTGGCCCAGGCCGGGATCCTCCACAGGTGCCGGAAGTTGGCCATCGTCATCGTCATCCTTGATGAGAGGCACCTCCTTCCGCACTGCCATGTTGTGTAGCATGCAGCAGACAAGGATTATTTTGCACACCTTTGCAGGCTCATATGGGAGGGCCCCTTCGGTCTTGTCCAGGCACCGAAAGTGGCTTTTCAGGAGGCTGAATGTCCGCTCAATCACCCTCCTGCTCCGACCATGTGCCTCATTGTAGCGCAGCTCGGCTGGTGTCACAGGGTTCCTGAGGGGTGTCAGCAGCCACGGCATGTTGGGGTATCCGGAGTCACCTACACACACAAAAATGAACAAGTAGCTGAGTTTTGTAGGAGTGCGGAATACAACATTGACAAACACACATAATGAGAAACAGTCAGTACACACCGACAAGCCAGGCATGCTGAGCTGGCATCTGTGACATCAGCATTGCAATGCAACTACTCCTCATAATGTAGGCATTGTGCGCAGAACCAGGGAACCATGCACACACGTGTGATCGACATGTCAGCAAGACAGACCACCAGAGCATTGGTCGAATGGTAGTGCTTCTTGTTACGGTATGCCTGCTCATGTGCCTGTGGTGGTATCAGGGCAACATGTGTCCCATCAATAGATCCAATGACGTTCGGCATCCTCCCCAGTGTATAAAAGGCATCCTTTATTTCAGGGAGTCAGCTGGGCTCGGGATCTTGATATACAGGTCTAGGAAATGCAACATCCCCTCCAAGACATCGCGTAACGCTCGACTAAACATTGTTTGCGACATCCCACCAGCAGTAGCCACAGTGTACTGGAAGGTACCAGTAGCAAAGAAGTGCAGGGCTGCCATCACCTTCACCTCTGGGGTCAGTGCTGTAGGGTATGTCCGGCCAGGTAGCAGATGTGGCACCAACTGCTACGCCAACTCCGCAATCAGTGGCCTGGAGAAGCGGTACCGTCTGATGCAGTCACGTTCCTGCATGGTTGCAAGGTCTGGGAACGGCCGATGGACAGCTGGTGCCCTGCAGTACAGAGATGCACAAAGGAAGATTGTCAGTTCATCCACCCATGTGGCCATGACCACGATCAATATCACATGCTAGATCATGACATTACACAATGTACTGAGGTGTGTGCTGTTGGTCATGGACACATATGTCACCTACAAGACCACCACCTCACATCTCAATTCCAAATGTCCACATGTATATCTCAAGGTCGATGGAAGAATAAATGGGTAGATGAGTGTCTCAAATGGCATCACTGATGACATCACTGATGACATCATCCAGTGAATGTGGTTTAGTTTGAAATTTAAATATGTATTATATATATATCAATCTGTATTGAAGATTGAGTGGATATATAACTGTCTGGATGGAGGATTTAGTAGCTGTCTGACTGTCTGTTTAAGTGAATAATTAAAAGCGTCTCACTCAATACATGGATTAGTAACTAAACTATGTGAATGTGTGCATCACTGTCTCTTTGTTGTATAACATGCTACATCAGTTGGTCACTAACTACATGAGTGTGTATATTAGTTATTGATTAGTTGGGTGAGTATTTGTATGGGTCACTGAGTGTGTGTGTGGTTGGATGGGGTGTGTGTAACTATATGCATAGATGTGTGAATGGTTGATTGACTGGGTGTATAGGTTTAAGAGTACATGTGGAAACAGTTGTTTGGGTGACTGAGTGTATTTATTTGTGTGTTGGTGAGCAAATATATGTTTTAGTTGTTCATCTTCATTAAAGTAAAAAAATAAAAGGTTTTGTATTTGAGAGTTTTTTTTATATAAATAAGTATATATAAGAGTCAGTGATTGTGAGAGTAACTATTTGAATGAGCGTATAATTGTAATGGTGATTTTTTAACATATTAACTATGAGTTACTATGTGTTTGAATAAATCAGGTGGTGTGTGTATAAATGTGTAAGTGAGTAAATGGAAGTGTGATTAATTTTTTTCATGAGTGAGTAGGATGACTGTATAACCGACTAAGATGACTGCTGATGTGTCAATGTCTATATATGTGTATAAGTTCATTTGATAGTGTTCTATTAATTAATGACTGCATGTATAAGTGTTTCTGTTGTCGAATGGGTAGTTGTGTGTGTGTAGACTTAGGAATCAGTGAGTGGGTATGTAGTAACTGGTATTGGTGTGTCAATGGTTTCAAATCTGGTACTCTGTATTTTACAGTGAGTGATGAAAGGTTATACTAGTGTATGATGAGGTGTATCAAATTGTCACGTGGATGATGTCATCAGTGATGTCATCAGTGATGTCACTGACCATTTCATGAATGATGTAATATGTGGCGCGCGAGTTATAGTTAGCAGAACTAACTATAACGGAGGAATTTCTATGGTTTTGTATGAGTGAAATGTCCAGCTAACTATAACACCACTGAAACCTATGGTTTTTTCTGTGATATATATATATATTAACTGAAAAAACCATAGGTTTCAGGAATGTTATAGTTAGTTGGACATTTCAATCGTACAAAACCATAGAAATTCCGGTGTTATAGTTAATTCAGCTAACTATAACTCGTGCCCCCGCAATGCACTGCTGATGACGTCACATATTACATCATTCATGACATGGTCAGTGGCATCACTGATGACATCACTGATGACATCTCAAATGACATCACTGGCGACATCACTGACGACATCATCCGGTGACTGTGTGTTTCTGTAAAGTTTAATTTTGTTTTATATAAATGCAAAGCTGTATTGAGGAATGAGTGAGTGTATAAGTGTCTGTATGGAGGATTAAGTAGGTATGTGACTGACTGTACAAGTGAGTGATTAAATGGGTCTTACTGAATGCATGGGTTAGTGACTAAACTGTGTGAAAGTCTGTATCAGTCTGTCTGTTGTTGTGTAAGCTGCTGCATCGGTTGGTGAGTAGCTGCATGAGTGTCTATATGGGTTATTTATTTGCTTGCCTGAGTATTTGTATGTCTGCTTGAGTGTGTGTGTGGGTGGGTGGGAGGTGTGTGACTCTGTGCATAGATGTGTGAGTGATTGATTCACTGGGTGTATGGGTTCAAGAGTGCATGTGGAAACAGCTGTATGGGTGGGTGAGTGTGTGAATGGGTGTGTTGGTGAGTGAATGGAAGTCTCAGTGGTACATGTGCAAGTAACTACATATGTACAAGGCAGTATATGTGAGTGATGGTGTATATAAATAACTATATGTGAGAGTCAGTTATTGTGAGAGTGGCTGTATGGATGAGTGTGTATTTGTATCAGTGATTCTATAAGAGAGTCATTATGTGTTAGTATCTGTATGAATAAGTGAGGTTGTGTCTGTATAACTGTATAGGGGAGTAAATGGAAGTATGATTGATTCTTTGCATGACTGACTAAGTGTGTGAGTAACTCTGGATATGTGGCAGTGTGTGGGTGTCTGTATATGTGTATGAGTGCATATGATAGTGTTGTATTGATGAGTGACTGCGTGTATGAGTGACTGTATGGGTGAATGATTGGATGTGTGTGTAGGCCTAGGAATCAGTCAGTGCGTATTTAGTAATTGGTATTGATGTGTCGATTTTTTCAAAAATGATAGTCTGTATTTTAGAGTGGGCGTATCAAAGGTTATATTCAGGTGTGAGGAGGTGCATCAGATTTTCACATGGATGATGTGATCAGTGATGTCATCAGTGATGTCATTTGAGATGTCATCAGTGATATCATTAGTGATGACACTGACCATGT
This sequence comes from Triturus cristatus, assembly GCF_964204655.1. NCBI lineage: Eukaryota > Metazoa > Chordata > Amphibia > Caudata > Salamandridae > Triturus > Triturus cristatus. The sequence goes on from NC_140594.1 coordinate 834,527,665, forward strand.
CATTGAATTATGTAATATGTGACATCATCAGCAGTGCATTGCAGGGGCGTGAGTTATAGTTAGCAGAAGAAACTATGACGCCGGAATTTCTATTGTTTTGTACGAGTGGAATATAAAACTAACTATAACGTTACTGAAACCTATGTTTTTTTCAGTTAATTTCTATGGTTTTTTAAATGCTAATCTCTAACTATAACGTCTCTGAAACCTATGTTTTTTTCAGTGAATTTCAAAGGTTTTTTAAATCCTAATTTTTAAGTGTGATAGTAGTTATACCTATTTTTTTGTACTGATTTTCTACAGTTTTTTAACTGTTTATTTATAAATATTTAATTCATTAAATAACATGATATATTTTTCTGAAAATTAAAAAAAAAAAAAAAAATTACAACTAAAATATTGATTAATTTTCTTGTTTTCATTTGTTATTTTAATATATTTATATTATTTTCTTTAAAAAAAAATCAAATTTTTTTCGGAGTTGCGCACTCAAAGCGTACACATCACAGTGGGTGCGCGCATTCTACCCGCCATTTTAGGAAAGTCATGAAGGATCCGCGTATGGTGTGCGACGGCTGCATGTTTTTCAGTTACATCATATACATTTAATATCACGTGATGTGCGCAATTGGTATGCGACCAGTTCGCGACTCATGCTCCCGTGCATTCACGACACATGCGCATTACGGTACGAGATGTTTGCGTGGTTGCGGGTCCCGCGTGACGTCATATACATGCTGGGGCGCGCTGGGTACACAACTCTCGCAAAAAAAAATTATGTTCCAAAATGATATGTATGTGTCTTTAATATACATATTAGGGCAAGAGATTATGTAAGATATTCATAAAAATAATATATTTGTACTTATAATAAACTTATATTATTTTTAAATATGTTTTCGTGAAGTCGGGTGCGTGCATCGTGAGTGCAGAAAACCAAGTCAGCAGAGCTGCTGTGGAGCCAGAGAACCAGATCAGCAGAGCTGCTCTAGAGCCTAAGAACTAGGTCAGCAGAGCTGCTCTAGAGCCAGAGAACCAGGTCAGCAGAGCTGCAGAGCTGCTGTAGAGCCAGAGAAACCAGGTCACTGACACTGATTGACTGACACTGACACGGACTGACACGGACTGACAATGATTGACTGAAACTGACCGACTGACACGGACTGACAATGATTGACTGAAACTGACCGACTGACACTGATTGACACTGACTGACTGACACTGACTGACTAACTGACACTGACTGACACTGATTGACTGACACTGACTGACTGACACTGACTGACACTGATTGACGGACACTGACTGACTGACACTGACTGACACTGACTGACACTGATTGACTGACACTGACTGACACAGATTGACTGACACTGACTGACTGACTGACCCTGACAGACTGACACTGACTGGCACTGACTGACTACTCTCTACTACTCTACTACTCACTCTCTACTACTCTCTACTACTCTCTCTCTACTACTCACTCTCTACTACTCACTCTCTACTAATTTACTACTCTCTACTACTCACTCTCTACTACTCACTCACTACTACTCACTCTCTACTACTCACTCGCTACTACTCGCTACTACTCACTCTCTACTACTCACTCTCTACTACTCACTCTCTACTACTCACTCACTACTACTACACTCACTACTACTCACTCTCTACTACTCTCTACTATTCACTCTCTACTACTCACTTTATACTACTCTCTACTACTCACTCTATTACTCTCTACTACTCTCTACCACTCACTCACTACTACTCTACTAATCACTCTTTACTACTCTCTACTACTCTCTATCTACTACTCACTCTCTACTACTCACTCTCCACTACTCACTCGCTACAACTCTCTACTACTCACTCTCTACTACTCACTCCCTACTACTACTCACTCTACTACTCTCTACTACTCTCTACCACTCTACTACTCACTCTCTACTACTCTCTCTCTACTACTCACTCTCTACTACTTATTCTACCACTCCCTACTACTCACTCTCTACTACTCTCTCTCTACTACTCACTTTCTACTTTTCACTCTCTACTACTCACTCTCCACTACTCGCTCTCTACTACTCTCTACTACTCACTCTCTACCACTCACTCGCTACTACTCTACTACTCACTCTTTACTACTCTCTACTACTCTCTCTCTACTAATCACTCTCTACTACTCACTCTGTACTACTCTACTACTTTCTACTACTCTCTCTACTAATCACTCTCTACTACTCTCTACTACTCACTCTACTACTATCTACTACTCTCTACCACTCACTCTCTACTACTCTACTACTCACTCTCTACTACTCTCTACTACTCTTTCTCTACAACTCACTCTCTACTACTCACTCTACTACTCTCCACTACTCACTATCCACTACTCTCTCTCTACTACTCACTCTCTACTACTTTCTACTACTCACACTCCACTACCCACTCTCTACTACTCACTCTCTACTACTCTCTAATACTCACTCTACTACTCACTCTCTACTACTCTACAACTCTCTGCTACTCTCTCTACTACTCACTCTCTACTACTCACTCTCTACTACTCACTCTCTACTACTCTACTACTTTCTACTTCTCTCTCTACTACTCACTCTCTACTACTCTCTCTACTACTCTCTACTACTCTCTCTATTACTCACTCTCTACTACTCTCTACTACTCACTCTCCACTACTCACTCTCTAACACTCGCTCTCAACTACTCTCTACTACTCACTCTACTACTCACTCTTTACTACTCTACTACTCACTACTCACTCTCTACTACTCACTCACTACGACTCACTCTCTACTACTCTACTACTTTCTACTACTCTATCTACTACTCACTCTCTACTACTATCTCTACTACTCTCTCTACTACTCACTCTCTACTACTCACTCTCTACTACTCTACTACTTTCTACTACTCACTCTACTAGTCTCTACTACTCTCTACCACTCACTCTCTACTACTCTACTACTCACTCTCTACTACTCTCTCCCTCCTACTCACTCTCTACTACTCACTCTACTACTCTCTACTACTCACTCTCTACTACTTTCTCTCTACTACTCACTCTTTACTACTCTCTACTACTCACTCTCCACTACTCACTCTCTACTACTCAATCTACTACTCTCTACTACTCACTCTACAACTCACTCTCTACTACTCTACTACTCTCTACTACTCTCTCTACTACTCACTCTCTACTACTCTCTCTACTACTCTCTACTACTCACTCTCTACTACTCACTCTCTACTACTCACTCTCTGCTACTCTCTCTACTACTCACCCTCTACTACTCTCTCTACTACTCACTCTCTACTACTCACTCTCTACTACACACTCTCTACTACTTGCTCTCTACTACTCACTCTACTACTCACTCTACTACTCACTCTCTACTACTCCCTACTTCTCACTCTGCTACCCACTCTCTACTACTCTCTACTACTCACTCTTCTACTTTCTACTACTCTCTACCACTCACTCTCTACTATTCTACTACTCACTCTCTACTACTCTCTACTTCTCTCTCTCTACTACTTCCTCTATACTACTCACTCTCTACTACTCACTCTCTACTACTCTCTACTACTCACTCTCTACTACTCTCTACTACTCACTCTCTACTACTCACTCTCTACTACTCTACTAATCTCTACTACTCTCTCCTCTACTCACTCTCTACTACACACTCCCTACTACTCTACTCACTCTCTACTACTCTCTACTATTCACTCTCTACTACTCACTCTCTACTACTCTCTACTACTCACTCTACTACTCTCTACCACTCACTCGCTACTACTCTACTACTCACTCTTTACCACTCTCTACTACTCTCTCTCTACTACTCACTCTCTACTACTCACTCTCTACTACTCACTCGCTACTACTCTCTACTACTCACTCTCTACTACTCACTCGCTACAACTCTCTACTACTCACTCTCTACTACTCACTCTCTAATATCACTCTCTCTACTAATCACTCTCTACTACTCTCTACTATTCACGCTCTACTACTCACTCTACTACTCTCTACTAATCTCTACCACTCTACTACTCACTCTCTACCACTCTCTATTACTCTCTCTCTACTACTCACTCTCTACTACTCATTCTACTACTCTCTACTACTCTCTCTCTACTACTCACTCTCTACTACTCTCTACTACTCACTTTCCACTACTCACTCTCTACTACTCGCTCTCTACTACTCTCTACTACTCACTCTACTACTCACTCTCTACTACTCTACCACTCTCTACTACTCTCTCTACTACTCCCTCTCTACTACTCTCTCTACTACTCTCTACTACTCACTCTCTACTACTCACTCTCTACTACTCTACTACTCTCTACTACTCTCTCTACTACTCACTCTCTACTACTCTCTCTACTACTCACTCTCTACTACACACGCTCTACTACTTGCTCTCTACTACTCACTCTACTACTCACTCTCTACTACTCCCTACTACTCACTCTGCTACTCACTCTCTACTACTCTCTACTACTCACTCTCTAGCACTCACTCGCTACTACTCTACTACTCACTCTTTACTACTCTCTCTCTACTAATCACTCTCTACTACTCACTCTGTACTACTCTACTACTTTCTACTACTCTCTCTACTAATCACTCTCTACTACTCTCTACTACTCACTCTCTACTACTCTCTACTACTCTTTCTCTACAACTCACTCTCTACTACTCACTCTACTACTCTCCACTACTCACTATCTACTACTCTCTCTCTACTACTCACTCTCTACTACTCTCTACTACTCACAGTCCACTACCCACTCTCTACTACTCACTCTCTACTACTCTCTAATACTCACTCTACTACTCACTCTCTACTACTCTACAAATCTCTACTACTCTCTCTACTACTCACTCTCTACTACTCACTCTCTACTACTCACTCTCTACTACTCTACTACTTTCTACTTCTCTCTCTACTACTCACTCTCTACTACTCTCTACTACTCTCTCTATTACTCACTCTCTACTACTCTCTACTACTCACTCTCCACTACTCACTCTCTAACACTCGCTCTCAACTACTCTCTACTATTCACTCTACTACTCACTCTCTACTACTCTACTACTCACTACTCACTCTCTAATACTCACTCACTACTACTCACTCTCTACTACTCTACTACTTTCTACTACTCTATCTACTGCTCACTCTCTACTACTGTCTATACTACTCTCTCTACTACTCACTCTCTACTACTCACTCTCTACTACTCTACTACTTTCTACTACTCACTCTACTAGTCTCTACTACTCTCTACCACTCGCTCTCTACTACTCTACTACTCACTCTCTACTACTCACTCTCTACTACTCACTCTACTACTCTCCACTACTCACTCTCTACTACTTTCTCTCTACTACTCACTCTTTACTACTCTCTACTACTCACTCTCCACTACTCACTCTCTACTACTCAATCTACTACTCTCTACTACTCACTCTACAACTCACTCTCTACTACTCTACTACTCTCTACTACTCTCTCTACTACTCACTCTCTACTACTCTCTCTACTACTCTCTACTACTCACTCTCTACTACTCACTCTCTACTACTCACTCTCTGCTACTCTCTCTACTACTCACTCTCTACTACTCTCTCTACTACTCTCTCTACTACTCACTCTCTACTACACACTCTCTACTACTTGCTCTCTACTACTCACTCTACTACTCACTCTACTACTCACTCTCTAATACTCCCTACTTCTCACTCTGCTACTCACTCTCTACTACTCTCTACAACTCACTCTTCTACTTTCTACTACTCTCTACCACTCACTCTCTACTACTCTCTACTACTCACTCTCTACTACTCTCTACTACTCACTCTCTAGTACTCACTCTCTACTACTCTACTAATCTCTACTACTCTCTCCTCTACTCACTCTCTACTACACACTCCCTACTACTCTACTCACTCTCTACTACTCTCTACTATTCACTCTCTACTACTCACTCTCGACTACTCTCTACTACTCACTCTACTACTCTCTACCACTCACTCGCTACTACTCTACTACTCACTCTTTACCACTCTCTACTACTCTTTCTCTACTACTCACTCTCTACTACTCACTCTCTACTACTCACTCGCTACTACTCTCTACTACTCACTCTCTACTACTCACTCGCTACAACTCTCTACTACTCACTCTCTACCACTCACTCTCTAATACTACTCTCTCTACTACTCACTCTCTACTACTCTCTACTATTCACTCTCTACTACTCATTCTCTACTACTCTCTACTACTCACTCTACTACTCTCTACTACTCTCTACCACTCTACTACTCACTCTCTACCAATCTCTACTACTCTCTCTCTACTACTCACTCTCTACTACTCATTCTACTACTCTCTACTACTCTCTCTACTACTCACTCTCTACTACTCTCTACTACTCACTCTCCACTACTCACTCTCTACTACTCGCTCTCTACTACTCTCTACTACTCACTCTACTACTCACTCTCTACTACTCTACCACTCTCTACTACTCTCTCTACTACTCACTCTCTACTACTCTCTCTACTACTCTCTACTACTCACTCTCTACTACTCACTCTCTACTACTCTACTACTCTCTACTACTCTCTCTACTACTCACTCTCTACTACTCTACTACTTTCTACTTCTCTCTCTACTACTCACTCTCTACTACTCTCTCTACTACTCTCTACTACTCTCCCTATTACTCACTCTCTACTACTCTCTACTACTCACTCTCCACTACTCACTCTCTAACACTCGCTCTCAACTACTCTCTACTACTCACTCTACTACTCACTCTCTACTACTCTACTACTCACTACTCACTCTCTACTACTCACTCACTACTACTCACTCTCTACTACTCTACTACTTTCTACTACTCTATCTACTACTCACTCTCTACTACTGTCTCTACTACTCTCTCTACTACTCACTCTCTACTACTCACTCTCTACTACTCTACTACTTTCTACTACTCACTCTACTAGTCTCTACTACTCTCTACCACTCACTCCCTACTACTCTACTACTCACTCTCTACTACTCTCTCTCTACTACTCACTCTCTACTACTCACTCTACTACTCTCTACTACTCACTCTCTACTACTTTCTCTCTAATACTCACTCTTTACTACTCTCTACTACTCACTCTCCACTACTCACTCTCTACTACTCAATCTACTACTCTCTACTACTCACTCTACAACTCACTCTCTACTACTCTACTACTCTCTACTACTCTCTCTACTACTCACTCTCTACTACTCTCTCTACTACTCTCTACTACTCACTCTCTACTACTCACTCTCTACTACTCACTCTCTGCTACTCTCTCTACTACTCACTCTCTACTACTCTCTCTACTACTCACTCTCTACTACTCACTCTCTACTACACACTCTCTACTACTTGCTCTCTACTACTCACTCTACTACTCACTCTACTACTCACTCTCTACTACTCCCTACTTCTCACTCTGCTACTCACTCTCTACTACTCTACTACTCACTCTCTACTACTCTCTACTTCTCTCTCTATACTACTTCCTCTATACTACTCACTCTCTACTACTCACTCTCTACTACTCTCTACTACTCACTCTCTACTACTCTCTACTACTCACTCTCTACTACTCACTCTCTACTACTCACTCTCTACTACTCTACTAATCTCTCCTACTCTCTCCTCTACTCACTCTCTACTCCACACTCCCTACTACTCTACTCACTCTCTACTACTCTCTACTATTCACTCTCTACTACTCACTCTCTACTACTTTCTACTACTCACTCTACTACTCTCTACCACTCACTCGCTACTACTCTACTACTTACTCTTTACCACTCTCTACTACTCTCTCTCTACTACTCACTCTCTACTACTCACTCTCTACTACTCACTCGCTACTACTCTCTACTACTCACTCTCTACTACTCACTCGCTACAACTCTCTACTACTCACTCTCTACTACTCACTCTCTAATACTACTCTCTCTACTACTCACTCTCTACTACTCTCTACTATTTACTCTCTACTACTCACTCTCTACTACTCTCTACTACTCACTCTACTACTCTCTACTACTCTCTACCACTCTACTACTCACTCTCTACCACTCTCTACTACTCTCTCTCTACTACTTACTCTCTACTACTCATTCTACTACTCTCTACTACTCTCTCTCTACTACTCACTCTCTACTACACTCTACTACTCACTCTCCACTACTCACTCTCTACTACTCGCTCTCTACTACTCTCTACTACTCACTCTACTACTCACTCTCTACTACTCTACCACTCTCTACTACTCTCTCTACTACTCACTCTCTACTACTCTCTCTATTACTCCCTACTACTCACTCTCTACTACTCACTCTCTACTACTCTACTACTCTCTACTACTCTCTCTACTACTCACTCTCTACTACTCTCTACTACTCACTCTCTACTACTCACTCTCTACTACACACGCTCTACTATACTTGCTCTCTACTACTCACTCTACTACTCACTCTACTACTCACTCTCTACTACTCCCTACTACTCACTCTGCTACTACTCTCTACTACTCTCTACTACTCACTCTACTACTCTCTACCACTCACTCTCTACTACTCTACTACTCACTCTCTACTACTCTCTACTTCTCTCTCTCTACTACTTCCTGTCTACTACTCACTCTCTACTACTCCCTACTACTCACTCTCTACTACTCACTCTCTTCTACTCTACTAATCTCCACTACTCTCTCCTCTACTCACTCTCTACTACTCTCTACTATTCACACTCTACTACTCACTCTCTACTACTCACTCTACGACTCTCTACTACTCTCTACCACTCATTCGCTACTGCTCTACTACTTACTCTTTACTACTCTCTACTACTCTCTCTCTACTACTCACTCGCTACTACTCTCTACTACTCACTCTCTACTACTCTCTACTACTCACTCTCTACTACTGACTCGCTACAACTCTCTACTACTCACTCTCTACTACTCACTCTACTACTCATTCTACTACTCTCTACTACTCTCTCTCTACTACTCACTCTCTACTACTCTCTACTACTTACTCTCCACTACTCACTCTCTACTAGTCTCTACTACTCACTCTACTACTCTCTACTACTCTCTACCACTCTACTACTCACTCTCTACCACTCTCTACTACTCTCTCTATACTACTCACTCTCTACTACTCCTACAACTCTCTACTACTCTCTCTCTACTACTCACTCTACTACTCATTCTACTACTCTCTACTACTCTCTCTCTACTACTCACTCTCTACTACTCTCTACTACTCACTCTCCACTACTCACTCTCTACTAGTCTCTACTACTCACTCTACTACTCTCTACTACTCTCTACCACTCTACTACTCACTCTCTACCACTCTCTACTACTCTCTCTATACTACTCACTCTCTACTACTCCTACAACTCTCTACTACTCTCTCTCTACTACTCACTCTCTACTACTCTCTACTACTCACTCTCCACTACTCACTTTCTACTACTCACTCTCTACTACTCTCTACTACTGACTCTACTACTCACTCTCTACTACTCTACTACTCTCTACTACTCTCTCTACTACTCACTCTCTACTACTCTCTCTACTACTCTCTGCTACTCACTCTCTACTACTCACTCTCTACTACTCTACTACTCTCTACTACTCTCCCTACAACTCACTCTCTACTACTCTCTCTACTACTCACTCTCTACTACTCTCTACTACTCACTCTCTACTACACACTCTCTAGTACTTGCTCTCTACTACTCACTCTACTACTCACTCTACTACTCACTCTCTAGCACTCCCTACTACTCACTCTGCTACTCACTCTCTACTTCTCTCTACTACTCACTCTACTACTCTCTACTACTCTCTACCACTCACTCTCTACTACTCTACTGCTCACTCTCTACTACTCTCTACTTCTCTCTCTCTACTACTTCCTCTCTGCTATTCACTCTCTAGTACTCACTCTCTACTACTTTCTACTACTCACTCTCTACTACTCACTCAATACTACTCTACCAATCTCTACTACTTTCTCCTCTACTCACTCTCTACTACTCACTCTACTACTCTACTCACTCTCAACTATTCACTCTCTACTACTCACTCTCTACTACTCTCTACTACTCACTCTACTACTCTCTACTACTCTCTACCACTCACTCACTACTACTCTACTTCTCACTCTTTACTACTCTCTACTACTCTCTCTCTACTACTCACTCTCTACTACTCACTCTCTACTACTCACTCGCTACTACTCTCTACTACTCACTCTCTACTACTCTCTACTACTCACTCTCTACTACTCACTCGCTACAACTCTCTACTACTCACTCTCTACTACTCACTCTCTACTACTACTCTCTCTACTACTCACTCTTTACTACACTCTACTATTCACTCTCTACTACTCACTCTCTACTACTCTCTACTACTCACTCTACTACTCTCTACTACTCTCTACCACTCTACTATTCACTCTCTACTACTCTCTACTACTCTCTCTCTACTACTCACTCTCTACTACTCATTCTACTACTCTCTACTACTCACTCTCTACTACTCACTTTCTACTATTCACTCTCTACTACTCACTATCCACTACTCTCTCTCCACTACTCTCTACTACTCACTCTCTACTACTCACTCTCTACTACTCTACTACTCTCTACTATTCACTCTCTACTACTCACTATCCACTACTCTTTCTCTAGTACTCTCTACTACTCACTCTCTACTACTCAAATACTCTCTACCAATCACACTCTACTACTCTACTACTCACTCTCTACTACTTTCGCTCTACTACTCACTCTCTACTACTCACTCTTCTACTCTATACTACTCACTCTCTACTACTCTCTACTACTCACTCTGTACTACTCACTCTCTACTATTCACTCTGTACTACTCACTACTGCTCACCGTCCACTACTCACTCTCTACTACTTGCTCTCAACTACTCTCTACTACTCACTCTACTACTCACTCTCTACTACTCTACTACTCTTTCTACTATTTACTCTCTACTACTCTCTCTACTACTCACTCTCTACTACTCTCTACTACTCTCTACTACCCACTCTCTACTACACACTCTCTTCTACTCGCTCTCTACTGCTCACTCTACTACTCACTCTACTACTCACTCTCTACCACTCCCTACTACTCACTCTAGTACTCACTCTCTAGTACTCTCTACTACTCACTCTCTACTACTCACTCTTTACTACTCCACTAATCTCTACTACTCACTCTCTACTACTCACTCTCTACTACTCACTCTCTACTACTCTACTACTCCCTACTACTCTCGCTCTACTACTCACTCTCTACTACTCTCTATGATTCACTCTCTACTATTCACTCTCTACTACTCTCTACTACTCACTCTACTACTCACTCTCTACTACTCTCTACTACTCACTCTCTACTACTCTCTCTACTACTCACTCTACAACTCATTCTCTACTACTCTCTCTCTCTGCTACTCACTCTCTACTATTCACTCTCTACTACTCTCTACTACTTACTCTCTACTACTCACGCTCTACTACTCACTCTCTACTACTCTCTATTACTCACTCTCTACTACTATCTACTACTCTCTACTACTCACTCTCTATTACCCACTCTCTACTACTCTCTACTACACACTCTCTACTATTCTCTACTACTCACTCTCTACTACTCACTCTACTACTCTCTCCTACTCACTCTCTTCTACTCTCTCTATGACTCTCTACTACTCTCTACTACTCTCTACGACTCACTCTCTACTCTCTATTACTTATCCTCTACTCTCTACCTCTCTCTCTACTACTATCTACATCTCTACCTCTACCTCTCTACCTCTCTACCTCTCTACCTCTCTCTATCGCTCTCTACACGCACACATATGCACATATATATATGCATATGCATTGATATATATGTATGTGTATATATATATATATATACATATATAATCTGCATATCTATATAAATAGAAATATAAATGCATGCATACATATACATATACATATATGCATGTTATGTATATGAAAGTTTGAAAAAAAAGTAATAAAAGCAAAGCTAAAAAGCCACCGAATTACAAACAGAATTGCTTTAACTTAAACGAGGGCGAGACCTATTCATTTTCAATGCTTGTTTATTTTGGTTCCATCAAGAAGGCATTCAGATGTGTCACACTTTTGCCATAAATTCTGAATGGTAGCACTCTAGTTCCTCAGTAGATCACTGTAGTAAAGCTACTGCTCACCAGGAAAGTCTGCTGCTGGTATTCAAAGTGCATATTTCAGTCTGCATGTCAGAACTTTTTAATGAAATAGAAGAGGATTTGAGAAGTCAAAATGTGCCCTAATTTTTCTTTCTGCAGCACTAATCATAATTTCTATAGTAAAATGAACCCCCTCATTTTGTTCCTTTGCAAATTAAATGTTTTAAGTGTTACCACTTTATTCCAATCAAGATGGCTTCAGGTGTGCCATACTTTTGTCATAAGTAAGACTGTTAGCGCCCTAGTTGTTCTTTAAAACACTCTGGGACATTCTGTCATTGGGCTATACTTGGGCTACATCTGGGTGATATGTGTGCTACATTTGGGCTCTTTTGTCTCTGGTGGCCATCTTGGGAGACTCATTTGTTATGAAGTTTCATAATTTCCTCATTTAGTACAGTCTCCTCAGTAGGAATAGTTTCAGTTTTTTAACTTTGATTACATCGAGAAGGCATTCAGATGTGCCACACATTTGACATGAATTCAGAATGTTAGCACTCCAGTTGCTTATTAGATCAATGTAGTAAAGCTACTGCTCAGCAGGAAAGTCTGCTGCTGGTATTGAAAGTGCATGTTTCAATCTGCATGTCAGAATGTTTTAATGAAATAGAAGAGGATTTGATAAGTCACTCAAAATGTGCCCTAATTTTTCTTTCTGCAGCACTAATCATACTTTCTATGGCAAAATGAACCCCCTCATTTTGTTCCTTTGCAAATTAAATGTTTTAAGTGTTACCACTTTATTCCAATCAAGATGGCTTCAGGTGTGCCATACTTTTGTCATAAGTAAGACTGTTAGCGCCCTAGTTGTTCTTTAAAACACTCTGGGACATTCTGTCATTGGGCTATACTTGGGCTACATCTGGGTGATATGTGTGCTACATTTGGGCTCTTTTGTCTCTGGTGGCCATCTTGGGAGACTCATTTGTTATGAAGTTTCCTAATTTCCTCATTTAGTACAGTCTCCTCAGTAGGAATAGTTTCAGTTTTTTAACTTTGATTACATCGAGAAGGCATTCAGATGTGCCACACATTTGACATGAATTCAGAATGTTAGCACTCCAGTTGCTTATTAGATCAATGTAGTAAAGCTACTGCTCAGCAGGAAAGTCTGCTGCTGGTATTGAAAGTGCATGTTTCAATCTGCATGTCAGAATGTTTTAATGAAATAGAAGAGGATTTGATAAGTCACTCAAAATGTGCCCTATTTTTCTTTCTGCAGCACTAATCATACTTTCTATGGCAAAATGAACCCCCTCATTTTGTTCCTTTTTAAATTAAATGTTTTAAGAGTTACCACTTTATTCCAATCAAGATGGCTTCAGGTGTGCCATACGTTTGTCATAAGTAGGACTGTTAGCGCTCTAGTTGTTCTTTAGAACACTCTGGGAAGCTGCAGTAGAACACAAAGGAATCAACTGACAGTCTCTGCCCTTGTTAGATGTACATGTTTTACTGAGAATGTCAGACTTCATTCTCACATGACTGAGAAAAATAATGTGAATTTACAGAAAATATGCTCTCAGTTTAGATTATAAATCACCTTCCAAACCTCTGTGGGAAAAGCATGAGAAAATAGTTTTCTCTCAAACATGATTCATGATATCCCAGCAGAAGGCTTTTTCACATGGTAAAATCACCTTAGAACATACCACAATTCCTAAAATGAGTATGGTACCATCAACAAATGATTTATAATGTAACTAAAGTCTTAAAACCTTCTATTAACTGCAATGCTTTTTAATGAGGTGCTGCTATCATGTATATTGGTCCCAAGATGGCTGCCAACACTTCTTGGATGAAGTGCTGACAGCCAATCAGATCTCACGATGTGATGTGTGGTTAGGCTCCGCCCAGATATATATGTGATTTTACTTTTGTTTTTCTCAGGAACTACTGAATGGATTTACACCATTTAAGCAAAAGGCACAACTCTGAACCAAGGTCTACATTTCTGCCAAATTTGGTGTCATTCTGTTCAGCAGTTCGGGCTGTAGCTGCGGCTAAATGTCCTATGGGAAATTGCATGGAGAAAACACGTTTTGGGACCCCCCTTTTTTCTCAGCCCCTGCTACACGAATCATCCCGAGAGTTTCAAGATAGGCGCGGAGCGGAGCTGGCCAAAACTTTTGAAAATTTTGCGAAGATTCGTCAACGGGCGCCAAAGTTATTCCAAATAGAATGTTGCGGATTGCCTATGATAAATAGGCCCTAACTATAACTACCTACTGGCGACCGCATGTAGGTAACATTTATTGTACTATGTATACATATGAAAATGTCTCGGTCCGCCTGTTTGCCTCGGTGGCACAGAAAAAATGGGTGGAACTGACGTCAGCACGCCGACGAGGTCCTCTTATGGCTCCGATGACATCATACGGTGTCGCGAGCGGAGCCGTGCTATTATGACGTCCTTGTCGACGTGGGAGAGCTAGGAAAGAATTTCCGTGGAATGCTGGTTCAGGGGATATTCACCTAAGTGTTCAGGCTAGTCCTTTGGGAGCAACTGTTTATGTTGCCACTCCAGAAATCGAAGCCAGTGATCCGAGGGCAGAGGCCCTGCAGATGGCACACGAGGTGGGGTGTCCAGTTGTGTGTACCGGCGGGGCAGCGAAGTGACAAGCACCACAACCCACAAAAAAGGTAACGAGGGCACTGAATAACACCGGATCTTCTCTTTGTATCTGGCAGGAACAACAAAGTTAAAATTCCCTAGTACCAAAATGTAGAATTAGTGCTACAACGGTCTTCAAGAGGACCTGTGATGCCGCTTCTGCCTCCCGTACCCTGGAGGCGGCACATGGGTCACGCGGTACGGTCATACTGCAGTGGGACACACACTCGTTGACCTCTCATGGCACTGCTCCACACTTCAGGGAGGACGCATTCCATTAGCTATGTTTTCTGATGACGTGTCGCACCGGCCCCGTCCAACAACAGAACTCCTTTAGATCCAAACAGACTCTTTCACTTTCTCACCGGAAGTGAAACCAGGCCACGCTGACACTTTCACAATACAACAGCTGGGAATGCACTTTTCGGTAAAAAAAACACATTCCTGCGCCACGTTGCGCCTGATTTACATTGTGACACATCTATGGAGATGCGTCACGGTGTAAAGCCCTGCACCACGTGAAACCTGCGTCAGGTATCATATGGGCGTTGCGACACCGGGGGGGCAATCCGTCGCAGGAACGCCCCTTAAAAGTGACTCAGTGAAATCTATAAGATTTCACTGAGTCACTTTCCCAACGCTGATGCGTCAAACCCCTGCGCCTGCTTGAAGCAGGCGTAAGGCTTGACGCACCATGTTAGGGATAGGGTAGGTTGGAACAGTGCTGGAGTTGCGCCAATCTTACGCCGCCAGATACGTCACGCATCTGCTTGTCCTTGCGCCACGATGCACCGCATTGTAAATGCGGCGCATCTGCGGTGGCGCAAGGGCAAACTTGCGTGACGCATCTTCCCTGGCGCATCCATGCTGATTTGCAGTGATGCGCCAGGGAACATAAATCTGCCCCTTTGTTGTAAAGTTATGTATGGTAAATGACCATGCATTCTAAAAAACATGTAGACGATCCATGTTGTTGTAAGGAAACGGAACACCCTCTCAGAGACGACGTGAAGCAGGAACCACGAGGAGAGAGGAACCATGAGGAGTGAGAGGTAAGGGGGATTGGGCATGGGGTGGGGTTTTTTTCCTAGCATTAAGGGTAGTGCAGTGGTGTTTGGGTAGTGTTGAGGGTCATGCTGGGGTAGTGTTTTAGGGTTTAGGGTAGTGCCGTAGTGTAGGGGGTCATGCTGGGGTAGTGATTTAGGGTTTAGGGTAGTGCAGTGGTGTTTGAGAAGTGTAGGGGGTCATGCTGGTGGTAGTGTTTTAGGGTTTAGGGAAGTGCAGTGGTGTTTGGGTGGTGTAGGGGTCGTCCTGTGGTAGATTTAGGGTTTTGGGTAGTGCAGTGGTGTTTGTGTAGTGAAGAGGGTCGTGCGGGTGTGGTGTTTTAGGGTTTAGGGTAGTGCAGTGGTGTTCAGGCAGAGTAGGGGGTTGTGCAGGGGGGTGGTGTTTCAGGGTTCAGGGCAGTGCAGTCGTGTTCAGGCAATTTAGGGAGTCGTGCTGGGGGTGGTGTTTCAGGGTTAGGGCAGTGCAGTGGTGATCGGGCAGTGTAGGGGGTCTTGCAAGGGGTGGTGTTTCAGGGTTTAGGGCAGTGGTGTTCGGGCAGTGTAGGGAGTCTTGCTGGGGCTGGCGTTTTAGGGTTTAGGGCAGTGCAGTGGTGTTCGGGCCATGTAGGGGGTCGTGCAGGGGTGTGATGTTTCAGGGTTTAGGGCAGTGCAGTGGTGTTCGGGCAGTGTGGGGGGTCGTGCTGGGGGTGGTGTTTCAAGGTTTAGGGCAGTGCAGTGTTGTTCAGGCAGTGTAGGGGTGGTGTTTCAGGGTTTAGGGCAGGGCAGTGGTGTATGGGCAGTGTAGAGGGTCTTGCAGGGGGTAGTGTTTCAGGATTTATGCCAGTGCAGTGGTGTTCGGGCAGTGTAGGGGGCTGTGTTTTGGGGTCGTTTTTTACGGTTTAGGGCAGTCCAGTGGTGTTCGTGCAGTGTAGGGGGGTCGTGCTGGGGTAGAGTTTTAGGGTTTAGGGCAGTGCAGTGGTGTTTGTGTAGTGGGCAGCGCATGCGCTGCGTCGCTAGGCAAGACCTAAAAAGCATTGCAGCAAGATGGCTGCCAACACTTCCTGGATTGAAGTGTTGGCAGCCAATTAGAGCCAAGCTTGTGTAGTTAGGTCCCACCCAGATATATATACGTTTTTTTTTCCTTTAATATCTCGAAAACTACTGAATGGGTTTACACCATTTAAAAAAAAGTGCACTTTCTGCCAAATTTAGTGCAATTCCGTTCAGCAGTTTTGGCTGTAACCGTGTCTAAAGTTTCCAATGGGAAAAATGATTTTCCGAATTCTATTTTTTGAATTTCTCGGAAACTACTGAATGGATTTACACCATTTTAAAAAACGTCTCTTTCTGAATCAAGGGCTACCTTCTTGCCAAATTTGTTTTAATTCCGTTCAGCAGTTCGGGCTGTAGTCATGTCTAAAATTTCCTATGGGAATTAACATGGAGAAAACACGTTTTGGGACCCCCCTTTTTTCAGGGGAATCACCCTGAAACTTCCAGGATAGGAACTGACTGGAGTGAGACCAACGTTTTGAAAATTTTGTGAAGATTCAACGGGCGCCAAAGTTATTGGGAAAAGAAAAAACGCTTTTTGAATAGAAACAAGGTCCTAACTATAACTATCTACTGGCGACCGCCAGTAGATCATAGATATATATAGATATTATCTACTGGCGGTCGCCAGTAGATAGTTATAGTTAGGACCTATTTTCCATAGGGAATCCGCAACATTCTATTCCCAATAAGTCTGGCGCCGGTTGACGAAATTTCCAAACTTTTGCCCAGCTCCGCTCCTACCCTGAAAGTTTCGTGGTGATTCATCCCAAAACGTGTTTTCCCCATGCAATTTCCCATAGGATCTGTTGTCGCAGCTACAGCCCAAACCGCTGAACGGAATGACACCAAATTTGGCAAAGAGGTAGTCCTCAGTTCAGACTCGTGCCTTTTGCATGAATGGTGTGAATCCGTTCAGTAGTTCCTGAGAAAATTAGAGTTAAAAGTACATAAATATCTATGGCTGGGGAAACCAGGAACTGTTGGCGGCCATTTTCTGCCTCGGTAGAAGCGAGGCTGAAGAAGCAAGGGGAATAAGTGTGTAAAACATATAAAGGGGGCAGAGTGGAAATAGTCTGACCCTCTAAAGGTGCCTGGGGCCCCCTTTTTTTTTTTTAAACGGCGAAATGCGCACATGGTGCGCGCATCCTATCGCTTTGGGTGCACAGATTCTCTCGCATTGGGTGTGCGGATCCACGGAAACATTTTGGGAAAAAATACAAGAAATCATTGGTTGTATGACTACTTTCTACACTGAAAGGTAGGGTGTATATTTCTGTTTTTTAAAGGTATGATTCTTATTAGTTAACAACAACAGATTGAAAGGAACATTATATATGAAAAGCTGATATGTTGAAAAGTCAAGCACACGTCCTGTCTTGTTTAGCAACATTGTGTGCTGAACTTGTGACCTGTGTGCTCAGTGCAGTGTTTCACGACCTGTTTCTATGGTAAGAGGCAAAAGGCAGATTAGGGGAAGGGTTGAAATGTATTTCAGGTGGAAAGGGTTGAAATGTTTAACCAATAGAAATGTGTGTTTGCTTTTGAGTTTATGTGTGAAGGATTGTGATTTGATGTTTACATGTATATGTGTGGAAAATGAAAGGGAACTTTTCCATTCTTTGTTTTTGCTGAGAGGAGCACAGTGCAGAGATTCTGTAAAAGAAAATCTGGTGTGTGACTGATATACTTCTTAATCTACAAAACAACTTGAAAGGTGAGTTATTTAATTGTGAGGGGATGTATGTAGACTATTTTGATTTTAATCAGACTAATGTATTTCTCCTGCTAAAGTGTAGGGAGAACTTTTTTTCTCTACAATCTTATTGACTGTGTGTGTGCATGTAGAATCCATTCTGTGATAAGCATTTGTGTTTTTCATGTGTTTGCAGACAGATAACTGTGCTGTTTTTATATTTTGGCAGAATTAGAAACCAGTCATTGTTTATGAATTTGTGAAATGAGTTATGTTATGTTTCTATACTAAAATGTAGTACTTCTTCTAGATGAAGAAATGTGTTTTGGTATAGTGCAAGGGATAGTGTTGTTTGTCTAGAATCACACAGTGAGTATGTGTGCATTTGGGAACCACTGTGAGAGAAGCATTTGGTAACATTGTGTATTTGTTGACAGATAACTGTTTTAAAACCTGTCATGTTGTCAAGTTTTAGTAGCATTAGAAGCCAGTCTTTGCTTATGCATTGATAAAATAAGTCATGCTTTGACACTAATGTGCTGTACTTTAATATGTAGATTGTGTGTAGTCTCCTTACCCCTTGCACAGTAGTGAATGAGTTTTGGTAAGCTGCTAGGGATAGTGTTGCTTGTCTAGAATCACACTGTGAGTCTGTGTGCATTTGGGAACCACTGTGAGAGAAGCATTTGGTAACATCGTGTATTTTCTGACAGATAACTTTTTAAAAACCAGTCATGTTGTCAAGTTTTAGTAGCATTAGAAGCCAGTCTTTGCTTATGCGTTGATTAAATGAGTTAGGCTTTGACACAAAAGTGCAGTCCTGAAATATGTAGATTGTGTGCAGTTCCCTTACCACTTGCACTGTAGTGAATGAGTTTTGGTAAACTCCTAGGGATAGTGGTGCTTGTCTAGAATCACACTGTGAGTTAGTGTGTATTTGGGAACCACTGTGAGAGAAGCATTTGGTAACATCGTGTATTTTCTGACAGATAACTTTTTAAAAACCAGTCATGTTGTCAAGTTTTAGTAGCATTAGAAGCCAGTCTTTGTTTATGCGTTGATTAAATGAGTTAGGCTTTGACACAAAAGTGCAGTCTTGAAATATGTCGATTGTGTGCAGTTCCCTTACCACTTCCACAGTGGTGAATGATTTTTGGTAAACTCCTTGGTACAGTGGTTGTTGTCTAGAATCACACAGTGAGTCTGTGTGCATTTGGGAACCACTGTGAGAGAAGCATTTGGTAACATCATGTATTTGTTGACAGATAACTCTTTTAAAACCTGTCATATTGTCAAGTTTTAGTAGAATTAGAAGCCAGTCTTTGGTTATGCATTGATAAAATGATTCATGCTTTGACACTAAAGTGCAGTACTGAAATATGTAGATTGTGTGCAGTCCCCTTACCCCTTCCACAGTCGTGAATGAGTTTTGGTAAGCTGCTAGGGATAGTGGTGCTTGTCTAGAATCACACTGTGAGTCTGTGTGCATTTGGGAACCACTGTGAGAGAAGTATTTGGTAACGTTGTGTATTTGCTGACAGAAAATTGTTTTAAAACCTGTCATGTTGTCAAGTTTTAGTAGCATTAGAAGCCAGTTTTTGCTTGGGCTTTTAATAAATGAGTCAGGCTTTGACAAAAAAGTGCAGTCCTGAAATATGTAGATTGTGTGCTGTTCCCTTATCAGTTCCACAGAAGTGAATGATTTTTGGTAAACTCCTAGGTATAGTGGTTGTTGTCTAGAATCACACTGTGAGTCTGTGTGCATTTGGGATCCACTGTGAGAGAAGCATTTGGTAACATTGTGTATTTTTTAGCAGATAACTCTTTTAAAACCTGTCATGTTGTCAAGTTTTAGTAGCATTAGAAGCCAGTCTTTGCTTATGCGTTGATTAAATGAGTCATGCTTTGACACTAATGTGCTGTACTTAAATATGTAGATTGTGTGCAGTACCATTACCTCTTCTAGACTAGTGAATGAGTTTTGGTAAACTGCTAGGGATAGTGTTGCTTGTCTAAAATCACACTGTGAGTCTGTGTACATTTGGGTAAGGATTGTGAGAGAAGCATTTGGTAACATAGTGTATTTGATGACAGATAACTGTTTTAAAATCGGTCATGTTGTCAAGTTTTAGTAGCTTTAGAAGCTATTCTTTGCTTATGCATTGATAAAATGAGTCAGGGTTCGACACTAAAGTGCAGTACCATGTACTATTCTCTTCACAGTGCCAGAACTGAAAATGTAAAAGCTTTACCCAGGCACTAACATAGCAGTAGTCTGATGATTTAGTCAGTTTCCAAGTACTCATGTTGTGAACCATACATTGCCACATAGATTGCTTCAAATGTCTATGCAGTATGCATGCAGTCTTCTAACATACTATACACTTGTCTTTCACATTTTCAATTCGCTAGTCAGTATCCATACACTTCCAGGAAACACCCTGTAACTCCCTTTGCAGTCCTCTAGTGACCCATTCGGCACCATTTACTAATCTGTTCACTGTGCCAAAACCCAAACACATATAAATTCACCAAGATACTATCTTTGCAGTACTCTAATCATTCAGTCAGTGCCTAAATATTCATGCACTGAGCCAGGCCTTAGCACATGGACTGCTTCAAACCACTATCCACTATGCATGCAGTCTTCTAACCACCTAGACACTTGTCTTCCACACTTTCAATTTCCTAGTCAGTATCCATACAGTCCAGCACTTGTGACTGCCTTTACACTCCTCTAGTGACCCATTCAGTACCAAGTACTAATCCATTCTCTGTGTGAAAAGCCTAGCACTTATAAATTCACCTAGGCACTCTCCTTGCTGTACTCTAATCATTCAGTCAGTACCCAAGTAGTCATGCAGTGAGCCAGGCCTTAGCACATGGACTGCTTTAAATGCCTATGCAGTATGGATGCAGTCCTCTAATCACCTACACAGATGTGTTTCACACCTTCAATTCCCTAGTTAGTATTCATACACTTCTAGCAAACACACTGTGTGTCACCCAGTGTGTCTCGTTATAGTACTGTAATCATTTAGTCAGTTAGCATGTAGTCTTTTAGTGAGGTAGGCTTTAGGGCATGAACTGCTTCAAAGTAGTATGCACTATGCATGTAGTGTTTTAACGATCGTCACACTTGTGGTTCAGGGCTATAGTTTCTTAGTCAGTTTTTATATAAAATGTGTTTGTACAGTAATGGAATAGTATAAATTTGAAAGTTATTAATATACATTTATTTGTGATTCTTTTTTACAGATACAGAACAGGAGTGTTTCTCATCCGTTTGCACTCTTCTCGTGCAAGATTGTTTGGATGAAGGGTCCTTAGGTGTTTCATCATACTTGCTGTGCCGCACGAGTATTTTTTGTTAGGATCCCCTCGTAACAGAACTCTTTTGCAAATCTTGCGCGTGATGAAGGTGGCATTGGTCTTTGTTTGCCCCTCGAGAAAAGTAGAACATTTCCACACCACTGAAGGAAAACGTTGTGGGCGTGGTGCATCCTCCAAAAATTCATCCTTAGATTCGGTGAAAATTTTAAAGCGACAACATTTACAGTTTTTGTAAGTTAAACTTATAAAATTTTGTTAGCTGTATGCATTTTATATATCTGTGATTTGTATCTTGTTTTTTTGTTTGAGAATAGCATGTTGTTTTTTTTTTAACAATCTTTGAGATTGTTTTTTTTTGCCCGTTGTTAAGTGATGAGTACAATTGAAATCACTATTTTTAGTGAAATTTAATATATTCTGAGAACAGCAAAAAAGGCAAAAAAATTACTTTTTGGAAATTATGCTGTGTTGTAAAAATTGCATTATTAAATGGTATAATTTTTTTTTCCTTTTCTTTCACAGATCCAAAATTTTAAAATAAGCAATTTTTATGAATTTAGATTGGAATGAAAATGTGAAAATAATGTGTTCCATTTTTTATTCCTATTACTGTGAAGGTGAGTTTAACTAAGTCTCAATATGCAGAATGAGGAGGTCTGCAAGAAGCTACAAAGTTGAAACATGTTTCTAAAAACACTCTGTTTATACCTATGTAGTTTTGAAATCTGACCATAATCAGTTTTCATGTGACCTGCAAAAAAAGAGATTTGAGGGGTTCATAATATTTCCCATTTTAGCTATTGAAGGACCACAATTATTTCAATCATTCTTCTTTGAACATCTTTGCAGACAAAACTCTGTGCTTGCCTTTCATCATTCGCAAGGAATTTTAAAAACGGAAATATGTCACTTTATGTAACATAGTTATTGTGTAAGATACTCTTTCATATTTACAAAGAGAGGAAAAGGCACTCTGTGCACTTTTTATACTCCATGTAAATACAACCTCATCATGTAGACCACTTTGTGTTGAAAGGGTGTTCTATGAGTGTTGTTGTGCATGATTGCACTTAATACTCATAGAACAAGACACATGTCTAGATGTATCAGAAATCATAAATCTCGATATGTGTGTGAATGGTGCACCATTCCAAAATTTGTGTAGGAAAGCACAACAAGGAGAATTGTTTTAATTTCTCCACATTTTTATATCTTCAATGCATGCTGAAATGTTCAGCATACATTGAAGGAGAAAAATACATTTTCTCATTGTTTTTGTGCAGGAAGGTGTATCTTCCTGTAGAAAAACAAACAGCACATGACACAGATATCCTTGCACTATGGTGCAAGGGTGCCTGTGTCACCACATGGCTGCAGTTTAAGCAGCCGTGCAGACAGAAGCATAGATTTGCAACATATTTATGTACATATGTTGCATCCCTGTGCTTCGGAAGTACTACAGCACACTGCAGTTAACGAGGTTACTGTGTGATGCTGCAGCACTTCCTCTTAGTTCTGCACTTATACATTCACCATACGCTACTAATGCATTCATTCACTCAATTACGTACTACACATACATTCATCTAAACTTTCACACACTAACAAAGAAATTTAGCTCTTTTTTTAAACCAGGAAAGTTAGTTCTTACAAGAACTTTTTTTTTTCTTCTTTCATAATTTTTTGGGGGTTTTCTGAACAATTTTTAAATTTTGGGGGTGTTTCTGCAAAAAAAAAAACAAAAAAAAAACCAGGAGAAACCAAACAATGAACTTCAGGGAACAATAAAAAAAAACAAAAAAAAAAAACTAGCAAATGTGACTTTCTTGCCGGCGGCAGATCAGATCGATCAACTGCTCACCATAGCACAAAGTAGCATTGCACTTAGAGCAGAGCAATTTTAACAATTGAATTTGAGGACGGATGTCCAAGGTTTGGGCTGATGGATGCACTCTTGATGTGCTCAGCTGCAATGAGGTGGAAGGCGCAGGAGCAGGAGTGTTTCTCATCCGTCTGCACTCTTCTCGTGCAAGATTGTTCGGATGAAGGGTCCTCATGTGCTTCATCAACGAGTATTTCTTGTTAGGATCCCCTCGCGACAGGACTCTTTTGCAAATCTTGCACATGACCAAGGTGGCATTGGTCTTATTCTGCGCCTCGGGAAAAGTAAAAAAATTTCCACACCACTGAAGAAAAACATTCTTTGGGTGGTGCCTCCTCCAAAAATTCATCCCCTGAAATATGAGGAGATGCAGGTGATGCCTGCTGCCCTGAAGCCATTTTTGGTTGAAAAAAGTTAGAGCTAAGTGTAAACTTAGTCTAAAAAATCTTCTTCTCTCCAAAGAGATGGTTCTCTAAAGAAGGTCAAAGAAGAATGATTGAAATGGGTGGGGTCTTTCAATAGTTAGAAGAGGAAGTGTAATGAACCAATCAAATCTCTTTTTTTTGCAGGTCACATGGGATCCGCGCACCCTGCGCTTATGCAGCACGCACACAGCACGCATCCGCGAAATCGAATTAAAAAAAATTGTAGGATTAGATGTAAAAATATATTACTTTTAAGACTAGTTTAGAGTTTGTCTTCAATTAATATTCACATGAAATACATATATATGTTTTTTTAAATGTTAAATACTTCACGGGATCCGCGCACCTACCACGTTATAGACGCAAATGACGCATCGCGGAAGCGCGTAAACGTCGTGTTACGTACATCGAACGTGTCGCGCACGTATAGGCTGGGAGTCGCGTACCTGTCGCATTGGAATCGCGCACTAACCATGTATCCGACGCATACCATGCGCGGATGCTAACGCGTAGGAATCGAGAACGGTGCGCATAGGGTGCGCGGAACCAAAAACATTGAAAAATATATATAAAATAAAGTTTTGAACATATAGTTTAAAAAATATTTTGAAAAATATAAAAACATATGTTTGAAAAACCCATTAAGTTCCAATAATATTTTTTAATTTTAAAAAGTATTAATTGAAAAAATAAGTTTAAAAAATGGTGATAAAAAATTATTTAAAAAAAACTTAATTTATGAAATTGACACACTGAATTTGAAAAATATACAAATCCAATCAAAATCATTAAACATGATATCTTCAGAGATAAGTTATAGATAGGAATTAGCATTTAAAAAACCTTTGAAATTCACTGCAAAAAACCATAGGTTTCATGCACATTATAGTTAGGAATTGGCAGTTAAAAACCCTTTGAAATTCACTGAAAAAACCAAAGGTTTCAGGGGCGTTATAGTTAGGAATTGGCATTTAAAAAACCTTAGAAATTCACTTTAAAAACCATAGGTTTCAGGGGTGTTATAGTTAGCTGGATATTTCCCTCGTACAAAACACTAGAAATTCCCCTGTTATAGTTAGTTCAGCTAACTATAACTCGCGCCCCCACAATGCACTGCTGATGACGTCACATATTACGTCACTCATGACATGGTCAGTGACATCACTGATGACATCACTGATTACATCTCAAATGACCTTTGTTTTTTTCAGTGAATATATAGATATATATAATCTACATGATATAGAACCACATAAAGGTTTACCTCAGGACCAACAACCTCAGATCACACCAAGGTAAAACTGGTCACATTTTGACAAGTTTTAAAGGCGAATCCCTACCTTCAACTGCTTATGTCCCTTGTATCATATAAAAACTGAAGAGCAGTCGATGATATGAACAGAATAGATCAAACCAGACAAAAGTATTGGTTTGCTTATGGAAAATAGATGATATTTTCTGTTATCAAAAAAATGAGAGTTATAAAAAGAATGCGTCTTAATTTGAAAACCTGTAATTTTAATGAAATTCAAGCACACATTAAGTGCAGTAGGAAGTGTGAAATGATAACAAAATGGAAAATGTCCCATCCTTGTCAATTTGTATTGCTTTTGTAAGATGTTACTTGACTGACACTTCCAGTTCCCACGCAGCTAGCTATTAACTACTTGTATTAGAGAAGCTTTTATCATCGGCAGCAATATTTTTTACACTTCCACTTTGCAAGGTAACCCTTTTATTGCTCAACATAAATTTCATCTAAAGATGCATTAAATGTCAAAGTTTACTAAATACACTAAAATGGCTGTTCTTTATTGCACAAAATGGACATTGGATACAAGCAATCGTGAAGCATGCAAGTATTTTATGATCACTTATGAAAACTCAATGGGCCGTGCTCAGCAAGTTCAATTTCATGCAGACTGTGTGCAAACATTTAAAGGAGGAGCAAACCTTGACCTGACTCTGGAAACTGCATTCAGACGCAAGAACAGGGAGGGCCATTTCATGAACAGTTGCATTGATTCAGAGTGGAGCTGAGCACCTCTTTTTATGCATTTGCAGTGCCTGAAACGCATAGATTTAACTCTGTATTTCTCTTAATGCAGTTAATGCAGGAGCTGCAGACAGCACAGCTTGGAAACAGAAAGAGAAATACCTCCATAGAGATACAATTGTGTGTCGCAACCATGTAGAATCAAACAACTTGTGAACGTGTTTCAATTTCACAAGTATAAAGCACAGATTGGGAAGAATCTTTATGGTGTCTCCGGAAAAATGAACATGTATCGAATGGGGAGAAGTTGATTGAGTAAACACCATGAATGGTCATGTTCCAATATGGAAACTAGACAGAAGGCAGGTACAGTAGAATGCTCTATGCTGGCATTAGTCTAAATTGTGACCAAGGGTGCTCTTGGTAACACCGCATGACACTAAAGGATGTCATGGGGTATATAGGTATGAAGAGCTTAGAGAAGATATCAGACAGCACACTATGAGTAGATAGTTTATGTAAATTCTGGACCAAAAAGACAATGCGTTGAATAGAAACTAAAGGATTTGAATGCATCATGAGCCATGCCAGCCCTGTCTCAATGTTTACAAACCCACCCTGTAGATCTACTGATACCGACAAATCCATGTACAGATTGCCTATCTTATTTTACAGCTCTGCTTATGAAATGCCAGCCCATTATTGTTACCACCACTGGTGGGGGTAGAGTGACAGTGAGGCTAGGAACTCTGTGGAATGGCCTGACGGGCCTTTATCTTTAATGGCATGAGACACGCTTTGTTCCTGTATCACACTGTCACTCTTTGTAACCCTTTCCCCTACACAGACCATGTCATCATTATCTCTATATGTGCTATACCAAAATGTGGAACCTGTGGTACCCACATGTTCACATCCTAGTCACAAATGTCAATATTATACGTAATCTTTGTCTATCTTAATATGCATCTCTGGAACCGCAACACCAACCATTCCGGCCACCACTACTAGTGTGCGCAGACTAGTGGTGCAAAAAGAATTGATCATGCAGCACACTAGTGTGAAGGCAATCAGTCGTTTTTGAAACTTTCTTTTCTCATCTCGCCTTAGGGCCTCAGAAGTCCGTATCATGTCACTGATCACATCCACTGAAATGGGAGATAGTAACGAGTGGATGTGCTTTTCAACATAAGTATTCCTAAATTGACCAAAAGGAATTTATCTCACTGCTGCTGCAAATGTTTTTTTGATCGGTCTTTTTCCCGTTTTTTTCCTATCATTCTAGTATGTCAGTTATACTTGTCTCCACTACAAGATCCCCAGCTAGGAGAGTTGTTATTTTAATTTGATTTTCCTTAGCTAGTGGCAAATGTCCACTACTATCTACTTCTTGGGTGCTTGCACAGGTTACTTCTTTGATTTAGTGTGTTTTCCTCGTTCTAGAAAATCAAGAGAGTTTGACCCCAATCAGTATCACACTATTGTCCTTTGATGGAGGAACTCATTTTTTGACATGTGCCAATTTTTAAGATGTAATTTTTCAAGTAACAAATGTGCGCTTCTCAACACAGTAGTTGTATTACGTTATCTACGTAACGGCAAGATGAAAAATGCCAGCTGTCCAAAGTGGCCAGGGAAAAAATAAAATGTAGCTAGTGAGGGAAATAATGCATAAATGTGTTTCACCCCAAGGAAAAATGGTACTCCACAAGTGAGTTAGTGAAATTCAACCAACATCGTATACAACCCTTCAGGTCCAAACTGAAGACACAAAAAACCCAAACACCGGATCTCTTTCACTGCTGTCACCACCATTACAGATAGTTCATGTGTAGGTAACAAGCCTCCAAGACCTCCTTGCTCCCTCTTTATTCAATTATCGAGGAATACACTGGCTTGCAGTGAAAGTCTACAAAATGTACACAGAAAGTATGTGCATCCTAAGGGATAATAGGATTTGGGCAGATCCAGTCACGTCAGATACTGCATGTCCTATACCTCTTTAATTTAAATTGTCTAACCCTTGTCTAAACAGTACTCTGTGTGCCTGTCAGAGAGGCATATACACTGAAGGCAGAAAATGGAAAAGGGCCAAGAAGGATGTGAATCTGCCAAAGTTCCTATTACAGGAGTCAAATTGACATGAAAATGCTAATGTGGTGCTGCTCACTTGGCAGATCACAGGTCCTGCTGATCCAGTCAAAGTTGCTTTCCAGAGTATTGCGGGTGTGGTACCAGAATATGTTGTCATAATATCACCGGACATAAATATCGTATCTTAGATACCGTATATTAAACTATTTCTTTGCTGAAGTTATTAAAAGAAAATATGCATACAATGGAACAATATTTTGGTAAATGATATTTAGGACATAATTATGTAAGGAGATATTTTTGAATGTGGAATTCTGCTATAGACCCGTATTGTGGCAGCTCACAAGTGGCATGCATGTGCTAAAAATATTTTAAAAAATAGAGAGAAGTTGAGCCTTCACCAAGAACAGACATGGACACATAAATTGTGAACTATCCATGCCCAAGATTTACTTTAGTACTGGCTGAAAGCCCATTGAAGGAAAATAAATCTGTCAATGACTCTGGATAATCTTCACATTCCTTGTACACTACATTGAAATCCCATATAGCATACTTCTTCAGATGCTCTGGCAATTAACTGCTATGTTAATCTGCCTTCTTCTCATTTTTTCTATTTTTGGATGACGAGCTACACTTTCTTTTTCCCCTGCTTCCTGTTTCCTCCCTCCAACAATTCCAGCACTTTGTCTGGCTGACTCTTTCATTTCTTCTCCTTCTAACTCCTGCCTATTCTAGAATGTGAAGGCTGCTTGATTCACTACTTTTCAACCTCCTCTCCTCTCCTTCTAATCCCATAATTAGCAATGAAAAAACAATAATGTAATCTTCATTGTACGCAGTTAATTGAAAACCATTGCACTTTTTCAAAAATAAGACTGCAAACCTTGCAAAATAAGAGATACTCTAGGCATAAAAGAAGAACGCACAGATTAAAAAAGTACAGTGAGCTAAAACGACAATTTCAATGTTGTGTCACTTTTACATAGAGGATCAAGGTGCTAGTAAGAAGGAGAACTTCATAAAAAGCGATCAAGACATCAATACATAGGGGAGCGGGTTTGTGGTGTAACTGCCAGAGCTACCAACATTGGAGCTGGGGAACCAGGATCAAGTCGGCGTCAGCCTGATCATCCTATGATTCCGGGCAAATCCCTTAATCTCCCCATGCCTACCAAAAATGACTGTGTCCTTGTGTAATTTAACTGGTGCTCATAAAAAGCACTCCAGTACCATTGGGTTGAGTTTGCGCTATATAAAACTGCCCAAAAAAAATATTAAATTAAAGTGCAATCGTCAAATGTGTCCAGCACAGATGTACTGCTCATATTTGTGTTAATAAAAACACAGTTTAAAAAAAAAAAAAAACAGTCCAGCACAGAGGCCATTTAAAACGCTTTGAGGAAGCACACATCACTGATCTACTAATGAGAGAAGATTTCTCACGAGTTCCAGTGCAGAAGATAAAGAAGCAAATTATTGCTTAAAATGATCATCATCGGATTTACATCACACTAAAATCATTTGGCTAATCACTTTAGCATAAAAGATCAAAGTGCTAGTGCAACAGAGGACCTAATAAAGGCAATTAGGACCATCAATACATTAGATAGAATGTGCTATCAGGAGGCGCGCGGCAGCGGCGACAAGATGGCCGCAACGTGAGAGGCTCCGACTCACTGAGCACTGCTTCCAGCTGGAGGAGTCGCTTTATAGCGTCCCTGATGTTCGCGGAAGGCTGCAAATGCATCGGAAACTGCCAGGATCATATGGGCAAGTTTCCGACTGCTTTCTTTGAAGTTTAACTCTTTTTTCTTTCTGCTTTGCCGCCCCCTCAGAGATGACGCCCACCATTTTAAGCGCTCCTGTTTCGTCGCGCACTTAATGCCTGCTTGCTGATCTTTGAGGAACTTGCACCTCCTGCTGCCCCATCCGTGTACTGCTGCTTCGCTTTCCTTTTTTTTTTTTTTGCCTCTGGATGCTTCTGAATGTTTTGAAGATCTATTTTTCCTCTCCTCTCTGGTGGAATTTTTTCCTCTGCATAGCGACAGTGGTGCTTTCTCCTCAGCATATTTCATTCATCGTCTGCAGGCCATTCTCATTACATTGTGACTCGCTCGCTATTTTATCTGTGTGGCTGCTTTTTCTGACTGATGAAAGAGCCTGCCTTCTCATCTGCAACCTGAAATATATTATTTTTTCTGGGAGCCTGCTTTATGTTCCATCAATTTAACGTACAGCACTATTCATCTTCTGTACTCATAGCTTAAGGATATAGTCACATGTTGGTTGCTTTAATTTGACTACCTGTCACTCAGTTATACCTTATTTGGTTTGTTCTTCCGATCTGAGCCTTGCGTTTGCTTCTGGCCTTTTCATCATGGATCCTCTGCAGTCACCCAAGTCTCAGGTTGTTGCTGGAACTGTTTCTCGAGGTCGTAAAGATACAACAGCTAATTCTGGCAAGCGACTCAAGAAAACTCTATGTTCTCCGCCTAAATCACCTCCCCCCCCTCACGCTGGAGGATATTATGGAAGAATTACGCCTTAGTCGTCCCTTTATGTTCGATACCACTGCTACTATTCAAAGAATTGAGGAAAAGTGGTCTGGCCTTGATATGAGACTGTCTGACATTGAGCAGAAGATAAGTGACGCACAAGATATCATCGCTAAGGTCGATGCCCTCACCTCAGAGGTTACTCAACTTAAGAAAACTGCAGAGGAATTAGAAAATCAAAATCGGCGCAATAACCTACGCATTTATGGTATTCCGGAGGGTTCCGAAGGTTCCAACATGATCTCTTTCTTGAAAACTCAAGTCTTGCAGATTGTCGGCCTTCCTAAATCCATGGACTTTAACATTCAAAGGGCGCACAGATTAGGGCCTAAATCTGCTTCCTCTCCTACAAAACCAAGAGGCATCATCGCATATTTCCTGTTGTATTCTGATCTTATGGAAATACTTAATGCTATCAAACAACATAAACAACTACTGTGGTCGGGGCATAAACTCTTCTTCAGTCAAGATGTCTCCAAACCGACAGCCAACAGACGAAAATAATTTCTCGACCTTCGACCAGCCCTGAAATCCATGAATGCTCGCTATGGTCTTATACACCCATGCTTCTTTAAAGTGACATATAAAGACAGAACATTTTCCTTTGAAGATTCAGATGACCTTCGGAAATTCATCCATTCTCACCGAGGAGATCTCATGGAACTTAGCAATCCCTGATTGTATTTTTATTTGTCATACCTGTTTTGTTTATCTCTTTGTAACTTAACTTCTGTGGTTTGTTGTATCACTTTTCTTGATTGTTCCTTTATTCCATCCATATTTTTTAGGTTCCCCTAGTGTTGTCCTGTTACAGAAGATGCATCCCTGCTTTATCTTCATGTTTACCTCATCCGATTTACCCCGTTGTCTTGTTTTCATCGTTTGGTAAGTCTCCTCCTTCTTGTTTCTTTTTGTTTATGACTTTCAATTTGGCATGTTTTTGTTTTCTCTCCTTTTTCTTTCTCTCTCCTCCCATTATTGCTTTCCATATCAGTACTATCTCTTCTCGGTGTTTCTTCTCATTGGTGTGGTCGTCTTGATTAGTGCCGCCCCCCCCTCACATTATTGTTCTTTTTTGTATGAATGTTATGGCTAAAGCCATCTGGCTTCTTGCCATCTCTTCTTCTCTATCCTCTCCTAGTCATCTTTTTTCCCCTCTTTCACCATTGTCCTGGCAACATTCTTTTTCTCTACTTTTTACCTTATCCCTTTATATCCTCTTTCAATTCATGGTTCCTTGCTGCTTCATGTCTCCATACACGTGGTGGTCACCCATTCTCATATTTCTACCTTCGGTGGTTCACTTTTTTATCCCCTATTTGTCCTCTTACTGTCTACTTTTTTCTGTCTCTAACTTCTCTTTTTTCTGGTGCATATCTTTCACCAAACCTTCAGTATGAAGGGTCTTCGTGTAATCTCTTGGAATGTTAAAGGCATTCGTAACCCTGTTAAAAAACAGAGAATTTTATCTCATCTAGCAAGATTGAAATGTCAAGTTGCTTTGTTGCAAGAAACGCATATCAGATTGCAAGATTTGTCTTCACTGCGTAAACAATGGGTAGGAGATATCTTTTGTTCTCCAGCAGTGAATAACAAAAATGGTGTTGTTATCTTGTTTCATAAGTCATTAACTGTTCAACTACAAAATGAGTTTCATGATAATATTGGAAGATGGTTATTTTTAAATGTTTCCATTGACAATACTCAACTTTCTTTCTGCAATGTTTATGGCTCTAATGGTATTGATTTAGTTTTTTGGAACAAATTTTCTACTCTTCTTTCATCGCACGCAGTTGACGATTTAATTGTAGGTGGGGATTGTAACCAACTCATGGACCCATTTCTAGATCGGAAATCACTAACTGTTAGACGGCGACCTCAGGGGAGCCTGGAAGGGGTCCTGACTACCCTGAGACCCACCCTCAAAGTATCGTAGCCGGGCACTGGCGGGAGACTCCCCAGGGGGAGGAATCTCGTATCTAGGATCGTACTTCTGGCACCACACCACACAGAGTGACCACACCGGGTATTCTGAGAAAACAATCTTTATCAAGTAGGTTATCACTGCAAATATGTACAAGGTGAGCACGGGCTCAAGAGTCTCGGAAGGGGTAGGGGGTAGCGGGACAGTCTCTGGTAAAGGTTCAAGCAGGGACGTATCCGGCGCACAGCTCACAATCCTCGAGCTGGGGGATACGATGTTGTAGTCGGGGTCCGGCGGGACCGTGAGAGTCGGTTGGAGCCGCGAGTCACTCAGCAGGGCTCAGGTACAAGTTCGGAGGTCTTACGATCTTCAGGGAGCCGCGAGTCACTCAGCAGGGCTCAGGCACAAGTTCGGAGGTCTTACGATCTTCAGGGAGCCGCGAGTCACTCAGCAGGGCTCAGGTACAAGTTCGGAGGTCTTACGATCTTCAGGGAGCCGCGAGTCACTCAGCAGGGCTCAGGTACAAGTTCGGAGGTCTTACGATCTTCAGGGAGCCGCGAGTCACTCAGCAGGGCTCAGGTGGGTCCAAGTTCCAGGAGCCGCGACCGCGTCGGCAGGCTCTCGTTGTTCCAGCGTCGAATCTGCCGGACAGACCCAGAGCACCCCTTGTTATAGGTCGACCCCTCTTTGATGTCCGGAGTCTGTGCAGGCAGGGGTCTTGTCACCTGGGGGTCGCTTGTCGGGACTTCCTGCTATAGTGTTTTGATCCTTTCAGGGCCGGGTCGGGAGGAGTCCCAGACACCCAGCAGGCGTGGAGCCAGCCCTCAGGGAGGCCGGAGGGCCGATCGAAACCCATTGTCCCGGGGGAGTTCAGAGGTGCGATAGAAACTGCTCCTCCCTCTCTCATCCCCTGGAAGCGTGATGTCCTCCAGCCGGAGTGGCGCCTCTAGGCCCGGGTCGCGCTGGGGCCGGGCGGCCATCTTGGTGCATGAAGTGGGCACGCGGGCCTGGGGTGGCCGAAAGGAGAGAGGCCAGGGACGGGGATGTCCGGGTCGGTGCGTGTGTCCTGGTGGGGAGGTTCGGCTGGGCCGGGTGCTTGGGCTGTAGGTACCAGGTTTCGGTGGTGCGGGGGCACGGAGGGCCATTCTACGAGGCCGGGTCCAACACGCGTCCCCCCAGCTGAAAGCCGGAGAGAACTGCCCATCAGCTTGGGGGGTTCTCTTCGCTGAGGCGGAAGAACCGGGAGAGGCCATCAGCATTGGCGTGGTCCGTACCAGGGCGGTGTTCCACGGTGAAATCCATCCCCTGGAGGGAGATTGACCACCGCAGTAGCTTGGGGTTTTCTCCTCGCATCTGCATGAGCCATCGCAAGGGCCGATGGTCAGTTTGGACTCTGAAATGGGTGCCAAACAGGTAGGGTCGTAGCTTTTTGAGTGCCCAGACCACGGCAAAGGCATCGCGCTCTATGGTGCTCCATCTCTGTTCTCGGGGCAACAGCCGCCGACTGAGGAAGGCGACGGGCTGGTCTAGGCCTTGGTCATTTACTTGGGACAGGACGGCCCCAATGCCATGCTCGGAGGCATCGGTCTGGACTATGAACTCCTTGGCGTAGTCGGGAGCCTGGAGGACGGGGGCAGTACACATGGCCTTTATTAGGGCATCGAAAGCTTCCTGGCAGGCAGCCATCCACTGCACTTTCTTTGGCTGTCTTTTAGATGTGAGTTCTGTGAGAGGGCCGACAAGGCTGCCATACCCCCGAATGAATCTTCGGTAGTAGCCCGTGAGTCCCAGAAAGGCTCGGACCTCCGTCTGGGTGATGGGTGGTTCCCAGGCCAGGATGGCGTCGATCTTTGGCTGTAGAGGGGCGACCTGGCCACTCCCGACCTGGTGCCCCAAGTAGACCAGGGATCCTTGCCCGATCTGGCACTTGCTGGCTTTTACTGTGAGGCCTGCCTGGCGCAGGGCGGTTAGCACCCTTCGGAGGTGCTGGAGGTGCTCACTCCACTCTGAACTGAAGACAGCGATGTCGTCCAGATATGCCGCGCTGAACTGTTCAAGCCCGGCCAGGACCCTATTCACCAGTCGCTGGAAAGTGGCCGGGGCATTTTTCATCCCGAAGGGCATTACGCGGAAGCGGTAGTGCCCATCGGGGGTGGAGAAAGCGGACCGCTCCTTGGCCCCTTCGGTGAGCGCAATCTGCCAGTATCCGCAGGTGAGGTCGAATGTGCTGAGGAACCGGGCTGCCCCTAGTCGGTCAATGAGTTCGTCGGCTCGTGGAATGGGGTGGGCATCGGCTCGGGTAACGTCATTGAGCCCCCGGTAGTCCACGCAGAATCGGAGCTCGGGGGCGACACCGGGGGCCGCTGCCTTCGGGACCAGGACCACGGGGCTGGCCCAGGGACTGTCAGAGGGCTCGATCACCCCCAGGGTCAACATCTTCGAGACTTCCGCTTGAATGCAGGACCGGACCCGGTCAGGAACCCGGTAGGCTCGGTGTCTCACCGGCGGGCTGTCCCCGGTGTCCACGTCATGAACACACCAGTTGGTGACCCGGGGGGTCAGGGAGAAGAGGTCGGAAAATTGTCTTAGGAGCTGGCGGCAGTCCGCTTGTTGCTGGGCAGTGAGGGCTGGGGAGAGGTTCACTCCTTCCACGGAGCCATCCTGCTCCTTGACACACAGGAGGTCCGGGAGGGGACCCGACTCATCTTCGGCCCCGTCATCGGTGGCCAGCAGGAGGCTCAGTTCTGTCCGCTGGAAGTGAGGCTTGAGGCGGTTCACGTGCAGGACCCGGAGGGGATCCCGAGGTGACTGGACGTCCACCAAGTATGTGACTTCGCTCTTCCGCTCAACCACTTTGTAGGGCCCAGTCCATCGGTCCTGGAGGGCGCCAGGCTTCACGGGGGCCATGACCCACACCTGCTGGCCCGGCTGGAACTCGACCAGAGTGGCATTCTGGTCGTACCAGCGCTTCATCTCCTCTTGACTTGCCTCCAGGTTGGCCTCGGCCAGCTCTCGGAACTTCCTGGTCTGGTTTCGGAGGGCCAGGACGTATTGGAACACATCTCGGGGGGTGGTCTGGGGTGCTGCCTCCCACCCTTCCTTAACCAAACTGAGGGGACCTCGGACGGGGTGTCCATAGAGTAATTCAAACGGGCTGAACCCTAAGGACTTCTGGGGGACCTCCCGGTAAGCGAACAAGAGGCAGGGGAGCAGGACGTCCCACTTACGCCGGAGGGGCTCTTCTAGGCCAGCGATCATCCCTTTCAAAGTCCTATTAAACCTTTCTACTAGGCCGTTCCCTTGGGGATGGTACGGGGTGGTGAACTTATAGGATACCCCACATTGTTGCCACAGAGACGTCATATACTTCGAGATAAAATTAGTGCAGCGATCGCTCACGACCTCGCGGGGAAAACCCACCCTGGAAAAGATTCCCATCAGGGCCCGGCCCACCACGGGGGCCGTAATGGTGCGTAGGGGAATAGCCTCAGGGTAGCGGGTGGCGTGGTCCACGAGGACCAAGATGAAACGGTGGCCTTGGGAGGTGGGGGGGTCCAGTGGTCCCACGATGTCGATCCCGACTCGTTCAAAAGGGGTACTGACGACCGGGAAGGGTTGGAGGGGAGCCTTGCACTTCCCCCCACTCTTCCCACTAGCCTGGCACGTGGGGCAGGACTTGCAGTGGGCCTCTACCGCTGCTCTCATTCTAGGCCAGTAAAAATGGGTCACGAGTCGGCTGTAGGTCTTGTCCTGACCCAGGTGGCCGGCGAGGGGGACGTCGTGGGCTAAGCCCAGGAGGAAATCTCGGAAGCGGAGGGGTACCACCAGTACCCGTCCAGATCCCAACTCCACCGACTTCTGCTCGCTGTACAAGATGCTATTTTCCCAATAGATTCGGTGTGTCCCGGTCTGGTCACCTGCGGCTTGGCCCTCGGCCTGGCGCCGCAGTCCGACCAGGGAAGGACAAGTGGCTTGCTCCCGGCAAAACTCTTCCCGAGTGGGCCCGCCCTCGTGGCGCCAGTGGGCCAACTCGGGTAGATCTCCCAACTCGGGGACCGGGGCGGGGTCGGATGGTGCGGGTTCGTCGCGGGCGACGGACCCTTCTGCTGGGGGGACGGGAGGACCCTTGGCGGGGACTGTACTGGTCTCTTCGATCGGGGTGTTCTCGACTTCTCTCCGGGGAGTGAGCCGGGCTGACATAGATCGGGTGGTGGCGCACACCCACTCGGGGAGTCCCATCATTCCTAGGTGGGCCTTGCGCTCGACGTGCTTCCAGGGAGAACTCTCTAGGTCGTTCCCTAAGAGGCAGTCGACCGGCTGGGAGGTTCTTACGGCCACCTTGAGTTTGCCTATCACCCCTCCCCACTCAAACGGCACCAGGGCTACCTGACACATACTTTCTCTATTGTCTGCGGATATTACGGGGCAAAAGACGTTGGGGAGGATCTGCTCCTCGGGGACTAGGTTCCTGAGGACACCGGTGATACTGGCCCCGGTGTCCCGCAGGGCCTCTACCTGGTGGCCATTGATCTTGACGAGCTGCCCGTACTTCTGTGTGTTGGAGGGTAGGAGGCTACCAGGGATCATCTCTCTATCTCCCAGGGATACTAGGGCCATTGCTGCGGGTTCCCACTCCTCGGCTTCCTCAACCTCCTCCCCCAGAGCTACGTTGGCTATCTGTCTCGCAGGGGTGGTAGGGGAGACTTGGGTGGCCATGGGGCACTCTGGGTCATTGGCGTAGTGCCCGGGTTTCTGGCAACGGAAACATGTGACGGTCACCCGGTGTCCCCGTCTCCCAGGGGGCCCTGTCACCGGTGGGGGGGGCGCCGGGAAAGGTGGAGGTTGTGTCTTCGGGGGGCTAGGCTGGGACTCTCTCGGCCCTCCCTGGTTCCCTCCCCCTCTCTGGCGGGGTGGTCCCTGACCGGCTCGGGGGTACTCTCCTACCATGCCCCGGGAGACCCGGGTGTTGGTCCAGCGGTCGGCCTCCACAGCCAGCTTCCGGGGATCTGTGAGCTTGCTGTCAAGCAGATGCTGACGTAGTTCTATGAAGCAGTTCGCAGCCAGATGTTCCCACAACATGAGGTCAGTGAGTTCGGCAAGGGTGGTGACTTTGCTGCCCTTGATCCACCCATCGAAGGCCCGACTGAAAAAGTTTACATACTCCACCCAGGTGGTGCCCGGGATCTTCCTGCAGTCCCGGAATCGCTGACGGTACATTTCTGGGGTGAGGCCGTACCTTGTGAGTAGAGCCTCTTTCATGTGGCTGTAGGAGGTCTGCAGGGAGAGGGGTAGGTCGAGCAGGGTGTCCCTTCCTTCGCTCAGAAACCGCCCCCCAGTCCTTCTGCGGGATCCGATGGGAGGTCATGGCGACCTCGTAGGCCCTGAACCATTGCTGAATGTCATCGTTTTTATAATATTCCTTGACCACATCCTTGGGGATGTGGACCTTCTGTTCCGCCGGGGAGGCCGTCTCTCGGTTTCCCGGGGGCCTTCCTTCCTCGCTTCTGGCCTTGAGCTCGATTTCTTTCAAGCTGCGCTCGTGCTCTAGTTGGAGCTTCCTTCCTTCGTGCTCCCGTTGGAGCTTCTTTTCTTCTAGTTCGCCTTGTACACGCATTTGCTCCACTGCTAGCTTTTTTTCCGCTAACTTCAATTCGCCCTCGATTTTGAGTTTGGCCAACTCGAGTTCATGATTGCGGCTTCTCTCTCTGTCCGCCAGCTCTTCCGGGGATAGGCCCCCGTCTGGTACGATGCCTCGTACCTGATTGCTACTGCTTTCACTTTGGGGGGGTTCGGCTTCGTCGGGGCGCTCCCCCATGCCTTCCGGGCGGGAGGCCCCGGTCTCCACCCAAGTTTTCAGTGCTTTCTGCAAATCTTCTTTAGTGTTGAGACCAGTGGTAGCGATTTTAAGTTCTTTGCAAAATTGCTTTAGCTCCTTGTGTGTGTATTCTTCTAGCTGCTCCACCTGGAACACCCTGTTGGCGCTGGTTTCTGCGGGGCTCACGGCGCTTCCTTCTGCCATCCTTGTCGGTAGTGCTTCCGTTGTTCACGGTACGATCTCTAGGTGATGGGCCCGAATCCCGTCGCTTGCCACCAATGTTAG
The DNA here is from genome assembly GCF_964204655.1 of Triturus cristatus. Taxonomy (NCBI): domain Eukaryota; kingdom Metazoa; phylum Chordata; class Amphibia; order Caudata; family Salamandridae; genus Triturus; species Triturus cristatus. The sequence goes on from NC_140594.1 coordinate 834,566,766, forward strand.
ACGGTGACCTCAGGGGAGCCTGGAAGGGGTCCTGACTACCCTGAGACCCACCCTCAAAGTATCGTAGCCGGGCACTGGCGGGAGACTCCCCAGGGGGAGGAATCTCGTATCTAGGATCGTACTTCTGGCACCACACGACACAGAGTGACCACACCGGGTATTCTGAGAAAACAATCTTTATCAAGTAGGTTATCACTGCAAATATGTACAAGGTGAGCACGGGCTCAAGAGTCTCGGAAGGGGTAGGGGGTAGCGGGACAGTCTCTGGTAAAGGTTCAAGCAGGGACGTATCCGGCGCACAGCTCACAATCCTCGAGCTGGGGGATACGATGTTGTAGTCGGGGTCCGGCGGGACCGTGAGAGTCGGTTGGAGCCGCGAGTCACTCAGCAGGGCTCAGGTACAAGTTCGGAGGTCTTACGATCTTCAGGGAGCCGCGAGTCACTCAGCAGGGCTCAGGTATAAGTTCGGAGGTCTTACGATCTTCAGGGAGCCGCGAGTCACTCAGCAGGGCTCAGGTACAAGTTCGGAGGTCTTACGATCTTCAGGGAGCCGCGAGTCACTCAGCAGGGCTCAGGTACAAGTTCGGAGGACTTACGATCTTCAGGGAGCCGCGAGTCACTCAGCAGGGCTCAGGTGGGTCCAAGTTCCAGGAGCCGCGACCGCGTCGGCAGGCTCTCGTTGTTCCAGCGTCGAATCTGCCGGACAGACCCAGAGCACCCCTTGTTATAGGTCGACCCCTCTTTGATGTCCGGAGTCTGTGCAGGCAGGGGTCTTGTCACCTGGGGGTCGCTTGTCGGGACTTCCTGCTATAGTCTTTTGATCCTTTCAGGGCCGGGTCGGGAGGAGTCCCAGACACCCAGCAGGCGTGGAGCCAGCCCTCAGGGAGGCCGGAGGGCCGATCGAAACCCATCGTCCCGGGGGAGTTCAGAGGTGCGATAGAAACTGCTCCTCCCTCTCTCATCCCCTGGAAGCGTGATGTCCTCCAGCCGGAGTGGCGCCTCTAGGCCCGGGTCGCGCTGGGGCCGGGCGGCCATCTTGGTGCATGAAGTGGGCACGCGGGCCCGGGGTGGCCGAAAGGAGAGAGGCCAGGGACGGGGATGTCCGGGTCGGTGCGTGTGTCCTGGTGGGGAGGTTCGGCTGGGCCGGGTGCTTGGGCTGTAGGTACCAGGTTTCGGTGGTGCGGGGGCACGGAGGGCCATTCTACGAGGCCGGGTCCAACACTAACCAAATATGTTCCCAATAAGATGCAAACATCCTTTTACAAAGCCATCTCCTTTAGAGGCTTAATAGACTCTTGGAGAACCTCTCACCCTGATACTCTTGAATATTCCTTCTTCTCCCCTGTTCACAGATCCCACTCCCGCATTGATTACATTGTTCTTACTCATCATACCTTACAATTTATGACTAACTCTGAAATGGGCTCCATCCTGATTTCAGATCACGCCCCTGTCATTCTAGATCTAGATTACCCGTCTCCTTCTCCCACATGTCGCAGTTGGCGTTTTAATAACGTTTTAATAACGCTCCATACATACGTGGGTGTGGGTACGGTCCATTCATACACAGGTGGGGGTACGGTCCGTACATACACTGTTGGGGTGGGGGTACGCTCCATACATACGCGGGTGTGGGTACGGTCTGTACATACACTGTTGGGGTGGGGGTACGCTCCATACATACGCGGGTGGGGGTACGGTCTGTACATACACTGTTGGGGTGGGGGTACGTTCCATACATACGCGGGTGTGGGTACGGTCCATTCATACACGGGTGGGGGTACGGTCCGTACATACTTTGTTGGGGTGGGGGTACGCTCCATACATACGCGGGTGGGGGTACGGTCCGTACATACACGGCTGGGGGTACGCTCCATATATACACTGTTGGAGTGGGGGTTCGCTCCATACATACGCGGGTGGGGGTACGGTCCATACATACACTGTTGGGGTGGGGGTGCGCTCCATACATACGCGGGTGTGGGTACAGTCCATTCCTACACGGGTGGGGGTACGGTCCGTACATACACTGTTGGGGTGGGGGCACGCTCCATACATACGCATGTGTGGGTACGGTCCATTCATACATGGGTGGGGGCACGGTCCGTGCATACACTGTTGGGGTGGGGGTACGCTCCATACATACGCGGGTGGGGGTACGGTCCGTACATACACTGTTGGGGTGGGGGTACGTTCCATACATACGCAGGTGTGGGTACGGTCCATTCATACACGGGTGGGGGTACGGTCCGTACATACACTGTTGGGGTGGGGCTACGCTCCATACATACGCGGGTGAGGGTACGGTCCGTACATACACGGCTGGGGGTACGCTCCATATATACACTGTTGGGGTGGTGGTACGCTCCATACATATGCGGGTGGGGGTACGGTCCATACATACACTGTTTGTTGGGGTGGGAGTGCGCTCCATACATACGCGGGTGTGGGTACGGTCCATTCCTACAAGGGTGGGGGTACAGTCCGTACATACACTGTTGGGGTACGCTCCATACATACGCGGGTGTGGGTACGGTCCATTCATACACGGGTGGGGGTACGGTCCGTACATACACTGTTGGGGTGGGGGTATGCTCCATACATACGCAGGTGGGGGTACGGTCCGTACATACACTGTTGGGGTGGGGGTACGTTCCATACATACGCGGGTGTGGGTACGGTCCATTCATACACGGGTGGGGGTACGGTCCGTACATACACTGTTGGGGTGGGGCTACGCTCCATACATACGCGGGTGGGAGTACGGTCCGTACATACACGGCTGGGGGTACGCTCCATATATACACTGTTGGGGTGGAGGTACGCTCCATATATACGCGGGTGGGGGTACGGTCCATACATACACTGTTGGGGTGGGAGTGCGCTCCATACATACGCGGGTGTGGGTACGGTCCATTCCTACACGGGTGGGGGTACGGTCCGTACATACACTGTTGTGGGTGGGGGTACGCTCCATACATACGCGGGTGTGGGTACAGTCCATTCATACACGGGTGGGGGTACGGTCCGCACATACACTGTTGGGGTGGGGGTACGCTCCATACATACGCGAGTGGGGGTACGGTCCGTACGTACCCGTGCCCACGCTGTGGAGTGCTTGTGCGGCCCGTACCCAGGCCTTTGGCACATGGGTACGGGCCGTACCGCCATTGTTGGGATGACGTGTGTGTGGGCGTGGTACGACTCGTACCCACGCTCTTAAGGCGTGGGTACGGTACGTACCTGTATTGTTGTGTTGCCGGTTTGCATCGTCGCCCACTTCCGTTGTGGCAGACGCTGGCATTGCTGGACACGCCCCCACCCCCTCGAAGTGACCAGGGCCTGGAGGTCAGGTATGTCCAGGGCATGTGTGCTGTGTGACTTGGGTGGGGGTTTTGAGTCCTGCCCCTGCCCCCCCCCCTTTGCCCCTGGGTGTTGTTCTGACCTTCTGCGGCGTCTGCGTCGGTACCTGTAGAGGAGGTCGACTGCTATGAGGGCCGGGATGACACGTAGGTTCGGGTCCATGTCTGTCCGTCACGTACAGGTGCTCCTTGTGCGCGTCGTCCTGATTTCCCGGCAGTTTTTGGCTGCCGGAAAATATTCTCTGCGCGGGATGACGTCGGTGCGAATCGTACTTCCTGGTTCGTGGAACGCAGGCTGCATGCGTCCCAACGTCACGTCAGCGCTTTTCCGGATGTCATTTGTATGTTTATTTTCCTCGGTTGGTGTTTTGTACGATTCGTACGGAAATAGTGTTTCCGTGCGAATCGTACTTGCATGTTTGTAAAGTTTTGCAACCGGGCACGAGTCGGACGGGGAATACGCTCCGACTGACGGTTCGTACCCGGTTTCTCCAGGATCCTAATCGGCACCTATATGTGTTTCCCAGGGGAAAGACAAACTGAGCTGGGCCTACAGGGGGTGTACCAGAGGTTGAAGCAGAGCCCCCAGTAAAGCCCCTGGTTGACTGACCTAATTGTATGCAGGGGAGACAAATATAGTCAGCTGGATATTTGGAGAAGTATTGCCTGGATTGAAGGAAGAAATAGCAGCCTGCTGACAAGTACATACTGGCAATTTGTTCTAATGTCACCATAGCCTGATTTTGTGTTCATCCATCAGAGTAGGACAGAGGCACACGACATGTTCGATAAACTCCCGACACTGGCCACAGCCCCTACAGGATGGTCCCTCCATGGGTTGGCACCAGCTGGCAAGGTGCTTCAAGAGCGGCCAGTCCCCTAGCCTGAGGACCATAAATCTTACCTTCAGATGATTAGAATATGTGCAGGGAAGATATGGCAAGGGGGATGCTGGCTGGTACGTATTGATGACAGCCCAAGCGTGCTTACACTTGGCTAGAATGGCTCTGTCAGAGTGGTATGACCAGAGGCAGACCCATTTTTTTTGTCAAGTATTAATGCTGATTGACTCAGGTTCATGGCCTATAGTTAATTCACCTTCAGAAGGTGCTGATAGTGCTCGAAGGGCCGAGGGTGCACTTGACTTAGCCCAGTAGAGCTAATTTTAGTCCATAGCAATGCCTCTCAACAGCCAGCCCTAGCCCTCGACAACTTATGACACCGGCTGACATAAGCACCAGCACCAACAGTTTGTGGATCAGGAAGGCCATGTTCCTACCTAATCTGGGCAGGGGATAAGGATTTTGGCAACCAGAAGACACATTTGTATATCCTTGTGATGAGTTTGTTTAATATCTGCTATACTTTGCCTTTAAGACATCACTGCCAAAGGTCAATGATGGGGAGATTTTGGCCCTCATACATTTTAGGAGAAAAGCTTGGCCTCAGCAGTGATTTTGATAGTTTCAATAGACCCACCTGGAGGGTGAGGGTCTTTGCTTCTGTTTTCCCAATTCACTCCCTGTCATCCATTTCTGTCACTTTTGTAAGTCCAACTACAAACTCTTTTTTATATCTTTCAATTTTCTCCTTACTAATAAATACCCCCACTCCCCCAATAGGATTCCTCATACTCTTCCAAATTCATCACTGACCCAATGCTGCAAACTTTACTGAAGCTTATTTCGTTGTTCTCCCTCTCTCACTGTGGTATTCCCTCTTCTTCTTCTACCTGTTTGCTTTTAGCCTCATATGCTGCCATACAAATAACCCTTTAATTGTACCGCACATTTTGTCAGAGTCAGAGTTACTGTTACCAACTGGTATAGTAACTCTGGTTGGGTGATCGAAAAAAACACTGTTATCAGTTGGACCCTGAGTGCCCTCTAGGAAATGGGAATTTACTGGAGGAATTGGTTTTACTACAGTTGATTCCAAAATTTGCATCTGCTTTAAGCTGCCAGGATTGTCAGAGAAGCTATTCAAATCTATGGTTTTCCTCTGTTAATCCGGATAAGGTTGATAACTGTTGTGATTGGCCCCACCACAATTACTGAACCACTCAGAATGAGGGCCTTAGTGGTAAAACACCAACTTATTTTTTCACGCTCTATTCTTGTTACTCATCCTCAATCTGGCTTAGTGACTAATGGCCTGACATGGAGTTTGAGGCATACATCATGTACCGTTGCCATGGTGGAATACGTTACTTCCGACATATTGAGGGTACTCCACCAGCCACCTTTAGAGATGTCTGTCGGCCCGGCAAACATCTCTTGCATTTCCAGGAGCCGCGGTCATGGCAGTTCAGGTAACTGAATTTGAAAGTTTGACGCACAGCTCCATCAGCAAGGCAGAGCCATTCATCAAACTTTTGAAAAAGAAATGTATTTCCAAAAACAAATTCCCAAAGCAAGATTTTATTTTTGAAAATAAAAAGGCAATGACCCCCTTACCATGGAATTTTCTCCCATGTCGCGGGGTCATTTTGCAGTCTTTACTGCTCAACCTGGTGCAGATGCCATTTGTTTGCCTACTGGAGATAGGGTGGTTGGACAAATGGCAAAACCACTGACGGCCAATTAAATTGTTGTCTCCGCCATTAACATACTCAAGGTATGCCCAACTCTAAATGATGCGGCTGATCTTCAATCCGGCGGAGAGTGTACTCCATTGCCTTTGCAATGGAGTACCCTTTCCAGCAAACGCTAATCAGGACCTTACTTTTTTACAGCATGTTTCCCTTTTTCTGATTTTCTTTTACTACAAGTGTTTCTTCTTTTTTACTCCTTCCAAATGTCTTCATCTCTTTGCAGTAGACCTTGTTTAGCTTTTACACTTTTATGACATTCACATTCTTGTAAGGGAGCTTCTTTTTGCTGCTTCATTTCTTTCTTACCGGGCCTTTCTGTAAATCCTTCCTGCTATATTCTTTATAGCTGTGCCAGGCATTTCATCCATATTATAATTACCACCAAAGTCTCAGCTACTCTTTGACGTACTATATTGATTTCTCTGCCTAGTCTCTGCACCATTAATCAAGGACAGCTCGTCAAATCTATTCTGTTTTGGTGCTATTCTGAAATAGCTTACATGAGCAAAAATATGAACATTCCTCCAAACCCTTAATTTCCCCTTACCTGATTTTTAACACCTGGTTGCCTTCTGTTGGTAGATTGCCCTCTTTATACAACCTGATCTGTACCAGAAGTTAAGATAGAAAATTGTGTTACTGTTGCATTGTGTGCTTTAACAATCTTTCTGGAACGCACAATGACCTAGGGGCATATGTATCAACCGAATTTTAATCGCAAACGCTGCGAATCGCAAAAAACAGCGTTTGCGATTAAAAATTCGCAAAACGGGATGTATGAGGCAAATTCTCATCGCAAATTTAAGGAATCGCTATTTTAGCGATTTCTTAATTTTGCGTCAGCATTTAAGAAATCGCAAATTGTGATTTCTTAAATGATATGTAACACGCACCAAAGCATTGCGAATTATCCTTCAGAAATCGCAAATTACCACCAACTTCTAGTTGGTGGTAATTTGCGATTTCTGTTAAAAATGCACTTTTTGGAATTTTACAAAGTGCCACGTGGCGCACATACATGCCCTTAGGGCATGTATGTGCGCCATATGCACACACATGCTCATTTCAGGGGTGCATCAGGGTGTCATCATGACACCCTTGCACCTTTGAAATTATTCTCAAATTGCGATTAGCAAATTGCGAATCGCAATTTGAGAATTACTTCCTATTCATTCCTATGGGTCTCCTGGCCCATAGAACTGAATGGGAAGGTATTCCTTAATTGCGATTTCGCAATTTGCTAATCGCAATTAAGGAATTTTAAGAAATCGCAAAAGTTTTGCGATTTTTTAAATACATCCCGTTTTGCAATTCTCAAATAGCGATTCTTTAAAAATCGCTATTTGAGAATCGCAAATGGAGATGTTGATACACATGCCCCTTAGTGTCTAGAAATTGTGGTTGGTGGGGTTCACCAGTCCTTGCTCATGTAACCGGTCCGGGAAATGCAGAGGAGGTCAGAGGTACTTGAAATATTTGAATAAATATAATACACAGGCTAATGGTCTTGAGTATCCTTATTTACAAATGCAATGAAATTTCAAAACACTAACTACAGACCTGAGACATACCTCAGTTTGTTTGAACAAATATTACATCTACTCTTGAAGGAGAGGAACCTACAGCTGAGAAGAATGTCAACATCATTAAATGTGTTCAAAATAACAAACAAACAAAAACAAAAAAAGTGAGCATCCTGTAGAACATCCTGTAGAACAAAAGACACAACTCTTCTAAATGTTAATACAAGTACACTTGGGGCGGGTCCCAAAGAAAATACTACAAATGAAAATGACGGAAAATGCAAAGAATGAACCTTTTATAAAGCGGGAAGATGCAACAAGCATGGAGAATCCTAACGGTCTTACTACAGAGAAAGCAGTATTTGGAGGAACAAATCCACTTTTTCCACAATGCTTCCTTATGCAAATCAAATAGATGCCTTTCACTACATTTTTCAACAGTGTCATAACAAAATATATGTTTTTACAAAAGGTATCTGCAAAACATTGCGACAAAACAGGAACAACATTTTCTAACATCATTTTAGAGAAAACCCAAGCATAATAATTCAATTAGAAGAAGAATGTCTGAAATAGGATGTAAGCATTTAAACTATAAGGATAAGGACTATTATGGAAAAGTTCAAATGAAGCCTACAGCAGATTCTCTAAAAGAATGGCAGGCCACAGTAACAAACTGGAGGGGCAAATTTCCTTGAAGGTGGTTACCAGCATTAGACAACCAATCATGTCAGGATGCTTCTATTTAATTGTGCTATACAAGATACCCATGCAGGGATGTCCAATAATTTCAGGAATAGGATTTATCACAGAAATGTCTTTAGAAAATGAAGATTTCCACAGTACACATCTTCAAATGAAAAGGTTAGATTAGTGAAGAAATTTAGAAACAATAGTAAAAGAGTACAACTGTTGAACAAATAGGCTCCAAACAACACAACCACCAGTCAATGCTATTCCCTGCATCAAGACCTATGCCCCCTTCAACTATGCACAAAAGGCTCTGAGCCCCTAAAAAACCCTCAGTGAATGGTGCAAGGGAGTTATGGCACAAACACTATTCACAGGTGTTTTGAACGCAGACCTTTGAAGTTGGTGGTTTTTTGCCTGTTTCCACTTTTGTGTATCTTTGTTTACTTCAGTACAGTTCTCAAATCACATTGTTCTTGCTTGTACCTTCCATTTTAATCTAACATTTATCTCTTATAAGTAAAGGACAATTTGTACCTTCTGTGGTGTACTCAGGGGGATATGGATAAGTTGTTCATTAGCTTCACTTAGACTTTGGAGATGCATTTCATGACACGGATTTGAGAGTGGTTTGAAAATCGCTCTGACGGAAGCTGGAAGCAGATTTTCAATTGGGGACAGTTAATCAGACTGTTGTAGTGTCTGATCAGTTTTAAAACCTTTCCGAGACCAAATCGATGGACAGAAAAGTAGCTTCTTCTGCTAATCAGATTTGCATTTCAGTTCAAAACTGGTTCTCAAACTTCAATGTGTCTGAGCAATTTTCAAACAGCCTTCAAAAATGATAAATGATTCATTCTTTGATTGACACCAACACATTTCTCTTCCGTGTTTGCTTTACATTTAGAATTTGATTAATAATAATAATATATTTTTTTTACATAAACTACATTTTAAATATTAACACATCATCCCCAACAAAAACACATTTCTCAAAACATTGGCAGAAATATCTACAGTCTCAGGCAAACAATGAATCATAAACACGGATGATGCTCCAATGCTCTAAATCTTTCTAAAGATTTCAGTCATCCCTCTTGTCAGGGACCACAATTACTGAAGAGAGTGACTAACCTGTGATAACTAGCCCAGCAGGAGCAATGCACAATGCTTTTTCTTCCACACCTCCTAATGCTCAACCAATCGAGTGGTACACTACACTCTTTTTGGAGGATCACCAAGGGGAAACTATCTTTTTGTGTCTCCACACACGTATCCAAAAAGACCAACCCCTGGGATGTTCTGTGAAACACTCCCAATAGTGTCCCTGTTTCAAAAGTGCTGGTTCCTACTTTTGCATATAAGTAGATGTAACCTGTGTATATGAAGAACGCATATCAACCGGCAACCAGCGTTTCTGTTTGTAAACTGAAACGCTGGTTGCCGGTTGATACGCGTTTCACATCTAGGAACAGGTAGGTTATACCCTGGGGGTCAACCGTCGAGCGGTCATGTATTTACTCGATAGCTATATCACCTGCATATGCTACACGGCTATGAATTTAGGTCACTGGCTGTTCTCGCATCTTGACTCCGAACAATTTATTTCAGCCACCATATACTCATGCGTTATTAGTTACATGAGAAATCGTTGTCTGCATTAGGTAGAACATTGTTATACAATATGTATAGCCTTCTTATACATAGGTTACCTCCACATGTATGCCAAAGTAGGCAGCAGCACTTTTGAAACAGGGACACTAATGGAGGTATAATTCTAAGTTTAATATCTTTTCATGCTAAAATAGAGTAAAGATGTTGTCTATCCTTTATTTTCTTGATTCCTTTTTTCTCCGTCAAGTCCCATACCACATCGTTTCAGATCAACAAAATGCATGCAGAGAGTCTGCCTCATTAGAATCTTACTGTCCCGCTCATTCTACCCACCTCTGCTTTCCGGAGGGTAAGACACCATCGTCATCCCGGTCATCTCCACACATTGACCACTTTTAGAGTCAAATCATTTTAATATGTATGCTTTTCCGCTTTAACAACCGGGTCTCCTCTGAACAGTCTTTAATAGACTGGAATATAATTTTACCTGGCATACTAGAAGTAAAGCCCTTATGTTTCCAAATTAAGGTAACCCCTTTAGCCATCAGTTTATACTAAAGTACTGTACTGCAACAAATATTTTTAAGGAGTCAGTTACATCAGCTTTTATATATCTATACCAGAGATAGATATTCTATCGTGTTGACATCCTCATCACCATTTGAAATATCTGAACCCCATTGGACACAGTTTCAGATAGGTACTTAGTTCATATGTACATAAAAACAATTTTAGAAAACAGCCTTCCTGGGTTCCACAATCTCTATAGGAATTTTAATGTGCACATCTCTTTACACTAAATGTATATATGGATTTCAACATTCGGTCTTCTAATACGTCGTTCATCACGTTGTTCACAACTCTTGGATCTTTTTTGTTTTTATTCCCTCAGCTATATCATTAGAGATACCCTCTTTGGTATGTACAGAATAATTTTTTATGCTTAGATTTGAGCATTGAAACCTAGTCTCGTTGTTGTTTCTTATCTTTTCAGTTTTCACTGAGACGGAATCCTGAAGAAGGCAATGCAGAAACGTGCATAGTGCTAACCTACAGCCAGTTTTCATAATTTTATTATGCCAATTGTCCATATAAGATTCATGAAAAGACTGTTTATAATGATTGATCTGACTTTATGGATCTAAACAGATTATAGTTCACAATTCAGGATATATATCAGATTTGTGTATCCATTGAATTATTGAGAACAGTCACAACAACGCCTGAGGTATTCTTCTTTTTGACACCTGTATTGTATATAATTCTTTTTATGCAAACAAGTGCTATTGATGGAAGATCAATGTATTTTAAACAAATAAGAAAAAGTTTGTATAATAAAAATTATTAAAAACATGTAATACAATTTGTATACAATAAATCACATAATACCAAACGTTTGTTGTAAGTGTTGAATTTGGTGTTTCTCACGCACTTGGTTTTTCTGTCCAAAGTAGCATATTTGTATTGCCTTGCCTTGGCTTGTTTCCTTCAATTGCAAACACAACAGTAACAGCCACTGACCTCCCAGGCCGTAATAGAGTCCCCCCACACCAACAGCAATAGAGATGCAGGCCTAAAAGCAAGCCCTGGCAGAAAAAACGGGGTCCAAAGCACTATCTAGTTTGCCTGTTAGGGCGATACAGTGACCCCTTACCTCACTCAAGACCCCAGATCACCAAATCAACTGACCGCACAAACAGTCAGAGCCACTCCCACAAATGCAATCAAGTGGGGAAAGTGAGTATGCACTCTAATCCTCGTGGCTCCCGGCTGTCATGCAGGTCAACTGAGAAAAAACACCTGTCCTTTGTGGCGCTGCCTACGACGATGATGACCAAGGCTGCTTCTCCTTGCTGCTAACCTGTAAACCTAGAAGAAAAAGAAGAGAGAATGAAATTAACTCCGTCGCATGGATGGTGCTGCGTGTGGTACGCGGAGCAGCAAGGAAGAGACTGTGCCACCACTCCGCATTCCTTTTAAAGGGAGGAGACCTCCCAAACCTGTTTCAGCAGGTCCCGGCAGAATCCTGAACCTGCCCTGGCTCTCTATCCTCGTAAGCGCTTGAATGCTTCAGGGGTATCCAGGAATCTGCCTAATCGCAGTACCCAGGGGCCGGGCGCCGGCTGCGTCATCAGCCGACACTAGCCCCACCCCCCCATGAAACACGTCCCGGGGACCGGCACAAACCTCCATATTTGCGGCATGCCCGAGTTCCCAGTTGGCGCCTAGGGCATCTCTTTTGATTTATTGCTAGTTTAACATACTAGTGCATCATCATTTCACCCTTGATTGGCGTACATGGAAATCTTTGCCTATAGGACAGCTTTTTTATTGTACTGTTTATGTGCTGCTAGGCTCAATGTATATTTTAATATTTTATGTATTGATCTGCATTTGCACTTTTGGAAGTATAGTTTATATGATTACCCGGAAATGAAAATTTATTCATATTTGATTGATTATTTAGATTTTAACTGTTCCAGATGCTTTTATGGTTTTACCGAAATAAAGCTTGTTACGAGGAAGACAGATACCAATTTAGCATAGAGCACTTTAAACATTGTTCCAGTGAGTTCAGAAAAGGAAGTCATAATTGAATTTGATGGAGAGAACTGAGATATGAAAGAAATTAAGTGGAAAATAGACAAAGATAAAAGAGGAAGTTGGTGTGGTAACCGGTGGGGCGGATGCCAGTTATACCGGTGAGGTATATCGTTGAGGGGGGCACGCTAATTATGGAACACGGACACTCAGTTATAGATTGGGCCAAAGACCCCGAGCGGTCTTGCGCCCCTTTATTTATACCTTCGGGCGCGCCCGCCCTCAGGGTGCGTGGATGCATGGACGGCATGTGTGCACGGGCCGGGTGGCTCCGTTACTACATCCCTCCAATCTTTCAGATACAGTAACTCTTTCTAAGGAACTGTTCAGTTCTTGCGAGCACACCACGCAAAGTCTCTTAATCTCTGGCTCTGGGTCGGATTCGGCCGGAGACCATACTTCTGGCTCCGGGAGATCTCATTGTGTCCGGACCCACCGGCCTCGCCCTCGGGGGAGGAAACGGCTTCCTCTTGGTTCCTGGCCGTTCCTTCAGTTTGTGACTCTGTTCTCTGTTGCGGTGGCACCTCCGCCGGGTGGCTCCCTTGGTCACTTGTAGGGGTTAGGCTTTCTCCTGCTTTTAGCTCTTCCACTGGCTGGTCCTACTCCGTCATGTCCGTGGGGACTCTCTTGAACCAGGAGGTGTTTCTGGTGACTACCCGGGTTCCTCTCATGGCCGACACCATGGTGCTGTGCACGTTGACCACTTCCCATACTTCTGGTTCGAACGGGGTGCGATATTTCCAGTTTGGGTGGCGATCTTTTACGATGACTTTATCTCCGACCTTGAGATTCCTGGGCTGAGCCCTTTGAGCTTGGCTGGCTTTCTCATTGGAGGCCTTTCTCCTGTTCTGTGACGCGTCTTGGTCCAAAGGTGTTGGATGCCATGAGAGACTCGCCGGTATACCGTCTCTTGGGGCCCTTCGAAACAGGAGGTGGGCCGGTGCGCACCGAGTGGTGCAGTGTGGGGTTTGGCGGTATGCACTGAGGAATTGCGATAGGCACTGTTCCGCATCTTCTCCCTTGTCCACCCCGATCCTCAGGGCCCGGTTCATTGTGCGCATGAACCGCTCCACCTCACCGTTCGCCTGAGGCCACTGCGGGGTGATCTTCCGGTGTCGGATGCCTCGGGAGGTCAGATAGTCCTGGAAGTCTCTACCTTGGAATGGTGGGCCATTGTCAGACCAGACCTCTTCCGGCAGACCCATCATAGTGAATGTGCGGTCCAGCGCTGCCTTCACCTGGCCGAACGCCGTGGAGACCACCACCTCGACCATGGGGAACTTGGAATGCGAGTCAATCAGCACCAACGTGTGCCGTCCGTCCGGGAATGATCCGAAGTCGATGCTTATTTTGGACCAGGCCTCTGGACACGGGTCTTCGGTGATTACCGGGTGTGGCGCCGGTTCTCCCCCTGTGATGTTGCATGAGTGGCAGTTGCAAACGACTTCCTCCACCATAGCGTCCATCCCTGGGAACCACACCTTGCTCCTCAGCCTGGCCTTGGTTTTGGAGACGCCCTGATGTCCTTGGTGTGCTAGACGTTCCGTCTCTCCCTGCAGACTTCTCGGGATCACGAGGGAGACGCCTCTCAGGACTACCCCCTGGGCCCTCTCGCTGAGTTCACTCTGCACCCTCCAGACCTGTTGCCGGAACAGCTGTTCTTCCGCCGTGAGGGATTGGACCCCGTCGAGAAAGTTGCGCCAGTTCCGATTTGTCAGCGTGTGTTTTACTTTAACGAGTCACTCGTCTGTTTCCGTGGCTCTGCCAATATCCTCTAGTGTGAGTGCCACCAGGCATGCTTCTTGGGAAATCATTCGGACAAACTCTTCCGTGTGTTCTTCATCTGTCGGGTCTGGAGATGGCTGGGACAGGCCGGGGTGCCACGACAGGAAGTCAGCTGGATTGCTGGCCCCTGGCCTGAATACCACCTCGAACTGATATGTTTGCAGCTGCAACGCCCACCTCTCAATCCGCGGCGGGGCAAGTCTGACGGTGCCAGTGAAAAGCGGGACGAGGGGCTTGTGATCTGTGATCACCCGAAACTCGTGCCAGTACAGGTACATGTGGAAGTGATGGCACGCCCACTTGATGGCCAGTGCCTCCCGTTCTATCTGCGCATACCACATCTCCATAGCAGTCAGGGCCCGGCTGGCGTACGCGGTGGGAACCCACTTCCGCGACTCGGTTTCCTGCATCAGGACTGCTCCTAGCCTGACGTGGCTGGCATCCACCACCACCTCTGTACGTTGATGCGGGCGGAAATATGCCATGACCCGGTCATCGATGAGGGCGTTCTTGACAGCCTTGGACGCCAGATCTTCTTTGGCCGACCAGGCCCATGGTTGGCCCGCTTTCGTGAGGACGCGGAGTGGTTCTGACAGGGATGCGAGATTGGGGATGAACCGACCACAGTATGTGGTCGTCCCTAGGAAGCTTCTGACTTCAGTGGCTGACGTGGGCCTCGGGGCTGACCGGATGGCCTCAGCTTGCTTAGGGTCAACTCTCAGCCCTTCTCTCAAGAAGATGTAGCTGAAGGAGTCCACGGACTCCTAATAGAAAGAGCACTTGGATTCGTGCAGGGTGAGGCCATTGTCCGCCAGTCGCTGTAGGGTGTCCCGGAGGTGTTTGTGGTGTTCCTCAAGCGTCTTTGGGAACACGAGGATGTTGTCACTCAAGTTTATGACTCCTTGTAATCCAGACAGCGTTTCCCTTATTGCATTTTGAAACAGCTCTGCGGCTGATGAGATGCCGAAGCTCAGTCTTTTGTAACGACATAAACCGACATGGGTGGAAAATGTTGTGATGTTTCGGCTGTCCGGGTGGAGCTCCAGCTGGTGGTATCCCGCGTTAAGGTCTAGCTTGGTAAACCACTTGGCGCCGTTGAGGTCCGCTACGATGTCGTCCATCGTGGGCATGAGGTGGCGCTCTGACTTTACGGCCTTGTTCGGGAGGCGCATGTCGACACAAAAACGAATGGCCCCCGGCTGTTTGGGTTTCAGGGCCACGACGACGGGTGACACCCATGGAGTGGGGCCCGACACTTTCTCGATCTCCCCCAGGTCTTCCAGCTTTCTCAGCTCCTTCTCCACTTGTGGCCGCAGGTGGAACGGCACCCTTCGATGTCTGAGCGTCATGGGCCGAACTGTGGGGTCAACGTGCAGCTTGAATAGCTTCCCTCGAAGGCATCCTAAGCCGTGGAATAGCATGGGGAACTCCTTCAGCATTTCCCGGGCATGCAGATCGTGCACTTGGTTCGCGAAGAACACCAGCGCCAAGTCCTCCGCAGTGTGGCAGCTGAGTAGGGTGCCCCGTTTCCCTTCCGCAACGTGGAACGTCATGGCCAGCCTCCGGCCCTCACTTGTGACTTTGACCTCCATCACCCCTCGTAAGGACAGCGGCTTGTCGCTATTATACGTGAATATTTGCGCCTTGGACAGTCGAAGGGGTGGGCGCGGCGACAGCTTCTCGTACTGGTCACTGTCCATCACGTTCACTGATGCTCCAGTGTCTATGAGGGCACTCACAGGGGACCCTGCCACGGTGATGTCGCACATGGGTGGCGGCCTGTGCCTCGTTCCCTCTCTGCCGACAAATGAAACGAAGAACACTTCGTCGTCCTCCGCTCCGCAGTCGAACCCTGGCGGGGTGCTGTCGCTGTTTACTCTTGGGTCTTCCAGCGTCAGTTGACGCACACTGGCCGTGACGCCTGGTGAGCCTGAGGCATTGCTTCGTCCCCTTCCGCTTCTGCAAACTTTTGCAAAGTGATTCAGTCGCCCGAACTGCGAGCACGTCTTCCCTCTCGCGAAGCACCTCCCCCCGGGAGGGTGGTCCAGGCCGCAGTTGCCGCCGGTGCCCTTCTGTGGAGCCCTCATGGCCCCACGTGACTGGGACGGCCGTCTCTGGAGCACATCCACTCTCTCTTCCTTGATCGTGGGTGTACGCTGAGGCGCTGCGGGCGTGTTGAGGGCCGCTTCCATTTCATCCGCACGCGCATTCGAAAGCTCGTGGGACCGGGCCAGTACCAGAATTTTGTCGAGGGTGATGCCCGGCTGCTGTAGGATAAGGCATCGTAGCGGGACGGACCGACAACCTTGAATGAGCTGTGCACGGATTTCCGCTCTCTGGTCCGGTAGCGTGCACGAGGTTGCGAGTTTGCGGAGGAGGGCATAGAAGATGTCGATGGTCTCGGTCTCTCCCTGTCGTGCCTGCCGGAGCTTGAACCATTCGAAGTCGGGTTTGGTCTGTGGATCAAAATGGCCGTTCAAGGCCGTGATGACTCCAGCATAGTCGCTGTTGTCCCCTCTGTCCGGCAGGGTCACAAAGAGGTCATACAGTTCAGCCCCCCCGTAGCACATGAGGAGAGATCTCTTCACTCTCCCATCAGTTTCCCGCACCATAACGAAGTAGTGGTCCAACCGTCCAATCCAAGTGCACCATCGTACCGCAGCTGTGGACGGGTCCGAGAGCTCACTGAAGGGTGGTAGCGGGGCCGCCGTGCCATACCCGTGCGGGGTGGGCACTCGCAGTGTGGCCTGCTGCGGTGGCTGTTGCACTGGGGGTGGCGGTCCTGTTGGCGGGGTGCCTCCTCCGCTGGTGCCCAGGTCCGTCATTTTCGCCAATCAGGTGGCTCACAGGTTGGTGTGGGCACTTGGCGCGGATGTGTGCCGGGACGGTATGATCCGGGAGGATGCTGGCAGGGCGACAGATGCTCACTCCTTACCTCTTCATGTAGGCCTGGTGTGTGTTCCTGCCAGGGGTTCGGTTCTCCCCCCACGTCTGTGTCCAGGCAAGCTCTTGCCCCTCTTGTTAGTGTGCTGTGTGGCCTTTGATGCGAGCTGGGCCTCAGGCGTGTCCCCCAGATGCCCCTTCCACATGGGCCAATAACTGTAGCCTGCAGAGGAGGGTGGGGGGTTTGCTCCGCCCCAGCTGTCGATGCCCCCAGCTCGCGAGGGTCGAAATACCCCTCCAGAGCGAGCGCGCTGAAACCGAGCTGAGACACGGCCCTCCCACATGGTGATGGGAGCGCGGCCGATCTCCGCTGGGAGGAGGCCCGTGCGCGAGGGCGGCGCATATCAAAGCCGGAGCAGCACTCGCAGGCTCGCATGGACAGGCGGCCTCAACTCGATGCCGCTCCGCGGCAGGACGACGGGTCTTCACGGCGTCAGAGGTAGCGGGGTGGGCACCCGCCGCAGGACACGCGCCGCCTCGTTGTCCTGAGCTGCGCGGGGCTAGAAAGGCTGACAGCAGGTATTGGCAGCTCCATAGGAGGGGTGGCGAGGTGTGGGCTCAACCCGCCTCGTCGCCAGTGTGGTAACCGGTGGGGCGGATACCAGTTATACCGGTGAGGTATATCGTTGAGGGGGGCACGCTAAACACTGACACTCAGTTATAGATTGGGCCAGAGACCCCGAGCGGTCTTGCACCCCTTTATTTATACCTTCGGGCGCGCCCGCCCTCAGTGTGCGTGGATGCGTGGACGGCGTGTGTGCATGGGCCGGGTGGCTCCGTTACTACATCCGGTAGGCAAAGAAAAGTGGAGAGCGATCAAATAGTGATTATGGGTTCAGGTGGAGCTAAAAGAGAGGAGTCTTAAGTTATTTTCGGAGAGGTTCTGACCACATCTCATTTCTTCTGACAAAGAATTACATATGGTTGGTGCAGCACCAAACAATAGCCGATTTTCAGTCCAATGCTGTCCGAATGTCTTGGTTTCTAACCAGAAAGTTAATTTTCTTCTTAACCCTTTTAATCTACAAGAAATCTTTAGTGAGTTATGCGGATACCTTGGCTGTTTTTCGAAGAGAGCTTTGTGACTGATTCATGCTGCTTTAAATTAAATTATTTTCAATTAAGAATGATGTGATCAGATTTCCCTGTATCACAGACCAGTCTGGGCAGCGACTGTAGAAGTTCTCTCAGCGGCTCAAGTGTGGACTATTGTAATCCGATGACAGATGAGTTCCAGTAGTCAATACGAGGCAACACAATGAATGATATGAACAGCTAGAGTGAAATCTAAAGAGTGAAGAAAGGGCTTTGACTTTTTAAGGAGTACAGAGCAGCTCTAGTAGTTGTAGCTATATGTGCTACTTGAGTCGTTGTATTAAGCCAGTTTGCCTTACACCGAGATTTCACTTTGCTGGCTAGCTTGGGAAATAAACCTATTGATTGCCAGTCTGAGACCCAATTGTAATGTCCTTTAACCCTTTCGATGCGCATGACGGAGCGATTCCGTCATGCACATCGGTTGCGCTGTGCGGATGACGGAACCGCTCCGTCATGGCCCTGCCCGTGCACGAACCCTTCAGCACAGCGCGGTAATCCGCGCCGCACTGAAGGGGTTAATGTCTTTCAATCTATTCAAACTTATTTAGGGAGTCTATTATACAACCCACCAACCACTTCCCACTTTCGAGCTTCTGCAATCCAGGACTCCTTATTTGCCTTTGAACCATTGCATATTTTTGCAAACACTGCTTCCAGTTTCACATTTATCATTTAAGCTCCTGGCACATTGGTGTCCCTCACTACATTTTTCACACATGTTTTAAACCCATCATTCCTAATGAACAGTATACCCTCACTATATCTCATTCATTACATTACGTGAAAATAATATTGTCTCCACTTCATCAACTTAAGAACAATATCACAAGCTGTGTCTAGGTACGTATATGTGAAGATAAGAACACCACTGCCATACCTACCCTCAAAATGTAGTGATTGGCATTATGCTGGATGCAATATTATTCTATTTTCTATGTTTCTATTTCTATGTTGTACAGCCCTTTGATCCCTTCATTTGCGCTCTAGCACCGTCTGTCCTGCATTTGACTCTTCTACTCCACCCCCAAGAGTTATTATCTGAATACCAATGCATTTTAGGCACTATCATGACTGTGCGCATAAGAAGGTAATGTTAGAAAACGAGTTCAAGACAGGATTCACCACTGGCACACTTATTAAGCCGTTTTACTGATTTAGAAAGTTGATCTAACACATGATTACTTTTTTGGTTCAGTAGAATTTCACATTCTTCCTTGGGATGGATCAAAATCTTCTGTACCTACCTTCCTCTTAACAGGGAACTTGAAGTGCATGTGCTTTTTTAATTCAGGCTGCGCTGTGTTTTACAAACAGTCTGCATTGGTGATAGAGCCAATTTAATTCACATATCATAAAACAGTAGAGGGGGATATTCTCAAGAACGTGTGATAATTATCGCAAAATTAGCTTAACGCAACTTTGCAAATCGCAGTCTATCGCGACAAATTAACACTGTGTTAACGTTGTATCCTCAACCCGGCGGCACCATGCGATAGTCTCACGATAACGCCCCAAATGACTGGGTTAAAACTAACACGACGCCCAAAAAACACGAAACACGAACGCAAAAAAAGTTGCTATGTGGCCAATCGCGATACAAAAATCAGCGATAACCAGCAACAGGCCTGCAATACCCACGCGTCATGCGGGAAAATGCACTATAAAGGCAGAACCAAAAAAAAGGCAAAAATAAATAAACTGCGTAGCACCATGGATGCAGCCGGGCCAAGTGCAGAGGACAACGCGAACCCCATAAGCCCCACAGATGACCAGCAAGGAACCTCGGGGTCGGGGAAGGCCAAGGAGAAGAGGAAGAGGAAGACGCGGTTCAGTCCGCAAGAAAACAGGATCATTGTTACGGAGGTGAAAGAACACTACCAACAATTGTTTGGCACCTCCAACGTGTCATTGGCAATAAAGACGCAAATATGGCAGTCCATCTTGGACCATGTCAATGCAGTTGCAGCGTTCAGGAGGACAATGGAAGAGGTCAAGAGGCGCTGGAATGATGTGAAATGCTGTTGTGTCTGGTAGGTGGGCATGTTGTTAGGCATGTTGTATGTGAGTTTGTGATGTGTGCATTCCCAGAATTTTGAGTTGCATGATTGTGGAGTTGAGGTGTGTGGTGCGTTTATTTGGTACTTACCAACAAGCAATGCATTCCCATAGGTTTCAGCCTCAAAGCGCTGGTTGATGATTGACTGTCGGAAGATGAAGGAATCATGCGCACTGCCTGGGTAGTTGGCGACGACATTGGTGAAGAGTCCCCGGTGGTCCACTATTGCCTGCACACTGATGGAATGCGTGTGCTTTCTGTTGCGGTAATTGTGTGCAGTGTCGGCAGGGGGCACAAGTAGGACATGTGTGTAGTCGATTGCCCCCAACACATGCGGGAAGCCAGCTATGGCATAGAAGCCTTGCTTTGCCTCCAGCTGTTCCTGCGCAGTGTGGGGGAAGTGAAGGTGCAGGGGTATCAAGCTGATGACGGCATCCAAGACAGGTGTGAGGAACTTTGATAGGGCTGGCTGTGAGACTCCTCCGACTCTGGCAGTTGTTGGTTGGAAGGTACCAGAGGCCAGCAGGTGCAGCACAGCCAGCAGCTTTGTCTGCGGAGGGATGTCGGTTGTCTGCTGTGTTGTTGACGTCAGCCTGTGGGCAATGATGGTCAGGATGCGGAGGATGGTTGTCCTTTTGAGCGTGTAGTGGGCAATGACATCCTCTGGTGTTAAGTCTGTGATGCTGGTGCGTTTCTGAAGGTCCGCTGCCTTTGTGGTAGTCCGGGGGAGGCGGGGGGTGTCAGGGGGGGTTGCGGGCCTGGGGGTGGTGGCGGTGGGTGTTGTGGCCCTCTTGGGTTTCCGAGCTGCATGATCAGTAGCTCCATGGCATCTGTTGTTCTTCAGGTGTGGCTCTGGGCTGGGCTCCCTTTCATGGTGCAGGTTGTCGTCCGACTTAACACCAGGTAGGAGCAGGTGTTAAATCCCTGCGGCTAACGGCCCTTATTGCATGTTTTGTGATCTTATCGATGACCTGACTGGTCATTGAGAATGTTGCGAAGTGGTGTTGTCGCGGCTTTTTGCACAGGAACGCCTACTCTGCATCTCATTAGCGTTAGTTGCCGGTGTCATCTGTGGCGATGTTTTTTGCGGCTGCTATCGCAGGAAAACTGGGGATATCGGCTGTTAGCACCAGCTTGTGAATAGGGCGATAAATTTACTGCCACTTTGGCTGCAATAAAGTGCTGATAACTCGGCGATAAGTCCTCGAGATTATGCCCCTGAGTATACTACAGCCACAGGAACTATTTATACCACCTCGAGCAATATGATCGAGCTAGTTGTAAGCCTAGCTATCCTTAAGTTACCCCTCTGCCTGTCCTAAGTTGTGTCTCTGCATTGTAGCTTCCTCTTTGTATATTCTTATTTCAGATTTCGTTTTTACCTCTCTCCCGTTATCATTAATTGATTGGTCTGTGTTTTCTTTGCTATTGTGAAGTTAAGCAGTACATTTTGAGTACTGAGGGGTCCTTTACAATGCAGGAAAGAAATCTCATGCTGTAAATGGCAGGCGTGTATAATCAGCATATTAAACTGTGATCTCACGGTACTTCAGTGCTTCTGCAATATAAAACTGAACATTATACTCGTAAATGCTGTACAAGACTACATTGGTATGCACGGAGAATACTCTTATATTGAGTAGGTTTATTTCTAAAATTAATAAAATTATCATTTATACATACCCCTCCGTGTACCGATAGCCGGAAACCACAAATAGATTCACTTTATTGGAAAAGAGGCCCATAATGGCTACAACTATAACAATTTTGCGAAAAAATGTATACAGCTTCCATTTTACACATTAATCTAAATTAAATGCAGTATCGTCTTTAAAGAAAAAATATCTTTCAGAATGGCATATTTAATATTTATATATATGTGTGTGTGTGTGTGTGTATATATATATATGTCTTAGAGTCTGCAAATTAAATTAAATTCTGTATATCAGTCTTGTATATCCGTGTAATGAAAATATTACAAAAGCACGCATTACACACCTTATTACTATGAGTTATATCGGAAAGAAAAAAAGCTCTATATATATATGTCATAACTCATACCATGTTTAATGTAACACCATCCATTTGCTTTTAAACTGAACTGCTTGCAATGCATTAATCCCTTGTCGTGTAGGGATACTTCATTCTACTAAATCCTTATTGCGCACTCCATGAAATCGAGTTGACAAGAAGTGAGGTAACTGATCACATTCTTTGCTTAACATACAAATTACTGCAGACATTTTATGTGAGTTATGACGCGTGGTGGCAATTTGTTTGTAAGTTGAGTTTATTTATATGTACTTTCGTAAAAACAAAATGGCTTTTGGTGAATGTTCTGTGTTGTGTTTCTTAATAACACACATGTCCCAAATGCTCATTTAGAGGCTGCACAGACAACTGTGGCAAAAAACTCCCCTGGGGTGAACTCTCCAGTTTTTCAGATCCATTCATGAGTCCCTTATTTAGTCCAAGTTTTCTACTACATTCGGGAATTTGTAGTCCTGATTTTTTTATGGGATAAACGGAAATACAAGTTCCAGAATGCAAAGCAAAATCCTGGCCTGGCTGATGTATTCAGGCGTGGACCTGAGAACCTTGAGGAATCTGCACAGCAGGTAATGTTTAGGAGGTGGGTGGGAAACCAGAACCACCCGGGGAACACTCCCTCCCCAGACTAAGAGGCAGTGGCAACAAAGACATTCCAGGAAGCAGTGCATATAAGACTCTGACTAGGCATGCCCACTGATGGGAGCCTGTATCTTTATTCCCTGATAGCCAACCCTGCCCATGCTGTTGGACGGACGTAAGGCCCATCTAAGTGCCTCCTAAAGAAGGTAGGGGAATAGCAAAGAGATGTACTCATCCCAAGGTTCCTGCCTCCATTGGATACTGACTGAACGCAAGGGAAAATTGGACCCTGCCAAAGTGAGTAATTGTGATCCTATTCGCACTGTGTGGTTCGCAGCACACCTCCAGAAATAAAAAGAAAAAATTAATATCCACAGAAGGGCAACTAGGGCCAATAGACATACACAAAATGAATGAAGAGAAGGAAGTGGAATACACAAAGACAAATGTAACCCTTTTTGTCTCTTAGGTGACTGATCTGGAAGCGATGTAAAAAGCACAACAAGGGTTTGTTTAATTGCTAGCGCATCAATAACGCAATATGAGATGCAATTAGAGATTTGGAAGGCAGATTCCAGGTCAAAATCTTTGCCTGTTGGGAATGCCAACATTTGTGTTTCGTAGCTGAAATCCATGACAATATACATTATCACAGACTCGTATGCAATTTTGATGTGGTTTACTCTATACCCATGGTGCAAAATATAAAAAAGAACATCGTTCAAAGCATTGATTAATGTTTTATGTAAAAGAAATAGTTTGTTTGAGAAGCTCTTAACAGTCTTTGTTATGACAAACTTAATCACGAGAGGAGTGGAAAGTTAATGAATAGACACGCAATCGCAAATCTCATAGGAATAAATAGGCAAATGAATAAAATAAGGTTGCATGGCTAAAATTAGGATGGGGCAGTAAAGGATTGAAAGGAGGAGTAAGGTCAAGTTAACCACTTAAGTGCAGCTGTCCGGCCAATGCTGATGGCCCCACTACCTCATTGCGGTCATCAGCAACAGCTCGGCACTGTCAGGGTGCATTTGGGAACCTCAAGTGCAACCAAAGGAGGCTTTCACTTCAGTGTATCTTGTGAGAGCCAAACTAAATGGCTTCTGCTTGAACCCTCAATCCTACCCAAGCCCATCAGTGAGGTGTGCTTGCCAAACAGCGTGCTGGCATAACAAACACCACTGGAGTGGCAAAAGGAACAGGTGAGTTGAAGCACGAGTGCACAGAAGGGATTCCTCCCCCCATGTGGTACCCTCACATTTGAGGGAGGCATTGTTGGAAAGGGGAGAGTCTCTGAGAGCTTGGAGTCAGGTTCTGCTACAGGGACAGCATCTGAGGGAGAGGATCATGGAGTTGAATCTGAAAGTGATTTTCAGTCTCTGGACTTTAACCCATTCCGTGCTCATGACGGAACCACTCCGTCATGAGCCACGGGTGCGCTGTGCTTATGACGGAGTGGTTCCGTCATGCTGCAGCCGTTGGCGGCCGCTCCGCCCACACGGCGCTAATTCCCCGCCTGTGCGGGCGATTAGCGCAGTGGGCGGAGTCGTGACAGAACCACTCCGTCATGAGCACATCTCGCCCGTGACTCATGACGGAGTGATTCCGTCACGAGCACGGCGGCACCGCACCTGGCCCCAAACCCCCCCAGCGCCGCGGCGGAATTCCTGCTGCGGCAAAGGGGTTAATACAATGCTCCCTCATCTTCCAGTGATTCTGAGACAGAATGTCATGGAAGTCATACTGTCCCTTCAAAAGCACAATTTGTTCAGTGGATAGACAATGGCAGGGTATCCCAATCCAGAGAGCAGGCAGGTTCTGCACTGAGCACAGATGGAGTGCTCATATGGTAACCGTCCAAATTAGTTCAGAACACCACCTCTTCTAGAATGATAAATCCCTTGAGAAAAATCTGCACCAAACAATTGTGCATTCCAAGCACTTTCTGGGGTAGCTTGGAAGCATTCTGATGCCTCATTGTGGGACAAAGCAGTGGGCTCCCACTCACGTGAGGAGTTGATAAGGTTCTGGGCCTTACACTCAACCAACCATACAGCCATACTGGTCTACTCATATGGCCTGGGCAAACACCCTGATTTGCACAGGGTCATGAGCGGAGGCAGGTTTTTGATTTTGCAGCAAACGCTGTATTTCAATGAAAATTCTGCAGCATTACCCTGGGACAATCCAGACCCTAGCAGGTTGTTCAAAATTTGGCCTATTGTGGAACATTTGTCTGCCAGTTTTTCAGAGATTTATACTCATGGAAAGTATATAGCAGCAGATGAGTAAACAATCCTGTTCAAAGAATGACTGCTGGTGAGGCAGTAAATGCATAGGAGCATATTATGGCCTCAAGATGTACATGTTGTACAAGACCTTTAGTGGTTATGTAAACAGTCTGAGAGTTTATACAGTCAATTACTCCACTTTAAATGCTGCTGTTGCCTTTCCACACTACTAACTATTGAGATGATTGTATGGAGGTGGCCCAACCACTCCTTCATAAAAGTTATAACCTTTAGATAGACAACTTCGATACAGGAGTCCAGCTGTTCAGCGAGCTGAAAAAAATGGCATTGTGGCTTGCAGGACAATATTTGAAGGCACAGCAATAGTTTCCCTCAGGAGCTTGTTTGTAGGTAGCTCCAAAAAACTCAGAGCACTGTGCTGTGTTCCAATAAACTGCTCACAGTCAGATTCATAGATACGGTTGAAGGTTATATGCTCATGACAATCCATGATGAGAGCTTTCCTCCAATCATGCTTTTAGTTCAGTTGGCAGAAGTTCACAAGTCCAATTTATACCTGATTTATATAAGTACATAGGCAGAGTGGATAAAAATGAACAAGTCATTTCAAGAATATAATGGAAGTCCTCAAACTCACACATGGTATGAGATGTTGGTGACCTACTTGATCCAAAATACCTATGTTGTTTACTAGCTATATGAACTTTGCATGATCCCTGGTTTAATCCATTCCTGTGGCGGCTGAAAAGCCCAGAGAGCCCAGTGTTGTAACATTTTTTATCAAGAAGTTTGGAAAAGCTGTGTGCTGGAATTTTGTGGATCCCTACAACTTCCAGAAATTTCTGTAACAGAAATGTGAAGAAAATGCTTGATTTTAGGCAACATTTGAGATTTGCAGCATACTGTGAGTAAGAAACTGATATGAGATCCATGCAAGACACACAACAATGAACTTCCTTCTGAATCTAGTTTCCAAAAATATCTGGGTTTGGTAGGTTTCTCTGGGTGGCAGCTGAGCCCAGGCCCAAATACTACAGCTGCTACCATCTCCAAATAGTTCATTTTTTGGACAGCAAATGTTGATGTCTCCACATTGTGTTCAAAGGCCATTTGTGGTATGGTAGCTAGGTCCACCAACATAAGTAGGGTAGCATTTCTATCAAGGGAAGTGTGGAAATGTTTGTGTGAAATGAATGTTGTGGCTTTCACAAATTCCAGGTGTTTCAGTCACAGAAATGTGAAGAAAATCTGATTTCAGCCAATGCCTGAGGTGTGCAGGGAATAGAGAGTAAGGAAACATGTTGGGATTAATGCAAGTCACCCTGGAATCCACAGGGTGAGAGGGTTTACAAATGTCTGCATTTGATATATTTCCTTGGGTGGTGCCAAGCCTTGGCCCAAATACTACAGATACCCCCATTGCCAAAACAGGTAATTTTGATAGGAAATGATCATGTCTCTATTTTGCATTTTGGGGGCTTGGGTGTCACAAGCGCTAGGCTCAGCCACACAAGTGAGGTTGCATTCCTATCAGGAGAAGCATGAAAGTGCTGGGTGATTGGAACTTTGTGGCTTCCCTCAGAGTCTGAAAGTTTATTTTACCAAAATATGAGGAACATCTATTAGTTATAGGAAAAGTATGGCATTTTACAGATTAGTGTGTGTAAGAAAATTATTTTGGACCCTTACAAGACTCATCGCAATGGACTTCCCTTGGTGGGTGGGCTTAAAACATTTCTGGATTTGGTAGGTTTCTGTGGTTAATGGCTGAGCCCTGGCCCAAATTCCGCAACTAACACATTGCCAAAAGAAATAATGTTTGCTTCCTTGAAAGATTCATTTGATCAGGATTGGTTTTGTCACTTTACTATTTTAAATATGGATCTGCGATTCTCGTACAAGAACTATGACTACTAAATTATACGTTTTTTTTTTACTTTACTTTGAAGCGTTGAGTGGTAAATATGTGTGCTTCATGTATGAAGTATTTCGTTTTATATTTGTATGTTTTAATTTTATTACGAAATTGTGATTTATTTGTTATTTTTAAAGATGTTTTACTTTTGAAGAATGTAAACTAGTTTTCATTTGATGTTGTGCTAGTGTTTAATATTTTATATTATGTGGTTAATTTTTTAGATATAATTTTTACATTAAATACTATTGTGTAATGTATTTTTTTATATTATTTCATTTTTGTTTTTTCACTGATTCAAAATCATTTCATATAAATTAATAATATAATATTAAATAAAATATTGTCATTCAGATTTGTGATTATATATTGATATATGAGTTTTATTTGTTGGAGCAGTGGTTTATTATGTAGGTTGTGAAGTTTGTTTCACAGCAATGTGGTTAAAATGGTCTTTAGATACTGTAGGCATTGATTGTTTTAAAAGATCGACTTTACTGACTACCATTTGTTTTATCTTTTTTGTAACTTTGTCTCTATTGTTGAGATAGGGATAGTGTGAGCCTTAATTCTTGATAACTGTGCTCTTTTTTATGTTGGTGAGTTATTGGTGTTTGGAGGCCCCTTCCAACAGTGCAGTGAAAGGAGCTGTGCCACCTCTCAACTGTGTTGTTTGTTTTTGTATCCTTTGAAACTATATTATTTTTTAACACATTACACCAGCAGATATGCAGCAGAGAACTAGCAAATGTGCATGTTACATCATTAGTGCATGTGTCTCATCCAGTTGCCCTCAAAATAATATATAGTAATGATATGTGATAACAAGAGTTATAATTTTTCTTAGTTGGCCTGGTAAAATAGAGACACTATTAATTTGGTCATACTTGTTTGCGACTTCTGTCAGTGGTAATTAGGCTGCATCACTTAGTTTTATTAATTTCATATGGCAATTGTGAATTGGTGGGATATTCTATACCCAGTGTTCATATTTGGAGGTATCTCCAGGCTTGATTGAAGTGATAGTAAAAGCCTTGTATTTCTGTATGTCTATAGACTTTTAGAACTGATTGTATCATGGCTTGTTCAAAGTCCATGACAATCTTTGTGGAATATACTTATTGTTTTCGTCTTTTATTTTTGTTAGTGGTTTGTTGTGTGTAGATTTTGCTTGTTGGGCAATAGGTCTCACATGACTGGTATATTATTATTTTGGTGTTGTCATGAATAGCACATATTTGTGTGAATGGTGGGGGCAAGAGTTAAAGGTCCCATCCATTAGCCAGGCAGTGCACTGTGGGAGTCTATTGGCTGTTCAGCAAACTACAAGTTTTGTATTGTTTTTTTTGTTTGTTATGGAGTGTGAAGCTCTGATTTGTATGAGAAATTTTTAAGTAGTCCAGAATTTTCTGACCCTCAGCAAGTTAATGCACGAGGCGAGTAAGTGTGGCATTTGATATCAGGAACTGGTACCAGGCATAAGCACCTACTGACCAACCAAAGTCTAATACTTCACCACCATGGGATAGCAGGCTTCTCCTGTTTGATCACCTATTTTGTGACTTCCCCTGATGTTACATATGTTCCTGCCTGAATTTGAAATAGAAATAGGTATAACCTGTCCTAGTCATACTAAGCTAGTTGAAACAGAAGGTTGTATGCTTTTGTCATAGGTATCTTTTTGAACAACACATGATCTACATGATTTTGTTTTGGTTTTGCCTTGACTCTGCGCTCATATATAGTGTTGTATTAGACTTTGGGCCACTGATTCCCGATATGAATTTAACTTGAAATGTATTTTGCCATCCGGCTGGCCAACACCTATCCAATTATAGGTGTTTTTCCTTTCTGTTTCTTCACTGTTTAATTTGGTATTACAGTTTGGTGTTACATTCCCTTGATTGTCATTACTTTTCATTTTATGTGACCTTTGGGTGAATAGTCACTATTTTGTTCTAAGTTTTCCTTCTTAACATAATGGTCACTTCTAAACAATCCTAACAAAAATCTGTCATTTGAGATGCTCTTAATTCAAGGGGTCTGTGTATTGAATTGCACAAGACATTGTTTAAGAGCACTTTATCCATCATTCCAGAAAGCTTCAAATTGAGGTTTGTCTACTTGCCTCTCCTCTTGATCTTTAATCTTTAGATACTATAAAAACCCTGGATGTTTTTGGGACAGGTGTCTTCCACCACATGTACAGCACATCCTTGTGCTTATTTTTAGTATTCTTTACTGCTGTAGGTTGATTCTATGTCACTCATTTTCCTCTACCTCACCCAGAAAGTGATCCACTCTTTTCAATCAGCCCCTACTCCAGCCTCCAATAAGCCCACACAAAACCAATGCCAAGCAGTTCGTCATCATGCTCTCAACAACCCTTCTAAACTTCAACCAAACTATATAATGCTTGTCTACAAAACCTTCTACCAATATCTTTCCTCTTCTTGCTACCCTGTATGTCCTACTCTTTCCTGTCAGTAATCTGAATTCAGTGTCTCCATTCTAGAACCTCCCATCCTACCTCCTTTCCTCTTCAGAGTCCAACATGCTATACCATTGTTACGTTATGAGTATACAGACATCAACCAAAGAACGTGAGAGAATAGAGTATGTTGTTTCTTCTGCAAATTAGTGTAGAACTAAATTACAGGTCGATATTATCCTGGAGAGTCTGCAGGGAGCCCTGATTAGGGTATGAAACATGTTGACCCACTAGCTATCATAGACCATCATTTCTTATGATAGCGGCCACATTTTTAAGTTTGGCAAGCAGATTAATTTATTTAAACTTTTCTAGAGGATTTCTTTACCTACTTTTAACTTGCACTTCCCTCCTACACACACACTGCCCACACCTATCTACACCTTTAGCCCCACACCGAAGCTTCACAAACAGCACCGAAAATAGATCTCTGGAAAAAGCCTCCATGTGGGGCCTCATCGGGCATTGCAGCACCAGCCCGACGTGGAGCACTCCCAATGATGAAGCATGACACATCTGGGTGTGTGCGGGCTCTTGCTCATGAGGAGTCGTGCTCCCTGCTGACTACCCAGGACAACACCAACCTGTAATTTAATTCTACACTAATTTGCATAAGCAACTGCATACCCTTTTTTCTCACGTTCTTGTTAGGAGCATGTATGCTGGACCTATAAGTTCTCCTGGTCCCTCTCTTTGATATAGTCCAACCAAAAGACACCACACCAACTTCAAGTGAAGATAGAACTTACTCCCACACTGTGACAATCAGCCTCTTGACCATGACAGTCATGCAAGCAGGATCAGGGGCCCCTCTAACAATTTGCAACCCTCTGAAGTACCTTAGAGAGAAAGCTTCTCCTCAGACTTCATTGCGTGGCCCACTAAACATGAATCATTTAGTTTTGAATTTAGAGCATTGTCCAATCACTTCTTGGGGTCTAGCTCCATTCTGGCAAACTTTGTTTCCGTTTTGAAAAGGTATGCGAATCCAGGCCCTCTAAAACAAAATTAGGTACTGTATGATAATTGACCCAAAAGTAGCAGACACTTGCAACTTCAGTGTTTCCCCCCATTTAGCATAGTAAGATACTGAAGATTAGCATTTTTACTATAGCAAAAGAATGAATTGTAACATTCACAAATGTTGTATGATGTCAAACATATTCCTATAATATTAGCTTTATTCATTTTTATTCTAGTTCCATTTATAGAATGGCAATACACCGCAACCTATTGTTAATCGTAGTCTTCTATTACCTGCCTCTAATCTGGTCCAACACACCTCAGCTACTTTCAGCACACCTATAGGTGAGCAGTCGAACTCAGGATATAGATTGTGAGAAATTGAGTAGTTGGTTGACTGGGGTGTGAGTCCTGGTAAAGCAACAACCACAATTGCTTGCAGGCTGAGCTACAAAAAGTCACTAAATTGACCTGTGCTTAACCGTGGGTAGCTTGGCAAAAAAAGCAGTCAGGCCAAAACTTAGAGGCAGTGTGTAAAGTATTTATGCAGTACACAAACAGTAATAAAGTGAGAACACAACACAAGAAAAACACCACAACAATTTAGCAGTATAGAGTAAATTCTAATTATAGAGTAAATTCTAATAAATTATTTAACATAAAAAAAAATACAATCAGTAGAAACGGAATTATGAATTTTTAACGTTTTTAGTTAAAAATAGCACCCAAAAGATCTAAGTGCCAACCGCGGCCATTTAGCCACACAAGACTGGGTTAAAGTAAAAAAAATATAGCAGACCATGATGGAGCGTGTTTCAGATAGTGCGTGGTGTTTCAGATACATGTAGTGGATTGGGCATGGTCAGCGCTTACCTTCAGACTTACAAGAAATTTTGAAAAATTGTTCTGAGACGCTAAAGTTCAGCGGGGCAATGCTCCACGAGTGTCCCAGAAGGGTGTTTCATTGTTGGACAGCCTTGTGTGGAAGATGCAGTGCAGATAACTACATTCTGACTTAGTCTCTGAATTGTAAGTCAAAAATCTGCAGCGGAACTAGGCAGGAGGCTGTAGCCAAAGGCATTTCCACAAGGCAGGATACCCCTTTGGCAAAAGAACACGGAACAGGATTTGCTGCTGCAGAGAGCATCATTGGTCAGATTGTCTTCGCAGCTTACCCCAGTAAGCTGCAAAGTCAATCTGACCAATGATGCACCTCGGGTGGATAGACATGCAGGTTGGTCCTGGTATCATCCTGGTTCTCAGAGCAGTTTTTAGCCAAAACTTTTATAATTCCCCATTGACTATCTGATCACCTTCAGCACCACTTCCAAGGGTCCAGGACTGCTAAAGCACCACTTGAAGGGTCAGGACTCACTCAGGCTGGGTTCAGGTATGTGGTCTAAGGTGAAGGTAGCCTTTTGTGTCCCGGAGGTGCTGAGGGTAAGATCAGGAAGTCCATAAACTAGCCCTTTGGAGTCACTCTGGTAGACCTGAGCTCAAGTTGCAAGTCCAGTCCTTCTTCCCTAGGGAAGAGGGCAGCAGGGCAACAAGGTAGCAATCCAGCCAGTCAGCAGTAGGTCAGCAGTCCAGCAGAGTTGTAGTCCTTTCAGCAGCCTAGCAGTCTTCCTTCATGGCATGGTATCCACTTGTCCTGAAGAGTACTGAAGTGTTGGTGTCCGAGGTCTTATTTTTATACACATGTGCCCTCCTTATGGAAGGCAGGAAAAGCTTGTAGAAAGTGGTTTTGAAGTGCATGGAATTTTCTGACTTCCCTGCCCTGGCTCCAAGCTGGCTGCAGTGGTAATGCGGAGGTGATCAGACCTTGGTGTGAAGGCACACCACTCCCTATTCAGTTGCAAGTGGGGTTCTTCTCAGCTATGCCTCATCCTGTAAGCAGATGGCCAATCAAGGCACACTTCGTCCCTCTATTGTGTGACTGTCTGGGAGGAATTCACAAATTCTGTCAATTATACCCAGTCACGTGACCAAAGATGGACTGCAGGCACAAAAGAGCTAAGAGCTGCCAAATAAAAAATGCAAACTTTCTAAAACTGGCATTCAGAAAATTGTAATGATAAACCCAACGTTACCATTAAAAGGGGTTTTTCAGTACAATTCTAAAGACATCAAGCATGACATAGCTTACTAAATGTAAGAAGGAATCCGTAATGTTATCCCATGGGAGCGGTAGGCCTCACAGTAGTAGTAGTAATGACAAACTAATTTAGGAGTTTTTCACTACCAGGACATGTAAAACTGAAAAGTACATGCCCATCCTTTTAATAACACAGCAACCTGCCTTATGGGCTACCTAGGGCCTACCTTACGGGTTACTCATATTCAATAAAAGGGGAGTTTATGGCTTGGCAAGGGGGTTTCAAATGCCAAGTCAACATTCAGGCTGCAGTGTTACTTAAGTAGGTGGCACAATAAGTGCTGGTGACACATAGGTAGCATTTAATTTACAGGCCCTAAGTATATCATTTACCAATCTACAAAAGACTTATTAGTAAATTAAGGATGCAAATTGGGTATAAGCTAATTTAACCATGATTTAAGGGAGTGACAAAAACATATTCAGAAAGCAGTGGAGGGAAAAGGGCAAAAGGTTTGGAGGTGACCCTACAGAGACGGTCAGGTCCAACAGGTATCTTAGACCTATTCTACTGTACTCACCTCTATATATTGTTCCTTAAAGAAATATTTATAAAAGATTCCTTCCAACGTGTATTATGCTTATTTTGTTCCCCAACACACTATGATTTTAATAGATCATGAAGCAAAAACAGTATGGGCAGTACCAATAAGTGTGAGAAGTGTGGCTCAATGATTAGAGCGGCAGACCCTGATGCTGAGGTCTAGCCCGGGACCAGGGTTCAATTCCCCGCCTCGGCGGGTCTTGGGCTCAAAAATTCCACGGACCTGATAATTCTCGCCTCGGTGCCATTCCAATCATGGAGTCCCACTCTGCAACTCTGGGCAATAGCTTGCTTAATCTCCACAACGGCCCCCACAACGCTAAGGATGCCTGGCCTCCACCTTGGGGGTGCCCAGGAGTGGACGCCTCACAGGGAAAGCCAGGATGGGTTCCACAGCGGTATTCGTACAAGCGCCTTGAGACCCTTGCGGGTGAGTAGTGCGCTATACAAGTATCAATTTACAATTTACATAATAACAAACAAAACTCAATTTGAAGCAAGGGCCTGAAAAATGATCAGTTCCCTTTCTTCCAGTGCTCATATGAGGAACACAAATCTCTAGATATGATACATACCAAATTCTATAAGATTATTTAATTCTGAGCCCCTTTATGTTTGTCTATTAGCATGAACTAATGACAGAAAACTGACCTGAAGTGTAAACAAAATCTTCTTCGCCAACCTTAAATCACACCCAAGAGATTATAATGATGCACCGGTCGACCTGCTGTCATCATTTCTAATAATGACCTCACAAAATTCTACACAATCCCCGGCTGGAGGGTTCTATTTAGCTCTTACAAGGTCAAAGAAAAAACACATTAAGACAAATTCCTGTGCCAGTAGGCTGGTAGATCCTCCCTGATCCTATTCACATTCACGTCCTGCAACCCTCTAGTGAAAGGTCAGCCAAGAAAAAGCATGAAAGGAAACATAGTTATTAACCAATACCATCTAGAAACTATAGATGCAGAAAGCCATCATTACTCAGAAAGTAACTCAGAGGTAAATTCATTATTGACAAACTACACCATGTCTAATATCGTAATCATACTGAATTAGCCATCCTAAAATAGAAATGGCCGATACTGAAGAATTCAGCAGAGTGATTTTTAAAATATCTAAATGATGCATGAAAATCACTGAGAGCTCACAGAACACCTTCTGCGACAAAATCTTTCCGAGGATAGTTTTGAAAAGCTCTTCAGAAAACTGAAGGGATAGCAACAAATAAATAAATGTTTGAGGCCAAAGCCACATTTGTCAGGTCAGAAATCAGCTTTGCTAAACAACACCCTAATACTATTTGAAGCTGAATAAAAATCACCAACCACCTAGTATACTACACAATAAGAAGACAACTGACAGCTATTACAAAGATACTGGTTTGCTTTTCAGAATGGCAATGTGCAGACTAGGGCACTGGGGCAAGAAGATAGGCACTCCTTAAATACTGGATGGAGGTATGGAATTTTTTTCACATTCCCTGAAATGAAGTTTTGTTATCTCCATACATTGGGTCCAACATACTTACGAGTTACTGGACAGACAACCTAGTCTGGTTCGGTCTGCTTTGCAGTCTATTTGTTGCATTTAGGTGGATAGTCAGAATAAAATCCTAATTCATGCACATAACCAAACCTACTGGCTCTAACACAAAGCTTTAGAGATCGTGTTGATTTTGGTCATACACTCAAGAGATAGAACAAAAGTGGGGAACTGAATATGCTGCTCTTTAAGCTTTTTAGCATCCAAGCTGTGTAACTCCCTTTCTCTCCAATTAAGACTCGCTAAAACTGAACTATTGTTCTGAAAAAACTTAAAAACCTAGTTTTTCAGGTTGGATTTATTGTGTTGTGCATATATTCTGCTAGATTCCTCTGGGAGCTATACTTTAGCGCTGGGACATTTCAGTGGACGTAACTGAGCTTTATGAAATACATTACTATTATTATTTATTTATCAGGTCAACATTTGACTGTATAACTTGTAGCTGATTATTCAGGAGGGCAGGTGCTGACTGTGATGTATATAGCTACATGAATCTTAAGGGTAACATAAGTCTCTCAGACACACAGAACACCATGGTGAACTGAACTATTCTTCTGAACAAACTTAAAAACCTAGTTTTTCAGGTTGGATTGATTGTGTTTTGCATAAATTCTGCTAGATTCCTCTGGGAGATATACTTTAGCGCTGGGACATTTCAGTGGACGTAACTATGGGCTTTATGAAATACATTACTATTATTATTTATTTATCAGGTCAACATTTGACTGTATAACTTGTAGCTGAGTATTCAGGAGGGCAGGTGCTGACTGTGATGTGTATAGCTACATGAATCTTAAGGGCAACATAAGTCTCTCAGACACAGAGAACACCCTGGTGGAGGATTTGACCTTTGTATAGCACCTTTTTGAATATGGTTTTTAAAATTGTCTTAATGTGGTTAAGTTCACATATTAATTATATGTGTTGTTATTGTTTGTTAATAATATTTTTAAATATTTAATTGCTAATAGCAAGTTATAGTGTTGTAGTGGGTTGCTACGTTTTTAGAGGTAAAGCGTGGGAAGTTAATTAAGTAATATTTAACAATTAATTATTAATATGTCAATAATTTGCTTAATAATTATATTTTTAGTTATATTTTAGCTCTGGGCTGCTGTGTTTGTAGGGGTGTAGGGTGGGAAGTTAATTAAGTAATATTTAATAATTAATCAAATTGTTATTAAATATTTAATTGAGCATTAATTATGTAAATTGTGTAAAAAAAAATGTTGTATCTTAAGCTCAGGCTGCTGGGTTTGTAGGGTATAGTGCGAAGAGTTAACGAAGATATAAAGAACTAACGATAACTTTTGTATTTAATATTCATTATTTAATTGATTAGTAATTATGTAGACTGTGTAAAAACGTTATATTTTAGTTATATTTTAGATGTTGGATTTGTAGGGATATAGGGTGGGAAGTTAAGTGATAACTAACGAACAATTAATTGGTATTTATTATTCATTCTTTAATTGATAATTATGTACATTATGTAATACAGATTTATTTGAGCTATATTTTAGTTGCAGATTTATATGTTTGTAGGGTTATATGGTGGGACTTTGATTATGCAATAATTATTTAACAAATAATTACTAATTGTTAATTAATTGCTTAAGTGATTATCAATTATGTAATTTTTTTAATACTTATTCATTTTAGTGATATTTTAAGTGTGGACTACCAGGTTTGTACTGCGTATAGTGTGGGAAGTTAATTAAGTAATAATTTACAATTTATTTAAATTGATAATACATTATTACATTGTTTAATAATCTCGTAAATTGTTAAATAGTTTTTTATTTTATATATTTTTTAGTTAACTAATAATCTTCATATTAAGAATTTTAGATTTTCTCTAAATTGAAAGCATTATTCAAGTATGTAATGAGTTTGTAGTGAAGTACTTTCCCTACTGTTGCTTTAAGTGAAGTGGGAATAGTAATTCTTACCCCCTCCGAAGTCCAAAGCTTTCCCTTCTGTTGCACAGACTGGAGTGGAAATATTAAATCTTACCCCTTTGAAGGCCAACACTTTCCCTACTGTTGAACAGACTGGAGTGGGAATAGTAAATCTTACCCCTCTGAAGTCCAACGCTTTCCCTACTGACAGTTTGCTGCAGCACAGCATCTTCCACAACGGCTTCACTCTCAAATTTCCAGCCTATCCCTTTGGAGGAAAAATGATGGCCACACGAGGCCTCAAATCAGGATATCCAGTTGACCCCTGCCCTCCAAATGTTTAGTGATAGGTGCAGCCGCCATTAATCCACTGGCTAATAGTGTGCTTAATGGGTCTTTGTCCTCAGCAACAGTCTATCCTTGTGTCATGGAAACAGGCTAAAATTCTGGCCCTCCTAAAATAAAACTTCAGCGGACCCTACGGAGCAATCAAACTACAGGCCAATCTGTCTACTGCCAGCATAGTCTAAGGTACTGGAAAAATGTGTTAATCAATAGCTCCATCAGTATCTCAAAACAAATGAGCTGCTCCATTCTAGCCAGTCTGGATTTAGGCCAAATTTCAGGACTGAGACAGCATTGAATGAGGTCACCAAACATATGAGAAGTACCTTAGCCCTGGGGTAAGGCCGTCCTGGTTATGTTAGACCTGTCCAGAGCCTTCGATGCGGTGCCTCACTCTATGCTCCTGGCATGCCTCCAATCCATCAGAAAAGGTTGATTGGCTTTGAACTGGCTAGTATCCATTTTGAAGGACAGAGGGCAGAAAGTGTGTGTTACCTCATACTCTTCCAAAGCACATGATCTGACAGTGGGAGTGCCACAGGGTTCTGCTCTGAGCCCCACTCTGTTTAACACGTACCTTGCCCCTTTAGCACAGTTGGCAGAGGTCTTGAGGGCTAAAGTCATTACATGCACTGAAGACACCCAGCTGCTGTTCACATGCGAGAAAGGAGATGAGATTGCGGGAGAATCCAGTAAAACCAGCCTTTCTTCTATTTTACATTGGATGACCTCACATCAATTAAAATGCAACACAGACAAGACTGGAATACTATTCTTCTGCCCCAATCCTCTGGATTGGCAGACTCTGTGGCCCCACCCCAGGTTTTCAGGTTCCCAGGGGGGCACAGTTATGAACTTGGGCATTAAACATTACATTTGCCAATTCTCACTCTTTTCAGCCACAGATTATGTATGTGGTCGGAATATGTTTTTGGCTTTTGCGGACATTAAAAACATTTTTACACTGTCTCTCTCTGTCTGCAAGAAAAGTGGTCATCTAGGCCCTCCTAAAATAAAGGCTGGACTACAGCAAAGCCCTATACCTGGGACTTACAGACTATCAGCTTAACAAGATTCAAGAGGTCCAAAATATGGCAGCCCGCATTCTACTTAGCCTAACCCCAAGAACACACGTGTCTCTGCACTTGCGGGCTCTCCACTGACTTCCGATAAAGAAGAGAATTCTCTAGAAAACGTTGCTCCTTTTCCAAAGAACCCTGCACCATTTGGGAGTTTCTATGACCCTGCCAGAAACTTGCGGTCAGCCCACTGCCTTCTGGCAAAGATTCCTATGATTCATCGCATGAGAATCGGTGGAAGGACCTTCTCCTTTCTCGGACCAGTGGCCTGGAACAAACAGCCTTTTGAACTGTGCTCTGAAGCTGCAACCATCTTGTTTAAGAAAAGTTTGAAGACCTGCTCTTCCAACAAGACTAGGTGATCTCATTGCACTTCGTGGATTACTGAGAGCTCAGTGCTGGAAAACTCCAAGGAGTAGTCATGCGGTTTATAAATTCCAATTCTTTCCTTCATTCATACTGTTGCACAGACTAGAGGTGGAATAGAAAATTTTCAGGAAAGCAGGTTGCAGCACTCCAAGCTTTTTTCAGAGACTCTCATTTTATTGAGAGTTGCCGCTTAATGTGTTTCGTCTGCTCATGGCGGCCTTGTTCACAATAAAGAAATGCCACTTTTTCCATTATATAAACACGTGACTTGTGACAAAAAATAGACATAGAAGTGCAAAGTTTCCAAATTAATGCATTACTTCATGCAAACAAATAACATAGCTAATCATCCAAATTAAATGATTACAGCTTGTAAATTGTAAAACGCAGAACGGCATAACTTAAAACAAATTACTGTCTGTTTACACATCTCATTAGCACATAATGCACAATGCTAGAAGGTTGGAGAGAGACAAGATGCTCTTCTCTCCTAATGCAAAAAGCAAGAAGAATGATGTAAATAGATTTCACACCACCTACTGTAAAGCACATCAACAGGTATGAGCGGCACTTACTAAGCATTGGGCATTGATTAAAACAGATCCAGTTATAGGAACCATATTGCCAAAACACTGTTAAGTTCGTTTTAAAAGATCGGTCTCCATGAGAGACCAACAGCTCAAAACTGATGTCAGGAGTTCTGTGAAAAAGGCCAATTGGCTCGCTCAAAGAGAAGGATTTATAAAATGTACTAAATGCAAGGCATGCCAGCAGGGAGTTAATATAAATTAGCTGGTCACTCCCTTTAACAAAGATCAAAATTAAGGAGAAAATCACCTGCAAAATCTAGTATACTGTGTATGTTTTGGGATGCCCTTGTCCTATGCTGGATTTTATGGTACATAGAGAGTATATATATATAATTTTCAATTTTATTTAGTTTTAGCATCTGTATTAGGGGATTATATATGGGTAGATAGTTTTGCCATTTGATATAGTTAGGGTAGTTTGAAATAATGACTGTGAAGGGACCTGAATATGACACTTACTTAATTTTTAAGCACCATATAAAATAGAGGATCTACCCACTTGGGTTTGACCTTAATGGAGAATAACCTAAATCCACAACAGATACAAATGAAGCTAAGTTATTTATGCTTTGTGGGCGCGAGTTATAGTTAGCTGAACTAACTATAACAGGGGAATTTCTATGGTTTTGTACGAGGGAAATGTCCAGCTAACTATAACGCCCCTGAAACCTATGTTTTTTTCTGTGAATTTCTAAGGTTTTTTAAATGGTAATTCCTAACTATAACGTGCCTGAAACCTATGGTTTTTTAAGTGAATTTCAAAGGTTTTTTAAATGCTAATTTCTAACTATGCCTACAGAAATAGGACATGTGAAGAAAGAAGAAAAAAACACAGAAAGAAGAAAAAGAAATGCAGAAAGAAGCTACAGAAGTCCTCAAAGACAAAGAAAAGTGCCGGAAGAAGGAAGACGTGCAGAAAGAACAAACAGAGGAGGAGAAAGAGTCTTTGATGCAAAATCATCCTGTACCCTCAACTTTTTCAGATGGGTACTGGTGGTAACTGTCTCTGACTAACGAGTACTAGAGCCAGCGCTATGCTAAAATACACATAGAATACAGTTAAAACACCTACATACACTAGGGAACACTATGCGTTGGGGTACCCCTGTTATTAGCATGACCTCCTCAGTCAGCCCCTAGTATATAATAGGGCAGGGGGATTAAACTACCTCTCAAAACGCGCCACAGGGCGCGTTTGAACACTGGTGAAGGGGGGGGCTGAGCTGACGTGTACAAACACGCCCTATGGCTGTTTTAATTTGGGGGATAAAGTCCCCTTGAATCCTGAGTGTTCCTTGGGTACAACTAGCCCATCACGGGGACGCGTTTGCACAGTGGTGAAGGAAGGAGGCATGGCCTGAAGTGACATGTTTGCAAACACACCCTGTGACGCGGTTTAAGTTGGGGAATTAAATCCTCCT
This sequence comes from Triturus cristatus, assembly GCF_964204655.1. Lineage (NCBI taxonomy): Eukaryota > Metazoa > Chordata > Amphibia > Caudata > Salamandridae > Triturus > Triturus cristatus. The sequence goes on from NC_140594.1 coordinate 834,607,241, forward strand.
GAATCCTGAGGGTCCCTGGGGGCCCGCAAAACACACAAGATGATGGACGGAAAGTTGTACATTGGCAAAACATTCACCCCCAGTCACAGATCTGGGTTTAATCCATCGTTAATTTGCTCACCACGCCACCCCAGTTCAGACATGGCCATATGCAAATCAGTCTTGACCCTGTGCCTCATGGGAACAGTCCAGCCCGAACTGCCAAGCCATGTCTTCCCTGGAACGGAATCAAGCATCCTAGGACCGGTTTCGGGGTTTCACCCCTCTTCAGCCAGGATAGCTTGACTCCAGTGGCGTAGTGAGCACGGGACCCACGTCTGGGCATACCCTTCCCACATAGGGTGAACAGCAAAACACACAAGATAGTGGATGGAAAGTTGCACATTGGCAAAACATTCACCCCCAGTCACAGATCTGGGTTTAATCCATCGTTATTTTGCTCACCACGCCACCCCAGTTCAGACATGGCCATATGCAAATCAGTCCTGACCCTGTGCCTCATGGGAACAGTCCAGCCCGAACTGCCAAGCCATGTCTTCCCTGGACCCGAATCAAGCATCCTAGGACTGGTTTCGGGGTTTCACCCCTCTTCAGCCAGGATAGCTTGACTCCAGTGGCGCAGTGAGCACGGGACCCACATCTGGGCATACCCTTCCCACACAGGGTGAACAGCAAAACACACAAGATGATGGACGGAATGTTGCACATTGGCGAAACATTCACCCCCACCCCTAGGGGCCAACTAGCCCACCAGGTACCTCCAGTATGCGCCAGAGAGCTGCCTTGCAGAGAGTGTGTTCAGAGGCCACGCCCCTTTTTACAACACTCTGCAACGCAGCTCCGTGGCACTTACTGGAGGTACCTGATGGGCTAGTTGGCCCCCAGGGACCCTCTGGATTGAAGAGGAATTAATTCCTGAACTTAACACGAGCCACAGGGCGTGTTTGCAAACATATCACCTCAGGCCCCGCACCCTCCCTTCACCACTGTGCAAACGTGCCCCGTGGCGTGTTTTAAGTTGGGGGATTAACCCCTTGAATCCTGAGGGTCCCTGGGGTGCACCCACCCTACCAGCTACCTCCATTAAGCGCCACAGAGCTGCATTGCAGAGAGGTGTAAAAAGGGGCATGGCCTCAGAACACCTCTCTGCAACACAGCCCCCTGGCGCATACCAGAGGTTCCTGTTGGGCTATTTGGTCCCCAGGGACCCCCAGAATTCAAGGGGAATTTGTTCCCCATCCGTAAACGCACCAGGGGGGCGGGTTTGCAGAGTGCTGAAAGGAGGGGGCGTGGCCTCTGGCGCGATGCCAGTATTTCTTTTTCTTATTATTTGGCTCTGTGAACCCCATTCCCCAGGGCCTGCCCCCTATATTTTTTTTTTAATTACATTTTGGGAAGGGGGCTGCATGGCCCCCCTCCCGAGGCCCTAATCAGCCACGGGGACCACATCCCCTGGGGCATGGCCTTTTTTAAAAAAAAAAAAAAATGGAGAGCCTGCGTTGCCCCCCCGCTTCTGGACACTAAAGGCCCCAGGGACCCCATCCCCCGGGGCCTGCCTATCTAATTTATTTATGTATTTATTTATTTTTTTGGGGGGGGGAGGCCACGTGGCCCCCCCTCCCGGGCAACTAATATCCCCGGGGACCCCATCCCCCGGGGCTGGCCCTCTCCATTGGGGGCGTGGGGGGGTCCCCAATCCCTCCACGGCCCCATCAGCTCCCCACCTCCTGCGGGAGCCGGCATTGCTTTTCCACATGGGGAGCTGCTAACATGCAGCTCCCTGTGTGGAAAAGCAATTTGGTTTGAATTTTGAAAGAGAGTACAGGTTTCCCTGCTCTCTCGCTTTCAAAATCCAAACCAAGTTTGCTATGGCTGGGCGGGAGCCACGAGGCTCCCGCCCTGCCATAGCAAACTACAGTGTCCCGGGGGTGGGCACCCCGATACACTGCAAGAGCCGGCCCTGGGGGGGTGGCGGTCCCCAGGGTCATCATTGGCTCTAGAGGGGCCACGCGGCCCCCCTCCCACCAATTTTGAAAGCCCCGGGTGATGGTGGTCCCCGGGGGCTGGGAGGTCCGTCACGGATGACCCAATTTACATATTTAGAGCCCCGGGGTGGTGGCGGTCCCCCTGGGAGTGTGGGGGGTATTTTTTTTTTTAAATACACAAACCCCAGGCCGTGAGCCCCCCACAAATATTTTCACAAAGCCCCGGGGGTGGCGGTCCCCGGGGCTTGGGGGGGCCTTTGAGCCCCCCCAGCCATTAATTTTTGAAGCCCCGGGGGGTGGCAGTCCCCGGGGCTGGTGAGGCAGAGAACCCCCCACATATTTACATAAAGCCCGGGGGTGGTGGTCCCCGGGGCTGGGGGTCCCTTTGGGCCCCCCAACCCAATACATACATAGCCCCCAGGATTTGGCCCCCTGGGGGCAAATTAGCAATGAAGCACGGGAGCCCGCGCTTTGTTTTATTTTTTATCGGCAGGATCCGCACTCCCAGCGCGGATTTTGCCGATTTAAAAAAAAAACCCTGAGCAGGCCTTGGGGGTCAGGGTGTTTCTACCCTGCCCCCTTTTTGCGTTCAGCACATTTTTTTCTTAGGTTTCTTGTGCCTCGGTTCTACCGAGGCACAAGATGGATGCCAACACTTCCTGGTTTGAAGTGTTGACAGCCAATTAGCATACAGCTCGTGCTCGGCAGGGTGCCGGATCCTCCAAAGCCATAGATATATCAATGATTTTATTTTTGATTTTCTCAGCAACTACTGAACGGATTTGCACCATTTAAGCAAAAGGCACGAGTGTGAACCAAGGTCTACCTTTCTGCCAAATTTGGTGTAATTCCGTTCAGCAGTCCGGGCTGTAGCTGCGACTAACGGTCCCTATGGAAAATTGCATGGGGAAAACACGTTTTGGGAGCCCCCTTTTTTCTCGGCCCCCGCTTGACGAATCACCCTGAGACGTTCAGGATAGGAGTGGACCAGAGCGGGCCACGACTTTTGAAATTTCGCGAAGATTCGTCAACCAACGCCAAAGTTATTCCAAATAGAATGTTGCGGATTTCCTATGGATAATAGGTCCTAACTATAACTACCTACTGGCGACTGCCAGTAGGTAATATATATATATATATATATATTCCACAGCAGGATCCCAGGGGTACCACCATCCAAAGAAAGGCGCAACACCAGGAAACAGACTCCAAAGGCAAAGTTGAGAGTTAAATGATGATTTATTCAAGCATCAAGTGTCCAAATGACGCATTTCGGCCGCCAGACATGCGGCCTTGATCACATAGCGCTGTACCGGTGAATGAGTGGTATTTATATATAGTGTGAGTGGCAGTGTTTTTACTATGTTCATTGCAATGACTGAGTAGTTTTGCAGCGTGTGACTGTGGGCAAGACGCAGTAAAGCACATGTGTGACATCATGTTTTACCACAGTTAGTAACACCAGTGTAAACAGACTATAAAACTGTCAACTAACTGCTGAAGCCGGTGATTTTCTCAGTCCTCTCGCACATGCATCATGGAAGCTGGTACAAGAGCATATGGCATTCCCAGATGCAGCCAACTGATCATGTAAGTACACTTTAAAACGGAAAGCACGTCCCTCGTAAGCAATCATGTTAATGTTACCGATTGCTCACAACTAGAAACGCGAGACCTAGCACAACAGTGTGTGTGTCCGTGACTCACTGCTCTCGGCGCGTCTCATGAAGCACAAAGTGAAAGCGCTGCATGTGAGCAAAGGCTAGTGATAAGATGTGTGCGTCTAGCCCCGGTACAGTAAAAATGCAAACAAACTAAATAACTGCATAAATGCAAAACAAAGCTGCCACTTAATACAACAAAAGTTGAAACTGTGAGTGAGGGTGAAATGTGCACATAGGTGTGTATATACATGTTGAGGAAGGTGTGAGTGCGCATATAGGCCAAAATATATAAGTGTGGTGTTTGTACCTCCTCAAGAGCATTTGAGTGACATAAAAATGCATAGAATGTACTAATAAAAAATGTGTGAAAGCGCAGGAAATATTCTAGAGTCTGCCAGTGTTTGTTCAATGTATCCCTTGCAATGAAGCAATGGGTGTATAGCATAGCGTATTGTGAAAAAGTGACATTCTAATTCATAATCATATGCAAACATGGTCTAAATACATGTGGTGCCATTCCTGCCGTAGCATTGGTTACAAGCCTGTAGTGCCTATGCTTAAAGACCAACTATAGACAACCAAAATGACAGTATGAATACTGGGTATTCTCTTCGTGGTTGCACATAGCCTGATGACAGGAAACCCAACTCTATGTGAATATTGAGAGTACACAGGTAAAGCCTGATATAAACAGTGAAATATATACAAGTGATAACATTAATATACAGTTTCAATGCGATGGTATGATCACTAAGGGTGTGAATGCAATGTTATGTTACAGGAAATGGTGCAGATCCTCCGTGGTGTTGAGACCAGCGGGCGCCTTGGTGTTAAATTGCAGAAAATATCTACTCTGCAATTGCCTCAAAAGCTTCTCCCTGTTGCCACCCCGTCTCAGTGGTGGGACGCAATCAATGACTGAATAACGGAGCAGCTCTAGATTGTTATGATGCATCTCCTGAAAATGCCTTGCTACGGGGTAGGCTGGGTCATTGTTGACTATCGCTCTGAGGTGCTGGAGAATTCGCAGGTGCACTTGCAATTTAGTGCTCCCGATGTAACGCAGCCTGCAGTTACATTCGAGAATGTACACCGCAAATTCCGTTCTGCACGTGAGTCTATGTCTGATGGTAAGTGGCGCATGTCTAAAGGCTGAGTCTACCTTCGTGATGTTCTTACCAAACCTGCATGCCCTGCAACTCTGGCATTTAACAAAACCCTTTTTGTCTGCTAGCCAATTCTCTGACGTGGCGATCTCCGGACTGTTTCTGACTAGTGCATCCCTCATGGAAAAAGCTCTTCTGTATGTGATGTCAAGTTTGTGGGCTACTACAAGTCCTAGTGCGGGGTCTGATTTAAGGATACCCCAATGCTTGTTGATTACTGCTCTGATAGCTCTTTCCTCAGTGTTGTGCGTTGTAATCAATCTCGGGGTGACTAGGCTATTTGGCTCATTTAGTATGTTGGTCGCACTGGTGACCTCAGGGGTGGATGGGACCACTAACAATGACAATGGCTTTACGTATGACAGCCGCTGAGTAACTGCGTGCCTTGAATCTTTTGGCTGCTTGCCCCTGGCACTCAAGGAGATCTTCATGGGTACTGCAAATTCTGGCCAATCGTAACATCTCCCCATAGGGAATGCTGGTTATGAGGTGCCTAGGGTGAAGCTGGAGGCGTGCAGTATGGAGTTTCCTGCGGTAAGCTTACGGTGAAGCTTGGAATGCAAAGCGCCATTGGCGATGTACAGATTGACGTCCAAGAATTCTCTAGAGGTGGCACTAATGTTGGCATTGAATTCCAAATTAAGATCATTGTCATTGATCTCACTAATGAAAATTCTAGCACTGTTAACATCACCTCGCCAAATCAAAAATAAGTCGTCTATGTAACGCAGCCAAGACACAATGTTGTTATTGAAAGCTAGCTGGTGCTTGACCATGAGAACCCGCTCCTCCCACCAGCCAATATGTAAACATGCGTAGCTGGGCGAGAAGCAGGCTCCCATGGCCACGCCCCTGAGTTGCTGGTATACCTTCCTATTGAACATGAAAAAATTATGTGTGAGACACCAGTCAATTAGAAACAAAATGAGTTTGTTGTGTTTGTGACAATTGATGGGGTCTATTACCCAAGAAGTATTTGCATGCAGCTAGACCATCATGGTGACGTATGCTGGTATACAGCAATGTAATGTCCATGGAAATTAGCAAATAGTCCTCGTGCCAAGGAATGTCTTTTACTTTGAGCAAGAAATCACTGGTGTCTCTGAGGTAGGTTGTCTGGCTGGATACAAGCTCTTGGAGGAAAAAATCCACATACTTGGAAATATTTTCGCAGATGCTTTTTCTGGCCGAGATGATGGGTCGACCAGGAATGGGGGTCACGTTTTTGTGCACTTTCGGTAGAAAGTAAAGAATAGGGAGGACTGGAGTCTTAATGTTAAGGAATGCACATTCTTCTTTGCTCAACTGGCCCTGAGATCTGAACTCATTGAGGTGTTTCCTAAGTTCCTTATTACTGCTAGCCATTTCATTGTGGTTAGGGAGCCTGTAGCAAAGGTTATCGCTCAGATGTCTGTTAGCTTCTTCCAGATACAAATTGCGTTGCCACAGCACAATGTTCCCTCCTTTATCCGCCTTGTTGATGATGACTTCATTATTGCTTTGTAGTTTTTTCATAAGTTTGTTGTATTTGAGACTCTGCATGCATTTTCCGGTAGCACGCCTCCTGGTTTTGAGGTGTAGCGCCTTGAGCTCATCAATGATGACATCACTGTATATGTCAATCGCATCCCTCGGCATCATTGGGGTAAAGGTGGAGTGCGGCTTGAAAGGGCTAGGGATTCGGCATGAACTTTCAATACCCTCATCATGTAGAAGTTGTTGAGTAGGCCTCGGTGTACAAGGCACTGCTAGTTCACCCAAGATGTGCAATGTCGGGATGTCCGCCACCGTGAGTGGCTGCTCAACTGTTTGACCAGCAGGTACCGGGTCGATAGTGGTGGCATTGCTTTGTTTGAGTCTGAAAAATGTTATCAATTTGAATTTTCTAATGAATTTGAAGACGTCAATCCGGGTGTTGCTGTAATCAAATGAGCTTTCAGGGCAAAAGGTGAGGCCCAACGTGAGGAGCTGTTTTTCCGCTTCAGTGATATATATATATATATTCACTGAAAAAAACATAGGTTTCAGGCATGTTATAGTTAGAAATTAGCATTTAAAAAACCTTAGAAATTCACTGAAAAAACCATGTTGCAACACCAATTGGTGTAAAACTTTTCATTGCTATGTCATTCACTCGTTTGATCTATACAACCATGCTTGAAATAGAAATAAAAAATTGGTGGTCTCACGGCCTCAGAGTATCTCTGTTGCTGCTAAGAACTGTCTGTACACTAACATTACATCTATTGCAACGTTGGTATACTAAGCTATGAGCATGTCTATACCCTGAACTTTTGTGATACTGTGAAAATAATAAAAATGATTGCAACGAAAAACATATTGCAACACTACTGAGAAATACTAGTACTCTCCCTTTCAAATTAACCATGCTTTGCCATTCTATGCATTGCTATATAGAAAGCAGAAATCAAATGCAAATGAGTTCCAGAGACTGTGTGGGAAATCATTTATAGAGTGGCTCATGAATATTTATGTTCCAGGCCTCATTAAATAATATGTGCATTTCTGAATTATACTTTTTAATAGTACTTTTCTTTCCAATTAGGTCCATAGAGTTTGATTCATAATGAAATCATTGTACCTTTATCCACCCTTTATTCACTTTGGAAGAGGGACTCATATTTTTCTATTTTAGAAGAGAATTGTGTGCTGGACTGAGTAGCAACCCCTTCAAAATGGATCACTGACATAATATCGACTACAAAAATATAGACTTACAAAAATATCGATGCCAAAATATAGAATACCAAAATATCGACTCCCTATCTCCAAACAGGTAAGTACAAAAATATAGAATCCAAAATATCGTTGTAAATAATATAGTTAGTCAAAATATCGAATTTTTTAAATGTTTTAAAAGTAATGTAAAATTAATGAAATAATACATATAATTAACTGACACATACTTAAAAATACTTAAATAACATTAAAATTAATAAATAATTAATGTAAGTAAAAAAACATAATTAATAAATATATATTAACGTAATATTTATTAAAAATATTCAATATTTTCTGAGTAGGATAGCGGGCGGGTAAAATTTACTATTACCACTCCAGTAAGTGCAATAGTAGGGAAAGCGTTGGATAGCGGGAGGGTAAAAATTACTATTCCCACTCCAGAGAGTGCAACAGTAGGGAAAGCGTTGGATAGCGGGAGGGTAAAATTTACTATTCCCACTCCAGTGAGTGCAACAGTAGGGAAAGCGTTGGAGAGCGTAGGGATAAAAATTACTATTCCCACTCCAGAGAGTGCAACAGTAGGGAAAGCGTTGGATAGCGGGAGTGTCAAATTTACTATTCCCACTCCAGTGAGTAAAACAGTAGGGAAAGCGTTGGATAGCGGTAGAGTAAAAATTTACTATTCCCACTCCAGAGAATGCAACAGTAGGGAAAGCGTTGGATAGCGGGAGGGTAAAAATTACTATTCCCACTCCAGAGAATGCAACAGTACGGAAAGCGTTGGATAGCGGGAGGGAAAAAATTACTATTCCCACTCCAGAGAGTGCAATAATAGGGCAAGTATTGGATAGCGTAGGGGTAAAAATTACTATTCCCACTCCAGAGAGTGCAACAGTAGGGAAAGCGTTGGATAGCGTAGAGATGAAAATTACTATTCCCACTCCAGAGAGTGCAACAGTAGGGAAAGCGTTGGATAGCGGGAGGGTAAAATTTACTATTCCCACTCCAGTGAGTGCAACAGTAGGGAAAGCGTTGGATAGCGTAGGGGTAAAAATTACTATTCCCACTCCAGAGAGTGCAACAGTAGGGAAAGCATTGGATAGCGGGAGGGTAAAAATTACTATTCCCACTCCAGAGAATGCAACAGTACGGAAAGCGTTGGATAGCGGGAGGGAAAAAATTACTATTCCCACTCCAGAGAGTGTAATAATAGGGCAAGTATTGGATAGCGTAGGGGTAAAAATTACTATTCCCACTCCAGAGAGTGCAACAGTAGGGAAAGTGTTGGATAGCGGGAGAGTAAAATTTACTATTCCCACTCCAGTGAGTGCAACAGTAGGGAAAGCGTTGGAGAGCGTAGGGGTAAAAATTACTGTTCCCACTCCAGAGAGTGCAACAGTAGGGAAAGCGTTGGATAGCGTAGGGATAAAAATTACTATTCCCACTCCAGAGAGTGCAACAGTAGGGAAAGCGTTGGATAGCGGGAGTTCAAAATTTACTATTCCCACTCCAGTGATTACAACAGTAGAGAAAACGTCTAATGGCGTAGGGGTAAAAATTACTATTCCCACTCCAAAGAGTGCAACAGTAGGGAAAGCGTTGGATAGCGTAGAGATAAAAATTACTATTCCCACTCCAGAGAGTGCAACAGTAGGGAAAGCGTTGGATAGCGGTAGGGTAAAAATTACTATTCCCACTCCAGAGAGTGCAACAGTAGGGAAAGCGTTGGATAGCGGTAGGGTAAAAATTACTATTCCCACTCCAGAGAGTGCAATAATAGGGAAAGCATTGGATAGCGTAGGGGTAAAAATTACTATTCCCACTCAAGTAAGTGCAAATGTAGGGAAAATAATAAATTAATATTTTGTTAAAAATGTATTAATTATTAATACCAAAACAAGTATTACAATTAATTACCAATCACACAAGATTTAATAATTGATTATTTATAAATACCAATATATTTTTGGTTAATTAATTACCTATTAATAATTAATTAACAACCAATTGTTTTTCAATAACAAACATTAATAAATGCTAATAATACCAATTTTTTACAATTATATTACTTCCCACCATATTCCCCTATAAACACACTACCCGCTACAAATATTAAATTAATACAATTAACATAATTATCAATTAAACAATTAATACAAATTAATTACCAATTAATACAAATTATTTACCAATTAATAATTAATCAACAACCAATTAATTTTCAATACCAATTAATAATTAACTAATAACAATTAAATTACTTCCCACCCTATTCCCCTATAAACCCACAACCCACTACAGAAGTAAACCGCTAAATTAAATTAAAGATATATTAATTAACAATATACACACATCAATTAAATAATTAATTATTTGCAATTATATTACTTCCCACCATATTCCCCTATATACACACTACCCACTACAAATATTAAATGAATACAATTAACATAATTATCAATTAAACAATTAATACAAATTAATTACCAATTAATACAAATTATTTACCAATTAATAAATAATCAACAACCAATTAATTTTCAATACCAATTAATAATTAACTAATAACAATTAAATTACTTCCCACCAAATTCCCCTATAAACCCACAACCCGCCACAGAAGTAAAACGCAAAATTAAATTAAAAATAATTAATAATTCCTATAAATTATTATTTAATGTACTATAATTAAATTACTTCCCACCCTACTCCCCTATAAACCCACAACCCGCTACGGAATTAAATTACACAAAAATAAAATAACATAAAATTCATTACTTTAAAAATATACTAACATACATTACAATATTAATACATACTTTTAACACATATACTAACACTTAAAACACTATAAAAAATTCGATATTTTTAACAACTATATTATGACTGTCGATATTACTTACTTCTATATTATTGCAATCGATATTTCTTACCTGTTTTTCGATATTCTTCACCACTATATTTTGGCAATTCGATATTCTGTCCATTCTATATTTAAAACTCGATATTCTGTCCACTCGATATTTTTTTTTCGATATTATGTCTATTTACCCTTCAAAATCACTTAGGAAAATTGTCAATTCATTTCATTTGAAAGTTATCATCTAAAGTGAGTCTGCTAACTTGACTTTTGGATAATAAATAAAGGTGTGGCTCTGCAGTGCTAGTTCAATTTCATAAACACATTGGCACTAGTACCGTCAGTCATCTAAGGGCAGTGGTTAATGTGTGATGGTGGTTGTAGGTACTTTGCACCATCAATGATTTTTGTTGACAGGAAATTGTTTTTTATCATCTTACTTTGACCCAGCACAGGAGAGAAAAAGGAAGAAAAGGGAGACAGCTGGCGGAAGAGAAAAAAAGGAAGTCCATGAAAAAAGGAGAAACTTGAGATGAAAAAGAATCTCTTCAAGAGAGAGCTAAAAGACAGGAATTGTAGGGTGGCAGAAGAAGTAGGAGGAGGTACAAAGATGTGGAACAAAATCTAAGAAGCATTGATATTTGTCAACCACGGCATGTGGCACTACGGATGGAAGGTTCTTAAGAAAGTCTTTGAGTTTTTGGACTAATTGTTTTAACAACTGAATGATATTTTGAGTACTAAATATTTTGGAATTTTTACTGAAGTATATCGTTATCAGCTCTCAAGGATAACATCTGTTTGCAGCCAGTGACATGCAGAAAAGAAGTTATAACATATATGTTATAGCCCAATTAGGTGGGCATAAATTTAAATTTGAAGAAAGTGCATAGTATATTTAAATGATTTACATTATTTTCATAATAACTTTTTTCCCTATTCAACAGGTTTAAAAATTGGTAATCATTTGCAATCATTTCGAGATTTACATTTTCAACATTGTTTTGATGCAGTTTATCCTGTTTTCCTTCCTAGGTATTATTAAGGTTTAGTGCATGAATGTATTTTACATTGCACAAAGTGCCTGATTTAGAGTTTGGCAGACAGGGGGCTTTTCTACAAATGAGTCGGAGTGCTCTGTCCACCGAATTGAAAGTCCACCGGCTCTATTTAGGGTTTACTGAACCATCACCTTTCTGCCAATGGTGGCTCTGCTGGTTCTGCACTTGACTCCTCGCATCAACAACCTAACTGACTTGGGGATATTTGTGTAAGTACAGCAGACCATCCACCCTATTTAAAGCAGGCAGTTTGATATACTATTTCTTTCTCTTCAAGACTGCCTGGTCCCCCACCCCCCAGACCCTGAGGAAAAACTCTCAGTGTGTCAACTTCCACCATGGGGTTTGTTTTGTAAAATAAAAAAGTTTTCTGAGTGGCTGGATGAAACATGGTGGCCACTCAGCAAACTTTAATACCTTCAGAAGAGTCACCGTCACAACAGCTCCTTTAAGGGCATAGAGAATATGTTGTTTCCTAAAATAACCGGTATGGCTAATGTGTCGCAAATAAAATTGAGCTACTTGGCAGTTATGTTTCGGTGAACAACCTCCCTATTTTCCACAGTAGGAGCTACAACGTGTTCTTATAGCTATTAAGTCACATATGGCAATATCTGTCTTAGCCAAGTCCCTGAAAAAACAAATGCTGCTCATTACAATGTAACTGTTTTCAGAAAGGTGCAAAACTCATCTCATTAATATTGATGCAAAACGACTCTGATTGCAACTCATTGCAGTTTAAGTTTAAACCTTATCGAATGTGGGTATATGGGGTATATCAGAACTGGGATTCCACTTCACCTTTGCTGGTCATCATGAAGGTCAGTGGTCTCTTTGGAAAGTGAAGTGATTGCCAAAAAAGTATGTGTTTTTGAAGACCACATTACTCCTAACAGTTCAATCTCAGTCCTTGCAAGTTGTACATTCTTTTGCAACATTCTATAACCAATAAATTTGAATTTGAATACGGATTTATAAAGCGCGTAGCTACCCTGGGGCGTCCCAGCGCTGTCAGTCGACGTATTGTTCCGGAGGGGGGGGAAGAGGAGGTGAAGAATTATGGGAAGAGCCATGTTTTTAGTTGCCTACGGAAGGCAAGTAGGTTGTGTTCTCTTCGGATGGAAAGTGGAAGGGAGTTCCACAGTTTTGGAGCATTGTAGGAGAACAATCGCCCCCAGAGCGGGCCTTTTTTATTCAGGGGACGCTGGCCAGAGAGAGGGAGTCTGATCTGAGTTGTCTGTTAGACTGATGGGGTTTGATGAGGGATCTCAGGATCGGCGGGCCTCTGCCTTGCATTATTTTGTGTGAAATGCAAAGGGTCTTAAAGGTGATCCTTTCCTTAATCGGGAGCCAGTGTAGGCTTTTGAGGGCCGGTTTGGCGGAGCATCTGGATGTGGTCCCGGTTAGGAGTCTGGCAGCCGCGTTTTGGGTGTATTGCAGTCTGTTAATGACCGATGCAGGGGCCCCTAGATAAAGGGTGTTTCCGTAATCTAGTCTGGAGTTCACCAGCCCCTGCATGAGCAATTTCCTGGACTGGAAGGGGATCAAGTGGAGGATCTTCCGCGCTGTTTGAATGAGACCGAAGCAGATGCCTGTGGTTTTTCTGGCCTGGGCTTTAAAGTTGAGCTCTTGGTCCAACCAGATACCAAGGCTCTTGACTTCTGATTTGGGGGTGGGAGGTGATCCCATGCAGACTGGCCAAGAGAGGGAAGGAGGGAGTTTGCGTGGGTTTCCCAAGAGGAGGATCTCGGATTTCTCTCCGTTTAATTTCAGGCGTGATTCGCACATCCAGTGGAAGATGGTCTCAAGACAAGCTGCCAGATTGTCCAGGCTTTTACTCGACTGGTGTAAGGACACCACCAGTTGGGTGTCATCGGCATACATGACTGTTTTTATGCCGAATGGGGCTATAATGTCCTCTAGGGGGGACATGTAGACGTTAAAAAGTGTGGGGCTCAGGGAGGAGCCCTGGGGGACCCCACACTGGAGAGGAAGAGCTCTTGACATAACTGTGCCATCGGACACCTGAAAGGTTCTGCCTTCAAGGAAGGATTTGATCCAGGACAGGGCTGTGCCTGAAACTCCTACCAAGCTGAGCCGGTGGATGAGGATGGCATGATCCACTGTGTCGAAGGCGGCACTCAGATCGAGGAGGATCACTGCCACTGATCCTCCTGCGTCTATGATGGTTCTTGCCTCCTCGACCACGGCTAGTAGTGCGGTGTCTGTTCCTTGTCCAGGTCTAAACCCTGTCTGGGATTGGCGCAGGAGATTGTTGGTTTCCAAGAAGAGGGATAGTTGGTGGTTGACAATTCGCTCGGCCACTTTGCTGATGGCCGGGAGGAGAGAAATGGGTCTAAAGTTGGATAGGTCTGTTGGATCGAGGTGGGGCTTTTTAAGAAGTGCCCTGACTGTAGCTTTCTTTCAGTTGGCTGGAACAATGCCTAGTGCTAGGGAAGCGTTAATCAGGTGGGTGAGTGGAGGGGCGACAGTGGCGGCGACCAGTTTTAATTTGCTCATAGGAGCTGGATCTGATGGAGCCCCGCTCTTCACGGATTGTAAAGTGGTCAGGAAAAGTTCTGTGGTGACCTGGGAGAATGTTTGGTGGCATGGAGCCTCTGCATAAGGGAGGGGGGGTAGCGGGGAGTTGGGAGGTAATGGGAGATGGGAGGGATTTGAGGATATTATTAATTTTTGTTGCAAAGAACTCAGCTAGCTGGTTGCATCTGGTGCCCGATTGGTCTGGTGTGGGCAAAGGGTCTGGGGTTTTAGTGAGAAGGCGAACGATGCGATAGGTTTCTTTGGCAGAGTTAGCTGCAGCTAATATTTTTTTCTTGAAGAAGGTTGCCTGGGTGTTTTTTATACAGGTTTTGTAGTGCTTCATGGCGGACCTGTATTCGTTTTTGCTTTCAGTCGCCCAGTCCTTTCTCCAAAGGCGCTCAAGCTTTTTGCACTTTTTCCTGAGTTGGCGTAGTTCTTGGGTGAACCACGGAGATTTGGGGGTTTTCTTCTTACTGGGGAGGGGTTTCATGGGAAGGATAGCATCAAGGGATTGATCGATCCAGCCGCGTAGTTGAACGTCTGCTCTGGAGGGGTCTGGGTCCAGCACTGGTGAGGTAGAGGCAAGTGCTTGGGCCCAAGAGGCCGTATCCAGTTTTTGCCACGGGCGGGATGGTGCTTGGGGAGGAGGTCTCTCCGGTGCTTCAGCCGAACGTTGAAGCTTAAAGGGGATTAAGAAATGGTCTGACCAGGGGACAGGTATGGGGGTATTCACGACTAGTCTCGTGAGGTTAGTGAATATAGGGTCCAACAGGTGGCCCTTAGAATTGGTAGGCTGGTTGCTTTTCAAGTGGAGATTAAGGGAGGCTAGGTCTTCTTTAAGGTCGACGGCTGTTTTGTTTGTTAGGTCATCGAAATGGAAATTTAGGTCTCCTAAGACCGTAAAGTTAGGGGTCAGGCAAGCAAGAGAGGAGATGGATTCCACAAGGGAGTTGCAGAAAAGTCGTTGCTGTCCTGGGGGACAGTAGACTAATATCCCCGAGAGGGTTGTGGATGGTGGCAAGTGGATAGAGAACTGGGCCTTTTCACAGTCCTGAATTGGGCTGTCCTTAAAATAGCAAGCCAGGTGATCACGGTAGATGATTGCTATCCCACCTCGAGTCCCGGAGGTTCTGTCCTGGTGTTTGATAAGGTAGCCCGGGGGGAGTGTTTGGATTATGTCTGGGTCAGAGTTGGGGTTGATCCAAGTTTCGGAGAGAAAGAGGATCTCGATCTCAGAATCCTGCAGGAGCATGTTGATTTCTGCTTGGTGTTTCGGGAGGGATCTGCAATTGAGTAGAGCCATATTGAGCCAGCGTGGTTTCAGGGGGAGTCGTGGAGTGAGCCTATATGGACAGTTTGCGCAGCAGGAATGTCCATCCTTTAGGGAGATAATGCTGCGACAGGGAGTGGAGGGAGAGCCCCTGAGTTTGAGGAGGGTTTCCTGGGTATATCTCAGGGGAGAAGGTGTGGCCGAAGCAGGGGTCCTGGGCTCAGGATTCGGCGTGCAGACGGCGCTCCCGCTGCGATCGTCCGCTGCGCTTCCGGCAGATGCACATGGTTTATGCGGAAGGAAGAGGGTGGAGGGGGCGTGGCCTGAAAAAGGGGCGTGGCCTCTGTCCTCGCCGGTAATGGCGTCAGGAGGAGTGTTCAGGTCAGGCTTCGCGGCAGCGCTAGAGTCCGCTGCGCGGGCCGATCAGGGGCGAGCAAGTGCACGGAAATGCTTTGCAAGCGTGGTGAGTTTAAAAACACAAAGTTAAGTGACAATAGATTTTGTTTTTAAAAATAGCGCAAATTCGCACTCCCGGCTTCCGCCTCAGGAGATAGGTTGCTTGTGGTTATGGCGCTTGTAATCAGCGTCTTTTGTACCAGCGGCAGTGGGTGTGGCCTGAAAAAGGGGCGTGGCCTCTGTCCTCGCCGGTAATGACGTCAGGAGGAGTGTTCAGGTCAGGCTTCGCGGCAGCGCTAGAGTCCGCTGCGCGGGCCGATCAGGGGCGAGCAAGTGCACGGAAATGCTTTGCAAGCGTGGTGAGTTTAAAAACACAAAGTTAAGTGACAATAGATTTTGTTTTTAAAAATCACGCAAATTCGCACTCCCGGCTTCTGCCTCAGGAGGTAGGTTGCTTGAGATGAGCTTGCACTGATTATTGTCCATGATGTAATGGCATTCAATTAGACAATTGTTGGAAATGGCCTTTTTGCAGGCTTATGCTCAAGTGTTTTTGCTTCTTCCTCCGATTTTTCCTGACATGTTTTTGTTGGCTTTAGAACTCTGGGCACTTTCCTATTGCTAATCAGTGCCAAAGTGCTTATGTGTAAATTATGATTATTATTGGTTATAGATGTTTGGCATATTTGACTTACTGGTAAGACCATAGCAAAGTGCACGGTGTGTGCCAGGGCCTGTAAATCAAATGCGACTAGTGGGCTTGCAGCACTGGTTGTGTCACCCAATGGGTACCCCTGAAAATGTGTCTCAGATCTACTGCTGTAGTGTCTGCAGGAGTAGTTGTAAACTGCCATGTTGCCTTGGCAAGTTCACCAAATTGCCAGGCCCCACCTTCCCTTTTCTTACATGTAAGGCACCCCTATGTTAGGCCCAAGGTACCCCGATGAGCAGGATGCAGTCTATGTGAAAGGTAGGACATGTACTGGTGTGTGTGGCATGTCCTGATAGTGAAATACTGTGTATTTTGTTTTTCACTATTGAAAGGCTATCGGTCCCATAGGCTAACATTGGAGCTGCTTTGTAACATCTTATAAGTATAACTTTCCATTGGGACAAGATAAGGAAATGGATTTTAGGCTTTCTAAACTCAGAATTTAATAACACATCTTTTGGTAAAGATGGTTTTTAAAGTGTGTGTTTGAAAATGCCACTTTTAAAAAGTAGGCTTTTCTTGTTTAGCTATCCTGTGGGCCTCTGCTGGTTTGTGTATTGACTGTCTGGTTTTGGAGTGACAGGAGCTAGGGATGTGCATTCATTGTAGACAGCCACAAGGTTGAGGTGTGTCCTGCCTTTCCTGGGTGACTCATGGCCAGGCTGAATAGAGCTTGTCTGAATTTAGAGTGGTGGAAGGAGTTTCACTAGTACTTGAATAGGCTGTGTCTTCTCTTCACAATGCTGTCTCCACTGTTAGATCCACTGTGACTCCTTAGGATCCGGGCGAAGCACAAAGGGGTCCACCTCCCAACATCCCTAACTCTGAATAATGCCACACAGAGTATTAAGGCAATCAGGCGAGGGAAAGGAATTAGGGTAGGAACAGCGGGGATGAGGAGATCTGTAACAAAAGAACACACAGTTAACACAATGCCTCCACACCTCTGCTACACTCATATGATCTCACTATCCCTGTCTATTACCTGGGGAGCCGCTATTCAATGATACGACAGTCCCATGTACCAACATAGAGATACGTCTCTCCCGTAAGAATGCTGCATACCTACAATGATAAAGCAAGACAGGTCAAACCACCATCAATCATGCTAGCAGCCAAAACACGAGCACTCTGCCTTATACATACCCATAATCATTCCTTTCCTGCTCAAACATAATGTGTATCAAAAAGGAGAAGGCTTCCGATGCATCCCCCATCAGCCTTAAGTAGTCCCAAACTCAGAAGCCAAAGTAAGTCAAAGTAAGAGCTTCCCTGAATATGCGGAAATGTCACCTGAACGTCTGCTCCTGAGGCGTGATGTAGATCTGGTGAAAGCCCCGCATAGAGTTCCAAAGCTCAGTCCATAATCCCACAACCTTATTCCTGTAAAGGAGGGGAGCCAGGGAGGCCGGGCAGGACAGCGCTTACGTCAGCGCTCTCTACTGCCCTACAAAGTACCAAGACGTCAGGAGCCACAACAAAGGGGGGAGCCAGATAGGCCAGGCAGTGCAGCGCTTACGTCAGCGCCTTCTTACTGCCCTATGAAGCACCAACACACCAGGAGCCACAAGGACAGCAGCGTGTGTCTCAGCGGGGGGCCTGGTGACGGGCTCCAAATCGTAGAAGCGCTTCCAATAGCATTGCCTTGGGAACGAGTCGTGTTTCCTAGCCCAATGCCCAGAGGCCAGGGGGGCTAACAGCAGAGACGGCAGCGCTTACCCCAGCGCGCGGTCTATTCGCAAGTGTTCCACTCATTCAGCGCTTCCCTCAGCGCAGGATATCTTCAGATGGCACGGGGGGTCTCGCGACCCACCGCTTCGGGAACCTGGAAGCTGTGGATCCTCACGGCAAGGAAATTGTCAGAATTACGCACGTGGATGCCTTGCGCTGCCGGGTAATGACGAGGAATCCCCGCCCATCAAACGGCGGGGTATCTGGGAATTGTAGTCTTACTCCCTACGCGTTGGTAGGCGCCTAGACTCAGCACCTGACATCCACCTCCGATGGTCAAGCTGCACCTCAGAGGACAGAACTGGTTTGGACTGGGCTCAGAGACCCTTGCCACAAATAGAAAATGTGGTATAAGTATTGGACCTTAAACCCCAGAGAATTAGATTTCTTCTGGAATCAAGAGGAACCACTGTCAATGAGAAGAGCTTGAGAGCTGTGAGTGAAGTATCGCCCCTTTGCTATGTGTGCTTTGCTGGGTTGGCCTGCAGTTACTGCTTCTGCCAAGGAGATGACAAAGGACTGGACTTTGCTGTGTATCCTGTAGTTTCTCCAAGGGCTTGTGTGTGCCTGCCTCCTTTTAAGAAGTCTCAGGGTCACAAAAGACTTCCTGCAAATCTGCTGGTGCTGCTCTACTCTGCCATCTGTGAGTCCTACCTTTGCCTGAGATGCCTCCCTCTTGTCCAGGAGCGCAAAACTATGGTGTGTGGTGTCACTGAGGGCCGCACTGATGGCAGCAGGGTTGCGGTAGGGGGTCTGCGTGGGTCAGAGAATGTTAAAAGGAGGTCTGAAAAAGGTTTTAAAAAATGGGCAAGCTTTTCTTTGCCGGTTAATAAATTCTTTCCCGTTTATTTAACATTTTTTTCTGAATATTAGTGCTCAGCAACTAAACAGCAGCACGTGATGCGATTTACCGGGGGGGGCACATGTAAAGGTCAAGAGGGTCGCAAGCGGCCCCGGGCTGTACTTTGAGTATAACTGCTCCAGTGAAAGGGCCTCAGAAGTGGGTTCTGAAGCTAATCTCTGCAAGAACCACAGCAAAGCCTCTCAGAACTGACGCCGGATGGTGCAAAGCTTTGCCAAGTCCCACCGCACAGCTGCAAGCCTCTCGGAACCGACATCGGATGACGTAAAGCTTCGCGAAGCCCTGCCACAAAGTTGCAAGCCTCTTGGAACCGATGCTGGACAATGCGAAGCCTCACCTCGCCGCGCAGCCCCCAGCACCAACGCCAGACAGCACGAAGCCTCACAAATCGACGCATCACCTCCAGTCTGTCACTCATCGTACCTGTGCACCAACTTTTTCCAAGCATCACCTGCAGACCAGAACAATCTTGGATTTCAAAGACTCACTTCCCCCTACAGTCAGGATTCGATGTATCACTACTCCTGCGTTCAGCAGAACTGCCAAATCGCCTTCCAAAGGACTCAGGAACTGATGCATCGCTGTGTTTTCTAGCGCTTCCCTTCTCTGCGGCTCTTTGACCTTGTGAATTTGGATGCATCTACCGGTACTTTGGTGTAACATCCTGCATCCATTGTTTTCTATGGACCAAGTTGCTTGAACCTTTGAAAATCATATTTTGACGCCCCACACCGGATTTCTTTACCACCAGCTGCACCGGGTGCCAGGAACTTCATCACCATGCCTCCTTTGCGGCCAACTCGCCAATGACAACGCCCGCTGCTCCAGGAGGCACTTTTAAAAAGCTTAGAGGGCTCCCGCAGCATGGAATGCACGCAGGCGTGCTGGGGCCACTCCCGGGCAAAGCCCGGGCCAAGGGGGGCTAATCTGCGCCCATCAAAGCAAGGATAAGGCTGGGCTGGGCCACCGCTCTGCGCCTGTCATAGCCTGGATAAGGCTGGGCTGGGCCACCCCCCTAAGGCCTACAGTGGACGAGCTTGGTATCTACGACAGCTCCACGACAGCCTCACGGCCCAAGGTACAGTGGCTCCTCCTTACTTTAATGTTAAGAGAGTAGTGGCTGGTCGTGTTTGCCTGGTATAAGGAACGCTTGTCTACTCTGCTTCCTTCATTTCTGCGGTTGATCTACATTCCCCTTCCAGTTAGGTTCTTACAATGGTTAAGAGAAAGGGGGCTCTAAGTGTTTCCAGCATGTTACAACCCCCCCATACACACTCGACAATAGACAATTATTTAACTCGAGCTTTGGACATGGTTTCAAACGAGACTCGGCTGGTAGAACGTCACCTTTCCCTTACAACTGAAGAGATCACTCTTCCACAGATTAATCAAAGTTGTTGTGACCCATTACTATCTCATAGCACCCTAGGGTTAAAAAGCCCTCCAGAGGAACCAAGGACCCTGACCTGCTCTACGACACAGGTCTATAGTGTGGGTGTAAGCCCAGCCTGCGTGGGTGTTGTGCCTGGAGGAGGACCTGAGTCTGGCCCAACATGCACAGATGGTGGCATCCAGCTGTGTGACCAGTTGTGCATTTCTGAAGGGGAGAGTGACCCAAGAGCCAAGAGGAGGAGGAAAGTTGCAAAATCCACTAAGCTGAAAATTAGCAAAATTCTTTCGCATAGCAAGGCTGTAGACGATGTCTCACTTGGGGTCCTGGTTAAGGTTAATGAGAATACCTAGTATGTATCGAGCAAATGCATAGGTGACCTCTTGGACTCCAAGTTACGCCCGATTCTTGACCGATTGGAAAAAATGTAATGTAACCTGGCGAGGTCGCCTGATCTCACGTCTTCCATTACCTCTTGTACCCAGTACTCAGCCTCTGACTTTACCTCTACTATCTCTGTCCAAAGCAAGGGTTCTCCCCATCCATTTGACATCTTACCAATATCCCAACCTGCCATCCAACAAGTAGCCCATACCCCAGACCTGGCCGTTCTTCCTGTGATAGACCTTCCACCAGCATCTGCTCCGTATGTCGTTGTATTGACAAATGTGCCCAGGCTCACAGAAACCAATATGGAAACTACCAGAGGCCTAATGAATAAATCCATACATTGGCTGAATAACAACGTTACTGGTAACTGAGGCACATCAAAAGACATTCTGATGACTAGACGGGTGAAAGACATTGGGGGTAGGGGTCTTGTAAAACATGGAGATGCAGATGTCATTGTGGTAAATTTCCGTTCACCTAGCGTAGTCGAGGAAATACTGTATAGAGCAAGTATGGGAATGGTCAAAACTAGCTCCATTAAGATAGTACCTCTTGGCTTGTTTTATCAGTATTTGGTGAGCCAACTTGGTACTTGTGGTAGCTTTGTTCCCAGTGTCTCTGAGCCGCCTGGTTGCCCCCCTTAAGTATCACTCCACGTTACTAATAGATTTGCCCCATTGGTTGGGATGGAAGAAATTGGTTGACGGTTTGGGGAGGAGTCTGTCTGTTCTGATCTTCAGGAGGTGGATAGGTCATTTGTAAATTTGGCTCTTGTCATTCAAATGCCACCCTCTTTCTGTCATATTCATTTGCCTTTGGTGACAGGTTTAGAGGAAGAGTGTGGGATTTCTTGTAATCTCAGTCTTGTTGTACTAGTAAACTATACTCTCCGACAGGACCATTTGTGTGTAGGTCTTCACACAGTGAATCCTGTGGGGGATTTTGCTGATTTAATCTATGTCCCCTAACAGTCCCCTGGTTCCTTACTGAGCCCTCCCCCTTAGGGGAAAGTAGATGCTTAGGTGTGGATGAAGACCAAATAGACAATGTATGCCTGAAAATCCTAAATAGAAGTATAGCGGGTGTTGCCTCAAAGATCGCATTGGAGGAATGGAGATCTTTCATCATGACCTATGATATAGTTTTCATGCAAGAAACGTGGGAGTGCAAGGATATTGTATTTGATGGGTTCACATGTTTTAGCTTACCTGCCACTCCATCGATAGTGGGTAGAGCTAAAGGTGGTCTGTCGACCTGGTTTAAAATGAAAATTGCTGGCATGATTGTTCAGGTATTTCAGGAATGGGGCGGAGGCTTTTTGTCTTTCTTGGAATTATTCTTCTAAGCTGTACTTGGTAAATTTCGATAACAATAATTTTACATCCAAAGGTGACTTTCAAGGCCTTTTTGTGCTGATTGACATGCTTGCTGAGAAAGAGACTCGTGCGGATCGCCCCTTTAAGTTGATGGTGGCGGGGGAGTTTAACTCAAAATTGGGACTTCCAACACCCCTTTCCCCAACCACCTTTGATCCAATTTCCCATGAGCTAGATCACAATGTGATGGATGCTAGGGGATGGGTTCTATTTACCCATTTGCTAGAATGGGGTATGGTCAATAAGGCTCCCAAGTTGACTGACCAGCATATTCCCACCTTCATAGGACGAGGTGCAGGAAGCACCATCGACTATATTTTGAATTGTGTATGTTGGATTTTTGTCATTTTTGGTCTTGTTTAGTTTAGATAAAGATACTTAATTTTTCTAAACTGGTGTGGTGTCCATTTGTGGTGCTTTTACTAGATGTTACTGTGTGTTTGGGTACAAATACTTTACACATTGCCTTTGGAATAAGACTGTCTGCTAATGCTAAGCTACCAAGGGGGTGAGCAGGGGTTATCTAAAATGTGTAATAACCTTACCCTGACTAGAAAGAAAAGTCCCACTTGGACAAAGGTGCATACCTCTGCCAATTAGGGACCTCCAATACTAGCAACAGTATATTCCTTACTGTTGTCTGGATCCCTTAGAACTGAGATTGTACCAAGAGCTTTTTCCAAGTACTATTTGAACTTTTGATAATGTAAAGCCCTATTAACCAGGATTGAAAGTTTCTGTGAAGTTACGCTGTCTTTGGTATCACCAGCCTCATACTTCTTTTCAAAATTCATGTTAAGCCAAGTGAGACCCAAGAATAGTCTCACCTAACATCGGACTTTGGGGGTTACAGATAAACAGCTGAGTTGTGCACTAGTATTTACCATTTTGTGTGGCTTGCCTAGAAACTTAAAGCACTTTCTTAGGCCTTTTCAGTGAAAACTACTAAAACATTGCAATGTAATTTGCTGCCCTCTCAAAGTGGGTAGAGTCATCATATTTACTGTTTTAATGTAATGCATTCACTATATGTGAAACCATTATTCAGAGAAAAGAAGACAACCAACATCCTGCATTGACAGTCTGCTATTCTGTTGCCAGTTGGAGAGAGATATTCCACTTTCGAACTGAGCCAATATCTTCATTCTTGTGCAGCGGGTCAGTGACAGACTCACATTTTTCCTTTTTCTCTTCAACTACCATGAGTACCAATACACTGTTATCATTACATCAGTGAGGCTGTTCACACCACTGATATTTTTATCTCTGTAAAGTCAGGGCCACGTTTCCTGAAGGTCCCTATACTCAGTGTTTAATTTGTTGGCACCTAAAGCTCTGGTCAAGTGTAAAGTGCACCAATTACTAAGGCTGCATCGTCTTCAATCCAGTTTATACCTCTATAATCAACCTCTAGAGACTCTGTGCTCCTTTGTCTCACTCTTGCAGGTCCCTGCTTTATTCTTTTGAGACACTGTTTCTGTCTTTTTCTTCCTCCTTCTACCCCTTTGTGTGTTTTTTCTCTCTTGTGGTTGTGAAATATTAGATAAGGAAAAATATGCGCCAGACCCAAAACATGAGTGCTGGTGGCCCCCACCAACTCAAATTAGGCACTGCCTGTACTTCACAGAACGATCTAAAGTCTAAAGTCTCCTATCAAGGTATGTATCAGGATGGTTTTTTGATTATGCCAGTGTTTGATCAGTTTCTCACCTGTTTCCATGTTATTATCCTGTGCAGAATTCATGAGTTCAAGATAGCACTAGGTGAGTGAGCAGGCCCGAAAATGTAGACAAAGTTTAACTGTAGGAAACAATTTACAAATATGTGTACAAACTCTTGTAACTAGATAGTCTCAGAATAAAAGCATATATATAATATAACTTCTTATCACTCTAAAGGGGCTGCCACAGCACAAAGAAAAATACAAAATGATGAAATAAAAGTGAGGATGGATCATGCTTAAGAATGCTATCAAACAGTGTGTAGCCAATACCATGAAAACATTGGTTGGATTAGAATTGTTCCATTCTCATCTAGTCGTTTAGCATTGTTCTCTAACTGGTTTCAGTCCTCAAGCAAGCAAGAATTTACCAGCCTTAATGTCTCCACGTTATCAATGTTTTGCCCATATTTTAAAGGCAAGCAAATATCTGTATTCACTGGCAGAGTGGACACAATATAACAATCTAATATCTCAGTACCATGTAACCCTGTTGGCTAGGTCAATATTCAAAGTGTTATATTAACAAAGGGTGAACTTGTGGGTGGGGTAACATTTAACTGGTGGAATATCAACTTTATATTGTATAGGCCTCCAATGTAGCAACTGATAAAATCATTATAAATTGTAAGCCTCAAGAAACATTTCTGGTGCACCAAAATTGGGGTCCACATTTGAGTGTAAGGTTTAATGCTATTAAGAAGAATTTATCTTGGGCCAGATCTGTTAAAATGCATCTTATTTAAGTAAAGTGCCTTATAAGTGAACAATAGCGGTGGTCTTCTTTTCACCATGATTGCTATAAAGGTTGCTGATGGTGATATACACATCTTCTGAGTTGAAGCAAGTTGTCAAAAAAGTCACTTATTAGTGCATCAGGTCACATTCTTCTTACCTAAAGTTGTTGCGAGCTGTTGCCATTTCAGAGCAGAAAAGTCCCATTCATTTTCAGTGGCCAACGTTTTATCACTAGCATTCTGAGAACATAGATTAGCTGCAACCCCAGGAAATGAACAATTGATTAGTAAATTATCTTGCTTTGACGATATTGTAATCATCAACTACCCATGTTTTCTGTCTTCATATGTGTTGGCTGTCTTGATTTTGATAGTACAGATGGCTGTCTAATTCTCAACTTATCATAAGCTCCAAATATCTGTGAATTCACGTCAGGCTCAAGAATACATTTTAAGATGGATAATCCATCTCTCATCAAGTGGAGGACAATCTTCATGATCATCCACTGCTTGCAAACTTATTTTTTATTATTTATTATTATGAGCAGAAGCATAGGTAAAACATAAAGAAACAGTGAAATGAGTGCACTCAATTTGATAGATATATTTTCCTGTAAACAAATTAGATTAAACACAACAGATATATATAAAGTGCAACATACCAGATTTAACAGATGTGCATCTCTACATGCAAATTGCCATAGATCTCTATAGATTCATTTTTCCATACAATGATGCACAGCAATTTACCCTCTAAATACAGTACTGGAGATTAATCTTCATGCAAGCGTGCCACAATATAGCCAGTTACAATTGAATAAAGTGCAGTGCTGCCAACCCTAATAATATCAAAGTGCAGTGATAAAGGAGATTTCAATCTAATAAGAGCATCTCTTGCTAAAATGCAACCAGTAGCACTCTTATAAAGTGTGGTGCTTAGCAGCCCAGGTAATACTGAAATGTTGTCCTTGATGAAGACTTCTCATTACCTTACAACCCAACTTTCTCGAATAGTCTTTGACCTTGCCGTAAGTTTCCCTAAATATTTTACTGGCACCTATTCTCTTAGGATATGCTCCCTCAAATTTCCTATCGCATATCGTTTTATTAAACCATGCGAAGAATCAATACAGTAAATTAATACCTATGGAGCCCTATATACATTTCAAATTTAGACAGAACAGACATATATAAAGTGCACCATGCAATGTTTAACAATTGGATATCATTGCAGCTGAGTTGGCATAAACTTCTCCTAAAGTGCAACATGCCTATCTTACCCTCTAGACATGCTACCAGCAATTGGTCGTCAATGAAGACTCGCCAAAATTTAGGCCATCCTATGTAATGCAGTGCTTTCTAACCCTAATAATATTAAAGTGCAATAATAAAGTGCCTTTTTCACATCTTTTTGTTCTATAGAAGGCTACGGAATGCATTGTGTCCCTATTTTTCTGACATAATCTCAAGCCTCTCCATATATTTCCAAACAGCAAATAAATCTTTTACTAGCGCCCACTCTCTTTGCATATGATCCTTAAAATTTCTTTGCATGAATCATTTTATTTTGCCATTCTGAATAAGTAGGTATTTTTAAAGAACTTCAGTTCTGGAGTATCAAAGAATGTACCACAAGGGAGGCGATTGCTGTAAATATCTCCTCCCCTCTCAACATTGCAAGGTTTATTCAAAGCCAAAAATATCCTTTTCCAGAATTGCCCTAGCCTTGGGCAGGTAAAAGAAAGTGAAGCCAGCCTCCCTCACCTACTGTCTGACAATGAAAATATCTATTCTCAAGTTTGGGGCAAATCTTTTGAAGAGCCTTGGGGGTGTAATACACCATCCAGCATGACAAGACAGCCATTCTTTTAAAATTAGCCGCTCTTAAGGCCTTACTACCTAGTTGTGATATGGCCTGCCAGTCGCGATTAGAGAACATGCATTGTGTCTCCTGGGTGTTTTTTTCAAAAAATTTATTGACCACCATTGATTCCCCTTGCGAGCATAAAAGACAATACCAATTTGCCACCACTCTTATCTTTGTTCTAAATAGGGCAGTCACAAGCAAAGTTGGACCAGAACTGGATGGGAGGTGGTACATATTCAGTAGATATAAAATCTGTAAATATTCGAAAAAGAGAAGCTTGCTCCGGTCTCCACACCTAGCTTGGACCTCTTGCCAAGTAATCACTCTGTCTCCCACAAAAAAATGCCCTAGTTTTTTAAAACAACAGGTATTCCAGGACCTTAAATGGCTGGTCCCAGGCTTTTGCATTCGATTAGTTTTAGATAACATAACCCTGTGGAGCAAGCCTGATTTGAATAAAAAGTCTAGAGTCTAGAAGAATATTCCTGCAAGGTCTTATACTTTGTTTTTTTAGGAAGTTTGGCTGTTTTTAAAAATGCCGTGATCTGCGAGCCAGCCTCCTCCACCATTTTGTCCAGGAAGAAGTTATCAACTGATCCCTTAGAGTCAACAAACCAGGATGTAAGATCTAGAATGGCTGCTTCATAATATGTATGCACTTGCGGAAGTGCAAGCCCACCCTGATTAATATCAAGTTGAAGCACTGAGAGTTTTACGCTCGGTGCTTTCTTGCTCCAAACAAACTTTCCGAACTTTGTTTCTAATTCTTTAAAATTTGTCATATTAATTTCTATAGGAATGTTTGTAAAAAGAAAAACAAGTAAAGATAGAATGGACATTTTTATAAGGGCCACACAACCTATCAATGTGAGGGGTAATAGCGACCACTCCTCAAGTAATTTTTCAATTTTCTTACGAATAGCTTCATAGTTAAATTTATAGAGTTCCCAATATTGATTGGTGACATATATCCCTAAATATCTTATAGGGTTGGGATTAAGGGCTTGTTGCTTGAGATTTTCGGGGAGAAAGTCGCTCTCGCTATTGATAGTTGAAATCTCGGTTTTGTTATGGTTAATTTGATACCTTCCAATCAATCCAAATTGAACAAATTCTGCTAATGTTAGCTTTATGTTCTCTCTATCTGGGATAAGATAGAGGATTATGTCATCCACAAACAGCTTTTTGCCATTCCTAGAATTGGTGCTTTAATCGCCATATTGTTGTGAATTCTTGTAGCCAGGAATCCAATAAAAAAGGTGAAAAGCAAGGGGGAGAGGGGGGCGCTAGGTGGCGCTGGACCGACATAGCCGCACTTCAGTGAGGCTCCCGCCGGCCGGGCGAAACTAAACCCTGCAGCACCATCCTTCTGGCCAGATACAGACTACCCAGCGCTACCGGAGGATAGCATAACCCCTTGGGACTACTTGGTGTGACTTTGCCGAACATCGACACCCTGGCGGCGACGATATTGGCCATTGAGGACACTGGGCGCTGTGCGGCGTGCGGTGTGGAGCGGCAGAGCGTCGGCCCTTGCTGAATTGACGCCGGGGATTCGCGAGGCCTTGTGGGCCGCGGGTGAGACGCCGGCTGGGACCGACGCCGCTGTAGCCCCCCCTGGTCATCTGTGGAGAGACTGTGCCCCCTCCCCCTCGTTGGCCCTGCCTGCGGCTGCTGGGGGAGACAATCGTGCTGGGGGCCTGGTTTCAGGCCTCGCTGTATCGGAGGTGTGGGCGGTGTGCCCGTCGCTGCTTTGCCTGCCTGGCCTGCGCACCCTGGGGCTGACGTACGCTCTCCCGAGCCTGGGCGCCGCCCGTGTGCAACAGGCGGAGATGCTCTGGGATGGATCGAGGTGAGGGCTGGCGGTGAAATCTCCTCCTCGGACCCGCGCTGTGAGGAGGCGTCGGAGCTGACCCAACAGAGGACTCCTCTGTTCTTCACTTGGCTCTTCACTCGGCTTGGGACCCTGGTGCCTTCAGTGCGGTGAGCTCGCGGCCTTGTCGCTGCAGTGGCCGGAGGGGTGCGGGGTGCACTGTGGTTCCTGCTGGTGGCTGAGCTGGATATTTGGACAACTCTTCGGGCAGAATACCCTTGGAGGCTTGTGGGGGCTGGTTGCCTGGCGGGCTCCACCGGGGTCGGCGGTTGGAGGCGCGGTGTAGCGCGGAGGGGGTGTGCGGACCGTGGTTGGACTCTTGAGCCGACACCTACCGTGCCGCCCGGACATTGCGATCCCTGCGCAGACTGGATATTGGTGACCTGTGCTTTCGCCTGCGGCTAACATGGGCAAATCGGACGCAAAACAATCGACACTGCACTTCAATCCCCTTAAAAAGAAAACGCGCATGCCGCCTGCGGATGGCGGGGAGCTGGGCCCCGGGGAGGAGGAGGAGGAGGTGGACTGGAAGACCCTCCTTGTAGGCATGCAGAAAAGCCTAACCTCCATCGACGCCAAAATTGATAACATGAACACACGCCTGGATGCGGTGGTGCATCGGCTGGACCAACACGGGGAGCGCCTGAAGGAGGTGGAGGGGCGGATATCGGAGCTGGAGGACGGTGCCGTGACTGGCGCAACTAAGCTTTCTCAGATGGACCGGCTGCTTAAGGTCATCGCCGAGAAAAACGAAGATTTGGAGGCGCGTTCTCGACGGAACAATGTTCGCCTGATTGGCCTTGCAGAGTCCAGTGGCGGGGGCCGCATGGAGGAGTTCATAGAGCGTCTGCTGATTGATAAATTCGGCTGGGACTCTTTCTCGCCGCAGTTGGTAGTGGAACGTGCCCACCGTTCCCTGGGGCCCCGACCGATCCCTGGGGCTCCGCCGCGCCCTGTCATCATCAAGTTCCTCAATTACAGAGATCGCAACACTCTGCTGCGCCTGGCCAGGGAGCAGCAACCGATTCTGCATGAAAACACCACTATCTCGTTCTATCCGGACTTTACCCAGATGGTGCAAGAGGCCCACCGCAAGTTTGCGGGAGTAAAGAAGAAGCTGCTACAGAGAGACATTCCATATTCTATGCAGTATCCCGCCAAGCTAAAGATCACTCATCATGGCAAGGCCCTGTTCTTTGGCAGCCCGCAGCAGGTGGAGGACTTCCTAAAAGAACAGCAATCTTCTGCCTCTCAGCGGCACAGTCCTGGGACACGGTCTGGATCCCGATCTCCGACGTCTGCTCCGGACTGATGAGTACTGATGTCATGGTTTCTTCTTTTTCCTTCCCTCTGTCTTTCCTTCTTACTCCTTATTGCCCATGCTTCCTTGCTCTTGTCTCTCCCCTTTGCCTGGGCCGCCCTCTGGCTGCGGATATGGACTGGCTCTCACTACGATGGGGGCTGCCTTAGCCTTTAGACCTTTCTTTCAAAATGTAGGGGAGGAGAAGACATTGACATCATGAGTCCCAACTGTACTGTTGCCCAATACTTACGATGCACTGGCATGGAAACTGACGCTATGATTCGCCCTGGCACTCCCCCCCCCTTTCCCACTTAAGCTCCTCGCCCAATGGGGTGATGGTGTGGTGGGTGCAATAATGGGGCTGGGGAGGGCAGGTCCGGCTCACTGGTGTCTCCCGCAAGAGGGAATACCCCACAACAATGGTTATGTTTGCTGTAAGGGATGGGAGGGGTCTGGATCCCGGCAGGATTGGGCTGCCGCGGTGGGAGGGGGAGGAACAGGAGATGGAGTCGTTGACAGGGGAACGGGTTATAGGGAGGGTTTCCTCCGACGAGTTGGGGAAGTCGGTTGGACTGGGAGGGGGGGGACATGTACATGTAACAACACACTTGAACATTGGATCACACACTTTTCTACACTTGGGCTCGAAGTCTTGCAATCTCCGTATTGGGGCCTGGGGGTGGTGGCATGGCATCTTCCTAGGATGGGGTGGGATGGGCAGCGGGGTGTGGAGGCTCAGCTGCGAGGCCTGCCTAGCTCCATCATTTGGTGTCCCCTCGTGTAATGGCGCTGGGGGAGCGATCTGTACAGCGTGACCCGCACAGTAGGGTCAATGTCTTGACGTGGAACATAAGGGGGTTGGAAGACCCGCGTAAGCATCAGCAGGTCTTGGGTTATTTAGACCGCCATCAAATACACATAGCACTGCTACAGGAAACCCACACAGACCCCCGTTGATCGCCTACATTTGCATCCAGATGGGCGGCATATGGCCTTTTTTCTTCATATTCCACATATTCCAGGGGAACAGCCATACTCGTCAAGAAATACACCCCGTTTTTACCTCTGGGGGAAAAAACTGACGCTGAGGGACGATTCTGCGTTGTGTGGGGATGGATGGGCAATGCTACCGTCACCATTGCATCCTCCTACGGGCCCAACGTGGACGGACCCACGCACTTTATCTCCCTGTGGGAAGTCATATTGGGTATAGATCTACGCACCTGATCTGGGGAGGGGATTTCAATGTTACCCTAGACCCTGCCCTGGATCGATCTAATGCAGACACTGCACATTACCCCCGCTCACAGGCTTATGTTTCTGACCTGATGGCTCATCACTCGCTGCTTGACGCTTGGCGCCGCATTCATTCGGATACTCAGGAGGGCACGCACTGGTCGACACTACACTCCACCTGGGCTAGGTTAGATTACCTGCTCCAGTCCAGGACTCTGGGGCCCTCACTGTTGGGTGCGCGACACTTGCCTCGTACCTATTCTGATCATGCGCCTGTGCTGATCACTCTGGCTAGGACCGGACTGGTCGGCGACCCGCTTCCATGGCGCATGCAGCCTACCATTCTACTGGATGAACTGTTTAAGTCTGAGATGTCCCAGGAGATCACGGACTTTATAGATCGGAACAGGGGGTCGGTGGACTGCGTGGCGACGGTGTGGGAGGCCTTCAAGGCCACCATGCGGGGTGTGTGTATTTCTAAGGGCTCGGGGGTTCTGCGTTCGCTCCGCACTACGCTGACCACCTTGGAGCGTGCCTTACATGCACTAGAAACTGCCCCTACTTTTTTGGATGACCCCATGGCACAACTTGACTACCGTACCAAACTCACCGAGTTCAAGGTCGCGGCTGAGAGGGAAGTACATTTCCGTGGTAAATATTTCACTGCGCGAGCGTATGGGGAGGGGGAACGGCCTGGCAGGTTTCTGGCGGGAGCGGTTCGCCCCCCGCGTGGCACCAATTACATACTGGAGGTCAGGGCCCCAGACGGCACTCTGCAGCGTGACACGCCTTCTATACTGTCCACCTTTGTGTCTCATTACTCCGCTCTGTACACATCCAAACGTGAGTCGCTCTTAGAGATGTCCGAGTACCTGTCGGAGCTTACCCTCGGATGGCTATCTGATGCTCAGCGGGTGCTCCTGGCGGCTCCTATAGGGTTAGCCGAAATTAAAGAAGCCATAATGCAGACGGCATTGGGCAAGTCGCCGGGCCTGGACGGCTTCCCTATCGAGTATTATAAAACTTTCATTGACCCACTGGCGGCAGTTCTGCGAGAGGTGTTTGAGGAGGCAAATGAGACCGGCTTCTTGCCACCCAGCATGTCGGAGACTCTGATTGTCTCCCTTCTTAAACCAGGAAAGCCCCCTGACTGTTGCGATTCTTACAGGCCCCTCTCCCTCATCAATAGTGACGTGAAGATCCTGGCCAAAGTGCTAGCGAATCGCGTTAATCTCCTGATCGGAGGACTGATTCTGCCAGACCAGGCGGGGTTTATCCCGGGCAGATCTACCTCCCACAACCTACGGACGCTTTTCTCGGTTTTGAACAACGCTGATCCCTCTCTCGCCCTGGTGGCGCTATTTTTGGATGCCACCAAGGCGTTCGACTCGGTCGAGTGGGACTATCTCCACCTGATCCTCAGAAATATGGGCATGCCAGTGGCATTCTCCAGATGGATTCAGATCCTGTATTGCTGCCCCAAGGCGAGAATCCTTATTAACGGCCGCGTCTCTGATCCCTTCCTCGTTACCAGGGGTACTAGGCAGGGGTGCCCACTGTCGCCACTTCTTTTCGCCTTGGCGATAGAGCCGCTGGCGTCCCGCCTGCGGCAGAACTACCTCGCGGCATCCCTGAGATGCCAACGGTAGCAAATTTTATTGTCACTCTCTGCGGATGATCTCACACTCTATATCAAGCATCCTCGGGATAATATCAACCCTATACTTAGAGAATTCGTTCGATTTGCGCTGTACTCGGGGATCCACATCAATTGGGGTAAATCCGCTGTTTTCCCTCTTATGGAAGGTATTGATAGAGTCCCGCTTGACTTTCCACTGGAGTGGTGCGATGCGGGCGTGAAGTATTTGGGAGTGTGGGTTTCCAGGGACCGACAGGAGGTGATGCGCATGAATTATGGTAGGGCGCTCAACGCTATACGCTCGTATGTGGTCCGGTGGCTGACCCTGCCGCTGACCATGGCCGGTCGTATCTCCCTTATAAAGATGGTTATACTCCCTAAGCTGCTCTACCTCTTCCTCAATATACCGTTTCATCCGGGAGGATACTTCTTTCGGGCATTAAGATCGGAGCTTATCCGCTTGGTGTGGGGGGGAAAGGCCGTGGCTTAAGTGGTCTGTGCTTGCGCGCCCGTACGGGCAGGGTGGGCTCGATATACCTGACTTTGAACTCTATTACAACAGCGCTCAGGCGCACTATGCGTACTATTGGTACCGGCCCTCCCCCTTCATGCCACAGACTGCGGTGGAGCACTGGTTGGCGGATCCGGTCCCGCTTGAGGGGGCGGCCCTTGCTGAAGTGCCCTCGTCTCGTGCGGACCGCAACCCTGTGCATGCTACGGCACATGCTTGGAGCGTTATCGCTGGTCGTCTAGGCGCGTCGCTCCTTTATTCTCCACTGATGCCTCTGGTGTACCACCCGGCCCTCCCACTCTTAGGAGAAGGGATGTTCCAGAGAATAAAATTGAAGATGGGGATTGCGTGCTGGGGTGATCTATTTCATCAGGGTAGATTTCGTGACCTCCCGCTCCTCTACGGAGACACTGTCCCCACCCCCCTGGAGGTCTTTACCTTCATTCGGCTCCGCAGCGGGCTACAGAAAATATTGCAGGCATATCCGGCTGAGCCCACTGTTCTGGAGCCGTTTCATTATTTGCTTGAGTCCTCTTTCCCTTTGCACATGGTCTCCTCGCTTTATCGGCGGATATATAACTGCGATGGGGGGGGTGGTGTGGAGGTCCCGTACGGGCTGGGAGCCTGAGATTGGCATTGATTTCACGGATGACCAGTGGGAGTTCTGCTGTTTGCAAACTGAAATGATCTCCTCTAGTAGTAGGTTCCGCGTTATCCATTACAAATTCCTGCATCGTCTCTACTGCACTCCAGCTCAGATGCATAGGTTTAATCTTCGCGATAATGACCATTGCGACAGATGTCATTCTCCTGGAGCGGATTTCCTACACTTGGCCTGGACCTGCCCAAGCATAGATGAATATTGGAACCAGGTATACGAGGCCTTGGGGGAAATGCTAGGGTCTCCGTTGCAGCCCTCTCCTTTACAAGCCCTACTGGGGTATACTCGAGACGTACCTAAGTCAGACCGCCGTTTTGTTACTCGTGCATTGTTGCTCACCAAGCGACGTATAGCGTGTCGATGGGGGCGAGGAAGACACCCCAAGTTTAAGGAATGGCTGCGGGATTTGATTACCTGTCAGGAAAATGTCCTATTGTACTCCGAGTTGCTTCCGTCTGCGTCCCGGCCCTCTGACATCTGGGGACCCCTGCCGCGGTACCTCGCAGCTCACAGCAACCAGCGATCGCCTTCTGCTTCTATTGAGAGATGACTCCCCTGCCGTCTGCCCTCGTTGAGAGGGATGCGCTTCATGCAGGCCTCTCGGGGATTGAATCATATGCTATTTGCACTTCCTATGGGGACGCTGTCTCGTTTGGGCGCAACTGCTGGTCGCCTGCGGCGCTTCCCTTTAACAGCATACCCCTGCAACGCCACAGCGAGGTACACGTGAACACTATTTGCCTTTATGGGGCGGTGCGATTGGCTGTGTCCGGAGACACGCTGCATGTTGAATGTAGTCATGAGGCGGGTCTGTTGGGGGAGGGACGGGGTTCATATTGGATTGTCTGGGGATCAGGAATGTCCTTCGAGGGGAAATGTCGCTTTGAAACATGCATTTGGTTCGAGCATAAGACTCCATGTAGAATGCTGCTCTTCTAATGTCTCCATGTGTGGACAAGTGTGTTGCATTGTTGTTCTTCGATGACTAAATCTTAAATAAAGAGTAAAAAAAAAAAAAAGAAAAAAAAAAAAAGAAAAAGCAAGTGGGAGAGAGGGCACCCTTGCCTGGTCCCCCAGTTGACATTAACTCTCTTTGCTAGGTTAGAATTTATAAAAACCTGTGCCTGTGCCCCTTGATAAATATTCCATAACATCCTGCAGTGCGGCCGGTGGCTCTGGACCCTCTTTCCTCCCTTCGCCACAGTATTGCCATACGTTGCCTGTAATTGCCTGGAAACTGCAATTAATAGGAGTGGAATAGAGGAGTGGACAAAAGTGGCATGACATGAGTCAGTCTACAGAGAGGGGAAAAAAATATATATATAAAGAGTTGTGCTAGGACACCTGAGGACAGAGTTCATTTCCAGGCCAGCTTTGATAGCTCAAATTTTCTGCTGGAAAAGGCCCCTGCCCCTAAGCCAAAATGGGAAAGCACTAAAAGCTGCCAAAACTAATGGCAAAAGTAGATTCAGCTGCGGGCCTCAGAGCAAAAATGTGGCTAGCCCAAGCAAGAGCGGAGCATACTCTAAAGGCACAACCTGGCTCTATTATAAACTCTAGCTCCAAAAGCTGTGAAGAGGAGCTGCCAGAACCTAACCAGGACTTCGGTGCGAGGGAGTTAGCTATAGAGAATACAGTGCAAGGGGGGTCGGAGGAAGTAATAAGACCAGAGGTTGAACTGGACCCCGAGGATAGAATATTGGGAAATCAAGATCCAACTGTCGGGGCGCGGGAGGATGGAAAGAAAAACACTAAGGAGTATCTGCTATTCGCAAACGGCAAAGTATGCCCGGTCACTTCTACTTCATCAGCAGAACTACAAGGGCCTCTGGACGGGACACTAACTAGTTCCTCTCAAACTGTGCAACCCCTCGCAAGACAATTAGTTAACTTAGAAGGAAAGGGTCCATATAGCTCACTCCAAAAGGATAACAACCTCTCGATGGTCTCGCAGTCGCAGGATGAGGCATCCTTATCATCGTCACTGCCATGACTACAGTTGCCTCTACAGGATCCGACACTCCTGCAGCCACCGCCTCAACATCAGCCCCAGTCACCAAGTAAAGAATGACCAGAAGCTTCAGGGAAGCAACCTGGGATCCAGAAAGAAACCCCCAGTGCAGCCCTTCTGCACAACTTCTAGAAAAAGGAACTCTCCTACAATGCGATATATAAAAACCATGCAGATTCTCATTTTAAATGAGATAAGAGAGCTCAAGATATCCCAAGTACCCTCCCCCCACCAGCGCCTCTCAAAGATTGAGGAGGCAGTGGGCAGCTTCCCAGCAAGGATACAAGAAGCAGAATCTAGGATTGCACATCTTGAAGATCAAATGAACCCCATGCAGCAGCAAGTGAATCTAGCAACAAAGGAAAAAATGTCACTTGAGTGCAAAATTGAGGAGCTCGAGAATCATTTCCACCATGCAAACCTGTGTATAGTGGGAGTTCTGGAGGGGAGTAAAGAGTCTCAAACTTTTCAATGGGTCAAGACTTTTATCAAGAAGAGATTCCTCGCAGAGTTCACTGGCGATCTCACCATAACAAGAGCACATCAGGTGCCCTAACACCTGTTGCCAAATTCAAAACTCCCACAAACAATTTTGATCAACTTTGCCGACTACCATATTAAAGAACAGATACTATCCAAAGCAAATAAGTAGAAACAATTTTCGATTAACTATGTAATCAGTTGTCAGATTTTTTCTGACATGTCGGCTGCTGCCAGGCTGCTGCCACACGTCGGCGAAAAGAATTTATCAAATTGCTATATCTTTTCAAGGCACTGGGCGCTCAGGCTTCAATTACTCAGCATTCAAAGCTAAGGGTGCTAGTGAGAGGCATGTTTCATATGTTTGCAAACATAGAGGAAGCCCAGGACCGGCTGAGAGAAATCTTGTCCGCAAAATTGAATAAAGAAAATCACTAAACTAAAATAAAGGGTTGCTGAAGTAGGGGGAGTTAGGGTCACTTAGGGTGCAGCACCATGGCACGCCATTAGAGCTACTTAGGGAGGGTGAAGATGAGGCTTGCGGGCCCTTTTCTATCTCCAGGAGAGGGCAAGGTGAGGGGTGGGGACCTGAGTAGGGAGTCTGTGAAGCAAAAAAGGAAAAAATTAGCAGGATCATAGTGGTGAGGTGGTGGGAAAATAGGTTACTGAATAGTTTCTTGTTATATCTAGCGATTAATTATGGAGATGGGTACTAAATGTCGGATAATCTCAGTCAATGTAAATGGGGTGTTGAACAAACAAAAGTATGGAGGGATAAATAGATGTCTAGCTTCTTTTTCAACACAAGTTCTGTTTCTTCAAGAAACCCACTTGAAAACAAATACTCCAAAACTCTTTATTCCCAAATCATTCTCAAATTTCTTTTTGCTTCAGCAGGGATGGAAATAAGGGGGAGTTCAAGTTCAAAGGGATCCTTATTGGCGATGGCTATGGGTCACAGTGAATCTAAACAGGGATATTCTCAATTTTGTCAATTATTATTGTCCGATTACTGATGATCCCATATCTATGACTAGGATTAATGAGATATTTAGAGGGACTTCGGGGCAGATTATTTTTTGGGGGGGACTTTAACTATATTCAAGACTTGACAAAGGACACTTCAAACAAAAATAAAAAACAGCTGAAGCCAAAGATTAAAAAAATAATAGATTTAATTACACAAGATCATTAGTTAATTGATCCCTGGCGCAGAGCTCATCTGGAAGTATTAGACTATACTTGCTACTCCCGCCAATTCTAATCAGCTTCCAGCATTGATTTTTTTTAAATATCTTGTTCTTTGAAATATGTTGGTTCAGAAATGGGGGCTAATTCATTTTCTGACCATTCTTTGGTCAAGCTAGATATAGAAGTAGAGGAAAGATTGCCTAACCCAAAAACAGAAGTTAAGAACTTAGGAATCTATTTTGACTCCGAACTAAACTTTACTAACCAGATCTACAGGGTAGCTGGTAAATGCTATGGAACAATTAAAATCCTACGCAAGATCCTAGACCTTTTACCTTCTGATGCCAGAAAAACTATTGTCCACGCTACTATAACCTCTCAAATAGACTATGGCAATATCCTCTACCTAGGTACCACCAAAGAGGGACTAGTCAAGCTGCAGCGGATACAGAATGCTGCTGCTCGACTTGTACTTGGTTTACCTAGAAGAGCGAATTCAAGGAATGCCCTAAAAAAACTTCATTGGTTGCCAGTGGAGGAGAGGATCATCTTTAAGACTTTATGTTACGGCCACCTTATCCTCAGGAAGACCAGCCCAAAATACCTTCAATCTCTACTAACAGAATACACTCCGGACCGGAACCTGCGGTCTTTAGGCAAGGCCTTGGTTACAGTTCCTAGGATATTCAAGGCCAGACTAGGAGCTCGCTCTTTCAGATATAGGGCGGCTAAAACTTGGAACACTCTGCCGATACACTTAAGAGCAGAGACATCTGAGACAGTTTTCCGCAAACACCTGAAAACCTGGCTTTACAGAAAGTCAGAAGTCCCTTAGTCTTATGACCTTAGTTCTCGCCCCTAGAACAACTCACTCTCAGATGTCTTAGCGCAGGGACACACCGGCTCGGTGTAACCATGCGCTCTATAAATGGATAAAACTAAACTAAACTAAACTAAAGTAGGAAGCTATGGTCTAGGTGGCTGATGGATCGACTCCTTTCTCTAATGAACAATGGGTTATTGACACAAGAGAGTGGATCCAAGAATTTTTTAAGGTCAATAAGGGTACATTGGAAATCTTCTCTGTATGGGGCGAATTTAAGGCTTCAGCCCAGGGACGGATGATGGCCTTCATGGCCGGACTGTCTAAAAATCGGAGGTCTCACATAGCCAAACTCCAGCTAGCAGTTGATACTGCCTTGCTGCAGAGAAATGTCTCTCTACTGGGAAATGAGATAGTTGGAGGCCAGCTTGATAAAGCAACAAGCATTTGCAATGCAATAGGTCTCGCATTTGCGAAAGTTGGAGCCATTGGCATTGTAAATGACAATGCCTATTATTTTTCTGTTTTAAAAAACAACACATAAATAAAAGGCATTGTCATTTACAATGCCAATAGCTCAAACTCTTGCAAATGCGAGACCTATTGCATTGCAAATGCTTGTTAATGCTTGTATGTTCTGAATCCTAAGTTTTAAAATCTGAATACAGACATATATTAGAACTGATAAATACACGAGTATCCTGGTACTACGTCAGCAAAGTGAACACTCACACTAACCACAGAGCATTGTACTGTTGTAGTGAAGTGATCCCTCTCACCTCAGAGTGGCTACTCTCTTGGCAGTGCAGGAGGAGTGCGGTACCTAAAAGCAGTGCAGGCCGAATGCAGTCACAGCAGACAGGGAACGGCACAGTGCTTGCCGTTACGGCATTGCAGATAGTCACAGCACTTTTGTCCTGGTACTACGTCAAATAGTGAGCACTAACACCAACCACGGAGGATTGTACTGTGGGCGGCCGGCTGTGGTATGATCCTACAATGGACCCAACCCCGCCGACTTGCTGTGATTTACTGTGCTGCTGGCGCATCACACTGGCAATTTTGGGGAACCACGGCATGGGGCTTGGCTCAGCACGCATGCACTTGCCTTTATTTTCTTTTATAGACATTAGCTCCTGCTGTGGGCCCAGGGCCAGAGGACTGGCCTCAGTCTGTGGTCATGTGGATCTGGAGGCGGAGAGTCTCTGCAATTTATAACAGCAGCGCTGCAAGTACGCACCAGGCCCAGTGCAACTATTGAAGTCGGCACTGGCAGTGAATGTATTTGGAAATATTTGAGGCATATGGTGCATGCACTCCACAGCTTATGGTCTACACCTCAGACCTGTCCTACCAGGCTGCCCACCCTGAGGCCCAGGAGCTAAGTTATT
This sequence comes from Triturus cristatus, assembly GCF_964204655.1. Classification (NCBI taxonomy): domain Eukaryota; kingdom Metazoa; phylum Chordata; class Amphibia; order Caudata; family Salamandridae; genus Triturus; species Triturus cristatus. The sequence goes on from NC_140594.1 coordinate 834,646,791, forward strand.
GGCCCTACCGCCCACCATGAATTATTTCCGAGCATCCGGCCTTCTTAAGGCCACTGGGTGAGGGAGACTGCACTGCTCTATCCCGCCCCTGGCGCGCTTTTATGCAGCGAGGAGAACTGGGCATGTGGCTGAGAGCATCACTCTTTAGAAATAGCATTGTTGTTGCTGTCCCACGCTGTTTTAAGGTGGACAGTTTTATCTCACATCTTATGTTTCACTGCACTCTGCCCCTTACCACCCTCCACTTCATCCCTTGAAAACACCTCAGCTTCTCTTCAAAGTCCGGAGAGTTGTAGCCCACACCAAGGACCTTGCGGCATCAGTGGGAGGAGGGAAACCAATGATGAAGCATATCACCTTCCGGTGAGTAAGGATTCTTGTCCTAAAAGAGGTTCTTCCCTGCTTTTTTGGTTGGGACACTCAGCCCAATACCCATACTGTAGCAACTCATTTCTTCCCTTTCCTCCATTTTTCTTGCGGCGTACTTGTGAGTTTACATATTAGATAGGGAGTAGTCCATTCTCTGTCTCAGGGACTCTCCCCTAGATCCTTAATGTGTTTGCGATGAATGCCCAAAATTACACAGTTATATTAATCCTGTCAGGCAGTAACACTCTTCATCGCTTCATTAATTAATAAACAAGGAATCCCCAGGACATTTTGCCCTGTGGTCAGTTTTTTATGTATCAGAAGTAATTGTAGTGTAAAATAACATTACTTGAAACGTGCTGAAGTTCTATGACAGAAGGAACTGGAAAGAGGATACCCAACATCCATGACTAAGCAAGCCTACAGGACAACATCGAATACCCTCTCTTCCCAGGAAACAAGTTTATCACCACATATTAAAGCCAGACAGGCACTATAAATGCATATGAGAGTGTAACAGAATAAAAAAATTGATCAGGGAGAGTTGGATTATCCCTGGAATTAGAAGAGTCTCTGTTTGCATTTAAAGATGAAAAGAACTTGAAAAAAACTTTAGTCGAATCATATTAATCTATGATCTCTACACAAACATGAAGCGTATTGTGACGTCTCCAAGCACCAGGCAACTGTTAAAGATGTGTAACAAGTAGTGTCTGTGAATCCACTGTATTTACCGTACCACCCATAAAGCGCAAGCACAGAATTCAGATTGTGTTAAAAAATAGCAAAATGCAGACCTAAAGTGACACATGCATTCTTTAAGCAATTGGAGTAGGTAGATGGCCAACAATCCAGCTTTGTATCCGCAAATCGTATCTTTCTCAGATAATCAAGTGTGACCGGAGTGATATGAGGTGCTAGACACGGTGATCACACACGCCAAAAATGCCACCTCGTTCTTATTTTAAAAAGAATACAGATTTTTACCTAGTGCCTAGCAAGTGTGTATTATGCATCATTCAAAAAAATGAACGCTACCTATTGCCCATATTTGCCACTATGAGGTTAAAAACCTCCTGTTAAGGCTGCAAAATTTATTGAGAGGGCTAAAACCCGTCAAACATAGGAAGGAAAGACCTATAAAAAAAAGAAATATTTTGCACAAGAATACATTAAATAAATTAATATTGTAATCATTCTTCCTATAATAGAGGTGTGTATGTGTGTGTGTGTGCACATTTGCCCTGAGTCTCATGTTGGCAATGCAGACATGTGAAAAACATTTTGAAATAAAATCGAAAATATAGCAACCGCTTAGGGCCCGATTCACAGAACTAGCTTAAGACAAAATCCTAAACTTACTACCATTTTGGTATTCACAGAAGGCACTTACTCATTTTGGTATTCACAGAAGGCATTTAGGAGTCCTAAAGTTAGGACTCCTAACTTCTGTGAATGCCGCAATGAGTAAGTGCCTTCTGTGAATACCAAAATGAGTAAGTGCCTTCTGTGAATATCAAACTGGTTAGTTCTGTGAATCGGGCCCTTACTTCGCTCCATTGACTAATTGCACATAAATAATGATAAGTACGAAACTTAGTAAGCAAACTTAAATCATGCTAAAATGAGCAAAAAGATAAATTTTTGGCCATGATTGACAGGCTCACTGACTTAAAGATCAAGATCCGTGGATTTCTATGAGCGTAGTAAGCACTTGCTGCTTACTTCTGTTGGAAATGTATGAGGTGCCAAATTTTAATTGCAGCTTTGCGTGCTTTCTCAAACATTAGTGATATATTTTTCCTTACTCCTTCTGCATCAGCACTTATAAGGGCGTTGAGTAGGTAAATATAATGCAATAAGCAAGTAAAAGTGGCTTAACAAACTCGTTTTCATGAGGGAGGAATTCCCACATAGGAAATGTTTCCCGATTGGGGAAATGAAGGTGAAAACAATGAGCAAATGTATTTTTCCACTGACCACACACCTAGTGATTGTATGTCCTGTGAAGACATTCTGGTAGTTAGGTTGCCGCTCAACTTCCTAAACAATGTATATCGCAAAAGTCTTTGGGGTATTTTCACAAGAACTTGTGATAACTACCGCAAGAGTAGCTTAAAGCAATTCTCAACATCGCAGCCTATCGCAGGAAATTACGCTGTGCCAACCAAGTATTCACAACACAGCGGTAGCATGCGATAGTCACCACATAATGCGTCAAATGGCCACGCAAAAAGCAACGCCACGCCGCAAAAATGAGAAACGCGAACGCAAAAAATCATGCGATGAGGCCAATTGCGGTACAAAAAGTAGCAAAAACCAACCACAGGCTTGCAAATCCCACATGTCTGGAGGGAAAATGCACCATAAAAACCACAGAAACAACACACCAGAAACAAGCCAAAGCACGTAGCAACATGAATGCACCCTGACCTAGCGCAAAGGCCAACACGAACCCCACAACCCCCACAGACCACCAGCAAGGAACAACAGAGACGGGGAGGGCCGAGGAGAAGAGGGAGAGGAAGACGGGGTGCAGTCCGCAGCAAAACCAGATCAGCGTCACAGAGGTGACAGAACACTACCAGCAACTGACCCACAAGTAGACCATGTGGAATGCAGTCAGAGTGTCGAGGAGGCCAAGAGGCGCTAGCATGATGTGACAACCTAAACCAGGCACAAACTCGCTGCCAACAGGAAGGCTGCAACGGCAACAGAAGGTGGCAGTCCTGCACCACAGGAAGAGCTGGAGGAAACTGAGGCCACAGTCATCAGTGTGGATACGGTGCAAGGAGTAGGGAGTACGGACACAGCTCGAGAGGACCTGACAAAACATCAACAGGGTGAGTAATGACCAGGGACTGGGGGGACGGGGGGAGATTGGCACAATGGCACACATGCACAATGAGATGTAGCACACTGCACACCCACAATTAACCTGGATCATGCCCCTCATCCCCTTGGCACACTGCAGCACTCACACATAGCAAGAACAGCACACCCACATTGACGACAACGTGGTACAATGCGCAAAGCCGACACTGCAGAACAGAGGACACAACTGGCTCTGCACATGCACAGAAACATGCCTACTACATCTGTCAGAGCAGGAAACTGTGAAATGGAAATGTACGCGTACGACCTCACATCCGTCATGTAGTCCAAATGTACACTGTCCCTCAGCAGAATTCAGCACCTCCCAAACAGTCACAATGTACATTGTCATACAGTCTGCATGTAACCAGAACAATGCGCCAACATACATGTCAACACAATGTCAACATGCATCTCCCCTTCACATTGCAGAGGGGCACACAACACCTCCAGCAGAGCACAGAAGACAACACATCTGTGATGCTGGAGAGGACCTCCACACTTTCGACACCGATGTCATACAACAGCCCATGGACATCCCATGTAACCCACCACCAGGACCTGGGCAGCCAAGCTACTTAGAGGAGAACACATAGCCTGCAACAGACCACACAGCAGGAAGCACCCGCAAGCACAGCAGTATCATGACACTTCACCCACCCACACATGGCACCCCAATGCCATGTGTCAGCATGCCAAAAGGAGGTGGCCCAACAGGTGTGGGTGGGCTCCGAACCCATGGAAGGTGAACTAGATCACATACGTTGGTGTCTATTACCCTTCAGGGACCACCTACACCCCACAAAGGAGACCCACTCTGCCATAGAGACACATGCAGATGCACATTACCAGTGCACAACCACGCCCATGTGCCCACACATATCAGTCACACACCCACGTTGGCTCTGCATACGATGGCCCAGGCCACTCCCCTTACGAATTGAGTGGGTGATGACAAAGCTGCATGTCTAAGCTCAAACCCAATGCCTGTGGTGACATGCCTGCATGCGCTGTACACAGCACAATGTAATGTCATAGGGCCGTGGGCCCCCATGCATACAACAAGACCACAGGGACACACACAGACATTATGTTGAACTGGCTACGGGCATGTGCGGCTGGCCCCTTTATTAGCAGGGCCACATGTACAGTGACGCCTGTGCTGGATGTGTGTGGGGTGGGTGCAAGTAGCCCTCAGGGAGTTGTTGGCAACAAATACAACAGTTAACACAACAAATACGTAAACAGACAACACCAGCATCACAACTGCGGAGCATCATGGAGGTAGCCTGAGCAAGTCCAGAGGGCACACAATGAGCAAACAGAAGTGCCCATGAGTTGCAGTGCACTGAGGTTGGGGCACTACAGCTGAGCGTGCCCATGTGAAGAAAATGTCTTGTATTGTGTCCCTTTGAGATATTTCTGATGCAGCTGCAGTGGGTTGTGTTAGACCTGCATCATCTTCCTCATCAATGTCCCAGGTCTCCCACAATGCTGAGGTGACATCTCTGCGCAACCTCTCCACAGCATAAAACTCAATCAGTAACGGATGATGGATGATGGCTTGCGGTGCACTGAGTCAGTGGCACCTGGAGTGCCTAGCAGGGTACCAGTCACGACAGGTGTGAGCAACTCCGTAAGTCTGTCAGGACCACAGTTTTGACTCTGGCAGATGGCGGTTGGAGGTGGTCCTGGCGGTGGTGGCGTGTTCCTCCTGCGGTGATGCGACGTTCGGGCCAGTCAGGACTCGATTTGTTGTGTGAGCCTTGGTGGACCACAGTTGAGGCCAGAGGCAGCGGACAGTGCAGGGCCACAGACACTTGGCGTTGATGACCCTAAGGCCATCGCCTCAGAGGCCATTCAATATCTCAGAAGAAGGAGTCCCGGACCTGACCAGCACAGTTAGTGGCCCCGGATGCACAGCGGGCAGCACAGGCACCCTGCCACGGGACGGTGACTTCCGGTGCACTGAGGTAGGTCCACGTGCAGTGAGCGGGTCCTCATCGATGTCGAAGGTGGATGTGGCAGAGGCTTGCGGGGGACAGAGGAAGGTGTCCTCCAGGGCATGATGCGGAAGGTCTGATGTTATCCAGAAGCAGCAAATGGTGGAGTTGAAAGCGACAGCCTCGTTTTCACCACCAATTCGGCATCAGCTACATAAGGATGAAAACTAGCCCCTAGTCCATAAACTCAGACGCCACCAATGTATGACCAGAGAGTGTCCATGAATGTCGCTGAACAGATTTAGTGGCACCGGTGCTGAGAGGGGATGCAGTCTGCGATGATGCCGGTACACTGATATGAACTTCGCCATCGCTAAATCAAGACTCTGTGAACTACTGTAGGTCACAGAGGCCGGAAGGCCAGAGGCAGCGGTCAGCAGTGGCCCACAGCCTCCTGTCATTGGGATGCTATGCACATGGTTTTTGCCACCTGACCAAAGGGAGTACAGTGAAGTAGAATCTTCCTTTTTGTGTGCACAGAGACAATGTATGATCAAGACTCAGTTCCAAATGTGTGACCTACTTGCCTGTAGTGTGGGCCGAAGGCAGTAGTCAGCAGTGGCTCACACCCACCTGTCGTTGGCTCGCGATGCACAGAGTTTGTGACACCAGGGCAGTTGTCGGTAGTGTTCACCTCCGTAATGATGATCCTCTTCCCTCCGGCCTGCAACGCGTCATCCTCTTACGCCTCTCCTTGCATGTGATGATATGTATTCTGCCTTTGAATAATCGATGTTCAGTACCAAATCTGTGACCTACTAGTGCGCAGCGTAGGCCGGGGGCAGTAGTCCTAGTAGGCCCACAGACACGTGTGGTTGGATTGCTATGCACAGACTTGGTGGCACCACATCGAAGGGAGTATAGTGACATGAACTCTGCCTTAAATAATGTTCACTGCCATGGTGTAATCAAGACTCAGTTCCAAATGTGTGACCTACTTGACCGCGGTGTAGGCCGGAGTCGGCAGTAGAGTATGTCAATGAGAAAGGGATATAGTGGGCTTCTGTCGTGGAGGCTGTGGTGATCTGAGAGGCTGCCAAGGTCGCGGGCCTCAGGCTTGGAGCTTGCACAGGCACGTGGTGGGCCCTCCTTGACACACACCAGTGTCCGGAGGTGAAGTGTGGCCTGGCTGCACAGGGGCAGGCCTCACGGGTTCGGGGTCCAGCGGGCTGGGGTACGGCAGTAGTACAGGATCGCAGGCAACTCCGCTCATGAGGATGGCGTCGGCCTCGTGGCGTGGTGAGAGGCGCCACCCTGGCAGAGACGTTGGGCTTTCCGGAAGAGGACCATGCCCAGGGCTACGTGCTTTTTATTCACACCGCTACACTGGCCTGGCGTACGCCGGGCCATCCCACTCCGTTCACACTTACGCGGGGGACGTAACAGGCAACATTTCCGCTAACTCCCCCACTGGCTGGGGTGACATGGTTGCGTCCACTGTCCACTACACTCCATACACCAGAGGTGTATGTGGCCATGAATATAGGTGTGTTTGGCATACTGCGGTCTGTCCAGCACCTCTCTGCCACTCTTGACATTGTGTACTTTCCCAATCATGGTTCTCCTGCATCCTTCACACATGCCTGGTTGCCACCTCTCCCCACATTCGGCTAACATGTGGCTGAGGTGCCATGCCGTTGATGGCTCATGTTTACGGCTTGTCCAGGTTACCATTGTGAGTTGTTCTGTCGTGTCTGGTGGGTGGGCATGTTGTTATGCATCCTGGTTGTGATTTGGTGATGTGTGCATTGCCAGGGTTGTGAGTTGCATGGTTGTGGAGTTGAGGTGAGTGGGGTGTTCATTTGGAACTTGCCAAGGGGCTGTGCATTTCCCTTAGTGCTATCCTGGGAGCACTGTTTGCTGATGGACTCTCGGAGGATGAAGGAACCATGCACACTGGCTGGGTATTTGGAGGCAAGATTGGTGGAGGTTTCACACTGTTCGGATGTTGCCTGCACATTAATGTGAGACATGTGCTTTCTGCTGCAGTGATTGTCTGCTATGTCACCAGGGGGCACAATTAGGACATGTGCATCTAGCTATTGCGTATGGTCCTTGCTTGGTCTCCAGTGGATCCTGCGCATTGTGTTGGATGTATAGGGACTGGGGTACCAGGCTGATGGTGATGTCTAGGACAGGTGTGAGGGACTTGGATGTGGGTGGCTGTGAGACTCCTCCGACTCTGGCGGGTGTTGGTTGGGGGGTACCAGGGGCCAACAGGTGCATTTTTGTGTTAGGTGGGTTGTTGGTTGTCCGCTGTGTTGGTGCTGTCGGACTGTTAGGCGATGTTGGTCAGGATGCGTACGATGGTTGTCCTTTTGTGCCTGTAGTGGGCAATGACATTGTCAGGTGTTGGGTCTGTGAGGCTGATGCGTTTCCTGGGGGTCCACTGTCTTCGTCTGTGCAGCCTCTGTGGTGGTCCGGGTGGGGGGGTTCCGGGTGGGTGTTGAGGTCCTGGGGTGGTGGCGGTGGGTGTTGTGGGCCTCTTGGGTGTCTGGGCTGCATGACCAGTGGCTCCATGGCATCTGCTGCCCTTCCGATGTGGCTGTGGGCTGGGCTCCCTTTTATGGTGCAGGCTGTGGTTCGACTTCAATCAATCAAAGTTCATTTGTAGAGCGCACTACTCACCCGTGAGGGTCTCAATGTGCTGGAGGTGGCAGGGATGCTGCTACTGCTTTAACAGCCAGGTCTTGAGGAGTCTCCTGAAGGCCGGTAGGTCCTGGGTCTGTCGCAGGTGGATGGGGAGGGTGTTCCAGGTTTTTGCAGCGAGGTGGGAGAATGATCTGCCGCCGGTGGTTGGTTGTCGGATGCGGGGGACGGTGGCGACGGCGAGGTCAGCAGAGCGAAGCTGGCGGTTCGGGGTGTAAAAGGTGAGTTGTTTGTTCAGGTATGCTGGTCCGGTGTTGTGGAGTGCTTTGTGAGCGTGGGTGAGGAGCTTGAATGTGATCCTCTTGTTGATGAGGAGCCTGTGCAGGTCTTTCAGGTGGGCCTTGATGTGGCTGTGGCGGGGGATGTCGAGGATGAGGCGTGCAGAGGCGTTCTGTATGCGTTGTAGTCGTTGTTGGAGTTTGGCTGAGCTTCCTGCGTAGAGAGCGTTACCGTAGTCCAGCCTGCTGCTGACGAGGGCCTGGGTGACCGTCCTTCTGGTTCTGGTGGGGATCCATCTGTAGATTTTGCAGAGCATGCGGAGGGTGTTGAAGCAGAACGAGGAGACGGCGTTTGCTTTCTGGGTCATAGACAACGCTAAGTCCAGGATGACCCCCCCAGTTGCGTGTGTGGTCAGTGGTCATTGGTGCAGCTCCCAGTGCGGCCGGCCACCATGACTCATCCCAGGCGGAGGGGGTGAAGCCGATGATGAGGACCTCCGTCTTGTCCGAGTTCAGTTTTAGGCGGCTGTTCATCATCCATTCAGCGATGGCCTTGATTCCTTCGTGGAGGTTGGATTTGGCGGTGGTGGGGGCCTTGGTGTGGGAGGGGATCAGCTGTGTGTCGTCGGCGAATGAGATGATGTTGAGGTTGTGCGATCGGACGATGTTGGCGAGCAGTGCCATGTAGACGTTGAAGAGTGTTGGGCTGAGGGATGATCCTTGGGGTACGCCGCAGATGATCTTGGTGTCTTTAGAATGGAATGGGGGAAGGTGGACACTCTGGGTTCTGCCAGTGAGGAAGGAGGTAGTCCAGGGCTTTGTCATGGATCCCTGCGTCGTGGAGGCGAGTGCGGAGGGTGTGGTGGCTGACAGTGTCGAAGGCGGCTGAAAGGTCCAGGAGGATGAGGGCCGCGGTTTCTCCGTTGTCCAGCATGGCCCTGAAGTCGTCGGTGGCGGCGATGAGGGCTGTTTCGGTGCTGTGGTTGCTGCGGAATACAGATTGGGACGCGTCCAGGTTGTTGTTTTCTTCGAGGAAGGAGGTCAGTTGCCTGTTGACAATCTTCTCAATGACTTTTGCTGGGAACGGAAGTTCTTGAGGTCCTTGGGGTCTGCCTTGGGTTTCTTGAGTAAGGCATTGATCTCAGCGTGCTTCCAGCTCTCTGGGAAGGTGGTGGTCTCAAAGGAGCTGTTGATGATCTTGTGGAGATGGGATGCGATGGTGGAGCTTTAATTTGTTGAAGATGTGGTGCGGACATGGGTCAGATGGTGAGCCGGAGTGGAAGGTGTTCATGGTATTGATGGTGTCGTCATCATTGGTGTGGATCCAGGAAAGCAGGGGGTCGATGTGGTTGGGGGGTGGTGAGTCTGGGGTGTCGGTGTCTGTCGGGGGGCCTGGTTGCTGAAGCTGTTGTGGATGTCTGCGATCTTGTGGTGAAAGAAGGTGGTTAGGGAGTCACAGAGGTCTTGTGATGGCGGGATGGCGTTGGAGTTGGAGCTGGGGTTGGAGAGTTCCTTCACGATGTTGAAGAGCTCTTTGCTGTTGTGTGCGTTGTTGTTGATGCGTTCTTTGAAGGAGGTCCTTTTGGCAGTTCGGATGAGTTGGTGGTGTCTGCGGATGGCACTCTTGTAGGCTGTGATGCTGTCCGGTGTCTGTTCATGGTGCCACTTCTTCTCGAGCCTGCGGCAGGCCTGCTTGGATGGCTGGAGGTCAGCGGTGAACCAGATGGCTTTTCTGTCGGTGCGTCTGTTCGAGGGTTTCTTGATCGGGGTGAGACTGTTGGCGCAGTCGTCGATCCATCGCCTGAGGTTGCGGGCAGCGGAGTCGGTGTCCGTAGTGCCTGTTGGTGGGTTTTGGGCGAGGGTGGTGACTAGCTGGTCTTCGGTGACTTTGCTCCAGCTGCGGTGGGTGGCCAGTTGTGTGCAGTGGTGCGTGGTAGGCTTCTTGAAGGTGAAGTGGACACAGCGGTGGTCGGTCCAGTGGAGTTCAGTGGTGTGGCCGAAGGTGACGTGGTTGGTGGCAGAGAAGATGGGGTCGAGCGTGTGTCCGGCGGAGTGGGTGGGAGTTGTGATGAGCTGTTTGAGTCTGAGGTTGATGAGGTTGTCGAGCAGGGTGGTGGAGCTGCTGTCGTTGGTGTTCTCGGGGTGGAAGTTCAGGTTGCCGAGGAGGATGTAGTCCGTGGATGCAAGGGCGTGCGCGCTGACGAAGTCGGAGATGGAGTCGCTGAACTGCAGTCGGGGGCCGGGGGGTCTGTAGATGATGGTTCCTCTGAGGGTGGTGTTGGGGTCAGTGAAAATCTGGAAGTGCAGGTGTTCGGCGGCGCTCAGGGTGTCACCGGTGCTGGTCGAGATTCTGAGGGTATTTCTGTGGACGATGGTGATTCCTTCTCCTGTTCCACTGGTGCGGTCCCTGAAGGTGATCTTGTAGCTGTCAGGGATGGCTATGGCGATGTCGGGTGCCGAGGAGGGGTTAATCCAGGTCTCCGTCAGGAAGGCGACGTCTGGGGAGGAGGAGTCGAGTAGGTCCCAGAGTTCGATGGCGTGTTTGCGGGTGGAGCGGGTGTTGAGTAGGATGCATCGGAGGGTGTTGCGTCCTACTCCGGTGGACGTGGGGGTGGTTTGGAGGCTGGTGTAGTTGCAGTTCCGGCAGGAGAAGGGTCCTTGGGTGCGCTTCATGGTGGCCCAGAAGCAGGTGTGTGATCAGCCGTTGTTGAGTGCGTTGAGGGTGAAGGCATCGAGCGGCGACGTTCATCGTGGCGTTCGCGGGGGGCAGGGTGTCTGGTGCTGGTCGCGGTCCAGGCTTGCCTTAGGTGTGCCTTCGGCGCGCCTTGGCGCGGCCACACAGCGGCCGCCATAAGAAGGGGAGGTGGGAGGGAGGAGCAGCTGAGAGGCGGGAGCAGGACGAATTGGTGAGCGGGGGGGCGGGGCAACAGGGGATGCAGCGGCGGAAACAGGAGAGCCGAGCGGGCGGAATTTTTAGATGGGCACAATAATAGTTCAAAAAGGAATAAGGAGGAATAAAAACAGATAACAGCGCAGAACAGAGAGCAAAATCACAGCGGGGCAGACAGGAAAAAAAGCTCCAGTGCGAGTGCATAGAAACCTACGACCTACCACTGGCTACCCACAGGTAACCTGTGGGTGGAGGAGGGCCTCGAACTTACAGCAGATGCGGCAGCAGCGAGCTCAGGGACACGGGCACAACAGGTGCTGATGTGCGGCGTGGGGAGCGACTGGACTGGACTTAGCACCAGGTCAGAGCAGATGTTATTTTCCTGCTGCTAACGCGCCTTATCGCCTGTTTTGTGTTCTTATCGCAGTTCTGGCTGGTCGTTGTGAATGTTGTGGAGTGGTGTTGTCGTGGCTTTTGGCTCAGGAACGCCTACTCTGAATCTCATTAGCGATAGTTGCAGGGGTCATCTGTGGCGATGTTTTTTGCAGCTGCTATCGCGGGTAAACTGGTGCTGTGGGATGTTAACACAAGTTTGTGATTGGGGCGATAAGTTTTTCGCAACTTTGGCTGCAATAAAGTGCCGTTAACTCAGCGATAGATCCTTGTGCATATCGCCCTTAGAATGCCCATGAGTTTGTCTAGGGGCTGTATGAATCAGAAGAAATGAGAAATGTAGCAATCATAAACATACATCTATAGCCACCTACATTACTTTTTTTTCAGAATTAGACCCTAAGAGTGTAGGATTAGGGACTGATTTACAAAGGAACTTGGACGCAGCACAATTTTTGTAGTGTGGTGTGATATGATCAGCCTCCCCCTTTGAGGAAGTTGTCCCTCATGGATAGCTTCCAAGTTGCGAACTAAATGCCACCTACTTTGTGGCCACAAACTATCAATACATGTCTGTGTTACTCATTAGGAGAGCAAGTCACCCATGGCATATACCCTCTCCTCTATCCAAATTGGAATATATTGTAAAATGGACTTTGCGAGCAAGAAATACATATTTGACTCACAGTGCGACTTTTGTTCATTGCAACACGTGATTTTGCGTCACAAAGACTATGATTTTGAGACTGAAATGTTTTTTTAATCCATATAGCTCATTGTGTATGACTGTATTCTTTTTGTGGTTAATGTTGTTTAGCTTCATGTGCTGTTTTTTAAGTTCTCACTCCAAGCGCTTAATGGCTTTGAGAGCCCCGTTGCGTCAGGGATTGAGACTACATTTAATGCCCAACGAGACGAAGAAATGTGTGGACTGGGTTGCAATAAATATTCTAAAATGGCCCAGCTTGCCACATTGCTGCACTGAGATTTATTTGTATCATATATCACCTCCGAAATGTTATATAATGTAATCCTAATTCAAGGTCCACGTCTTATATATTGCATATTTATTCATGCTCATTAAAGTTCAGGTTTAATGAGCACTTTACTATCTCGAAATATGTCATCATTTGCATTTCTTCTTCATTGTTCTTTCATCAGAAAGTAGGTCCCTCGAGAAATCCCTTTAATTTGCCGTTTATCACGAAATGGCCTTTATTCGTTGCATCTGACTGCACCGAACAGTATCATTTCATAGACAAAAAGACTAATTTTCTCTAAGTAGCAGTAAAACACCAAACATGACAGCTGTTAGAGATGGATGCAAAGCTTTACAGGAATATAAGTTAAAATCGCACAGTTTCAGTTCTAGCTGAATTGGAAATGTTTTGACCTGAGTTTAAAAGAATGTCCACCACTTTATGTAGGGTCATCACCAGCTCCAGCCAGGCGCCAATCAAACAATGACTTGCAGCGCTTGGGGGGCCTCATAATGTGGATACAAGTCCTTGCAGTTTGCAATGTGGCAAACAACTTATTTCCTCTCCTTGTGACTAACCATGTGGCGCAACGTGTCCATTGCAATTCATAAAATGCCAATTGTAACTTTGATTGTACCACTCATATTGTGACACTCATGCATTTCATAATGTGTTGTAGGTCAACACATTATATGCTGTAGGTCAACACATTACAATGCAGGGCTGATGAGAACCACAAGTGTGCAAAGCCTGTCAGTTCTCACAGGGCAGTCAACAGTAGAGCTACATTAAGGACAGTGCAGGCAGTTTTCCATGTCGAACCATCACAAATGGAGCATCATTGAGAACAAGCATTTGCAATGCAATCGGTCTCGTCTTTGGGACCTTATATATATTTAGCTATGCAGCACATTAGGCTGGGTGCTAAAACATATACTGTTCTTTAACATGAAGGGAAAGTAAGCACCATACTGCATGACATGCCAGGTATGGTAAATACATGGAGAGAAACATTGCCTTTCAGCAGGAAATGGTATAGTCCAAAGCTCTGTTTTTAATATAAAATCAAGGCCTTCGGTGGTCATATCAGTGAAAATTAAAGATTTGAAAAAAATATTATCGTTTACGGGTACTCATGGAAGACCATTTCTATGGCCTGAATTCTAGAGAATGCTGAAGTGATTCTGGTATTTTACTGACCTCTGCTGGTCTTTTTCTATCAAGATAGTTATATAGTGTCAGTTGCCAGAAAAATTAAAAAAAGAAAGTCCCTTAGCAGAAAGCAATTCTGGTATTTTACTGACCTCTGCTGGTCGTTCTCTATCAAGACAGTTAAATAGAGGCAGCTGACCAGAAAAAAAAGTGGAAGCAGGCAAGTCCTAGGGCTGATCTCCAGAGCCCACAAAGTATATACACATATAAGGATATACTAAAGTATATAAAAGAGGTCTCGAATGCTCGACCTAAAAATGAGCTAATGATCTAGTTACTATTAGCAAGAAGTGACCGCCCAAAAATCTAAATATTACTCTTTGTGGGGTGCTGAAATGTCTTGCAGCAGAGCTGAGTGTGGGCTTTGAATATACAAATTCCTTTGACATTATTATTATTTATTACACTTATAGAGCGCACTTTCACCTTGCAGGCATCCTGGCACTAAACATGTGTTGTTTGGGCCGCCATGCTCACAGGAACATGTGACCCACTACAATAAAAGTCCTCTTAAAGCCTTTCTGACAAAGGTCAATTCATTCCAACTCTTCATGATCAACTCTTACTAGGGACATTAATTAGAAACAAGTATACCAACAGTTATCCATGTTGGCTCCTAACACCATTATCGACTTCTTTGAAATACCCACAATTTAATCAATCTTACGAATGATCGCATGAGAATGGTTTATAGGGTGTTCCATTAAAAATCTTTGAAAGAATATCGTGAGGAACAAATATTGCGTCTTAAGTATGTGATTTCGAAAATATTGTGGCTTAGAATATAACAGGTACAATTATTGTTTTTTTTAAATATTTATGAATATCATTGTTAAAAATATCATTGTGTGTAACATCATAATTTGTAAACCATTTTAAGTGCATTTTGTGTATTTTCTCTTTATGCATATATATATATTCACTGAAAAATCCATAGGTTTTACAGATGTTATAGTTAGGAAATAGCATTTAAAAACCTTAGAAATTCACTGAAAAAACTATAGGTTTCAGGGACGTTATAGTTAGTTGGACATTTGACTCATATAAAACCAGAGAAATTTGCCTGTTATAGTTAATTGAGCTAACTATAACTCGCGCACCCGCAATGCACTGGTGATGACGTCAAATATTACACCACTCATGACATGGTCAGTGACATCATTGATGACATCACTGATGACATCTCTAATGACATCACTGATGACATCATCCAGTGAATGTGTGTTTCTGTACAGTTTAAATATTTTTCATATATATCTATGCCAAGGTACATTGAAGAAAGAGTTAATTTACAAGCCCCCTGAATGGATTATTTAGTAGGTGCGTAACTGACTGTATAACTGAGTGATTGAAAATGTGTTACTGAATGTATGGGTTAGTGACTAAACTGTGTGAAAGTCTGTATTAGTGTCTCAGTTGGTGTATAAGTGACTGCATGGGTTGGTGAGTAGCTACATGAGTGTCTATATGGGTTATTGATTTGTTGTCTGAGTATCTGTATGAGAGCCTGAGTGTCTGTGTGGGTGGGTGGGAGGGTGTGTGACTCTGTGCATACATGTCTGAGTGGGTGATTCACTGGTTGTATGGATTCAAAAGTACATCTGGGAAGGGTTGTATGGGTGAGTTAGTGTGTTTATGGGTGTGTTGGTGAGTGAATGAATGTCTCACTGGTATATGTGTGAGTAACTGCATATGTTTTAAGGCAGTATATGTGAGTGTTGGAGTATTTAAATGATTATACGTGAGAGTAACTTATTTGAAGGAGTGGGTGTATAAAAGTGTCTGCTTGTATCAGTGATTGTATAAGACAGTAAGTATGTGTTAGTATCTGCATAAATAAGTGATGTGGTGTGTGTATAAATAACGCAGTTGGTGTGTATAACTGTATACATGAGTAAATGGGTATGTGATTGATTCTTTGCATGACTGACTAGGTGTGTGAGTAACTCTATGGATGAGTGGCGGACTGTGACCGTATGTATAGGTGTATGAGTGCATATTATAGTACTGTATTGATGAGTAACTGCATGTATAAGTGAGTGGATGTGAGTGTAGACCTAGGAAATAGTGGGTGATATGTAGTATCTGGCATTGTTGTGTGTATGGTTTCAAAAATAGTAGTCTTTTTAGAGTGCATGTATCAAAGTTTATATTAGGCCATCAGTATGTGCATCAGATTATCAGGTGGATGATGTCATCAGTGATGTCATCAGTGATGTCATTTGAGATATCATCAGTGATGTCATCAGTGATGTCACTGACCATATCATGAGTGATGTAATATGTGACGTCATCACTAGTGCATTGCGGGCACGCGAGTTATATTTAACTCAGCTAACTATAACGGGCTAATGTCTCTGGTTTTATATGAGTCAAATGTCCAACTAAATATAACGTCCCTGAAACCTATGGTTTTTTCAGTGAATTTCTAAGGTTTTTTAAAAGCTAATTCCTAACTATAACGTCTGTAAAACCTATGGCTTTTTCAGTGAATTTCAAAGGTTTTTTAAATGTTAATTTCATATTTTAATATTTATAAAACCTATATTTTTTCAATTTTTTAAAAAATATTTTGGAGCGCTACTATCCTTTTTTGTTTCTAATTTGAAAAATATGTAATGTTTTATATCTTCCAAAAAAAAGTATGTATATCGTTTGTTTTTTTTTGTGGAGAAAACTGAAGTCCCGTACCAGTAGTGCACCAAGCTCCATCAGCACACCAATCCTATCTGCCATATTGCTAAACTCGTAAAGGATGCGCAGTTCATATCCGACGGAATTGTGGCACCGCGTCCCGTGTAACATCATATACATATTTGGTCACACCAGCTGCTACTTTGGTATGCGACGGGTACGCAGTACCAAGCCGCGCCTTACGTCATGTATGTATGGGGTCACGCCCCCTGCGCATTGCATATGCGACGAGTGCACGCTGCCAGGCCCTGTGTTACGTCATAGACATATGGTGTCGCACCGGGAACGCCATTCCCTCAGTTTTTTCTTTTCGTCTCAAAACCATATCGAAATAAGTTTAAAGTGTATATGAGAACAAGCGATAATCTAAAATATTTTAAACATTTATATATTTCTAACTGTAATAAACTTATATTATGGTAATATTTTCTCAAAATCGCTGGGTGCGGCCTCCTGCGCCATTGCCATGTGACCTTAAAGAAAAGCATTTGATTGGTTCATAACATTTCCCATTGTAACAGTTGGAGGACCCCACCCTTTTTCGCCATTCTCTCTACAGTGTTTGATGAGAGACTCCTCTTCTGCTTACAGAGCTTTTTTGAAAACGTTTTGCTATGTATACATATCTGACAGTACACACAACATGCAACCATCATCTTCATCAATATTCACACTCTGTAAAATAGCCTTCCACCTGTGTTAGCCATGCATCTAAAAGCTACATAGCAGAACTTTTCCCCACTGCCAGAGGTAACATAGTTGCATACACAGTCCACAGCACAATGTAATGTGGTACGGCCCAGGGGCAGTATCATGCATACATAATGAACACACGGACACAGATAGATAGTGGAAGTGGGTACTGGCACGTGCGCTCGACTCCTTTTTATTACCAGGGTTACATATCCAGTGACGTCTGTGCTGGATGCGTGTGGAGTGAGTGTAAAGCAGCCCTCAGGCAATGGTTGCTGCTAGCATCAACTACAACAGTAATCATTGGATCACACACAGAGATTCAATAATAAAAGGGTCAATAGTTTGTGCTGCAGTAAGGTCGGGACACTAGATGTGAAATAATACAGAAAAGATTATATCGTAAAACAACCATAACTTGTGGTATACTAACATACAGGCAGTAGATCTGAAATAATACACAGAAGGTTTGTATCATAAAGGGTCCATCAGGTCTAGTGCACCTAGATAGCCACTTCAAAAGCATTCAGCATGTGCACAGCCAGCGATGATGCGTGCTGCGGGCGGGCTGTACCAGGAGCAATGTCTGTTGCCTACAACACTACATCATCTGCAATAGAGACTCGATCTGAATTGTAAACACTGATGTCTGCAGTGTAGGCCAGAGAGCGGTCAGCAAGGGCCCACAGCCATGTGGCGTTGACTTGAGCTGCCCAGTTTGCCGTACACGAAGCAACAAAAAACATGTGCGGACCCTGTGATGATGCGTATGCGTGGTGCGGACAGAGCGCACTGGAGCAATGTCTTTTGCCTACAGGACTGCGTCATCTACAATAGCGATTCGATCTGAATTGGTGTCTGCAGTGTAAATTGAAGGCAGTAGTGAACACAGTCTTCCATGAATACTTTTTCTCACTTCCTCTTCACAAAATATAACAACATAAATTACACAAAACTCTGCAATAAATAAATCAAAACAATTCGAATTGAAATCTCTGCTGTCCACTGCGTGCACTGTTAGTCAGTGTTCTTTACCACTACCAAGAAGAATTTGGCCATTGTACTAGACCTATAAGTCATCCTAAAAAACTTCTTCAAGCATGTATACTAAAAGGCTATTGTGTATATTTCAATAGACATTGTAGTTAGTTGCCTACTGCATTCTGTAATTAAACATCTGAATTGTGAGCACTGCTGACCTCACTATAGGCCAGAGGTAGTTGTCATTAACGTGCCGTTTGATTCGGAAGCACGCAGTGGGTTGCACCTGATCGGAGTGGGTACACAGAAATCATCACAAACTTTAACTTCTGACATCCTCAATCACAGAATCAACACCCCGTTTCACTGCTCCCACCTGCTGTACCACTGTGTACTCCACCGACTGCAGTCAACCAGCCCAATAATCATGTGCAGCAGTTAGCTACGGAAGCACAGAGTCTGATGCACCTCAACGGAGGGAAATCTGTCAAAACCAAGCAGCAAGTAATATCGGACATCGTCCATTTTGGGATCAAGACACCGTTCACTGTTGGGACATAGAGTTGCTTGCACCTGGTCGAAGGGAGTACCTTCATCTCCACTCTCAGATACAGTTCTAACATCGTCCATTATCGGATCAAGACCCCGTTCCACTGTTCGGACTTGCTGTACCGCAGTTTACTTCACCGACTGCAGTCACCCAACCCCAATAATCATGTGCAGCAATTAGCTACGGAAGCACAGAGTCTGATGCACCTCAACGGAGGGAGTTCTGTGAAAACCAAGCAACACGTAGTATCGGACATCGTCCATTCTGGGATCAAGACACCGTTCCACTGTTGGGACCTAGAGTTGGTTACACCTGATCGAAGGGAGTACCTTCATCTGCACTGTCAGATGCAGTTCTAACATCGTCCATTTTCGGATCAAGACCCTGTTCCACTGTTCAGACCTGCTGTACCACAGTGTACTTCACCGACTGCAGTCACCCAACCCCAATAATCATGTGCAGCAATTAGCTACGGAAGCACAGAGTCTGATGCACGTCAATGCAGGGACTTCTGTGAAAATTCACAAGCTGAAGCTAATATCGGAAATCGTCCATTGTGGTATCCAGACACCGTTCCACTGTTGGGACCTAGAGTTGCTTGCACCTGGTCGAAGCGAGTACCTTCATCTGCACTCGCAGAAGTAGTTCTAACATCGTCCATTGTGGGATCAAGACACCGTTCCACTGTTGGTACCTCTTCAACTACTGTGTTAGTAGTATACAGAGCACTGGTGCTGGGCCTCAGGCTGGGCGCTGTCTGCCTGTGTCGCGGTAGCCAGCGTTGATCTCAGGAGCCTTCCCAGCTCGCAGACTTCGGCCCAAAAGCTTCCGCCGGCACGTGGTTGGCCCTCTTTCACATACAACGGTGTCAAAAGGTGAACTGTGTGGGCATATTTACATCGCAGCGGCCATGATGTTTCTGGGTAGCAGCAGGCTGAGAGCATTATTCCAGCAGCCACCCTCGCTCACGGCATCAGCCTCGTGGCGGTGTAAACTGCGCAGACCTGACAGACATGTTCGCCATCCCGGAAGAGAACCACACCCAGAGAAACATGCCTTTTATTCATACCCCTACGCTGGCCTTGCGTACGCGGAGCCAGCCCACTATGCTAAAGATTTGGGGGGGGGAGGGGGCACGTACGCGCTATGTTTTCGTAATCTTCCCTACTCACTGTACTATCATGGTTGCGTCCACTGTCGACTTCACTCAATAGACCATCAGTGTATGTTGACATCTAAATGTCTGTGCTCTGCATACTCAAGTCTCTCCGGCACATCCCCTCAACACTTTGCATTGTATACTTTTATAATCGAGAATCACTTGCCATCTTCGCACATACTTTGCTCCCATCTCTCCCCGCATTCTGCATTGTGTGGCAGAGGTGCCATGCCATTTTTGGTTTGTGTACATGGCTAGCCACGGTCCCACAGTACGTAGTGTCGTTGGGTCTGCTAGGTGTACATGTTGTTTGTCATGTTGTATGTGATTATATAAGGTAGTGTGTTTTTTTACGAGCAGTGGTTTCTCCCATTTACATATCGCTGTCTTAAAGAGGATACATGAGTTTTTCTCACAGGTGAAAAGTGCGACCACAATGGCAGTCATTCATTATTATGCAAGAATGTCCAACTGCACGACGCTTCTAAGCTTACAGCCCCCAATCTTGCGTGCTTTCTTAGCATGCCAACTACCACAATCAGACCAACATTCACACAGCTTTCTAACGGCAGTTATCTACTTCTTAATAACATGGACTGCTACACAATGTGAGCTGGCATACCGTATGTCCTTACTGTTTCAAACCAGATAACTTCCTCTGGAAATCTGTATTTCCACCCACACAAAGTAACTCCCAAAGTTCAACTTGCCCTTAAATACCTACTTTGAAAACCGATTTTTTTAAACGGAGCAAACTGAAAGCGCTTTTGTTTCAAACAGAAGTGTCCCTCACTTCTCCAAAAGTAATTTATCGACTGCAGATAGCACGAACTTCAAGTAAAATACACTCCCTTTTAAATACGAACCTCCCATTATACTTTGTGAATTGTTACACAATTTTCAACACATCTGACATTTAAGGCCTGGCACACTTTTTTAACATTGTCTCCTCCGGCCTTCTCACAGGCTTTCAAACTGTTTTTAGTCTAATACCAGACTTCATTCATTCGATCATCTCTGGAATAACAGCAACAGTGCCCATAATTCTCGCTCTGTTTGCGGCCATCCTTCTACTATTTTAGCTTGTTAAAAATGGCTACGCTCCCTGTGTGGTAACAAGCATGTCCGACAGAATACGCCTCTACGCGAAGCTACATCAATACCGTGAAAAAATGAAACAACTTTTCGGCTGTCTGCCTCTATCTATTATCGGAGCCAGCTACAACATGACATTTATTTACACATATACAATCTGCGTGCAACCATCTTTTTATTGCAAAACTTGCCCAATCGACTGGCGAGTGAATCCATGCCTTGCCAACATCCCATTAAACGCTCCCGATATCCAGCAGGTAATGGAGTATCTTGAAAACCATGAACTTGATTGCTCGGGCAGTGGAGCAATGGCGGATGCAACACAAATAGGTATCCTGGCGGAATGGGATTTCTGCGCAGCCGCGAAAGATCTCCTGCAATGTGTGACCTTTGACAACATCGCAGATTGCCTGCCAATTCAAATTGCAGCTCCACTCCATCTCAAGCCTCTGAAGAACTTCCGGACTGCAATCTCTAAGACTTGTAAGAAATTCACTTTATTCTTGGATTGACTTTTTACAACTTTTTTGACTTTTTCCTATTACATTTTTTAATACACTTCAATTGAACTATTTTCATACAATAACTTTCTAAGTATGCTTAGGCATTTGAACTCTGTTTTCATTATTGGCCCTTACCTCTCAACACTAACCAGGGATGGATGATGTATGGCCTATGCAAATACACTATTTACTTGCTAAATTAGCCTAAACCCGACAACCATTTTGAAACCATATCTATTCGTTGTACACACGTCTCTCTGCCTGCCTCTTATCCACAAAGCCCTTTCACACTAATTAGCTCATCCTTAGCCTCTGCTCACGAACTGGCGATCAAGATAAAAAAACATGGCATTGTTTAGGAACTGGTTGGCACAGTGCGGTAATCGTATCCTACCTTTATTTTCATTCTGCAATTTACAGTCATTCATGTTTAATAGGTATTATTTATGTCACATGGAACTGTAACATATAATGTGGAATTGACTGATGCAGGAGCTTAGGTTTGAATACAGCAGAAGCGGTTGGAGTTTGCCTCAGCTGGATGACTTAGCTCTTGCACCAGTGGCACCAGTGGTTCCATTTATGGCACTTACATAAAGACACTTTTTATATAACTTGCAGACTCCATCGCTTTATCCCACACAGCCACTTTCGTAAACACACCTGATTTCACCATTTGTCTTCTGTAGCATTGCAACATTCTGCATTATACTCTTTACGATTATTTCTTTATTTCTGCTTGCTAAAACACTCCATTCGAGTCTTCAGACCGGTAGGGGTGAGTAGTTTGCTTCCCACTCCTGCTATAGTCTAAACCCATACTAACACCACTTGCTCAGCTATGCTACAGTGGCCAGTATGCTACAGCGCCAGGAGCACATCAGTTTACAGCAATCAGCTCACGGTTTCATCCCCAAGTGTACTGGAACCTCACCTCAGCACCGTCTCACTCTGTTCAAAACAGCACTTTCCCACACAGCTAGGGGTGAATACTTGACTTCACACTCCCTGTATAGAACACCCTAACCACCCCACAGAGCTCACACCGCTATACTCTAAACCCATACTAACACCTCTTGCACAGCTATGCTACAGCGGCCAGAATCCTACAGCGCCCAGAGCACATCAAGTTACAGCAATCAGCTAACGGTTTCATCCCCGAGTGTACCAGCACCTCACCTCAGCACCATCTCACTCTGGGCAAAATAGCACTTTCACACCAGTAGGGGTGAATACATCGCTTCACACTCCCTGTATAGCACACCCTAACCACCCCAAAGACCTCACAGCGCTTCTACCCTCCTCTTTCCTACTCGTTTTGCCCTTTTTTCCCCTTACTCGCTTCAACGGAATCACAAAATGGCGGCCAACACTTCCTAGTTGCAACCGCTCGCAGCGCCCACAACCAATAAGCAGCAAGCTCGTGCTCAGAACGCCTCAGCCAATCAGATGGCAGAACTCCCAAATATCGATATCTGTAAATTTCGATATTTCTCAAAAACTACTGAATGGATTTAAACCAAATAAACAAAAGCGTGCTTTCTAGACCAAGACCCTTCTCCCTGAGAAATTTGGGGTAATTTCGTTCACCCGTTAGACCTGTAGCTTTGTCTAAAGTTTCCTATGTAAATTAACATGAAGAAAACACGTTTTGGGACCCTGGTTTTTCTCGGTCCCCCCTTACAAATCACCACCAAGCTTCCAACATAGGAGCTGATATGAACAAGGAATTAGTTTGGAAAATGTCGTGAAGATTCATCAAACGACGTTAAAGTTATAAGCAAAACAAAAAATGCTCTTCCTATGGAAACTTGGTCCTAACCGCCAGTAGGTAATATATACATATATATTCACTGAAAAAAACATAGGTTTCAGGGGCGTTATAGTTAGCTGGACTTTTCACTCGTACAAAACCATTGAAATTCCCCCGTTATAGTTAGTTCAGCTAACTATAACTCGCGCGCCCGCAATGCACTGCTGATGACGTCACATATTACATCACTCATGACATGGTCAGTGACATCACTCATGACATGACTGATGACATCTCAAATGACATCACTGATGATATCATCCAGTGAATGTGTGTTTTTCTGAAAATTACATATGATTTATATATGTATATCTCAAGGTCGATGGAAGAATAAATGGGTATATAAGTGTCTAAATGGATGATTTGTTTTTTAAAAATTGATTGTTTAACTGACTGATTAAGTGTATCTTAGTGAATACATGGCTTAGTGAGTAATGTTTAAATGTGTAAATATCTGTATCAGTCTCTCACTTTGTGTAGAAGTGGCTGCATGGGTTGGTGAGTAGCTACATGAGTGTCTATGTAGGTTATTAGTTGGTTTTTTGTGTATCAGTATGAGTGTCTGAGTGTCTGTATGGTTCGGTGGGGGGTATTACGTAGTGCATAGGTGCATGAATGAGTGACTCACTGTTTGTATGTGTTGAAGACAGCATGTGTGCAGGACTGTATGGGTGGATGAGTGTGTGCATGGGTGTGTTAGTGAGTGATAGACTGTCTCAATAGTGTCTATATGAGTAACTACATATGTTTTAAACTAGTATATGTGACTATTGGTGTATATAAGTGAGTATATGTGAGAGTGAGAGATTGAAAGAGTTCCTGTATGAATAAGTATGTGTTTCTATAAGTGTTTGTTTAAAAGACTAAGTATGTGTAAGTTTCTGTAGAAGTAAGTATGGTGGTGTGTGTATAACTGTATATGCAAGTAAATGGATGTTTGATTCTTTATTAGCATGAGTGACTATGTGTGTGAGTAACTCTATGGATGAGTGGCGTTGTGTAACAGGATGTATAGGTGTGTGAGTATATATGATGACTGAGTACATGTATGAGTGACTGTTTAGGACTGTTGGTGAATGAGTGGATGTGTATGTGGATCTTAGAATTACTGAATAGGTTGTTGTAACTGGTATTGGTATGTCCATTGTTTTGAACATTGTAGTTTCTATTTTTGAATGTGTGTATCAAAGGTTATATTAGGGGAAGAGGAGGTCTGCCACTCTATCACAAGGATGATGTCATCAGTGATGTCATTAGTGATGTCATTTGAGATGTCATCAGTGATGTCATGAGTGATGTCACTGACCATGTCATGAGTGATGTAATATGTGACGTCATCAGCAGTGCATTGCGGGCGCGCGAGTTATAGTTAGCTGAACTAACTATAACGGGGGAATTTCAATGGTTTTGTACGAGTGAAAAGTCCAGCTAACTATAACGGCCCTGAAACCTATGGTTTTTTCAGTGAATTTCTAAGGTTTTTTAAATGCTAATTCCTAACTATAACGTGCCTGAAACCTATGGTTTTTTCAGTGAATTTCAAAGGTTTTTTAAATGCTAATTTCTAACTATGCCTATAGAGATAGGACATGTGAAGAAAGAAGAAAAAACGCACAGAAAGAAAAAAAAGAAATGCAGAAAGAAGAAACAGAAGTCCTCAAAGACGAAGAAAAGTGCAGGAAGAAGGATAGCGTGCACTAAGACCAAACAGAAGAGCAGAAAGAAGCCTTGCTGCAAAATCATCCTGTACCCTCAACTTTTTTAGACGGATACTGGTGGTAACTGAGTCTGACCAACCAGTTCTAGAGCCAGTGCTATGTTAGAAGACACTCAGAATACAGTGAAAACACCTACATACACTAGGGAACACTATGCGTTGGGGTCCCCCTCTGATCAGCATGACCTCCTCTGTAAGCCCCTACTATATAATTGGGTAGGGGATTAAAACTACCTCTTAAAACACGCCACAGGGCGTGTTTGCACATGTCACCTCAGGCCCCGTCCCCTCACTTCCCCACTGTGTAAACACGCCCTGTGGCCAATTTAAGTTGGGAGATTAAGTCCCCTTGAATCCTGAGGGAACCTATGTTCCAACTAGACCACTAGGTACCTCCAGTAAGCGCCACAGAGCTGCGTTGCAGAGAAATGTAAAAAGGGGCACGGCCTAGACCACCTCTCTGCAACGCAGCGCAGTGGCACTTACTGGAAGCACCTGGTGGCCTAGTTGGCCCCCAGGGTCCCTCAGGATTGAAGGGGAATTATTTCCCCAACTTAAAACGCGCCACAGGGCTTGTTTGCACACGTTAACTCAGGCCCCGTTCCCTCCCTTCACCACTGTGTAAACACGCCCTGTGGCCATTTTTAGTTGGGAGATTAAGTTCATTTGAATCCTGAGGGTCCCTAGGGTCCAACTAGCCCACTAGGTACCTCCAGTAACCGCCACAGAGCTGCGTTTCAGAGAGGTGTAAAAAGTGGCATGGCCTGGACCACCTCTCTGCAACGCAGCTCAGTGGCGCTTACTGGAAGCACCTGGTGGGCTAGTTAGCCCCCAGGGGGCCTCAGTATTGAAGGGGAATTATTTCCCCAACATAAAACGCGCCATTGGGCGTGTTTGCACACGTCACCTCAGGCCCCGTCCCCTCCCTTCCCCACTGTGTAAACACGCCCTGTGGCCATTTTTTAAGTTGGGAGATTAAGTCCCCTTGAATCCTGAGGATCCCTAGGGGCAAAATAGCCCACTAGGTACGTCCAGTAAGTGCCATTGCAGAGAGGTGTAAAAAGGGGCACGGCCTGCACCACCTCTCTGCAACGCAGAGCAGTGGCGCTTACTGGAAGCACCTGGTGGGCTAGTTGGCCCCCAGGGTCCCTCAGGATTGAAAGGGAATTATTTCCCCAACTTAAAACGCGCCACAGGGCGCGTTTGCACACGCCACCTCAGGCCCCGTCCCCTCCCTTCACCAGTAAACGCGCCCTGTGGCCGTTCTGAGTTGAGAGATTAAGTTCCCTTGAATCCTAAGGGTCCCTAGGGTCAAACTAGCCCACTAGGTTCCTCCAGTAAGCGCCACAGAGCTGCGTTGCATAGAGGTGTAAAAAGGGGCATGGCCTCAAACACCTGTCTGCAATGCAGCTCCCTGGCGCATACTGGAGATACCTGTTGGGCTAGCTGGCCCTCAGGGACCCTCAGTATTGAAGGAGAATTAATTCCCCAACTTACAACTGGCCAGGGGGCGCGTTTGCAGAGTGCTGCAAGTAGGGGGCGTGGCCTCCAGCACGATGCCGGTCTTTTATTTATTTTAGTTTTTTTAAGAAGGAGGGCTGTGTGGCCCCCCTTCTTTTTCTAATTTACTGGCCCTGGGGACCCCATCCCCCAGGGCCTGCACCCTAATTTTTTTCGTTGAAAAAAATTAATTTGGCCCTCCCAAGGCCTCAATCGGCCCCGGGGACCCCTACCCCCAGGTCATGGGCTTTTTTTTTTTTTTTATTCTTTAGGAGGGGGCTGCGTTGCCCCCTCCTCAGGCCACTTATGGCCCCAGGGACCCCTTACCCCGGGGCCAGCCTTTGTATTTTATTATTTTTTTAAAATATATATTTATAGAAACACCTAGGACATGCTGGACAAACCGTATGTACCTATCACCATGACGATTTGCGTGATATTAATTAAAAGGCGACTATGCATAGAATGAATCCACATGGAATGTATTTACACCGCTAGTGAAGCTCTGACGTGTCTGACGCCCTACCGTGCCTAATCCCAGTGTCCCCGCCGGTGGGTACTCTCCAAGTAGACACCCTTGTTGTTTATTTATAAAACATGGGTAGCTATTGACGGGCACATTTAATATACACGCACACCAAGCCATTCAAAGGGGATTCAACAAAAATTCAACCAAACTATGCAAGAAACCCCCCTCACGGTTAATAAAACACACATCCACCGCCGGATGTGTAATACTTTTTATTTTACTCTCTGGAAAGGAGACAAACCTCACTTGAGAGTCACAGCGTGCTCCTGGCTGAGCCCAATGCTGTGTTACACCCACCAGTGCCCGCCGAGTGTCTCACACCTCTGTGTTGTATTCCACCAGCTAGTGCGTATGCTATGACACTCTCTAGCCCATGTGCACTGTAACACCACCCTGTGAATATGTCATGCCACACTTGCCATCGCACGGGTCATATTGCCCCATCTAACGTGCCTTCCTCGATGCCTATGTTATAACGCACAGCGCTGTGCCATACATATAACAATCTGGGATCCATATCTTTGTCACAGTGCACATGCAACGTTACACTCCACAGCACATATTTTATATCACAACTTTAGAGACTAGTTAGTTTACACAATACTGCCCTGTGCATATTACACTCCAAGGCGCATATCGCATAGCACGCGCTAGTGCCTGTGCTATCTCGTGCTCTCCAATGAATCTGTCATTGCGCACAATGTATTGCATATTATATTTCACGCCCCGGTTCATCTAATATCACACTTTCTGATGCATAATTTATACCATATACTATATCTAGTTTTCATTTTCAATCGTGCTCTCAGGACTATGTTCTATATAACACTGCGTCCACCTACCCTTTTCACGGGCATTACATTTTGCGATGGGGGGTGGAGGGTCAGGGGGTGTTTCTGTCAAGTGAGCTCGGAGTCACAGTCACAAACGTCCTCTTCTTCCTGAATAAAAGTGAGATTATGCTGCATACTTGTTCATATTTTAAGTAGTTCGCACAGACACACATTTTAAAAACAATAAAGTTCCTAATACCCACCTTCTCTGAACAGTTAGCTTACTGCCCCATCCACCTCCTCCCTATCCTCTGTTGTTTGAACCCATGGACTAGCCTCCTCTCTCCTGCCATGCATGGTCTGATGTGCTGCCACTGCCCTTCATTTACCATGATGTACAAGTCCACTCCTCCTGCCCTCCATTGCCCAATTCTATGGCCCATCATTGACCTCCTGCTTAGCCTCTGTGCTTAGCTTGCTGCCCCTATTCTCCTTCCCTCTGCCCTCCGATGTCTTTGTGCATGCCCCTGCTCCATCCTTTTTGCCCACCATGTTCAATGGACCTGCCACTCCTATCTACTCTGAGTGTTCTGTTGAGCTGCCACTCCCCTCCTACCTGCCTAGCATTGTCAGATGACTGTAACCTGTCCCTGCCACCTCCACCCTGCCTGTCCACATGCCATGCCCCTATCCCCTTCCTCCTGTCCTTCATGGTCCATTTTACTGCCACACCCTTCTGCCCTCCCTGGTCTGTTGTGCTGCAACTGCTCTTCCTACCTGCCCGCGCGGTCTGTTGTGAGGCCCCTTCCCCTGAACTCTCTTGTCTGTGCCCAGGTCCTGACCCTCCCTTCTATCCTCCATGGTCCTTTGTGCATGCCCCTACACCCTCCTTCTTGCCCATCATAGCCAGTGTGCTGCCACTAACCCTCCCGCTTGCCATGCATGGTCTTCTGTGCTGCCATGGCCCCTCCCACCTTCCCTGTGTGGTCAGCTAGCTGCCCCTGACCCCCTCCCACCTTCCCTCCATGGTCTGTGTGTATGCCATCATAGTCTCATTGTTGCTCTCCATGGTGTGTCTTGTTTCTAGTGCCCATCCTGCCTGACCTCCATGGTCATCTTGCTGCTCCTGCCCTGCCACCTTGCCCCCAGCCCTCTGTTTCCATGTGCGGACCCCTATTCCCTCCCTCCTGGCTTTTCTGTTCCATTGAAATGCCCCTGATCCGTCCCTCCTGCCCTTTATGGTCTGTTATGCTGCAGCTTTCTCTCCTGTCTGTCCACTATGGTCAGCTAGCTACCATTGCCTCTTTCCCCTCTGTTCTCTGTTGTCCATGTGCATGGTCCTGTCCCCTCCCTATTGCTTTCTATGGATTGTTGTGCTGCACTCCTGTCCCGCATGCGCTGTGTAGTGTATTGTGCTGCTGCAAACCCTGATGCCTGCCCTGTAGGGTCAGTTTGGTGTACCTCTCCATGTCCCTCCTGTCCTCTGTTATCCGAGTCCATGTTCCTACCCAATTCCTCCTGCCTACCATGATCCAATGTACCATACTTGCGAACATTTTGAACTTGGTAAGAGGGAGATTTTGAAAAAAAACTGGGGTATTGATTTTCCCCTTTGAGTTACATTGAAAAAGAGGAGATTGTAGACAGGAGACAGATCAAATAAAACCCATTTGAGCTTAAAAACATTGGACATTTCCTGGCTGAAACGGGTCTGTTGGCATGTATGGTTGTACTACCACTGCCTCTTCCTTCTGCCCACAATGGTCTATTATATTGCCACAGCCTCTCTTGCCAGTCCTGTATTGTTGGTCTGTTGCCCCTGCCCCCCTTTCCACTGCCCTCCATAGTCTGTTGTGCTGCCACTGCCCTTCCTGCCTGCCCAGTGTGGTCAAATTGTTGCCTCTGCACTCTCCTACCTGCCTTCAATTTTCAGAGTCCCTGCCCCTGGCCTCTGCCTCTCAACAGTATCCCAATGAACAACTAGATTGCTAACTATCTATATTTATTACAAAAGTGTGGAACGCCTGACGTCATCTTGATGTAATCAAAACTGTAATACCTAGAGTACATATATGAGAGGGTCTTATTTGCATCAAAATTTAGTGCTCTAACAAACTAAAATGAGGACATATTTTCTAAGTTTTCAAATAGCAACAATGAACTTTTAAATTATTTGTAATCTTTATGTGTTTTTTATCCAGTTGACCACTTGATTAAATGTTGCACCTAGGGGAGAGGATGTGGTGTTACTTCCAGAGCTGCAGACTTTGCAACTGGGGAACCAGGTTGGAGTTTCTGCTTCAGCTCAACATTCTGTGATTCTGGTCAAATCACTTAATCTCCCCATGTCTACAACCAAAATGAATTTGATCTTGTGTGATGTAACCAATGCTCATGTAAAGCACTCCAATACCTGACAAGTCTGCACTATATAAAACTGCAAATACACAAAAAATAATGTTTTGCACACTTCTGTCATTGGGCGACATGTGGGCTACGTCTGGGTGATATTTTTGCTGCATTTGGGCTCTTTTGTCTCTGGTGGCCATCTTGGGAGATTTATTTGTTATGAAGTTTCCTAATTTCCTCATTTACTGCAGTCTCCTCTGTAGGAAATGCCTTCAGTTTTTTACTTTGATTCCAAAAAGAGGGTATTCAGATACGTCACACATTTGCCATAAATTCTGAATGTTAGCACTCTAGTTGCTCATTAGATCACTGTAGTAAAGCTACTGCTCACCACGGAAGTCTGCTGCTGGTATTAAAAGTGCATGTTTCAGTCTGCATATCAGAATTTTTTAATGAAATAGAAGAGGATTTGAGAAGTCACTCAAAATGTGCCCTAATTTTTCTTTCTTCAGCACTAATCATAATTTCTATGGCAAAATGAATCCCCCAATTGTGTTCCTTTTTAAATTAAATGTTTTAAGTGTTACCAGTTTATTCCAATCAAGATGGCTTCAGGTGTGCCATACTTTTGTCATAAGTAAGACAGTAAGTGCTCTAGTTGTTCTTAAGAACACTCTGGGACATTCTGTCATTGGGCTATACTTGGGCTACATCTGGGTGATATTTGTGCTACATTTGGGGTCTTTTGTCTCTGGTGGCCATCTTGGGAGATTTATTTGTTATGACGTTTCCTAATTTCCTCATTTACTGCAGTCTCCTCAGTGGGAATACTTTCAGTTTTTTATTTTGGTTCCATCAAGAAGGCATTCAGATGTGTCACACATTTGCCATAAATTCAGAATGTTAGCACTCTAGTTGCTTATTAGATCACTGTAATAAAGCTACTGCTCACCAGGGAAGTCTGCTGCTGGTATTGAAAGTGCATGTTTCAGTCTGCATGTCAGAATGTTTTCATGAAATAGAAGAGGATTTGAGAAGTCACTCAAAATGTGCCCTAATTTTTCTTGCTGCAGCACTAATCATACTTTCTATGGCAAAATGAACCCCCTCATTTTGTTCCTTTTTAAATTAAATGTTTTAAGAGTTACCACTTTATTTCAACCAAGATGGCTTCAGGTGTGCCATGCGTTTGTCATAAGTAGGACTGTTAGCGCTCTATTTGTTCTTTAGAGCACTTTGGGAAGCTGCAGTAGAACACAAAGGAATCAACTGACAGTCTCTGCCCTTGTTGGATGTACATGTTTTACTGAGAATGTCAGACTTCATTCTCACATGACTGAGAAAGATAATGTGAATTTACAGAAAATATGCTCTCAGTTTAGCTTATAGATCACCTTCCAAACCTCTGTGGGAAAAGCATGAGAAAATAGTTTTCTCTCAAACATGATTCATGATATCACAGCAGAAGTCTTTTTCACATGGTAAAATCACCTTAGAACACACCACAATTCCTAAAATGAGTATGGTACCATCAACAAATGATTTATAATGTAACTAAAGTCCTAAACCTTCTATTAACTGCAATGCTTTTTAATGAGGTGCTATCATGTATATCGGGCCCAAGATGGCTGCCAACATTTCTTGGATGAAGTGCTGACAGCCAATCAGATCTCATGATGAGATGTGTGGTTAGGCTCCGCCCAGAGATATATGTGATTTTACTTTTGATTTTCTCAGGAACTACTGAACGGATTTACACCATTTAAGCAAAAGGCACGAGTCTGAACTGAGGACTACCTCTTTGCCAAATTTGGTGTAATTCCGTTCAGCACTTCGGGCTGTAACTGCGTCAACAGGTCCTATGGGAAAATGCATGGGGAAAACGCGTTTTGGGAGCCCCCTTTTTTCTCGGCCCCTGCTTGACGAATAACCATGAAAATTTCAGGATAGGAGCGGACCGGTGCTGGCCAAAAGTTTGGAAAATTTCGCGAAGATTCACCAATCGACGCCAACGTTATTCCAAATAGAATGTTGCGGATTTCCTATGGAAAAAAAGTCCTAACTATAACTACCTATATACAAATACATATATATATAAATGCATATGCATATATATGCATATATATATATATGTGCATATGTGTGCATGTAGAGAGAGATAGAGAGAGGTAAAGGTGTAGAGGTAGAAGTGTAGAGGTAGAGAGGTAGAGGTGGAGAAGTAGAGAGGTAGAGGGGTAGAGGTAGAGAGGTAGAGGTAGAGAGGTAGAGGTGTAGAGAGGTAAAGGTGTAGAGAGTAGTAGAGAGAGAGGTAGAGAGGTACAGAGTAGAGAGTGAGTACTAGAGAGTAGTAGAGAGTAGTAGAGAGAGTAGCAGAGAGTGAGTAGTAGAGAGTAGTAGAGTGCGTAGTAGAGAGTGAGTAGTAGAGAGTGATCAGTAGAGAGTAGTAGAGAGTGAGTAGTAGAGAGTGAGTAGTAGAGAGTGAGTAGTAGAGAGTAGTAGAGAGTAGTAGAGAGTGAGTAGTAGAGTGAGCAGTAGAGAGTAGTAGAGAGTGAGTAGTAGAGAGTAGTAGAGAGAAGTAGAGAGTGGGTAGTATAGACAGAGTTGTAGAGAGTGAGTAGCAGAGAGTGAGTAGTAGGGAGTAGTAGAGAGTGAGTAGTAGAGCGAGTAGTGGAGAGAGAGTAGTAGAGAGTAGTAGAGAGAGAGTAGTAGAGAGTGAGTAGTAGAGTGTAGTAGAGAGTGAGTAGTAGAGTGAGTAGTAGAGAGTTGTAGAGAGTGAGAAGTAGAGAGTGAGTAGTAGAGAGTGAATAGTAGAGAGAGAAGTAGAGAGTGAGTAGTAGAGAGTAGTAGAGAGTGAGTAGTAGAGAGTGAGTAGTAGAGAGTAGTAGAGTGAGTAGTAGAGAGTGAGTAGTAGAGAGTGAGCAGTAGAGAGTAGTAGAGAGTGAGTAGTAGAGAGTGAGTAGTAGAGAGTGAGCAGAAGAGAGTAGTAGAGAGTAGTAGAGAGTGAGTAGTAGAGTGAGCAGCAGAGAGTAGTAGAGAGTGAATAGTAGAGAGTAGTGGAGAGAAGTAGAGAGTGAGTAGTAGAGAGTGAGTTGTAGAGAGTCAGTAGCAGAGAGTGAGTAGTAGAGAGTAGTAGAGAGTGAGTAGTAGAGTGAGTAGTAGAGAGAGAGTAGTAGAGAGAGAGTAGTAGAGATTGAGTAGTAGAGAGTAGTAAAGAGTGAGTAGTAGAGTGAGTAGTAGAGAGAGAGTAGTAGAGAGTAGTAGAGAGAGAGTAGTTGAGAGTGAGTAGTAGAGAGTGAGCAGTAGAGAGAAGTAGATAGAGAGTAGTAGAGAGTCAGTAGTAGAGAGTAGTAGAGAGTGAGTAGTAGAGAGTGAGTAGTAGAGAGAGTAGTAGAAAGTGAGTAGTAGAGAGTGAATAGTAGAGAGAGAGTAGTAGAGAGTAGTGGAGGGAGAGAGTAGTAGAGAGTGAGTAGTAGAGAGTAGTGGAGTAGTAGAGAGTGAGTAGTATAGTAAGTAGTAGAGAGTAGAAGAGAGCGAGGAGTAGAGAACAAGTAGTAGAGAGTGTGTAGTAGCGAGTGAGTAGTAGAGAGTAGTAGAGAGTGAGTAGTAGTGAGAGTAGTAGAGAGTGAGAAGTAGAGAGAGTAGTAGAGAGTAGTAGAGAGTGAGTTGTACAGTGAGTAGTAGAGAGTAGTTGAGAGCGAGTAGTAGAGAGTGAGTAGTGGAGAGTGAGTAGTAGAGAGTGAGTAATAGAGAGTGGTAGAATGAGTAGTAGCGAGTGAGAAGTAGAGAGAGAGTAGTAGAGAGTAGTAGAGAGTGAGTAGTTGAGTAATAGAGAGTGAGTGGTAGAGAGAGTAGTAGAGAGTGAGTAGTAGAGAGTAGTAGAGAGTGAGTAGTAGAGAGTGAGTAGTAGAGAGTAGTAGAGTGAGTAGTAGAGAGTGAGTAGTAGAGAGTGAGCACTAGAGAGTAGTAGAGAATGAGTAGTAGAGAGTGAGTAGTAGAGAGTGCGCAGTAGAGAGTAGTAGAGAGTAGTAGAGAGTGAGTAGTAGAGTGAGCAGTAGAGAGTAGTAGAGAGCGAGTAGTAGAGTAGTAGAGAGAAGTAGAGAGTGAGTAGTAGAGAGTGAGTTGTAGAGAGTGAGTAGCAGAGAGTGAGTAGTAGAGAGTAGTAGAGAGTGAGTAGTAGAGTGAGTAGTAGAGAGAGAGTAGTAGAGAGAGAGTAGTAGAGAGTGAGTAGTGGAGAGTAGTAGAGAGTGAGTAGTAGAGTGAGTAGTAGAGAGAGAGTAGTAGAGAGTAGTAGAGAGAGAGTAGTTGAGAGTGAGTAGTAGAGAGTGAGCAGTAGAGAGAATTAGATAGAGAGTAGTAGAGAGTCAGTAGTAGAGAGTAGTAGAGAGTGAGTAGTAGAGAGTGAGTAGTAGAGAGAGTAGTAGAGAGTGAGTAGTAGAGAGTGAGTAGTAGAGAGAGAGTAGTAGAGAGTAGTGGAGAGAGAGTAGTAGAGAGTGAGTAGTAGAGAGTAGTGGAGTAGTAGAGAGTGAGTAGTAGAGAGTGAGTAGTATAGTGAGTAGTAGAGAGTAGAAGAGAGCGAGGAGTAGAGAACAAGTAGTAGAGAGTGTGTAGTAGCGAGTGAGTAGTACAGAGTAGTAGAGAGTGAGTAGTAGTGAAAGTAGTAGAGAGTGAGAAGTAGAGAGAGTAGTAGAGAGTGAGTGGTACAGTGAGTCGTAGATAGTAGTTGAAAGCGAGTAGTAGAGAGTGAGTAGTGGACAGTGAGTAGTAGAGAGTGAGTAATAGAGAGTGGTAGAATGAGTAGTAGCGAGTGAGTAGTAGAGCGAGAGTAGTAGAGAGTAGTAGAGAGTGAGTAGTTGAGTAGTAGAGAGTGAGTGGTAGAGAGTAGTAGAGTGAGTAGTAGGGAGTAGTAGAGAGTGAGTTGTAGAGAGTGAGTAGTAGAGAGTGTAGTAGAGAGTAGCAGTAGAGAGTAGTAGAGAGTAGTAGAGAGTGAGTAGTAGAGAGTGAGTAGTAGAGAGTAGTAGAGAGGGAGTAGTAGACTAGTAGAGACTAGTCAGTCAGTGTCAGTCTGTGTTGGTCAGTGGCAGTCAGTCGGTCAGTCAGTGTCAGTCAGTCAGTGTCAGTCAGTCAGTGTCAGTCAGTCAGTCAGTGTCAGTCAATCAGTGCCAGTCAGTGTCAGTCAATCAGTATCAGTGTCAGTCTGTCAGTGTCAGTCAATCACTGTCAGTCGGTGTCAGTCAGTCAGTCACTGTCAGTCAGTCAGTGTCAGTCAATCAGTGTCAGTTAGTCAGTGTCAGTCAATCAGTGTCAGTCAGTGTCAGTGTCAGTCAATCAGTGTCAGTCAGTGTCAATCAGTCAGTGTCAGTCAGTCAGTGTCAGCTAGAGCAGCTCTGCTGACCTGGTTCTCTGGCTCTAAAGCAGCTCTGCTGACCTGGTTCTCTCCCTCTAAAGCAGCTCTGCTGACCTGGTTTCTATGGCTCTACAGCAGGTCTGCTGACCTGGTTCTCTGGCTCTAGAGCTGCTCTGCTGACCTAGTTCTTAGGCTACAGAGCAGCTCTGCTGATCTGGTTCTCTGGCTCTACAACAGCTCTGCTGACCCGGTTCTCTGGCTCTAAAGCAGCTATGTTGACCCGGTTCTATGGCTCTAAAGCAGTTCTGCTGGCATGGTTCTCTGGCTCTAGAGCAGCTCTGCTGACCTGGTTCTCTCCCTCTAAAGCAGCTCTACTGACCTGGTTTCTCTGGCTCTACAGCAGCTCTGCTGACCTGGTTCTCTGGCTCTAGAGCAGTTCTGCTGACCTGGTTCTCTGGCTCTAAAGCAGCTCTGCTGACCTGGTTCTCTGGCTCTAAAGCAGCTCTGCTGACCTGGTTCTCTGGCTCTAAAGCAACTCTGCTGGCCTGGTTCTCTGGCTCTAAAGCAGCTCTGCTGACCTGGTTTCTCCTGATCTACAGCAGCTCTGCTGAACTGGTTCTCTGGCTCTAGAGCAGCTCTGCTGACCTAGTTCTTAGGCTCTAGAGCAGCTCTGCTCACCTGGTTCTCTGGCTCTACAACAGCTCTGCTGACCTGGTTCTCTCGTTCTAAAGCAGCTCTGCATACAAGGTTCTATGGCTCTAAAGCAGTTCTGCTGACCTTGTTCTCTGGCTCTAGAGCAGCTCTGCTGACCTGGTTTCTCTGGCTCTACAGTAGCTCTGCTGACCTGGTTCTCTGTCTCTAGAGCAGCTCTGCTGACCTGGTTCTTAGGCTCTAGAGCAACTCTGCTGACCTGGTTCTCTGGCTCTAAGGCAGACTTGCTAACCTGGTTCTATGGCTCTAAAGCAGCTCTGCTGACCTGGTTCTCTGGCTCTAGAGCAGCTCTGCTGACCTGGTTCTCGGTCTCTAGAGCAGCTCTGCTGACCTGGTTCTTAGGCTCTAGAGCAGTTCTGCTGACCTGGTTCTCTGGCTCTAGAGTAGCTCTGCTGACCTGGTTCTATGGCTCTAAAGCAGCTCTGCTGACCTGGTTCTCTGGCTCTAGAGCAGCTCTGCTGACCTGGTTCTCTGGCTCTAAAGCAGCTCTGCTGACCTGGTTCTCTCCCTCTAAAGCAGCTCTGCTGACCTGGTTCGATGGCTCTAAAGCAGCTCTGCTGCCCTGGTTCAATGGCTCTAAAGCAGCTCTGCAGACCTGGTTCTCTGGATCTAGAGCAGCTCTGCTGACCTGGTTCTCTGGCTCTAAAGCAGCTCTGCTGACCTGGTTCTCTCCCTCTAAAGCAGCTCTGCTGACCTGGTTCTCTGCCTCTAGAGCAGGTATGCTGACCTGGTTCGATGGCTCTAAAGCAGCTCTGCTGCCCTGTTTCTATGGCTCTAAAGCAGCTCTGCAGACCTGGTTCTCTGGATCTAGAGCAGCTCTGCTGACCTGGTTTGATGGCTCTAAAGCAGCTCTGCTGACCTGGTTCCCTCCCCCAAAGAACTCTGCTGAACTGGTTCTCTGGCTCTAAAGCAGTTCTGCTGACCTGGTTCTCTGCCCCTAGAGCAGCTATGCTGACCTGGTTCTATGGCTCTAAAGCAGCTCTGCTGACCTGGTTCTCTGGCTCTAGAGCAGTTCTGCTGACCTGGTTCTCTCCCTCTAAAGCAGCTCTACTGACCTGGTTTCTCTGGCTCTACAGCAGCTCTGCTGACCTGGTTCTCGGCCTCTAGAGCAGCTCTGCTAACCTTGTTCTCTGGCTCTAAAGCAGCTCTGCTGACCTGGTTCTCTCCCTCTAAAGCAGCTCTGCTGACCTGGTTTCTCTGGCTCGACAGCAGCTCTGCTGACCTGCTTCTTAGGCTCTAGAGCAGCTCTGCTGACCTGGTTCTCTGACTCTACAACGGCTCTGCTGGCCTGGTTTCTCTGGCTCTACAGCAGCATATCACGTAATATTAAATGTATATATTGTAACTGAAAAACACACAGTCGTCGCACACCGTACGCAGACCCTTCACAATGTTTCTAAAATGGCGGCTAGAATCCGCGCACCCACCGTGATGTGTACGCTTTGAGTGCGTGACTCCGAAAAAAAATTGGAAACAGTTTTTTTAAAGAAAATAATATAAATATATTAAAATTAAAAATTAAAACAAAAAAAATAATCAATATTTCAGTTTGAAAAAAAAATTTGTTGCAATTTTCAGAAAAAGAAATGTTATTTGAAGAATAAAATATTTATAAATAAACAGTTAAAAACTGTAGAAAATCGGTACAAAAAAACAGGTATAACTACTTAAAAATTAGCATTTAAAAACCTTTGAAATTCACTGAAAAAAACACACGTTTCAGAGATGTTATAGTTAGAAATTTGCATTTAAAAAAGCTGTGAAATGATGTCATCAGTGATGTCATTTGAGATGTCATCAGTGATGTCATCATTGATGTCACTGACCATGTCATGAATGATGCAATATGTGACATCATCAGCAGTGCATAGCGGGCGCGCGGATTATAGTTAGCAGAACTAACAATAACGGAGGAATTTCTATGGTTTTGTATGAGTGAAATGGCCAGCTAACTATAACACCCCTGAAACCTATGGTTTTTCTGTGAATTTCTAAGGTTTTTTAAATGCTAATTTCTAACTATAACGTCTCTGAAACCTATGGTTTTTTCAGTGATATATATATATATATATATATATACAAACACACCTATATTATACATATATATTTGTTTTAAAAAAATATTTTTTTTACCCTAATGTAAGAGTGGGTATTGGCCAGAATGAAGAAGATTTTAATATTGTCAAGTTTTTAAGTTTAACGCATTTGAAATTTTTGTGTTAATTTTCTTTTTATTTTTTACAGACTCTACTAAATAATATTTTGCTATTATAGCTCATTTGTTTATTTTTTTGTGAATTCTAATAATGTGAAAAGTCAATATTTTATGTAATGTATTTAAATGTTATATAGTTTGTTGGAATAACGTTTTGTTTTAGAAAATGTAATGTGTTAAAAAAAATGATAAAAGGTGTTTGGTTCCTAGATAATTTATGTTTTTCATTTTTACATAATTAAAAAATAAATAATTCAAAAATGGTTTGAATGAAATTGTTTTTGTGATTTGTTTATTTATTTAATTTTTAGATTTTTACATTAACGTTTTTCGTTTCTATATTTTTTTTTAAATGTTTGGCTTTTAAAAATGTTGGTTTTTGAGTTAATTATGTCTAGTAATGTGAAAGCCATTGTAAATATTTGGTATTTTATTTATATATTTTTTGGTTGTAATTTCAATTTACTTTTTTTATGCACTGTGGTTTATTTTTGGAGATAATTATTATGGATGTCTTTTGTGTATTATCTTTAATGTAATGACTAATATTAATTTGTAGAACTAATTAATTTGTAAAATATGAAGTCTGAAATGTTTCCTAATGTCTTTAATTTTGGAGTGGAAATAGAAAAGTTTGATACTTCCCCATAGTTTAAGACTTTACCCAGTGTGGTTTCATTAGGAGTGAGTATAGTAAATGTGATCCCTCTAAAGTCCAACACTTACCCTAATGTGGTTAGGTTTGGCGTTTGAATATTAAATCTGAACTCCCTAAAGCCCAACACTTTCCATAATGTGGTTATGTTTCTAGTCAGAATAGTACATTTAAACTCCCAAAGGCAAACACATTCACCAATTGATTACATTTGGATTGGAAATGGTCAATTTGATCACGTAAAGTGCAACACTATCTCCAATGTTTGGATCAGGAATATGTATGTATGTTTGGTGCAGGAATAGTTGGGGAGAGAATGTGGGGCTAGGGCGGTGGATCTCAAATCTGGGGAACCAGATTTGAGTCTCGACAAGGACGCTCAACATCCTGTGATTCTGGGCATATCACCAAATCTCCCCGTGTGTAGCAAAAATGAGTGTGTCCTTGTGTAATGTAACTGGTGCTCATGTAAAGCACTCTGATACCTTCGGGTCAAGTTTGCGCTATATAAAACTCTATGAAAAATAAAAAATAAAAGAATAGTAAATTTGACCCCACCCCACGCCCATAACTTTCCCAATGTTTTTCAGTTGAAAGTGGGAATAGTAAATTTGAATCCCCCTCCAAAGTCCAACTTACCCACATGTGATAAGTTTGGAGTGGAATTCAATAAATTGGATTACTCCCACTGGCACCTCTCCAAATCCAACTTTCCCCAATTTGATAATGTTTGAAATATGAATAGTAACTGTGACTACCACCCCAACAAAAGTCCAGCACTTCCCTGGTTAAGTTTGGAGCGGGAATAATACATTTGACGCTTATGACATCGACGATGTCCCTCAATGTCATTTAATTTCACTTTCCATAATGTTGTTAAGTTTGAAGGGAAATGTTTGGAATGGAAATAGTAAATTTGATCCACCTAGAGGTCAACACTTCCCCCAGGGTGGTTAAGTTTGGAGCTAAAATAGTAAATCAAGTCCAACCCTTTTCCCCAAAGTGGTTGAGTTTAGAGTGGGAAAAGAAGGTGTGAACCTCCCAAAATCAAGCACTTTCCCCAATGCAGTTACTTTTGGTGTTGGTATATTAAAGGTGATCCCCCTAAAGTCCAGCACATTCCCTAATGTAGTTAAGTTTGTATTGGGAACTGTAAATCTTAAATTCCCCTCACCCCTAAGTCCAAAACTTTCCCCAATGTGGTTAAATCTGAAGTGGGAACAGTAAAAATGAACCTGCCCTCAACACTTCAAGTTTGGACTGAGAATATTACATCTGAACCCCTCAAAGTCCAACACATTCCCCCATGTGGTTACATTTGGATTACAGGTCAGTTCTGACTGGCCGACGGGCTCCTTGAGCTCATCAGAAGCCAGCCGTATTGACTGGCCGGTTTCATTTCCGACCGGCTGAATCAAAATCAGCCTTTCAACTGACATCGTAATAGGCCCCTATGCAGGTGTGTTTTGCATGTCTTCATACTGTTAATACGGCTTATTGCCTTCATTTAAATATTATTTTTGAAATAACAGGGTCCTACTCATCTTCTGTAAAATTTGGTATGAATGTCTGTGCCATATGGTGTAGGTTTCGAAAGTGACTCCTTGCTAAACATAATAAACTTTTCATGTCATTATATCTAAACTCTGCACATCATGCTAGATTACCAAATTTTCCTGTGTGGAAACATCACTATTCATCTATTGCTCCATTTCCGGTTTTGTAAGCAAATAGTTTATAGTCTTTCAGTATAGTGTCTTTCAAAAACTGTTGCTATACAATATGTAGGCACTAATGTAGCCACACTGCCGGACCCTGACCTCACCCTTTTTTAGCAATGAGCCCCCTTCCCAGTTATGCTTGGAGACTGCCTGGTAGGGATCTCTCTGCCTAGAGTGCATATGCTGGAGTGGTGAATGAACTGTTGTCATGGCTTAAATATGGAGTTGGTGTATTTGTTTTCATTTCACTTCATATTTCATTTTGCTTCTGAGAGACAAAGCCCCTCAAAGTTCTTTTTTTAAAGCAAAATAGCAATGGACAAGACACAAAGAGAGTTTTCCCTTATAAACCTGGGCCTTAGTTTGCACTGTCCTGATCAGCCATGCTTTGCAAGGTGAACAAAGTCAGTGACAATCTGTGAGTCACCACACTTTAAATAGGGTAGAACAGCTGCCAGGCGGTCCTGTAGTGGATGCACCATCATGTTAAGAGTTTCCAGTGGCTGAGCCAGCTGAGACTCAGCCTTGAGAAACTCTGTGAGTTCAGTTGGAGTGGAGCTCTGCCAAGCCAATGTATAGCAGAACTTGTTTCCCACTGAACTCAAAAATACATTCTTGTATTGTCACTATCCACAGCTGTCCTATTTGTCCTTCTAAGTCCTTCTAAGGCGCAAAAATGATGTCAGCTCATGAATTTGCTTCTTAGATGGTTACTGGGCACAAGTGCCTTCAATTCATTCATTAAATCACATTATTTTGCCTTTTAGAGGCATGTCCCATGAGCTGGCCAGCTATATTAATTAGGGATTTGCTTGCCTTCAATTTTATCTCTCACAAATAGATACAATAAGTGTAACACAAATCAGAAACGTTTTTAACACCAAGAACTGTTCCGTAAGGTCTGGTAGCAAAACCTCACTGGAGATATCTGGCTGTGAAAATGCATCCACCTAACCATCCTGTTTAAATAGATGAAAACAGTAACTAAGGCATAGTCATCACAACCAACACAAAAGTCCTGTTGAGTCACCTTACTGGATGTTAAAAAATGCAGTTCCCTGTTTGGTTTAAACAGATACTAAGTGGTAACCCCTACATTAAGTACTGTCTTCCCTGCAATAGCTTCTTAAATACAGTTCTATATTCAGTATGAGAAAGTGCCAAATATGACTCTGTGAATGGCAACAAACTCACAGGTTTTTGGGGATTCACATGAAACCTGACAAGGCAAGTCACAATGTGTTCCTCCCACACCATGGGGCCTATTAGGATGGCAGGTGGTTTGCCCCTGCCGGGCCGGCGGTATCCCTCGCCGGCCCAGCGGGGGCGATCCGCCTGCCATCCTTCCATGATTGACCCCCCACCACATTAGGATGGCTGGGGTGTCCGCAGGGGACGGGAAGACCGTCCGCCACTTTTCCGCTGGTCAACTTGTCGACCGGGCGGAAAACTGCCACAATATGGTGGCAGTGTCTGTAAGACACCGCCAACCATATCAGGATGCCGGCGGAGAGCAATCTTTCCATGGCGGCAAGGTTTCGCCATTTTCGCTGTTGCGGGCCCGTAGCGGTCCCCCAGGATGTTGGGGGGTGAGGGGTGCACATGAGGGGTACCTATGGTACCCCTCTGCATTTGCATGCACAAGGTGGCAGGAACCGTGCGATGCCTGTCACATTGTGCATGCAAATGCACTACATGCATTTTTTACATTGCTGTGGGTGCTGCTTACAGCACCGCCTGCTGCAATGTAAAAAATGCGTGATGCGCCCGCCAGTGTGGCGGACGCATCCTAATTTGAATTGCAGTACTGACACACCTATGGCGGGCGGTCCCTTTTACCGTTGCGGTGTCCGCCCGCCATCGTAATAGAGCCTCATGTGTCGAATTTACTACTGAGTATTTTTACACACTTATGGTAGAGCATTGAAAAGTTGTAGAACCAGTTAGGTCTGACAGGTATCCTTTTGTGGATGGTTGTCAGGCATAAATATACCAAATTCTGGCCATACATGTAGGGTTAATGCCTTAACTGACTTTGTGCATCAGACGCAACATTTTCATTTTTCTATTCCCCTTC
Organism: Triturus cristatus; assembly: GCF_964204655.1. Lineage (NCBI taxonomy): Eukaryota > Metazoa > Chordata > Amphibia > Caudata > Salamandridae > Triturus > Triturus cristatus. Next base: position 834,689,458 of record NC_140594.1, read on the forward strand.
TCAAGACTCTCCTCCACCCCCTTACCTCTTTATTAAATTGCAAGGTTGATGTTAACCTTTACCTCTAAAATACAATCAGTATTTCCTAATTCATAGGTTCTGAAAGCATAGAACTATAACTATCAAAAATAGTCTACTAAGCGTTTCCATTTTGTCAAAATGTTTTTTCTGTGTTTATCTGGCATTCCCAAGTGCTAGATGTGCTAGCCTCATAACTGGTGCTTCTAGTAAGCTCTAAAAAATGACAATCCCACCTCCTTCCTCATAATCAGTAATGTAGCTAGTGGAAGAGTGAAAGTGTGATACTCTTGGAAGAACAAAACCCACTTCTCTCCAATGACTCCAAAATCATTAGGTTTCTCTCTATTGTTAACAATCTACTTAGTTTAGGTGAGCTATTGCCATACACAGCCCTCCTCCCCCAATAGAAATCCACCAGAATTCTTCCTCTGCCAAGCTGGTGAATAAAGTACACAGTTCTAAAACATCTGTTGCATCTTTTTAAAGTTGGATGACATCAATGATCTATGGGAGTTATACATAGAGCTGCTCTAAGCAATCATCTCTGATTTCCCTACCACATTCCTGCCTCCAAGTGTTGATTACTATTTCATCAGCCAATCAGCCAGCTCTCCCGTCCTATAGAGTGATGAGTAACATGTTGTGATTTGACTCTTGGCCACTTTAATATGTTATGCTATTTAGAGCCAAACTCTGATCCTTTGGGACTTTATACAGTTCTTTCATAGAAATACTTTAATGTTAAATAACTTGATAAGTCTACACATTACTATGAGAACTCGCCATACTCTTATGATGCTCCCTGCATTACTACATGCCCAAATATGTGACCCCCACCCTCCAAGTTGTGTTCTCACGAATATGTTTTTTATGTACAGATCATGGGCAAATTTGGAATCTTCCACAATGGGATTTATAGTCCCAGTTTTGGATTTTTAAATGATACATTATCTCCTACAGAGTTCTTCCAGTATTTGAGAAAAAACTGCTTCTAATTTAAAATCTAAAGCAGCCGTTTCTTCATAAAAGCAAGCGTTGCTGTTTGTCAGAATGCAAAAGCATAGGTGTTGTAATGAAATTCTGCTTTGCGGCCAGAATAATGTCCATATTCCATCTCTGCTCACTGAAAGGACATTTACTTCCATAACAGAGAAGTAACATGAAATACAGTACTAGTAAAACATATGACACATCTCCTATAGAAGTAGATAAAAATCTAAACACCTTGGACCTCATCCATGTTCAATGGAAGCCATATGATTATGATCATACCAAAAGTGTTGGTCAATCCCTGTGGGAAATTAAAAAAACTCAGAAAGTGGGTGGTGGAAGCATGAAGCTAACTTTTCTCTACTTTAGTATATACCTGTTTTCTCCAAGTATCTGTAATACCCAAAATATTTTACTATGATGAAAACATATTTCAAGGTGTGCATTCTTGTGTTGGATTAGCAGTTTGAAATCCTCATGGACATGTGTTTTTCTTGGCCTTTAGTATACTGCTCCATTGGCTGAAGTAACTCTACTCCAATTTCGGTACATTCAATTTTTTTCTGTTCCTTATAGTTTCAGAGGTACCCTTACATATACTCTTACTACAAATTGCACTTTGACCCTGAAGCTATACCTAGTTCACCAATCCCAACTGGTGAGCCTGTGAATCTAGTGGTTGCCTCACTCCTACATGTGTCCACCCCAACCAAAAATCTTGACCACAACTGGTCACTTTCAAGATAAGTAGTTTGGTGCTTCCAAGAACATATTATGGGTGCAAACTCAACTGTCCCACCTACACTTTGTTAACTGACCCAATGACTCCAAAACATATCATATTGAACATTGTTAAGAATTCTCTATCTTTATGTGGGATAAGATGTCAGATTACTTAGATTTTTGGACCACTTAACCGGATTTATAACTGTCTCATCTCAAACTGACTAACTGGTCCAGCCTTGCACCTAGCGTCCCTAAGAGGCCCATGCAGAGTATAGATATGTTATAGCCAACTTGAAAGATTTCCACATTCTGTCTGACACCTCTTCTCCATTGACTAGCTTTAAAAAAAAGTTCAATAGTTCACAGATCTGAAGGCCAGTATGGCCATAACGCCCTGTGTTATTTGAATTTCAGCATTTTACCACATAAATTCTGTATTTGTGGTTGGGATTTATCGCAGCCTCTGAAGGCAGTATGGCAAACTGACTTTTTATGTTGTTCGTAAATGTAGCTGCCACACCTTCCTACCTGTGATTAAATACCTATTACATGTCTGGCCTGGATATTGATTTTATTGAGCATAATTAACTGTGTCATACAGTACATGCTTGTCAAACACTCAGCCACAACCAGTAATATGCCTTGAATGTCTCCACACTCACTACCTATGTTATAGATATTCCTCTTGTTCTCCAATGTAGCTCTCCTTTTTAACGTAGCCTCTTTTTCGATTGGTGGTTTGCACATTTACCCGAAATGTGAGAATGTGCCATGCATGCGTTCATTTCTGATAGACATTGTCACCCTGTAGACTGCACAATTAGTTTCAGGGTTCCACATGTTAGAACACTATGCCATTGTTTTTATTCTTGTGCTCGTAAGAGATGACTTTCTCCCCATACTAATTAAAGACGTTGTTATGCACCTGTGATAAGATTGCTGTGTTATTATTTAAACAATGTCCATGCTAAAGTCAGTGAAAGATTCACTTCCCACCGAGTTAGCACAGAAGCTGCCTGTTAGCTGAGACTGAGATGCAGTTCTGCAGTCCCCGACTTTCATACTGAGAAGGAATATAGACGTACAAGAGAAGTGTACAAGCCTTCACACTTAAGATAGGGTGCATTTGTTACTGCACTGAGATCTGCTTCCTGACACACTGTAACAGGGTATAGGATTAGACCATTCCACAGGTTTAGCAGATGGGTATCATCTCCTTGTGTTTGCTTTGTTCTCCCTAAGTTGGTAGGGTATGACCAGATGTGGGTCCCTTGCTCACTGTGCCACTGGATTTAAGCTAGCCTGGCTGATGAGGGATGTTACCCCGAAACCAGTCCCAGGATGCTTGTTTCCGGTTCAGGGAAGATCTGGCTTGGCAGTTCGGGCTGGACTGTTCCCATGCGGCACAGGGTCAAGACTGGTTTGCATATAGCTGGGTCTGAACTGAGGTGGCAAAGTGAGCTAAAGAACGATGATGGATTCAACCCAGATCTGTGAATGGGGGTGAGTGTCTGAAAAGTTTCAGCACTCCGTCCATCATCTCTTTGTGTTTGCTTTCTTTGCCCTAAGTTGGCAAGATATTCCCAGACGTGAGTCCCTTGCTCACTTTGCCACTGGATTCAAGCTAACCTGGCTGATTGGGGGTGTTACCCCGAAACCGGTCCCAGGATGCTTGTTTCTGGTTCAGGAAAGACCTGGCTTGGCAGTTTGGGCTGGACTGTTCCCATGAGGCACAGGGTCAAGACAGATTTGCATATATCTGGGTCTGAACTGAGGTATCAAAGTGAGCTAAAGAATGATGATTGATTCAACCCAGATCTGTGACTGGGGGTGAGTGTCTGAAAAGATACAGCACTCCGCCCATCATCTCCTTGTGTTTGCTTTTATCGCTCTAAGTTGGCAGGGTATGCCCAAACGTGGATCCCTTGCTCACGTTGCCACTGGGTTCAAGCTAGCCTGGCTGATGAGGGGTGTTACCGGGTCAAGACTAATTTGCATGTAGCTGGGTCTGAACTGATGTGGCAAAGTGAGCTAAATAAGGATGATGGATTCAACCCAGATCTGTGACTGGGGGTGAGTGTCTGAAAAGTTTCTGCACTCTGTTTATCATCTCCTTGTGTTTGCAGATAGGCACTCTCGCCATGCTCTCCTTCGCAAAGAGGTATTACTGATTGAAAGGAGTAACCTTAGTAACATTATGAACAATTAACATGGTTGGATTGTTTGTGTTTTTCACCATTCTGATAATGCTTATAACAATTATGCGTCTTTTCTTTCTAATAATCACAGTTTATATTATATTTACAAAGACTAGAACGTTTCAGTAAACGATAAAAAAGTGCATTATTGTATCTTTGCTTTGTGACACCTTGGGCATGCAAAAGTGACATAAAAAAAGGGTTAGATTTGTTTCCATGAATTCTTTGGGAATCAGTGTGGTCATGTTTGAGGACTACTTCAGGAGCAGAGAAAAGGACCCAAATCAGGCATTTAAGATAGGGTTGCATTAATATTGACTCTTGTTGCTTTGATTTACTACTCAGTTTATGTTGGCCAACTTATCAGATGTCTCCAAACAATTATCTATATCCCTTGGGATATTATTAAGAATGATAAAAAAATCCTACAGTATGGTACATGCGAATATGAATGCTGAAAATTAGAGTTTTTAGGGAAATTGATTCTCTGTTGGTTTCTGTTATATGAGGAACAGGCAGGCAAAGAGCGGCTTTGGCTAAATTACAATGGGCCACTTTACCGGGAGGATTTGCTGCGCCAGATATGCAAACCTATTACCTAGTGGCTCAGTTACAATGGTTTATACAGTGGATTAATTTGCTACGATTTCCAGGGGAGGCAAATTTGGAGATGTTAGCAGATTTAGATGTGTTGCATAGAATACTCTTGGCCCCTGTCAGAGGACCAGTGCGGGGAATGCCCACTGGGTTGAAGTTTGTGTGACACTGTTGGCGTTGTGTACGCCAACAAACTCATACTCGGAGGCCCTATACTCCGAACATTTTTTGAGAAGTTTTGAGCAAATCAATCCAGGGGGAATATTGAGGGTCTTAGCAGATTGGGATATTCATGGGGTACATAGAATAGGAGATCTGTATAGAGACGGGATGCTGCTACCATTTTGAGGAATTTTCTGCCACTTTTGAGATCCTGCTATGGCAACTTTTATTACATTGGGCAGTGATTGCTAGGGTACGCCACCATTGGGGTATGGGTTTAGAAGAGCCTCAGTTACACAGTGCTACACTGGGCCACATGAAGGTGGTGACATGTCTTCATCAGGCATTAAGTAATGAAATGATAATGCCTCTTGTAGGTCATAGACAAAAATGGGAGGAGGATTCGGCACACCCAATTCCAGAGACTAAAAGGACTTAGGGGGTAACTATGATGGCAGTAGGACTGCCAGGCCGGTGGTGGCGGTCCTTCCGCCATCAGCAAGCTCATTACCCACCGCCAAATTAGGATGGCGGTGGATATCGCGGCAGACGCAAAATCTGTCCGCTTCTTTTCTGCCAAAAGCAATCGCACCGATTGCCTGGCGGACGGTGCAGTGCCCCTGAAATGGTGGCAGTGCCTAGCAGGCACCGTCCACCAGATCAGGATGTGAGTTTAGGAAGGCCTTTCCATGGCAGCGATGCCACCATGGAAAGGCTGGTGGAAATTTGGTTGGCGGCCCATTGCGTGCCGCCCTTGTGTGGGGGGGTCGCTGCACTGGGGGTACCCATGGTACCCCCCTCATTTCCATGCACCAAGTGGCAGGCACCACGTGGTGCCTGCCACATAGGGCAGGGAAATGCTGTGCATACACTTTTCACATTGCGTGCGGTGTTGGAGCCAGCAGCACCGCCCGCAATGTGAAAAGACCAGGATGCGCCCGCCAGTATGGCAGGCGCATCCTAATCGCAGTGGTGGGACTGGCGCATGTCTGGCGGGCGGTCCCAAACACCGCTACGATGGCGGGCGGACCTAGTCTGCCCGCCATTGTAATGAGCCCCTAATATTCTTACAAATTCAAACACTGTTTCTAGAAATGTGAGATTTAAATTGATTAGTTTTAATCATTTACACAGGGCATATCTAACTAGCCCGGATTTATCAGACAACTGTGGCGTGCTCCACGTTTGGAAAACATGGAGTGGAAATGTTACACACAGTGTGTCCATGTTCATTTTTACAGTAATACTGGAGGGAGGCAGTATCCTGTGTTAATGATGTAATGCAGAAATCTATTAAGTGTGCTCCTGTGGTCGGTCTACTGGGGGATTTCCAAGACCCACTAGGCGTAAAAACACAACAGGATTTATTGACTTGGCTTGTGTACTTTCTAGATGGGAGGTAACTATGAATAGGAAGGCACACAGGCTGCTTATGAGAGCACAGTGTTATATAGTGACGTAAGGAAAGGAAGAGGATCAATTGAAAGGGTACGAGCATGGAATCACCTATTACATTCCCTTAAAAGTTAGAATATGAGTGATGGATTAGGGGAAGAAAACGAGTAGAAACTTAATTTGCAAAAGAATGTATGTAGATCGGAAATGTAAATTTGCAAATTAATATGTGTGTATGCATGCTTTGATAGTGACTGGGCTTTAGGGTGGTGGTGGAAGTGAGGGTAAGTGGATTAGTTATACATTATTGTAATGTTGTGCATGTTTTATTAGAAATGCCAATACAATTATGTTTCATATTGAGTAAACAAGATTTTAATGATAAAAATATGAAATGGACATCCTGCAATCTCTGGCCTATGTAACCTTCTATCTTCCTGAGGTGCCCAAAACAAGTGCAATACATGTACACATAACTGGGCAGGAAACACGACACTGCACTGATTTTGAGTGCAGCTCATTGCAGCGGCAACAAATTAGTGGCAACTTAACCTGAGATAAAGCATCGCCTTTCTTATTGTGCCTGGAGGAATAGAGAAACTGTGAAACTAATAAAACTGTCAGTTAGGCATGCATAATGCCATCCATTATTAAATAGAAATGAAAGGCTGCATTGATGTCTGCATATAATAAGGTGACTGGGGAGTAGGAGACAAAGACTTAGACTCCCAGTTTGAATTAAAAAATCATACTCTAATCTTAAAAGAAATGAGTGGTTTAGAACCGTGTCACTTTCTCATATTTCTTTTAAGGTCATGTCAGAACACAAAATGGCACTTTATCAAATCAAAAATGTCAATATGAAATGTCTTATAAAGCTGAATTCCTTTTCTGTTTTGGAAAGTGATGTTTGTGTCCATTATTTAGGTTAAACACATTGGGGCAGATTTACAAGCCCCTTGCGCCACTTTTGCGTCACTTTTAACATGAGAAAAGTGACGCAAAAGTGACGCAAGGGGCTTGTAAATATGCCCCATTGTTTTTATTAGCCACAGAACATTTAATTTGGGTGCACTAATTCACAGAATGGATGTGAATTTTATGGAAACATGTGTTGGTGAAGGGTATCTTCATGGGTGTAGCTATCAATAGTGTATGAGGTACTATAGGATCAGGGCCCAGTATTTTGAGGGGCCTACTGCACTCCAATTGTGATTGTTTTTACTGCAGAAAAAGGGCCATGGGGGCAAATTTCTACATTAGGGCACATGACACTCTTGCTCTGCCGTCTGCCTTCAAAGTGAAGAATAGGGTTTGGGATATAGGAAATTTTGGGGTGTGAGAGGATAAACATCTCACATTTGATTGTAGATATATTCACAGATGACATGTATGGTACCAAATTAAGGGGCTCATTGCAATGGCGGAACGATCGACACCGCCGGGCCAGTGTGGCGATCGTTCCGCCATCGTAATGAGATTTACCCACTGCCATATTAGGATGGCGGTGGGTATTGCGGCGGACGCAAAGTCCATCCGCTGCTTTACTGCCGGTGGCAATCGTAATGATTACCTGGCGGGCGGAGCAGGGCCACTAATATGGTGGCCGTTCCTAGCAGGCACCATCCGCAATATTAGGATGTGGGAAATGAAAGGCCTTTCCATGGCGAAAGGCTGGTGGGGATTAGGTCCAGGGGCCCGTTGCGGGCCCCCCTAGTGTCTGGGGGAGGTGGGGTGCACTTGGGGTTACCTGTTACATTTGCTGGTTCCAGGCTCGACAAACTACAATAATGGCCGCTGCCCAGGTGCACGCATGTGCGGGGGGAGTTCAGGCAAGTCAAAGCCCAGCCTCCCTCAAGCAGTGACACTTCTCGTTCATTTGCATTGGGAATGTTGTTCCATTGACCTACCTGCTCTCATCCGGGACGCCGTGTTTCTTCTTTGGGTCCGACGTTGGTGCGGCGTTTCTTCTGTCCGGTTCATCTCTCGGCGTCGTCTCTGGGGGACCGTTTCATTTACTTGCAAAAAGAATAAAATAAGAAAGAAAAGACAAGCCTGCATTGCCGATGTAGACGGTAACAGCGCTCTCGCACTGCTCTTTATTTTATATATTTTGTTGCTACTTACCTGATCCTGCTCCTGGCACTGTGAGGATCCGTTCCGTTTTCTTTTGGCATACATTTTGAAAGGAAAGAGAAAAGAAACAAATCAGACTACCTGATTGCAAGGTTTATTTTTGTAATTTTTACGCTGTTGATCACTGTAATATTTTGGGCATTATTTTCACGAGCAAGACCTGGCTTATAGGTAGGCTGTAGTATCTGTAGCAATGCCAGATATGCGATTTTAAAACCGCGGCGGGTGCTGCTGACAGCAGCACCCGCCAAAATGTTAACTTGCAGAATGCAACCGCCATGGTGGCGGTCGCATCCTAATTCAGGGTGCGGTGCCGCCACATGTCTGACGGCTGGTCCCACCACTGCGGGGATGGCGGGCAGACTCAGGTCCGCCCGCCATCCTAATGAGCCACTAAGAATCAGGTGCACAGTCCTGTTGTAGCACCTACAAAGAAGGAATCACTGACATAATATCAAAGACAAAAATATCTCCATACACAAATATCAATGTAAAAATATCGATATTCAAAATATCGGCATCCTATCTTTAAAAAGTAAATGAAAAAAATATCGAAAAAAAATCACTCATGACATGGTCAGTGACATCGCCGCTGACATCAGTGATGTCATCAGTGATGTCATTTGAGATGTTATCAGTGATGTCATCAGTGATGTTACTGACCATGTCATGAGTGATGTAATATGTGACGTCATCAGCAGTGCATTGCAGGGGCGCGAGTTATAGTTAGCTGAACTAACTATAACGGGAGAATTTCTATGGTTTTGTACAAGTGAAATGTCCAGCTAGCTATAACACCCATGAAACCTATGTTTCTTTTCTGTGAATTTCTAAGGTTTTTTAAATGCTAATTCCTAACTATAACATGCCTGAAACCTATGGCTTTTAAGTGAATTCCAAAGGTTTTTTAAATGCTAATTTCTAACTATGCCTACATAAATAGGACATGTGAAGAAAGAAGCAAAAACACACAGAAAGAAGAAAAAGAAATGCAGAAAGAAGCTACAGAAGTCCTCAAAGACAAAGAAAAGTGCCGGAAGAAGGAAGACGTGCAGAAAGAACAAACAGAGGAAGAGAAAGAGTCTTTGATGCAAAATCACCCTATACCTTCAACTTTTACAGATGGGTACTGATGGTAACTGACTCTGACTAACCAGTCCTAGAGCCAGCGCTATGCTAAAAGACACTTAGAATACAGTTAAAACACCTACATACACTAGGGAACACTATGCATTGGGGTACCCCTGTTATTAGCATGACCTCCTCCCGAAAGCCCCTAGTATATAATAGGGCAGGGAGATTAAAAGTAAACTACCTCTTAAAACAAGCCATAGGGCACGTTTGCACTCTGGTGAAGGGAGGGTGGGCTGAGCTGACATGTGCAAATACGCCCTATGGCTGTTTTAATTTGGGGGATAAAGTCCCCTTGAATCCTGAGTGTCCCTTGAGTACAACTAGCCCATCAGGTATCTCTAGTTAGCACCACAGAGCCGCCTTGCAGAGAAAATGGGCATGGCCTGGACCACCTCTCTGCAACGCAGCACAGTGCTGCTTACTGGAAGCACCTGGTGGACTAGTTGGCCCCCATGGGCCCTCAGGATTGAAGGGGAATTATTTCCCCAACTTAAAACGTGCCACAGGGCGTGTTTGCACACGTCACCTCAGGCTCCGTCCCCTCCCTTCACCACTGTGTAAACCCGCCCTGTGGCCGTTCTAAGATGAGAGATTAAGTCCCCTTGAATCCTAAGGGTCCCTAGGGTTAAACTACCCCACTAGGTATCTCCTGTAAGCGCCAAAGAGCTGCGTTCCAGAGAGGTGTAAAAAGGGGCGTGGCCTCTGAAGACCTGTCTGCAACGCAGCTCCCTGGCTCGCACTGGAGATACCTGTTGGGCTATTTGGCCCCCAGGGACCCCCAGTATTCAAGGGGAATTCGTTCCCCATCTACAAGGGGGCGTGCTGAAAGGAGGGGGCGTGGCCTCCGGCACAATGCAGGTATTTCTTTTTTTTTAAAGGGGGGGCTGCATAGCCCCCCTTCTTTTTCTTATATTTTGGCCCTGGGGACCCCATCCCCCAGAGCCTGCCCCCTAATTTAAAGAAAAAAAATAAGAATTGGGAAGGCGTGGCCCCCTCCCGAGGCCTTAATCAGCCCCGGGGACCCCATTCCGCGGGGCATGGCCTTTTTTTTAATTTTATGTTTTTGGAGGGGGGCTGCATTGCCCCCCTCCTCTATCCACTAAAGGCCCCCAGGGACCCCATCCCCAGAGGCCTGCCTTTTTAATTTTTTATTTTTGGGGTGGAGGGGGGCCATGTGGCCCCCCTCCCGGGCCACCAATAGCCACAGGGACCCCATCCTCCGGGGCTGGCTCTCTCCGTTGGGGGCCATGGGGGTGTCCCCAATCCCCCCACGGTCCCGCCGGCCCCCGCCTCCTGTGGGAGCCGGCATAGCTTTTCCACATGGGGAGCTGTTAAGATGCAGCTCCCCGTGTGGAAAAGCAATTTGGTTTGAATTTTGAAAGGGAGAGCAGGTTTCCCTGCTCTCTCTTTCAAAATTCAAACCAAGTTTGCTATGGCAGGGCGGGAGCCGCGAGTCTCCCGCCCTGCCATAGCAAACTACAGTGTCCTGGGGGTGGGCACCCCGGGACACTGCAGGAGCCGGCTCTGGGGGGTGGCGGTCCGCAGGGCCATCATTGGCTCCAGAGGGGGGCCATGTGGCCCCCCCTCCCACAAATTTCAGAAGCCCCAGGGGGTGGTGGTCCCCGGGGCTGGGGGTTCCATCATGGACCCCCCCAATTTACATATTTAGAGCCCCGGGGAGGTGGCGGTCCCCGGGGAGGTGTGGGTGCCGTGAGCTCCCCACAAATTGTTTCACAAAGCCCAGGGGGATGGCGGTCCCTGGGGCTGGGGGGTCCCTTTGGGCCCCCAACCCAATACATAAATAGCCCCAGAGTGTTGGCCCCCCGGGGACAAATTAGCAATGAAGTGCGAGAGCCCGAGCTTAGTTTTTTTTTTTTATCGGCAGGATCTGCGCACCCAGTGCGTATTTTGCCAATTTAAAAAGAAAAAAAATTGGGGGCCCTGGGGGTCCTTTTGGGACCCCCTGAGCAGGCCTAGGGGGTCAGGGTGTTTCTACCCTGCCCCCTTTTTGCGTTCTGTGCGTTTTTTTCTTAGGTTTCTTGTGCCTCGGTTCTACAGAGGCACAAGATGGCTGCCAACACTTCCTGGTTTGGAGTGTTGACAGTCAATTAGCATACAGCTTGTGCTTGGCATGGTGTGCGGATCCACCGCGCCCATAGATGTATATATGTGATTTTACTTTTGATTTTCTCAGGAACTACTTAACGGATTTACACCATTTAGGCAAAAGGCACGAGTGTTAACCAAGGTCTACCTTTCTGCCAAATTTGGTGTAATTCCGTTCAGCAGTTCAGGCTGTAGCTGCGGCTAAAGGTCCAATGGGAAATTGCATGGGGAAAACACGTTTTGGGACCCCCTTTTTTCTCGGCCCCCGCTACATGAATCATCGAGAGACTTTCAGGATAGAAGTGGACCGGAGCTGGCCAAAAGTTTTTGAAAATTTCGCGAAGAATCGTCAACCGGCACCAAAGTAATTCTAAAAAGAATATTGTGGATTTCCTATAGATAATAGGTCTAACTATAACTACCTACTGGCATCCGCCAGTAGGTGATATATATATATATATATTCACTGAAAAAACCATAGGTTTCAGGGGCGTTATAGTTAGCTGGACTTTTCACTCGTACAAAACCATTGAAATTTCCGTTATAGTTAGTTCAGCTAACTATAACTCGCGCGCCCGCAATACACTGTTGAAGACGTCACATATTACATCACTCATGACATGGTCAGTGACATCACTGATGACATCAATGATGACATCTCAAATGACATCCCTGATGACATCACTGATGACATCCTCCAGTGAATGTGTGTTTTTCGGAAAATTAAATATGTTTTATATATGTATATCTCAAGATCGATGGAAGAATAAATGGGTATATAAGTGTCTAAATGGATGATTTGTTTTTGAAAAATTGATTGTATAACTGACTGATTAAGTCTATCTTAGTGAATACATGGCTTAGTGAGTAATGTATCAGTCTCTCACTTTGTGTATAAGTGGCTGCATGGGTTGGTGAGTAGTTACATGTGTGTCTATATAGGTTATTAGTTGGTTTTTTGAGTATCAATATGAGTGTCTGAGTGTCTGTATGGTTCGGTGGGGGGTATTATGTAGTGCATAGGTGCATGAATGAGTGACTCATTGTTTGTATGTGTTGAAGACAGCATGTGTGCAGGACTGTATGGGTGGATGAGTGTGTGCATGGGTGTGTTAGTGAGTGAATGACTGTCTCAATAGTGTCTTTATGAGTAACTACATATGTTTTAAACTAGTATATGTGACTATTGGTGTATATAAGTGAGTATATGTGAGAGTGAGAGATTGGAAGAGTTCCTGTATGAATAAGTATGTGTTTCTATAAGTGATTGTTTAAAAGACTAAGTATGTGTAAGTTTCTGTAGAAGTAAGTGTGGTGGTGTGTGTATAACTGTTTATGCAAGTAAATGGATGTTTGATTCTTTATTAGCATGAGTGACTATGTGTGTGAGTAACTCTATGGATGAGTGGCATTGTGTAACTGGATGTATAGGTGTATGAGTACATATGATGAGTGAGTACATCTATAGGTGACTGTATAGGACTGTTGGTGTATGAGTGGATGTGTATGTGGATCTTAGAATTACTGAATAGGTTATTGCAACTGGTATTGGTATGTCCATTGTTTTGAAAATTTTAGTTTCTATTTTTGAATGTGTGTATCAAAGGATATATTAGGGTGAGAGGAGGTCTGCCACTCTATCACAACGATGATGTCATCAGTGAGGTCATTTGAGATGTCATCAGTGATGTCATGAGTGATGTCACTGACCATCTCATGAGTGATGTAATATGTGACGTCATCAGCAGTGCATTGCTGGCGTGCGAGTTATAGTTAGCTGAACTAACTATAACGGGGGAATTTCAATGGTTTTGTATGAGTGAAAAGTCCAGCTAACTATAACGCCCCTGAAACATATGTTTTTTTCAGTGAATTTCAAAGGTTTTTTAAATGCTAATTTCTAACTATGCCTACAGAGATAGGACATGTGAAGAAAGAAGAAAAAAAGAAATGCAGAAAGAAGCAACAGAAGTCCTCAAAGACGAAGAAAAGTGCAGGGAGAAGGATAACGTGCAGAAACAACAAACAGAAGAGTAGAAAGAAGCCTTGTTGCAAAATCATCCTGTACCCTCAACTTTTCAGACGGATACTGGTGGTAACTGAGTCTGACTAACCAGTCCTAGAGCCAGTGCTATGTTAAAAGACCCTCAGAATACAGTGAAAAACACCTACATACACTAGGGAACACTATGCATTGGGGTCCCGCTGTGATTAGCATGACCTCCTCTGTAAGCCCCTAATGTATAATAGGGTAGGGGGATTAAAACTACTTTTTAAAACGCGCCACAGGGCATGTTTGCACACGTCACCGCAGGCCCAGTCCCCTCCCTTCCCCACTGTGTAAACACGCACTGTGGCCATTTTAAGTTGGAAGATTAAGTCCCCTTGAATCCTGAGGGTCCCTAGGGTCCAACTAGACCACTAGGTACCTCCAGTAAGCACCACAATGCTGCGTTGCAGAGAGATGTAAAAAGGGGCACGGCCTAGACCACCTCTCTGCAACGCAGCGCAGTGGCGCTTACTGTAAGCACCTGGTGGGCTAGTTGGCCCCCAGGGTCCCTCAGGATTGAAGGTGAATTATTTCCCCAACTTAAAACGCTCCACAGGGCGTTTTTGCACACGTTAACTCAGGCCCTGTCCTATCCCTTCATCATTGTGAAAACACGCTTTTTGGCCATTTTTAGTTGGGAGATTAAGTTCATTTGAATCCTGAGGGTCCTTGTGGTCCAACTAGCCCACTAGGTACCTCCAGTAAGTGCCATGGAGCTGCGTTGCAGAGAGGTGTAAAAAGTGGCATGGCCTGGACCACCTCTCTGCAACGCAGCTCAGTGGCGCTTACTGGATGCACCTGGTGGGCCAGTTAGCCCCAGGGCCCCTCAGAATTGAAGGGGAATTATTTCCCCAACTTAAAATGCGCCATAGGGCATGTTTGCACACGTCACCTCAGGCCCCATCCCCTCCCTTCCCCACCGTGTGAAAACACCCTGTGGCCATTTTAAGTTGGGAGATTAAGTCCCCTTGAATCCTGAGGGTCCCTAGGGGCAAACTAGCCCACTAGGTACATTCAGTAAGCGCCATTGCAGAGAGGTGTAAAAAGGGGCACGGCCTGCATCCACCTCTCTGCAACGCAGCACAGTGGCGCTTACTGGAAACACCTGGTGGGCTAGTTGGCCCCCAGGGTCCCTCAGAATTGAAAGGGAATTATTTCCCCAACTTAAAACGTGCCACGGGGCATGTTTACACACGTCCCCTCAGGCCCCGTTCCCTCCCTTCACCACTGTGTAAACGTGCCCTGTGGCGCTCTAAGTTGAGAGATTAAGTCCCCTTGAATACTAAGGGTCCCTAGGGTCAAACTAGCCAACTAGGTACCTCCAGTAAGCACCACAGAGCTGCGTTGCAGAGAGGTGTAAAAAGAGGCGTGGCCTCAGAACACCTGTCTGCAACGCAGCTCCCTGGCGCATACTGGAGATACCTGTTGGGCTAGTTGGCCCTCAGGGACCCTCAGTATTGAAGGGGAATTAATTCCCCAACTTACAACCAGGGGGCGCGTTTGCAGAGTGCTGCAAGGAGGGGGCGTGGCCTCTGGCACGATACCGGTCTTTTTTTTATTTAATTTTTTTAAGAAGGGGGGCTCTGTGCCCCCCCTTCTTTTTCTAATTTATTGGCCCTGGGGACCCCATCCTCCAGGGCCTACACCCTAATTCTTTTTTTTTTATTTTTATTTGGAAGGGGGCCACGTGGCCCCCCCTCCTTAGGCCTTAATCGGCCTTGGGGACCCCAACCCCCGGGGCATGGCCTTTTAAAAAAAAAATGATGGTGGCTGCATTGCCCCCCTCCTCAGGCCACTTATGGCCCCGGGGACCCCATCCCCCGGGGCCGGCCTTTTTTGTAATTTTTAAAAAAATATATCGTTATAGAAACACCTAGGACATGCTAGACAAACCGTATGTACCTATCACCATGACGATTTGCATGATATTCATTAAAAGGCGACTATGCATACAATGAATCCACGTGGAATGCTAGTGAAGCTCGTGTCTGACGCCCTACCGTGCCTAATCCCGGCACCCCCGCCGGTGGGTACTCTCCAAGTAGACACCCTTGTCGTTTATTTATACAAACATGGGTAGCTAATGACGGGCACATTTAATACACATGCACACCAAGCCATTCAAAGGGGATTCGACAAAAATTTGACCAAAACTATGCAAGAAACCCCCCTCACGGTTAATAAAACATACATCCACCACAGAATGTGTAGTACTTTTTATTTTACTCTCTGGAAAGGAGACAAACCTCACTTGAGAGTCACAGCGCACTCCTGGCTGAGCCCAATGCTGTGTTACACCCACCAGTGCCTGCCGAGTGCCACACACTTCTGTGTTGTATTCCACCAGCTAGTGCGTATGCTATGACACTCTCTAGACCATGTGCACTGTAACACCACCCCGTGAATATGTCATGCCACACTTGCCTTTCAACGGGTTATATTGCTCCATCTAACGTGCCTTCCTCGATGCCTATGTTATAACCCACAGCGCTATGCCATACATATTACAATCTGGGATCCATATCTTTGTCACAGTGCATATGCAACGTTACATTCCCCAGCACATGTTTTATATTACAACTTTAGAGACTAGTTAGGTTACACAACACTGCCCTGTGCATATTACACTCCAAGGCGCATATCGCATAGCACGCGCTAGTGCCTGTGCTATCTTGCGCTCTCCTATGAATCTGTCATTGTGCACAATGTATTGCATATTATATTTCACGCCCCGGTTCATCTTATATCACCCTTTTTGGTGCATAGTTTATACCATACACTATATCTAGTTTTCATTTTCAATCGTGCTCTCAGGACTATGTTCTATATAACACTGCGTTCACCTACCCTTCTCTGAACAGTTAGCTTGCTGCCCCATCCACCTCCTCCCTATCCTCTGTTGTCTGAATCCATGGACTAGCCTCCTCCCTCCTACCATGCATGGTCTGATGTGCTGCCACTGCCCTCCATTTAGCATGATGTACTATTGCAGGGATTCTGCTTATGCACAGAACTATGCGCAGGAAACCAGGACCTCAGAGAATTGTGGTGTACCAGAAACTCCCCTCAGAACTAAGAACCCCTATCCGACTAGCTTAGTGTCACATTCGTTATCCGAGATTTAGCTCGGCGGTCCCAATGTATAGACAACCCAGAACAAGCGACTTAGATACTCTCAGGAGTGGTGGGAATCCAAAATACCCGTTGGTAGCTATATATCAGTCCACAACAGAATAACAAAGACACGGTAAAGTTTAAAGAGTTTATTTTATAAACCTCGCGTCCTAAGATGCAGTACTTTGGCTAACACAAGCAGACAAATGGTTAGGATCAGCACCATCAGCATTGTTACAATACCATAGAAAATAAAAGGAGCAATCATAATAATAATGACAGTGGAAAGCAACCACCCTCCTTTCTCTAGCAACTAATAAGGTATTATTAGACTAATAGAAGGTCTCTTAGGCTTGCATGGGGGACCCCGTACCTTATAGATCAGCTTAGTGGAATCACATCACAGGATCAGCTAGGCTCTCTCCTGCAACAGCTCTTCGTTTCTAATGTAACAGAAAACATGCTGCTCTGTAATATTAAAGGGCTCGTCTTTCAGGTATTGGCAGCTGTATGTATGTTATGGCTAAGAAGTGGTACAATCAACCTGAACACAACAACCTGCCCCGTCTAGTGACCCAGACTCGTTCCTTACACGGTGTACAGACCAAAGTCACAGCTCACTGTTAAGGATGTTAAACAACAGACGGTTCTCATGTGAAGCAAAGTCGAGTCAGCAGTTCTCGAATAAATAACATGTAACAACAGTGTCGCGTGCAATAGAAGCCGAAGCAGCAAGCTGGCTTTCTAACAGCCATCGAGGTTATGCTAACTTAGCGTTGTACATAGGGCGTGGTTAACCCACACTACAGTACCAGTACACTCCTCCTGCCCTCCATTGCCCAATTATATGCCCCATCATTGACCTCCTGCTTAGCCTCTGTGCTTAGCTTGCTGCCCCTATTCTCCTTCCCCCTGCCCTCCGATGTCTTTGTGCATGCCCCTGCTCCATCCTTTTTGCCCACCATGTTCCATGGACCTGCCACTCCAATCTACTCTGAGTGTTCTGTTGAGCTGCCACTCCCCTCCCACCTGCCTAGCATTGTCAGATGACTATAACCTGTCCCTTCCACCTCCACCCTGCCTGTCCACATGCCATGCCCCTATCCCTTTCCTCCTGTCCTCCATGGTCCATTTTACTGCCACACCCTTCTGCCCTCCCTGGTCTGTTGTGCTGCAACTGCTCCTCCTGCCTGCCCTGCGTGGTCTGTTGTGGGGCCCCTTCCCCTGAACTCTCTTGTCTGTGCCCAGGTCCTGGTCCTTTGTGCATGCCCCTGCACCCTCCTTCTTGCCTATCATAGCCATTTTGCTGCCACTAACCCTCCCGCTTGCCGTGCATGGTCTTCTGTGCTGCCACGGCCCCTCCCACCTTCCCTGTGTGGTCAGCTAGCTGCCCCTGACCCCCTCCCACCTTCCCTCCATGGTCTGTGTGTATGCCATCATAGTCTCACTGTTGCTCTCACTGTTGCTCTCCATGGTGTGTCTTGTTTCTAGTGCCCATCCTGCCTGACCCCCATGGTCATCTTGCTGCTCCTGCCCTGCCCCCTTGCCCACCAGCCCTCTGTTCTCTTGTGCAGACCCCTATTCCCTCTCTCCCGGCTTGTCCTTTCCATTGTAATGCCCCTGATCCATCCCTCCTGCCCTTTATGGTCTCTTATGCTGCAGCTTTCTCTCCTGTCTGTCCATTATGGTCAGCTAGCTACCATTGCATCTTTCCCCTGTTCTCTGTTGTCCATGTGCATGGTCCTGTCCCCTCCCTATTGCTTTCTATGGATTGTTGTGCTGCACTCCCGTCCCGCATGCCCTGTGTGGTGTATTGTGCTGCTGCAAACCCTGATGCCTGCCCTGTAGGGTCAGTTTGGTGCACCTCTCTGTGTCCCTCCTGTCCTCTGTTATCCGAGTCCATGTCCCTACCCCAATTCCTCCTGCGTTCCATGATACAATGTACCATACTTGCAAACATTTTGAACTTGGTAAGAGGGAGATTTTGAAAAAAAACTGGGGTATTGATTTTCCACTTTGAGTTACATTGAAAAAGAGGAGATTATAGACAGGAGACAGATCAAATAAAGCCCATTTGAGCTTAAAAACATTGGACATTTCCTGGCTGAATCGGGTCTGTTGGCATGTATGGTTGTACTACCACTGCCTCTTCCTTCTGCCCACAATTATATTGCCACAGCCTCTCTTGCCAGTCCTGTATTGTTGGTTTGTTGCCCCTGCCCCCCTTTCCATTGCCCTCCATAGTCTCTTGTGCTGCCACTGCCCTTCCTGCCTGCTCAGTGTGGTCAAATTGTTGCCTCTGCACCCTCCTACCTGCCTTCAATTTTCAGAGTCCGTGCCCCTGGCCTCTGCCTCTCAACCGTATCCTAATGAACAGCTAGATTGCTAACATTCTATATTGATTACAAAAGTGTGGAACGCCTGAAGTCATCTTGATGTAATCAAAACTGTGAAACCTAGAGCATTTCCTTTAGAAATTACATATATATGAGAGGGTCTCATTTGCATCAAAATTATGGTTAGTGCTCTAAAAAACTAAAATGAGGAAATTTTTTCTGAGTTTTCAAATAGCGACAAAGCACTTTTAAATTATTTGTTATCTTTATGTTTTTTTATCCAGTTGACCACTTGAATGAATGTTGCACTTAGGGGAGAGGATGTGGTGTTACTTCCAGAGCTGCAGACTTTGCAACTGGGGAACCAGGTTGGAGTTTCTGCTTCAGCTCATCATTCTGTGATTCTGGTCATATCACTTTATCTCCCCATGTCTACAACCAAAATGAATTTGATCTTGTCTGATGTAACAAATGCTCATGTAAAGCACTCCAATACCTGACAAGTCTGCACTATATAAAACTGCAAAAACACACAAAATAAGTGTTTTGCCCACTTCTGTCATTGGGCTACATGTGGGCTACATCTGGGTGATATTTGTGCTGCATTTGGGCTCTTTTGTCTCTGGTGGCCATCTTGGGAGATTTATTTGTTATGAAGTTTCCTAATTTCCTCATTTACTGCGGTCTCCTCAGGAGGAAATGCTTTCAGTTTTTTACTTTGATTCCATCAAGAAGGTATTCAGATATGTCACCCATTTGCCATAAATTCTGAATGTCAGCACTCTAGTTGCTCATTAGATCACTGTAGTAAAGCTACTGCTCACCACGGAAGTCTGCTGCTGGTATTAAAAGTGCATGTTTCAGTCTGCATGTCAGAACGTTTTAATGAAATAGAAGAGGATTTGAGAAGACACTCAAAATGTGCCCTAATTTTTCTTTCTTCAGCACTAATCATAATTTCTATGGCAAAATGAACCCCCTCATTGTGTTCCTTTTTAAATTAAATGTTTTAAGTGTTACCAGGTTATTCCAATCAAGATGGCTTCAGGTGTGCCATACTTTTTTCATAAGTAAGACAGTAAGCGCTTTAGTTGTTCTTAAGAACACTCTGGGACATTCTGTCATTGGGCTATACTTGGGCTACATCTAGGTGATATTTGGGCTACATTTGGGCTCTTTTGTCTCTGGTGGCCATCTTGGGAGACTTATTTGTTATGAAGTTTCCTAATTTCCTCATTTACTACAGTCTCCTCTGTAGGAAATACTTTCCATTTTTTACTTTGATTCCATCAAGAAGGCATTCAGATGTGTCACACATTTGCCATAAATTCTGAATGTTAGCACTCTAGTTTCTCATTCGATTGATGTAGTAGAGGTACTGCTCACCAGGGAAGTCTGCTGCTGGTATTGAAAGTGCATGTTTCAGTCTGCATGTCAGAATATTTTATTGAAATAGAAGAGGATTTGAGAAGTCACTCAAAATGTGCCCTAATTTTTCTTTCTGCAGCACTAATCATACTTTCTATGGCAAAATGAACCCCCTCATTTTGTTCCTTTTTAAATTAAATGTTTTAAGAGTTACCACTTTATTCCAATCAAGATGGCTTCAGGTGTGCAAACGTTTGTCATAAGTAGAACTGTTAGCACTCTAGTTGTTCTTTAGAACACTTTGGGAAGCTGCAGTAGAACACAAAGGAATCAACTGACAGTCTCTGTCCTTGTTGGATGTACATGTTTTACTGAGAATGTCAGACTTCATTCTCACATGACTGAGAAAGATAATGTGAATTTACAGAAAATATGCTCTCAGTTTAGCTTATAGATCACCTTCCAAACCTCTGTGGGAAAAGCATGAGAAAATAGTTTTCTCTCAAACATGATTCATGATGTCACAGCAGAAGGCGTTTTCACATGGTAAAATCACCTTATAACATACCACAATTCCTAAAATGAGTATGGTACCATCAACAAATTATTTATAATGTAACCAAAGTCTTAAAACCTTCTATTAACTGCAATGCTTTTTAATGAGGTGCTATCATGTATATTGGTCCCAAGATGGCTGCCAACACCTCTTGGATGAAGTGCTGACAGCCAATCAGATCTCACGATGAGATGTGTGGTTAGGCTCTGCCCAGATATATATGTGATTTTGATATTGATTTTCTCAGGAACTGCTGAACGGATATACACCGTTTAGGCAAAAGGCACAACTCTGAACCAAGGTCTACCTTTCTGCCAAATTTGGTGTAATTCCGTTCAGCAGTTCGGGCTGTAGCTGCGGCTAAAGGTCCAATGGGAAATTGCATGGGGAAAACACGTTTTGGGCCCCCCTTTTTCTCAGCCCCCGCTACACGAATCATCCCAAGACTTTCAGGATAGGAGCGGACCGGAGCTGGCCAAAAGTTTTGAAAATTTCGCGAAGATTCGTCAACGGGCACCAAAGTTATTCCAAATAGAATGTTGCGGATTTCCTATAGAAAATAGGTCCTAACTATAACTACCTACTGGCGACCGCCAGTAGGTAATATATACATACATATATACTTACATACCCCTATAACATAAAATATAATAATAAAAACATTATATTACAAAATAAAATACTAAAATATGCATACATTTTTAAACTTACATTTTGCACACCATTGAGTGCAACAGTAGGAAAATTGTTGACTAGCGTAAAGGTAAAAATGTACTATTCCCACTGCAATTACTGCAACAGTAGAGAAAGTGTTGGATAGCGTAGGGGTAAAAATGTCTATTCCCACTCCAGTGAGTGCAACACTAGGGAAAGTGTTGGATAGTGTAGGGGTAAAAATTACTATTCCCTCTACAGTGAGTGCAACAGTAGGGAAAGTGTTGGATAGTGAAGGGGAAAAAATTACTATTCCCACTCCAGTGAGTGCAACAGTAGGAAAAGTGTTGGATAGTGTAGGTGTTAAAACTACTATTCCCACTCCAGAGAGTGCAACACTAGGGAAACTGTTGGATAGCGGAGGGGTAAAAATGACTACTCCCACTCCAGTGAGTGCAACAGTAGGGAAAGTGTTGGATAGCGTAGGGGTAAGAATTATTGTTCCCACTCCAGAGAGTGCAACAGTAGGGAAAGTGTTGGCTACCAAAGGGTAAAAATTACTATTCCCACTCCAGAGAGTGCAACAGGAGGGAAAATGTTGGATAGCAAAGGGTAAAAATTACTATTCCAACTCCAGAGAGTGCAACAGTAGAGAAAGTGTTGGATAGCGGAGGACTTCAAATTACTATTTCCACTCCAGAGAGTGCAACAGTAGGGAAAGTGTTGGATAGCGAAGGGTAAAGATTACTACTCCCACTCCAGTGAGTGCAACAGTAGGGAAAGTGTTGGATAGCGTAGTTGTAAAAATTACTATTCTCACTCCAGTGAGTGCAAGAGCAGGGAATGTGTTGGATAGCAAAGGGTAAAAATTACTATTCCCACTCCAGAGAGTGCAACAGTATGGAAAGTGTTGGATAGCGGAGGGGAAAATATTACTATTCCCACTCCAGTGAGTGCAACAGTAGGGAAAGTGTTGGATACCAAAGGGTAAAAATTACTATTCCCACTCCAGAGAGTGCAACAGTAGGGAAAGTGTTGGATAGCAAAGGGTAAAACTTACTATTCCAACTCCAGAGAGTGCAACAGTAGAGAAAGTGTTGGATAGCGGAGGACTTCAAATTACTATTCCCACTCCAAAGAGTGCAACAGTAGGGAAAGTGTTGGATAGCGAAGGGTAAAAATTACTATTCCCACTCCAGAGAGTGCAACAGTAGGAAAAGTGTTGGATAGCAGAGAGTTAAAATTAATATTTCCCCAAAATTTAAATTAAAATAAAAAAGAACCAAAATACCAACTACAATACAAAAATTGTTAATAACATAAAAAAATAAAAAAACATATAAAAATATAAAAGCATTCCAAAAGAAAGAAAAATATTTTAAGGTTAAAAAGTACTAAAAATTAACTAGAAACATTAATTTGTAAAAGTTTTAAAAAACATTTTATTATAAAAAAATGAATTATTAATGATTTTTAAATAAGTTTCTTCACACCATATTCCTCTATAAACGCACAAACAACTCCTACATATTTGACACAATTAACATAATTACCAATGAATCAATTATAATTCGCAAACAATTATTAATTAATTATTAATAAATGAATTACCACAAACAACACTATAAAATGGAAATATAAAAATAAATACTAATAAATAAAAATGATTAATTACTTTATTCAGATTAAATTACTTCCCGCCCTATTCCCTATAAACCTACAAACCGCTTCTAAATGACATAACACAATTAACATAATTATCAATTAATTAATTAATAAAAATTTACCACAAATAATTAATTTATATCAAAAGTATTATAGATACTAATAAATAAAATGTATTAAGTACTTTATTATAATTAAATTACTTCCCACCCTATTCCCCTATAAACCCACAACCCACTCCTAAAAAAAGAACACAATTAATATAATTATCAATTAATTAATTAATAACATTTGATAACCAATTAAAAAGAATTAATAACAAATTCTTTATAAACACTATTAAATAAAAATTATTAATTACTTTATTATAATTAAATTACTTCCCACCCTATTTCCATATAAACCGACAACCAGCCCCTGAAAAATTAACACAATAAACATAATTATCAATTTATTAATTAATAAAACATATTCACCAATTAATAATTAATTAATATTTGTTACTATAAATACTAACAAATAAATATTATTAATTACTTTCTTGTAATGAAATTACTTCCCACCCTATTCCCCTATACACCCACAACCCGCTACAGAACTAAAATAAGCAAAATTTAATTAACATAAAATTAATCACTTCTAAAAATTTCACACATACATTAAAAAAAACAGCTATACTGCACCTGCGCGCCATGAGAGGTACTTGACCTGTTTTAATTACATTTTGGCAGTCCACACGGCACCCCTTTACATTGACCTGCTCCCTGCTGACGAGAGGCAACTACCTCGAAACACGTGTCCAGGGATGGCTAACGCAACACATACTGTTCTTTTATACATCGTGGCATAGGCGTACCCGCCGTCGCCACTACATTTACCACAGTCCTTTGGGGCAACTTGCTGGTGTGACGAGCAGTGTGCGACCAACCTTTGCACAATTTATTACGGCTCCCTTGAGCCAACGGGCTGACGAGCCTTGGATCTGCACCTGCGCGCCATGAGAGGTACTTGACCTGTTTTAATTACATTTTGGCAGTCCACACGGCACCCCTTTACATTGACCTGCTCCGTGCTGACGAGAGGCAACTACCTCGAAACACGTGTCCAGGGATGGCTAACGCAACACATACTGTTCTTTTATACATCGTGGCATAGGCGTACCCGCCGTCGCCACTACATTTACCACAGTCCTTTGGGGCAACTTGCTGGTGTGACGAGCAGTGTGCGACCAACCTTTGCACAATTTATTACGGCTCCCTTGAGCCAACGGGCTGACGAGCCTTGGATCTGCACCTGCGCGCCATGAGAGGTACTTGACCTGTTTTAATTACATTTTGGCAGTCCACACGGCACCCCTTTACATTGACCTGCTCCCTGCTGACGAGAGGCAACTACCTCGAAACACGTGTCCAGGGATGGCTAACGCAACACATACTGTTCTTTTATACATCGTGGCATAGGCGTACCCGCCGTCGCCACTACATTTACCACAGTCCTTTGGGGCAACTTGCTGGTGTGACGAGCAGTGTGCGACCAACCTTTGCACAATTTATTACGGCTCCCTTGAGCCAACGGGCTGACGAGCCTTGGATCTGCACCTGCGCGCCATGAGAGGTACTTGACCTGTTTTAATTACATTTTGGCAGTCCACACGGCACCCCTTTACATTGACCTGCTCCCTGCTGACGAGAGGCAACTACCTCGAAACACGTGTCCAGGGATGGCTAACGCAACACATACTGTTCTTTTATACATCGTGGCATAGGCGTACCCGCCGTCGCCACTACATTTACCACAGTCCTTTGGGGCAACTTGCTGGTGTGACGAGCAGTGTGCGACCAACCTTTGCACAATTTATTACGGCTCCCTTGAGCCAACGGGCTGACGAGCCTTGGATCTGCACCTGCGCGCCATGAGAGGTACTTGACCTGTTTTAATTACATTTTGGCAGTCCACACGGCACCCCTTTACATTGACCTGCTCCCTGCTGACGAGAGGCAACTACCTCGAAACACGTGTCCAGGGATGGCTAACGCAACACATACTGTTCTTTTATACATCGTGGCATAGGCGTACCCGCCGTCGCCACTACATTTACCACAGTCCTTTGGGGCAACTTGCTGGTGTGACGAGCAGTGTGCGACCAACCTTTGCACAATTTATTACGGCTCCCTTGAGCCAACGGGCTGACGAGCCTTGGATCTGCACCTGCGCGCCATGAGAGGTACTTGACCTGTTTTAATTACATTTTGGCAGTCCACACGGCACCCCTTTACATTGACCTGCTCCCTGCTGACGAGAGGCAACTACCTCGTAACACGTGTCCAGGGATGGCTAACGCAACACAAACTGTTCTTTTATACATCGTGGCATAGGCGTACCCGCCGTCGCCACTACATTTACCACAGTCCTTTGGGGCAACTTGCTGGTGTGACGAGCAGTGTGCGACCAACCTTTGCACAATTTATTACGGCTCCCTTGAGCCAACGGGCTGACGAGCCTTGGATCTGCACCTGCGCGCCATGAGAGGTACTTGACCTGTTTTAATTACATTTTGGCAGTCCACACGGCACCCCTTTACATTGACCTGCTCCCTGCTGACGAGAGGCAACTACCTCGAAACACGTGTCCAGGGATGGCTAACGCAACACATACTGTTCTTTTATACATCGTGGCATAGGCGTACCCGCCGTCGCCACTACATTTACCACAGTCCTTTGGGGCAACTTGCTGGTGTGACGAGCAGTGTGCGACCAACCTTTGCACAATACATTAAAAAAAACAGCTATACTTATACAAACAAATTAGATCATATACTTTTAACATACATACTAAAATACAGAACACTTATAAATATTGATATTATTAACAAGGATATGTTTACAAACGATACTACGGACTTCAATATTAAAGAAAATGATATTTCTTACCTTCAAGACGATAATCTGGTCAACAATATTCTTGCAGTCGATATTATGCCACTTCAATATTCACAACATACTATTATGGCACCTCGATATTCACAACTTGATATTCTGTCTATGCACCCCAAAGAAGATTATTCAGATGCTTGCTTAGGAGTAAATCCCATAGAAGAGGTAATTCTGGAACATTTGTTGACATCTCAGGGTTACTTTGCTTGTACAGGCATTATTGCAGCCAGTGTTTGGTATACCATGGGATTGCTGCTTTCACGCAGTCTTTTTCTCTGTGTTTGTCTGAATGACAGAGATCTGTGAGTACTCTTCTGCATAATGTTCTAGTTGCAGCAAATGCTGAAGGGCTGTTAACCTCATTGATGCAATGTTGAGAGCTGGTGCCTAGGTGAGGAGACAGGTAGGTCAGTGGAGAAGAGAAGTGGGCAGCTGACGTGAAAGGAGTCAGGAGAGAAACAGAGGAGGCATGAAATCTAGTAGGCACATTTTTATACAAATGACCCAATAGTAGCTTATGGCACCACTCATATTTTCGGAGTTACCCATGGCCTGTCTCAAACTTTTCTTTAAAGAAGTACCAAGTTCCTGGGACCAAAAATGGGTTTAATTGGCCAACCTACCTCTCTCAGTAGAAGACTAGGACAGCTGCTGGATGTGAGGTAAACATTCATGTAAATAGCATAAATAGTAATGCAGGTTAAATGCCAGTATTCCACTGAGTTAACAGGGTCATTTGCTTGTCTGTCTGAAATTGCAAGAAGAAAGCCATAGGAGCATTTGAGACATTGCAGTCTAAGCAGATAAAAGCAGGCGGATAGCCTAAGCCACCTGTCAGGAACTTCACCACAGTCATTAGAAGAAATAGTAATTCAAGTGAAGTCATGCTTATCACCAAATCATGGTGAGTGAATTTTGTTTATGGAAAGACAGGATGTCAGAAACATTTTAAATGCATAAACAACAATAGAGTGGTGAAAGTACACATAGGTGCAGTAAAGAAGAGGTATAAATAATGCCAGAAACCAGCAAAGTCTGTTATGGTATTTTATGGGTATTTGTATAGTGCACTATCACCCTTAGGTTAACCTAGCATCAAGCAAGTGTGTGTGCCTAGCCTTACCTAGTGTAGGTTGGTTAATTGAAAATCCAGGTTTACAGCATTTTGCAGAATTCAAGAAGAGATGAAGATGCCCTGATGTGGAGTAGGGCCTCATTCCACGCTGTGTGAGCAATTCAAGAGAACCTCCATCTTCCTGATCTGGTTCTGTTTATAAGTGGGGCGTGTGAGAGTGACAGCCATGTGGAGTGGAGGTGTCTCGGTGGTTGACTGAAGGAGATGTGACTGTTTAAGTAGGTGAGGCATAAGTAGTGAAGTGCCTTGAGTGTATGTGAGGAGCTTAAAATTAGCATGTTTGTGTATCAGAAGCCAGTGAATCTTTCTGAGGTGTGGTGTGAGATCTCGGTGGTAGGTTGAGGATGAGTCTTGCTGCTGAGTTCCGGATGGTTTGTTGTCTTCTAGTGTCTTCTGGTGAGTAGGTTATGACTGGGAGCCATTTAAAGATCTTGAGTAGCATCTTCAGGGTTTGGAAGCAGGATGAAGTGATGGTGCTGACTTCAGCTGTCAAGTCTATTTTGCTGTCAATGATTATTCTGAGGTGCTTGGCATGAGTGTTGGGTGTGGCCCGAGTTTGAATGGTCACCAATTGGAGTCCCATGGTGTGGTGTTCTTGCCAAAGGGCACTACTTCTGTCTTTCCAGTGTTGGGCTTGAGACAGCTGTCTTATATAAAGTTAGTTATTTCAGCCATGCAAGCAGTGGCCTTGTTTCTTGTATCAGGGTCTTGTTCGAGAGGAGGAGTATTAGTTGTGTGTTGTCAGCATAGGAAATAATATTGATGTTGTATTTGTGGATGAATTTGGCCAGAGGGATCATGTATATGCATTGAAGAGGGTGGGGCTGAGGGATGAACATTGAGGTACTCTACAAATAAGTTTGCAGGTTTCTGAGGAGTAAGGTGCCCGGCTGAAAGCTTATGAGGGCTGCTGTGTCTCCTCTGTCAATGATCATGCAGATGTCATCTGTGGTGGCAATGAGTGCTGTTTCTGTACAAGGTTAGGACCTGAATCCCGACTGCCTGCCATCGAGGAGCTTGTGGTTGCTGAGGTGGTCAGTGAGGCATTGGTTGATTACTTTCTTTAAAACCTTTTCCTGGTATGTCAGGAGGGAGCTGGGTCTGTAAGCATGTCAGGATCAGAGAATGTTTTCTTGATGAGGGAACATGACAGTAGCATGTTTGCAAGGTGTCTTTTCCTTCTGCACAAAAACAATCCTGCCTTCAATGTAGACAGTAGTTTGTGTACCGGTGCATGCAGACAGCAGAAATCCAGCATATAATGTTAAGTATGGTGCATTCCTGCCCTCGCAAATACCAAAGGAAATGATGGACGGAGTGTTGAACATTGCAAGCACTCACCCCCAGTCAACTGATCTGGGTTTAATCCATCACCGTTCTTTAGCCCACTCTGCCACCCCAGTTCAGACATGGCCATATGCAAATCAGTCTGACCCTGTGCCTCATGGGAACAGTCCAGCCCGAACTGCCAAGCCATGCCTTCCCTGGACCGGAAACAAGCTTCCTAGGACCGGTTTCTGGCATTTCAGCCGTCTTCAGCAAGGCTTGCTTGAATCCAGTGGCAAAGTGAGCAAGGGACTTACGTCTGAGCATACCCTGCCAACTTATGGCGAACAAAGCAAAAACCAAAGAAAATGATGGACGGAGTGTTGAACATTCCTGCCCTCTCCATTTCACGTAGTGAAGCAAGGTGACTTGCTGTATTGCGTTGCATGAAATATTGATAAATGTGAGCCCTACAGCGAAGTCAAGTGTCAGGCTTAGGCTTAAATGAAATAACACATTTGCTGGCGAGACCTCTGCATACTATAATGAACACTTTTACAAAAGCAGATATCTGAACATACAAACAATTTATTACAATGTATCCGGGATGCAGCAGCTTTTCTGAAGTTGTAGTAGGTAGCAGCCCAGGGTCATTGGCTGCCATAGATTGGAATTTAGGGGCCGATTAGGATGACGGGCGGTGGGTGGTGGCGGAAAATGCTTTTTTCCGCACGCTAGCAGCGGTCCTCACATCTGCCATATTAGCATGGCCAAATATAGCCCATTTCCCGTCTGCCGCAGTGCAAGGCGAACCGCCATCAAAGTGAACCAGCCACCGCGGCAGTGGGAGCCAATGGAGATGCACTGCCATACAGAATGACGTCCCGTCTGCTGTACAAATCAGGATGCCTCAAACAGCCAGTCGCACCGCAGTGGAGAAACCGCCCAACCAGAGACGGCGGAAGCTCGACAGCGGAGCGCGATACCGGATTCCCAGTCCCCTCCACCCGGTCCCAAACACCTTGGATCCAGCTTTACTCGTCCTCTCGGTGCTGTACGTGATACATCACCAGCAACTCATGGACCGTCATGGACGCCGTCGCAGGTACACAACAACACACTCCAGCACACAATCACAACACACAACTCATGGGCTGATACAGGGTCCCTGTCTGCACCAGACACACTGGTGGGGACAGGAAGACATCCATAAGTGTACCCACACAAGTCTTACCTGGCACCAAATCACCCCTCCGCATCCAGGTCACCAATCTACCGCGATCATGAAGTAATGTCCTGGTCACATCAACGCAGCGGTGAATTTGCAGGAAAACATGCGCACAATGCAGAAGGCAGGGATAGGGCCAGGCATGGGCAGGCCATAAAGACCACAGGGCCACACCTCCACCCTCCACACACTGCCCCGCGCCTACATGAATAGACATGCCATGTGCACCCCCCTGCGCACCCCCATGCCCAACACCAAGCTAGGTGAATCAACACCCTGCACCACACAACTAACAACTAGGGAGACAGCCACAGCAGGAGTGAATGCAGAGGAACACACAGCACAGAAGCACAGGCCCAGGGCAACACACACACCACAACAACACCATATTCATGGCAAGAAAGCTGAGTACAACCACAAAATGAACACACACACATACAATGAACAAACATTCCACTGGACACACAGCCTGTCAAATCGCACAGACATACCCCACACTGACACAGCCACATACACAGACCATATGCTACCAGCAATAGAGCACTACATATAGGAAAGCCAAAGTGAGGTGCACACAAATGGGAGGTCAAGGAGACAACCAACAAGCATGTGTACATCACATGCAAGACAAGGAACAGAGAACAACACCCTCACACCATCAAAGCACACATGGCTGTCACAGTGAGTGAACACAAACCACAGTCACCTCAGTGCAACAACTCAGGGAGACAGCAAGGCAAACCATGTATAGGCACAGGGATGAAAGGAAGGCCCTGAAGTCAAACTGTGAACAGCCACACATATGTATAGAACAACTACACAGGAGTATGCCAGCAGTACAACACACAGAGCACATTGCACACACCATGACTGTCAAACACAAGTAGGATTCTTCACACATAGCCCCCTCATACCTGCAGCACACAACACCAGTGTCAGACACACAGAAGGGTGTCAATAATGTCCAGTCAATACACAGACAAACAACTCCCTGGGGGTATCCACAAACATCACACACACACACAGGGATGCCAGAACCAATGTCTGAACAAAAATAACAGCCAAACACATAACACAACAGAAACACACACAGAACCACAAGACCACACATGACCTATGCAGCCAAACTGTGGGAAGGCAATGGGAGCACAGACACAACAGGAGTGCACAACCTTATCAGTCAGGAACAATGCACAGACAACAAAACACAACACATACAAGAAGTGCACAATCACAGAACAACACAGCCACATCAAACACACAACAGATGCACATGACAACAAATCTCATAGCAAACACAGCAGGACCTCAAGGGATGCATGCCAGGACAAGGCAACATACACCCACAGCACTGCATGCACAACAAGCTGTGTGTGCACACAAAACACAACAGTCCCACACAGCCATGAGTGACACAACATGAACACCCACAACAACAATCTAAATATCACACTGACAACATCACACCCAGGAAGTCAAGCAGTACCCCAGCATACACACATATACCTAACACAACACCCACAGATGCACAAGTCTGGGACACAAAAGTGGAAACAAATTGACCAGAGGACTGGGCAGCACAGACAGTTGAACTGCACATGAGCAACCATGCCTGCTGAACCGTATAAGAACAACACAGAGAACGAATTGGGGAAATGTCATGAGTGGCACAGTGCCACTGGCCAAAGATACGCACCACAAAGCACAGTGTCACAAATGAAGTGATGGGGAGGCGCACACACAGGCAACACAAGGGGACAGCTGACATCAAAGTGAAGTGGGGTTCACCTCATGAGTGGACATGGCAGGAGTGTACCATACACCAATAGAGGGAGTGCTGACCCACAATGTCAAGGCATCTGAAGCACAGATAGGGGATGGTATCACACTGCACACCACATGCCACACTGAAGGCAATAAAGCACCATGGAACAGCAATGCATTTGAACATCACACCCACAATGTCAGTGTGGTTGATCAGGTATGCACAGTGCGTACAAACAGTATCAAGACACATGGCTGTTCACCAAAACAAAACACTGACTTGCCAGTCACACACTCTGCATACACACAATTGGCAAAAGCAACAAGTAGAAGTCAGCCAGAACTGCAAGGACACACCAACAAACTACACAGTGCACAACATACAACTCACACATGTGCACACAATCACAGGCCAGAACAATCACACAAACAGGCACTCTACTCCTGGGTGATACATGTGTTTAGTTTACATTGCATGGGCACACACACATCAACACTCACGACAAACTCACAACCTTCACACTGCTCACTACTTGACCACCCAAGTGCACACATTGAAAGTAACCCATGTGACTAGGATGACTGCCCATCACAACATGACCATACACCTACACTGCTGGGGACACAGGAAAGCAAGAACATACATACATGATGACCCTGTCCAGCCTGCCTGCAATCCTGTGGATAGAATCCCACTATGTGCTGGTAGTGTCCCCAAACAAGACATGTGTACAATATAGCCAACATGAACAAAGAATGAATGTGAAAATGGTATGTCATCTAAAAACAAAATCATTGCACCCACAAGTATCAGTCAGGAAGAATTGAAGTCCCTGTCACACCTGTAAAAATAGAATAAGTGAGACAAGACATTGGCACAGTTGAAGTGGCACACAGAGCATGTGGCACAGTAAACCATATACACACACAAAACACTTTATTTAGTAAGGACACTGACAAAACTGACAACAGGAGCAACTCTCTTTATTCACATATTGCACAGATAGGCACCAATATTAGACAGGAGCAAGGCACAAAATGCAGAGCCTGTCCATGAGAAGATGCACAGGCAGGGGGCACACAGCAGTGAATGACAAGGCCAGTGGGCAGGACAAAGTGCAGAGTGAGTACACGAGAAGCTGCACAGACAGGGGGCAAACAGCAAGGCCAGTGGCCAGTCCAAGGTGCAGAGTGAGTCCATGAGAAGCTGCACAGGCAGGGGCCAAACAGCAGTGAACAGCAAGGCCAGTGGCCAGTCCAAGGTGCAGAGTGAGTCCATGAGAAGCTGCACAGGCAGGGGGCACACAGCAGTGAACGACAAGGCCAGTGGGCAGGAGAAAGTGCAGAGTGAGTCCATGAGAAGCTGCACAGGCAGGGGGAACACAGCAGTGAACGACAAGGCCAGTGGGCAGGACAAAGTGTAGAGTGAGTCCAGGAGAAGCTGCACAGGCAGGGGGCAAACAGCAAGGCCAGTGGCCAGTCCAAGGTGCAGAGTGAGTCCATGAGAAGCTACACAGGGAGTGTGTGTGCCTGCACCCCCCTGCCATGGTCAGCAACACAGTCTGGGGTGCCACGATGGACAGCACAGGCACTGCTGTGGGAGAGACAGGAGTGTGAGGTTGACCAACATTCAGACTTGGCTGTCAGTCAGACTGGGAGCTGGCTGTGTGTTGGGCACAGTTGGAGAACTTGACTGGGGAGAGAGCAGCCCAGCTGAGGTTGAGCTATCAGTGGCTTGACAAGCCAGAGGGCTGCTTGGACCAGGTGGTGTAGTGGCACGTGGAGGTGGAGTCATGCTGACATGAGACACAGTGTTGGTGGGAGATTGTGGAGGGGTGCCTTTCCACTTCTTGGGGATTCTAAATGGCTTGCCTGACTTTGGATCAATGGGAAGTGGTGTGGACACAACAGACACATGCAACACCAAGGCTGCAGCAGGTTCAGACGCTGGCCCTCCCTCTGGGGACGTGCTGGATCCAGCGGGACACTTTGCCTGGCCTTGCCTCTGCCCCTCCATCCCCTGTTTACCAGGTGTTCCCTCTACAGTGCCCTCCTTTCCTTGCTTCACTGGGCTTGGAATGGAAGTCGAGGTAGTGGGTGAATCTGCCTTGGAGCCCTTCTTATGTGTAGCCTTGGCATGCGCCACCTTCACAGTGGGCCTGGAAACTGTCTGCTTGTCTTTGCGAGATGCTTTTATGACAGGAGAGTCCTTGGCTGGGGATTGCTCTGTGGCATGTGACCCTGAGGTCTGCTTCTTCGCTTTTTGGGCCTTGGTGTCACCTGACGGGCTTTGCTCTTTGCGCTCTGGGGTGACTTTGGTTTTCTGTGGGGATGGTGTCTGTGACTTGGACTGCTTGGGCTGCTGCTGCTGTGTGCTACGTGTGCTGTATCTTGAGGTGTGTGGGGCATGGCCACTATCGTCAGACGTGGCCACTGGCATGGGGTGGACAAAGGGACTGGAGCTCGACTACGAGATTGTGGCAGTTGAAGTGCAGCTGTCACTGCGGAGAACATTGACTGGACAGTCCGGTGCAGCCCACTCACGTCTGAATGTATGCCCTCCATGAAAGCAACCACCTGTGCCAATTTTTTGTCGTGGTGAATAAATAAATTGAGGAGAGCTGTCTGGCCTAAACACAGCTGGTGCAAAAGGTCCACAGACAGCACTGATGGCAGCAGGGGGGACAGGGGCAGCGGTGCCTGGGGTGAAGGACACTCTTCCCCTCTTACTGGTGTGAACACGGGCAGCACCAGAGGAAGTTGCTGGGAGGTTGGGCACTGGACGCTGTGTGGTGAAAGAGGATGCAATGTCCCCGTTCCCTGTGTCCTCCAACATGGCTGCGTCACCGCCGTCGTCAGATGATGTAGAACTTTGTGTCTCGGGCTGTGATTCCTCCAGCAGACTCCTGTCCCCCTCCGAGGCGCTGGTCACATCTGTGTCACAGGTCTCCTGTGCAGCTGCTGTGCTTGTTTCCCCACCACTGTTGTCCGTCCCCTGTTCCTCCGTGACCACGGGAGATGCTGCATGAGAGAGAGATGTAGAGTCAGTTCAGTGGCAGCAACAGAACAAACATATGCAAGCAAAGCAACACTGAGGATGACTAAGTCTACATGTTGCATCCCACCCTGTGCAAAAACACTGTGCAAATACACTTTTGTTACTCAGTGCGTGTAAACAAGAAAAAAAGGCAAAAGTGATCCATGTGATGACCACACAGCACAACATCCTGCATGTGGCTCCGTACAAACACTAACACAAATAGCCCAGACCTGAAACCCACCACCCAGAATGCTACTGAAATGCCCAGCACCCGAATTCCATTAGGAAGTACAGGTAGGACAAATGCATGACAACTGCACCCAGCACAGAGGCCACTTACAAGCCACTGCATCACACTAGCAACATCACGTAGGCAAGCGCTGGCACAGGCTTGGTACACATGCAGCCACTCACAGCCAAAGTCACCCTTCCAAGAATACTCACCCCTAGCTTGCTGTTGCTCCTTCAAACGTGCATCCAGCTCAGTCTGTGTCAAGGCCAAGATGCTACACATTAGTGGTGTCATGCTGCGCCATGACAACCTGCCACTGCGAGGGAGCAGCCCCAGTGTCATCTCTGCAATGTTCTTTGCCAGCCATGAAATGTCATCCCACCTCTTGTGGCAGTAGGTGCGCTGGCGGTTTGAGACTCCCAGAGACCGCACCTTGGTCGCAATGGCCCTCCACATGGCCTTACACTGGTGTACTTTGAGCTGCAGGCAGGGGAGACAAGAGGGGGAAAACATCAGTGATACAGTGTTATGTAACAACATCTCTACATTACACAGTACAGTAGCATGATACTGACTCATCCCAACTCCACAGATATGTCTTGCAGAGACAGGAATGCATCTCACAGGGTACATTGGCATGTGAGAAGCCCATGGAAACGCATACAGGTGTGAGGGGGACACAGTACCTGCACATCTCATATACAAGCAGGATGCTAGCATAGAAAACCATGTGTAGTCTGCCCACATCTACTGTCCATTTCCAGGTAGAGCAAGACATACGTCACATATCAACATGTGTTTGGGGTGAGACTCACTGTGTCCAACACTGCGCAAGCCTCAACGACCTAGCCCTGTGAATAGCTCACTGTGTCCTGTATGTCGCATTGAGGGACATGATCTCACATACCCACACTCATCTCACTGGGCCAGTTGTGTGCAATCTACAGGGCTGAGATGGCTCATTGATGGAGTGTAATTAGAAAAGACACATGCAACACCCTGTACGTTCGGTGATGTGTCCTTGTCATTTTGGGCGGTGAGTGCGCAGGCCAGGTGGGCTCACACTGAGATGGACAACAGGGACCCACACAGCCTTTCACATAAGCAATCACTGTCCTGAGTCCTGCATTACCAACTTGCTGCTTCACTGTATGGCTGCCAAGATAATAAATGTCCCCCAATCTTGATGTGCAGGCAGGGAAACGTGTGGAATAGGGTACACCACCCTTACCCTTGGAGAAAGCATGTTAGGCAGTGCATGACACAACCCCACACTCTCAGGCACATACTGCATCTGACCGACTATGTGTATGCCCCCCCGCACTCTCACCCCCACAGTTGAAGACTTACCACGACATTTGGGGCACCATATAGCCTTAGGTCATGTGTGTGCACCTCATCCACCAGGACCTCCAGCTCCTCACTTGTGAAGGGACTGGCACAAATCTCCTCAGTCCTTGCCATCACTGTGGACATGAGACAGCAGAAGCGGCGGCAGTTGGTGGTGAGGGGTCTCAGGCAGCAGTCCCTGGAGGCAGCAGCAGGTGAGGGCTCTCAGGCAGCAGTCCCTGGAGGCAGCAGCAGGTGAGGGGTCTCAGGCAGCAGGCTCTGTGAGCAGTGGAATTTGGGGCTCCCTCCCACACATTTATAGCCCCCTGGTGTCGTTTCGGTGGTCATAAGCTGCTGCAATTGGTGTTCCAGTTCAGCCTTTTTCAAATGCATCCAATGACCAGCTCCGTGGTGGCGGAGCACACCTACCGCGGTTTTCAAAATGGCATCAGGCCACCGCGATAGCGGTTCCCATTGGTTGTAAAGGCATTGTCCATGGCAGTGACACACCCCACATGGGCCAGGGGGGCGCTACTGCAGTGGTGCATCTTTCAATTGCATCCAATGACCGGCTCCGCGGTGGCAGAGCATGCCTACCGCGATTTTTAAAATTGCATCAGGCCGCCGCGATAGTGGTTCCCATTGGTTGTAAGGGCAAGGTCCATGGCGATGAGATACCGCAGGGTCCAGGCAGGCGCTACAACGGTTTGGGTGCCATACAGTGACATGGGTGACCGGGATTTGGGTGGCGGAGCATGCCAACCTCCATTTTCCAATACATATATATCTATCACTACGGTGATTGTGTCCTGGGCATTGGCGGTGAGACACTGCGGGGTCTAGGTGGGCGCTACCGCGGTTTGGGTACCATACAGTGACATGGGTGACCGGGATTTGGGTGGCGGAACATGCCAACTGCCATTTGCCAATACATATATATCTATCACTACCGCGATTGTGTCCTGGGCATTGGCGTTGAGACACCGCGGGGTCCAGGCAGGCACTACCGCGGTTTGGGTGCCATACAGTGACATGGTTGACCGGGGTTTGGGTGGCGGAGCTTGCCAACTGCCATTTGAAGTTATGTAGATGCCTATCACTACCGCCAGTGTGTCATGTGCATTACAAGACACACTGGCGGTAGCGGTAGGCAACTACATAGCTTCAAATGGCGGTAGGCATGCTCCGCCACCTAAATCACGGCCAGTATGAGCGGTCGCTACGGCGAGGCTGCAGCATCACATTGTTGACTCTGTGAGTTATTGGGTTTTTGGAGGACGTTTAAGGCACCTACAGACACATCATGTTGTGTCAATATCAATGGTCATTTATGGACTACGAACAGTAGACACTTACATTCAATCATGGCACTGGATGTCCTTAATATGGTCTCTTTTTACAAATGACATCCTTGCATATTATCTAACACCAAATGTCACACTGTAATTCCTAATGTTGCACGAAGATTACCCCCAATTTCATATCTGAGCCCATGTATCACCCTAAATATCAATATTTACTCATGATTTCAGCATGAATGTCATCACTGGATACATATGTCACCCTGTTGTCATTTTGGTAAGACCAATTACAGCCTTCTTGTAATGTTATAGTACACACTGGCAACTCCTGCAGTGTATGTCTACATGTGCATGTGGGTGATCTACCTACTCAAGGATGTTAAGTACATCAGCGCCACACTTGGCTTTCTGTACATTCTTATTCTTTGTCACTTGGGTATATACCTGAGTGGATGTTTTGTCTACATGTCTGCCACCTGTTACCACAGTGACTTATGTTGTTGTGTCTGGTCCGTGCTCATGTTGTTAGGCCTATCGTATGTGATTTTTTCACATGTATATTTCCACAATGGTGATTTTGTTGATATAGAATTTGAGTAGTGTGGTGTGTTCCGTTGCTACTCACCTACGACCAGTGCATTTCCATTGTTCACATCAAGAATGTTGTGTTGGATGATAGACTGCATGCAAAATTGTGGATGAGGCTCAGTGCCTGGAAAGTTTGCTATGGCATTTGTGAACAGTCAACAGGGTTCACTATTGCCTGCACATTGATAGAATGGGTGTGCTTTGATTTGCAGTAATTGTGTGCAGTGTTGGTGGGTTGCACAAGTAGGTCACATGTGCAGTCTATTGCCACCAACACGAGTGTATGTGCGTGCTATGGAGTGGTAGCTATGCTTGCTCACCAGCTGTTCCTGCACAGTGTGGGTGAACTGAATGTGCTGGTGAATCAAGATGAAGAGGGCATCCAAGACAGGTGAGATGTGCCTTGATAGGGCTTCCTGTGACACTCATCCAAATCTTACATTTGTTCATTGGGAGGTACTAGTGGCCGACAAGTGATGCACAGCCAGCAGCTTTGTCTGCGGTGGGATGTTGATTGTCCGCTGTGTCAGCCCTGCCAGCCTGTGTGTAATGAGGCTCAGGATGCATGTCCTTTGGGACATGTGGTGTGCAATTACATCCACTGGTGTCATGTGTCTGAGGCTGTTGTGCATTTGTAAGGCATCCAGTCTATTAATGCGCTGACTTGTTGGTATACTGGGGAGTGTTTGTCCTGGTAGTGTTGTAGGTTGGTGTTGCGGTACTGATGTGTCTCCAACCAGCTGGATAATTATCGCCATGGCATCTGTTGTAGTTCACATGTGTCTTTGGTCAGTGCTACCTTCATACTGCATGTCATTGTTCAACTTAAGGGCAGAATAAAGGTCTACAGTCCCTGCTGATCACGTACCTTATCCACTTTTTGTGTGCCACATTGACAATCTGTCTGCTTTTTGAGAGTATTGGGCAGTGGTGTAATGGTGGCTTGTTACATGTGAACACATTCTCTGCAAATGCTTTGCATTATCTGTCACTGTCAGACTTTGAATTGTAGTTAGCAGCAGATATGGCCTGTCTACTGGTGACAGTGGATATTGCACATGCTTGTGAATATGTATGTGAATGTCTCGGAAATTGTGTCTTTCAAGTGGCACTGAATCCAAAAACTATCCTCCTGAACTAGCCACATTGTGTTGTTAATGTGTCCCCTGCCATGAATGCACAAGAAGGTGTGGCAGGTACAGCAGCCACGTGGAAGCTAGCAGTGTCTCTGCTTCCCACATGTCCTGTATCATATACTCTCAGGGCTGGGTACACAAAAGCTTGAAATGTAATTATTAGTATTCACAGAGACAGTTCCCGTATTGGTTCTACTCACTTAGCAAATACAGTACAGGTGTACAACTATTTTGTCTCAAGGTGGCACAACATCTAACTTGCGCTGTATGCTTTCAGTGATGCCAGACAATGCTAGCGCTGTGACAGGAAGAACTTTACAATTTTGTGCACATCTAATTGTGTGTTGCAATGACGTGTCCCCTTTCATCTCACCTAGGAGACGACCTAATGTGTATCGTCCTTTCACCCTGCTGGCTGACATGGAGGATAACAACATTATACGGCGTTTCCGTCTGGACAGGACAAACCTACAAGACCTATGTGCAATGTTGGAGCCACACCTGCATTCTCGCAGGACATATCCAACAGTACTCACAGCAACGGCGAAGGTGATGGCATTCCTGCATTTCCTGGCTACTGGGTAATTCCAGAACACTGTGGGCATTGCAGGGGGTATGTCCCAACCAACATTCAGCATGGTGCTACGGGATGTCCTGATGGCTATGATGCAACACAAGGACCTATTCATACATTTTCCCAGGAGGCAGGAATTGGCAGATGTAAAGGGCGAATTTTATGCACTTGGACACATCCCCAATGTGGTTGGTGCAATAGACTGCACACATGTTGACCTGGTTCCACCACAGGAACGGGAGCAGATATACAGGAATCAGAAACATTTCCATTCCATCAATTTGCAGGTGGTGTGCCAGGCTGATATGGTCATCTCACACATCTGTGCCAAGTTTCCAGGATCTGCCCAAGATTCCTACATTCTGTGCAACAGCATTGTGCCCTGGCTGATGGCCAATTTGCTTCCGGAGCGGGCATGGATTGTGGGTGAGTACAAAGAGTCAAGTTGTGTGCTGTTTGTGTGCTATGCTGTCCTCGGCCACATTTCAGACACTCAATCTGTATGTGTATTTCACACTTAGGTGACTCTGCATATCCCAACAGCCCTTGGTTGCTGAGACCACTGTGCAATCCCAGGACACCAGCTGAAGTCCGCAATAACAATGCACATGGGAGGACACGTCGTGTGGTTGAGCGAACATTTGGTCTCCTGAAGTCGCGATTTCTCTGCCTCGACAAGACCGGATGGGCTCTGCAGTACTCACCCGTAAAGGTGTGTCAGTTAGTGGTAGCATGCTGCATGCTACACAACCTGGCCTTGCGGGAGGGAATCCGCTTCATCCTGCATGATGATGACCAGCCACAGCCCCCACCTGCAAACCCCCAAATGTCGAGTGACAAGGATAGTGGAGAGGAGGAAGGTGTCGACTAGCGTCAGCAGCTCATCAGCAACTACTTCACTTGAAGGTGAGTGACAATGTACAACGTGGCCGTTGTCTGCTGATGTTGTGTTTGGTAAATAGGTCTATGTGAGCTTTGTGACTGCAGCAGGTTGTTGAGTCTGTGCTGGCTGCAGATGTGTTGGGAACAGGGTAGTTTGGTACAGCTACTTGATGTCTAAGTCTGTACTGTTGCATATTGTAATGTGTGCAGATTGGAGTACCTTGATGACAAGTGTTGTGTGATGTTTGCTAGGCCACTACCTGAGTAGCGACTAATATTCTGTTGTGTTTTCCTAGGTCCCTTCAGCCTCTCCTTGCCTGCAGAGAATCCCTGCTCCTGTGACATTGTAATCATGGGTAACATTTTACATACTGTGATAAACATGGAGCAGAGACAACTACATTGGTGAGTGATTAGTGTTTATTTACAATGGGTATCTGTGAGAGAGAAGTGGATATTTACATACATGTGAATGGTGAATCAATGATTTGGCAGAGATGGTAGATGAGACAATCGAGTAAACACCACATTGTTATGGTGACACAGTCCAACAGACAAATGACATTTCCACGGCAGTGTGGATGAGGACAGGTTGCAAAATCAATGGCAGGGTGAAGAGAGGTGCCATCATGGCTGGCTCCTTGACTGGCATTAGGCAAGTGCATTGCCACGGGATGCTCCCAAGGATTTCTTTGGAAGGTCCCTTGATCTCTCTGCAGGGGGGGACACAGGTGCAGGGACAGTGGGGTCTGAGGAGTCCCCCCTCTCCGTGTCTGCAGGGAAGGATGTGGAATTGTCATCCTGCGGGCCACCGGAGGGTGGTGGAGGTGTTGGTCGTGCCGCAGGCCTGTCCCTCAGTACCACCACCAGCTGGCCCAAGAGGTCCATGATTTGGCCCATGCGGTCCACAAGTTGGCCCATGCGGTTGTCTATGGACCACAGCATCTGTTGTTGCTCATGGGCATCTTGCTGAGCCTGCTCCAATTGTCCCTGGGCCTGTTCATAGACCCCAACTCTGTTGATGTGTGCCAGGGATTCGGTCCCAGGGTCCTGTTGGCTTTGAGTACCACTTGGAATCCCACCTGGCCTGCTGTCACGGACCTGTTGCCTCACCACTGTGGGCACCTGCCTACTCTCCCTGACCTCCACAGTTGTTGGGGTGGGCTGGTTGTCTTCTGGGGCAGGGCGAGGGTTGCAGGCAGCAGTGGTAGTGGTGGTGGTGGTGGTGGCACAGGTCGTTCCAGCATGGCTAAGCCTTGCTGTTGTGGCTGAGGGGGGGGGCAGTGGGGGCTTTGGACAGATTGCGCCCTGGCACACCAGATGGGCCGGCTTGGTCCTCCACATCCTCAGTATCCTGGGAGTCTGCATCAGAGTGTCCATGTTCCATGGGAGGAGACTGGCTCTGCAGGTTGAGGTTGTCATCCTCAGCAGTCAGATGTTGGTCACCTGTGGGATAGAGAGTAGATCGTCATTGACTCACACCCCTCAAGCTTGCTGTGTTTGATGTCTCTTATTTACATGTTATGCTACACACAGTTAAGTATATAACACATTGTATGTCTGCACAGTGATGTGCATCATGCCATGATGTGGAGTTACATTCATTATTTTCCATGGTGTGACATGTGTTGGTTACCAAGCCCCACTTGTAGGATTTGTGATTACAATGAAAGTTTGTCATCTGACAACTGGCATAACTACAACTTGATGTGAAGCCTCTTAGCTGATTACTCTGCCTGGAAACCATTACAGTCATGTGCGCATGAACTAGCCATTGTCATATCATGCATACCGTTGTCATGGCCTGTGCTTGTATTTCTTTATACAACAGACCATGCTTGTTTAGTTTCCCCATGGTTCTTCATGCTCAGCACCCCTGGAAGTTACAGATGACATTTGGGGCAGTGCATGTATGGTCCCCGATTTGCTTACACATAATTTTTGGTGAGTCACAGTTCTGTTCCTGTCACAGTTACGTACGCTTAGCTGTCTGCATACTGTCAATAGATGTATTGTTTGGTTCTATATTGGTGTGAATTTAGGCCTTGTGTTGTCATATAGCTCAATGCTTTTGGTGAGGGATGGTGGGATGCACGCACTGTCTGGTTAGCTCTCCAGTTTTCCTTTTTGGGGGGACTTTCAGACACATGCTAAGGGGGGGTTGGAGTCCTCCGTCCTGCTGAGGGTTGGGACAGGAGGGCCTGGTGGGAGTTCTAGTTCTGGCTCCCAAGACACATCCCCCCTCCCTGTGAAGATGGCTACCTACCTGTTAGGTGAGGGTGAAGCATACAATGGCTAACACATTCTTCTGGGTGGGGTGGAGTGTTCAATCCTGCTGAGGGGTGGGACATGGGGGCTTGTTGGGAGTTGTAGTGCTGGCTCCCTAGAAACATCCCCCCTCCCTGTGAAGATGGCTACCTACCTGTTAGGTGAGGGTGAAGCATACAATGGCTAACACATGCTTCTGGGTGGGGTGGAGTGCTCCATCCTGCTGAGGGATGGGACAGGGGGGCCTGTTGGGAGTTGTAGTGCTGGCTCCCAAGACACATTCCCCCTACCTGTGATGATGGCTACCTACCTGTTAGATGAGGGTGAAGCATACATTGGCTAACACATGCTTCTGGGTGCGGTGGAGTGCTCCATCCTGCTGAGGGGTGGGACAGGGGCGCCTGTTGGGAGTTGCAGTGCTGTCTCCCAAGACACATTCCGCCTCCCTGTGAAGATAGCTACATACCTGTTAGGTGAGCGTGAAGCATACAATGGCTAACACATGCTTCTGGGTGGGGTGGGGTGGAGTGCTCCATCATGCTGAGGGGTGGGACAGGGGGGCCTGTTGGGAGCTGTAGTGCTGGCTCCCAAGACACATTCCCACTACCTGTTAAGATGGC
This sequence comes from Triturus cristatus, assembly GCF_964204655.1. Taxonomy (NCBI): domain Eukaryota; kingdom Metazoa; phylum Chordata; class Amphibia; order Caudata; family Salamandridae; genus Triturus; species Triturus cristatus. The sequence continues at coordinate 834,732,962 of NC_140594.1, forward strand.
TACCTACCTGTTTGGTGAGGGTGAAGCATACAATGGCTAACACATGCTTCTGGGTGGGGTGGAGTGTTCCATCCTGCTGAGGGGTGGGACGGGGGGCCTGTTGGGAGTTGTAGTGCTGGCTCCCAAGACACATTCCCCCTCCCTGTGAAGATGGCTACCTACCTGTTAGGTGAGGGTGAAGCATACAATGGCTAACACATGCTTCTGGGTGGGGTGGAGTGCTCCATCCTGCTGAGGGGTGGGACAGGGGGGCCTGTTGGGAGATGTTGTGCTGGCTCCCAAGACACATTCCCCCTCCCTGTGAAGATGGCTACCTACCTGTTAGGTGAGGGTGAAGCATACAATGGCTAACACATGCTTCTGGGTGGGGTGAAGTGCTCCATCCTGCTGAGGGGTGGGACAGGGGGGCCTGTTGGGAGTTGTAGTGCTGTCTTCCAAGACACATTCCCCCTCCCTGTGAAGATTGCTACCTACCTGTTAGGTGAGGGTGAAGCATACAATGGCTAACACATGCTTCTGGGTGGGGTGGAGTGCTCCATCCTGCTGAGGAGTGGGACAGGGGGGCCTGTTGGGAGTTGTAGTTCCAATCCGTGTTGAAATGTTGTCTCATGCACTATGTTACATTGAAAAGCACTACTGGAAACTATAGTTTTCCTATATTTCTTCAAGTAAATGCCTACAATACGTGGCTTGATCATAATATTTACCATTTTATGCAAAAATTAGGAGTATCTAGGGAAACATAATCAGATTTTAATCATGCTCAATATTTACATTTTGAAAACATCTGTGTACACTTGTGCCCTGAAATGATATGAATGAATGTGTTATACTCATGTCTTTGAAGGTCTATGACCAGTAGACAGTTCAGTTTATTTCTTTTGTTTTTGGCAGTGGCATTCTTAATACCTTCTTGTCTTACTGACAGATTATATTTTCAGCGTGATATGGGCATAGTGAGGTTAACTACTGGTTGGTTCTTAATAGCTGCCTTGAAAGATACAGAAACAGGAAACTTGGTTGGATTCTTAAAAGCCAGGAAAAGTGGTTAGACCATAAACTTAGAAGTGCATAGAAAAATATAGTAATCAGGTCCACATCCAGAATGTAGTTTAAAGTAGATTTATTCAAGTTGGTTACAAGATGTAGGTTCAGTAGTATTCAGCCCCACCAGGAGCAGCCAGCCAGGCGCTCGGCCCTTCTCCAACTGTGAGTTCCCACTCCCAACATTCCATCTTGCATCATTCAGGCAGCATTCCACTGGCACATCATGATCCACAACAAACAGGATACTACATATCCTCCTTTGTACCACAAATAAGAAAGAGAGAAGAGCTAGATGCAAGCTAAAGGAACGAGAAAAACGGAAGGAAAGAGAGAGTAGAGGTAAGTTGGAGTTGGAGTTGGAGAAGAGAGAATAACATAAACCAAACTCATCTTCCCTTCCAAAGATAGGAACAGAACAGAAACACCAGAGGGCAAAGAATAGAAGGAGAAACCATTAACCCCTTCTGTGCCCCGCCCTTTCCATGCCCTGTGCCGGGCGTTTCATTAGCGGGCGGGGTTCATGACGAGATAGTCTCGTCATGGGCACAGCGCAACCGCGCTCCATGACGAGACTATCTCGTCATGGGCACTGAAGGGGTTAATGACTGTCCTCTGCACACCCACTGGCCAGGTAAGCATGCAAGAAAGCAGCTCACATCAGGAGGAAACAACACAACAGAGAAGAAGAGGAATGCAAATACTCATACTTCTCCATCAAAATATGAAGAAAGAATTACAAATAGAAAATACAACTGGGCCACAGCCCAGAGTAACGTAACCCATGCACTATGGCGTCTTAAACCATACACCCGGTAAGGGTAAAAATGTTTACTTATGCATGGGCAACCTCGAGTGGAGGTATAAAAAGCACCTGAGAGTAAGGAAGAGTAAGTACAAGAGAAAATGAAATAAAAAGTACAGAGCGAAGTACAAGAGAAATGGAAAGAAAAATAAAGATAAAAAAATACATGTGATGTACAAAAAATATGCAATAACTGTAAAATGTAGAGGCAATGCATAGTAAAATGTACATAAAATATACATTACCCACCCATCATCCTCCAAAAGTTCTTAAAGAAAAGAAGCATAGATAAACATAAGATATTCATTAGAACGACGTAGATGGGTCAAGCACCCACTACAAAAACATGGGACTTGTACCCAAAAGAAAGAGGCAGATGGGACTAACACCCACTGCAAATACATTGGACTTGTACCCATTAGAACGAAGTAGATGGGACTGACACCCACTACAAACACATGGGACTTGTACCCATTAGAACGAAGTAGGTGGGACTGACAGCCACTACAAAAACATGGGACTTGTACCCATTAGAACGAAGTAGATGGGACTAACACCCACTACAGAAACATGGGACTAGTACCCATTAGAACAAGGTAGATGGGAATGACACCCACTACAGAAACATGGGACTTGTACCCATAAGAACCATGTAGATGGGACTGACACCCACTACAAAAACATGGCATTTGTACCCATACGAACAAGGTAGATGGGACTGACACCCACTACAGAAACATAACAAAGGTGGGACTGAGACCCCCCTTTAAACAGAGAAATGGGGCAGATACCCAACACAAATATAAATAGCTGTGATAGGCAGGGACAAAATATCTGAAAAGGAAATGGGACTAAAACCCACCCCTATTCCTTAGGCAGGAATAAAAATGTCTGAAACATGAGGACATAGGACTAAAACCCACTCCCATCCCTTAAGTAGGGATAAAATATCTGAAAAGAGAATTTACATAAATAATGAAAATACAGTAGTAATTAGACTACACATGAGCAAATAACATGTCATTCCAAAAAGACTACACTTTTTAAAAATGTTGAATGACCACCACCAGAGAAAAACTAAAAATAATCACTGTAAGCTTAAAATGTCACCGGTGTGCCTGTCACCGCGCTGTTGAGGGACAGACGATCAAAGGACGAAAACAGTCCACTGCTAAGACAAAACAGGTCCGGGAAAGTTGCATATGAATATCAAGTAGCCCACAAGAGGGCGTGTGAAGACAGTAGTTCGTTGACTTAGATACTTAAATCAGGCCGAAACAGCAGGTTCTTTCAACAAACGGATCACTTGACACAGTACTTGACTCGGTAAGCAGCTTGAAACCTACAGTCCAAGCACGAGAGAATAAAAGAAGCTACAACACGCAGCTTGATGTGCAGCCCACAGAAAGTAACGTAGGGTTTGCCTCGGTAGAACAAAAACTGACAGAGTTCACAAGATGAAGGTGTTGTGATCCGAGGATTTTCTTGGGAGAACCAAAAATGAATGTTTCCGAGACTCCGGCAGCTCTCATACTCTTGTTAATAGAACAGATCAGAACATGTGCGACAGCCTCTCACCTTACAGTTAAGTGTTGCGCCCTTCATGAACAGGTCAACAACTGCTCAGCATCGCAAACAGCAAAGGTCACACTGCAGAACTCTGAAAGCGTTACCACAAATAGCATGCATCCTCCAATCTTAAGATGGTGTCACGCACAGGAGATGCATGCCGAGTGGCTCACGGCGCGCTCCAGCTCCAAAAACTTGCATAGGCAGCATTGCAGACACGCAAATATGATGACGTCATAAGAGTTTCCAGAGCTGTTCCGCGCGAGACCACAGACAGGTAAGGTGGGCGAGCACTATTTTAAATTTTAAATATAGTGCAACTGCCATATTTTACAGGCCTCGGCTATCCACATCCACAGAAAAGCACAACTTGAACACGAGTAAAGTTCTGAATAATGAACTACCATAAAAATCAGTCTGACACTCGAAGGACACAGTGACATGTGAATCCTGAAACACCTCCACGCTTACACAGACCCCAGTGCTCACAAGGGGTGCCGGTTTCCTCATAATGCCATTCACTGTTACCAAATCTCAAAACATGACGCTGGTTCATGTAGAGATAACACAGATGCAGCGCTAATAAAATGTCACACATCCAAATGATGATGAACTCCATGTTGACAGTCTTATGTAAAAGAGAGGCAGCACACTTTGCTCTGGAGATTAAAAAGCACTGATAGCCATAGATTACCTTCTTACTTGTTGCGCAAAAGACGTTTTTGAGGTATTGCAGACAATTGTTGTGGCAACATTTCTTGTCCAGGGTGTAAGCAGGCTTGTAACCGTATTTACTGGTGCTGTAGAAGCAGAGATCTTGGGGAGTTGTAGCGACAGCATGCAGTACTTTGATTTAAAGTATCTTGACAGCAGGCACTGACCTTTTGTGATGCTGAGGGAAACCCGAACATGAGGCAGAAACTTAGACTCAGGAACACACATTGATGAAAGCTTGGCTTACCCTCTCTTGAAGGCACAGCACCTGACCAAGGCGTTGTAGAGTGTCAGGCTTACCCTCACTGAGGGCACAGCACGGGAACCAACTGGAACGATGTTCAGGGCGACTGATGTAGGGGTCACTGGTGGGGCTGACGTAGCAGTTTGGTACGCAGAGCAGGTACTGAAGAAGATTGCTCGAGGTTCCCAGACACTTCCACATGAACTAGAGAGGTAGAGATGGCAGGTTCTTTTTTAACTCGTCGCCAATAAAATGTAGTAATCAGGTCCACATCCAGAATGTAGTTTAAAGTAGATTTATTCAAGTTAGTTACAAGATGTAGGTTCAGTAGTATTCAGCCCCACCAGGAGCAGCCAGTCAGGCGCTCAGCCCTTCTCCAACTGTGAGTTCCCACTCCCAACATTCCATCTTGCATCATTCAGGCAGCATTCCACTGGCACATCATGAATCACAACAAACAGGATACTACAAAATGGCTGTGTGGGCTATTTCTCTGTCCTGTTTCACAGATACGGAAAGATCATACCAGAGTCTGTCCAGCTGCTTAAGATGCCCAAAAACATCAGGACAGGGCTCTTCTGGGCCCTACTTCATCTGCGCACCCGGTTAATTCATAACTATGGGGCCTATTACAATGGCACGGCAACGGAGCATGGGACCGCATGTCGATGTTGCGGCGGTCCCGTCATGCAAATTAGGATGCACCCGCCACACTGACAGGCGCATCCTGGCCCTTTTACATTGCGGGGCGGATCTCGTATGGCTGCAGACCCGCTAGCAATGTAAAAGGACTGTGCACAGCATTGCCATGCACTACATGGCAGGCACCACATGGAGCCTGCCACTTAGTGCATTGCAATGAGGGGGGGTACCATAGGTATCCCCCATGTGCACCCCCCACTCCCTCAACACCCTGGGGGCCCGCAATGGGCCCCTGATGTTCAGGTCCGCATGCCTTTCCATGGCAGCATCGCCGCCATGGAAAGGTCAATTCATGCCTGCATCATAATATGAATGGCAGTGTCTTGCAGACACCGCCACCATATTGTATACCTTTTCTGCCCGGTCGACAATTCGACTGGCGGAAAAGCGGCGGACGGTCTTTCCGTCTGCTGCGGTGCCCCCTGCCATACTAATATGGTGGGGGAGAACCAGGGACATTTGGCTGGCGGATAGCCACTGCCGGCCCAGCTATGGCGATCTGCCCGCCATAGTAATAGGCCCCTAAGTCTTTTTAGAGGATAACATAATAATTTATGATTTTGTATCAGTCGGATGTGGAGTCCCCTCCCTGGGACCTTCTTGGAACACAGTAAGTACCTGGTCATAATCAAATCAGAACTGCACTAACCACACTACTACATGTTGGGATTACAGTCATTGTCAGGTCTTCGCATAGACTGCATCTGGATTAACCTCAAATGTGCTTTACTACTACTAATCTTGAATATCAAAATATTGACTACAAGAATATAATACCACAAATATATGGCAGCAAAAATATTGACTAATAACATAAATCGAAAATTAACAAAGAGAGGGAGTGGAGAGGATTCCTGGTAGAACCTTCCTCCTATGTCAGACTTCAAATAAACAATGTGGTTCTACCCAATTGTGATATAAAAAAATATTTTTCTGTATTTTGCTACTTTTAACTAGTGAATAATAAAGCTGTGCCTTATGTGATGTCAATGAAGGCACTTAATGTTTTTAAAATACCCCTCACACACTATGAATTCCCATAGTGTCATGCTTCATCATGGGGTCTTCCCGTCCCTCTACGGGGCGGGGCGTGCTTCGACCAATAAGTATATGGGCGCACTGTTGTTGGATGAAGGAATAATCTATGTGAAGACTATGTGTTAGGTGATGGTGAGTGTGATAGGGTTAGTGAGTGGATACAAAAAATTAAAAATCCTCTAGCTAGTGGAAAAAACAGACTTTATTCAATTCCCTAGCGGAGAATGTTAAAAATTGGGGTTGCGTAGGGGGTGTATGTCAATTAGATACTCCCTACTGGGTCAACATGTTTCGTAAGCAGTCCCCACTGCTTTACTCATCAGGACCTAAATATGTCCCTACTACACTCAAAATGTTGATAGGATTGTATGCCTATTCGCTTAATTTTAAGTCTTCCAAGGATGGAGAGTAATTAAAGGTACATTGACCTTTGTTGATTGGAAATAGCGTTTCTTTGGTATTTCGTTTGCGATGATTATCCGATTTCATGAGCTGGCATCGGGGAAAGGGGGGGCCTTCTACCAAACAATTTTGGAGAATCTCTCCTCACCTCAGCTTCCCACCGTGCTGCTCCGTTCCTGGAACGGAGCAGCACCTATAATGTACCTTTAATTACTCTCCATCCTTGGAGGACTTAAAATTAAGCGAATAGGCATACAATCCTATCAACATTTTGAGTGTAGTAGGGACATATTTAGGTCCTGATGAGTAAAGCAGTGTTAACATGTTGACCCAGTAGGGAGTATCTAATTGACATACACCCCCTACGCAACCCCAATTTTTAACATTCTCAGCTAGGGAATTGAATAAAGTCTGTTTTTTCCACTAGCTAGAGGATTTTTAATTTTTTGTATCCACTCACTAACCCTATCACACTCACCATCACCTAACACATAGTCTTCACATAGATTATTCCTTCATCCAACAACAGTGCTCCCATATACTTATTGGTCGAAGCACGCCCCGCCCCGTAGAGGGACGGGAAGACCCCCATGATGAAGCATGACACTATGGGAATTCATATTGTGTGTGGGGTATTTTAAAAACATTAAGTGCCTTCATTGACATCATATAAGACACTGCTTTATTATTCACTAGTTAAAAGTAACAAAATACAGAAAAATATTTTTTTATATCACAATTCAGAAATAACATAAATCAGCAAGGTACGTAAATATTGGTAAGTGTAGATTTAATATTGTTAAGTATGGGTACCTCGAAGATATATATAAATATCTTCAAGGTACATGTATGTTGAGTTAGGAATAGTAATCTTACACTTACCTACACATAATTACCTTGCCGATAGTTCCACCACTGGCATTTTCGCAATTATGCTCTGTATTGTTTCATCTTCAAGTTTTATTCAGCTAAAAACCATATAAGCATAAATGCATTAACATGTCTATACAATATGTCTCGTTAAAAAGCCAAATAATACAATATACCATATTACAATAAAAAGGTAGCAATTAAATAAAAAACGTCCACAATAAATAAACAAAATCAGGAATTGAATCAACCAACGCCCCTCAAAGGACAAGAACATGAATAAATTACACAGGTGTGGTAGATGAAAAAAGATCAACAGGCTTGCAATACCACAGTAAAAAACATCGATATAATTACTTCCTGATCAATTTCCTCCGTTTAACTGCAGCACCGATGAAGTTGTAGACCTTGAAGGAAATATATTCTGATTGCAGTATCTGTAGAAGAAAATCAGGCCTACATCTTCAGATGGTGAAAGACCTCAGCAGTGGAAGTAAGAAAATTTGCCTGGGTATAGCGTATAATTTACAGAAGAAAAAGTGAACGGTAGATAGGGTCAAACTTGTGTCACAAGGACAGGATGCAAGGTCAATTTCATGAAAACTTTACTGGGATATGAAACCTGGAAATGGACTATGCTGAATCTAGTCCTTATCAGGTAAAATCTAAGACTATGATGAAGAGGAAAGTGTAGGTAAGGTTCCATTGAGTCCAAAGTCACTAATGGAATATAGGTGGACACACTTTTTTCCCCACCTCTCTGCTCTCTCTTATCTTCCTACAGGCAGTCAATAACTCTGTCTATAATTGCTTTTTAAAGATAGAATTTGAACTTTGCGAACTATGAAATAAATCTGATCTTCCTAGCAACGAGGATAGTTATTTTCTGTATCTTAGTCATGAAATACTGTGAGTATTTTCTAGTCCTAGACAATCGTCAATAATTTCCTGTTTAAGACAGTTTCATGGTTGGCCCAGACCGAGTGCCACAGCTTTACGGGAGTTAGCTTAAAGTGATCTTCTATATTCAATAAGCCTAGTTCTGTATGGCAGAGAAATATAGGTAAAGACTCAGGGACAGACAAAAGTCTTTTTACAAACATGTTTTCATTGGTCATTTGCGAGCGCTATATCACAGAATCCCCATACCCCTGCTCCATATATCATAGCAGAGCATCAATGAGCAATGTAGATCGTAGTCATGACATCCTGTGGCTTATGACATAACTTTCTAGCGAACCTGAAGAGGACCTCTGTTGTTTGGTCAAACTGTGTATTCCTAACCTTAATTAAATATGGCCAAGTATCTTTCTGATCAAAAGGGATGCCCAGATAGGTAAAAGTTTAAACCAGGACAGGTTTTTCCGTATTAATAAATTGTCATCTGGGATTAGTATAAGTGTGGTGTACGACCATAGAATGAGACTTGGCAATATTTGTCAGTAGACCCAATCCACTCATGTAAGAGGCAAATCTATTTACCAACATCTGAAGGCCCACCCTGGTTCTTCACATCAGGACACAGTTTTCTGCATTTAACAAAGTAGGTTGTTTTCTCAATCCCACTCTAGGGGTGCCTGCCTCTCCCATATTCAGGGATGTGTCCAGATCATTACTTTATAGACAAAAGAGAAACAGGGCCAGCACTCACCCTTGTCGTACACCTCAATTCAGGTTGATAGAGTCTGTGCATTCCCCATAAACTCCATACCTAATGCAACACATCGCTGCCTCATGCATTTGGGCCAGTAAATGGACCAGAGCTGGCTCTGCCGCCGACTGGGTCTTTCATATTTTTGCACTGGCTAGAATAATTTTTGCGAGGAACTGGAAATCTGCTTTCCTTCCAAATTATGAGAAGTGGTGGAAAGAGGCTATGGAAGCGTATGAACTGAAACATCAGATAGCTGAGGCTAGAGGATCTGTGGTGACGTACCATTCTATTTGGGGTAATCCAAGAGATTATTTTGGGTCAGAGTAGATATTTTTGCTTATTCTGCTTATGTTGATTGCTTTCTGCTCAATGATTTATCTGAAAATTGCTTTGTATTTCTGATGTCTATAATAAATGTATGTTATTTGGGTTTATGTAATATCTAACACCCTATTCAATCTTTCACACTGCCTGCCTTTTGTTTAAGAGCTGTTTCATGATTCATCTGAATATTTTTAGCGTTTTGATGTCTATAGTAAATTTATTTCCGTCAGGTTTATACAATATTTAATACCTTATTCAACTTGTGTATATTTCCAAGATTGATATTGTATATGTTATAAAGCCTGGTAAAATGGTCAACACATTTCTTAGGCGGTAAAACAATATCTAAGAGGACGTTGTGACTATCGTCAAAGTAGGGGGAATTAACAGTTTTCTAAAATAAGCAAGCATCATTCCTAATACTGGCTAGATGCAGATTCTCCTATGGTCCTTGCCTTATTGTTGTTTTCCTATTCATGATTGCTTGCTTATAATTTCTTCTGAATACTCGTAACACCTCTCTCTCACTGGGTATCTGTTTAAGGACAGAAATAAGATCTTTATGGGCTTTTGAACACGCATTATGAAACCATTTTTGAGGTATATTGTAACTGACCTTTTTGTCTACTGTCAGAAGCCTTTTTTATGGTTTGGCAGATCCAAGTAAATGCCCCAGTATACGTTTACTGTCTAACTCATTGTCCTGACTGACCGATAACTGTGTCCCATTATTCACAACATGGTCTGCCAACAAACACCCTAAGTCCACCATAGCCCACTTGCAAAGAACCCCTTGTTTTTCTTCAAAACAACTGGGGCAATGGTAAGTTTACAATAATGCATGTCCTTGCCCAAATCTAAAGAAATCGCCAGAGGATTGTGTTCACTCAGACCAATCTGCAATATTTGAAAATCAATAGCCTTCTGCTTATATTGGAAAGGAAGAGATATAAAATCAATTTGGCTGCCCTGACCTCTACCAGTATAGGTGATACGGCCTTGTATGGGAGTAGGAATAAGGTCAATGGTGAGGACAATCGAATACTTTATCAGATTGGAATTAAAAATATCCCCACACTAATTATGTTCAAAGTGTAAGTATTCCTCAGTATCATAACTTGGTACCCCACAGACAAGGTAGCAAGGATTTGTGCATAACCTGCAATTAAACTCACCTAAAAAAAATCAATATATATTTCTTGTCTGACTCATTCAAGACCTTTCTCAAGGATTGGTCAAGGGAAATTGCTATCTATGTGTTGCTTACAAACCCTTATTGTGACAGAAATTAACCGCAACAAGCATTTCCTTGTTCTTATCCCAAAAGTGATTATTTGAAAATTTGCTGAGTCAAGATGTGTTGTGTGGATCTTCCAATCTAAAGTGATGGAAGTAAATCTCAGCAGACCACCTCTGTGATGAACCCCACTTGAATAAACAGCTGATGTATGAAAAGACATAAAAAAATTTCTGTGAACTACATCACAAGTCCAGGTCTCTTGTACACAGATTATATTGAAGCCTTCAAATAAATGAGTCCATTCAGTAATATCCAGTTTGGACCGCTGGCCAGCAACATTCCAGAACCGGATTTCGAGACAACCACTTGTGCATTAATGTCAATTTACGCACCCGGACAAGGGGTCACATTTGCAATTCCATTAGGTGTTGCATTATTACCTGTCAGCTCCTCAAACACCAGAGGTATCATCTCTAAATCTTTACCAATTGGAGTTTTTGCCAGATTAGAAGTGTCCAGTAAATCATTTTCCGAAAAACTGCTCCAGCCAGTTATGTCAAAACTGGGGTAGCCTTCTGTATTTGACTACCCCAATGCAAATTCTCAGAAAATTTAATTCCCAAATAGTCAAACTGCTTAACAGTTTCCAGGGGTATACCTTCAATATAAGGCTTTTGCTTAAAACAGAGGGATGGCCTCCATACCATACACTTTGGTTTGCTACCATGAATGGTTAATGACTTCTTTTCACAACACTTATGAGGATCAGAAATAGGGTTGGCCAACATAAGTCATTACCTAGGCTTTTACGCTGTTTGAGGCTACTGTAGAAGGAAGGCAATAAAAGAAACCCTGAGGAGTGCATGTTTCTTACCCTGATTGATTGCTTGAAGGTCTTAATGGTGGAGAAGTGTGCCCACCAACAGAGAACTTTTGAATTTCACAATTACGCAGTCCCCTGTTACAGCTTGTGGGTCATGATCTTGCTATCCTTCCCCTCAGTAGCATGAGAGTCTTGTCTACCAGGTCAGCATACTAGCCTGATTTACTCTTGTACCAGTGATCAGCTTTGTATTTTAAACCCCTCCAATTTTCAGGCGAGTCCTTATCCAGGGGAGGTATATCAATAAGAACTATCATGTAAGTTGTACACTCAGGCGGTAATTGAAGGCGGCCAATCGCCCACTATTTACAGACTCATGTTTAAAATTGGCTGCTGATGATGATCTGGGATGTTAGGTACCTGGGTCTATCCCTTTTTCACTCAATGTTGGTACATCTTGAGAGAATGGACCTAGGTAGGCTGGGGTGATTACGAAACAAATCAGGGTTCACCACTGAAGTCACAGACCGACTAAGGGCTTTTTCACATATTGTAGATTCAAAGGAGTACTGAGAAGTGTTGCACTGGTTATCTAACACGATTTGCACTTCATCCACAATATTTATTTAATTTCGAAGTTACATCTCGGCAAAATTCTTTCAGTGAGGTCTCCAAATTGTCAAAGAAGGGTTTGCAAATATTAAGTAATTCAGACCTAGGGTAGGGTAACACACGGGATGGCTGCATTGTTGGAAGGATCCTTAGGTTTTGACTTTGGCTTGTGTCTTAGTTGTGCCTCTTTGAGTTTTTCTGTCACTACGCTTACGCTTAGGAGGTGGGGATTTGTGCACACTTCAGTAAGGGCTGCTTGGACCAATGATGGAAATTTCATCTGGTGGATCATGAACAACACAAGAATTCATTAGTATGTATTGTTTCTTTTTTTAACTTAAATAAATTAATCTAATATGCCATTGTTAGACCTGGCATATTTGGCATGGGTTTCCCCTGCATTTTTGCCTTTGCCTCCTGTGTTTTTACTGTGTGTTGGACTTTGTTTTTGCTGGCCTAGATGCCTTGGGCTTGTTGCCTCTGCTGTCCAGTGCCAAAGTGCAAGTTCGCCTTCTATAAATTGTTGTCATTGATTAGTGTTTCCATAATTGGCTGATTTGGTATACTGTTGAGCACCTAGTACAGTGCACTGTGTGTGGCCAGGGCCTGTAAACCAAATGCTGCCAGTGGTCTTGCAGCTCTGATTGTGCCACCCACACAAGAGACCTTGCAAAAGGGTCTCGGACCTGCCATTGCAGTGTCTGCGTCCAGTCTGGTACTGCCACATCGACCTTGCAAGTGCACACACTTGCCAGTCCCTACTCTTCCCTTTTTTTTACATGTGAGTCACCCATAAGGCAGGCTTAAGTCACCCCTGTGGGCAGGGTGCAGTGTTTGTGCAAGGTAGGACATGTCCTGATGTGTGTGGCATGTCCTGATAGTGAAATACTGCCAATTTTGTTTTTCACTATTGAAAGGCTATCTGTCCCATAGGATAGACTAGGAGTTCATTTATTACATCTTATAAATATAACTTCCCATTGAGACAAGATAGGAAGGTAAAGTTTAGTATGCCTGAACTCAGAATATAAAGATGCATCTTTTAGTGAGGATGATTTTTACATTCTGTGTTTAAAAATACCACTTTTAGAAAGTAGGTATTTTCTTGCTTAGCCATCCTGTGTGCCTCTGCTAGGTTGTGTATTGACTGTCTGGCTTTGGAGTGACAGGGGCTGGGGATGTGCATTCTGTTCAGACATCACTTGGTGGGTAAGGTATGTCCTGCCTTTCAAGGGTGAGTCAGGGCTGGGCTGAATAGACCTATCTGCATTCAAAGTAGGGGGAGGAGATTTCTTCCACACCTGAATAGGCCTGGTCTGCCTTGGACAATGCTGTCTCCACCTCCTGCCAGGAAGCTGCACCAGAGAGGACAGAACTGTTTTTGGCTGGGCAAAGACCTTCTCTGCCACCAGAGATCAAAATAATTTGTGCTATAAATAGTGGGACTCAGACCCCAGACTTTTCGATTACATCTGGGATTCAAGAGAAACCTTTGCCAAGGAGAAGATCTGGAGAAACTGAAGAAGAAGCACTGCCCCTTTGCTGTGTGCCATCTGGGGTTGGTCTGCAGTGGCTGTTTCTGCCAAGATAAGGGACAAGGACTTTGCTGTGTGCTGTGTCCCCTGCTTGAGGAAAATCTCCTGTTTTGAAGTCTCAGGGATACAAAGGCTTCAGCCCCAGCTCCCCTGAACTTCCTTGCTGGGAGTTCTGACCTGCCAAGAGGTGCCTGTTGCTGTTCTGGGCCTCTGGAGGTTGTTCCTGCTGATGGGAGCTTGAAAAGTAGCGCAACAATGAGAAGCGCAGCGGATCTGCACCTGTTTTCGATGCATCGGAGGAAGATAGTTAAACTTTCTTCCTCCTTTGCAGCGACGACTCCTGACCACTCTGAAGATCGCTCTTGCCCCCTCTCCTGTTCTTTCAATTCTTTCTGCGAGCTAACTCCAGACCCTGCGTTAGTCTTGCTACACAACGTCAAGTCTGGTTCCCCCCTAGACCCAGTCCCGGCCAAAGTTATGAGCACTCTCGCCCCCATTCTAGTGAACCCGTTTCTTTCCATCTGGAATGCCTCTTTGTCGCTTGGCCAATTTCCCTTAGTTTGGAAACAGGCCAGGATTGTCCCCATACTGAAAAAACCCGGTGCCGATCCTTTTCTCTTTAGCAACTACCGACCCATTTCGCTTCTGCCTAAACCTGCCAAGATTCTGGAGAAGGTGGTCCAGAAACAGTTGGCACTGTACCTTGAGTCAAACCAGCTACTACACGACTCCCAGTCCGGCTTTAGAACCGGCTATAGCATTGAGACAGCGCTGCTTGAAGTCTCAGAAATCATCAGGGAATCAGTGGATAGGGGCGAGGAGGCCATGTTGGTCCTCCTCGACCTATCCGCTGCTTTTGATACTGTTTCCCATAAAATACTTACCACCCGCTTACAACAGCTAGGGGTGGGTGGGACAGTGCTGGCCTGGATCACTTCTTTTTTGTCTACTCGTTCTCAGAGGGTTTTGATGCACCCTTTTGAATCCGAGGACAAACCCCTCTTGTGCGGAGTGCCCCAGGGCTCTGCTTTGAGCCCTCTACTCTTCAATGCTTATGTGGCTCCTCTGGCCAAGGTAGTTGAGTCCTGGGGTGTCAGGGTGGTCTCCTATGCTGACGATACTCAGCTTATTTTCTCCTTTCGAGACCATTCTGACTCCCTCTTTTCCAACTTTAGAAACTGCCTTGGCAACATTTGCACCTGGATGTCAGCTAATCATCTTGCCCTTAACACCGACAAAACGGAGGTTCTTTTTTTCAGTAAGAAATCCCCCCCCCCTGCTATTCTTTGGTGGCCTACCATCTTGAATCCTCCTCCCACCCCCGTTCAGGCAGCTCGTAACCTTGGCTTCACTTTTGACAATTCTTTGTCTGGAAGTGTACAAGTCCACAAAGTGGTAGGGGCCTGTTTCTCCAAATTACGTATGATCAGGAAAATCTTCCCCTTCCTTCCTCAATCTTCACGCAAAACTGTGGTCCAGGCTCTTATCACCACCCATTTGGACTATGCTAACAGTCTTTATGCAGGTGCCCCTCTATACCTTATCGACCGCCTGCAAATAGTTCAAAACGCGGCAGCCCGGCTCATTGGTAATATCCCTGCCCGTACTTCAGTCAGAGCCTACCGAGAAGACCTTCACTGGCTTCCCATTTCACGTCGCATCGATTTTAAAATCCTGACCCTGACATTTCGGGCTATTCATGGAATTGGCCCGCTTTATTTGAGAAAGCGTCTCAAAATCTCTGTTTCAGTTAGGCATCTAAGATCCAACAACCTTCGTCTCCTGATGGTACCAAGATTCAAGCTTTCTCGGAGTGGCGGCAGATCTTTCACCGTCACTGCCGCAAAGCTCTGGAACGGCCTTCCCCTTGATCTCAGGTTTTGCGAATCTGAGCAAGCTTTTCGACGCAAACTTAAGACCTGGTTGTTCTCTAAGCGTTAGGGCCTGGCATTGTCAGATTCTCGCATTCTCCTAGTCCCTCTGTGGGATATGACTCTGGTTACTCTTTTTGGGGACAATTTTGTAATCTTAGCGCCGGGACACCTCCGCCGGAGGTAGCTGTGCGCTTTACAAGCTTCATAAATAAATAAATAAAATCACCAAAGAAACCAACACAGCAACAGCCAGCAGTGGGAGAAATCGCCACATGCCACATCGGGTGCACCGATCTACTAAGTCTAAGATCTCCGCACCGATTCCGACGCAGGCTCTGCTGTGTGGCTGCAAGAATCGATGCATCATGGGAACACGGCAGGAGAAACCAATGCAGCACCATTGCCGCATCGACAACCAAAGTGTACATCAACCCTGGGGCCGCAGTAAAAAACTGACGCATCACCTTCCTGCACAGTAAAAAAAAATGCATCACTTCTCCTTCAGTAAGGAACTAAAGCATCACCTCCCCTGCATGGCAGTAAGGAAACAACGCATCAACTCCCCTGGAGTAAGGAACCGACGCATCATCTTCCCTGCACGTAAGAAACTGACGCATCACCTTTTCTGCTTCAGTTTTGTTTATGCTTTTGACTCATCCAAGGTACTTTGTGTTGAAAGTGTCGCACCTATAGTTTGCTATGCACAGAACTGTTTCTACCTTTGAAAAGTCATATTTTTATTACTGTATTGTAGATTTGTGTTGTGTTGGTCTTCTTTGGTTTAGATAAAGATTACTCATTTTTCTAAACTGGTATGGTGTCCATTTGTAGTGTTTTCACTGTATTACTGTATATGTGCAGAAATGCTTTACACACTGCCTCTGCGATAAGCCTGTCTGCCCGTGCCAAGCTACCAAGGGGGTGAGCAGGGGTTATTTTGGAAGTATATCCCTCTTACCCTGACTAGGAAGAAGAGTCCCTACTTAGACAAAGATGCAAACCATTGCCAACCAGAGAGACCCATTTCTAACAGCCGTATTAAAAGAATATTTGGAATCAAAATGTTGGAGCTATAGGCTAGTAGGGATATGTGTAATTAACCGAAGTAACATTTCAAACATTCTAATGATTTTAGCTTTCAAATTTCAGAGAAACACCTGAGAACCCCCTTCTTGCCACTGAAATGGGATTTCACTGGACTTCCCTTCAATACCTTAAGGCTGGCACCCCATCATTTTATGACCACTGTTTTAGAGAGATGTCTCTGCACTGGCAGATCAAAATTGCCCACCAGTCTAGAAGAGGGTCTAAAGTCATTAGATGAGAGGGAGGCATTGATCGGTGCCTACGCAGACCTAGACATTATTGAAGAGATTGAGCAGAGGAAGCCATTTAGTAAGCCTTTAGTAATAGGCCTGATGGCATGCATTATTTATCAAAATGAGAATTCGACCATGCCAATGTATGCCAGTGGTTACATGTGATGGGCACCTACAATCAATTTTAGGGACCAGGACTTATTTTACATCATCATAGTTTGACGCAGAGCAAGAGAAGGAGAGGCAGAACATAGAAAAAGAAAATGGCAGAGAAACTTAGGAGAATAATAATAAGGGGAGGACACTTGGATGAAAAACGTCTGCAAGAGTGAGGTTAGTAGACGGGAAGTGTAGTGTGATGGAACAAAATGTTGTCAAGTGTACTGAAGACTGGGCAGCCTTGATATTCAGCTACCCTGGCATTCGGCAGTGCCGGCAGAGGGCTCCTAAGAAAAACGTTGTGTCCTATGTATTAATTTATTACAAATTAACCACTGATGGACATTGAACAAGTGATACCATTTTGTAAGCAAGCTTTAATGTGTATGTCTAAATAATGGAAAAAGGCCACAGGCCATATTCATATCCAGTTCCAAAGGTCCATTAGCACTAAACATGTCTGTAATTCCGTGCTCTGAACCAACATCTTCTTCGTAAATCGCTATAGTTTGGTTAAAAAACAGAACCTGATTTGCATCCCCTCATAACTGGGTAAAATATGTCCGGCGCAGGATGGAACTCGAGAGCACGAGCTGAACAGAGAAAGATTAGGTCATCACAATCAGATGCATCTTTCCCTAATTCATGTTTTAAATAACAGTACTAGGCAATTTTTGAAAAGACATGCATATTCCGTTTCAATATACTTAAGTGCAGCAAAGGTTCCCTAAATCATTAGATTTATTTTCCACACTCACCTGATTTTATTAGGCCTGCTAATGCAAAACAAGTTACAGCTTGAATATTTGCTCAAGTGATAAATAATACATCACCAGAAACAGCTAAATCACTAAAAGCTCTCAGCACGTCTCCCAGATTGTGAATATGCAAATAGAATATACTCATTTGGTATTTCTAGTTCGCTTGCAGGGCTTGGGTTATTTACAGTATTATATTACTAGGCATTGCCTGTTTTATAGATTTATGCATTTGCTCGAACACAGCCATAACTTGCTGCATCCACTCTTAATGGAAATAACAAGTGATATATATGCAACGGGTTCTCTGTTTACACTTCTGATAGCTTCAAACGCATAACTGTAAATTGTGTCTGTTGTTGCTCTTAAGTACTAAAAGTACTAAAATTTGTCGAAAAGGTAATTGAGAGATCAGCCATGTTTTTCTTCAGTGGAACTTAACATTATGGTCGTTATGATATATTAATGTGGAGTTTGACTGTGTATTCTTTGCACACATTTTAAAACGGTGCTCTTTGCGCAGAGGCATTCCAAGATTTAGTGTTAACTTCGAGAAAAGTATTAAGATTAAAGTTTTCCGAGGCAGGAAAAAGCTGGTCATGATTCTAATATTTATTGATGATTGTGGGCTGTGGACCATCAAATGTGCCACAATCTTTGACTCGAAATAATTTCTAGAAAGCCTGTGCTCATCGAATAGTCGTTTTTTTTTACTAATCACTTCCTTGGACAAACTATGGCTCTTTAGGGAATATCAGCGTTTGCATTGATCATTCAAAAGCCTCTCATTAATGATCGAACTTTTTTTAACATTTGATCCGAAATTCCATACTTTGCTAATAATACCAAGAGAAGGAGTTTCTTTTTTAGAACACCGTTAAGTGTGTTGTGGTGCGTTTGTATGTGTGTGAGAGGTGTGTGCGTGCGTGTGTGTGTGAGAGAGTGGGCTATGTTTGGGAATATATATACGTGATTAAAGTGAACAATAGATGAGAGTAGAAAAATGTGAGGTAGGCGCACAGCTTTTGGACCAGACTAATGCAAATCCTACTTTATGATGGAAGTGAGATGAGTAAACCACAGTTGCCCTTGCACTGAAGCAGTTCAGTTTCTTCTCTTTTTTTTTCGCTTTTTTTTTTATTTCAACATATTTTTATTGATTTTTTTTACACATATATTCGTCAACGCTTTGTCATTACAGGGTGGCAGCCCAAACTGGCTGTGTTGTTGATAATACAGTTACACGGTATGTATGTTTGGCTGCCCCCCTATCCACTGTCCCACTAAGAGAATTGGAATGAGTGAAAGGGGAAAGGCTAGAGATTAAGGTAAAGAGAAGAAGAGATAGTATACCAGAAGTTTACTTCCTTCTCGATCGTGTTTTGATCTTGTGGGGGTGTAGTTTGGAGCCATTTGATTCCCTTTGATAGTTCTACTCATGCTGGTTCGTAGGGGTCTAGGAGCTCGTCCAGGGACGCCCACATTCCCCTGGAGGTTTGTCTCCATGGTGAGTTTCGCAGGGCAGTACTGTCAGCACCTCTGAGGTACGCCACCTTCACCATGCTAAAAACAAAGCAGTTCAGTTTCATTTACTAAATTAAGGCTTTGAACTTTTGAAATGTCCAAAGAGATTCAACCAGCCACTGAGCTGTTCTGTTATTTCCTACCTGGTGGTTCATAATATATTTGCCAGGAAGATTGCGAATCATGTAGAAGGCTTCACGTGCTAGCACCCAGTGACAAGAGTATGATAGTTTGTGGCAATACATGACGTAGGAGTACCTCAAACGTAGCACCCTGTGATAGATGTACGCCTCTCCGAAGAAGAGATTAGTCTGAACTGCGGAGAACAGGCCAAGCGAAAATTTCAGTTGCCATGTGGTGGCAACCAGGGCTGACTTTAGGGCAGTGCGGCTGGTGCGGCCGCACTGGGTGCTGACCTGTGGAGGGGGCGCTGTGACCTCAGGAGGGCGCTGCGCTTAGCAATATCTTATGATAGGAGAGATGAGGGGCACTTTTACAGGTGGTAGTGAGAGAATCCAGGAGGCGGACAAGGGACCTGGGAGTGCCAAAAGTGATTGTCGTTCTGGGCGCCACCAGTGCGAAAGCCAGCCCTGGTGGCAACCAACAGACTTCCTAAGAGGCCATGGCAGGCATGCGAAGGGCACGTTCTGTTGTTTTCTGCCTGAAGACAGGTAAAAACATTTGTCACTGTAACTGCTTGTAGTCATGTCTGTACATGGAGAGGCTAGGCCTTTGTGGTATCAACCGTGCTCATTTACTGGAACATCAGCTGGCAGTAGAGTGACTGAATGAAGCCACTGTAAGTAGAGTGTGCGATGGCCAGAGAATGAATGGATCCCTAATGATGACTTAAGGTGCATAGTGATTTCCAGAACCAAAACAACTTTGACTAGAACTTTCCCAGAGGTGAACAGTGTTTGCACTAGGTTTCTGAAACACCGTGTTTGATAAAGATAAAAGGCAAAAGCTCAATTTCCATCACACCTAGTTTAACATGCTCAGTCATGTATTTTGTGGATTAATGATCATGTTGAAATACATGGGCAACACTGGCCTGACACATTGGTGCCAGTACGCCCCCTTTCAGGTTTCTGTGCAAACTGATGCAACAGTGCAGCACTGGAAAAATAAAGAGGCCACTGAACGTGTGCAGAGCATACATGTGTTTTCTGGTGATAGTGTCAGCGAGTGTTACCTTGCTACTGTTAAATGGAGTGGCACTGGTTCTTGTGGGAGTTTTGTGTATTACCATCAGGGTGACAAATTCCCTGCCCTTCTTTTTGCGGACGACACTCTTCTAATTTCAAAAACACCTGCAGGACTACAGAAGCTCCTAGACCGCTTCCTTATGTTCTGTGAGCTAAGAGGCCTTGTCATCAACACCTCCAAAACCAAACTCCTTTACTTCAACCCTACCAGATCCTTCCGGTCTACCCTTACCCTAGATGGAAAACCACTTGAGCGAGTTAAGGAGTTTGACTACTTGGGGATTAGAATCACTGATAGGCTTAAGTGGCAGCCCCATATTGACAAAATGACACTTAATCATAGGCGGGTCACAGGTAGCCTGGGGAAGGAATTTCGTGCCTCTACCACTAAACCCATCGCACCAGCTTTGGATATCTATGCTGCAAAGGAGATAGGTAGCACCCTATACGGCGCAGAATTATGGGGCTTTTGCTGCGTAGACACCCTAGTATCCAATGAGAACAAGTTTTTTAGAGACCTTCTATCACTCCCGAGGGGCACACCGACTGGTCCTCTTCTGAGTGACCTCGGAAGGCGCTCCATCAGAGACCTAGCCACCCTTCGTCCTTTGTTACACTGGGCGCGGTTGTGGCGTACCCCTGAGCTCTCTAATTATGCTGATGGCCTCAGGGAGGTCATGAACTTACCGGGAGCCCATAAGATCGAGTGGCTGACAAAAATCAAGAAGCTCTTGGTCGCAATAGGTCTCGCATCTGACTTTGTTCCGGGGATACCGTTGTCTAAGGATACAATTAAAAAAGCATATTGGGCGTGGATCGATGCCCGGACCCTTAGCGACCCCAACCATGGTAGGCTTACAGAGGCATTTTACCAACACAAGCTTCTTCCTCTCTTAGAACCATATCTGGACTTTATTTCTAAGCCCAGAGACAGGACGCTCTTTATTCAGTTCAGGTTCGGGACTCTTCCCCTCCGCGATTGCACCAGCAAGTGGAATCCCCCGCATAAGACGCTCCCTGACTGCCCTACCTGTTTAGGTGTTGTTGAAAATATCTCTCACTTTCTCTTTGTCTGTCCAGCCTATACATCCCCAAGAACGAAGTGGCTCAGGCCTGCTTGCCTGCTGCTTGGGACAAGGGACAGCTCTATTGCCCTGAGAATTCTCAATTCTACAACGAATACCACTATAATTTGTGGAGTGGCAAAATTTTTAGGATGGGCATGGCTGATTAGGCAGAGGTTGACTTGTCCCAGATAATCTCTCTTTTTTAATCAAAGCTGCTAAGTTTAATTCTTTTTTAAATATTTATTGTTCACAATGTATTTTAGATCTCTTTTACGACATGTTTTAAACGTACTGTTTTCTTATGTATTTGTGTTTTTTAAAAGTACTGTGCTTTTATGACATCACATGTCGAAATAAAGCTTGATTGATTGATTGAGTATTACCATCTAAGGTTCCCATGCTGATTCCAGGATTTTCATTGTCCAAGTACAGTTATATCGAAAATAGTGCAGATAGCATAAGGCACATTTTCCCTGTCATGTTGTAAGTAATTCCACAACTTTCTGATTGCTGACGAGTGACATGTTCCATTGTCCATTATGCATGGGCTTGTTCCATTTCATGGCGTCCAGCTGGCATAGATATGATGTTTCTGTTGCTGTCGTGTTGCCACTCACAAGTATCTATAATTGGTTCTGTAGCTGTTAGTGACTTTCATTCACTCAGCTGTTCCTGATTTGCATTTTTGGGTTGGATTCTGTGTCTCTAGAAATCGTATAAAAGATGACTTCCTTCCTGGCCATAGTGAAGGAACCTACTCTAGGTCGTGATTGAACCTAAGATCTGCCTTGATATCAGTCAGTCAGTCATAGTTCGCTTTCAAACACCATAAACGTACAGCAAACAACGACAAAACAATACAGATGTACAAATCAAAAATACCTTAAGATGAGCAGCCACAGTTTAAAATCAAGTAGACAATTAAAAAACGTAGTTTTTAGATCTTGTGAAAATAGAATAAAAAGCCATGTATAAAACCATTTATGCGATAGCGGTTTAGTGCAAACGTCCCAATGGTTATAACACACCCCAGCAGCTCTCATAACTGTTGCCAGTGCTGGAAATAGGCGTCAGGGAAAACAAACAACATGTTCTACAGATCTCATAGTGTCGTAGATTATGGGCAAGCATGTCGAGTATAAATGGGATTGTGGGTAAAATTCATGTAGGACTCCACACTTGAGAGTGTGTCGAGAAGCGACACATGGGAGCTGTGAATTTACCCCAATGCCTTAGTTCTAATACTCCAGCTTCAATGGAGATATTTGGCGAAAGCACAAATTACCGACTCTAGGGTCTCAGTGGAAGAGGTGTGATGCAGCGGCCAGGGTGGCTGACTCCAGAACACGGGGGCTCATGGTTTGTCGCCGGTGGCAGATCAGTCCATGTGATTCTGGACAATTGCTTGCTTAATCTTCCCGACAGCCCCCAGCGCCTTGACACCCTTAGGGGTAATTGTTCTTGCTTTACAAATACCGGGTTATTATAATTATTATTATCATCAGTGTGCAGGAGCCTAAGTGCCGAATGGAGCTTTCTGCACCCAAGCTGTTTACACATAGGGATGATCCAACTTGTGCTTGGATGAGCATACCCTGCTTCAATGGAGATATTTGGCAACAGCACAAACTACCCACTCTAGGGTCTCAGTGGGAGAGGTGTGATGCAGCGGCCAGGGTGGCTGACTCCAGAACACGGGGGCTCATGGTTCGTCGCCGGTGGCAGATCAGTCCATGTGACTCTGGACAATTGCTTGCTTAATCTTCCCGACAGACCCCGGCGCCTTGACACCCTTAGGGGTAATTGTTCTTGCTTTACAAATACAGGGTTATTATAATTATTAGTATTATCAGTGTGCAGGAGCCTAAGTGCCGAATGGAGCTTTCTGCACCCAAGCTGTTTACACATAGGGATGATTCAACTTGTGCTTGGATGAGCATACCCTGCTTCAATGGAGATATTTGGCAACAGCACAAATTACCCACTCTAGGGTCTCAGTGGGAGAGGTGTGATGCAGCGGCCAGGGTGGCTGACTCCAGAACACAGGGGCTCATGGTTCGATTACCAGCGGCAGATCAGCCCAGCACCATGTCAATTCGGTGCGATTGCTCGCTTAATCTTCCCGACGGCCCCCAGCGCCTTGACACCCTTAGGGGTAATTGTTTGCGCTTTACAAATACCTTATTATTATTATCAGATTCAGTGTGCAGGAGCCTAAGTGCTGAATGGAGCTGTCTGCACCCAAGCTGTTTACACATAGGGATGATCCAACTTGTCCTTGGAAGAGCATACCCTGGGCAGAAGAAAAGGAAATGAGGCAAAGTTTCCTCTTTCTGGAGGCATGCTGAACAGGTGCTGCACAAGTTGCTTCTAGATTTGCATTTAGAACATAGAGGTAAAAGACGAAGTGTCCCATTACGAAATTGCAGGCACAGTTGCCTGGCAGCTGGTGAGAGGATGTAGTCTATGAAGGGTTCAAACTCGATTTGGGGCATAAAACCAAGGAAGTCACTGGTTAGGGAGCCATGGTTCGCATACCTTATTTGAAAGTCCCACCTATGCCCCCAAAATGCTTCCCCGATTAGGTCCCTATAAGATTGTGCTGTGCTAGTGCTATCTGCCCAGTAATCTTCCAGACCAATCTGAATCAGAGAGTTCTTCATGTAGCCTACCCACTTGATTTTGCCAGATTTATCAAGCAAGACTATTTCTTTGAAGGCATTGTAATAATTTTCGAGGGCTGGGGTAAACTTTAGCCTGTGACAATCAAGTAAGGGTCTTAGCTGGGCCTTATGTGTTATCGATGTAATGCCTAGGTCTCGACTTAAAAGTACTAGAGGAGTATTTTTAGTGATGCTAACCAAGAATCTTAGAAAAACATTTTCAGCTACACCAACTTGGGTTAGGCTTGAGGTGCCCCATAATTCGGCCCTTATACAGCGCATTACCTTCAGCCTTCAACCTTCATCCTGTATGCCTTCAGGGCACGGGAGATAAACCTGAATTAAGAGGATTTCTAGAGTCTTGTGATAGCAGAGGCTTGATGTGTTAGACTGAAGATACTTTTTTTGGACCTGTGAAAGCCATGCCATAGCCCTGAAATTAGTTTGATTCTCAGGTAGTCAAACTCCATCACCTTGTCAAGGGGATTTTCTTTGAGCATTATATTGCCCCTAAATGATCTGTGTAGGCTGGTTGATCACCAGCCCGCAGACATTGTCAAATACCACAAACCCATCCACCAACGTTTGCAGACCAGCAGAGGTTTGGACACCAACAAGGTGTCATCTTCAAAATGAAGCAACATGATCTTTTGTCCGGCCACCTTAGGGGCATCATACTCGCCCCCCTCCAGGTAGGAAACAATGTAATTAAGATACAATGAGAATAGGGTTGGGGCAAGTACGCACCGCTGTGTACACCTGTTAGCTCGCTCCTAGCACCCCACCGGACCTGGGCATAAGTATCACAGCGTAAGCAGATAAGGATGTCAAAGAGTTCAGCAGGGACGCCATTTTTCTTCAGTATCTCCCAGAGTTTAAGGCGAGGGACCAAGTCAAAAGATGACTAAATACTAAGTACAGGTGAGACTTCCGGAGGACAACAGTCTTCCAGGAAATGGTGAAGAACCTAAAGACCTGGTCAATAGTGCTTATCTGGCTCCTAAATCTCTTGTACGTACACTGCTCATTTTTTTGGTGCTCCTTTTTTCAGAATCTGCCTCCAAAAAACCTTACGTTGATGAGACTTATTGGCCTGTAGTTCAAAGGGGAATCTCTAGGGCCCTTTTTTAAACCAGGACTATTTCAGCTGCCTTCCATCTACATGGAATATCTGCCCCTTGCATTATGGCATTTGGTAGATAATTTATGTATGTAACCCAGTTCTCAATGTCTGAGAGGAAAAGATCTCCGGAGACGCCTTCAGACCCTGCAGCTTTATCAGCCACAATGTCCTTAATTGCTTACACTGTCTCATTCATCTCAATCTTTAACGGGGGATGGGTGGGTTGGCTCTCATGTATTCGGGGGGGGGGCAACTTTTCCTGCCTGCACCAGAGAGAGGCCATGAAGGTCAGGAAAGTTTTTTTCCCAGATTTCAGGTTGATTAGAATTTGCTCGGAAATTTGAAGTACTTTGCCTCCAATGTGTCACCAACCTCCAAAACTTCCTTGTATCTTTGGAGATGGCTGCTTCGTAGATGTCTTTCCAAATCTGCGTTTCCCAGTCAAGGTGCCCTTTCGCTTGGGCCAGTTTGTACTCTTTCCACCTGGGTCTGATAAAACTGATATTACCACACTCTAGGGCTTTGTGAAGCTCCATTTTTCCTTGGCAGCAGTCTTTACTGAATTAGGTCCGACTAGGTTTGGGAGCCATATGAGTAGATGTATAGTGCCAGATAAAGCATTCGCCTAGAGTGTCAAACTGTTTCTTATGCATTGAAAGTGTTGCAGAATTTCTCTCCTGAATGGGAATTAAGTTATCTAGGTCGACTAAGGTGTCTTGTAAAGCCCTGTTCATTTTTGCCGTGAGTTCAGGTTGGACCGTTGCACCATTCCATTTTTCCCGTGCCTTTTATTGGTAGGGGGCAGGTCCGTAGTAAAAGATAGCAGAATATTTACTATATGTCTAATGATGCTCTTTAGTGAGCAGTGGATGGCATTGTGATCGCTATTTGTCCTGGTGAGGACCTTCATATCAACTAAGCTGCTCCAAAGGGGAAGGGCAATTAGAATAAAATCAATTCTACTAGGGTGGCTTGGTCAATTAAAAGTATAGACAGCATGTGGGTCAGATTGAGTGCGGCAGTTACATGCCCTCAGGCCATAGGGTAGTGTAAAGTACAGTAGCTGGTAAGGGTCGTCCATCCATCGTTATACTGAATTGATATTAAGAGGGGGTATACTCCATTCCTCATCTTCTATATCAGCAGAAGAGCTATCATGCTCTAGAGGGTCATACATGGTGCTAAAATCCCCTACGACGATTATTGAGTCATGCGTATCGAAGAGGTCACTGTGGGAAATTAGTTATTGTAATGCTGTTGTCTCGCTGCCCCCCCCCTCCCCCACGGGTGTAGACATTATGCAGGTAATACATGCAGGAGTCCTCCCCTGTAATAGTTTTGCCCATGATATTGCAAGGGGGGAAAGGAATTAGACACAATTTGGAATTTAGGTCAGCTCGTACCCAGATAAGAAGACCGCCAGAAGGGCGGCCCTTTCTTCATGGCAGTCAAGGATAAGGTAGTTGGCTTAGCCTGGCCTGTGGACAGGGTCAAGACCCAGGTTTCTTGGAGGAGACACTGTCAAACTGATCTATGAACGTTTTCCAGGTCAGGTCGCCAAGCTTAGATTTCACCGCTGCAATGTTCTAAGACAGGATGTTCATGATGTTAGAGTACTTAGGCAAGTCTATCAAGGAGGGAATTAGAGGCACTTGAGACTTCCTAATATGAATTGTGGTTGATTGGGGTGGATCGGAATCTAACTGGAGCATCTCACTGTTGGCAGGGTGATCCCCTCTCCTGAAAGAATGGGAAGGGCCTACATTGCCTCGTCAATCCACCATAGATGTTCCCAGGGAGACCAATGAAGTGGGAGATGTCAAACGATGTAAGGCTTGTGGGATAGTGGTAAAGGGTCGGTTGGTTTTAAATCAAATCGAAGTACCAAAAGATGCTCTTTATGCAGTTCTATCCTCACCAGTCCCTCTGCCAAAAACATGGACTTCAGATTTATCTGAATGTAATCAAATGACCCTGAATGCTCTGTCAGGTCATGCAAAAGTCTAGTGTGCAAAATATCCGAATGAGTAATGCACACTGACCGAATTTGGTGCATGCATTTATTTGTCAAGGACTCCTCATCTTCTTTCGACCCTGAGATCAGTGTAGCGACTTTAATCAGATAGATACAGCCTAGGTTACTGGTTGCAGCGACCCTCTCTAATCCAAATGTACCGTCTTCGGACCTTCCCTGAGAGGGGGCAATCTTTTTCTGGTCCATCTGTGGTATTAGCTAAACAACTTAGGTCTGTCCTAGCCACCTGTTATTTCTCTAGGGGACAAAGGAGGGCATGACATGGGAGGGGGTCTTAGGGATCTGCCTAGTGGGGCATAGATCAGGAATAGGACAGTTAGTTGGTTGTGTCTCGGGATGAAAACTAACCTTGTCGTCCTTCCATCTGTTCCACTCATTAATTAATGTCGTGTTGGGGGGATATAATGTGTGTTGGGGGATGACTGGTACTTGGTGGTTTAACAGTGGATTTCGAAAACCCTGTTTCAAGTGATAGTGCTGCCAGTAGGGATTCAAGGTCTATTACCTCAGCCTGAAGCGTCCCCAACAAAGTAACAATGCAGGCCAAGTCCGTACTAGGGTCACTTGTGGTCACTGCAGAATTTGGGGCAGGTTGGAGTGTAAAGATCAGAATACCTCTCTCTGTCAGAGGAGCCTTAACAATGTTATGAACTGCTGAAGGTGGTGCAAGGATTGAATAGCTATTAGAACATGTGATGGTAGGAGATAACGTTATGGGATTGTGGCCATGGGTGGCGGAATCGGGGGTGGTGGTGTTTATGGAAGCTGGGTGTCCATCACAAATTAAGATCATCGTCATTGGTTTTAGTTACAGAGTCTGGTTTCTTTTTCCCTAAGAATATTGGGGCAACTTTGCCCAGTGCTTTGTTTTGTGCCAGGCCATTTGTTTTGTCACCTCCTAGAAGTGTTTCAACTTCTAGTGTGTATATATTCTTGAGTGTTGTAGAAGTTTGCAAACTTCCCGAGATAGCCATCATGGTGAACTTGTAGGTTTTATTCTTCTTCCTGAGTAGTGTATCTGCGGCCTCATGTTTGCCCATTGCAGTGCCTGCTGTGTATCCAAAGGCTAAGGGATGGTCAAGCAGCCTTAATGTGAATGGTGTGACAAGCAAACACAGACTTTGGTATGCTGATTGTGGTGTCAAAAGCAGTTTCCTTAGGTGCAAGCATGTCCACAGCTGGAAATGAACTAGGGATGTAACTTCTGGTGAACCCTGAGGGGGATAAAAGATGGCTGGAAGGGTATGCAGTATAACAGAGGTAACAAGTGCTGGGTCTCTGCAAAGAAACCTCCACTTCAGATACAAATCAAGGGGAAATGCAAAGGCAAAAGCAGCAGACAAAGTAAAGTCAAATAAACTCATCTCAGGTGTGTCTTGTTGTTGTGGGTTGTTAGCCCTCTACGGATTGTCTCGGTCAGGATCTAAGAAGCTCAGGTTGGCTGGTTATGAGAGCGTGTACCCACTACTAGGAAGTTTCCATTCCAGATCCCTCAAGGGGCCTGTGTTCAAATCACCCTCATTAAGTCAATTGCCATAGTTAAGGTTTGGAAGTGAATTCAATAAGCTTACCAGATGAGGCTAGCTCTGTCTAAATGCAGGGCCAAGGGGAGTGGCCCTGTCCTGCCTCTTCCTAATGCTGACGAGGGCAGGACAGGCCTGCTCTTTGTCTGGGCTTTGCCCACGCGTGTCCCACGCAGCAGGACAACAGGGTGCGCTTTGTAGCACAGTGTGAGAGGCCACATCCCTTCCTAACAAGATTGAGCAGCTGCGCCTCTTGGTGCTGGGGGAGATAGGACACAAAGTCCCCTGAAGACTTCTAGGTCTGTGGTAACCTATGAGCCCCCTTACAGCTATTGTCACGCCCCAGGCAGCAGAATAGTAGGGTGCACTTTGTAGCGCATTGCGAAAGGCCACGCCACCCTCTAAACACGATGCAACAGCTGCACCTCCTGGTCCTGGGGGAGCTGGGACACAAAGTCCTCTAAAGTCTTCTATATCTGTGGGAGCCATGCAGCAATTTTCAAGCCCAAGGTAGCGGGACAGCAGGGTGCGCATTGAGAGAGGCCAAGCCACACCTCCAAACACAATGAGGTAGCTGCACCACCTGGCACTGGGAGAGATGGGACACGAAGTCTGTAGTGTTGTCTCTTTAACCTTGTTCATTCTCTCTTGGAACACAGCTTTGCTCATGTTCTACAGAGTGAAGTTTGGTCTGAATGTCGCCTGAAGCCGCAGGGGTTACTTGTATCTCTTCTTAAATAAAGAGATTTTCTTCACTCGTTTGTGTCTGCCAAGCTGGATGTGTGTACCCGTGGGCTAGGAACCCATCGTCGACGCACAGCCCAGGTAGTGGGCACTTACCGGCACAGTGAGTGTTCCTGCCCTTGCCGCAGCTGCACCATTCCTGGTTCGTGCTGCGATCTCCGTGAGAGCTTTGTTGTCCACAGCAGAGAATCATTGCACAGCGCATTGTGGGGCCCTGGGACTCCTTCCTGTTCCCCGCGAGAGGTGAATCGCCCAGCTTGGCCCAGGTAAGGGCATCTCCGCATGCGTTGAGGAGGCACTTCTGGACAGATAAGCGCCATTGCATGTCAAAACAACTATAAACGACACAGTAGCCATTTTATCTTTGGGAAGGTTACCAAAGCTGTGTTTCCTCAGGGAAAGTGCCCAATTACTTTCGAAACAAAGGGAAAAAACAGCGACCATTTATAACGTTGGTTTTACTCAGTACAATTACACTGAAGCACAATGTTTTTTTAGTCTATGCTTCAGGCATCTTCACAAGTTTCAGAGGCAATATGTTTCAAGCAGGTTCCCAAAGGAGTGTCAGTGACATTATTAACACACATATGCATGTTTCTTTCTGCGTATAAGAAGTTACATTTATAAAAACATTTTTTATCAAGTATGGGAATTGGCATTTAGGGTTTTTTTGCTTTACGCTGTGTTGTGCATAGAAATATTATGCAGTCTGTAACTCCTCCGCCACCTTTTTTGGAGACACCTGGAGATCCAACTATTAAATGGAGGCAGTGGCATGATGCCTATGAAACCTACCTGGGGCAATTGGGACCTCGAGATTCAAACCCGAGAGGAAAAGATATCTTCTTTTACACTCTTGGGGGAAGTTGAACTAGATGTCTACGAAGTAGCCGTAAATAAACTAGTTCAAAGATTTGATGTCGCTCCTAGTCTGGTGGTATTGAGGCACAAGTTTTTCAAAAGAGGGCATAAACCAACAGAAGACATCGATACATACATCTCCGCTCTGCACAAGTTAGCAGCGGAATGTCAATTCGACAATTTTGCAGAGCAGCTCATTCGTGATCAGTTCGTCTGCCATATGCACCGACAAGTACATCAATCAGAATTTGCTTTCTGTAAGCAACCCTTCATTAACTGAAACCATCAGGATTACCAAGAGCATAGAGACATCAATAAAATCAGCAAGAGAATTAGAGGACAAAGCCACTGTACATGTTAATGTGATGCTCTCCAAAGTTGACAAGGAGATGGTGGTTCAAGAGTCTCCTTCATCACTTCCATCACTGGTCAATCCGATGCAGCAGAATGTTTTTTTTAAACAATCTAACTTGTGTTTCAGGTGTGGTTATCCCCCACATCAAAAGGGGGGGCGGGGTTGCCCAGCTAAGAATGCACAATGTAGGCTCTGTGGGAAAACTGAGCATTTCGCCAAGGTATGTCAAAGTGCCAGGCACAAACTGACCACAGTATCAGCTGTGGGTGATTATTGTGATGTTGACCTTGAGAATCTGTTGAGTGAAGTCCATGATATGGTCGTGTTGGTGGGCGAATGCAACCCGGTCAGGTCTGAGCAAGAAGGTTGCATCGACCCTTATGTTCAACTTCAGGTGGGAGATAGACAGCTTTACCTTGTAGTGGATTCAGGGGCCAGGGTCACCATGATCACCCAAGAGCCATTCTAACATAGCTGGCCTGGGCGAACATTGTACCCAGCTGACAGATCTCCGATTTCCTATGAGGGCAGAAAGATTGACCTCCAGGTTTTCTTTGAAGAAACCATGGTCTTTCAAGGAAGACACATCTGTGGCAAAAGTTATGTTGCAGTTAAAGGGTTGAACATACCGGGTTGGTTCCAACAAGGGCTCTTTGGGACGATTCTACCTCCTGGTATGAAAGAACAGGTCTCGATGATTAGAGATTCGAATGGCATTGAGCATTTGTTGAACGAGTTTCCGAGGGTATTTTCAGGTGAGCTTGAGAAGAGTGTGGGTTTTCAACTCAAAATTAAGACAAAGGCCAATGCTGTACCAGTAAAACATAATTTGAGGGGTGTCTCTTTCAGTGCACGCAGTGATTTGAAAAAGGAATTAGAGGGTTTATGGATGAAAGGGATAATTGAGCCAGTTGAGTCCTCTTTGTGGCTTTCTCCTCTGGTCATTGCCAAGAAAAAGAATGGTGAGTTGAGGGTCGGTGTTGATCTCAGAGCCCTCAATAAAGAAATATGCATTGATTCACAGGATTAGTGAAATGCTGTCTTCTATCTCTGGAGCCAAGTTTTTCATAAAACTGGATATAGCGTCTGCCTATGATCAGGTGGAATTGGCCCAGGAGTCATGTCATCTAACAGTGTTTGTTTCCCCTTTAGGGACATTGCAGTACTGCCGTATGTCGTTTGGTTTGGCGTCGGCAGCTTCTGTCTTCCAGAGACTCATGTCTAAATTGCTAATGGGGATCTCAAATGTCTTTGTTTTTCAGGACGATGTATTGATTCATGCCAGTTCTCACTCTGAACATGACCTGATTTTGAAGCAAGTGTTGTTGGGTTTTGACAAAGCTGGGATGGTTCTCAAGAAGGAAAAATGTAAATTCAAGAAATCCTCTGTGGAGTATCTTGGTCTAATTGTATCTGAGGAGGGTGCATGTCCCAAGCCTGGGTTAATTGAAGCCATTTTGGATGTCCCTTCCCTGGTGGATAAAGCAGGGGTGAAATCCTTTTTGGGCCTCTGTGAATTTTATTCATAGTTCATACCTGACTTTGCAACCAGGGTGGGGACCAGTTCTCTGATGTTGAAAGACAGGTCCAAACTTGTGTGGGATGATGAGTGTTCTGCCGCGTTCTCTGACATCAAACAGCTGTTGACCAGAATGTGTGCTATAAAACTCTTTGACCAAAATCTCAAATGTTGTTTGACTGTGGATGTGAGTAAGTTTGGTGTTGGTACAGTTTTGACACAGAAATATGCTGCAACAGAAAATACTATTGGTTTTGCATCCAGAGTCCTAAGGGATGCTGAAGTTTACTATTCCATGATAGAAACAGAGCTCTTGGCGTGTTGGTGGGCCATAGAAAAGTTTAATTGCTATCTCTGGGGGAGAAGTTTCATTTTACAAACCGATCACAAACCCTTAGTTTCTATTCATAATGGCACCAACTGCAAGAGTAGCACTCCTAGGATTGCAAGATTTACCGCCAGATTGCTCCAATTCAATCTTGAGGTTGTACAAATTTCTGGAGGGAAAAATGTGAGGGCAGACTACTTGTCTAGAAATCCTATTGTCGAGAATGATGAGTTGGCAGCCATGGAAGACGAGAATTCCAGTCAAGTCACCAAAGTTTTCTGGAGAAAGAGTTTGGTTGAAGATTGTACAATGAAAAGGGTGATAGAACATGTTATATCAGGTTGGCCCTGGGAAAATTTGCTTGAGTTGAACTTATAACCATATTTTAAGCTGTCAGAGGAATTAACCATTGAAGATGGTTTACTTTTGAGAGGTGACAAATTATTCCTCCTATTGAGCTGAGGCGCAATATTTTGTCCAAAGCTCATGAAGGCCATTTGTGGTCCACTTTGACCAAACGCAGGGTGCGTGAGTCATTTTGGTGGCCACAAATGGATGGTGATATTGACTACTTGGTCAAGAGTTGTATGGTGTGTTCCACTTCCGATAAATCTTTTAAGACATCCACCCCACCTTTGAAGCCTATTGACTGTCCTGCTGGACCTTGGAGGAAACTAGGCATTGATTTGGTGGGACCATTTAAGGTTTTGTCACACAATTTTTGCTTTGCATTAGTCCTTATGGACTACTATTCTAAATGGCCCTCTGTCAAATTTATTGGCGAGCCAGACTCCAAAGCTGTGATTGTATTCCTCAAAGACATTTTCTTGAGTGAGGGTCTACCAGAGGAGATCATCTCAGACAATGTGGTGTAATTTGTCTCTGGTGAGGTGGAGATATTTCTGAGTGAGAGTTCCATTCGGTATCTTAAGAGTTCACTTTACCAAACACAAACTAATGGCTTGCTGGAATGCTTCAACAGGGCTCTTGGTGAATGTGTGAGGTGGGCATTAGCCCATAAATGTGAGATTCAAAATGCAGTTTAATCCATGTTGTCGTTTTATAGAACCACCCCACATTCCTCCACTGGCATTTCCCCCTTTGAGTTTTTTAAAGGAAGGAAACCTTCAATGCACTTTAGGCCATCTTGGATGAGTA
Organism: Triturus cristatus; assembly: GCF_964204655.1. NCBI lineage: Eukaryota > Metazoa > Chordata > Amphibia > Caudata > Salamandridae > Triturus > Triturus cristatus. Next base: position 834,766,756 of record NC_140594.1, read on the forward strand.
AGTTCTTAAAAAAAGAGTTGTCACATGAATGTTGCATGAATTGACCCAAGACAGTGTTGAATGCGCACAGCACAAACAGAAAATCTACTATGATGCAAGGAAGAAGGTGAGAGTGTATCCTTTTAGGGTAGGTGAATCTGTATTCATCAAAACACCTGAGTTTGGGAAGAAAGGGGAGCCAAAGCTTTCTGACCCTTTTGTCATTGACAAAGTGTGTGGGAATGCCGTTAGGGTCCAAAGTTGTAATGGTAGAACACTGCCAAACTTGTCAAAGTTCCTATACATGCAGAGTCGGTGTCTAAATTTGTAACTTGATAATTCAGGTAAACCTGGGTTGGATCTATCACAATCATTTTCATTCTCTAACGAACTTCGTGGGGTTTCGTCTGGTAATGTTGAACATGATTTTGCTCCTGCTGAGTCTCTATGGAAGAGCCTCAGGGCTCAGAGGTTTCCCAGCAGGTACCGTTAGTTTTTTTTCCAGTACTGTTGTTTTAGAGCTATGCTGTTATTTTTCTTCTGCTCTGTCTTTTCTCTCTTTTCCCTGTTTTCCCCTTAACCCTTGCTTTCCCTTGTGCACCCCACTCCTCTCTCTCTTTTGCTTCCCTTTTGTTGGTTGGCTTCTTTATTTTTCATTGCAGGTGTTCAGTCTAGAAAATTAGGACTCAAAGATTTGTGACTATTCAAAAATGGGAAAACTCAATGTGGTATTCTTCTTTTAAATTGATTGTGTTAGACGTGTTGTGTATTTTGGTTGTATTAGACAAATGTTTAATCAAAAAGGAAAATCTCAATGTAGTGTTGTCTCTTTAACCTTGTTAATTCTCGCTTGGAACATGGCTTTGCTCGTGTTCTAGAGAGTGGCGGTTTGGTCTGACTTGTTACCTGAACGCAGCTGGGGGTACTTGTATCTCTTCCTAAATAAATAGATTTTCTGTACTCGTTTGTGTCTGCCACTTATTTCAAAGTCCTCTGCAGTCTTATAGGTCATTGGGAGCCTGTGAGCCCCCTTGCAATGATTGTCTTGCCCCGGGCAGAGGGACAGCAGGTTGGGCTTTGTATCATGTTGTGAGAGGCCATGCCCCCCTCTAAACTCGATGCAGCAGCTGCATCTCCTGGCAATGGGGCAGATGGAACACAAAGTTCTCTGAAGTCTTCTAGGTCTATTGAAGCCTGTGAAGCCCCTTGTAGCGATTCTCAAGCCTCAGGCAGCGTGACAGCAGGGTGGGCTTTGTAGCCTGCTGTGAGAGACCACGCCCCCTCCAAACACAATGCAGCAACTGCACCTCCTTGTGCTGTAGAGATGGGACACAAAGTCCCCTGAAGTCTTCTAGGTCTGTGGTCCCTACTGTGTGTTGATATCAGGAAGATGTGGAATCTACAGTTTGCTTTGAAGTCTGTATCCTGACTGCCAAATTTCTCACAATTTTTTGTCTCCCTATTGTTATGTAACTGTTTCAGGTCCCTGTTTTTCTAGAATCAGGGGACTAATGACCCTCTCCTATTAAGTACTCGGCAGAGGACAACACATGTAGCAACATTTTTCCCAGCAAAACATTTGGTACACATTCCGGCTGCTCTGATGATATTTGCACAGACATGATACAGGCTGATTGCCTTCTGGTTTATGAGTTAATAGCTTAAACCACATTTAATAGTCAATGAACTAGTAAAAGTGCACCGTATGTTTTTTTAAATTAAGTTTATCAATTACATTAAAAATATTAAAACAAATAGTTTAATTAATTTAATGTTAGTTCCTATGGGTTAATAATTTATGACCGTGCATTCGTTGGTTTCTACTAGAGTGTGTTGCAATACCTGTGAGTGGCTATGTGTGGTGCTAGAGATTCTTTTACACCTTTAGGTCCATCTTAACTTTAGAAGGGTTGTTTGTGTATAGCAATGGTTATTTTGGTTTGTGGGTGTGTGTTTGTATTAGTATGCTCATGTTTCCAATGTACACCCCGAGAGTGTGTAGTAGTACCTGTGACTGGCCATGTGTGGTGCTTGACTTACATGAAGGCTGGGCTGGAGTAGAATTGGCACGGTTTTAAAAACATTTGGTTTGTAGTAACTTTAGTAGGAAAGTTTGTGAGTGAAAATTGTCTTATTTTTTTGTGGGTGTGTGTATTAGCATGTACCTAACTAAACCCTCCTTAAATTCCTTCATGTCCCTCCTATTTAGTAGTTGGCATTTCCCATTCCCAGCCACTCACCCTTGTTGCTCCTGTATTTACAACAATGAAGTATACCTACATGTGTGGAGATCTCTGCCGCCTTGGTGGAGATCGCAGCACAGTAAAGATTGTTAGCGAGAGGAGGAGGTCTCCAGCCATAAGTCTGTTGATAGCATTTTATTTATCAAGAGTTATCCTACTTTATCACTACTTTACAAACTTCAAAATTCAGTTTGTTAATAGGCTCCAAAATATTTAGAATATATGCAACAACTATTTGAGAATAAAGTGAAGGCGCTTAAAGTCTGAATTTTATTCCCTGACACAAGTACTCAATGTGAATAATTTGGATGTTAAGCAAATGAAAGTCTTGACTATTTTCAGAATAGGTTTCAGAAGTTAAAAATATAACAACTTATTTTTTTTGTATGTTTAAATTTTGGGCTGATTTTGCCACACTAATGACAATCGCCACATTTTGAAATGTTTTCAAATAGGAACTATTAGGCAGGACCATTAAAAAAAAGACTACAGAATGGTGAAGATAAACATTGGGGTTGACAAAAAAACATATTATTTCAAAATAGGCAGCACAAGATATGTGCTCTGCAATGTTTAGTAGCAAATTATTCATTTATTTTGCTGATTTGGGGGAAACAGTCAATCTAGGCACCCTAAGAAGCTCTTAAAGTAAACAAGTGTGCTCAACTGAAAAAATGGGACATTTGGGATGCATTGATGGAAAATAGTTATTATTTGGCACCAATTTTATGCATGTATTAAACAATATTATGAATCTTGAACAAATCTTAATATCATTTATTTGGAGAGTGGGCAATTAAAAGTCTTGGGGGATCATTAGGATGGCAAAAGTGACCGCCCACTATAAGTGCGGCGGTCCCATGGGGGTGATTGGGATGCCCCGCCACACTGGCAGGCGCATCCTGCATTTTTAATATTGTGGCGGGCAGTGCTTCAGCATCACCCGCTGCAATGCCAAAAATGCATGTTGTGCATATGCATGCACAATGTGGCAGGCACCGCACGGTGCCTGCCATGTTGTGCATGCACTGTGCTCCCCCAACATCCTGGGGGCCCGCAACGGGCCCCCAACTTCAAAATCCGCATGCCTCTTTGCCGCCACGGAAAGGCTGCTTCCCATCTGCATCCTGATATGGACGGCGGTGTCTAGCAGACACCTCCACCATATTAAACCTTTTTCCGCCCTGTCGACTCATCGACCGGGCAGAAAAGCAGCGGACAGTCTTCCCGTCCTCTGCGGTACCCCCGGCCATACTAATATGGCAGGGGGGAAATGGATGGCGGGCGGGGAAGGATGTAGGGCAGGTCGCCACGGCCATGCGATCCGCCCTACATCCTAATGGACCCCTTGGTATTCCAATATTCCATGGGGCCCTTGTTCACCCATCATCTTAGGCAGATAATTTATATTTCAGCACATTAAGCACCATGAAGTTCTCTGAAAAAATAAACACTTTTTTGCCCGGTACAAGAAACCCAGTATTCCAGATGTTAATTCCACACAGGGTAATACCAATACTAGTGGTCTGGATATTGCAAAAGGGTTCACATGTTTATCCCCTATAGATTCCTATGGCATGACACTCTGATTTCCACATGTAAACCATATTTCTGGGCATTTTACCAAGAACAAAACCCTTTAAGTGTGACCTAGAGAATTTGCCTCCTGTAAAAATGCTCAGTTGCCATATACTGGTAAACCTGCTCAAAGTGGATGAGCCTTAATATTTATCAATTTCAGGGTGGATCAGCAATATTTCTGCAAATGTCACAGTACATGGATTCAGAAATGTATTCTCTGGGAAACATATTTGAAATGATTAATGTTGGGCCCATTTTAATATAGTTCGGGCCCTAAAAAGCAAACAACATAATGAATTTGCAGGGCAATCAATTGAAAATCTTGTGTTCTTAATGCTTTGTGGAGTTTGTGAGGAGCCTGCTGGAGACACCCTTTGATGGCAAACCATTTATGTTTCAATACATAAAGATAAGCAATATCAAATAACATTTTCAAAATAATGTGATTAATTTGCAAAGTAGACCACCAAAAGCCATGGAAACTGTAGATTTTGGAAAATTTGTAGTTTCTCGATGAAATTTGAGCTCTGGTCATAGTGTTTGTAATGAAGTAATAAACAATCCATGTGTCTCATATAAATCATGACTATGGAGTTTTATATATATGGAGCGTTTTATGTAGAGGCCACGATCAATAGTTCCTTTTTTTGGCACAATTTATAGTTACTTGAGGTCCCTGTAACCGGTGAATTTCAGTGGTTCTGTTAGTCTAAAACATTATTTTTTAAATTGCATTTCCAGCTAATTATAACATCCCTTTAACGTTTGGTTTTTCAGTGAATTGCTAAGGGTTGTTTAATGTGAAATAGGATATTTTGTGAGTTTCTAACTGTAATGTCACTTTAGCCTTTGTATTTTTCAGTGAATAAGCAGGCCTATTGGCTTATCAGGGGGTGACCACATCAACTAATATAAGGCAAACCGGCATCTATATGTGACTACAACTACTGAATTTCAGTGTTTTTTCAGTTTTTAAGCACTAGTTCTTTCTTGTTTAATTCTGTTATCTAAGTACAACATCACTTTAACCTTTGGATCATTCCACACTATTATGCCACTTTTGTCTTTTTCAGTAAATTTCTGAGTTTTTCCATGATATTCAAAATTCAGTATGAGAAACATCTTCTCCAACTGGGCAACACCAGTGCAAATGGCTGATGACCATGAGCTGTTGGGGTTTGGCACAACCAAACCATCTGCAATAACCGAAACTGGCCTCTAGTTGTGTGCAAGAGAGATTAGACATCAGCGTTTTTTTATTGTAAACTATTTTCAATATATTTTGCTATATGTTTAAGCCATTAATGGCTCTGGGAACCCCATACCCAGGGGCCGGGTCCCTAGCTATGTCCCAGGAAGCCCACCTCCAGGGCATATCGGTTTTCCTGCCAGCACAGGCAGGGAAACCTGTGTTTGCTCCCATTTGGTGGGAGCATTTTTTAATCTCCCGTCAAACTGGAGCAAAGACTAAGGGGCTGATTACGATGGCAGGGGTACTTGAGTCCGCCCGCCATCGTAGCGAGGATCGGGACCGCCTGCCTGTAAGGCGGCGTCCCACACCCCTACTTACGATGCGACGAGGTGACTGCCACCGGGTGCAGGGATGTTATGTTATGTTATGTTAAATTGATTTATTATGCGCACAGCTACTCCAGCGAAGGAGCGTACCGGCGCACAGACAAGGACGAACACAACACAACAGAAACGGGGACGCCAAGATAGACAACTAAAACAAAAAGGTCTTGATGGCTCTTCGGAAAGAAAGCAAATCGTCTAACTGACGGATTTCGACTGGGAGGGTGTTCCAAATTAGTGCAGCTTTCACGCTGAAGGAACGACCCCCTATCCGACAGAGTCTAAATCTAGAGACCACAGCAAGGGCCTGGCCCTGAGATCGGAGGCTACGAGTGGGGACATAGAAAGAAACAAGATTGGACAAGATTTCAGGGCCTATATCTCTTAATATCTTAAAAGTCAAGCAAAGGACCTTGAAAAGAATACGCTTCCTTACAGGGAGCCAATGCAAAGAGCGAAGGACATTCGCCACCGGGCAAAATCTGGGTAGGCCAACAATGGCCCTAGCTGCAGCATTTTGAACCCGCTGTAGGTGCGTTAACTCAGCCTGATTGGCCCCGACCAGAAGAGAGCTAGCGTAGTCCAGGCGAGAGATGATAGTAGCCTGGACTACAAGCTGTCTGGTAGGGGCATCAAAGTATTTAAGGACTGGTCTAAGACCTCTTAATAGACCAAAACAACAGGCTGCCGTTTTTTTAGTATGTCCTATAAAGGTAAGGCCAGCGTCCAACCAGACCCCAAGGTTTTTCACCTCCGACACAGGGGTCGGAGTGGGGCCCAGCTCCGAAGGCCACCACTGATCGCCCCAGAGCTCCACTTTCTTCCCAACAACCATCACCTCTGTTTTTGAGGCATTAAGCTGGAGACAGTTTTCTGTCAGCCAGCAAGCCACCGCCTTCAGACCGGACTGAAACCTGGGGGCGTCTTGGTGGACATTTCCGCTAAGGGTAACCGCCAGCTGAGTGTCATCGGCATATGAGACCAAAGTAAGGCCCCACTGCCTCGCGACATCAGCCAGCGGTCTCACGTAAAGATTAAACAACGTGGGACTTAGCGAAGACCCTTGCGAAACCCCCATGGCCAGATGCTGGAAACTGGACGAAAAGGGAGGAATGGCCACACAGAAGGAACGATTGTCCAGGAAGGAGCGGAACCACTGCAACGCCAGACCACTGACACCGATCTCCTCAAGCCGATGCAGGAGGATGCTATGAGATACAGTGTCGAAGGCGGCGCTGAGATCCAACAATTTCAGCGCCGCCGTCTGACCCGCATCCAACCTAGCACGCAGATATTCCACCATTGCGAGGAGAGTGGTCTCCGTGCTGTGACCAGCACGGAAACCGTTCTGTGTGGGATCCAGGGCGTTGGTCCGGGCTAGATGTTCCGACAGGGCCAGATTGACATGGGCCTCTGTCAACTTTGCCGGCCAAGGTAGCAGCGAAATGGGGCGAAAACTTTCAGGCTTAGACGGGTCTAGAGAGGGTTTTTTAATGATCGGAGACACTACCGCCTGCTTCCATTTGGCTGGAACTACCCCCGACTCTAGGGAGAGGTTGACAAGGGAGCGCACCACAGGGCGCCCCAGAAAGGTCTGGTCTCGAAAGAGAGCAGACTTTACCGGATCAGATGGGGATCCTGATTTAACTTGCAGAGCAAGTTTGTCAAACCCGTCAGAGGTGAGAGGGGGAAATGAAGGCAGGGCGATCTGGCGTAGTGCCTCATTGGAACTTCCCAGCGGAACCCCAATGCTAGGGAAGGTCCGATAGATAGCTTGGACCTTTCCCAAGAAATAGGAAGCCAGGGATTCACAATGGGAAACAGAACTCTCGGCTAAAGAGATAGTCCGTTTGGCCATAAGATCTTTAACCGCCTTGAAGATGGCCTTCGACGGGTTGGTGCTGTTCCGAAATTCTTCAGCATAGAAGGCCGCACGAGCACGACATATGGCCCGGTGGTAGAGTTTAACCGAAGCGGCATATGCGGCTTTTAAATCAGCCCCATATGTCTTCCGCCAGGCCCTCTCCGCCCGTCTACAGGCTCCCTTCAAGGCACGTAAGGCCCCGTCATACCAGGGACTAGACTCGCGAGGGTTGATCTTAATCGATACAATGGGTATCAAAGCATCCAGAGCCCTACAGAGGAGCACCATAGGTGCCTCGTAGGCCGCCATCCGGTGGCCATGCACCCATGGGCGCCCTGCTGGGGGACCCCAAAGTGGGATTCCTACTGCCTTTCTGTGGCAGAAAGGCCGGCTCAGAAAGGCTGTGGGAATCTTCCATTGTAATCCCTCAGTCGTATAGGGCCGCCTGAGGGATTGGTGGAGGATTTCCGAATGGCAGCCAGGCTCTCCAAGCCCATCGGAGGTCATTTGGAAATCCTGTTCGGATTCCTTTCTGACTGACCTCATCAAAATGGGTCGGTCAGAAAGGAATCTGAACGGTAAATTTCGATGTGGTCGGAGCCGTTTCCGACCACATTGAAATCGGCCTCTTAGAGTGTGGGATTACTTTCAAATACAAAATCACTTTCATTGCAAAAATCATTCTTGTTTTAAACTATGCATCATAGCAGTTTCACATCTTGAAGCAAAATGACATTTATGTGACACAATACATTATGGTTCAAAATCACTTTTTGAGGCAGGTGCAGCATCAAAAGAGTGCCTCCAATTGTGCCTCCCAATGCAATACATGGACATTTTGCTTCACTGTTCATGCTGTGCAATGTGGAAACTCTTTAGGCAAGCTCACAGTGGGACTTAAACACGTTTGTGGAGCAATCCAAAATGTAATTGTTGCTCTCTTTGGGCCATGAATGACTGTAGCTTTTCCAACCAAACAAAGGCTGAAGGAGGCTTACCCAACGCTCGTTATTGATTCTTTTTTGGTGTTGATAACATAAGCTCTGACAAGATGAGGACTGTACCAGATTTAGCAAGACAGAATATTTTCCTCAAATTCAAAATTATTTCCATTAATGAAATCATAAAGAACAGTTACCGGAAGGAGAACTTGGTAGCCAGCTACTAGCAGGTCACGGTTAGGATGCGAAATTAGAAGAAACAACAAGTGACACATACCAGTAATACAGTGCGGAGGCCCAGAGCGTAACTGGAACAGAACAAGAGTCTGAGGACGGAGAGTGCCCCTCCAGAATTTGCCAGATAATATGGCGTATGATTTGCGGGATTGGGAGAAGCCGTCACAGAGCAGTGGGTGAGGGCTGCTCAGGAAGTGAGGAAAGAGTGCAGGGTGACAGTAAGGATCTCATTGCAGCGGAAGGGCGGCAGCACACGCATGCTGTCTGCCCAGAATCCAGACGTGAGAGTGGTAGCTAAGCATCTCCATCTTTCCAGTGAGGCTGCAATGGAGAAAAGAAAGTTGTCAGATGCCAACACACAGGAAGTATGTAGTAATGAGGTCAGTGACCAAGATGTAGTTTCATGGAGATTCATTAGCTATAGTTACAAGTAGTTGAGTTCTTGTGAAGCAGCCCCACCACTAGCAGTCTGCCTGCTGCTCAGCCTATACTCCAACTGTCACACTCAAGCATCCAGGCACCCAAACATTCCATTCTAGACCATCACACCAATATTCCATGCATCACATTCACACTGGCTTAGCAGTAGGGGTGGGCGGAATTTGCGAAATTCACTTTCGCAAATTATCGCGAAAATGTTAAAAATCTCCGCAAACACGTGGAAATATCGCGAAGATGCGGAAGTTTTTTTCCCGCCCGTTCGCGGTATTTTCTGCGTGGTCGCGGCTCGCCAACTTACCCATGCGGTTGCTCGCGGGCGCGGCCATCTTGTTTTCACATGTCTCGAGGTGAATGATCGCGAGAAGAAAGACGTGATCGCGCGATGAATGACGTTACTGCGGGCGCGAACTGTCGCGATACAGCACAAATGGCTACCAACAATCCAACATCTCGTGGAGAACGCGACCAGATTGGGAAAACTTGTCGGCGAACGCGGGAAATCAGGTAAGGCGATCGCGCGCACGTGAGAATATTATTTTACAGCGTGAGCAAGCAAAAAATTTACGGTAAAATGCGGATTGCGGAAATTTTGACATTTTCGCGCTCTCCGCGGAATGCGAAAATGTCAAATTATCGCAATTTCCGCGAGCGGAACGGAATTTTAGCCCAGGCCTACTTAGCAGCTAGGGAAAAAGTAACAAGATAAATATAATACAGGTTACTACAAATTGAAGGGAGCCAGCAGAAGAGAAGCGATACAAAGTTCCCCACAGCAAAGTCTCAGAAGAAGGTAGGCTGATAGAGGGGAAGTCAGAGAGATGGTCAGTGAAATATAGTCAAAGTGAAATAGATAGATACGCCCTGAGCAGCACAGTGGGTGATCTACATAAAGACTGGCAGAAAGTGCCTGCGGGGACAGGAAAAAGCAATTGCGAGCCCATAAACTTCAAGGTGAAAAAAGGGGGGAAAACGGTGAGCAATAACATTTCTCAGCCAAGACCACTTAAGCCAGACAACCAAATCTCCTTACAAAGGGGACACAGGTGGGAAATTAGAAAGGAAACACCTTAAACAGAGCACCTAAAAATAACTACATCATTTAGGTCTTTTTTAAGACCCAATCCAAAATAGCAGTGCCAAGTGATTTAGTGGCTACACTTTGTGTGGCTAAGGCAAGGCCAATAGAAGAATTGGCACATAAGGCATTAAGGGGGAAATGCCATCTATAGAGGGGGCAGAGGAATGGCCCACAACACGGGAGGCTAAGATGCTGCTGAAGGGGGTAGGTGGAATTGACAGAAATGTAAACCTCCTTGAACCTAATAAATAACAGTGCTCGTTTGAAATGGGGTAAAAGGGGGTAGAAACTCTGATTAGGACTAGTTCACTGATTGAATATTGATTCCCAAAATATCCCCATACACAAATATTGATGCAAAAATATCGATGTAAAAAATATTGACATCCTATATTTAAAATTGTGAATACAAAAATATAGAAAATAGAAAAAATAATATCAATGTAAACATATAGATGTACAAAATATCGACTTTTTAATTTAAATAAAAATTAATGTTCAATTTATTAAATAATAAAATTACCTTAAAAAAATCATTTAGATTTAATATACATTTTAACCAATAAATAAAATAAATGTCATTAAAAAATATTTAAACTTACATATATAAAATGTAACATATATATCTATTTCCTTTAAAGAATTAATAAACAATTAATTTTAATTTATTTTATAATTTTATCAATATATAAAAATTTACAAATAAATTACCTACTGGCAGTCGCCAGTAGGTAGTTATAGTTACAACCTAGGGGCCTATTACGATGTCCGCCCGCCACCGTAACAGAGCGTGGGACCGCCCGCAGAAGCTGTGGCGGTTCCGCCATGCACATTAGGATGCGCCCGCCACACTGGTGGGCGTATCCTGTGCCTTTTCCATTGCGGGTGGATCTGCTGGCTGCAGACCCACCCGCAATGGAAAAGGACTGTGCACATTATTGCCATGCACTACATAGTGCATGGCATTGAGGGGGGTGCCATAGGTACCACCCATGTGCACACCCCACCCCTCTTCACCCTGGGGACCCGCAACGGCCCACCAAAGCAAAGACCATATGCCTTTCCACCGCGGCAACTCCGCCGTGGAAAGGCATACGACCGCCAGCATTGTAATATGGATGGCAGTGTCTTTCAGACACCGCCACCATGAGCAGGCACTTTCCGTCTGCCGTGGACCCCCCAGCCATTATAATATGGCGGGGGTCTTTGCTGTGTGGATAGCGGGTGGATTGCCCTAGCAAGGCCAGCGGTGACTACCGCCAGCCCGGCGGGGGCAATCCGCCCGCTATCCTAATGGGCCCCTAAGTTTCCATAGGAAAAGCATTTTTTGATTTGCTCATAACTTTGGTGTCGTTTGATGATTCGTCGCGAAATTCTCCAAAACAAAAGTCAATCCAGGTCAGCTCCTATCCTGAAAGTTTGGGAGTGATTCGTAAAGCGGGGCTAAGAAAAAAGGGGGTCCCAAAACGCATTTTCCCAATGGTAATTTCCATAGGAAATTTTCCGACGAGCTACAGCCCGAACTGCTGAACGGAATTACCCCAAATTTGGCAGAAAGGTAGAGCTTGGTTAAGAAAGCGACATATTTTTGAATGTTGTAAATCCGTTCAGTAGTTTTTGAGAAATTCTACAAATAAGAGTCAAAAAATCAATTTCCCATAGGAAAGTTTGTGCAAGGCTACAGCTGAAACTACTGAATTGAGTTACCCCAAATTTGGCAAAAAGGTAGTGCTTGGATAAGAAAGCGACCTTTTTTTTAAATGGTGTAAATCCGTTCAGTAGTTGCTGTGAAATTAGAAAAATTGAAGTTTTGATATCTGGGCGGAGCCTAAGTCCCATGCACAAGCTTCACTGTGATTGGCTGCCAACATTCCAAACAAGGAAGTGTTGGCAGCCATCTTGTGGCTCGGTAGAAGCGAGTCACTAGAAAACAGAGAAACAGAGGTATAAAACAAGAGAAGGGGCAGGTTAGAAACACCCTGACTCCCTAGGCCTGCTCCTATCTTGAAAATTTGGGGTGATTGGTCAAGGGGGGGGGCTGAGAAAAAAGGGGAGTCCCAAAATGTGTTTTCTCAATGCATTTTCCATAGGAAACCTTAGAGAAGGCTACAGGTCAAACTGCTGAACGGAATTACACCAAATTTGGCAGGGAGAAAAGTTGTGGTTCAGAAAGTGTGCTTTTGTTGAAATGGTGTACATCTGTTCAGTAGTTTTTGAGAAATATCAAATTTTACAGATATCGATATTTGAGAATCCTGACATCTGATTGGCTGACGGGTAACGAGCACGAGCTCGCGGCTCATTGGCTGTGAACGGTTGAAACTAGGAAGTGTTGGCAGGCATTTTGTGACTTAGTCCGTCAGCTCACATCTCTCCTTGTAGAAGCCATCGGGTGTGTAGTTTTACCTCTGTGAGGCAACACTGGCATCTGTGTCTGTGTGAGATACCCGTTTCAAGCTGCCTCTGCCGATATCACCTGGTCGCGTCTATGCTTTTAGAAGCCAGTCAGTTGGCTCGGAGCTCTGTGTGTCAGTCTGTCGGCACGACCCTCTACACTACCCAAACACCACTGCATTACCTATCTAAACGCTAACCCACTATTGCCAGCATGACCCCCTACACTACAGAAACACCACTGAACTACCTTAAACCCTAAAATAGTACCCCCAGCATGACCCCCTACACTACACAAACACCACTGCACTACCCTAAACCCTAAAACACTACCCCAGCACAACCCCCTACACTTCCCAAACACCACTGCACTACCCTAAAACCTAAAACACTACCCCCAGCCCGACCTCCTATACTACCGAAACACCACTGCGCTACCTTAAACCCTAAAACACTACCTCCAGCACAACCCCCTACAGTACACAAGCACCACTGCACTACCCTAAACTCTAAAACACTACCCCAGCACGACCCTCTACACTACACAATCACCACTGCACTACCCTAAACCCTAAATCTACCCCAGCATGACTCCTACACTGCCCAAACATCACTACATCGTAAACCCTAAATCTACCCCCAGCATGACCCCTATACTATTCAAACACCACTACACTACCCTACACCCTAAAACACTACTGCCAGCATGACTCCCTACAGTACTCAAACACCACTGCACTACCCTAAACCCTAAATCTTCCCCCAGCATGACTTCTTACACTACCCAAACATCACTACACTATCGTAAACCCTAAATCTACTCCCAGCATGTCCTGCTATACTATCCAAACACCACTGTACTACCCTAGACCCTAAAACACTTCCACCAGCACGACTCCCTATACTACCCAAACACCACTGCACTACCCTAAACCCTAAAACACTACCCCAGCACAACCCCCTACACTACCAGAACACCACTGCACTACCGGAAACCCTACAACACTACCCCCAGCACGACCCCTACACTACCCAAACACCACTACACTACCCTAAACCCTGAAACACGACCCCTATACTACACAAACACCACTGCACTACCCTAAACCGTAAATCTACCCCAGCATGACTCCTACACTGCCCAAACATCACTACATCGTAAACCCTAAATCTACCCCAGCACGACCCCTATACTATTCAAACACCACTACACTACCCTACACCCTAAAACACTACTGCCAGCACGACTCCCTACAGTACTCAAACACCACTGCACTACCCTAAACCCTAAAACACTACCCCAGCACGACCCCCTACACTACCCAAACACCACTGTACTACCCTAAACCATAAAACACTAGCAGTCTGTTGGTTCACAGCTCTGCGTTTGCGAGCCGATGGCCCGTAGCTCTCTCTGTGCGAGCCGAGCCCACGGGCCGCAGCTCTCCCTCTGCGAGGCTGCTCGACGGCCCACAGGTCTCCCTGTGCTAGCTGGATCGCAGCTGTCACTCTGTAAACCGATATTGGGAATATAAGGCGGCTCTAAAAAGAGCCATTGGGGTCCATTAGGATGTCGGGCGGTGGGACCACCGTGGCGCTGGCGGTGTGGAAAAATGCCTTTTTCTGCCCACGAGCAGCGGACATCACGCCCACCAAATTAGTATGGACAAACATAGGCCAATTCCCGACTGCCGCGGTGCGACGCGCACCGCCATCAAAGTGCGCCCGCCACCGCGGCGGTGGGAGCCAATGGACACTCACCGCCGTGTGGAATGATGTCCGCCCCACAAATTAGGATGACACAAGCAAGCAGATGCACCACAGCAGAGACACCGCCCAACCAGAGACGGCAGAAGCTCGACAGCGGAGTCCCGGTCAAGACCGCCATGGACCCAGCTCTACACGTCTTTCCGGTGCTGTACTTGCTACATCACCAGGAACTCATGGACCGCCGCGGACACCGCCGCAGGTACGCAACAATACAACACACAACACACGGCCTGACACCGGTTCCAAATACACATCAGACACCCTAGGGGGGACAGGGACACATCCACAAGGGCACCCACATATCATTCACCTGCCACAATGTCACCCCGCTGCATCCTGCACACAGAGCTATCACCACCATGCAGCAATGTCCCGGTCACGTCACTGCAGCGGCGAACACAATCAAATAAATGCGCACAATGCAGAAGACAGGGCCAGTGCCAGGCATGGGCAGGGAACAAAGACCACAGAGACACACCCACTCCCACCACACACTAGCACACCCCATGAAGGCACATGACATGTGCCCCTCCTGTGCGCACCATGCACAACAACAAGCCAGGGCAATACACACACTGCACCACACTCAGGGAAATATCAATGAGGACAAGCAACAAATTAACACATACAAGGAATCAACATCCAAATGGACACACAGCCTGCACACACACATACAACTACCCCACAGGAGCACACCAGCAGCACTACACACAGGGTCCATCTACACACCTCAGGATTGACAAACACCAGTAAGAATCTACACACATACCCCCTCATACCAGCAGCACACAACACCAGTGCCAAACACACTGAAGGCTGGCAATACTTGACAGACAATACACACACAAACAACCATACACCCTGGGTTCAGCCACAGACATAACACACACACACAGGGATGCCACCACAAAAGTGGAAACAAGTACAACAGACAAACACATAGCCCAACAGAAACAAACACAGAGCCACAACAACAACAACAGACATGCCATGTGCAGCTAAACTGGGGAAAGGCAATGGGAGCACAGACACAACATGAGTGCACAACCCCATCACACAGGAACAATGCACAGACAACATACCACAACACACACAAGAAGTGCACCATCATAGAACAACACAGCCACAGCAAACAAACAACAGATGCACAGGCAGAACAATCACATAGCAAACACAGCACGACATCAGGGGATGCACACCAGGCAATCACAAGGCAACATACACACACAGCACTGCATGTACAACAAGCTGTGTGTGCACACCAAGCATACCAGACACACACAGACATCAGTGACAGAACAACAACCCACACAACACCACACAGCACAGCACAAAGACAACAGCTCACCCAGGAAGTGAAGCAAAAACACAAACAACACACATACATACAACACAACACCCAATAGATGCACAAGTCTGGGGCACATAGGTGGAAACAACTTGACCACAGGACTGGGCAGCACACACATTTGAACTGCATAGGAGCAACCATGACCGACAAACAGCATCAGAACATCACATGTGACTCATTGGGGAAATGCCCTGAGTGACACATTGACCCTGGACAAAGAACTGCACCACAAAGCACAGTGGCACAAATTAATTCATAGGGAGGCACACACACATACAAAGCAAGGGGGCAGCTCACACCAAAGTGAAGTGTACTGCATGTCAGTAGGGGACATTGCAGGAGTGTACCATGCCCAAAGAGAGTGAGCGCAGACCCGCAATAGGTAGGCAGCTGAAGCACAGATAGGGGATGGCATGACAACACACACAACATGCCACACTGGAGGCAAGAAGGCACCATGTGACAGCAAGTTATGAGAAAACACAACCACAATTGCAGTGTGGAGCAGCAGGTCTGCACAGTCCCCACAAACAGTCATCAGACACATGGATGTGCAACAAAACACAACACTGACTTGCCAGTAACACTCTCTGCATACTCACAAGTGACAAAAACAACAAGTAGGAGTCACACAGAACTGTAAGGACACACCAACACACTGCACAGTGCACAACACACAACTCACACATGGGCATACAACCACATCCACAGGGATGAACAATCAAAACAACAGGTACACAACTCCTGGGTGACACATGTGTGTAGTTGACATTGCAGAGGCATGTACACATCAACACTCCCCACAAACTCACCCCCTTCACACTGCACACTATTTGGCCATCCAAGAGCACAAACGGAAAGTAAGCCATGGGACTAGGATGACTGGCCATCACAAGATGACCACACACATACACCACTGGGCACACATAAAGGACGAACACACATACATGATGACCCTGGACAGCCTGCCTGCAATACTGTGTGCAGAAACCCACTCTGTGCTGGCAGTGATCGTCCCCCGACATGTTTACAATAGAGCCAACATGAACTAATCAAGTAAATGACTACTGCTAACCATTCGAAATTTACACCATTGTCACCACAAGTATCTGGGTGAAGAATAAATGAAGACCCTGACAGCCCTGAAAAAAAGAGAGTAAGAGAGCCCAAACATTGACCATGTTGAAGTGCCACACAGACCATGTGGCACAGTAAACCATTTACACACAGCAAATTAACTTTATTCAGTAAGGACACTGACAAAATAGACAACAGGCTAAACTGTCTTCATTCACATAGTGCACAGATAGGTACCATGAGAAGAGAAGAGCAAGGCACAAGATGGAGAGCATGTCCATGAGAAGCTGCACAGGCAGGTGGCACAGAGCAGTGAACGACAAGGCCAGTGGGCAGGACAAAGTGCAGACTGAGTCCATGAGAAGCTGCACAGGCAGGGGGCAGACAGCAGTGAAAGACAAGGCCAGTGGGCAGGACAAAGTGTAGACTGAGTCCATGAGAAGCTGCACAGGCAGGGGGCACACAGCAGTGAACGACAAGGCCAGTGGGCAGGACAAAGTGCAGACTGAGTCCATGAGAAGCTGCACAGGCAGGGGGCAAAATACAAGGCCAGTGGCCAGTCCAAGGTGCTGTCTGAGTCCATGAGAAGCTGCACAGGCAGGTGGCACACAGCAGTGAACGACAAGGCCAGTGGGCAGGACAAAGTGCAGACTGAGTCCATGAGAAGCTGCACAGGCAGGGGGCACACAGCAGTGAACTACAAGGCCAGTGGGCAGGACAAAGTACAGACTGAGTCCATGAGAAGCTGCACAGTCAGGGGGCAACAATGTGCAGTACAGGCCCACCTGTGTGAGAGACAGGTGTGTGAGGGTGACTACCACTCAGATTTGGCTGTCAGGCGGACTGGGAGCTGGCTGTGTCTCGGGGACTGTCGGGGCACTTGACGGGAGAGAGAGCGGAACAGCTGAGGTAGAGCTATCAGTGGCTTGGCAAGCCGGAGGGCTGCTTGGACCAGGTGGTGTAGTGGCACGTGGAGGCAGAGTCATGCAGATGGGAGACACGGTGTGGCTGGGAGATTGTGGAGGGGTGCCCCTCCACTTCTTGGGGATCCTTAATGGCTTGCATGACTTTGGATCAATGGGAAGAATTGTGGGCACAACAGGCACACTCACCATCACTGCTGCAGCAGGTGCAGGTGCAGGCGCTGGCAGCCACTCTGGTGATGTGCTGGACTCAGCAGAACGCTTTGCCTTGCTTCGCCTCTGCCCCCCTTCCCCTGTTTACTAGGTGTTACCCCTACAGTGCCCTCCGGCCCCTGCTTCACTGGTCTTTGAATGGAAGTCGAGGTGGTTGGTGATACTGCCTTGGAGCCCTTCCTAGGTATAACCTTGGCATGCACCACCTCCTTGGTGGGCACAGACACTGTACGATTATCTTTGTGCGATGCTTTAGGGGCAGGAGAGTTCTTGGATGGGGATGCCACTGAAGCATGTGTGCCTGAGGTCTGCTGCTTTGCTATTTGTACACTGGTGTCGCCTGACGGGGTTTTCTCCCTGTGCTCTGGTGTGCCTCTGGTCTTCCTTGGGGATAGTGTCTGTGCCCGGGACCGCTTGGGTTGCTGCTGCTGTGTGCTCCGTGTGCTGTATCATGACTTTGATGTATGTGTACCATGGTCACTATCGTAAGACGTGGCCACTGCCAAGGGTCGGACAAAGAGACTGGAGCTGGACAGTGAGTATGTGCCTGTTGCAGAGCAGACGTCACTGTTGATGACAAAGCCTGGACTGTCCGGTGCAGCCCACCCATGTCGGAATGTATGCCCTCCATGAAAGCAACCACCTGGGCCAATTTCTTGTCGTGGTCAATGAAGGCATTGAGGAGAGCTGTCTGGCCTACACGCAGCTGGTGCAAATTCTCCACAGACTCAGTACTGATGGCAGCAGGGGGGACAGGGGCAGGGGCAGCAGTGCCAGGGGTGAAGGACACTCTCCCCCTCTTACTGAGGCAGACACGGGCAGCACCAGAGGAAGTGACTGGGAGGGTGGGCAATGGCCGCTGTGTGGTGGAAGTCGATGCACAGTCCCCGTTCACTGTGCCCTCCAACATGGATGCATCCCCGCTGGCATCGGATGATGTGGTGCTTTGTGTCTTATGCTGGGACTCCTCTTGAAGACTCCTGTTCCCCTCTGATGACATCTGTGTCACTGGGCTCGTGGGCAGCTGTGGTGCCAGTTTCACCCCCACTGGTGTCCGTCTCCTGTCCCTCCGTAACCACAGGTGATGCTGCATTGGAGAGAGAAATGTAGGTTCAGGTCAGTGGAAGCAACAGAACAAACATATGCAAGCAATGCATTACAAAAGTTGACCCAATCTACATGTTGCACACCACCCTGTGCAATCACATCGTGCAAACTCACTACATTGACTCAAGCAGTGCGTGGAAACAGGATACTCAGGCATGAGTGAGCCATGTGATGATCACACAGCCCAACACCCTGCTTGTGGCTCTGTTCAAACAGACACACAAATAGTTCTGAGCACACCTAGTGACATTATGGGGGCACACTACCTGTTGCAAATGACAGAACTAGATGGAACAGGAGAGGACAACACAGACCCAGACCACAACATGACAGTCCACAATGGACATTAGCCCATGCCAACCACCATGTCGTACCTTGGGGACAATATAATGCTGCACATTGCTGTAAGATGTGTAGGCCTCCCCAATATGGGCGCATGCAATGGACGCATTGATGTACGCACAGTCAGATTGGCCACACTGCTGTTCCCTCCCATGGGATTCCCAAGACTACACCAATACAGAAGAAACCTGAAGAGCACATCTCAGAATGTAATGTGAAAGCACAGCATACAAATCACCTTAGTAAGTACAGGTAGAGCAAATGCATGCCACAGGCACCCTTGCCTGGAGCCACTTACATGCCACAGCATCACACTACCAACATCACAGAGGCCAGAACTGGCACAGTCTCTGTACACATGTAGCCACTCCCAGCCAAATTCAAACTCCCCAAGTGCCCACCCCTAGTTTGCTGCTGATTCTCCTTCAAATGTGCATCCAGCTCAGGCTGCGTCACCACCAAGATGCGCCCCATTAGTGATGTCATACTGCGCCATGCCAGACGCCCAGTGCGAGGTAGCAGTCCCAAGGTCATCTCCACCACATTCTTTGCCAGCTGGCTGATGTCATCCCATCTCTAGTGGCAGTGGGTGCGCCGTCGGTTTGAGGGCCCTAGGGCTCGCACCTTTGCTGCAATGGCCCTCCACACAGCCTTATGCTGGTGTACCTTGAGCTGCAGGCATGGGAGACAACAGTGGGAAATGATCAGTGACACAGTGCCATGTAACAACATCTATCAGTCTAGCAGCAAGGTACAAAATCATCACATATCAAACAAAATTGGCAATATGAGACTATTGTACATCTCACATGGGACACCTGCATGGGAAAAGCTGATGTTAAAGCATGCAGGTGTGAGGGGGAACACAGTCCCTGCACATCTCACGCACATGCCGGATGCCAGCACTGAAACACCCATGTAGCCTGCCCACACTACAGTCCATTTTTGGCTTGAGCAACACATACATCACATGTCAACCTGTGTTTGGGGGTGGACTCACTGTGTCCAAGACTGCGCAGCCAGCAATGTCCCTGTCCTGTGAATAGTTGAATGTGTCCTAGTGGTCACATGTTGGGACATGATCACACAAATACAACATGCCATTCACAAGGGCAGTTGTGTGCAAAATACAGTGCTGAGATAGCCCATAGCTGGAGTGCAATGTGAAAAGACTGATGTCATACTCTGTAAGTTGAGTGAGGTGTCCTTGTATTTGTAGGTGGGGACTGTGCAAGCCAGCTGGGCTCACACTGAGAAGGACTACAGGGGCACACACAGCCATCCAGCCAAGCAATCTATGTTCTGACTACAGCATGAACAACCTTGTGTGTCACTGTATGGCTGACAACACAACACAGGTCACTCATACATACATTTGCAGGGAGGGAAAGCAGGGGCATTGGGTACACACACCCTCCCACTAGAGACAGCATGTCAGGCAGTGCATGACACTACCCCACACTCCCAGGCACATACTGCATCAGTCCAACTACAGGTGTGGCCCCCCTGCCCTAGACCACCAATGTTGGTAGACGTACCATGACATTTGGGGCACCATATTGCCTTGGGTACTGTGTGAGCACCTCGTCCACCAGGACCTCCAGCTCCACGCTCGTGAAGGGACTGGCACGGATCTTCTCTGCCTTGCCATCACTGTGGACGTGCGACAACAGCGGCAGAACTGGGTGGTGAGGGTTCTCAGGCAGCAGTCCCTGGAGGCAGCAGCAGGTGAGGGGTCTCAGGCAGCAGTCCCTGGAGGCAGCAGCAGGTGAGGGTTCTCAGGCAGCTGTCCCTGGACGCAGCAGCAGGTGAGGGGTCTCAGGCAGCAGGCTCTGGGAGCAGTGAACATGTGAGGCTCACTCCCACACATATATAGCCCCCTGGGGTCGTTTCAAAGGTTAAAGCTGCAGCAATTGGAGGTCCAGGTCTGCCTCTTTCAAATGCATCCAATGACTGCCTCCGCGGTGGCGGAGCACGCCTACCGCGATCTTCAAAATTGCATCATGCCACCGCAATTATTGCTCCCACTAGCTGTATGGGCATGCTCCATGGCGGTGACACAACGCAGGGGCCCGGGGTGTGCTACCGCGATGGTGCATCTTTCAAATGCATCCAATGACCGCCTCTGCGGTGGAGGAGCACGCCTACCACGATCTTCAAAATTGCATCATGCCACCGCAATCATGGCTCCCATTGGCTGTATGGGCATGCTCCATGGCGGTGACACAACACAGGGGCCCGGGGTGCGCTACAGCAATTTTGGCAGCGGAGCATACCAACCTCCATTTTCCCATATCTCCATGCCTATCACTACTGCACTTGTGTGAATGGGGGTGCTGCTGACACACCGCCGGGGCCAGGCGGTAGCTACCGCGATTTGGGTGTCATACATTGACACGAGGCTCCGACATTCAGGCAGAGGAACATTCCAACCGCCATTTCCCCATGTCTCCATGACTATCACTACCGCACTTTTGTGAATGGGGGTGCTAGTGACACACCACTAGGGCCAGGCGGTAGTTACCACGATTTGGGAGCCATACATTGACATGAGGCTCCGCCACTCAGGCAGAGGAGCATGTCAACCGCCATTTCCGCATGTCTCCATGCCTATCACTACCGCACTTGTGTGAATGGGGGTGCTGGTGACACACCGCCGGGGCCAGGCGGTAGCTACCATGATGTGGGAGCCATACATTGACACGAGGCTCCACCATTCAGGCAGCGGAGCATGCCAACCGCCATTCTTCCCATGTCTCCATGCCTATCACTATCGCACTTGTGTGAATGGGGGTGCTGGTGACACACCGCCGGGGCCAGGCAGTAGCTACCACGATTTAGGAGCCATATAGTGGCAATGGCAATCTGTCCAACATCAACAGTGCAGAGTGCCAACATGTTCAATGGCACATCGTTGTGCACACGATGCCAATGCTCAATTCAGGTACAGCAGCTAGGTATGAGACAGTGGTTTTGATTAGTTACACATATGCAGGATGCTATACTCCCAGGCGTGCCCATGTGAACTGTGGCCATATCCCTATGTGCATTCACATTGACCAAGGTGGTGTTTGAGTTACTTGTCTTGTGTACGTTGACACGTGTGTGCTTTTTGTAGCTGAAGGTGTCACTCCATGTCAGATGGTCTATTAGTCACTATAGATGTCAGTCTTTGTTGTGGTCGTGTCATCCAGAACGTGAAATGCTGTGCACATCTCAAGAAGTATTGCATTGACATGTGTCCACTATCATCTCAAACAGGAGGAGGCCAAATTTGACTCGTCACTTGACGCTGCTGGAGGACATGGAGGATGGTGCGATCATACGGAAATGCCGCCTGGACAGAGCCACCCTGAAAACCCTTTGTGATGTGTTGGAGCCCCACCTGCAGCCCCGCAAGGCATATCCAACAGCTTTCACCCCTACTTATAAGGTGATGGCAGCCCTGCATTTTTTTGCCACTGGAGTGTTCCAGGAGACTGTGGCCAGTGCTGGTGGGATGTCACAATCGATATTCAGCATGGTGCTGCGTGATGTACTGTCCGCCATGATGCTATACAAGGACAGATACATTCATTTCCCCAGGGGTGCTGAATTGCCAGCTGTGTAGGGAGAGTTCTCTCCCCTTGGACACATCCCCAATGTTGTTGGGGCCATTGATTGCACCCATGTTGGTCTTGTGATACCAAAGGGGATGATGGACGGAGCGTTTGAGCAAATCAAACACTCACCCCCAGTCAACTGATCTGGGTTTAATCCATCATCATTCTTTAGCTCACTCCACCACCCCAGTTCAGACATGGCCATATGCAAATCAGTCTGACCCTGTGCCTCATGGGAACAGTCCAGCCCGAACTGCCAAGCCATGTCTTCCCTGGACCGGAAACAAGCATCCTGGGACCGGTTTCGGGTTCATAACCCTCATCAGCCAGGCTATCTTGAATCCAGTGGCAAAGTGAGCAAGGAACCCACGTCTGGGCATACCCTGCCAACTTAGGGCGAACAAAGCAATACCAAAGGGGATGATGGATGGAGCGTTTGAGCAAATCAAACATGCACCCCCAGTCAACTGATCTGGGTTTAATCCATCATCATTCTTTAGCTCACTCCACCACCCCAGTTCAGGCATGGCCATATGCAAATCAGTCTGACCCTGTGCCTCATGGGAACAGTCCAGCCCGTACTGCCAAGCCATGTCTTCCTTGGACCGGAAACAAGCATCCTGGGACCGGTTTCGGGTTCATAACCCTCATCAGCCAGGCTATGTTGAATCCAGTGGCAAAGTGAGCAAGGGACCCACGTCTGTGCAGACCCTGCCAATTTAGAGCGAACAAAGCGATACCAAAGGGGATGATGGATGGAGCGTTTGAGCAAATCAAACACTCACCCCCAGTCAACTGATCTGGCAAGTGAGCACATATACTGAAATCGCAAGCATTACTACTCCATCAATGTGCAGGTGGTGTGCCTGGCGATATGACCATCTTGCAGGTGTGTGCCAAATTCCCAGGCTCGTCCCATGACTTCTACATCCTGCGGAACAGCATAGTGCCCCAGCTGATGGCTAATCTTCTTCCTGAGCGTGCATGGATTGTGGGTGAGTATGCCTAGTCATGTGGCATGCTGTGTGTGTGACCTGCTGCCCTGAGCCTCAGCGAGGTTGCAATGTCTATTTGTGTTTGTCATACCTAGGTGACTCTGCATATCCCAACCGTCCCTGGTTGCTGAGCCCACTGTGGAATCCCAGGTCCCCGGCTGAAGTCCGCTACAATGAGGCCCATGGGAGGACACGTTGGGTGGTGGAGCGTACTTTTGGTCTGCTCAAGTCACGTTTCAGCTGCCTGGACAAGACCGGAGGTGCACTGGCATACTTGCCCGGGAAGGTGTGTCAGATTGTAGTGGCATGCTGCATGGTCCACAACCTAGCCAATCGCAACTAGGAGATTCCCATGCTCCTGGATGATGGTAAGGACCCAAGGCCCCAGCCTGCAAACCAAGCCGTGTCCAGTTATGAGGACAGTGTAGAGGAGGAAGGTGTTGACATGCGTGAACAGCTCATCACCCGCTACTTCACTTGACGGTGAGTGTAAATGTGCAACATACCCATTGTCTGATTATATTGCTGTTGTCATGAAGGGGCATGTGAGAATTGTAGCATCAGCCAGTTGTAGACTCAGTGGTGGTTGGAAATGTTTCTGGGACATGTCATTCGGGGACATCTACAGGACGTGTATGTTGACACTTGTTGGCCATTGTGACATGTGCATGTTGGGTTGTCCTGATGGTAGGTGTTGTGTGAAGAAAATGTGGCTGTAAAAATAAACAGAGACACAGACAAACAGATATGGTTTGCAAAAGACATACATATATAATTTGCAAAAGGCACAATACATAATACAAGAGTATGCCATCATGTGATATAAGTGGAACTGGCGAAAAACTCCCTTCACAATGTAAAAATACCTAAAGTTGGTATTTTGTAAAGGCTGTTAGATTCAGCAGAAAAAAGGATACGTCAGAACACATTGGAAAGAGTATACAGCATCATTGGATGACTTCCAGACCATTGTTGTACCCAAGGTGCTTAAAACATAAAGGCTGTGAATAATAGACAGCATGCGTTATATCGAGTTTGTTCAAAAAAACACAACTACATCTCGCCCTTATTTCAAGAGCGTGCTTTGTGGTAATTATTCAATATACAAAGAGGAGAACTCAACTAATATGTCACGTAACTAAAAGGTAACAAGCCCCCAAGGGTGTCGTAAAAAGGAATCAGAGTCTCCAAAGTGACCGTTAATAGAAGATAGTAATAGGAAAACACAGGGTCAACTTACTTAGGGATATAGTAAGCCTCACATCATAGATCCAGGAGGGGGGTGCGCACTTATAGTCACACTCTGAAGAAAAAGTAAGTCTTGTGAGTTACCTTCAAAAAAGTAACCAGCAAAGGAAAAGGACGCTGGTGATAAAATCACGCAATTTCCCTTACTACATTAAAGCACTGCACCCGCCGGAGCACCTAGAGTTCCCTCAATCAAGGATCCCGTAGATGCCGGTATTGGTTGGTTTCTTAGTTTAAATATCCAAAGTAATCAATCGGTGCCTGCAGTTTCGCGCATCACCTGGTTGTGTGAGGCGCGGAAGTGGGGATGTAATGAGTGGCGTCATTCCTCATGTGACCTCCTTGTGACCAATAGCAGGAAGAGCAAAGGAAACATGCATGAAAGCACTAGAATGCTGACCTCATCTTTACTCCGTAATCACTTCAGACTTGGGATATTTTGAAAAAAAGGAAAAAAAAGACAGAAGGGACGACAAGTTAGTACAACAAATTAAAAGAGCAACGGAAACAAAATTCATGTTAAAAGAATGTTCGCCAAAATCTGTAAATGTGATGTCCGATGACTAGGGTCTGGCATGTCTTATGAAGCGTCACATGATGTCAGCATTGTCTCATGAAAGGAGAGGAAAAAGAGGTCAGAGTTGAAACGCTAGACCGCGGACTTCTTTTTGCTCAA
Organism: Triturus cristatus; assembly: GCF_964204655.1. Lineage (NCBI taxonomy): Eukaryota > Metazoa > Chordata > Amphibia > Caudata > Salamandridae > Triturus > Triturus cristatus. Next base: position 834,792,393 of record NC_140594.1, read on the forward strand.
AGAAAACTTTATTTCACAGAACGTGTACATAGACAAGCCGGCCGGAAATACACGGAGGCTGTCTGTAAATAAAGCTTTTTTTACTCTCACAAAACACAGAACAGAGGGCTCATATAGAGATTAGTGGTGGTCACAATGCCCAAAGGAAATACATTACTGTTTCAGTGGAGCATAACTGTACTCCAAGGTATAATGTCGTTTAGTCCTGAGATGTGGGTGGCTAAACGATAAACCCAACGTTGCTCCGTTTCAAACAGTCTTTGGGCTAAATTTTTGCCTCCTTGTAGATGTTCAATAAAAGTCCAAGTCAGATCTTCAATTGAATGATTGAACCGGAGGTAATGTTCGGTGAGTTTGGTGGTACTACGTCTACACCTTACATTACTCCGATGTTCGCACACTCGTTGTTTGATCTTTCTGGTTGTCATCCCTATATACCGCAGGCCACATGGACAGGTAATAAGGTAGACAACATTACTGGTATGGCAGTTCGTGTGTAGCCTTTGTAAATCTATAATTTGCCTTATGCCAACACTGAAAGAATGCTCTACATTCAATGAAGAACTGTTGAAACTAGAGAATGAACCGATAATGAAAATGGTAGCTGTTTGTGGCACATCAAGTTTTAATTTCAGGAAGAACTTTTAAAACAGTGGCTATTGTTTTCCCCGATGGAACTACTTCAACATCTGGACACTATACTGTATATTTAAAATGCAATAAAAGATGGATACTATGGGTCCTATTACGATGGCGGGCGGACCACATTGGGAAACGGGACCACCCGCCATTGTCACGGTGGTCCTGCAAGTGGCATTAGGATGCGGGCGCATCCCGCATTTTAAACATTGCGGCAGGCGGTGCTGCAATGTGTAAAATGCATGTTGTGCATTTGAATGCACAACGTGACAGGCACCGTGCGGTGCCTGTCACCTTGTGCATGCAAATGCAGAGGGGTACCATAGGTACCCCCCATGTGCACCCCCCACCCCCGAACAACCTGGGGGCCCGCCAAGAGCCCCCAAAGACAAAACCACCTGCCTTTCCATGGTGGAGTCTCCGCCATGGAAAGGCAGTTCACCGCATTGAGGATAATGTGGATGGCGGTGCCTGCAAGGCATCGCCACCATATTCCTGGGCTTTTCCGCCCGGTAGGCAGTCAGTCGGATTGCCTACCGGCGGAAAACCAACAGGCGGTCTTCCCAATTGCCGGGGGCCCCCCCGCCACATTAGTCATGCGGGCGGTAGATTTTGGCGGGTGGATGGCCACCGCCATACGGGCGGTGGCGATCCGCCCGCTATCATAATGACCCCCTATGTAGTGAAGCCCATTTAGAGTATACATTTTGGTTGCCTAATGAATTACCGAATTCATATTTCATATTTTTGATGCCAAAATATTGAGAAGATATCAACATGAATCACTGACTATATTTTGGATATTTCCACTACAAATGATTTTAGATACATCATTCACCCTATTGGAAGCATGTGAATATGATTTTAGAAGTCTATCTTGGATAGCCTCATTGGAAATGTTTTCAGAAACATCATTCGGCCTATTGGGAAGGTGTGAATATGAATTCAAAAATGTATTTTCGATATACTTCATGGAAATATTTTCAGAAACATCATTCGGCCAGTTGAGAAGATGTTGGTAATTATGGATTCAATGATTGATTCTGTTCTTTCATATTGCATTTGGAAAATTGTGTTCGAAAGAAGGTGGTCATATATTTGATCTTTGTATTAAATACTATGTTATTAAGGATGTTCATTTGTGAAAATGTAAATACCAAGCTGCGTTTGTTGTAGATATTTTGAAGAGAAATATGGGGTTTTTTAACAGACTTATTGATTGTATTTTTTTGCTCGCTGTCATCTGATAATTAACATTGAAATCACTGTTTATGGTGAAATTCAATACAATCTGAAGACAACAAAAAAAGGCAAATTGAATATGTGATGTAATTGTTTACTTATTTTGTGTTGCAAAAACTATAAAATGATATGTAATAACAGAATTTTTTTCTTTTCTTTTACAGTCCTTATTAAAAAAGGTTAAATTTTTTATATTTGCATTAAAAAAAAGAAGTGAATATAATTCACTATTAATTTGATATCTACTTGAAAACAGATAAGATTAATTTACCCAGGTTCTACCCTTGCAGTCTATCAACTACACTGTCATTCCCCATACACATCTCCAGTCACCCAGCCAGTACTATATACTAATACAATCTGTCCTCTAATGCCCAAGCACTTATAAAAACACTATGGTGCCGATCACGATCCGGTAAAAAATTCCCCCGTGCGACTCGTATCGGGTCTTTTTACCGTACGAATCGTACAAGTGCCGTACGAACTGGCAATCACGATTCGCATGGTAAAAAGTCCATACGAACCGCACTGGGAATCATTCCCCACACGTCCTCGGGTCGGAAAATGTGTCCGACACGTCCTCGGACGATTTACCTTACAAACGTGAAAAGCCAAGTCCGACCGAGGAATCACGATCCATCCCGTGCGTCCGAGCGTACAACCGTATGGAAAAAACACCGTCCGCACCGAACACCCATAGCAACCATGGAGACATGTGCCCGCATACGCGCCCAACACTCCCCCCAGCCCCCGTACGTCCGACACGTACCCCCCGTGTATGTATACCCCCACCCGTCTAGGTACACCCCAGTACGTTCCAGTCGAACCCCCACCCCAGTACGTGTCATACCCCCGTCAATGTACACCCCCCCACCCCTGTACGTGTCGTACCCCCGTGTACCCCCACCCCAGTACGTTCCAGTCGTACCCCCACCCCTGGACGTGTCGTACCCCCCGTGTACCTACACCCAAGTACGTTCCAGTCGTACCCCCACCCCAGGACGTGTCGTACCACCGTCAATGTACACCCCCCACCCCAGTACGTGTCGTACCCCCCGTGTACCTACACCCAAGTACGTTCGAGTCGTACCCCCACCCCAGGACGTGTCGTACCCCCCCGTGTACCTACACCCAAGTACGTTCCAGTCGTACCCCCACCCCTGGACGTGTCGTACCCCCCGTGTACCTACACCCAAGTACGTTCGAGTCGTACCCCCACCCCAGGACGTGTCGTACCCCCCGTGTACCTACACCCCAGTACGTTCCAGTCGTACCCCCACCCCAGTACGTGTCGTACCCCCCGTGTACCTACACCCCAGTACGTTCCAGTCGTACCCCCACCCCAGTACGTGTCATACCCCCCGTGTACCTACACCCCAGTACGTTCCAGTCGTACCCCCACCCCAGTACGTGTCGTACCCCCCGTGTACCTACACCCCAGTACGTTCCAGTCGTACCCCCACCCCAGTACGTGTCGTACCACCGTCAATGTACACCCCCCCACCCCAGTACGTGTCGTACCCCCCGTGTACCCCCACCCCAGTACGTTCCAGTCGTACCCCCACCCCTGGACGTGTCGTACCCCCCGTGTACCTACACCCAAGTACGTTCCAGTCGTACCCCCACCCCTGGACGTGTCGTACCCCCCGTGTACCTACACCCAAGTACGTTCCAGTCGTACCCCCACCCCAGGACGTGTCGTACCACCGTCAATGTACACCCCCCACCCCAGTACGTGTCGTACCCCCCGTGTACCTACACCCAAGTACATTCGAGTCGTACCCCCACCCCAGGACGTGTCGTACCCCCCCGTGTACCTACACCCAAGTACGTTCCAGTCGTACCCCCACCCTTGGACGTGTCGTACCCCCCGTGTACCTACACCCAAGTACGTTCCAGTCGTACCCCCACCCCAGGACGTGTCGTACCCCCCGTGTACCTACACCCCAGTACGTTCCAGTCGTACCCCCACCCCAGTACGTGTCGTACCCCCCGTGTACCTACACCCCAGTACGTTCCAGTCGTACCCCCACCCCAGTACGTGTCATACCCCCCGTGTACCTACACCCAAGTACGTTCCAGTCGTACCCCCACCCCAGGACGTGTCGTACCACCGTCAATGTACACCCCCCCACCCCAGTACGTGTCGTACCCCCCGTGTACCTACACCCGAGTACGTTCGAGTCGTACCCCCACCCCAGGACGTGTCGTACCCCCCCGTGTACCTACACCCAAGTACGTTCCAGTCGTACCCCCACCCCTGGACGTGTCGTACCCCCCGTGTACCTACACCCAAGTACGTTCGAGTCGTACCCCCACCCCAGGACGTGTCGTACCCCCCGTGTACCTACACCCCAGTACGTTCCAGTCGTACCCCCACCCCAGTACGTGTCGTACCACCGTCAATGTACACCCCCCACCCCTGCACGTGTCGTACCCCCCGTGTACCTACACCCCAGTACGTTCCAGTCGTACCCCCACCCCAGTACGTGTCGTACCACCGTCAATGTACACCCCCCACCCCTGTACGTGTCGTACCCCCCGTGTACCTACACCCAAGTACGTTCCAGTCGTACCCCCACCCCAGTACGTTCCTGGCGCACCCCCAACACAACCTCCTAAGTACGGAGCGCACCCCATGCCCCAACATCACAACCGCATGTACGAGTCTTACAAAGCCACACACAAGGACAAAATCGTACAACCAAATGGCCCATGTACACACCGTACACACGCTCAAAACGCACGTACACAACCAGGACAAAATAAAACAACACGAGAATACACCAGTCGAAAGGCACACAGCCACTAAACATGGCCAACAACCACTTAAATAACACAATCACTGACCTGCAACTGCCAAAAACAAACAGAGGCCCAATACACCACCACTCCTTATAACACACCCACCCAAAATTCAAAAACTGCCACACCCACCCATGGACCAATAAAAAGGGCCCACACACACAAACCATGAGCCTTTCCAACAGACTCACTGCTGCCAGACACCACAGAACCAGACTACAAGCTACACCACACCTTACACTTGCACACCTTCAAACGACCACCCTCACAAACACCCTCTCATCACATTCACACACACACACAACCATCCACACCCCCCCACAACATCCACACCCCCCCCCACACCCACACCATCCCCACCCACACCCCTCACCATGCCCACTACCAAGAATCCAAAGTTCAGTCACCGAGAGTTGGAGGTCCTTGTTGATCAAATCCTCAGAGTCGAGCCACAGATCTTTGGAACATTGGTCAGAAGCACCAGCCAGGCAGCCAAAACAGCCATGTGGCAGACCATCGTCGATGCTGTGAATGCTGTTGCGGACACCAGGAGGACCAAGCAGGATTGCCAGAACAGGTGGTACGATCTGCGGAGGAGGGTCAGAGCCAAGAGGCAGGAGGAACACGACCAGGCCAACGCCACCGGAGGATGGCCCTCCCGCAGAGCCGTACAGTACCATCCCTGGGAGGAGAGGGTGATGGCCATACTGCCGGTGGAGGCAGTTGAAGGAGTAGAAGGACTCCGAGACCCGGGTGAGTACACAAACAACGCACCTCACATGGGGGGAACTGCAACCACAACCAAAATCAATAACAGGCACGCAACCACCACAAGCCATCGCATTACTCAACCACACTCCATGAGCAGGCACATGCCACTGCTGCCACCATGCCCCATGCACCCAGCTGGACAATGTCAAGTCACAGGCCACAGAAGACAACAACACATGACACGGTAACCCGGATGGCGGGAGGCTGGGCACCAAGAATCACATAGTGCGACTCCAAAGCAGACAACAATGCCCTCTGCCCATATGGCCTAGGTCACAGCCAGACAAACACTGTGTCCCAACACAGGAATGACTTGCCAGCAAATGGCAGACGCCTTGCATCAACACATGGGGGTGAAGGCACTGTTTTGCACATGCCAGCAGCTAATGAACAGCCAACAGTGTGAAAGAGTGGCAGCACACACCACCACAGCAGCAGCGCACAGACACACAGCAGACAAAATGGGTGCCTGGAGATCAGAAACAAACTCACATCAACAGGCCAAGGGCCACTCAAAGATCTGCTAACAGTGTGTGCCCAGGAAGCTGGGCCAAGGTGACAGAGGGTGACACACGGAGGGAGGGAGAGGGGGACACAGAGGGAGGGAGAGGGGGACAGAGAGGGAGGGAGAGGGGGACTGAGAGGGAGGGAGACGGACAGAGGGAGGAGGCTGACACACGGAGGGAGGGAGAGGGGGACACAGAGGGAGGGAGAGGGGGACAGAGAGGGAGGGAGAGGGGGACAGAGAGGGAGGGAGAGGGGGACAGAGAGGGAGGGAGACGGACAGAGGGAGGAGGCTGACACACGGAGGGAGGGAGAGGGGGACAGAGAGGGAGGGAGAGGGGGACAGAGAAGGAGGGAGACACAGGGAGAGCAAATCAGTCCTTTGGTGTGTGGGAATGTCTGCTCGTCAGCAGGTGGACTGCGTGCATGTAGACAAGGGTGCCCAGTGCCAGAACCCCCCCTCTTCATCATGGCAAAACGCAGGGCCATGTTACAACCTGTACATGAGCACAAGGACAGCCACCTGCATCATATGAGTGTGTGGATCCACTCCATGTGCACATGTACAGTGCTACAAGGAAGGCGCAAACGCATAGCTCGGCACACATGCACACTCCACTGCTGACTGCAGTCACACTTGACGCAGCAAGTAAGACTGTGCCACACATAGTTAAAGGGGCCAAATTGGTGCCCAAGGGACACACACATGCACAAGTGCACTGTGAGTGGAATGCAAGACAGATCCTAATTCCAAGAGGAAATGTGCCAACTTTGTAACGGATGAAACATGGATGTTGCATGGATCAAAATTAACATTGTCTCTCTCACACACAGGTCAACGTCGTGCTGCACCCCCCAACACTGGGGGGGAACACTCACAGGACCCGGATCTGCAGGAGACCGATCCCACCGGCAGCGACCACTCTCACCACTCTGCGGACGACCCCGACCGACCTGGCCCCTCTGGTGTCCAACCACCTGCAGCACCTGCGTCAGGTACAACCGTGCCAACCACCACCCCCACTCCTGCCACATCCCAGGAGACACCCAGGATCCCTGCCCCAACACCACAATGCAGCCAGGCTCGCCAGGAGGGACACGGTGTCCCGGGCACCCAGGAGGAGGCAGGCGACAAAACCAATGCCACCCCTCAGGGGTCCCGGAGACCCCATGTGCCCACAAGTGCAGGCCAGACGCAAGTGGGCAGGGGTGGTGGGAGTGGAGAGCGGCGGAGGCGCGAGCCTGACCAGTTGGCTGGGGATCCGGTATTTTCCCATGTCCGTAACATCCTGGACTCATACCGGCAGGACACCACGGGCATGGCCCAGGTTGTGTCCGTCCTCGAGGGGATCAAGGTCCAGCAGGCCCAGCAACATGCGGAGCTAATAGCCTGTCTACAGCTACACCAACGGAGGATGGAGGACAGACAGGCTCAGCAAGTGACGGCGTCCCAGGGGATTCACGCTGAACTCCGTCGGATGGCCGACACCATGGCCGACCCTCCCTGTGCCAGAAGGCGGAGAACATCACCACCCACAGGGAGGGATCATGAGGAGGAGGAGGAAACATCCGACGGAGCATCCCAGACGTCGTCACGGCCTGCTGCTGAGGTTCCCCGCAGGAAGCCTGGTCGTCCACGGAAAGGACCGTGAGGGTGGCTGCTACATCACCATCTCCCAGGACACCTGGCCTGGCACCTGGCCCACTGGAGCAACAGCATCACAGCATCAAGAGACATTCTCTGCCACATGGCCCTGCTGGTCACTGGCTGACCAATGTTGACAAAGACTGTGGCATGGACTCTGAGGATTTCCAATGGCAAGGACACCAACTCCCCTACTGAACTTTGGATTCCCTAATCCCGGAAAGGCCCTCACTTGGCCCCCCCCCCCCCAATAATAAATCACACTATTAAGAGTAGATGCCTGCTGGTAGCATTATTACCTAACATGTGTCTTGTACAGTCTAAACATGCCTGAGTCATCTGTTCACTTCAACCATCCACACCCTGGGGCCTGAGTCTGGCACAGGACACATGGGTCACAGTTTTCTAGGCAAGACAGACATGGAGCACCATACACACCCGTGATGGTCAGAACCAGCTGAGGGGGTGGCCGAACAACCGTGCTGACAGACACATTGAGTACAGCAACACTCATGCGCAGAGGTCAGGGATCCTGGCCCGTGTCCTGGGGGGCACCCAGGTACGTGTAGACAGGTGGCAGAACCATGTCCTGCAAGCTTGAGTCCGGTGGATGCAGAGAATGGGGTCATGGACAACGTTGGATGCATGGGGATGGCACATGTCACAATACCCACACAGTCATGGACATCATGCCCATTACACAGTCTCAGCACACACACACAGCTTGCATCTTGCCACTCGACACATTGACACATAGCCACAATCAGGGAATACCATGCCAGACATGCAGGATGCACCGTGCCAACACACCAGCATTGACTGAGAAGAGGCACCTTGGAGGCATAGGGACACCTTTAATAGTCATGTGTTTGGGATTGCAGAGGCAACTTGAAGTACACATGAACACATCATGTGGAGTAACATGTGGCTCCAACACTGGCACCCCCCTTCTGCAGCACAAATGCGTGATAGCCATGGAACTGGCACACAAGTGTCGGATAATAGCTAAATACCCACAGCTGCTCACGGAGAGCCTGCCATACACCATACATCCGCTGATGTGGAAGTCCCACGCCATGTCAAGACAATGTTAACCGTATGTGTCCGAGGGCAGTGTCACACACATTGATGCCTTCATCACAATCCACCATCCCATCACTGATGACTGACAACCAGGCAGCCCATCTATTCAGGTGTACCCAGCTGCATGTCGTGTCCCATGGGGATGCCACATGTCTGCAGAGGACCCAAACCCCGACCGGGGCAGTGTGCACACATCGTGAACAACTGCCACACCCAATACACCCCAGATGCATCCCTTACCCCATGGAGACTTCCAAACGTGTCCGTGCCTGTAACGCTGAGTCAGCCCACGATGCCATGTCCATGAGGAATAGCAGTGCCACAACAATGCAACCAGCAAACGGCATGCGCAGGTACCTGGGGAAGAGAGACACACAAGAAGTCAGCCACAAGAAGCACAGCCACTTGCATGTGCATTTACTCGACACATGTATGTATGACAACATGCTAGGTCACAATTATGCCTGGGGAAATACTACCATCACTGCCACCATCACTCCAGTGACACACCCACACACACCTCTGACCCACGTGCCATACATGCAGGTGGAGACACACATCACAACGCATGCCACACGGGGACCAATGCGTGCACACTCAGACCCTGGTACTCACCACTAAGCAAAGAAGTCGCGTATGAGCCGAGTCCGGATGTCCTCTTGCGGCTCCACATCCTCCACATCACTAGCCCCATTGCCAAGCCCTTCGTCCTCCACGGGTGGATGGTCCTCGTCATCTTGATCCAGGATGAGGGGCACAGCTCTTTCAACTGCCATGTTGTGCAGCATGCAGCAGACCATGAAGATCTTGCAGACCTTCGCCGGGGCATATGGGAGTGCGCCGCCGGTCTTGTGGAGGCACCGGAATCGGCTCTTCAGCATGCCAAACGTCCTCTCTATCACTCGCCTTGTCCGGCCATGGGCGGTGTTGTAGCGGAGCTGGGCCGGCGTGATGGGGTTGCGGAGAGGTGTCAGCAGCCAAGGCATGTTGGGATAGCCAGCGTCCCCTAAATGGAAAGCACATGGATATCGTTAGAACTGGCGAAGCGGTAGTGCTGCTCGGCCAAACAGAATACAGGACAGACAGACTGTACCCACCAACAACACATGCACGTTCGTTGCGCAGCTGCATCATCATATCAGGCATCCCGCTACGCCTCATGATGTAGGCATCGTGTGCTGATCCTGGAAAACGAGCACAGACATGTGAAATCACCATGTTGGACAGACACACCACAAGGGCATTGATGGAGTGGTAGTGCTTCCGATTGCGGTACGCCACCTCCCGTGCGTGTGGTGGTACCAAACCTACATGTGTCCCATCTATGGACCCAATGACATGGGGCATCCCTCCCAGGGCATAGAAACCACGCTTGACCTCAGTCATCTGTTCAGGGGTTGGGAACTTGATGAAGTCATCCAGGTGAATCAACATGGCCTCCAAGAAATCATGCAGCACACCGCTGAACATGCTCTGGGACATGCCACCAACATGAGCTATGGTATATTGGAAGGTACCCTTGGCAAGGAAATGTAGGGCAGCCATTACCTTCAGCTGGGGTGTCAGTGCCGTAGGATACCTGTGCTGCGGTTGCAGGTGTGGTGCCAGTCTCGCCGTCAGCTCCAGAATCAACGGTTGGGTGAAGCGGTAGAGCCGGATCCTGTCATTCTCCTGCATGGTGGCCAAGTCTGGAATTCTTCGGGCAACAGGAGGCGCTCTGCAGTAGTTTGGAAGTGACAAGGAAGACTGAGTGCACTACGAGAACAACTCATGTCTACTGAGCACATGTAAATCTGCCAATACACACATGCCACATAGGGAGTCAGGCATGTGCTACATGCCCAGGACACGTATGGATGCAAGGTGACACTCCTTCCAAGACCCAGCTACACACGGTGATTGAGAACCTCCCCATGCCACGCCATGGGAATAGCTGTGTCCCAGTGCAAGTGCACTGCCCGACGCAAGACAGGAGTGACATACACCCACACATCAGCAGAAGTGTGATGCTGATTGCAGAGACTGGCAGCGGAACACCTGAGCCACAGGTCACATGACATTACACTAGTCCAGCCCACACACCTTGCCATGAAGGTGCACATGTCATGACTCCCCACACATTCCTTGTGAGTTTGCTGACATGGCCTTGTCACGCTACTCCGTGTCCCTTGCATACATGTGCACCTCACATCCGGTAACACATGTGGCATGGTGTTGGGAACAGTGTGCAATGACAATCTACACACAGCCACATGTTGGTTGCTGCAACGGCTGCAGCTTTTGAGGGTGCAACAACATCAACCCGATGTAAATCCCCGACACATATATGGCATAGTCACATTGTGCACTGTGGGTAGTGATGAGTCATGTGTCATGACCCCTGTACCGGGCATCATGGGACACTTCCGTGTGTTGGTGTCCGTGCCATGCCAGTGACGCTCACCCCAAGTGCGCAGTCCCACATGCACACATGTCAAAGGAGTCAAGGGCATGCCTGGCACACATTGCACCCTCACACAGTACACATGTACACATCTCATCATACATCTGGTGCCTTCTCCACTCAGGAGGCATGTTCCACATCACAGCCTGTGACACCTGTGCCCAACACATGTGGTAATGCACAGACGATGCCTTGGTGTCCATTCCTGGACAAGTATGTCCATCCATGGACAAGTATGTCCGCCCTATTCCGACATGTGTGTCGCCTATCACCACAGTGATGTGTAAAATCCGCCGTACTGCTGCTGAGAGGGCCTGTGCATGTTCCCAAATCACTGTGGGAGTGCTGCCGTATGTGTACCCATCGTGATGGCGAGCGTAGATGCGAGTGTACGGTCCGTACCACTACGGGAACGCATACGCGTGCAGACCCATAGTGATAGTGAGCGTAGATGCGAGTGTACGGTCCGTACCACTACGGGTACGCATACGCGTGCAGACCAAAAGTGATGGAGAGCGTAGGCATGCATGTACGGGCCGTTGCCATGCATTTGGGGTGCCCTAGGGCCCCCACACGCACCGTACCTGTGTGTGATGCTCCAAATTACATGGGGGACAAGTATTAAGGCCTACATGCATGCTGGTTGTCATGGAGACCAAGTTCAAAATTGGAAATTGTTCTGGAAGGTGCACAGCAGAAGTCAGTTGGGATTTGTCTACTTTGTTGCAATGTGTTTGTGGGGCTGACATCATGCAGGAGAATGAAACCGATAGAGAACCCACAGACTGCTAGGTTTGAAGGGATTGGTGGAAACATAGGATGCAAATGTGAGTGACCAATCTCTCTGTACTCCTGTGCATGAGACTGGGCAGAAGGGCACATATAAGGCAGCCAGGTCCCATGAGGGAGCACTTGCCTGCACATCTTTGCATTCGTCGACCCAGCTGCTGCTACTGATTCCCTGGAACCATGTCAAGGGCTGTGGAGAGGACACAGCCATTCACCCTGGAGGAGAACATGGCTCTGCTGGATGTGATCCTCCCACAGTACTCCATGCTGTATGGGCGACCAGGTTATCAGGTGAGTGCATAGGCCACTGCCACAGACTGTCCCTATGTGGTGACTGTGACTTCTGCCATTGCGTCCAGGTGTAACACACATGCCATGTACTGTCGGGGGGGTCCCAGGGGGGGGGGTGCCTGATGTCTCCCAGCAGTGCCCTGAGACAGGAGGGGTGGGGGCCTATCACTCACAGCAGTGCCCTGAGACAGGAGGGGTGTGTGCAGAGTCCTCCCAGCAGTGCCCTGAGACAGGAGGGGTGGGTGCAGAGTCCTCCCAGCAGTGCCCTGAGACAGGAGGGGTGGGTGTGGAGTCCTCACAGCAGTGCCCTGAGACAGGAGGGGTGGGTGTGGAGTCCTCACAGCAGTGCCCTGAGACAGGAGGGGTGGGGGCCTATCACTCACAGCAGTGCCCTGAGACAGGAGGGGTGTGTGCAGAGTCCTCCCAGCAGTGCCCTGAGACAGAAGGGGTGGGTGCAGAGTCCTCCCAGCAGTGCCCTGAGACAGGAGGGGTGGGTGTGGAGTCCTCACAGCAGTGCCCTGAGCCAGGAGGGGTGGGTGTGATGCACATTGTGAGCCTAGATCATTGATTGTGACATTGCCATCATTCCACCTGTGTACCCACTGTGGCACGTACTGCTTTTTCCCTCACCAGGGGATGATGTCCCTATGACAAAGGTGCAATGCGTTGGCTGCATGACATGCCTTGTTGTTACCAGCTAATTTGTACCCATATGTCTCTCTGTGACATGTGGCTGGTGTATTGATGTGGTGTCACTTGTTCCTCCTCACAGGTAGGCGCCACTGCCAAGGAGCAGATCTGGCTGACCGCCGTCAGTGCCGTGAGGGGTGTGGATGGTCGGAGGCGGCGCCTGGCCCAGGTGAGGAAACGCTGGCAGGATATCCGGTGCTGGACGCGGAGGATTGCACGGCTCCTGCTGGGGGACTCACCTGAGAGCCACAAGAACCGCGGCCGCCGCCGTCTGAGCCACCTCCACAGGCGTGTGCTGCCGGTGGTCTTTCCAGACCTGGAGAGGCGCTTACAGGCGATGCAGCAGCCGGAAGGGGGTAGGTACATGTGTGTTTGTTGTGTGTCACCGGCATTTGTAAGGGCACAGTAGCATGAATCCACTGGCAGGGTTTAAAGGTGCTGTGCAGATCCTGTTTGGCCCAGTATAGCGCTGTGCCCCTGCCACCCTTCCCCTCCTTGCAATGTGTTCCCTGGTCTGTGTGTAGTCACTCCTTCCCAGGGTAATGTAGGCTGGCGCTTTGTCCACGGGAACAATGTCTGTAGCATCATGTGTGGGGGTGGTGTGTAACAGGTTGTGGGACCTTGCCTGTGCACTGTCAAGTTCACTGCATGTGGGTTCCATGTCAGTTGGCACTGATGCTGACTCCAGACATGGGAGTTGGTCTCTCATGTGTCATGCCTTACAGCGCGCATGTCCTATGTAGTGGCCTGTGACATGATGTGCATGACTGTGCGATACACATAGTGCAGGGATGGTGACGTGTGTTGCTGTCATTACCATTCAGTAGCATGTAGTTGCGTGCCCACTACTGTCCCCTGGGGCACCTTTTCCTCAGTGGTGTATGTGTCATCATGAACGTGGCCACTGTCAGTGTCTACAGCGTAAGTTGTGCTCTGTGCCATTGTCCCCTGTCACCATGTATATAGACGTGCTAATTTGTACAGGTGTCCACTGTGCAGCCTGACCTGATTGTCCTTCTTCATACTCACAGTTGCCAGTGCCTGTGTGTCTTGTTATACTCATCTGAGGATGGGCACTGGTACCTCATTATTTGTACAGGCGCACCTTGGCTGTTTGGCGTCCAATCTTGCTTTTTGCCTGCCCCTGTGTGTATCACCCAGACCATGAGATGTTGGTGCCACCTGTGTCTCCACAATTTGCCTCGTGTAGGGTCTTGTTGGGGCGGGCAATGCCTATGTGTTAAATCCTGATTACCACTTGCTGGGTCTGGGCAGTGTGTGATGTGCCTGGACACACACGCAATGTGCAGTGACCGAGTCATGTTGTGCATGTTTTCAGCATTACCTATGCAGCATGTGTCTCAAGTTCATGGATATGGTCCCTGGTCATCGGTATTTTCGCAAACGCTGTGTGGTGCAGATGCAGTGCTGGATTGTCCCCAGGACCTGGGTGCTATGTCAGACTCCTTTTCCTGTGTTTCGCTATTGTCTCATGCTCTCCATGGTATTTCAGTGGCATGGTGGCTCAACCAACTGTGTGTTGCATGCCCTACATCGGTACCCTGTTCAGTAGATGTTAGGGATCTTCCTTTTCAGGCCATGCAATGTTACCTATGTAGATTGGACTCATGTGACAGATGTGTACAGGTGTCTGAATAATTTCTGTCTCTCCACCCTGCCCACAGCATCGTCGGGGGACACAGAGGGAGACATGGACACAGACCAGGCGGAGGGACCGAGCACCAGTGCCAGCCGTGACATCGGGGCTGGCACATCGAGTGGGACAGAGGCGGAGGAGAGTGTGGCCGAGGACCTGTCGACTGGCACATCAGACTACGAAGCTGACAGGTCCGGGGACGATGTCTCCGAGTGGGCGGAGGCTGCACCAGCAGCTGACAGCGGAACAACACCTCGCACCGCCCCCTCAGTTTCCACCAGCCGCCTCCCACTTGCTCGTGTCCCTTCCCAGCGTGCCCGGTCACAGCATGTCTCCTTCCTGCCAGGCACCGCGCCCCCTGCCCCTGTCTCCACTGCTGCCGCCAATGCAGAGTCTGTGGACATCCAGCGGCAACTGCAGGTTGGTCAGGCTGCGATCCTTAATGTCCTCCATGCCCACGGCAAAACCCTCACCAACATCGAGGCTTTCTTGGAGGGCATTCATTCATCGCAGGCTGACCAACGCAACTTGCTGAGGTCCATCGACTCCACACTGACTGCAGCAGTGGGTCTCCTGCAGCGCGACCTCCCCCCACCTACCCCTGCCCCATCCACACTTCCCACTCCCATGCCTGTCACACGTACACCCAGACGTCGGCATGCACCCACATCAACGGACACGGGCACCACACCAGCAGGGAAGGTCCACCGCACTCCTCCTGACACGCACACACAGGGTGAGGTAGGCACACCCACTGGGTCGGGGGGCAAACGTGTGACACGCAGCCATAGTGGGAGTCCGCATTCCACCCAGTCCACTCCCTCCAAATCCCCTCCCCTCAGCTCTCCTGGCCACATCTCCCCCAAGGACTCCTTCATGGCCGCTCTGTCCCTGAGCCCCACAGTTACACCACCACGCAAGCGGTCACGGAGGTCCCCGGTCAGGGTGGTTGAGTCTCCCCCCCTGTCTCCACCCTCCCCCGGTGGCGCTGCGACCCATCCCTCTGACCCCCCCCCCTCCTTGGGGCCTGAGGTCCCTTCGGGTGCAGGGGACTCCCTGGATGACCTTGCAAAGGTGTGTAGTGCCATCCTGGCCTCCGCCTTTGGCACTGACCCACCCCCTGTGGTGGACTCCTCCATCCCTGCACCCACAACGCCGCCCCTTTGCCCTGATGTCCCTGCGGTGCCTGTTGCTCCCCCCCCCCCTGATGCCCTCACCAGTGTGGAAGACGATGCCATTTGACTGTGCAGGCAAGGTAGGGGACACGCATCCCACTGTGTCCCCCATCCAGCTGAGAATCATTGACTGCCCTATGGGCTTTGTGAAGATTGAACTGCCTGCGATCCACGGACATTGTGCTCCTGCAGAATAAAGCTTAATTTTGTTTTCATTATCACACTACTGCTATGCTGGTATTGGTGTTGGTGGGGCTGCTACATGGTTTTGGGTGGTGTGTAAGGGTTTGGGTGTGTGGGATATGTAGTAGTGTACTGCTCATTGGTGGGACCCTGTGATCTGTGTGCCATCACAAGGTGTTGGCTAACTTTCTTTGTTCATGTAGGCAGTTACTGCATGGTGCACTTGTCCAAGGGTGTATTCCTTCCTCTGTGTACCCAGCTTTCTTCCCTGCAGGGTGTTCCCAATGTTTAGCGCAGAGCTGTGTCTACATGAGCTGTGTGTGTGACGGAGCCCTTCTACTTTGGCCATGCATGCAGGGCCATGTCTCCACCTGCGACAATCGTGGCATCCTTGGTGATCACTGTACTTGTGTGTGGAGTCTGTTGACATGAGTTCATGGGGACATGTTCCCTTGTAGCCAGTATGCATGTGGATAATTCTGGCCTCACACACATGTGTTACACCCCTCCAGTCTCAGGGCACTGCTGGGAGGACTCTGCACCCACCCCTCCTGTCTCAGGGCACTGCTGGGAGGACTCCACACCCACCCCTCCTGTGTCAGGGCACTGCTGGGAGGACTCTGCACCCACCCCTCCTGTGTCAGGGCACTGCTGGGAGGACTCTGCACCCACCCCTCCTGTGTCAGGGCACTGCTGGGAGGACTCTGCACCCACCCCTCCTGTGTCAGGGCACTGCTGGGAGGACTCTGCACCCACCCCTCCTGTGTCAGGGCACTGCTGGGAGGACTCCACACCCACCCCTCCTGTCTCAGGGCACTGCTGGGAGGACTCTGCACCCACCCCTCCTGTGTCAGGGCACTGCTGGGAGGACTCTGCACCCACCCCTCCTGTGTCAGGGCACTGCTGGGAGGACTCTGCACCCACCCCTCCTGTGTCAGGGCACTGCTGGGAGGACTCTGCACCCACCCCTCCTGTGTCAGGGCACTGCTGGGAGGACTCTGCACCCACCCCTCCTGTGTCAGGGCACTGCTGGGAGGACTCTGCACCCACCCCTCCTGTGTCAGGGCACTGCTGGGAGGACTCCACACCCACCCCTCCTGTCTCAGGGCACTGCTGGGAGGACTCCACACCCACCCCTCCTGTGTCAGGGCACTGCTGGGAGGACTCTGCACCCACCCCTCCTGTGTCAGGGCACTGCTGGGAGGACTCCACACCCACCCCTCCTGTCTCAGGGCACTGCTGGGAGGACTCCACACCCACCCCTCCTGTGTCTGGGCACTGCTGGGAGGACTCTGCACCCACCCCTCCTGTGTCAGGGCACTGCTGGGAGGACTCTGCACACACCCCTCCTGTGTCAGGGCACTGCTGGGAGGACTCTGCACCCACCCCTCCTGTGTCAGGGCACTGCTGGGAGGACTCTGCACCCACCCCTCCTGTGTCAGGGCACTGCTGGGAGGACTCTGCACCCACCCCTCCTGTGTCAGGGCACTGCTGGGAGGACTCCACACCCACCCCTCCTGTCTCTGGGCACTGCTGGGAGTGATGGGCACCCACCCCTCCTGTCTCAGGGCACTGCTGGGAGGACTCCACACCCACCACTCCTGTCTCAGGGCACTGCTGGGTGGACTCTGCACACACACCTCCGATTTCTGGATATGTGCGCTTGGCACATACACGGTGGGGTTACGCACACTGCATTAGAGGTGAGGGTACGAGTCTACTGACACTGGTGTGGTGGGGGTACGCTCCGTACGTCCGCGGGTGTGGGTACGGGTCGTACTTACACTGTTGGGCAGGGGGGTACGCTCCTTGCATTCGCCGGTGGGGGTACGGGTCGTACTTACACTGTTGGGCAGGGGGGTACGCTCCTTGCATTCGCGGGTGGGGGTACGGGTCGTACTTACACTGTTGGGCTGGGGGTACGCTCCGTACGTCCGCGGGTGGGGGTACGGGTCGTACTTACACTGTTGGGCTGGGGGTACGCTCCGTACGTCCGCGGGTGGGGGTACGGGTCGTACTTACACTGTTGGGCTGGGGGTACGCTCCGTACGTCCGCGGGTGTGGGTACGGGTCGTACTTACACTGTTGGGCAGGGGGGTACGCTCCTTGCATTCGCGGGTGGGGGTACGGGTCGTACTTACACTGTTGGGGTGGGGGGTACGCTCCTTGCATTCGCGGGTGGGGGTACGGGTCGTACTTACACTGTTGGGGTGGGGGGTACGCTCCTTGCATTCGTCGGTGGGGGTACGGGTCATACTTACACTGTTGGGCAGGGGGGTACGCTCCTTGCATTCGCGGGTGGGGGTACGGGTCGTACTTACACTGTTGGGCTGGGGGTACGCTCCGTACGTCCGCGGGTGGGGGTACGGGTCGTACTTACACTGTTGGGCTGGGGGTACGCTCCGTACGTCCGCGGGTGGGGGTACGGGTCGTACTTACACTGTTGGGCTGGGGGTACGCTCCGTACGTCCGCGGGTGTGGGTACGGGTCGTACTTACACTGTTGGGCAGGGGGGTACGCTCCTTGCATTCGCGGGTGGGGGTACGGGTCGTACTTACACTGTTGGGCTGGGGGGTACGCTCCTTGCATTCGTGGGTGGGGGTTCGAGTCGTACTTACACTGTTGGCATGGGGGGTACGCTCCATGCATTCGTGGGTGGGGGTACGGGTCGTACTTACACTGTTGGGCAGGGGGGTACGCTCCTTGCATACGCGGGTGGGGGTACGGGTCGTACTTTCACTGTTGGGGTGGGGGGTACGCTCCTTGCATACGGGGTGGGGGTAGGGTCCGTACATATCCGTCCCCACGCTATGTGATGTTTGTGCGGCCCGTACCCAGGCCTTTGCCACGTGGGTGCGATCCGTCCCGCCATTGTTGGGGTGACGTGTGTGGGCGTGGTCCGACTCGTACCCACGCTCTTCAGGCGTGGGTACGGGACGTACCTGTCTGGTTGTGTTGCCGGTTCGCGTGGTGACGGACTTCCGTTGTGGCGGTCGCTGGATTATCAGGACACGCCCCCACCCCCTCGTGGTGACCAGGGCATGGGAGTCAGGTATGTCCAGGCCATGTGTAGTGTGTCACTCATGTGGTTGTTTTGTGGCCTGCCCTGGTAGTGCCACCCCCACCCCACCCCACTTTCCCCCCTCCCTTAGTTATTCTGACCTTCTGCGGCGTCTGCGTCGTAACCTGTAGAGGAGGTGGACTGCTATGAGGGCAGGGATGACTCGTAGGTTCGGGTCCATGTCTGTCCGTCACGTACTGGTCCTCCTTGTTCGCGTCGTCGTCTGTCCGTCGCGTACTGGTGGTCCTTGTTCGCGTCGTCCTGATTTCCCGGCAGTTTTTGGCTGCCGCAAAATATTCACCGTGCGGGGTGACGTCGGTGCGAATCGTGATTCCTGGGTCGTGAATGGCTGGCTGCGTGCGTCCCGACGTCAGGTCGGCGCTTTCCCGGATCGCATTGGTAGGTGTTTTTTGTTCGGTCGGTCTTTTTTACGATTCGTACGGTAATGGTGTACCCGTGCGAATCGTAATTCCATGTTTGTATATTTTGACGACCGGGTACGCGTCGGACGGAGAATATGCTCCGTCCGACGGTTCGTACCCGGTTTTTACCGGATTGTGATCGGCACCACAATATTCTCTTTACAGCGCTATAATCATCTAGTTACTAGTCACACACTTATGGAATGGCCTAATTACCAATACAAGTACAGCTACAATATTCTGTAGACTATCCATGCAGATCTCTAACTACCTATATACTATTAATACAGTCCTCTAAATACGATGTTATTACCCATGCAGTGTAGGACTCCTCCTGTGAGTCCGATACACTTCTCCGATCACCCATCCAGGCAATACGTAAGCACTTATAAATTCGCCATGCACTCTGTTTCTAGTCATGTACTGATGGAATGGACTAGTTACTTACACAAGTATCCGCTATTATTATTAATAGTAGCTTTCAGTGAGGATATAGTTAGAAATTAGCATTTAAAAAACCTTTGAAATTCACTGAAAAAACCATAGGTTTCAGGGATGTATAGTTACAAATTAGCATTTAAAAAACCTTTGAAATTCACTGAAAAAACCATAGGTTTCCGGGACGTTATAGTTAGTTGGACATTTCACTCATACAAAACCATAGAAATTCCACCGTTATAGTTAGTTGAGCTAACTATAACTCGTGCCCCCGCAATGCACTGCTGATGACGTCACATATTACATAATTCACACCATGGTCAGTGACATCACTGATGACATCACTGATGTGTTGGATACCGGAGGGGTAAAACTTAATATTCCCACTCCAGTGAGTGCAACAGTAGGGAAAGTGTTGAATAACCAATGGGTAAAAATTACACTTCTCACTCCAGTTTGTTCAACAGTAGGGAAACTGTTGGGAAAAACAAAAAATAAAACATATAAAAAAAGTTTTAAATATTACAAAAGATTGAAACAGATTTGAATGTTAAAAAGATCTAACAAATGCCTAGAAAGATTATTTAAAAAAAAATCTAAAATAATGTAAAAACAAAAATTATTTTTTAATTGAAACTTTTTATAAACAAAAACATTATTTATTACAATATTTTTATTTCCTACCCTATAACACCCCACAATTCACAACCCACATTTTTTTAATTTACCTCCATAATTAACATAATAAATAATCAATTAAACAAATGTTATTGATTTAAAAAAAAGTTTAAACAAATAAAAATGTATTTACTACCCAAATGTTGCCCCTATAAGAACCAACCACACACAAATTAACAATAAACATTTACCATAAATATTTATCAATTGATAAATTAATATTATTAATCAACTAATTATTAATTATTTGAACACACATTTCTTTCCACCCTCTCCCCGAATAAACACCACAACACACACATAAAATTCATTACACAATTTCCATAACTAATTTTACATTAATAAATTAATATCAATTAACAACTTATTAATTAATGTAAAATAATTTACTTCCCATACTTTACCACTATAAACCCCACAACTTACATGAAAAATTAATTACACAATTGCCATATTTTAATTTTAATTCATTAATTAGCATTAATTAACAAACAATTATGAATTAATCATAAATAAATTATATCCCACCCTATTCTCATATAAACCCCACCACACACTCCTAAAATAATGACACAATTAATTACAAATCAATTCATTAATAATAATTATCAACCGATTAATACAGTTTAATAATAAAATAACTCCCATAATTAATACTAAAAAAAGAATACACAAATATTTTAAAAAAAAATTAATTATATTTTTTAGAATTACATTTCTTCCCACCCTATTCCCCTATAAACCCACAACCCGCTCCTAAAAAAATGACACAATCAATATAATTGCCAGTTAATTAATTAATAATCAACAACCAATTAATTAAGAATTAATAATAAATTAAACCCCACAATTATCACTATAAAATATAAATTAAATAAATAGTAATACATAAAAAATCATAATTAATTTATTATAATTAAATCACTTCCCACCCTATTCCCCTATAAACCCACAACCCTCTCCTAAAAAAAGACAAATTTAACATAATTGCCAATTAATTAATTAGTATGAATAAACAGCCAATTAATTAATGATTATTAATTAATTAACTCCCACAATTAACACTATAAAATCTAAATTAAATAAATACTTCTACATAGAAATTAATCATTAATTTATTATAATTAAATTGCTTCCCACCCTATTCCCCTATAAACCCACAACCTGCTACAGAACTTAAAAAGCAAAATTTAATTAAGATAAAAATGAATAACTACTAAAAGTTTAACACATATATTAAAAAACAAAATTAATTCTTACACAAAAAAATAAATCACATACTTTTAAAATACATACTAAAATACATGACACTGATTAAAACATCGATATTTTAAACAACTGTATTTTTGCAAACGATATTACCAACTTCGATTTTTCTAAAAACGATATTTCTTACCTGCAAGTCGATATTCTTGACGACGATATTCTTCCTGTTGATATTTCTGTATCACGATATTTAAAACTCGATAGTTGTGTATGTCGACATTTTAAACTCGATATTCTGTCTGTGCACTATTAAGACTGAAGTGGAGGCTGGTGCTAATGCAATCTCAAAATCAATGGGCCCATTAGGATGGCGGGCAGATTGCGTTGTCGCATACATTCTGCTTTGTATGTGATACTATCCAAAATCACGATAGCACCCCCCTTTTTTTGGATAGTATCACATACAAAGCAGAATGTATGCGACAACTCAACAACAGAGATGCCTATAGACCGCTTAAATTGGATCCAACCAAACGCCTTTCCTGCGAGATTAAAGGGATGGTTGATGAAGCCAAAGACAATGGATGGATCACTGATCATGAGGCTGCTTTTTTAGTGGTATCACATGCTGTTATACCCTATTTTTATGTACTTCCAAAAGTACATAAAGGACAATCACCACCTCCAGGGAGACCAATCATCTCTGGGATAGGTTCCTTGTTGGAACCTCTATCAACTTTCGTTGATTTCTTTTTGCAACCATTGGTCCTAGAGATGCCTACATATCTTCAAGACACAAAACATCTATTGCGCCTCCTGGATGACATTCCCTTTGATCCTGAACAAGATTTCCTGGTTTCATTTGATGTGGAGGCGTTATACACCTCCATACCACAAGATGAAACGCTTGCAACAGTTGAGATGCTGCTACAATCAAAATCTAGTGATAGCATCACCCCTGTACACTTCATTATGATGTGTGCACGAATGGCCATGAAGGAAAATTTCTTCAGATTTGAGAAAGACTTGTTCTTACAAATATCGGGAACATCTATGGGCAGCATTTTCGCGCCCAGTCTAGCGAATTTGTATGTGCATATGTTCGAGCAGTCTATAATATTCAGAGAAGACAATCCCTTCAGGAGCCATATAAGCATCTGGAAATGATACATCGATGATGTATTTGTAGTATGGAAGGGATCATCTGACAGCATCATGGCTTTCCATACATGGATGAACACACAGAACAACTTCCTGAGATTCACAGTTGAACTTTCGAATACAAGTTTACAATTTTTAGATATTCGAATTTTCCCAGAGAATGGAGGGTTGGGTACTGAGTTATATCGCAAACCTACAGCCCGTAATTCATTATTATCTTTTGAGAGTTTCCATCCCAAATCCCTCAGGGAGAATCTTCCTTTTGGACAGTTTTTAAGAATAAGGAGGAACTGTTCATCCATTGCCAAATACAATGAGCATGCGAAACATCTCAGCACTCAACTGAAGGAGCGTAATTACCCCAAGAAAGTGATACATATGTCTCGAAAAAGAGCAGCAAACAACAATCGGGCAGCTCTGATTGATTTGCCCAGCCCCAAAGAACCTTCTGATAGACTCACCTGTGTGAACACTTACAATACTTACTCTAACAAAATCAAGAGCAGTATCCTCAAACACTGGAAAATCCTGAACATTGGTACTGAGGCCTCAGAACCTCCACTTTTTGCTTTTAAAAGGAGTGCCAACATTAAAGACCACATTGTACACACCAGACCGAGAATCTTGCACAATACAAGTGAACAACAGCCATTATGGGGTTTACCACCGGTGAAAGGACATTACCCATGCGGTTCATGTGCGGCTTGTCCACAGACTTCACACATGACACAAGTGGATATTGGCACCGGTAGACCTTGGCTGTTACAAAAACACACTAATTGTAATAGCGACAATGTAATTTATCTCATCACGTGCCCCTGTTCCATGCAGTATGTGGGCATGACTACACGCAAGGTCAAAACCAGAATCCTTGAACACAAGAGCACCATTCGGTGCAAGAGGAGGGCTACTAAAATGACAAACCACTTCCTGGATTTTAATCATCAGGCAGATGATTTGTCGTGGACCATTTTGGAGCAGCCTCTCATTCCCCAGCATATCACAGATATTTCAAAATTTCTCTTCAGAAGAGAACAGCGGTGGGTGTTCCGCTTAAAAAGTGACAACATAGGTTTGAACGAGGATATTCCTTGGTTGTCTCTATGACCTTATACCATCTATGAGAATTACCTTTAGCAATTCCAACAAATAATTTGATATTATAACGTTCCCACAGTAAATACGTAAAACAACTGGGTATATCTAGATCCTTCCTGAGATTATACTGTGGAGCGATTGTTTGTTTACTTGTAGAGTCAACTTTGGCACTATTATTTACTGAATCCTGTACTTGTGGTGAAATACGACACATGCCTTCTCAGCGTTTTTTACACATTTTTGTGTCAAATGGGTTTTGTATTTTGCTAATACTGGGCCTTCATTAATTATGCACAAATCGATGTGCTTAAACATTCAGCAATTTGGTTGTGCCCATTGACTAATAAAGCTTGTGTTCCGGTTTGTATCGTCTTCTGAAAAAACTATATGTTCTCGTTGCTAGGCTACAGATAAACAATCATTGCTGTCTCTGGTCGGGCTTCGCTAACAAAACTCCATGATATAAATGCATCCTAGTGCGCATGCGCGCTTTGCCGTACACTGCTTTATTAAGTCACTAGCGTCCTGCCAGAGACAGGCATTACAGCAATACGACTATGGGGTCCTTATATCCCTTCACGAATGCAGGCAGTCAGGATAGACACCTATGGGGTCCTTATGTCCCTTCACGAATGCAGGCAGTCAGGATAGACACCTATGGGGTCCTTATTTCTCCATTCGGAGCCATCAGTGTTTGGGTATTTATTCTCACTTTTCCCACCCCGTCGATTCCTCCGGTTGCAATCTCTGTACATCGACGGAGTACCGACGGAGAGGTGAGTGTGTTGATATGCATTTTAGTGAGTTTCTGCTTGATGATTCGGTTTAAGTTATTGATAATTGTTGCTGTGTTTGGTCATGGTGTAGTCTTTCGGTGTATAGATTCTTGGCTTGAACATGAGTTCGTAATTTTCAGACACTTGACTTCCCTCGTCCTTGACCACTTTTGTAAAATCTTAACAAGTGGTTTATGTACATACACTTCCAGGATATAAGGGGAGTGACATCGTTATAACACTCTATGTCGTTTTGAGTCCGTTTTAGTCTGTTGGACATTACTGATATTCTTCACTTTTTATGGCACTATTGAGCAAGTAAACTATACTGATTAGGTTACACTTGCTTATTTTCACAGAGCGGGGCTCCCTTCCCTGAGTTGTAACCAGGTTGAGGTGGGCTCACTTGTCCCACAGATTGGGTGAGTCTTTTTACTAGAGCTTTCTAACAGTTTGGACATAAGTACTATGTTTGAGCCACATATACCAGTGTTTCAGACTTGACTGTTAACTAATGAGTTTTGGAGATTTACTTTTTCTATATGTGTCTTCTTATTTTCAGACAAGTTCCAGCGAGATTGTATCCGCTAAAGCATTAACTGGTTTGGTCTTTTTTTCAAACTTTATTTGCACGTGTGTAACACTTTCTAGCAGCAGCTATGTTTTTTGGTCCTGATGAAAGCCACACATACTTTTGAGATGGTCATTGGCTGAAACATGTTGACCCCTGTCATCTAGCAGTTTTCAATAGTAACTGCTTTGCACTGTTTTTTATCTCTGGCAGGGCTAATGAGTCAATAAAAATCATTTTTTCAATAGCGCTAGCCAGTTTTAGCTCACACTTCACACACTTTTGAATTTCTTTGCGCTGCGCCCTCTTCTCACATTAGTGCTCATCTTTGGGATTTGAGTATCCTAAAATCTTAAACAAAAACATCCCTGAGCTCCCACTTCTCAGTGCGGTGGTTGTAGCCCTCAGTGGGACTAGGTTTTCCCACTGAGAGGAGAAAGCCTAAATGATGAAGCATGTCACCTTCGGGTGAGTGAGGGCATTCATCCTTAAAGGGATTCCTTTCCTTTCTGATTTGTTCACTGTCATTTTAGACACAGCTTGACTATAGTATCTCTCCTTTCATGCTCTAGTTCTAAAGTTGCTCAGACCCGAGAGTTTATGTTTGTGTGTTGCATATTACGTATTAGGGGAATGAAACTTCTCGCAGGTCTTTAAATCTGTTCCCTTGGACCCCCCTTATCCATTTTGTGTGTTATACATGCATTGGGAACATCCCTCACACGTCAGGGTTGTGTTGGGAAGGTGCTTTGCTTCGCACGTCAGGGTTGCATTGGCAGAGTACTCAATAATTAGTTTTGTGGTTGACGAGTGCATATATTTTATCTTTTACCTCACACGTCAAGGTTGCATAGGTAGTGCACTAGCTATTAAATTGTAATGTTGGGCGTACATTACATTTTTGTTCTCCCTCGCACATCAGTTATTGTACATTATTACATCCATACTGGAACATGTGCACGTTTTTCTTACATTTTTTTTTAAGCAGAGGGAGATAGGTGTGTTGTGATGTTCTTCAGGGTGTTCTGGGTAAGTGTTTTGAGTGCATTTTCCCTGAAACTTTTGCAATATGTTTTGTTTGCATCCTGCATGAAACATGTGCAGTTTTTAATGTGATCTTACATGTTTCAATAACATTCTATATGAAGAACACTATTATAATGCTATATGTTCTTATGTGATCTAGAGAGAAATCATTTATCTCTTATCATTTTATTTGATCTTGTCGATCTTAATATCCTAAAATGCTAATTGATTGATGTTGTGATCTAGGTATGTATTTACTTATCTAAAGTGATTTTCGTGATCTAATCGATTTTATTTCCTAGTGACGAAATGTGATATTGTTTCTTCAATTTGCTATTTGTTGTTTTAATTGTTTCTAAAGGAAGGAGATATGTTACATCCTATACTTACTTGTCCTGGCTGCTCAGCCTGCATGAGTGTGATGTCATGGAATGTTGGGTGTGTGTGCATGCTTTGAAGAAGTGGATCAGTTGGATTGAGTGGGGCTGAGCAGCAGGATGCTGCTCCCGGTGGGGCACCCTGTACCATCTTACTTGAACAATAAATCTACTTAACTACATCCCTGGCTCCTGGTTTACTTATGATGACAGCACGTTTCTTCAGTTACAAAAGTTCCCCACCAGGCTGTGTAATGCAGCCTGGTGGGGAACATGCAAAGAGTGCATGACTGCTTTGGGCCGGCCTAGCAGTCAAGCACACTTTGGAATGCAGCAACCACTCCTCCTCCCGGACGTCACGGGAGCCCAGCCCTGCCCAACCTGGCCAGAAAAACAAAATGATAAGAACAGAAATAACTTCTGTTATAGTTTTTTTTTTTTAGACTGATCCAAGAGCAGTGGTGCGATGCTTCTTCACCTTAGTGGAGGAGCCGCCACTGGCAGGGTCCTGCCTTGTGCTTCGATTCTTAGGGCTTCTCACTGTTTGTGCTTTTTAATTTCTCTTTCCTTTTTATTACCCCTGCTGCATCCTGGTGAGCACCCAAAGGGCTGTTCAAGCCACAAGGAATTATGGGAGAGTTCTTCAAGTGGGGAGGAGTTGGTGTTGAGGGGTGGGGACTAAGTGTAGCGCATAGAGTGAGAAAATAAAATAAAAAACTGTCCTCAGGAACTCTGATCATAGCGAGTTCTTTTCCAGGTTACTCCTTCAAATGGCATTAACATCACAGATAAGTCGTAGAATGGAGAAAGAGAAAAATACAATGTGAATCCTATCTTGGAATGCAAACCGGCTCGGTATAAAAAAAAGGCAAGAAAGAGTACTACAATAGCTGAGGGACTCACAGGCCCAGATTATAGTACTTCAGGAAACACAGTTGAACAAGACAGAGGGCCCAATTATTATGCAGAACGGAAAAGCATTCCATCCGCCATGGTTTCAGAACAAATTCCCCCGCATGACCCGCAGCATTTCCGTTGGTCAAATTACGATGCAATGTACGCAAAATCAGACCGCGTCAGCCGGATGTCACAAAACACCGTCCTCCACGGTCGGATAAGCTGCAAATCCTACTGCGACGGTTGGGGAAAATGTGACTGCTTGGCTAATTACGATGAGAATGCGGAGCTGGTGGACCAAGCACTGCGTCCGAGCGCCACACACGCACATAGGCCAAATGAATGGCAGACGGAACCAACTCCACAACAATGCTTGAAGTGTGCCTATACTCCCTGCTGCCCTCAATCACTACACACACACCACACTGATACACCCCAACGTGCTCTTGGTAAGGAATGCCATGCGCAGCATGGAAGAGACATCTGGAGACACTGTACCATATGCCTTCCAGATAACACCGGCCAACACCATCAACATGGACAGTAGGGGGACTGGAGCACACAACTACACCTCTCAACACAGTTCACCCCTTAGCATCCTGGTAAATGCAGTTCAGCTGAAATGCTTACTTGTGTCACCATTGAGGTGTGTCACCAAGGTTGGTGAGGTCAGTGCTGTGATTCTTTAGACACATGTGTGTCGCCTTCAGTAGAGGTAAGATACATTGTGTTCGGTGTCTGCTTCAGTCCCATGACAAGTAATCATTATCACTGAGCTGTATTTACCAGAATGCTAAGGGATGAACTGTGCTGGGAGGTGAAGCAATGTGCTCCCATCCCCCTAATAACATCAACATAGACATGACGGAAGTTGTCAGAGATCACATAGCACAGAACAATGAAATCCTCAGCAGTATGCCCTCAAGAGCCAGCATCACAACACATCCTGTCATGTGGACGATGGTGACATTGTCACATTCACACACTCAAGTACTGTTGCAGAGGGCTTTTCATGTGACGTGCGATTTGTGCATGTTGACCCACATAAACACCAGTCCCTTACAACATATCCACGCTAAATCTATTTTACAACCAAAGTTATCTTCTCCTGAATGAGCACAACTGCTGATTTTACAGGGCAGGCTTCACGTACATAGGAACTGTTGCACAACGTGTTCCTTGCTGTAGCAATGTTCTCCTTACTCCCCAATATGTGATTGTGGGTATTCATCTGTGGCCTCACATTCCCACAGCGAAAGCATACTTCAATAAGTGTGCAGGCACAATGAGCTTCTGTTTAGACAAGTAGTCGCTCTCACATCAGCCCGGAGACCTTCGAATTCCAGGTGTCTTGACTGTCCCGCGCGATTCAGTAACTGCTGATCACGGCACTCCCACTTTTTTGCAGGGAACTGACACACAAATTATTGATAGCGTCTGATACTGAAGGCCTTTGCACACTTTTTTCAAACTTGTGGGCTCTGGCCTTGTCCCTTCATTTCATGCTATTTCTGGAGTACTACTGGGTGTCATTACTCCAATTTTCATACTGCATTTAGGGGTTTCAGATCATTACTTTGGCTGCACAGCTGAGCGCTGGTTCTGAGATTGCTCTCACGCCATGTCTGACCGCCCTGTGGTCCAGGCCAACTGTACCATGACCGCATGCAGCTTCCCTTTGGATGTGTCCTATTAGCTGTGCTATGCATCAATTATAGGCTAACCTGCCGCTACGCCTATTTCACCTGCGTGCAACCTGTGTTCTACTGTCACCAATGCCCCTTTTACTGGGCCATAGATGTCTGCCTTTCCAATACATCCCTTGCTGCCCTGGATCATGATCTGTGGGTGAGTCCTTGGTAGGTCCAGAACCAGGACTGCTTCTTGATACACATTTATGGGATGCCTTTCAATGTGTCAGACAGGTTGCCAGCTGCGCCTGTGCATTTGCCCAATGGCTCCTGTGCCATGCCTACATCGAACCTCTCCCAGGTTGCCATGGGATGCTCCTTTCAACCTCATGGTGCGAGGAGCAGATCTGTTCCTTCATACTGCTGGATTGGATGGCAGTCCTTTTTGCTGAAGCTGATTTGGATTGTCTTTTGGAACTGATTGCCTTTGAAGCTGCCTGTGCCTTCTTGGATTCGTAACTACTTAGCAGCAACAGGAACTGTTGGTGACTAATTCAATATTC
Source organism: Triturus cristatus (assembly GCF_964204655.1). Lineage (NCBI taxonomy): Eukaryota > Metazoa > Chordata > Amphibia > Caudata > Salamandridae > Triturus > Triturus cristatus. The sequence continues at coordinate 834,822,215 of NC_140594.1, forward strand.
TTTTGCCTTTTTCACGCCTCCTGGCAAGAATTGTCATTCAGCTCTCTGACTTTAGCCCTGTCTGCATTGACTTCGACTATGCTGACCTCTGCAGTCTGTTTCACTTGGTACCACAGACCTGAGCAAGGGGAGGCTGTCATCTGACCGTCGTGGACATTGTCGACTGGCATGAGCCCAGCTTCCATTATGCAGCTGTGGCGCACGACAATTGCATGGAATAGTTGTTTTGGAAGTACCTTAGCAGATGTCTGTTACATGAGAAGTGTCCGCAGAGCTTGTTTTCTGCACGGTCCAGGAGTACTGTCTGAACATTTTGTCCGTGGCCGGAGAACATTGTCCCTTGTCATTCTGTTCTGGTGTGGCCCTAGCATCCCGACTCAACAAAGTCTCACAGCTGCTAGAGGACACGGATGCCTTTTAGATGTCATGGGAAGGTGGGCTAGATGCCCCACACTTGGAGAGTGATCCATCCATTGATGACAGTGACACAGCACATGTGATGTACATTTCACCATGTATAGACTGGAATGGGGTCTGCTGACAAAGCACATAGACCAGGGACATCCCATATGACTCCTTCCTGCAAGGGGCGGGGGGGAGTTATGATTGTGGGTCTTTCTCCAGAGGGATTATTGATGTGACATCTTGCATCATGTTAAATGGATATGTCACTATGGTAACTGGTTTGGTACTCATGCATTCTCAACTTGCTGTGGCACATATGTTGCATGTCTTGACACTGTAGTAAAAACTGCACATTTCAAACCATTTCTTGTCTTCAACTTATCTACTTGTGTACAGGTGCTTGAATGCCTCTGAGTGAGTAGGAGAGCTAGTGAGGCAGTATAGCAATTGTGTCCTGTGCTTCGGGGTGCTTCAGGGTGCTCAGTCCCTGCATGCCCAAGTTCTCTAATCCTGCGCATATTCCTGTATGTGTACTAAATCTCAGCAACAATTCTCAAAGTTGTGAGACAACAGCAAGGCACACAGACACAGTCATAGTCGCTCATTGCTAACTTACACTCAACGGAAGTAGTTGGCAATGAACTGTTGACGCTGGTCAAGGCCTTCTTCCTCACCACTGTCATCGTCACTGGGCATGTGTGGTTTGGGAGCGGGGGGATGGTGCTGTTCATCGTCATCCAGAATCAGGGGGATCCTTTTGCGCATGGCCAGGTTGTGTAGCATGCAGCAGGCGACTACCATCTGGCATACCTTCCGTGGTGAGTACATAATTGCACCATCAGTCTTGTGCAGGCACCTAAATCTTGACTTCAGCAGTCCAAAAGTGTGCTCCACCACACAATGTGTCCTCCCATCTGCATCATTGTATTGAACTTCCCCCAGCGTTGTTAGATTCAGCAGTGGAGTCAGCAGCCAAGGACGATTGGGATACCCAGAGTCACCTAATTGTGAGACAAACAGGCAAACAGTGTAATCTGAATATGTGAGGAGAGTAGTATGTCAAACATACATCACAGTCATTGACACAGCCCACTCACCAACAAACCAGGCCAGCTCAGGGTGCAGATTGGCCATCAATTGGAGTATGGTGCTATTCCGCAAGATGTAGGAGTCATATGCCGGCCCAGGATACTTTGCACACATGTGTGAGATGATCTGATCCGCCTGGCATACCACTTGCACATTGATGGAGTGGTAGTGTTTGCAGTTCCTATAGATGTGTTCACTTGCCTGTGGTTGAACGAGGGCAATGTGGGTACCAACAATGGCTCCCACAACATTTGGAATGCCTCCCAGGTCATAGAACTTCCCCTTCATAGCTGCCAATTCATCCCTCCTCGGGAAGAGGACATGTTTGTCCTTGTAAAGCATCAATGCTGACAGGACGTCATGCAACACCATGCTAAACATGGGCTGTGACATCCCACCAGCGCTGACCACAGTGTACTGGAAAGACCCAGTAGCGAAGAAATACAGTGCAGCCATCACCGTCACTGTGGCAGACAATGCAGCTGGATTTATTCTTTTGGGCTTTAAATGGGGCTTCAACAGGACATATAGGTTTCGTAGTGTGCGGCAATTCAAATAGAATATCTGTATGATTTATATGTCCTCCATTGTCACCAAGTCGGGCCAGGTCAAAAGATGGGTGGTCTCCTCCTACATATGTCAGGGTACACAAGCATGAGATGAGTTATAGATGAGATTTGGTGGACAGCTTACCCAGAGACTCACACAACCACAACATTGACAGGACTCATGGTCACGTGAAATGTACCAGTGACCTGCTTTCAGATGTTGTGGTTCTTCACTCACTCGACATACTGACACTACAACATCCAAAGAAGTCGATGTGTATGGAATATAGTACACTGCTACATCAAGGATGAGCTACCCTGTGGTTAGATGGCACAGCACTTGTGTTTCCCAGCATCAGTGCTGAGTTGCATGTAGCTGCTGTCACTTCACGACCGGAAGCTTTAGTCCCCCTAAACATTACAGAATGAGGGCAGTGAGTGTCATCTGGACAACGCAACATAGATATACCACACAGGGGATAGACACGTGGACATTATGGGGTCAGACCTGCGTGAGTGTGTGGGGATTTTGTGTAACAGACATTGCAATGTTCACCTGAATGAGGCACAAATGCACATGGATTGTGTATGCATGCCCACATGGCTGCCAATGACCGGTGATATCGGTCAGAGCTATGCTTGTTTGTTCCACATGTGCACTCCTGTGACGTGTGCGAGAACATTTACAGGCAATGGCAGCTAAGCACACTGCATGCCACACCAGTACTTGTGTTGAAAGCGCTAGGGATTACAAGTATGTCTGATTTGCAGACAATGGACACCTATAACTGTCTGCCTATATCACTGGCCCTTCACAAGACGATCCCTGGCCAAGGGACGCCGGTCAGATGTCAAGGGATATGCAAGCGAAATTCACAGGTTGGATGTTTCATTGCACAACATTGGTACAGTGCGAGAGACCTTTGTCCTTTTTGACTCCTTCCCTCATTTCAGTCCATGCTGGACACGAGGCATGACAATGTATGTAATTTAACTCTCCTTTCTTGGACATACCATGTGTGTGAGGACTTGACTCAAAGGTCACACTCTCTCATACCTTCACAGTGTAGTGACCAGCTGGTCACTGTTATAGTTGTTCTGATGTACCAGCCTCTCCCAGAGGCCTGGCTTACCCCCCCCCACCCCAGGAGCCACCCAGCACAGGCGTCACTGGACATTTGATCCTGCCAACAAAAGGGGCCAGACGCACGTGCCCTGGGCCAGGTCTCCCATACAAGTACAGTGTCTGTGTGGTTAATTTATATGCATGGGGCCTCCTGCCCCACAACATTACACATGGGATGCACCAATTACTTTAGGCAAATGAGTTGTGATGTGTGATGCAATTTGCATGGCGACAATGCAAATGCAGAATGTGTTTGCATGCGCGGTAGCGATAACATGCATTGGCCCCAATTGAATGTTGCAGGATTGCGGTCGCAGCTTCCAGGCCACCACGGTGTGGCACACACTATGACACTATGCGAATGAGCCATCAGCCAATGTGAGCCTTTGGCGGTGTACTTTTTTTATATTGCGGTGTGCGCGCTCTGAAACTGCGGGGCTTGGCATTGGCCCCAATTGCCTTCAGGGGAACCGAGGGTCACTCATGAGAATTGGGTGGGCCTCGCACTTTGCATTTGTCAGGTTGCCACATTCATCGTGGTCACAACACGCTTTCTGGGTGTTGTAGTTGTTTAGGGGTTGCATGTGTGGAGATGATTGGTACATACCTCTGCTGTTGAGCGCAGGGGCGTCTTTTCTGCCGGAGGTGAAGCAGGTAGAGCAGCAGAAAATCCTGTACCGCAAAATCCATGGCGGCTCCAGTGGTTTAGATGGGTACTGTATCGGCTTATCCTCTCCCTTGTTGTGTTTCCGCCATGGTGGTTTTTACGCTGCGGTGGAAAGGGCTGTTTGCAACATCGTAATCTGGTTGGCGGACAGAACGTGTTTCCCCATGCCGGTCTTGCTCTATTTGCTCCGTCCGCCACCCTTGCTTACACAAAAAACGCGCGGAGCCTGAAAGACTGTGACGGACAGAAAATGGCCTCTGTTGGACCATTGTAAATTGGTGGTCGCAGTGACCGCACTTGGAGTGGGAAAATGAACGCTTTCCGCCACCGCCACCAGCATGGATGGGCTTCCCTCCGTCATCGTAATGAGCCCCAGAGTGCCTGGAGGTATTTAGTAAACAGGAGTGGGTTCAGAAGGTGGTATGTTCAGATCAAACTTGTCACACCAAAGGAGTGGGTATCCTGTTAGAAAAGCAAGTGGAGACCTCAATTAGCGAGTATAAGAGAGACAAGAGTGGCCAATGGATAAATGCGTATCTAAGGTTAGCTGTTAGCAATTATACTATAGTGGGGTATTCTGGTCCAAACGTTGAGGATAAGGAACCCCGCAAGAACATACGTTCAGAGCTATCAGAATGTTCCTATCCAATAGTAATGACAAGAGACTTCAATGCCTGATGGATAATACTCTAGATACGTCTGTTAATAGTAGGTCTAATTTATCCTCCAAAATGCAAACATACATTAGATACATGATGAGGCAGATGAGATTGTGTGAGATCTAGAGGCTAATGGCTGGTACAGAGTGGAATATACCTACAATAGAAATGTGCAGACACTCATCAAGAATAGATTATTTCCTTGTGGCTCAGGCAATAAGGGAGATGAAGATATCCAGGATATAAAACATTGCGCTGTACATCTGTCTGACCATGTCATCCTAGAAATTAAATTGGAGATTGGACGCACCACAAGGAGGTGGACCCTAGATCGTACACTTCTAGCAGACCAGGAAGTTGTAGACAAGCTGAAATCGGAGGCTGCTAGATTCATAGAAGTAAATATCGGCTCAGTACCTCTGAACTCAGTCTGGTATGCTATTAAGGACTTTATGAGAGGAATATTAATTAGCTCATCTGCCCAATAGAACAGAGAATTTACAAAAGTATTTGAGAAATTAGAACAAGATGTGGTCCTCCTTGAAAGGCAACTATGGGATCAGAACCAGTCAGAAAACAACAGAAGTGTATTACTTAATGAGTTACAGTAGCGAGAGCTCTGTATCACTTCAGTTTTGGATGCTAGAGTGAGGACCAGATGGGAGAGGTGCAGGTTGGGTCATTTTGAGTACAGAAAGAATGCAGGGAAACTCCTAGCATGGAAAACTAAGAGGGACTAATCTTAGCAAATAGACAGAATGTGAACATGACCTTCCTTATATTCTTCGGTGATCTGAATACAGGGGATCTGAACACTACAGAAAGCTGTTAAGCAGATGGTTAGAGGGAATTTCAACAGTTAAACTTTCAGAAACTAAGAAGGAAAGTCTAGATTGGTCAATTACGCAAACCGAAGTTTGGCAGGTAGCAGACAAGTGCAAAAGAGGGAATGTGGTGGGCCTGAAATGTCCACTCATTGAATTCTTTAAGATTCTGTCATATGTCCCATACAAGCCATTGTCGTTTTCCCTATGTTAGCATGAGCCCGTTGCAGACTGCCCTCTGCTTTGCGCACTTTCCTATACAAACTTATTTTGCACTGTGCCACACTGTACTCTCACGCAGATCCTGCTGTTGTCTTTGTTATCTGTTCTTTCCTGGGATTTAGTCTGAACACTGTAGACAAGGTCAAGCAACAATGCCCCTTGTTATTCTGTTCTGATCAGGCCCTAGCACCTGGAAAAAACACGCAAATGCAGCTGTTGTTTGGGAACACATACTTTTGTCATATAAGTATGCACGGATAGGTAATAACACACTTGGAGAGGGATCTTTCCAGGGTAGAGATCGTGACAGCACCTGAGATGTACAACTTTCATCTGTGTATGCTAAGGTATGGGGTCTGATGACGATACCCAGAGATCTTCTGATATAAAATCATTCTGCACCTGTAGAAAGGAAGGGGGGTTAGGCTACACTGTCTTATATAGTGACAGCTCCTTTATTGATTTTCTGACTTATTGTGGCACTTATACTGCATACTAGAGCACGATAGTTTGAATAAACATTTTAAACTTTCCTTGTATCTCTGGCAGAACTTATTGTGGACTAGTACGAGTGTGAGAGCGAAAGGGTGTGTCCTACAACTGCGATTCCTGAGACGGTCAGGAGTGTTGTGTTCTGGGGTATCTAAACACTTGTTCCTCTGTGAGTGAGTAGGAAGGAGGGCAAGTGACACACTATAGCTAGTTGGTACTCATGGGTACTCAGGTGGTAGGATAACTCAGTCCCTGCCTACTAAGATTCTATGATCCCAAGCATAGTTCAGTGACTCCGCAGAATCTCTTCAAACAATTCTAGGGGATACAATCATACCACTTATGAACCAACTGTTTGCGGGATCCTAGAAGAAGGGCCACCCTGCCACATTCATTGGGAAGCCATGGTTACACTGATTCGGAAAACTGATAAAGGGTAAACAGACATAATATTGAATTCAAAATATCGATAGGACAGAATATCGAGTTTTTAATATAGAATGGACAGAATATCGAATTGCCAAAATATAGTGGTGAAGAATATCGAAAATCAGGTAAGAAATAAAATATCGATTTAAATAATATAGAAGTAAGTAATATCGACAGTCATAATATAGTTGTTAAAAATATCGAATTTTTTTTATAGTGTTTTAAGTGTTAGTATATGTGTTAAAAGTATGTATAAATTTTGGAATGTATGTTTGAATATTTTTAAAGTTGTTATTTAATTTTTGTGTAATTTAATTCCGTAGCGGGTTGTGGGTTTATAGGGGAATAGGGTGGGAAGTAATTTAATTGTTATTAGGTAATTATTAATTGGTATTGAAAATTAATTGGTTGTTGATTAATTATTAATTGGTAAATAATTAGTATTAATTGGTAATTAATTAGTATTCATTGTTTAATTGATAATTATGTTAATTGTATTAATTTATTATTTGTAGCGGGTTGTGGGTTTATAGGGGAATATGGTGGGAATTAATTTAATTGTAAATAATTAATTATTGAAATATTTTTTGTATATTGCTAATTAATTTATTCTTAATTAATTATTAATTGGTATTAATTTTATTTATTAATTTTGGGTATTGAAAATTAATTGGTTGTTAATTAATTATTAATAGGTTATTAATAAAAAACATTGGTATTTATAATACATTAATTATTAAATATTGTGTGATTGGTAATTAATTCTAATATTTTTATTTGGTTTTAATAATTTATTTATTTTTAAGAAAATATTAAATTATTATTTTGCCTACTATTGCACTCAGTGGAGTGGGAATAGTAATTTTTACCCAAACGCTATCCAACGCTTTCCCTACTATTGCACTCACTGGAGTGGGAATAATAATTTTTACCCCTACGGTATCCAACGCTTACCCTAGAGTGGCACTCACTGGAGTGGGAATAGTAAATTTTACCCTCCCGCTATCCAACGCTTTCCCTACTGTTGCACTCTCTGGAGTGGAAATAGTAATTTTTACCCCTATGCTATCCAACGCTTTCCCTACTGTTGCACTCTTTGGAGTGGGAATAGTAATTTTTACCCTCCCACTATCCAACGCTTTCGGTACTGTTGCACTCTCTGGAGTGGGAATAGTAATTTTTACCCCTACGCTATCCAACGCTTACCCTACAGTTGCACTCACTGGAGTCGGAATAGTAATTTTTACCCCTACGCTATCCAACGCTTTCTCTACTGTTGCACTCTTTGGAGTGGGAATAGTAATTTTTACCCCTACGCTATCCAACTCTTTCCCTCCTGTTGCACTCTCTGGAGTGGGAATAGTAATTTGTACCCCTACGCTATCCAACGCTTTCCCTACTGTTGCACTCTTTGGAGTGGGAATAATAATTTTTACCCCTACGCCATCTGACGTTTTCCCTACTGTTGCACTCACTGGAGTGGGAATAGTAAATTTTGCCCTCCCGCCATCCAACGCTTTCCCTACTGTTGCACTATCTGGAGTGTGAATATTAATTTTTACCCCTACGCTATCCAATGCTTTCCCTATTATTACACTGTCTGGAGTGGGAATACTAATTTTTACCCTCCCGCTATCCAACGCTTTCCCTACTGTTGCACTCTCTGGAGTGGGAATAGTAATTTTTACCCTCCCGCTATCCTACGCAAAAAATATTGCATTCTTTTAATAACTATTACGTTTATATATGTATTATTTTCTTTTTTTACTTACATTAATTATTTATTAATTTTAAAGTAATTTAACTATTTTTAAGTATGTTTCAGTTAATTATATGTTTTATTTCATTAATATTACATTAATTTTAAGACATTTAAAAAAATTCGATATTGTGACTAACTATATTTTTTACAATGATATTTAGGATTCTATATTTTTGTACTCACCTGTTTGGAGATTTTTCCTTCGATATTTTGGCAATTCGATATTCTTCTTCTCGATATTTCGTGATCCCTGATAAAGACCCCAACTCTTGCGAGTCTTATATACCTATTTCACATCCTAATAGTGGTTACAAAATCTTTACTAATATTTTGCCCAATAGGCTAATCAGAGTGGCTGGGGGGTTGATTCATGACAACAAAAAGGACTTTATGAAATGAAGATACCTGAATGAGTTAACACATGAACTTCTAGGGTCCATTGATCTAGCCATAGTGGGCAAAGTTCCGCTTGCTATCTTAACGCTGGATGTCATGAAATTGTCGGACAGGGTCGACAATTGGTTATATCTGACTACAGTGTTAAAACATTACAACTTGGAGAATAGGTTCTTCAGGGCGATACAATCAATCAATAAAAATCGGTCAGCTAGAATTATGTTAAATGGCAACTTAGCCTCAGGATTTAAAATATCAAGGGTCACAAGACAGCAGTAGCGGCTCGTGGAGAGAGTTCGGTGGGGCAGTGAGGCGGGGCGGGGGAGGGGCAGGGTGGGGAAATGTAAACACCGGAATATGGATGAACGGAGGAAAGTACACATTTAAATTAATAAAACGAATTCCTTTGCGCGCGCTGCATCGCATTTTTCGATGCAGCGCGCGCAACGAAACCCTGCCCAAATAGGATTTGTAAATATCTTCCCCAGGTGGGCAGCCTTGTTATTCGCCACATATAAGACAGATGGATGGTGGAAGGCGATCTAAGGTGGATAGTAGGAAGTGATCTGTTGAATGAGGACATCAAAGAAAAGATGAAATCATGTACATTTGGAAGCTCTCATGAACATGTTTACTCATTCGGCGCCAAAGCGTGTTGACCTGAATTTGAAGAAAACACATAAAAACGTTCAATTTCTCAGTCCCTTCCTATTTTCTCGGAAAGTGTTTATCACGGCCAGTTTCATTTGGCTATCTGCAGAGGGCTGGAGGGAGGAGGATTAATTGAGGGGGATGCTGCGGCGCTCCAGACCACGTTTGGCTGTGTGACAAAGCCCAATTAAACGGTTATTCTACCAGTAGTTGATTGAAACATAAATAATGCCTGCTGGAATTATTAGAATGTTCCATTGCGCTGACCTCTGCACAGGGCTACTGGCCCCAAGTAATAAACTCAAGGTGACGTTTAAAGATTTGTGCTGGTTATTGTTCACCCTTTATCAGCAATAAAATGCAACAAGCACTACAAAAATGCAGATTAAACATGTTAACTTAAATAAATCACAACGTGAAGCAGAGAATCCCATGGATGGGTATCACAAGTAGCATTCTGTAAATGTTTTATTTTCTCCAGTGCAGACAGTGAGAACTTGATTGTCAGATATAAAGTCTACCCAAATACTTTCAAGATGTTTCATGTCATTATTTGGAGGTCATAAACATGTTCCCTATCATCTCAGTGACTTGTATTCATTGAGCTTTGATAGAAAGCACACCTTTAATCTTAGTTTTTTTAATAGTTTTTTTAATATGGAGGTATGAGGAGACTTTTACATTATATATAGCACGAGGTATAAGTCCTTCTAGCCATGGTGTGTGTTTCATGAATTGAAAACCTGATGTCTATCTCTTTAAATAAGTTCTTAACTTCTTCTTGCTATACTATCCAACAAACAGAGGGCCATATTATCAAGGAATGCGACAACATTATCGCCGCTTTAGCAGCAGGAAACTGGCGCTAGAGCAGCGATAATGGGCTTGATAATATGCCCTTGTGAATTCACACCAGAACCTGAGCTTCTATGGGAATTCACAAGGGCATAGTATCAAGCCCATTATCGCCGCTTTAGGGGCAGTTTCCTGCCGCTAAAGCGGCGATAATGCTATCGCCGTTCCTTGATAATATGGCCAAGAGTTCAAAAAGCATTTAAACCCATTTATGTGCCATTAGTTCACTTTTGGCCTATCGAAGTGCCTAAATTTTCTGGTGCTGCCCATTCTGTAATCCATATTGCATGGGAACAATGTTAGCGGCCCTGCAGTGCCAAAGAGGTGATTATCATTTCCAAGGGGGCGTGGCCCCATGCAAATTGAGGAATCATCTTGCTTGTTTGCATGGTTCATATGACTGAAGCAGGGTAACGGGCAAAAAGGTTGGAAGAGGATGCATGGATCTTTCGCCACCTAGTAGTGGTGCACATTTGCCCCTTCTGTGAATGGGGCACATATTACCCCAATCACCCTACAAGAACTCTGTGAATACAATAAGTCCCTTCTCTCTACTGCAAAGAGAGGCTGAATGTGTCCCTGTGCAGGCACCGAGAAAATGACTGTGGCCCCAGTGCCAGTGACTGCAAAGGGAAGCCCTGACCCTAGAAGCAGGAGAGGTCTGAAAATCCCCATGATGATAGGTTAAGTCCATTGACTGAGCATGGTTCATGTGGGGCGTTCGGAATTGCAACTCAGGGTCCAGATTATGGATTGGCTTGATACAGGCGTGGGAAAACAAGGTGCCTAGAATTAACATTTTTGGCCAGTCGTCCTGCACATCAATCTGTTAATTACAAGCTATTTAGCCCTGAACAGGGAAAACATGCAGATCTGGTTTTACTGAGTCAAAAACAGGAGGATCCCTGCTTCAGGTCGAATACAGGCCTTAGCCATTCCTATTGACCACGGAGTGGGTCATTGCTGCGATCAGGAGGCAATGAGTGCTTCTGGGACCATGGGAGACGGTTGTCAGCCGGGGGGAAGTTTCCATGCTCCCTCTGTGAAGTTGCAGGTGTTGCTTGAGGGACAGCTGTACCTCTGCCTGGAGCAACAGACCAACATTAGATTTTACTATGTGCATTTATCTGGTAAAATTAGGCCCACTGTTCCCGCACCTGGTAATTTCAGAAGCAGGAACACAGGGCCATTTGACATTGGTTGGAACAGTATTCCAGCTCTCTACCAAATTTCTAATATTTTTTTATTTTACAGAGTTTTATATAGCGGGAACTTGACCCGAATCGGATATCAGAGCGCTTTACATAGCACCAGTTGCATTACATGAGGACACATTCATTTTTTTTTGTTAGGCACTGGCAGATTAAGTGATTTGCCGAGAATCACAGGATGCTCAGCGTCATTGCCGAAACTCGAACCCAATTGAGGTCAACCGCCCTAGCTGTTAGGCCAACTCCTCTCCCTATAGGACCCCATGTGTTTGTTCTATGCATTCTTCAGTCAGTGTACTACTTTTAGCGGTTACAGCGTGAGCAGAAAAATGCTCTTTATAGGACTGTGCCCTTTTGAATGCTGTTTGCAATATTCAAATTCCAAATCTTATTTAGGATATCAGAAAAGGGGACTCAGGAATAATTAATAGAAAGGCTGCTTTGTGTTTGAGAAAAGGGTTTTTAAGTATCATTGTTTAGGAATACATTTTATATTTTTCACTATTACAATATTTGCTCAAATATTTTCATTAGTGAACTGAAACAAAGAAATTGTCCGAATGGGAGAGTGCTTTGGTTCAAGATAAAAAGGTTCACTGTATCTCTTACTTTTGTCATGTCAGGCAATAGGTTGCACGAGATCCTTCATGCCTGCCGGCTTTGAAAAAGGTTAAGAAGAAACATTCTAATTACAACAAGGAACTTTGATATTGAAAGCACACACTTTTGCTTCAGAATAAGAAAATTTGAAAAAGCATAGAAAGAAGACTTCATTGGAGAACATTAAAAGGAGCCAGGGAAAAACATGAATGACCAGAACGCGAGCGGCTGTTATTCCCAGATGTGTTTTTCATGCTTTTTGTAACGCAGGGGTGCATTTTGTACTGAAATATAGTGCTAAATGATGGATTTGCATTTGACTTTATTTCGTTTGATTTCACATCATTTAAAAGAAAAATCGGGGAAATATAGGAAAGCAAATTATGCGTATTTTGCAGGGTCAGGAACTCTGATAGAGCCACCACTTTTTTCTTGTATGCCAAGGAATAATTTAAATAATGCTTGAAGAAGCAAGCAGTATCCAAGAAGGAAACACCTAATTCATATGTCCTGAAAGGATTTGGAATAGCATAGTGAAACATGCAGAACACTTTGTACAGAATTCTTCTGTGAACCGTCAGCCAATATATAGCGCCTGTGCATTTGAGCCATGGCCTCTTATATGCGGCTTCTTTACCAATCCTACTACCATGTTCTGGACTCACTGAAGCCATTTCAGGTCTTTAGTCAGCAGCTCAAGATATGAAGAGTACTATAATATTGACAAATATATGCAGGGGTCTACCACAATTGAATGCATCACAGAGAGCACACACAAACGGGAAGATTTTATAAAGTGTTTGCAGTTGGAAGATACAAGATGACATGACACTGATAATGTGTATGTTCCCATGTAGAACGCTGTCTAGTATAAATTGTAGGCTTTTGATATTGTCCAAGACCTATGGCTGACAGCTCGTAAACAAGGGCCAGAGGTCTTGATTCCAAGCAGAGGTTTGAGGACCAAACATCATTACATATGTTTATCAATTTTCAACTGGGAAAAATAAATGAGTAACACTGTTGAATTTTACTTACCATATTTGCAGATGATCACCAATGGTATCTGATTATTGATACTGTTGAATAGGAAGCTGGATCGTCAGTTTATGAAACAGCTTGTTATATGTATGTCTTATACCGCACTATCACCCATAAGGGTAGTCTCACGCTTTGGCAGGTGTGTAATGCTAGCCTCGGGGGGACTTACTCGAAGAGCCAGATCTTAAGTTTCTTGCCGAATTCAAGAAGGGAGGAGGACACTCTAACATGGTGTGGGAGGTCGCTCCACACTTTAGGAGCAATGAATGAGAATGCACAGCTCCTGTTCTTCTTTTCTGTTTGTGTGGGACGTGTGCTAGTGAGAAACCTGTTGTGTGGAGTTGCCTGGAGAGTTAATGGACCTGTGTAGGAAGGTGGAATCTGATTAATGGTTGACCCAACTTTTTGCCTGGTATTTGAGTGCTATCCAGGACCCCAGCCTATCTGCTTTCTCCCTAAAACTAATGTGAAGTACCCTAGGTACAAACCAATTGGATGCTGAGGATGCCCTGACAGTCCCTTGGAGATGGTACCCTAGGTATCCAAGGCATGGGTCCCTCAGTAGGCCTACCAGGGCTGCAGCACTTATTGTGCCACCCTGGGACAGCCATACAAACTGACACCACCAGTCCACTACTGTAGTCTGGGTAAGGTGGTGCTAGCACCCCTTACAGGGATATATGTACCCTATATCCCACCCCATTACAACACATATACTCTCATAGGTCACCCCTATAGCAGGCCTTGGTAATCCTACAAGGCAGGGTGCTGAGGTATGTGTGAGGGGGGACCCCTGCATGAGTAGGGCCTCTCTGCAACCTTCGTAAAATCATTGCTGGGTTGTTTGTAGTGTAGCCATACCATATACTCTTAACCGCATTATAAGTCTATCGCGATAACGCGATAACTTGAGAATAGCTACACAGAACCATATCGTGTTTGGTGTCAAACATGTAGGAATCATACCCCCAGTCCAGCCATGGGCATGAGGGTACGATATGGGAAAAGCGGCAGAATTTAGACACCAATTTAAAAGTGCACGAGTAGTACAAAATGGCTACTGCCCGCCACCTACACGACCCTGGCTGGCTGTTGCTGGGGAAAATCCCAGCCTCACCAGCTGGACAATAGGGCTCCTGTGGCAGGGAGGTGCTAGCATCTCCCCAGACAGGATAATGTGGATTGGAACAGGGTGGGTGCACCAAATGTCCTTTCAGAGTTGCACGTAGGCAGCTGCAGAGCCCTCATTCTGCATACACCGCTTGGAACCAGTTCAGGGGCATCCTGCCCCTTGCCCAGGCGGGAAACACACAAAGGGGAGAGGGTGTAGCCACCCTTTTCCGCCTCACCACTCATTGGTGGACACTACTCTGGACACTCCCCTAATCTTGGGGATAAAGGTGAATAACGTGGCCCCAGAGCCTCAGATTAATCTTGAACTTTACAGTCTTGACCTTCGACTTGCTGCTGCCCAGCTGACGGAAGAAATCTCCTTTGGGATAAACGAGTTATCCCCCTGCTTGGCAGGCACCTGAAACACTGCAAGTGACCCAGTTGGAACTTCGCTGCTCCTACAGACTTTGACGACTTCCAGCACCCTTGAGGTGGGTTTCCAGCGCATCCCAGAGGCCAGTGAGTGTGCTCAATGAGTTTGGGCACCATGGACCGCGTGGGTACCGAGATCCCCAATACCCCAGGACACCAGCCACCACTTGCGTAGCACACGACCCTGACCAGTGGGGAAGTTGTGCTTTGGTCCGTTTATGAGCCAACCACTCTACTGCAATTGTGCCAAAGACCAGTGCCCTAGCCCCCTCCGGTGGCCCGTGGGTGCCCTTTTATGCACTCCAAATTGCCGCCTCCCGCAGTCCCTTGTCTCTCGACTTGTGGGCCCTAGCGGAGGTCTATTTCAACAATCAAGAGTTCCCCTGGTTGCTCCAGGCCTGCTCTACAGTCTCCCCAAAGGAGACCTCTCCCAGACCACGTGGGTCTGCACTGTAGCAGATTTATTCATCTTGCATGGGTTGCGATTGCCAAGGCTTAAGTGGATCCAATCTGGACACTAACACCGCAGCAACCCTCATCCGATGTGGTAAAGTTGCCCTCCAGAAGCTGGCCTTCCTTGAAGCCTCCCGGAGCCCGTGGCTGCAGATCCAAGCTACACCACTTTCCACCTGAAGCACCCGACATCGAAGGGCTCTTTGCTTTGAGCCTCCTGGTCACTTTGCCGTGACCCAGACTCTGTCCCCTATGCTTTCAGGTTCTTCTCTACAATCTTCACATCTTTGATCATCACGGCATCATCGACGCTTTTGGCTAGCAGCACTTTTGAACATTTTCTTATAGAAAATCAGCCCGTGACCCGACATCGAAAACGACCTATGCACCCGGCTTCCCTGGGGCAGGTAACAGTGGTACCTCGGTACTCTCGTGTTAGTGGGCTCCTCAAAAGCTTAAGTCTAAAGTTTTAACTTTGTACTCCTGCTAGAAGTGACTTTAATCTGTGTAATTTCAACCGCGACATTCTCCATAGACTATAATAGAGATCCCGATAGCAGATATTTCCACTGCACGCGCCTCCCGTGGGTCCCCTTCCTCATAACCTGGGGTGGATTCTTAAGGGGCCAGCGATCCTAAATGCCCTAGGCATTGTCTGTAGAATTGTCGTGGTTCTTATACCACTTTTTTGATATATGGTTTGGTCCCCCCCTGGGGCCCTGTGATTCCTGTGCTATTTATTGTGTTTATAAATGCTTGTTTGAATTGTAACTTTGCCACAGCTTCATAAAGAGACTGTGGGATTCTGTCTAGAATAAATACATATATTTTATA
The DNA here is from genome assembly GCF_964204655.1 of Triturus cristatus. Taxonomy (NCBI): domain Eukaryota; kingdom Metazoa; phylum Chordata; class Amphibia; order Caudata; family Salamandridae; genus Triturus; species Triturus cristatus. Next base: position 834,838,024 of record NC_140594.1, read on the forward strand.
TATATACCTGTGTGGGCTACTCTTTCATTTGGCAATTCAAGAGGTTATCTATGGTAAAACAATAAGCTTAACACTCCTTCAAGACTTAGCCTGAAGGCTGCTCTCCACAGCTACCACTAGGATAGCTTTCTTTAAAGGTTGTCTTAAACCTATCATCAATAAGAGTCGAATTGGCCTGGTGCAAGGTGTCCCTATAACTAGGAGACAGCATATGCCAGGCCAACTTCTCACATTGGTGTGCAGCAGTTGGATTCAAGCTTGCCATTGTTTTACCAGATAACAAATTGAATTTCTAAAGTGAAAGCCACTTGGTACCAAAGGTACATATAAATTCAAGCTTAGAATACAATAAGTTCTACTGAACTTAGGAGTTGTGTGTAGAGGGTTTAGCACACCTTGACTACAACTCAAGAAAGGGTTCAGTAGGCCACACCTAGATTAGGTAGATACACCATTATCACTACACTAGAAATGTCTTTAGGTTCAGGTGCCCATAAGGCTCTGGAAGGACCCCAAAGGGTCCCAGTCGACAAATATGATCATCTCTCCTTTGCTGATCTTAGGGAGATGTGCACCTCTAGGAAACTCAAGACAAACAAAGGTGCCAATACCCAACGTCTCAGGGAAATCCTGCTCATAGCAGACTTTAAGCAGACTTTAGGGTCTGATGGGGTAGATAGGTTGGGTGGGCATCCATCAGAAGAGGACCCTCCTAGAGAGGACTCTGATGAGGACCAGGAAGAGGATGAAGATCCTGACCTGGAAGAACCAGACCACTCACAACATGGAGGTGATGGCCCAAAAGGCACTCTCTCCATCCCTAAATGGAGAGTGGTGGATCCAAGTAGAAGGAACAGATCCCCCTCAGTGGGGTCCAACCATTCTAGGAGATCCAAAAGGACCTCTGCCTCTCCTCAGAGGAGAGAATCCTCCCAAGAGAGGAAATGCAGATTGCTCCAGTTTCAGCAGGCAAAGCTACAGCTCAGGAGAGAACAGTTAGCATTGGACAGGGAGTCCCTGGAGCTTCAGAAAGTTTCAAGAAAGTGGGGTCTAGAGACCCCTGGTGGCAGTAATGAAACCCCTAGAGTTAGAGAGAAAGTCCCTGACAATAGGAACCTCCACAAGATTGTGCCCCCCTATAAGACAGGGGATGATATCCACAAATGGATCTCTGCTCTTGAGAGGGCCTGTAAAGTACAAAGGGTCCCAATAGAGCAGTGGGCAGCAATCCCGTGGCTCTCCTTTGCAGACAAAGGTAGAGACAAGCTCCTCTCTGTAAGAGAAGAGGATGCAGATGATTATTATATCTTGAGAGATGCTTTGATAGATGGGTTTGGCTTAACCACTGATCAATACAGACGTAAGTTCAGAGACACCCAAAAAGCACAGGATCAAGATTGGGTAGACTTTGTGGATTGTGCTACCAAGGCATTGGAAGGTTGGTTAAATGGCAGTAAAGTAAATAATTATCAAGGATTGTATAATCTCATCATGAGGGAGTAGATTCTTAATAATTGTCAAAACCAACTCTTACACCAGCACCTGGTGGACTCTGATCTGACCTCTCCCCAAGAATTGGGGAAAGAAGGCAGACAAATGGGTCAGAACCAGGATCAGGCCCAAGAACCAAGGTGGTGACCAGAAGAAAGATTCTACCAAGCCCAAAGAGAAAGGTGGGGATAATAAAACAGAAAAGTCCCCTGAAGGGCCCCAAAAACCCAGTGCTGGGGGTGGGTCCCAAAATCCTTCCTCTTCTAACAAGAAACCATATTGCCATGTGTGTAAGCAACCTTGCCACTGGAAAACTGACTCCAGTTGTCCAAAGAATAGCAATAAAGAAAATGTTCCTCCCATTGCAGCTCCAACACCTCCTGTTGCTACTAGTAGTAATCCCCCAGGTGGTGGGAGTGCACCCAAAAACTTAGTTGGGTTTTCTTGGGGAACTCAGGTGGACCCTGGCCTAACCAGGTCCCCTACACAAGCAACTCTAGTCTGTGATGGTGGCATGGGGTTTGTCAACTTTACCATGAGTCCCAGTATCCTGGGCAGGTACAGACAAGAGCCCATGATCAATGGTCAGAAGGCTGTGGCCTACAAGGACACAGGGGCTAGTGTCACCATGGTGACCAAGAGACTAGTGCCCCTAGAACAGCTTTTACCTGGGTTTAGCTACCAGGTGACCAACGTTGATGGAGTTAGGACAGACCATCCCATGGCAGTAGTAAATCTTAGCTGGGGAGGGGTCACTGGCCCCAAGAGAGTGGCAGTGTCCCCCACCTTGCCTGTAGATTGTCTACTGGGGAATGATCTGGAAATCTCAGCCTGGGCTGAGGTAGATCACAAGGCCCATTTGAAAATGGTAGGAATCCCTGAGAGAGTGGATGAGACCCTGAGGGCCTCACCTCCACCCCAGGAGAAAATAAAGGGAGTGAAGCCTGAAACTATGGATCACTCCACCCAAACAGAGAGCATAGGGGGTGAGGAACAGCCCTCCCCCCACCAGACTAAAGGTAAGGGTCAAGTTTCTCAGGGAACTGATCCTGCCCCTTGTGAAGTAACTGCCCCAGAAGTGGACAGGCCTGGCCTGGCCACCTCTCTGATGGCAGGGGATCCTTCCAAGGTGGTACCCAGTCTGGAGCAGGTATCCTGCCCCTCTCTACCCTGCCTCAGTCAGCCCAGGGCTGCAGAGGTCAGGGAGGTCAGTGGACCCTTAAAGGGCCCCTGCCCAGAGGAACCCCCTCATCAGCAGATTAGGGACACCCAGCAGAGTAGTTCTAGCGAGGTGAATATTCCTCTACAAACTGAGGGATCCCTCTTACCCCTAGGTATAGGTACCCCTCAAATGGATGTTGTTGGGCCCAGGGAAACCTGGGGCATAGTTGCCCCAAACCTTCCAGTGCCCTCCACTATTCCAACCAAAGGGATCCAACCCCCAGCTGTAGGCAGCCAGAGGTTGACCCTTAGGGCCAGATATGACACAGTCATGGGCAGAAAGGCTTCCATGGTGACCAGTGACCTGAGGAGGTTGAGACCACCCCAAATAGGGCCTCACTTCCAGACTCAGACACCCCACCAGCCCACCTCTGTACCAAAAACCAATACAGGTAACTCCCCTAGACTTTGGAGAAACTCTAGAACCCCTTGGGGTAGGATTTCCCAAGTGGACCATGAGACAGGGAGCAACCATGCTAGTGCAGGTTCTTCCTTATATGGCCACTCAGGAAATAAAGGCTTATCTGGACAAGGTTAGCCTTATCTCCTTTCGTTTGAGGGGGGTTATGTAGGAAGGTGGAATCTGACTAATGGTTGCCCCCAACTTTTTGCCTGGTATTTGAGTGGTTTTTGACTAGTCTGGCTGGGATCCTGCTATCCAGGACCCCAGCCTATCTGCTTTCTCCCTAAAACTAATGTGAAGTACCCTAGGTACAAACCAATCGGATGCTGAGGATGCCCTGACAGTCCCTTGTAGATGGTACCCTAGGTACCCAGGGCATGGGTCCCTCATTAGGTCAACCAGGGCTGCAGCACTTATTGTGCCACCCTGGGACAGCTATACAAACTGACACCACCAGACCACTACTGTAGTCTGGGTAAGGTGGTGCTAGCACCCCTTACAGGGATATAGGTACCCTATATCCCACCCCATTACAACACATATACTCTCATAGGTCACCCCTATAGCAAGCCTTGGTAATCCTACAAGGCAGGGTGCTGAGGTATGTGTGGGGGGGACCCCTACATGAGTAGGGCCTCTCTGCAACCTTCGTAAAATCATTGCTGGGTTGTTTGTAGTGTAGCCATACCATATACTCTTAACCACATTATATGTCTATCGCGATAACGCGATAACTTGAGAATGGCTACACAGAACCATATCGTGTTTGGTGTCAAACATGTAGGAATTATACCCCCTGTCCAGCCATGGGCATGAGGGTACGATTCCCCCCTGCTAGAGGGGCGATATGGGAAAAGCGGCAGAATTTAGACACCAATGTAAAAGTGCACAAGTAGTACAAAATGGCTACTCCCCGCCACCTACACGACCCTGGCTGGCTGTTGCTGGGGAAAATCCTAGCCTCGCTAGCTGGACAATAGGGCTCCTGTGGCAGGGAGGTGCTAGCATCTCCCCAGACAGGATAATGTGGATTGGAACAGGGTGGGTGCACCAAATGTCCTTTCAGAGTTGCACGTAGGCAGCTGCAGAGCCCTCATTCTGCATACACCGCTTGGAACCAGTTCAGGGGCATCCTGTCCCTTGCCCAGACGGGAAACACACAAAGGGGAGAGGGTGTAGCCACCCTTTCCCGCCTCACCACTCATTGGTGGACACTACTCTGGACACTCCCCTAATCTTGGGGATAAAGGTGAATAACGTGGCCCCAGAGCCTCAGATCAATCTTGAACTTTACAGTCTTGACCTTTGACTTGCTGCTGCCTAGCTGATAGAAGAAATCTCCCTTGGGATAAAGGAGTTATCCCCCTGCTTGGCAGGCACCTGAAACACTGCAAGTGACCCAGTTGGAACTTCGCTGCTCCTATGGACTTCGACGACTTCCAGCACCCTTGAGGTGGGTTTCCAGCGCATCCCAGAGGCCAGTGAGTGTGCTCAACGAGTTTGGGCACCGTGGACTGCGTGGGTGCCGAGATCCCCAATACCCCAGGACACCGGCCACCTCTTGCGTAGCACACGACCCTGGCCAGTGGGGAAGTTGTGCTTTGGCCCGTTTACGAGCCAACCACTCTACAGCAATTGTGCCAAAGACCAGCACCCTAGCCCCCTTCGGTGGCCCGTGGGTGCCCTTTTACGCACTCCAAATTGCTGCATCCTGCAGTCCCTTGTCTCTCGACTTGTGGGCCCTAGCGGAGGTCTATTTCAACAATCAAGAGTTCCCCTGGTTGCTCTAGGCCTGCTCTACAGTCTCCCCAAAGGAGACCTCTCCCAGACCTTGTGGGTCTGCACTGTAGCAGATGTGTTCATCTTGTGTGTGTTGCTGTTGCCAAGGCTTAGTGGATCCAATCTGGACACTAACACCGCAGCGACCCTCATCCAACGTGGGACAGTTGCCCTCCAGAAGCTGGCCTTCCTTGAAGCCTCCCGGAGCCCGTGGCTGCAGATCCAAGCTACACCACTTTCCACCTGAAGCACCCGACATCGAAGGGCTCTTTGCTTTGAGCCTCCTGGTCACTTTGCCGTGACCCAGACTCTGTCCCTTCTGCTTTCAGGTTCTTCTCTACAATCTTCACATCTTTGATCTTCACGGCATCATCGACGCTTTTGGCTAGCAGCACTTTTGAACATTTTCCTATAGAAAATCAGCCCGCGACCCGACATCGAAAACGACCTATGCACCCGGCTTCCCTGGGGCAGGTAACAGTGGTACCTCGGTACTCTCATGGTAGTGGGCTCCTCAAAAGCTTAAGTCTAAAGTTTTAACTTTGTACTCCTGCTAGAAGTGACTTTAATCTGTGTAATTTCAACCGCGACATTCTCCATAGACTATAATAGAGATCCCGATAGCAGCTATTTCCACTGCACGCGCCTCCCGTGGGTCTCCTTCCTCATAACCTGGGGTGGATTCTTAAGGGGCCAGCGATCCTAAATGCCCTAGGCATTGTCTGTAGAATTGTCGTGGTTCTTATACCACTTTTCTGATATATGGTTTGGTCCCCCCCCGGGGCCCTGTGATTCCTGTGCTATTTATTGTGTTTATAAATGCTTGTTTGAATTGTAACTTTGCCACAGCTTCATAAAGAGACTGTGGGATTCTGTCTAGAATAAATACATATATTTTATATATATACCTGTGTGGGCTACTCTTTCATTTGGTTATTCAAGAGGTTATCTATGGTAAAACAATAAGCTTAACACTCCTTCAAGACTTAGCCTGAAGGCTGCTCTCCACAGCTACCACTAGGATAGCTTTCTTTAAAGGTTGTCTTAAACCTATCATCAATAAGAGTCGAATTGGACTGGTGCAAGGTGTCCCTATAACTAGGAGACAGTATATGCCAGGCCAACTTCTCACAACCTGCATATGGCTGTTCAGGGAATCTTGGCCTGTGTTATGTACTGCTTAGTATTTGTGTGTGAGGAGCTTCAATTCTGCACATGTATGTATTGAAAGGCAGTGGAGTTCCCGCAGGTGTGGTGTAATGTGACTCCGGCGTGGGAGGTTGAGGACCTTTCTGGCTGCTGTGTTCTGAATGGTCTGGAGTCTTTTTGTTAGTTGGCAGGTTATTCCCACTTAGAGGGTGTTCCCATAGTCCAGTCTGTTGTTGATGAGGGCTTGAATGGCACTTTTCTTGGTGTTGTTCGATAGTCACTTGAATTTGTTTGTCAGCATCATCAAGGTGTGGAATAAGGACATAGTGGCTGGCTGACTTGTACGGACATGTCCTGCTTTTTGTCAATAATGATTTCAATGATTTTTGCTTGTGTGCTGGGGTTGTGAGTGGGTCTGAGATCTGTAGACCACCAGGCAAAGCCCCACAGCAAGGCATTGTTTCGGAAGATCACCACTCTGGTCTTGTCCCTGTTCAGCATGAGGCAGCTAAACTTTATCCAGGTGGCCACTTCAGTTATGTGTGCTTTGAAGTTTATCCGGGTGCCGGGTATTTTGTCCCAGAGGGACAATATCTTTTGCATGTCCTCTGTGTGTATGTTAATGCTGTGTGCATTATTGACTTCTGCCAGCTGAGTCATATAGATGTTTGAAAGGGTTGGGCTGAGCGAGGTACCCTGTGGGACTCCACAGATGAGTTCCTCTGCTTCTGAGGAGTACGGAGGCATGTTGAATGTTTCGGTACTTCTGGTGATAAAGGAGCAGATTCATTGAAGGGCAGGTCCAAGGATGCCAGTCTCATGGACTCATCTGATCCTGATCGGCTGAAAGACTATGTTGAAGGCTGCAGAGAGTATGAGGGCTTCAATTTACCCTCTGTTGAGGATCATCTGGATTCATCTGAAGCTGCGATGAAGGCACTCTGTATTGTGATTTAGTCTGAAACCTGATGGTGTGGCATCTAGGGGCTGGTGATTGGCAAGGGGGCTGCACAGCATCTGTTGATAGCTTTTTCTAAGATGTTGGCAAAGCATGGAAGGAGGGGGATCAGTCTGTAGTTTGCAAGCTCAGCTGAGGGCTTCTTCTTTGGGAGGGGGTGCTCCGCGCTTTCAGGTTTCCTGAAAAAGGTCTGTATTGGTGGAAGTGCTGAGGAAGTGGGTGTGTGCTTCGCTGAACTTTGGTTGAAAGTGTGGTTGGATCAAAGGTCTGATGGGGCCCCGGAGTGTATAGTCTCCATGAGTGCTGTGTTTTCCTCTGTGGTGATAATGTTCCATATGGTCAAGGTGTTATCTTTGTTCCATATGGTCAAGGTGTTATCTTTGTCTGATACCTGGAGATTTATTGCAAGATTGATGGGGTATGGTTGTGGGTTGAAGTTTCAATAGATTGGTGTAATTTTGCTGCAGAAAAGGTTTGAGAGGTTGTTGCACAGTTCGGTTGTCGGTTGAAGTTTCAATAGACTGGTGTGATTTTGCTGCAGAAAAGGTTTGAGAGGTCGTTGCACAGTTCGTTGGTTGGGGTGGTGTTGCTGCAGGATGGTGCTGAAATGGTGAAGTTCTTGGTGATTGTGAAAACTTCTTTGCTGCTTCTCGAGCTGGTATTGATACAGTCAGCTAGGGCCTTTCTCCTGGTTTCCTGGATTTCCTATTGGTAGCCCCTGAAAGCAGATTTGAACATGCCCTTATCCGATTTTTCCTGCCTTGCCTCCATATCCTTTAAGTGTTTACACTGGCATTTGGTCATTCTGAGTTCCTCCCTGTACCAGCTGGCCTACATTTTCATTGAAGCTGCTTGACTTCTTTTCTGAGGGGCCAAAACACTGGGGCAAGCAGTGATTCAGCCATTGAGTTGTTAATGTTGCAGGCTAGGTGACCTGTGTGCTCCAGTTGTTGCAGAAGCCCAATCCACCTCTGATATGTTATTCCAGTGTGGGACTGTTGTGGTGGATATTCTGTGATGGGGAAGATAACTTGAGATGCTGACAATGGCAGGTCGGTCCAAGTGAAAGAGTTGGGTGTATGTTCTGCTTGGGTTTTCGGATCGGGTGGAACCCGCTCTACAGAGCCCTTCTGACCCAAACCAAAACGTTACCCCCTCCCTAGGGCCTCTTTACAACTAAATAACCACATATATATGTACCACCTAAGGACAGGGAATTCCTATTATATATCTATACCAAGACTTCACAGCCTCGCGATCTCAGCAACCACAGTCTCGCGGCCTCAGTCAGACCCAGAATCTCCTACCCAGACGGCAGCAACACACACAGTCTCGCGGCCTCAGTCAGACCCAGAATCTCCTACCCAGCCGGCAGCAACACACATAGTCTCGCGGCCTCAATCAGACCCAGAATCTCCTACCCAGACGGCAGCAACACACAGTCTCGCGGCCTCAGTCAGACCCAGAATCTCCTACCCAGCCGGCAGCAACACACATAGTCTCGCGGCCTCAATCAGACCCAGAATCTCCTACCCAGCCGGCAGCAACACACAGTCTCGCGGCCTCAGTCAGACCCAGAATCTCCTACCCAGCCGGCAGCAACACACATAGTCTTGCGGCCTCAATCAGACCCAGAATCTCCTACCCAGCCGGCAGCAACACACATAGTCTCGCGGCCTCAATCAGACCCAGAATCTCCTACCCAGCCGGCAGCAACACACAGTCTCGCGGCCTCAGTCAGACCCAGAATCTCCTACCCAGACGGCAGCAACACACATAGTCTCGCGGCCTCAGGCAGGCCCAGAATCTCCTACCAGACGGCAGCCTTAGCACGAGCTCATCCTATTATTACCGTAGTACACGACAGGGGAATCGGGGTTACCATATATCAGATCACACAAAGACTATTAGTTGAGCACAACCTGTTCTCTAGTTCGAGGGGCTCGTTTCCCCCTCATCCAGTTACCACTTACCTGACCAGGATTAATCTCTGTTCATGTCGAGTTAACTCTGACTAAAAGAATAGGCTATCCTCCTATGCAAAGATACACAACACATGCTAACTTACGACAAGCTAAATACTTTATTTAAATGCCACATGCACATTCGCAGAATACATCATATATACAACCTGCAAGGAAAGTAAAAGGTTAAGTTATACACTTCAAAGAAAAAGGGGTCGACATCACCTTAGTTGTATGTAGCCTGTGCTCAATGGTCATCTAGGTTCCCTTCTCGTCCATGCCTCGGCTTCGCCTGGAAGTCACACCTCCGCAGTCGCGGGTCTACTCCCTTCTCCCTCTCCGAGTCACTGGAACCTCTTCCTCATCGGCTACTCTCTCCTCTTTAGATTTAAGTTCGTCATCTGTCTTCCCTGGAATAAGTAGTAGCTTTTCCGCTAACGGCCAGATGCCGCCTATGGTCTAGAAGCAAGTGCCCTTATCTAACTCAGACTTTCACTAATATAGAAGTGCATTCCCTCATGGAAATTTCCAGCTCGAAACCTGCCGCCCACCAAATTCCTGTACCTCCCCGTGCCAAGGACACGTTCCCAGCCGGCCGGCCTGATGTAGTGTCTTCGGCAGGGGAGAAATACATTCCTTCGATAAGGGCCGGCCTGAACCGGTTCTCTCCAAGCGAATAACACCTCATAACTAAAACATAACCTTTCGTCTAGAAAGGTCCCAAGCTGCCGGAGCAGAAAGAAAGATGGAGTCTCTCCCGTTTGAGGCCTACCAGGCCTGAATTCAGCACAGCTCTATGAAATACCCTCACTACAGGACAGATTATCCCTAATACTAACGAATCTATCCCCTAGGCTATGTGTGCAAGCCCTGATCTATGGGTAGGAGCACGGAATTGTGTCAAAGTGTCGAATAAAGAGGCCCTATTCACTACTCTAGTCCTTAGACTTGGATGGGAAGAGACTGAAGTCATATTGATCGCTCTACAACACAAGAAGGCTGGGAAAATCGAGCAGTACATTTCACCCTTGACTTCAGTCTATTATACATTCATTAAACGGAACTAACATCGGTGGAAGAATAATATGAAACAAAACTAACCGATCTATGTCTAGTACCAGATGTGCAGAATTGAAGCAGTGAAGGGATACACTGAATAAAACAACAAATAGAAATCAAAACAGCAATAGCAATCAAAATGCCACCTAATGTGTGGCGTAGCATATGCATGTCCGGTAACCAATCAAAGAGCCAGTCAAACCAGCCCTGATCAATGTGTTTTCTAACTTCATCAGTTAAGTCATGCAATTTATCTATGTGTGCACGAATGGATTGTGTATGATCAGATAAGTTAAAACAGCAGAGGCCTTCAAAGTCCGAGAAACCATGTCCATGTTTATGCAAAAGATAATCAATGGCTGCTCTATTTTGCAAAATGGCCCTACGTTCACCCTGGGCGTCTAATAGCAAGTCAGACAAGACTGTAGAAGTATGATTAATAGATTTCACCATCCAGCAAGCCATTTTCCCAATGGATTTGGCATTGTAAACCGCCAAAGCAGGAACACCAATAATTGAAACAGCTAGGCTAAGATATTCAGACTTGGAATATAAATGCAAAGATGAGTCACAATCCTCCTGTAACATCACTGTATCTCGAAGCACACGAGAGTTGGCATTTGGATGTGATGCGAACATAAGTAAACTCAATCTAGTAATGGCACACGGGCCTCCGGAAATGTTTGCAGGAACATATGGCCAGGAAGTATTACCACATGAGAAAAGCCATCCGGCAGGCAGCAACATCGCACGATAGTGACTGGGAGTAACTACCAAACTATTGCAAGTCATATTGTTCTGGACTGAGACACATGTGGTCGGTGTCCTCTGGAAACACAAAGTTTGTTCATGATGTGTGAAGGAAGTGGCGCCTCTTAACTTGAGGCGTAAGCATTCAGAAATTGCATTAGGATTACATGTAAGAAAGAAGCATAGGTCACCTTGTGTGATATTATACGTAATTATTTGGGACTGGATGGGAAGTTGGTCATTCGGCAGTTCAATACACAAAGGACAATATACATGGGTAGCAAAATCACCCAAGATAATATTCGGACGAGCCTTTGAAATGTTAAAGATACTCATTAAAGTCTCCAGTGAGGCGGGGACAGCAACTAGGCAAGTCGCGAGAATATTGTGCACAGATCTCATCGGTGTCAAACAGAAGTGAGGGGCATCAGTCACCCTCTTAGCCAGCAAGGTCCAAAAGTTCGATGATGAATCCCACGCATTGAAGGAACGCAACACTCGGGTCCTTAGTTCATCCTGGGTTGACGGGATCCCTCCTCTCTCGTCGAACCATCCCAAAGACAGTAGGACGCCGACACATCCTGCAGCAACAATCCAAAGAATGATCTGAAAAAGAACCAAATACAGGCATTAATCATTCTCGTAAATAACATTTATCAGCTGGGACAGCTTCCCAGCTATCTTTCCCTGGCCTCATAACCAAAATGGTGTTATCCTGACCGGTGGCAATAACCTCTGCTTGTTCAGGGGGATTCTTAGGCGATTGCACCCAAACCTTGGCCCCAGGGTTATCCGTAGAGCCAAAGCCTTTCTGGCCTCGTACAGTTAGCAAAGTTGGGGCAGTGCCTTTCATTATTTCACCACTGAAAACAGGCATAATGAGTAATTGAGCCACTCGGTCGGTGCGGTGTATCAGTAAGTCATTCTCACTGCTATTTAGCAGAAGTACCTTAATCTCTCCCTGATAGTCGCTGTCAATAACCCCTCCAAGTACCTGGATGCCTTTTACAGCCAGCCCCGATCTAGGGGCGATCAATCCAAAATTCCCGGGTGGTATATGAATACCAACACCGGTAGCAATGATGACCTGATTCTTACTTTCTAGAACGGTGTCATCCATGGCATGCAAGTCTAAACCTGCCGACCCTGGGGTCGCTCTGCATGGAGCCAGAGCTCCGGGAGTGATTTCCCAATACATCACTGTTTCATTGATTACATTAGGCATAGTCTCAACATTTGGGGGAAACAAACGCATAAGTGGAGATTCAGCATTTAAAAAAGGACGATTATTCAGGATCAATAGTGCTTGGGGTAAAAAGTCTCGCCAATTTTTATACTTGTCATCTGTTAACTTTCGTAACTGATCCTTTAGCAGGCCATTCAATCTCTCCACCAGGCCTGAGGCCTGCGGGTAGTAGGGTATATGAAATATCCATTCAATATTATTTTCCACACAGAATTCCTGTACCAATCTTCCACGAAAATGGGATGCATTATCAGATTGAATTTGGAATGGCACACCATAATACATCATAATCAATTCTAATGTTTTTATGGTATTCAATTGGGTGGCTTGCTTACATGGAAGAGCTACCAGCAAGCCACTATATGTATCAACAATTGTGCAAACATATTGACAATTTCTACTCATGGGAAGGGGTCCGATGTAATCAATCTGCCAAATTTGAGCGGGCAGTTTCCCGCGATGTAAATGGCCTCTAACAATTTGGGGTACTTTACGCTGTCTGATATGTTGACAGACGGGACAATGTAAAATAACATTTTTGATTAGATCCAGGGGAATATAAATTCCTCTATCAGCAGCCCACCTGCTAGTGGCCTTCTCTCCAAAGTGTCCTGCCTTCTGGTGTGCCCATTTCGCCAATCCCGCAATATCAGGATCTTGTCTGTCCACCACTGCCTCAGCAATTTTAGATTTTTCATCTGCAATGTTATGAAAAAATTTGTCAAGGGAGTCTATTGGGGTGTGAGCATCCACATGGAAGATGGTAACAGTACTCTGTGGGAGCATCTCCCAAATCTCTTGCCATAACTCTTTTCCCCACAATTCTTTGGAGTGTAACCTCCAATTATGGGAATGCCAGGTCGGCAACCAAACAGCTAGTCCATTGGCAGTGGACCAGGAATCGGTGAAAATGTGGCATGTACCAGGTAACTCTTGTTTTAAAACTTGGTAAACAGCGTAAAGCTCGGCAAATTGGCTACTCTTCCCTTCACCAGTTGTGCTCAACAGTTTCTGTGTGACCGGATTATAAGACACCGCCTTCCAGTGCCGTGTCGTTCCAATAAACTTCGCTGACCCATCTGTGAACCAAACATGGTTTCTGTCCTCAACGGACAGATCATCAAAAGGTCTACCCCACTTGACAGGAGATTCCTGTTCTAAAGGTACGGAACACTCACTCTCAGTCTCAGTCAATGGTGCTTGCGCCAAGAATTATCACTCTTACGCACCGGCCAAATAGGATTATTCCAAGCAGAAGTAACTGGAGTTATAACGCCTGCATCAACTAACTCCTGAATGGTGGTACTAATCTCTTCATGACCACCCGGAATACGATACTGCTTCTGACAAACCACTTTGGTCGCCTGGGGAACTTGTATAGGGGGCATCCTTAAACGACCAACCCGTATAGGTCTGGACGAGATATAATGCGTCGTTCCAAATTGGTAACACCCATCATCAAGATGCAACGTCATTCCCTTCAAAATATCAATTCCAATTATGAATTCTAAGAGTGGCACCACTAATACAGAATATTCCTTTCTAGGGATTCTACCTATTCTCATTTCAAGCAAAGTTTGAACTGCAGGGGTTTCTTTTCCTCCTAATCCGGTAATAGTAAAAGGCTGCCCTGTAAATTTCTTTGATTTTCCATGAATAAGAGTGGCCTCCGCTCCTGTATCAACTAATGCTCGGGCCCTTTGGATATTACGATGTCTCCAATAAATATCAATATCTACATAGGGTCTATTATCTCTATGAGCCCATCTGTGTACCGGAGCTTGACCTATTTCCTAGTCATTCTTACTGCATTCTGTGTACCAGGACAAATCAGGATAAAGACTCTCATGTTTCTTAGGTATCGGTACCTCCTGTTCATATCCATTCCCCGTACGGAACGAATTCAAGTCTTCAGTATTGTACCGCGGGTTACGATCAACCAAGCTGTGACGATCCTCTCTCCTCCTCAACTCACTCAGGAGATTGGTCCCTATCATCTCTACGCCTGCTGTAAGCATGATCATTTCTCCCCCTTTCCTTTTCCCCCTCTCTCTCCCTGTCCCGCTCTCGACGGGGGGACAGATCACGTACAGGACGCCGATCATCACGACGATCAGAGCGCCCGCGGCGATCGTCATCACCGCTACCATCAGAACAACCACGATCACACTCAGTCGTTCGAACACGCCGGGCACCCTCCTTCCGATCCAAGCCCCGTTTGCGAAACAACTCCCACAAACGAGCAGTAGTCTCACCATCAATGTCCTCCCGACGTACACCATCAGCCAAAAGACCAGTAAAGATATCACGTCTAGTAAATTTATATTCACCAGGAGTACGAGTGTCAGGCCGGGACTGACGTTCAGGTTTAAACCACTCACCCAACTCACCGAGTTGGCGTACCGATTCCAACACCGTAGATAGTACATTACCAGTCTGGTTAATCAACAAAGTCATCATGACCTGCTTGTAGGCAACAGGAGAAGAGCGAATGATACGATTCCGCACAGAAGAAGTCAACATCCCATCAAGCAACCTGTCAGCAGTGCCCAGAAAAATAGCCGTTTTCATCACTTCCTCCTTAAGACGTTGCGCAGCATCACGCAAGGTATACCACGGCTTGTCATTGACAGGCCAGTCAGATTCAGTAGGATACTTCAAATTACAACCCTCAGTCGCCAATTGGAGCAAAGAAATTTGAGCACCACCATTATAGTTACGAAAATGATCTTGCACAGTAGAATCCAAACTCAAAGAACAAAATTTCAAACAATCGCCAGTATCCAACATAATACCAGCAGCGCCTAGTTCATAAAGGCGCACCATCCATGTGAGCAAGGCCTCACCAGTCCGCTGCCGAAAGCGCTGCAAAATATCAGTAATTTCTTGTTGGGTAAAATCTTCTAAACAGTCCAAAGAAACACCCTGCGGAGCATTGGGAGACTGCTGCAACCTTCGACGAAAAACCGGATGCGCAGAGACCACGGGGCGAGCATCACAAGGAGCCCGAGTAGTACTAGTAGAGGGACAATCAGTGTAAGAAGCATCAATCCCGCCCGAAGAACGAGCGCAATCACGGGGTGCACCATCAGAGGTGCGAGAAGCAGACTTACATTCATGACGGGAACGAGAAGACTCGTGCGTAGTAGACTCCTCACCCGAGGAGCAAGATGTAGTCGAGTCCCAGATATTACCATCCCATTTATCAGGGTTCCAATCTAGTCCAGCTTTAGCTACGACCAAACGCACCTTACGTGTCGAAACTCGACCACGCCTGTTCTTGTATTTATAACGAGCAATCCGTACAGCCGCCCTTTCGGCAACCGTTTGGTAAGTGTCAAGTTTGTCAGAAAGCAACTTATTTTGACACCGCAATAGAGTATTAGAATTCTGAATCTCAACAAAGTGTAGCTCCACATCCTTAAGAGAGATCTGTAATTTCAACAATCTCTCATGCAGAATCCGATACGCTGACAGAATAACCCAATCTCTGCGCCCCAAAGCGGGAACCTCCTCACCCTTCAATACAGGTGCCGTCTGCAAACAAGTAATCACGTCAGCCGGTTCAGCCGACTCCAAAGACGAGTTCCAATTTTCACTCAGACCAGTAGAGTCAGCCCACTCACGGGCTAAGGCTCCATAAGGCGTTGAATTCCATCCGGGAATATCAACGGACAATTTAAGAGTAGATTTAGATTTTTTAGAAAACATCGCGAAAAAAGAAAGAAAACGAAACGTAGAGAAAAGACCGGAAGAGAGAAAGAGAGAGAGAGAAAATAAAATTATACACGCAAATATATAAAAAAAGAATGCAAAGAAAACCACGCACACGCCGAAAGCAAACACAAGACAATCACAACGCACACAGGTTTCGTAAACAGTTCGTGACGCCAAATGTTCTGCTTGGGTTTTCGGATCGGGTGGAACCCGCTCTACAGAGCCCTTCTGACCCAAACCAGAACGTTACCCCCTCCCTAGGGCCTCTTTACAACTAAATAACCACATATATATGTACCACCTAAGGACAGGGAATTCCTATTATATATCTATACCAAGACTTCACAGCCTCGCGATCTCAGCAACCACAGTCTCGCGGCCTCAGTCAGACCCAGAATCTCCTACCCAGACGGCAGCAACACACACAGTCTCGCGGCCTCAGTCAGACCCAGAATCTCCTACCCAGCCGGCAGCAACACACATAGTCTCGCGGCCTCAATCAGACCCAGAATCTCCTACCCAGACGGCTGCAACACACAGTCTCGCGGCCTCAGTCAGACCCAGAATCTCCTACCCAGCCGGCAGCAACACACATAGTCTCGCGGCCTCAATCAGACCCAGAATCTCCTACCCAGCCGGCAGCAACACACAGTCTCGCGGCCTCAGTCAGACCCAGAATCTCCTACCCAGCCGGCAGCAACACACATAGTCTCGCGGCCTCAATCAGACCCAGAATCTCCTACCCAGCCGGCAGCAACACACATAGTCTTGCGGCCTCAATCAGACCCAGAATCTCCTACCCAGCCGGCAGCAACACACAGTCTCGCGGCCTCAGTCAGACCCAGAATCTCCTACCCAGACGGCAGCAACACACATAGTCTCGCGGCCTCAGGCAGGCCCAGAATCTCCTACCAGACGGCAGCCTTAGCACGAGCTCATCCTTTTATTACCGTAGTACACGACAGGGGAATCGGGGTTACCATATATCAGATCACACAAAGACTATTAGTTGAGCACAACCTGTTCTCTAGTTCGAGGGGCTCGTTTCCCCCTCATCCAGTTACCACTTACCTGACCAGGATTAATCTCTGTTCATGTCGAGTTAACTCTGACTAAAAGAATAGGCTATCCTCCTATGCAAAGATACACAACACATGCTAACTTACGACAAGCTAAATACTTTATTTAAATGCCACATGCACATTCGCAGAATACATCATATATACAACCTGCAAGGAAAGTAAAAGGTTAAGTTATACACTTCAAAGAAAAAGGGGTCGACATCACCTTAGTTGTATGTAGCCTGTGCTCAATGGTCATCTAGGTTCCCTTCTCGTCCATGCCTCGGCTTCGCCTGGAAGTCACACCTCCGCAGTCGCGGGTCTACTCCCTTCTCCCTCTCCGAGTCACTGGAACCTCTTCCTCATCGGCTACTCTCTCCTCTTTAGATTTAAGTTCGTCATCTGTCTTCCCTGGAATAAGTAGTAGCTTTTCCGCTAACGGCCAGATGCCGCCTATGGTCTAGAAGCAAGTGCCCTTATCTAACTCAGACTTTCACTAATATAGAAGTGCATTCCCTCATGGAAATTTCCAGCTCGAAACCTGCCGCCCACCAAATTCCTGTACCTCCCCGTGCCAAGGACACGTTCCCAGCCGGCCGGCCTGATGTAGTGTCTTCGGCAGGGGAGAAATACATTCCTTCGATAAGGGCCGGCCTGAACCGGTTCTCTCCAAGCGAATAACACCTCATAACTAAAACATAACCTTTCGTCTAGAAAGGTCCCAAGCTGCCGGAGCAGAAAGAAAGATGGAGTCTCTCCCGTTTGAGGCCTACCAGGCCTGAATTCAGCACAGCTCTATGAAATACCCTCACTACAGGACAGATTATCCCTAATACTAACGAATCTATCCCCTAGGCTATGTGTGCAAGCCCTGATCTATGGGTAGGAGCACGGAATTGTGTCAAAGTGTCGAATAAAGAGGCCCTATTCACTACTCTAGTCCTTAGACTTGGATGGGAAGAGACTGAAGTCATATTGATCGCTCTACAACACAAGAAGGCTGGGAAAATCGAGCAGTACAGTGTATTGATCATGATGTTATTAAAAAATGTAAAAATGCAGTCTCAGCTGTGTCTGGTGGCATCATTGGGTCTGAGACATGTAGGATGAGTCTGAGGTTACAGAAGGTTTCCATGAGTGTGAATGAGTTGTGGTTGGTCGGACTTTGAAAGCCAAAAGCTATAATAAAATTTACCAGGGATTCAACATACTCATTGCATAACATCAGAGATAAGGATGAGCCCTGGGGATTCATTAGGTGGTACCATGTGTACTCAATATACAAGGAGGAAGAAGCACTTTCTGAAATCATCTAGTAAGAAATAAGGTGGGGGGGCATTAGAAAGAAATAGATCTAAGTCCAACTGTAGTGAGACAATCAACCAATATATTGTGGTTGACTGTTTCAAAAGCATCTTAAAGGTGCAATGGAGGAAGTGCTGTAGTTACTAATTTTTCTTGAGTTATTCTCAAGTCATCCTGGACCATAATGTGTGCTGTTACTTTTTGATGTACACTTTAAATTGCTATTTAGAACTAAAGCCAGCAGTAATTTTCTTCTAAAAGATTAGGTAACCATTTTGCTAAAAAAAAGTCTAAGTAATCATTCCTAAGGTGGGAAACAGCATGATAGGTCTCTAGTTAGGAAGATTAAGGGCCAGATTTACTAACCTTTCCAGCTATGCAGTGAAGCAAAGGAAAGGGAGAGAGCAGAAATGCACCATATCTACAAAGATATGGCTCACTTCTGTTCTTTCATAGCGCTGGCACACTTCAGGCAGCCTAGTGCCAATGCAGGCACCCTTGCTTTATGTTTCCTAATGGGTGAAAAATAACAGGAGGTAAGTAATGTCCCTCTGATCAGTGATAGTAATATTATTAAGGACATTTGTTTAAATGTAGGAGAGATACCTGCTGTTCATCCTTCTTCTATTGCAATTGAAGATATGGACGAGTAGGACCTAAGGCTACAACTGTTGTGTCTAAAAAGTAGAAGTATTACATATTAACATTTAGGACTGCAGAATTAGGCATTCAATCAAGACAAGCATGAACAATAGTAACCTTAACGGAGATCACCATCTGGATTCACTAGACCCAAAGAAACAATACTATCCTGAACTAATAGGAAAAAAAAAAACTTATTTTCCTAGACAGGATAAAAAGAAAGAAAAATGTTGCAAACAAGGTGCTGGGTTAGGATAGTATAGGTTAACCATGTAATTTACAAATAAGTAACTAATACCATTCTCTTATTTCACAGCATAATAGAAGATGCAGCAGTCAATCTTGGCAGAGACCCTAGTTCTAGACTACTTGAAAAGTCGATAATCAGATAAGTATAATTTCAAGATGCATAGGTATATATCATCCTACCATTAGGCTGGGGTCAACGAATTTTTTAAATAAATTATTTCTATCTCTGCCCGGCAAGAACAGGAAAAACGGCGCAGGGAGAAAGATGACAAGAAGATATTGACATGGGAAGAAGCAGCTGGCGAGGGAAAATCAATACCGCTGTGTGCCCCGGAAGAAGAGCTGAGACCCGGAAGAAAAGAACACAAGTATTCATCGAGAGAATATGCCGGAGAGGTTCCTGCTTTCTGACGCATCACTAAAACTGCTGGGTAGTTACAGGTAAACAAGAGGGCTAGGCGGGATCCGTGATGGAACACGAAGCGCGTTCCCATCGTAGACCACCCCCTTTTATGTGCCTTAAGCGCCGCCCTTGTCCCCTGACGTTTGTCGGCAAGCAGGGCTTATGTGCAAGGCTGCAGGTGGAGCTGTGAGAAGGCTGTGGGTGGGGCTGCGAGCGATGCTGCAGGCGGAACTGCGAGTGAGGCTGTGGACGGGGCTGCTAGCGAGGCTGCGGGTGGGGCTGCATGACATCTATTCATGCAGCTTGTTGTACTCCATTGCAGGAACTCATTTTAAAATCTGGCCATGAGTGTACTTAACTGGGGTAAGAGCTCTATCCCTAAGTACTTCCAGGCTAAAACAGGTGGCACCCTCTGCTGCTCATACCCAGGTAGTAGGACACACTGAGGAATTGAGAGTTAACGGAGGAAGCAGAAGACTGGCCCTGTTTTAGGGATTGCTTAGTGGTCCTACTGTAGTCTTGCTGTGTTGACAAAAAAGGCTTGCTGTTCTGGGATTAGTGCAAGGTCTCTAAGTGTAGTGGTTCTGAGGCAATAGGAGCTTGTGGAATGACCTTCTGGCATAGCATTGTCTGACTTTAAACTAAGTCTTGCTCTAGCAGGAAAATGGCATCCATTCTGGGATTAGTACTAGGTCTCATGACTCTCTGAATCTGAGATCGCATGGCTTGTGTGGTGTGATTATGTTTAGAGCTTTCTAATTTGCCCTGCATAAGCCTGTAGTCTTGTAAGAAATTGGGTTACAGTTTGAGAGGGGTGGAACCCGGCTCAATCCTTGTCAGTGTGAAGTCACAAGCAAACCTTAAATTAAGTCTGGTCGTGCTGAACTGGGACAGTGTCACAAGTTCAGGCTGAGTGCGATGAAGCATGAGCTGGCTACAGGAACTCAGTTAGGCCTGCTGAACAAGAGTACCTTGAATCCTGGTTGCAGGGCACAAGGGCGTGTTGTGCAGCCGAGAAAGTGGGTCAGTTCCAAGGAGCTGCGAAGCTGCAATTCAAGGTCAGGCGTCATCGTCGAGGATCCTTTCCACAAGGTCTTCTGATTCTAAGTCGAGCATCAAGAGTGCGTCTCGCAGCCAGGGCGATGCAATGACTCTGAAGTGCTGCGAAGCTGCGATGCGAGAACCTGCATCATTGATGACATTCAAACCAGTTTCCAAAGGTACCCACTCTTTCATGCTTCTGGCGACTATGGGTCTGATCAATCAATGAGGGTCCCTGAAGGGACAGGAAGATTGCAGATTTGGAGCAGTTTTTGAGGTAGACCAAAGTGGCCCATTCGTAGAAGGCGAGGTGAATGGCCACCAAGTGTCCTTTTTGATTGACACTAGTGATATCAGATCCACTATTAGAATAGTGGAAGTCCCTTTTTTACCCCTTTCAGCAAAACAGATTCAAGTTGTAAGTGTTGCAAACAAACAGGTGTCAGAGAAGGTCACTGTAAAAATAAGCTCTTTTGAAGAGGATTGTCAGTTAGTAGTGATTCAAGTCTGGTTAACTTGCTAGGCTGCGACTTATTATGCAAGTTAAACTGCATAATCTACGGTACACCGGAGGGTGTTGAATTCCAATCTCATAATGAAGATGTAGATTTTAAAATGCCTGAGCAGGGAATAGCTGTTTGATTATTTCCCATGATCAATGTTGAAGAATTGCCTCCCGATCTGAAAGATAAAGTACAATCAAACGCCTGGAATTTCTCAGGGAAAAATATTGAACTCATAAAAGGTGTAGAACCTATTTGTATTACTATCAAACGTACTGTAGGGTATCTCCAAACACCCCAGTATAATCTCCCACAAGAGACAATAGCTGGAATTGCTCTAGTTCTGGAGTCCATGACACAAATGGGATTTTTGAAAGAGATTTGTGAGTCCATGTAATTTCCCTGTTATGGACTTGCAAAAGCTTAGCGGCAAGTACCCCGATAATGCCGGACCATATAAAGATGAATAAAATCACTGTCCCATGTTGTCCTGTGGTACCAAATCCTGCCATGAAATTGTTTCCGTTCTGCTGTGAAGCTGAGTGACTCACTTTTGTCAATTTCTGGCAATCGTTCTTTTCCAACCCACTGCATGGAGAAAGTTAGTTAAATATTGAATACAATATTGTGATGCATAAATATCATATCAAGAATATTGTGATGTCAGAAATATTGTGGATAAGAATATCATAAATAGAAATATCATCTAATATGTTGTGTCATAAAAAATATTGTTTTGTAAAATATAATTGTATATAATATCATTTTTATGGGTTATTTGGTTACCTTTTTTGTACTACTTTATTAGAGAGGTATTTTAATTTTAGTGTTAATATTTAGTGGTAATATGTTCGGGCAAATTTTTAATGGTATAAAGAATTATATACACACAATTTTAGCTACCTGAGAATTATATTCAGCTATGCTACATTACAGTGTCCCTCTTAGCACTACTTAATAGGAGGGCGGGGCATACAAAAACGGTATGGACGATAGTAGCACTATTCATGCTGTTATGTGCCCCAACCGCGGCCTAAGTAGCAAAACAACCTTTAACCTACATTTGTCCTACCTTGCTCTGTATAATGGTTTCAGCACTGACCCACTGACAAATGTTTATTCCAAAACAATAGTATTCAGGTGCTCACACAATAAGTGACAATAAGCGTGACGTGAAAAGTGAGGGTGATATTAAAATAAAGACATCTCATTGAAAACAATAGTATGAACTCCTTTAGAAGATTTTTACAGATTAAAAGGAGATCATGTTGTAGGGGGTCGACGGCATTTCGAACTCAATTATTTGCATTCTTCTTCAGGCCATACATAGGTGAGCAAGCTGAATTGGGCTTCAATGCTGTTAATGTAGCATCCGGGGTGGGAGGCGCCTGTGAAACGCTGCGCTCCTCTGTATTTGAGCGAGGGAGACAGTTGTGCCGAATCAATTCAAGAGGAGAAGCTGGCCTCTGTAAGGCATTGTTCATTGCCGAGTATATATTTTAGGAGATCACTCAGCGCAGGCATATTGTTGTCAATGAGATGTCTTTATTTTAATATCACCCTCACTTTTCACGTCACGCTTATTGTCACTTATTGTGTGAGCACCTGAATACTATTGTTTTGGAATAAACATTTGTCATATACTGACCTACATGTCCCTCTTTATATTACTTACCGCTCCCTTTAAGAATTAATTTTCTACTCTCAATCATAGTGCCCCCTACAGGGTCACTTCTGACTGGACCTTAAGGCCACGCCAGAACGATTGTCTGAAATTAACTAGAAAGTCAGAAAGTTGTCTGTCAATTTCTTTTACGTAGTCAATGTCCTGCATTACTACTATGCCCCCCCCTGTCTTCTTCTTCGATGATAATATTTGATACATTGGAGAGTGTGTCAAGTGCTAAGCATTCTTCTAAATTGAAGTTATTTTTCTTCAATTTAAAACCCTATTATCATGTGCCGCCTAGCTTGTACAGTTAATTTTTGATGGCCATGCGAAATGTGGCTATCAAATTATCAGGTGGTTAGTTAGGGATGAAGGTTGATTTGGGTTTTAACCGACTGTCTAAGGTAAAGTAAGACACTATATCTAGATCAGAAAGTAGGTCAAGCATAGAGTTCAGTGGCCTGCCTGTGTTATCCAATGACAAAAGTAAGTGAAGATCTTGTATATCGTTTATAAATCTATGACATTCTGGAGTGTATGAAATGGGTGGTAAAACATAGGTTGGTTGTTCTTTAAGAAACTTCTTTAATTTTAAGCAACATGTAAATTTGCACAGGTCTACATGTATCTGTGCAAAATCTGGCATAGATGTTGGATGGAAACCTAAGACATCACTTTGTTCTTTAGACAATGTATAATTTGGCAAGTTCACAATTGACACATTCTTAGAGTT